>NC_141693.1:1148710119-1150055119 GCF_964263255.1 Lissotriton vulgaris | reverse complement strand
TGCGCTCCTTCCCTAAAAGTTTGGGGGGGATTGGTCAAGTGGGGGCTGAGATAAAAGGGGGGTCCCAAAACGTGTTTTCTCCATGTTATTTTCCATAGGACCTTTAGACTCGGCTACAGGTCGAACGGGTGAATGGCTTTATAAGAAATTTGGCAAAACTGTACAGTTCGGCTCGCAGATTACGCTTTTTTTGGAATGGTGTAAATCCGTTCAGTAGTTGCTGAGGAAATTAAAGTTAAAGTCAATTATATATCTATATGCGCGCACACGTGCGCGCACCCAAACGACTGCGCGCGCGAGCGGAATTTTGCTGCGTGACGTCTGTTAACGTTCGATTCGAAGGAAATCAGGAAGTGTTGACCGCCATTTTGTCATTGCGAGTAAATATATTGTTGATTTCAAAGCGTTGGAACATGGAAAGGGGAGAAGGTAGAGATTGTTTTGCTGCGTAGGTTTTCTCAGGGTGTGCAGTAAGGCCCTTAAAGGCAAAAACATATATATATATATTTTTTTTAAAGTTGCGTGGTGCGCGCACTCAGTCGCGCACACCTTTTTACAAGAGTGTGAAAATGGAGATAAATCAGAAGTTTGAGTGCTTAGATATAAGGTGGCTCTGAAAAGAGCCATTGTGTTAATTGAGTGTTTTCTGCATTTATAAGTAAGTACCGATGCAGAGCCTGATGTTGCAGAGGAAGATTCTGTTTCCCTCATTCGTGAAATAAACACCGTCTCTCCTATAGACGTCTTGCATGTGGTATCGCAAGTTGTTGTGGTAAATAGAACCCATGCTATAATCTCTGAGGAACGCAGAAACAGATTTATTTACATGTCTCCTTGCTTTCTCAAATTGTGCACAATGGTGATTGGACCAATTCCATTTCTGTCTTTGGCATATATTGGAATATACCAAGGCAGATCGAGGAAAAAGTGTCATCAATTGTCGAAAGGTGTCTTTTAGAAGCATTTCCAGACCTACCCCAGTGATTGTGCCTAGATCGTTCCCACCACAGTGCACAATTATAAGGTCTGGTTCTGGGAGATGCATAAAAGTTTTCACCAATGGAATCAATTGGTGACATTTCAATCCTCTTTTGGAAATCCATGTTATGTGTACATTTGGTAAGCTGAGGTTGCAAATTCGTCTGCTTACTGCATATTTTTCACTCCAGTGAATATAACTGTGTCCTATTAGCCAGACCTTCATTTTCAAGGGATTTGTAGTCGTCCTCCGATCGGTTCTGGAAGTGGAATGGTAGTTAGAAGTTAAAATTCTAAATAAAGAAAAAGGAAGAGGCTGGGTGTGGTTTAAAAAATAAAAATGATTGGTTGATTGTAAGAAGTGGAGATTGAACAGTACGTTGCATGTTAATGTTTATGTTAAACGAAAAGTACTATTGGGTGTGAAAAAAAAGACATGTAACAGAGCTGTGGATTGGCAGGTGTTTCTGGAGGGAAAACAATGTTGTTACTTTGCTGTAGAACGTTGAGATATGAACTTTTGACCTGTGCCTTCAGCCAGGTGCAGAATGAGGTGTTACCATGGAAACAGCCAGAGATGGCAGTGGGTGATGGGTGACTTTTATGTGACATTGAAAATATTGTGAGGGAGAACCAACTGAAATGTAAATGCTTACGTTACGCGCTCCGCATTGCTTCCGGGAAGCTGCGCTTCGCGCCTCGCGCACCGGAGCACTTCCGGGTGCGCTAACGCGGCGCGTCATATGACGGATTACGCAAGAACGCGATACGTCGTTGGGGCTCCACCGGAACTGATCGAATTGGTAGTCTACAGTGTTTCTGGATGTTTCAGACTGAAGCTAGCGTCAGCATGAGAGCACCCCGTGGCTACGTCGTGGCCATTCCGCGAGCAATCATGGCAGTCACTCCCCACCGGAAGTCTGCAGGCGTCGGGGGCCTCGGTGACTCTTGTAGAATCTTCAAGGCTGAGGGGACGCTTTTGGGAATGGGGCTCGTGCCCTAGCAGTCAAGCGTCCGAGTTCCAGGGTTGCCCAGAGCCATCCTTGCAGGCCAGGCCCAAGTCTGTGGAGCCGACCGCCATTTCCTGAGCTCCGTGGCAGCCGCCTGTCGCTGTATCGGAAGAGTGGGTGCAATTCAGCCGGATGGCGGGTGAGACGGTGTAAATGTGATGGTCGGACCAGGGCACCGCAGGACGTGTCTTCAGGTCAAACGGATTGTGGGACAAGGTCCAGAATGGAAGAGGCATCAAAAGGCAAGAAGTTCCGCCTGACCCCGGGAGCCGGCCGCCTATGTCGGGGGCGATCTCAGACCATACCAGGGGAACAAGACTTGGGGAGGGGGCAGGAGCCAAGCGCCCCCTCCGAGTCCGCGTTTCTTGGACCCTGAAGTATTGCAGTCAACATTCAGAACTTATGACATTTGTGCAAGGCAGGGACATCGAAGCCTCTCAGGGACCAAGTATATCCAGAGTCCTTCCTACAGAAGGTGGTGGGGGTGGCGGCATTAGCAAGGCATCCCCCCACACAACTTGTCGAACCCTGAAGTATGGCTCTCAACATCCAGAACTTATGACATTTGTGCAAGGCAGGGACATCGAAGCTTCTCAGGGACCAAGGATATCCAGAGTCCTTCCTACAGAAGGTGGTGGGGGTGGCGGCATTAGCAAGGCATCCCCCCACACAATTGTCGGACATGACCTCTGGATGTACTGGGTGTTCAATTTCAGAATTGAAACTACTAAGAAGCAATTAGAAGTGTTGTTTTTTGATGTTGCAGTAGGCTGCCATGTAAATAGTTAAAACGTTTTATCCTGTTACTTTGCTGGTGTGTTGTATATATTTATAATATTTGCATAGTGTTTGTCGTTATTTTGGGCGGGGTGGGTGGCGGAGCCGAGCTGTCTTGCAGCCATCATGGCGTCGAGCTCGGTTCGTCTCTCTAGTTTCATGTTTTTTCTAACGATTTATATGTTATAGTTTGCTAGCACGATACAGCGGATAGTCCGCATTTTATATATATGTCCTTTTTATTAGGGGGGTCCTCCGGTGGAGTCGGACGATCTACCTCTAATAAACGGTCCGGGTTGAACCAACTACCAACAAACGGGGCAGAGATAGGCATGACGGGTTACAAAGGGGACAAAAGTGTGCACTACCTATCCTTCACTATCTGCAAAAACTAAATAGAGTATTGCGACTTTATGCTTATTTGTGAACAGAGAATGACTCAAAGAGAACCAATTTCGAACAATCATAGGCTATTGGCAGTGGGCAGAGAGGCCATGACACAGAAAATGGCTGTTACTTACGTGCATGATGGGGCCTAAAAGGGACTAGATGGCGTGGCCACTGTTTCGCGACTTTCACTTTACTTTTAAAAATGGCTGTGGTGAACATAAATGAACGCCGCTTATGTATACCTAATTTTAGTCATTTTCCACAAAAAAGCTTTTGATATTTGCTATTAAAAAACCAAAGAAAATCACTGAAAAAACCATAGGTTATAGACCATATATAGTTAAATATCTGAAGTCCATCTCTGCACTCCATGGAGATACAGGTCGTCGATCAGAAGATGTGCTGGCCACCTCTAATGGTAATAGCGTGGCCAGGGCTCTTGTCCTTGCCTCTGCAAATTGCAGAGGGTGCACTTGTTTGACATGCCGCACCATGGTATGTATGGAAAAGGAATATTTTTTTGCTGGATTTCTTCTTGAGAGAACCAAGTCACATATCGTGCAGGTTACTTTTGGTGCATTCACTTTCTTTTGATCTTCAGGATAAGTGAAAAATTGCCAGATGAAAGATTTATTTTTTCTTATTAAAGGTAGTCGATCATTTTGGTCAGATTCGGAAGATGAATGAGATACGGTAGCCATTTCACCAAAGTCTTCCGAAAGATGTAGGACGTAGTTGTCTCTTGAGAGTAGAAAAGATAGTGAGGGAAGTGGGTGGAGTGCTGCGTGTAAATTCCAGAATTGAAACTATTAAGAACCAATTGAAAGTGTTGTTTTCATGTTGCAGTAGGCTGCCATGTAAATAGTTATTTAATAAAACGTTTTACCCTGTTACTTTGCTGGTGTGTTGTGTATCTTTATAATATTTGTTGTTATTTTGGGTGGGGTGGGCGTCGGAGCCGAGCTGTCTTGCAGCCATCATGGCGTCGAGCTCGGTTTCTCTCACTAGTTTCATATTTCTCATGAGGGGTTGTTCCTAATTTTTCTATTTTAGCGAGGTCAAAAAAAGATCCCATCAGTGGCCTACTGATTTTGCTCGATTCCTTTTGTTTTTTCTAACGATTTATATGTTATAGTTTGCTAGCACGATACAGCGGCTAGTCCGCATTTTATATATATGTCCTTTTTATTAGGGGTGTCTTCCGGTGGAGTTGGACGATCTATCTCTAATAAACGGTCCGGGTTGAACCAACTACCATCATGATTTTGTATATCTTCTGAGCTGGATTTAAGCACACAATTGTTAAAGTATGAAACGTTTTATATTTCTAAAATAAATACCAAGGTGTGTACATCCGGTAACGCACGAAAGTTTAAAAAGACATTCGGCTCCATTTACTGAAAAGTTTCATAAGAATAAAAAAGAAGTCTAGGTACAGTCTCTTTGACGTACTATAAGTTCTTTGAGGGGTGTATGAAGAAATTCAATAAGTTCAAATTGCAAGGTTTTTACGAAATATATAGGCCTGTGCGCGCACTCGGTCGCGCACGAAAGCCTGGAAATGCGATATCCATTTTATTGACAACTGTTGCCGAGAGTGCGCACACCGGGTCGCGCACGAAAGTTTAGTAAGGCTATTTTTATTTACAGACAAATTTTAATGTGTTTAAAAAAAGGCAAGGTACAGACTTTAGAATTCTGTATTGCTTTACAAGGAGTCTCTATGCAACTTCAACAGTGAAGAAAACGGCTTGTTTTCGAAAAAAATATTGCCAGAACTTTATTGCCAAAAGTATAGGTTGCATACACGACATTTTTCTGAATTAGCATTTTAAAAACCAATGAAATTCACAGAAAAAACCATAGGTTTTCACACGTTATAGTTAGGAAGTAGCATTTAAAAAACGTATGAAATTCACTGAAAAAACCATAGGTTTGACACATGTTATAGTTAGCTGGAAATTTTACTGACATAAAACCAATGAAATTCCACGTTATAGTTAGTTGGACTCACTATAACTTGCGCGTGCAATGCACTGCTGATGACGTCACATATTACATCACTCATGACATGGTCAGTGACATCACTGATGACACCATCCTTGTGACATAGTGACAGACCTCCTTTCACTGTAATGTAACCCTTGAAACACATATTCAAAAATAGAAACTGAAATTTAAAAAAAAATGCAGATACCCATATCAGTTACAACAAGTAATTCAGTAATTCCACCATCTATATACACATCCACTCATACATATACTCACTCATCATATGAAGTGATACACCTATACATCCTGTTACACACCGACAATCATCGAAAAGTTACTCACACACATACTCACACGTGGAAATAAACTATTGAACATCCATTTATTTGAATATAGAGTTATACACACACTTCCACCTTACTTCTATTGAAAATTACACATATTTATTCTCTTAAACAATCACTTATAGAAACACATACTTATTTAAACAGGAACTCTTTCAATCTCTTACTCTCACATATAGTCACTTATATACATCAATATTCACATATACTAGATTAAAACATATGTCGTTACTGATAAAGACACTAGTGAGACAGTCATTCACTCACTAACAAACACATATACACACTCATCCACCCATACACTCCTGCACATATGCTGTCTTCAAAACACATACAAACAGAGAGTCAGTCACTCATGCATCTATGTGCTAAGTAATACCCCCACCAAACCATATAGACACTCATACTTATACTAAGAGAAACATCTAATAACCCATATACATACGCATGTAGCTACTTACCAACACATGTAGCCACTTATACACAAAGTGAAACACTAATATATATATTTAAATATTTAAACATTATTCACTAATATTTATTTTTCAGTAAGATACACATTCACTGGATGGTGTCATCAGTGATGTCATGAGTGATGTCACTGACCATGTCATGAGTGATGTAATATGTGACGTCATCAGCAGTGCATTGCACGCGCAAGTTATAGTGAGTCCAACTAACTATAACTTGGAATTTCATTGGTTTTATGTCAGTAAAATTTCCAGCTAACTATAACATGTGTCAAACCTATGGTTTTTTCAGTGAATTTCATAGGTTTTTTAAATGCTACTTCCTAACTATAACGTGTGTAAAACCTATGGTTTTTTCTGTGAATATATATATATATATATATATATATATATATATATATATATATATATATATATATATATATATATATATATATATTTATATTACCTACTGGCGGTCGCCAGTAGGTAGTTATAGTTAGGACTAACCCTGGGAAAAGCACTACGCTACGGTCGCGTAGTTTGTGAAGTTTGCGCTTCTTCGCACTATGCGAACTGCACTTAGCACAGTGCAAACATGCGCAGCGTAGTGCAGAGGTCATTTTTTGCTTGCTCGCTGTCCTCAACGTCAAGTTGGCGACTGCAAGCCAGCACAATGACATCCCAGTGAGAGTTTTTCCTCGTTTGCAATCAGCAACATCAAGTTGTTGATCACGAGCGTGGAAAATAAACCTCCCGGCGAGATTCTCAACGCGGGGAGGTCAGGTTTCTCACTTCGAGTGGTCATGTTTGCTCGTGACCGCTCGCAATGATAAACTACCAGTCCGCGATGATAAAGCTGCCACTCGAGTAAACGACAGAAAACGACATCTTGCACTGTGCAACATGCCGTTATCAATGATTGCACAGTGCCGGATGCTTGTCCGCACTGTGCAGTCATTGACAACAGCATCTTGCACAGTGCGAATAGGTTACTACGCAGTTCGCGTTGTGCTACGCGTAGCTCGCGTAGTGCAAAGTGCACTTCGCATAGCTATGCATAGCGCTACTTCATGAACTACGCCCAGGGTTAGTTAGGACCTATTTTCCTTAGGAAATCCGCAACATTCTGTTTGGAATAACTTTGGCCGGTTGGCAAATCTTCGCGAAATTTTCAAAACTTATGGCCCGCTCCGGTCCGCTCCTATCCTGAAAGTCTCGGGGTAATTCGTCAAGCGGGGACCAAAAAAAAGGGGGGGTCCCAAAACGTGTTTTCCCCATGCAATTTTCCATAGGGACCGTTAATCGCAGCTACAGCCCGAACTGCTGCACGGAATTACACCAAATTTGGCAGAGAGGTAGACCTTGGTTCAGAGTCGTGCTTTTTGCTTAAATTGTGTAAATCCGTTCAGTAGTTATTTTAGATATGAAAGGAATAAAATACATATATATCTGGGCGGAGCCTAATCACACATCTCATCGTGAGATCTGATTGGCTGTCAGCACTTCATCCAAGAAGTGTTGCAAGCCATCTTGGGACCAATATACATGATAGCACCTCATTAAAAAGCATTGCAGTTAATAGAAGGTTTTAAGACTTTAGTTACATTATAAATCATTTTTTGAAGGTATCATACTCATTTTAGTAATTGTGGTGTGTTCTAAGGTGATTTTACCATGTGAAAAAGCCTTCTGCTGGAATATCATGAATCATGTTTGAGAGAAAACAATTTTCTCATTATTTTCCCACAGAGGTTTGGAAGGTGACTTATAAACTAAACTGAGAGCATATTTTGTGTAAATTCACATTATCTTTCTCAGTCATGTGAGAATGAAGTTTGACATTCCCAGTAAAACATGAACATCCAACAAGGGCAGAGACTGTCAGTTGATTCCTTTGTGTTCTACTGCAGCTTCCCAGAATGTTCTAAAGAACAACTAGAGTGCTAACAATCCTACTTATGATAAACGTATGGCTCACCTGAAACCATCTTGATTGGAATAAAGTGGTAACTTTTAAAACATTTCATTTGAAAAGGAACAAAATGAGGGGGTAGATTTTGCCATAGAAAGTATGATTAGTGCTGCAGAAAGAAAAATTAGGGCACATTTTGAGTGACTTCTCAAATCCTCTTCTATTTTATTAAAATATGCTGACATGCAGACTGAAACATGCACTTTCACTACCAGCAGCAGACTTACCTGGTAAGCAGTAGCTTTACTACAGAGATCTAATAAGCAACTAGAGTGCTAACATTGTGAATTTATGGCAAATGTGTGACACATCTGAATGCCTTCTTGATGGAATCAATGTAAAAACTGAAAGTATTTCCTACTGAGGAGACTGTAGTGAATGAAGAAATTAGGTAACTTCATAACAAATAAGTCTCCCAAGATGGCCACCAGAGTCAAAAGAGCCCAAATGTAGCACAAATATCACCCAGATGTAACCCAAGTATAGCCCAATGATAGAATGTCCCAGAGTGCTCTAAAGAACAACTAGAGCGCTAACAGTCTTACTTTTTACAAAAGTATGGCACACCTGAAGCCATCTTGATTGGAATAAAGTGGTAACACTTAAAACATTTAATTTGCAAAGGAACAAAATGAAGGGGTTCATTTTGCATGGAAATTATGATTAGTGCTGCAGAAAGAAAAATTAGGGCACACTTTGACTTCTCAAATCCTCTTCTATTTCATTTAAAAATTCTGACATGCAGACTGAAACATGCATTTTCAATACCAGCAGCAGACTTCCCTTGTGAGCAGTAGCTTTACTACAGTGATCTAATGAGCAACTAGAGTGCTAACATTCAGAATTTATGGCAAATGTGTGACACATCTGAATGCCTTCTTGATGGACCCAAAGTAAACAAGCATGGAAAATGCAACAGGTCTCGCCCCATTTAAGTTAAACCAATTCTGTTTGTAATTAGGTGGCTTTTTAGCTTTGATTTTATTAGTGTTTTTCAAACTTTCATGTACATAACATCCATATGTATGCATATGTATATGTATATGTATATGTATGCATGCATTTATATTTGTATTTATATAGATATGCAGATTATCTATATGTTTGTATATGTATGTTTATATTACCTACTGGCGGTCGCCAGTAGGTAGTTATAGTTAGGATCATTTTCAATGCAAAATCTCAACATTCTATTGTGAATAACTTTAGCGCCGGTTGAGGAATCTGCCTGAAAATTTCCTGAAATTTGCCTCGCGGTGCTCCGGTCCTTCCCTGAAAGTTTGGGGGGAATTCGTGAAGCGCAGGCCGAGATAAAAGGGGGGTCCCAAAACGTGTTTTCCCCATGTTAATTTCCATAGGGCGGTCGACCTCACTTTTAGCCCTAACGGCTGAAGGGATTTCCACCAAACTTGGCAAAATTGTAGGGACTGGTAGCCCGATGTGCCTTTGCTATGTCTCAAGATATGTGCTCCAGTGGATTTTGAGTAATTTAGGTTAAAAAAAATATATATATCTATGGCCGCGCCCCGGTACGCGCACCGGGGCGCTAACCAGCTCGCTACGCGAGTTTGCGCGCGGAAAGCTGATTGGCTCTCGGGTGTCTGTAAACATTCCAAACAGTCCGGAGCGGCCGCCATCTTGTGTCTCAGTAGGATCGAGACACAAGAGGTGGCAAAAACAAAGGGGGAAATGACCATAAGGGGGCAGAGTAGACCCCCCTTGACCCCCTAGGTTTGATGTGGGGGCTATAAAAGGGCCCCGCGGGGCAAAAAAAATTCAATTTTTTTTTTGATTTGCGCGGGGGGCCGCCCGGTACGCGCACCGGGGAGCGGTCCGGGGAGCGTACCATGGGGAAAAAAGAATGATAGAGTTTTCAAAAAATTTAGCCTTCTTTTATAAATTGGAGGTAGTTCTAAAAAGAACTGTTTTTGTTCTTCTTTTTGTTGTTTTATTTTTTAAAAATTTTTTTGAACATTTTGTACTTTTTTTGGCTTTTATGAACTATTTTATATTTTTTTGGTTGTTTTTATGGGGAGAAACAAAAAACAGGGAATTGAAAATGGCTCAACTGGAGCAAAAAAAAAACAGGAAAAAATTAGGGATTTTTGGGGCAATTGTGGTTGTCACCAGCAAGGAGGATGAGCTTTTTGCTCTGCTCACCATAGGAGATGGTCTTACCACAAAAAATACAAGTGATCCTGAATTCACCGAACCGTGGTTGTATGCAAGGGATCGTCTCCCTTGTCTCTGGTCCCGATGGAGTGGGTTGTTTTTGTTTGGAGGTGCTGGGTGTAGATTGGGGAAGGTTGCTGGCCAGTTCTCTCATCTCTGCGGCAGCATAGTTGTTTGGATGCTTGCGCTGCATGTGTCTAATCATGGTATTATTACCGAAAGAATATTTTTTATTAGGGTTCCCCCTTGAAAGTTCCATGTCACAGATAAGGCAAGTCACCTTTGGCGCATTGACTTTTTTCTTTCCCTCAGGGATGGAAAAAAACTCCCATATAATGTGCTGCTTGAGTTTGTATGGGGTATTGTCTTCTGCCAGCCACCTTCTCCTCCCCTCCTCCTCTTCCTCCTCCTCCTCCTCTTCTTCTTGACCACCAATGTGATGTTGTGATGGTCCTCTTGGTGGTGGTGGTGGTGATGGTGGTGCAGATGCTCCAGCTGCTGCTGCTACTGTAGCCATTTTAAAGTACAAAATATACCACAAAGATCTCAAAACAGGTCTTCCTCAGTCAAAGGACAAAGTCAGAATAAGGAAAAAAGGTGGGGTCTTTCATCATTTGGAAAAAAAAACTGTCCTGAATCAATAAAAAGTGTTATTTTCAGGTCACATGACCCGGGCTTTCATCATTTGGAAACCAAAACTGTTCTGCACCAATAAAAAGTGTTATTTTCAGGTCACATGATCCGACGCGCTAACGCGACGCGCCCCCGGGCGCGCCTGGGTGCGCACCCCGGGTCGCGTCGCGTAAGCGCGTCGGATGTTTACGTTGCGCGATTGTATTCGCTCGAGTGCTTCCGGGTGCGCTTATGCCGTGCGTATCACGCGGACGCGGCTACGCGATATGTCACGATGATGTTTTCGTTCGCGGCAATAGCGCTAACGGGACGCTAACCGGTGTGCGCCCCGGGGCGCGCCGAAAAACTGCGCACCGGGACCGCTCCAGGGCAAAAAAAAAAAAATAGGATTATATAAATATACAATATAGGATTCATTATAAAAAATATTGTAAACAAATATTATATTACAGAGGTTTGAGGCTCTATATATAGTTAGGAATTAGCATTTTAAAAAAATTGTATTATGTAAATATACAATATAGGATTCATTATAAAAAATATTATAAAAAAATATTATATTTCAGAGGTTTGAGGCTCTATATATAGTTAGGAATTAGCATTTAAAAAACCTATGAAATTCACTGAAAAAACCATAGGTTTCACACCAGTTATAGTTAGGAATTAGCATTTAAAAAACCTATGAAATTCACTGAAAAAAACAGAGGTTTCACACCAGTTATAGTTAGGAATTAGCATTTAAAAAACCTATTAAATTCACTGAAAAAACCATAGGTTTCACACCAGTTATAGTTAGCTGGAAATTTTACTGACATAAAACCATTGAAATTCCCACGTTATAGTTAGTTGGACTTACTTTAACTTGCGCGCCTGCAATGCACTGCTGATGACGTCACATATTACATCACTCATGACATGGTCAGTGACATCACTCATGACATCACTGATGACACCATCCTTGTGACAGACTGACAGACCTCCTTTCAGTGTAATGTAACCCTTGAATCACATATTCAAAAATAGAAACTAACATTTTCAAAAAAATTGAGATACCCATACCAGATACAACAACCAATTCAGTAATTCCACCATCTATATACACATCCACTCATTCAGCAACAGTTCTATATAGTCACTCATACATATACTCACTCATCATATGTAGTGATACACATATACATCCTGTTACACACCGACAGTCATCCAAAAGTTACTCACACATGCAAATAAACTATTGAACATCCATTTATTTGCATATACAAGTATACACACACTAGCACATTACTTCTAAGGAAACTCACACATACTTACTCTCATAAACAATCACTTAAAGAAACACATACTTATTTAAACAGGAGCTCTTACAATCTCTCACTCTCACATATACTTACTTATATACATCAATACTCACATATACTAGATTAAAACATATGTCGTTACTAATAAGGACACTAGTGAGACAGTCATTCACTCACTAACACACACATATACACACTCATCCACCCTTACAATCCTACACATATGGTGTCTTCAAAACACATACAAACAGTGAGTCAGTCACCAACCCATGCAGCCACTTATACACAAAGTGAAACACTGATACATATATTTCAATATTTAAAAGTTACTCGCTAATATATGTATTCACTAAGATACACTTAATAAGCTAGTTAACCAATCAATTTTTTTTTTAAAAAACACCCATTAAGACACTTATAAAAACATGTAGTCTTCCATCGATCTTTACATATACATATATAAAACATATTTATTTTTCAGAAAGACACACATTCACTGGATGTGTCATCAGTGATGTCATGAGTGATGTCACTGACCATGTCATGTGTGATGTAATATGTGACGCCATCAGCAGTGCATTGCAGGCGCGCAAGTTATAGTAAGTCCAACTAACTATAACGTCGGAATATCAATGGTTTTATATCAGTAAAATTTCTAGCTAACTATAACTGGTATGAAACCTATGGTTTTTTCAGTGAATTTAATAGGTTTTTTAAATGCTAATTCCTAACTATAGCTGGTGTGAAACCTCTGTTTTTTTCAGTGAATATATATATATATACACACATACATATATATAAATGCATATGCATATATATGTATATATATATGCATATGTGTGCGTGTAGAGAGAGGTAGAGAGAGGCAGGGTGGTAGAGGTGTAGAGGTAGAGAGGTAGAGGTAGAGGTAGAGAGATAGAGGTAGAGAGTAGTAGAGAGAGAGGTAGAGAGTAGAGGATGAGTAATAGAGAGTAGAGCATGAGTAGTAGAGAGTGGTAGAGAGAGTAGCAGAGAGTGAGTAGTAGAGAGTGAGTAGTAGAGCGTGAGTAGTAGAGAGTAGTAGAGGGTGAGTAGAAGAGGGTGGATAGCGGAGAGTGAGTAGTAGAGATTAGTAGAGAGCAAGTAGTAGAGAGAGAGTAGTAGAGTAGTAGAGAGTGAGTGGTAGAGAGTAGTAGAGTGAGTAGTAGATAGTGAGTAGAAGAGAGTAGTAGAGAGTGAGTAGAAGAGAGTGAGTAGTAGAGAGTAGTAGTAGAGAGTAGTAGAGAGTGAATAGTAGAGTGAGAGTAGTAGAGAGTGAGTAGTAGAGAGTGAGTAGTAGAGAGTAGTAGAGTAGTAGAGAGTGAGTAAGACAGAGTAGTAGAAAGTGAGTAGTAGAAAGAGAGTAGTAGAGAGTGAGTAGTAGAGAGTAGTCAGTCAGTGTCAGCCAGTGTCAGTCAGTGTCAGTCAGTCAGTGTCCGTCAATGTCAGTCAGTCAGTGTCAGTCAGTCAGTCAGTCAGTGTCAGTCAATCAGTGTCAGTCAGTGTCAGTCAATCAGAGTCAGTAAGTGTCAGTCAGTCAGTATCAGTCAATCAGTGTCAGTCAGTCAGTCAGTGTCAGTCAGTCAGTGTCAGTCAGTCAGTGTCAGTCAATCAGTGTCAGTCAGTGTCAGTCAGTGTCAGTGTCAGTCAATCCGTGTCAGTGAGTGTCAGTCAGTCGGTGTCAGCAAGAGCAGCTCTGCTGACCTGGCTCTCTGTCTCTAAAGCAACTCTGCTGATCTGGTTCTCTGGCTCTAAAGCACCTCTGAAAACCTAGTTCTTAGTCTACAGAGCAGCTCTGCTGATCTGGTTCTCGGGCTCTACAACAGCTCTGCTAACCTTGTTCTCTGGCTCTAAAGCAGCTCTGATGACCTGGTTCTGTGGCTCTAAAGCAATTCTGATGACCTGGTTCTCTCCCTCTAAAGCAGCTCGGCTGCCCTGGTCCCTTGGCTCTAAAGCAGCTCTGCTGACTTGGTTCTCTCCCTCTAAAGCAGCTCGGCTGCCCTGGTTCTCTCACTCTAAAGCACCTTTACTGACCTGGTTTCTCTGGCTCTACAGCAGCTCTGCTGTCCTGGTTCTCTGGCTCTAAAGTAGCTCTGCTGACCTGGTTCTATGGCTCTAAAGCAGCTCTGCTGACCTGATTTTGCTGGCTCTACAGCAGGTCTACTGACCTGGTTCTCTGGCTCTAGAGCACCTCTGCAAACCTAGTTCTTAGGCTACAGAGCAGCTCTGCTGATCTGGTTCTCTGGCTCTACAACAGCTCTGCTAACCTTGTTCTCTGGCTCTAAAGCAGCTCTGCTGACCCGGTTCTATGGCTCTAAAGCAGTTTTGCTGACATGGTTCTCTGGCTCAAGAGCAGTTCTGCTGACCTGGTTCTCTCCCTCTAGAGCAGCTCTGCTGACCTGGTTCTCTCCCTCTAGAGCAGCTCTGCTGACCTGGTTTTCTACCTCCAAAGCAACTCTACTGACCTGGTTTCTCTGGCTCTACAGCAGCTTTGCTGACCTGGTTCTCTGGCTCTAGAGCAGCGCTGCTGACCTGGTTCTTATGCTCTAGAGCAGCTCTGCTGACCTGGTATTCTGGCTCTAAAGCAGCTATGCTGACCTGGGTCTATGGCTCTAAAGCATCTCTGCTGACTTGGTACTCTGGCTCTAGAGCAGCTCTGCTGACCTGGTTCTCTCCCTCTAAAACACCTCTGCTGACCTGGTTCTCTGACTCTAAAGCAGATCTCCTGGCCTGGTTCACTGGCTCTAAAGCAGCTCTGCTGACCTGGTTCTCTCCCTCTAAAACACGTCTGCTGACCTGGTTTCTGTGGCTCTACAGCAGCTCCACTGACCTGGTTCTCTGGCTCCAGAGCAGCTCTGATGACCTAGTTCCTAGGCTCTAGGGCAGCTTTGCTGACCTAGTTCTATGGCTGTAAAGCAGCTCTGCTGACCTGGTTCTCTGGCTCTAGAGCAGCTCTGCTGACCTGGATCTCCAGATCTAAAGCAGCTCTGCTGACCTGGTTCTCTGGCTCTAAAGCAGCTCTACTGATCTGGTTCTCTGGCTCTAAAGCAGCTCTGCTGGCCTGGTTCTCTCCTTCTAAAGCAGCTCTGCTGACCTGGTTTCTGTGGCTCTACAGCAGCTTTGCTGACCTGGTTCTCTGGCTCTACAACAGCTCTGCTGACCTGGTTCTCTAGCTCTAAGGCAGCTCTGATGACCTGGTTCTGTGGCTCTAAAGCAATTCTGATGACCTGGTTCTCTGGCTCTTGAGCAGCTCAGCTGACCTGGTCCCTTGGCTCTAAAGCAGCTCTGCTGACCTGGTTCTCTCCCTCTAAAGCAGCTCGGCTGCCCTGATTCTCTCACTCTAAAGCAGCTTTCTTGACCTGGTTTCTCTGGCTCTACAGCAGCTCTGCTGTCCTGGTTCTCTGGCTCTAAAGCAGCACTGCTGACCTGGTTCTATGGCTCTAAAGCAGCTCTGCTGACCTGGTTCTCTTGCTCTAGAACAGCTCTGCTGACCTGGTTCTCTGGCTCTAAAGCAGCTCTGCTGACCTGGTTCTCTCCCTCTAAATCAGCTCGGCTGACCTGGTTCTCTGCCTCTAGAGCAGCTCTGCTGACCTGGTTCTATGGCTCTAAATCAGCTCTGCTGACCTGGTTCTCTGGCTCTAGAGCAGCTCAGCTGACCTGGTTCTCTGGCTCTAAATCAGCTCTGCTGACCTGGTTCTCTCCCCCTCTAAAGCAACTCTGCCGACCTGGTTTCTCTGGCTCAAGAACAGCTCTGCTGACCTGGTTCTCTGGCTCTAAAGCAGCTCTGCTGACCTGGTTCTCTCCCTCTAAAGCAGCTCTGCTGACCTGGTTCTCTGGCTCTAAAGCAGCTCTGCTGACCTGGTTCTATGGCTCTAAAGCAGCTCTGTTGACCTGGTTCTCTGGCTCCACAGCAGCTCTGCTGACCTGGTTCTCTGGCTCTAGAGCAGCTCTGATGACCTATTTCTTAGGCTCTAGAGCAGCTTTGCTGACGTAATTCTATGGCTCTAAAGCAGCTCTGCTGACTTGGTTCTCTGGCTCTAGAGCAGCTCTGCTGACCTGGTTCTCCGGATCTAAAGCAGCTCTGCTGACCTGGTTCTCTGGCTCTAACGCAGCTCTACTGGCCTGGGTCTCTGGCTCTAAAGCAGCTCTGCTGACCTGGTTCTCTCCCTCTAAAGCAGCTCTGCTGACCTGGTTTCTGTGGCTCTACAGCAGCTCTGCTGACCTGGTTCTCTGACTCTACAACAGCTCTGCTGACCTGGTTCTCTAGCTCTAAAGCAGCTCTGCTGACTTGGTTCAATGGCTCTAAAGCAGCTCTGCTGACCTGGTTCTCTTGCTCTAAAGCAGCTCTGCTGACCTGGTTCTCTCCCTCTAAATCAGCCCAGCTGACCTGGTTCTCTGCCTCTAGAGCAGCTCTGCTGACCTGGTTCTATGGCTCTAAATCAGCTCTACTGACCTGGTTCTCTGGCGCCAGAGCAGCTCTGCTGACGTGGTTCTATGGCTCTAAAACAGGTCTGCTGACCTGGTCCTCTGTCTCTAGAGCAGATCTGCTGAACTGGGTCTTTGTCTCTAAAGCAGTTCTGCTGACCTGGTTCTCTGCCTCTAGAGCAGCTCTGCTGACCTGGTTCTATGGCTCTAAAACAGGTTTGCTGACCTGGTCCTCTGGCTCTAGAGCAGCTCTGCTGACGTGGGTCTCTGGCTCTAAAGCAGTTCTGCAGACCTGATTCTCTCCCTCTAAAGCAGCTCTGCTGACCTGGTTTCTCTGGCTCTACAGCAGCTCTGCTGACCTGGTTCTCAGCCTCTAGAGCAGCTCTGCTGACCTGGGTCTCTGGCTCCAGAGCAGATCTGGTTCTAGAGCAGCTCTGCTGACCTGGGTCTCTGGCTCTAGAGCAGCTCTGCTGACCTGGTTCTCTGGCTTTAAAGCAGCTCTGCTGACCTAGTTCTATGGCTCTAAAGCAGCTCTGCTGACCTGGTTCTCTGGCTCGAGGAACAGTTCTGCTGACTTGGTTCTCTGGCTCTAAAGCAGCTCTGCTGACCTGGTTCTCTCCCTCTAAAGAGCTCGGCTGATCTGGTTCTCTGGCTCTAAAGCAGTTCTGCTCACCTGATTCTCTGCTTCTAGAGCAGCTCTGCTGACCTGGTTCTATGGCTCTAAAACAGGTCTCCTGACCTGGTCTTCTGGCTCTAGAGCAGCTCTGCTGACCTGGGTCTCTGGCTCTAAAGCAGTTCTGCTGACCTGGTTCTCTCCCTCTAAAGCAGCTGTGCTGACCTGGTTTCTCTGGCTCTACAGCAGCTCTGCTGACCTGGTTCTTAGCCTCTAGAGCAGCTCTGTTGACCTGGATCTCTGGTTTTAGAGCAGCTCTGCTGACCTGTGTCTCTGGCTCTAGAGCAGCTCTGGTGACCTGGGTCCTAGGCTCTAGAGCAGCTCTGCTGACCTGGTTCTCTGGCTCTAAATCAGCTCTGCTGACCTTGTTACTCTACCTCTACAACAGCTCTACTGATCTGGTTCTCTGCGCTCATGATGCATGCACCCGACTTTGCGAAAAAATATTTAAAAATAATATACGTTTATTATAAGTACAAATATATTATTTTTATGAATATCTTAGAGAATCTTTTGCCTTAATATGTATATTAAAGACTTACATATCATTTTGGAACATAATTTTTGTTTTGCGGGAGTCACGCACCTAGCGCGCCCCAGCACGTATATGACCTCACGTGGGACCCGCCACCGCGCAAGCATCTCGTACCATAATGTGCATGTGTCGTGAATGCGCTGGAGCAGGAGTCGCTGACTGGTCACATACCGATCGCGTACATCACATAATATGAAATGTATATGATGTAACTGAAAACACTCAGCTGTCACACACTGTACGCGGATACTTCACGACTTTTCCAAAATGGCGGCTAGAATCCACGCACCCACCGTGATGTGTATGCTTTGAGTGCGCGACTCTGGGGTATATAGAAAAAGATGCATTATCCCAATTCTAAAAACGTGGGGTCTGAGGTGATGCCGTCCGGCTTATTTTGCACTCCAATTATTGGAGAATGATTGTTATGCAAAAAACATAGCACTATTTGTAAAAACTGTAATCAAATCACGGAAAAGCTTGACCAATTTCTAAGACACCTGCCTTTTTTGCACATAAAAATTATGTTGAACATGAATATGTCATGGAGAAATGAATTTATCCTTCTACTGGTTGCACGCGAAAAATGTATTATAATATGTTGGGTGGTTCCCTCTCAAGCAAAGATTTTACATATTTGTATGATGGGTGGTTCCCTCTCAAGCAAAGATTTTAAATATTTGTATTTTGTATCTGTGTGTTGTGCTTTTATGGGTTTTAAATTCTGAAACAAAAACCGAATAAAGTGAATTTAATTTAAGTGCGCAACTCCGGAAAAAATTTGGGAACATTTTGTTTAAAAGAAAATAATATAAATATATTAAAATAAAAAATGAAAACAAAAAAGTAATCAATATTTCAGTTTGAATTTTTAAAAACATGTTTTTTGCAATTTTCAGAAAAAATAGAATGTTATTTAATAAATAAAATATTTATAAATAGCTAAAAAACTGTAGAAAATCAGTACAAAAATTAGGTTTAACTACTATCACACTTAAAAATTTGCATTTAAAAACCTTTAAAATTCACAGAAAAAAAACCATAGGTTTCAGAGACATTATAGTTAGAAATTAGCATTTAAAAAAGCTCTGAAATTCACTGAAAAAACATAGGTTTTAGGGGTGTTATAGTTAGCTGGCATTTCACTCGTACAAAACCAAAGGAATTCATACATTATAGTCAGTTCTGCTAACTATAACTCATGCACCCGCAATGCACTGCTGATGATGTTACATATTGCATCATTCATGACATGGTCAGTGACATCACTGATGACATCTCAAATGACATCCCTGATGACATCATCCACGTGACAATATGATACACTTCATCTTACACTAGTATAACCTTTCATCACTCACTGTAAAATACCATATTTGAAACCATTGACACACCAATACCAGTTAGTACATACCCACTCACTGATTCCTAAGTCTACACACACAACTACCCATTCCACAACCAAATCATTTATACATGCCGTCACTAATTAATAGAAACTACCAAAATTCACTTATACACATGTATAGACAATGACACATCAGCAGTCATCTTAGTTGGTTATGCAGTCATCCTACTCACTCATGAAAAAAATTATTCACACTTACATGTACTCACTTACACAATTATCCAACAATACTTCATTTATTCAAACACATAGTAACTCATAGTTCATATGTTAAAAAATCACCTTTACAATTCTACACTAATTCATGTAGTTACTCTCACAATCACTGACTCTTACATATACTTATTTACATACAATGCCTTTTATTTTTTTTACTTTGTTGAAGATGTACAACTAAAACATATATTCGGTCACCAACACACAAATAATTACACTAATAATTACACTAAGTCACCCAAACAACTGTTTCCCCGTGCCTTCTTAAACCTATACACCTAGTCAATCAACCATTCACACATCTATGCATAGAAATACACACACCCCATCCAATTAAACACAAACTCAGTGTCCCATACAAATACTCACCCAACTAATCAATAACTAATATACACACTCATGTAGTTAGTGACCAACTGATGTAGCATGTCATACAACAACAGAGACAGTGATGCACACATTCACATAGTTTAGTTACTAATCCATGTATTAAGTGAGAACTATTAATTACTCACTTAAACAGACAGTCAGGCAGCTACTAAAGGTTAGGAAAGTAAAGCGCACACAACCTAAATTAGTTAATAGGTATTGTCTTGTATTGTTTATGGAAAGGATAAAATCACACTCAAGTGTTATTGTCTTGTTTGAATTTGAATTTAAAATATTTATTGAGCGCAGCATTCACCAGCGGTTTCTTGGCGCTATGGAGGGCAGGGTACCAATGGGGGAGAGTGACCACCACACCTAAGAACTAAGGAGAAGTGAGAGCATATCACAAGGGAAAGGCCTGTTTAAAAAGAAAGGTTTTAAGGTCTTTCCGAAAGGGAAGGTAGTGTGTTGCCAGTCTTAGGTGGTCCGGTAGAGAGTTCCAAAAGGTGGGTGCCAGAGTAGAAAAGTTCGACCCACCCCACTTCTTGCGCTTAAAGCGGGGGACCACCAACAAGGACTGGGAAGAAGAGCGAAGCTCTCGAGTGGGGATATACTCCCTGATCATGGAAGAAATAAAGGCGGGAGCAGAGCCTCGCCGTGAATGAAAAACCATGCAACCCAACTTAAACAGGGCCCTCTCTTTAACAGGCAGCCAATGAAGTGCCTTCAGAAGAGGAGTGCAATGATGCGAGCGAGAAAGGCCATGAATAAGTCGGGCTGCCTGGTTTTGAACCAACTGGAGTTTCCGTAGGCTATACGCTGGAATGCCATTGTACAGGGCATTTGCGTAGTCCAGCCGGGAGACAACAAGAGCGGACATAATCAGCTTGAGTGCCAGAGGAGAGAAAAAGCGAGAAACAGTGCGAATAGTGCGGAGAGTGAGAAAGCAAGAGGAAACAACATGACTAACTTGTGAGTGAAGAGTGAGTTGATTATTGAGTTTGACACCTAATGTCTTGACTGAGGCAGAAGGAGAGGGAGGGGACCCAAAAGAAGAAGGCCAAAATAAAGAATCCCCGGGACTGGAGCAACCACCCGTAAGAACCAGCTCGGTCTTATCCGGGTTCAACTTTAGGTGGTTGTGGTTCATCCAGTCCCTGATGAAAACCATAACTGACTGAAAATTAAAAATAGAATGAGGAGAGGAAGAGAGATTAAAGATAAGCTGGAGGTCATCCGCATAGTTAAAAACGGTGACCTCCAGCTGCTGAAGAGCAAAAATCAAAGGACAGATGTAGAGATTAAACAAGAGAGGAGAAAGAGAAGAACCCTGAGGAACACCACAAGTGACAGGTAATGAGGCAGCCGAAAAGTCTCCCAGCCGGACCGCCTGGGTGCGGTCCCTTAAAAAGGAGGAGAGCCAGACCAAGGCCGAGCCCCCGATTCCCGCCGCTCCGACACGGGACAACAAGATGGAATGGTCCACCGTGTCGAAGGCGGCGGAGAGATCGAGGAGCACCAGGGCCTGATGATGGTTTTGGTCTGCTCCCTCCCTAAGGTTGTTAAGGACCGACACCACAACGGACTCCGTGGAGTGTCTTGGCCGAAAACCTGCTTGTCGGGGCGCCAAGCCCCCATTCTCCTCAATGAAGGAGCTGAAAACCGTTGTTACATGCCACTCCAGCACCTTGCCCAAATAGGGCAGCAGCGAATTTGGACGGTAATTGGCTGGAGCGGAAGGATCGGCCCCCGCTTTCTTAAGGATAGGCACTATAGTAGCTGACTTTAGGGAAGGAGTCACCAGCCCTTGTGTAAAGGAATTATTAAGAAAAGTAAGGGGGAGCAAAGGACAGGCAGTGTAAATGTGTTTGAGGATGCGGGCTGGACAAACATCCATCGGAGAACCCGACTTAACATTTGGGAGAATGGCCAGAAACGCATCCTCAGTGAGCGGTGGAATAGAAGTGAGGGAGGACCGGGCAATAGGGGGGGAGGGATCAACAAAAGCCGGGGAAGGAAGAGGAATATTTAGTTTAATATTAGTTATTTTGTCCAAAAAATAAGAATTAAGGGAATCACATAGATGCTGAGTGGGTAGGGGTTTGAGGGATGCCCTGTCCGAGTAGGCCAGATCATGGACTATGGAGAAAATCTCTCTGGGTTTATTTTCTGCCACCAGAATTGTGGCGGAAAAATAAGCAGTCTTTACGTCGAGTATAGCTCTCTTATACTCGCCCAGGAGGATGGTGTATCTGACTTTCAGTGTAGGACAGTAGTCCCTTCTCCACAGCCTCTCCGCTCACCTAAGAGCAAGCTTCTTCTCCTTTAACTCCTCGTTAAACCAACGATTGGATTCGTTGGGGCGTCTGGTTGATATCCGAGGTAAGGGAGCTACCAAGTCGCATCCCCTGGCGAGCCAGGTGTTAAGGGTGGCGGCTTGGGATGAGGAGGAAAGGCCTGCCAACTTAGGCGAGGAGTCCAGCAGGGAGGATGACAAGGACTGGAGGTCGACACGACCCCAGTTACGTGCCCAGATGTTTTTGGCTAATGGAACTTTCACCACTGACCTGTAATAAAGGGAAAAGGCAACTAAGAAGTGATCCGACCACGGACATGGGGAAACAGGGATGGATGAAATAGAGCAATTGAGGGACCAGACCTGGTCCAACACATGGCCATGTTTATGTGTAGGAACCTGGACATGGGAAACCAAGTTCAAGGCCAAAAGAAGTTCAGAGAACTGTTTAGAAGAGGTACATTTGTGGGCGTCAGTAGGCCAATATTTAAAGTCCCCAAGTACAAGGACCGAGGCATGATTGACCACTAAGGTGGCCAAAAGATCCTGTATGGCGGGCAAAAATAAAGGTGACAGCTGGGGCGGACGATATACCAGTAAACAGGTAAGAGGAGGAGATAGAGTAGGGAAAGAAACTACAAGATGGTCTGTGGGCGCAATCGGGGGTGATGGGAGTAGTTGCATGTTAAGGTCAGACCGGGCAATAATAGCCACTCCACCCCACGCCTTGCCAGCCGGACGATCTGAGCGTAGGGCAACATAGGATGGGGGAAGGGTAGCCAATACCTTTTATTGATCCGGTGAGAAGGTCCCCTAACCAAAAGGGGAACTTTTTTGCCCCAGAAACCAGCTACTAAAGGTTATACTAGTGTAAGATGAGGTGTATCAGATTGTCACGTGGATGATGTCATCAGTGATGTCATTTGAGATGTCATCAGTGATGTCATCAGTGATGTCACTGACCATGTCATGACTGATGCAATATTTGACATCATCAGCAGTGCATTGCTGGCACGTGAGTTATAGTTAGCAGAACTAACTATGACATATGAATTTCTATGGTTTTGAACGAGTGAAATGGCCAGCTAACTATAACACCCCTGAAACCTATGTTTTTTTCCATTTATATATATATATATATATATATATATATATATATATATATATATATATATATATATATATATATATATATATATATATATATATATAATCTACTGGCGGTCGCAAGTAGATAGTTATAGTTAGGACCTTGTTTCTATTCAAAAAGCATTTTTTTCTTTTCCCAATAACTTTGGAGCCAGTTGACTAATCTTCGCGAAATTTTCAAAATTTATCTAGAAAGTTTCGGGGTGATACGGCAAGTGGGGGATGAGAAAAATGGGGGGTCATAAAATGTGTTTGCTCCATGTTAATTCCCATAGGAAACTTTAGATACTGCTACAGCTCGAACTGCTGAATGGAATTACACCAAATTTAAAAAAAAGGTAGCTCTTGTTTCAGAAAGAACTCTTTTTGTTAAATGGTGTTAATCCGTTCAGTAGTTCCTGAGAATTTTTTTTAAAAAAAAAGGTTAAAAAATGCATTACCCATAGGAAACTTTACACACAGCTACAGCTGGAACTGTTGAACGGAATTACACCAAATTTGGAAAAACGGTATTGCTTGCTTCAGAAAGCATCCTTTTTTAGGTCTCGCTGAGATAACGTGCATGCGTTCATAGTGAGACTTATGTTAAGGGGCATTCAAAAATGCTGCCAAGCAGACGGATTGCCTAAAGTGCGTGTGTGCAGGTGCGTGCACATTGAACGGCAGCCTGTGAGGCTCTAGCCCTCACACTTCAAAGGAATCTGCTCCTCCTCCTTGCAATGCCAGAGCTTGTTGTCCAAAAAACACAGTTGATGGACAGAATGTAGAACAATGTCATACATTCACCCCAGTACAAGGATCTGGGCCTAAATCCATCGTTTTTTTGCACTCCACACCACCCTGGGTTAGACACTGGCTATATGCAAATCAGCTCTGACCCTGTGCCCCATGGGAACAGTCCAGTCCGAACTACCAAGCCATGTCTTTCCCAGACCGGAATCAAGCATCCAAGGACCGGCTTCTGACTATCAGCCTTCATCAGCCTGGATATCTTGACTCCAGTGGTGCGGAGAGCCTGGGACTCACGTCTGAGTATACCCAGCACATTTGGGGTGAAAATTGCAAAAAACACAGTTGATGGACAGAATGTAGAACAATGTCATACATTCACCCCAGTACAAGGATCTGGGCCTAAATCCATCGTTTTTTTGCACTCCACACCACCCTGGGTTAGACACTGGCTATATGCAAATCAGCTCTGACCCTGTCCCTCATGGGAACAGTCCAGTCCGAACTACCAAGCCATGTCTTTCCCAGACCGGAATCAAGCATCCAAGGACCGGTTTCTAGCTATCAGCCTTCATCAGCCTGGATAGCTTGACTCCAGTGGTGTGGAGAGCCTGGGACTCACGTCTGAGTATACCCAGCACACTCGGGGTGAAAATTGCAAAAAACACAGTTGATGGACAGAATGTAGAACAATGTCATACATTCACTCCAGTACAAGGATCTGGGCCTAAATCCATTGTTTTTTTGCACTCCACACCACCCTGGGTTAGACACTGGCTATATGCAAATCAGCTCTGACCCTGTGCCTCATGGGAACAGTCCAGTCCGAACTACCAAGCCATGTCTTTCCCAGACCGGAATCAAGCATCCAAGGACCGGTTTCTAGCTATCAGCCTTCATCAGCCTGGATAGCTTGACTCCAGTGGTGTGGAGAGCCTGGGACTCACGTCTGAGTATACCCAGCACACTCGGGGTGAAAATTGCAAAAAACACAGTTGATGGACAGAATGTAGAACAATGTCATACATTCACCCCAGTACAAGGATCTGGGCCTAAATCCATCGTTTTTTTGCACTCCACACCACCCTGGGTTAGACACTGGCTATATGCAAATCAGCTCTGACCCTGTGCCTCATGGGAAAAGTCCAGTCCGAACTACCAAGCCATGTCTTTCCCAGACCGGAATCAAGCATCCAAGGACCGGTTTCTGGCTATCAGCCTTCATCAGCCTGGATAGCTTGACTCCAGTGGTGTGGAGAGCCTGGGACTCACGTCTGAGTATACCCAGCACACTCGGGGTGAAAATTGCAAAAAACACAGTTGATGGACAGAATGTCAAGCTATCCAGGCTGATGAAGGCTGATAGCTAGAAACCGGTCCTTGGATGCTTGATTCCGGTCTGGGAAAGACATGGCTTGGTAGTTCGGACTGGACTGTTCCCATGAGGGACAGGGTCAGAGCTGATTTGCATATAGCCAGTGTCTAACCCAGGGTGGTGTGGAGTGCAAAAAAACGATGGATTTAGGCCCAGATCCTTGTACTGGGGTGAATGTATGACATTGTTCTACATTCTGTCCATCAACTGTGTTTTTTGCAATTTTCACCCAGAGCTTGTTGTCCAGCAGATCACTGCAAGGCTTTATCAAACATCTTCTTATAACAGACATCCTCTGGTGGCAGGCAAGGAGAATAAATGTAAAATCTGTACTGTTAGCGAACAGGCCACTGATTGGTTTATACTTTGTTGCAAGCACATACTTTAAGACGTTTTCAATGTATGGCAATGTGAAGATATATTCTCGTGCTTTCTTGGTAAATTAAGGAAGTGTAATAAATAAATCAATTTATATAAAGGACCTCCTTAACTCTCTCTACGCCCCTCTCTCTACACCCCTCACTCTACACCCCCTCTCTCCACACCCCCTCTATACACCCCCCTCTCTGCACCCCCTTCTCTCTACAAACCCTCTCTCTACAACCCCTCTCTACACCCCTCTCTACACACCACTGTCTCCACACCACTCTCTCTACACCCCTTTTCGCTCTACACCCCCTCTCTACACCCCTCTCTCTACACCCCCTCTCTCTATACCCCCTCTCTACACCCTTCTCGCTACACCACTCTCTCTCTACACCCCTCTCTCTCTACACCCCTCTCTCTACACACCTCTCTCTCTACTCCTCTTTCTCTCTACACCTCTCTCTCTTTACCCCTCTCTCTACACCCCGCAATCTATACCCCCTCTCTACACCCCTTTCTCTACACCCCTCTCTACACCCCTCTCTCTACACCCCTCTTCCTACACCCCCCTCTCTACACCTCACTCTCTACACCCCTCTCTCTCTACACCCCTCTCTATATACCCCCCACTCTATACCCCTCACTCTACACCCCTCTCTCTACACCCCTCTCTCTCTACACCCTCACTCTCTACAACCCTCTCTCTACACACCCCTCTCTCTCTTTCTACACACCCCCCTCTCTCTCTCTCTCTCTCTCTCTCTCTCTCTCTACACACCCCTCTCTCTCTACACCTCACTCTCTACACCACTCTCTCTCTCTACACCCCTCTCTCTCTATACTGCTCTCTCTACACCACTCTCTCTACACCCATCTCTCTCTACACCCCTCTCTCTACACCCCCATCTCTCTCTCTACACCCCTCTCTCTCTCTCGCTACACCCCTCTCTTTCTACAACCCTCTCTCTCTACACCCCTCTCCCTCTCTCTATACCCCTCTCTCTCTATACCCCTCTCTCTCTACACCCCTCTCTCTCTATCCCCCTCTCTAAAACCCCCTCTCCACACCCCTCTCTACACCCCCCTCTCTACACCCCCATCTCTACAACCCCCTCTCTTCACCACTCTCTCTACACCACTCTCTCTCTACACCACCCTTTGCACACCCCCTCTCTCTACACCCCTCTCTCTACACCCCTCTCTCTCTACACCCCTCACTCTAGGACCTCCTTAACTCTCTCTATACCCCTCTCTCTCTACACCCCCCATCTACACCCCTCTCTCTGTCTACACCCCTCTCTCCGCACCCCTTTCTCTAGGACCTCCTTAACTCTCTCTGCACCCCTCTCTCTCTACAGCCCTCTCTCTACAGCCCTCTCTCTACACCCCTCTCCCTACACCCCTCTTTCTACACCCCTCTCTATACCCCTCTCTCTCTACACCCCTCTCTCTATATCCCCTTATCTACACACCCCTCTCTCTCTACACACCCCTCTCTCTAGAACCCTGTCTCGCTACACCCCCCTCTCTCTACACCCCCCTCTCCCTACACCCCTCACTCTCTACACCCCCAATCTATACTCCTCTCTCTCTCTATACCCCTCTCTCTCTACACCCCTCTCTCTCTTCACCCCTCACTCTACACCCCACTCTCTAGAACCTCCATAACTCTCTCTGTACCCCTCCTACACCCCTCTCTCTACACTTCTCTCTCTCTACACCCCTGTTAGAAATGGGATCTCTGGCTGGCCAAGGCTTGCGCCAAAGTCAGTCAGAGACCACCACTCTAAGTCAGGGCAAGGGAGTTACACACCAAGATAACCCCTGCTCACCCCCTTGGTAACGTGACACGAGCAGTAAGGCTAAACTCGAAGGCTATGTAAGTTAAGCGTTTGCGTGTGCACCCAGCAACAACACCCAAGGCGCACCACAAAGGAAACTCCACACAAGGTTATCTATAAAAATAGCCTTTGTATTATACCAAAACACATTAGATAAAAACACACACTTTACAATATGCCAACAGGCACGGGCAGAATTTACAGGGGATATGTACAAGACAGGGCCACCTGGACCACTGTCAGGAATATGCACTTTTAGACTTCGTACTTGGTAGAATTAGCACTTGTAGGAATAGTAATTAGCACATAGAACACTTGTAGCATCAAATAGCAAATGTAGCACAAAATATAAAAATAGAGCACACAACCAGTAACTACTGGTAACAGGTAAGTATCACCTACGCAAACCAAACCCCCTTAGGATAGTATTACGCAGGGAACCTGGGCTTCACTAGCACACCTGTACTAGAAAGCACAACCACCTAAGTATCACCATACATTTAGGGGTATAGGCAAGAACACATTACACATGATGCATCACAACATTCAGAGGTGTAGGGAAGGAAAACACATGATGCATAAATATACATTCAGCGGTGTAAGAACAAGGCACATGACGCATCAAAACACATTCAGAGGTGCAGCAAAGAACAATTGCGCAGAAACCACATAAGCCACAACCTGTGACTGTCCCCAGGCCAACTGACCTCCAAATGTCAGTGCAGGCTGCAGGCAGCCAAAGAAGAAATTCGCCAGGCCTAAACGTGGCAGCTGCCCACTAAGTGCTAGGCAGCTGTAAAACCAATGGGGCCAGCGTTGGAGCCTCGTGTGCTCAAGAAACAACACTGCGGGCTGGGAGCCTCGGGGCTCTGAAGAAACAATTGTGGTGCCCTGGAGCCTCTCAGGGCTCGTAAACAAATATTCAGCCAAGAGCCTCTGCGGCTCGGACTACTAATGTCCCTGAGCCTCTCTGGGCTCGAGCGAAATACCCCCTGAGCCTCGCAGGCTCTGACTGAAATAATGCTCTTGAGCCTCCCAGGCTCTTAAAACAAATATGGCCCCGTTGTTGGAGTACCTCTCTGGGGGACTCGGAATATGCAAATGCCCCCTGAGCCTCGCAGGCTCGAAGAAAGAATGCCAGCTGCGTCGGAGTCCCGCTCGGGGAACTCGACAAATAAATGACCCGGAGCCTCGTGGGCTCTCAAGAAATAGGCCCGGAAGCCTCGTGGGCTTTCAACAATAATGTTCCACGGGAGCCTCTCAGGGCTCGGAAGAACTGTCTCATACGTTGGAGTCCCCCTTCTGGGGACTCAAAATAAGAATGGCCGCGGAGTTGCTGGAATTAAAGGGGGAGTGGCCCGCTGCCTTCCGGGGCCGCTTCAGGAGTATGCCCGGGCCCCCACGGGGCCTCTAAAGAACACTGGGGCCCCCGCTTCGAGACGCCCGCACTCACCGGATCTCTTGGGGACTTCTCTCCGTGCTGCTCCTTTTTCCACCCGGTCCTGCTCCGGGGCTCTCCCTGCACTGGGGGAGCCTCGCTGCACGTCAGCCGGTGCTCCTCATCCTCAGCCGGCCGGACTTCCTGCTTCCGGTTCGTTGGGGGACTCGCCCTCGGCAGGGTCACTTCCAGGTCGTCGCAGGCAGCGTGGCGGCCCAGAGGGGGAACAGCGGCTCACGGACGAAACCTGGGGTAGGCTCCCAGATGAATAAATAATAACTACACATCAGGCACAAGAGGGGTATGCTCCCTCATGAATTTAAATATAAAGCGAGGTGGTCACTTGCTTGGGCAATAAAAGAAAATAGTTGCAAGGTCCCTGGCGGGGTGGGCACCTGCCAGGGGACTTAAAATATCGGCCAGGAAGCGGGGTCGGCACCCGCGCCGCTAGTCACCAAACAGAAGGGGGGATCCCCACGCCGGGGAATCCCTTGAGACCAGCAGCTCAGCGCTACCAGGGAACACAGCAGCGCTGCCTTCAGAGCGCCCCCAGGTGCTACAACACTACACAAGTAAGGGCACAGCGCTCCACAGCACTGAGATGCCCCAAAGTCTAGCAAAAAGTCCTTCAGGAGGTGGGGGGGCAAGGCTGGGCCTAGAGCCAGCTCACAGGGTCCTCCTAGGCAGGGAGGCAATCCCCAGTGGCGGTCCTCCTGGTGCCCAGCAGCAGCAGCCCCCCTCAGATAGGATCCAGGAAGAGAACAGTTTGTAAGGGGACACAGCCCCTTTTTATACAGTGAAAACCTTTGTCTTGGGTGCAGGGTGGGGGAGAAACCAGTCGCAGCTGGTTTTGGAGCACTCTTGATGTGCTCAGCCACCCTTCCTATTCACTAAGGAGGCTAGGGTCATCAGTCGCACCACAGGGGGCGAAGCCAGTATTGTGTGGGGAAAGCCCAGCCCTATTCAGGTCCCAGGTGCACCCCTCCCTCACATCAGCATGCTAATCTCTCCACTCACCATCGGGGCAGACCCATCCAGACTCCTGGAGCCAGGCTCACCAGCCAGCTCCAGCCAATCATACGCCAGCACCCTTATTGCACACGCACACCAATGTCTAGAAGTGGCACTTCCACACTAGACACAATCAGGCAGCACACATTATTGCGCAGCATTTAATCACACAAGTCGGCACATACCAAACTTGAGCCTGCACACCTCAGGCATCAGGAACTACCAGGGACACAGACATTCCCCATGCATTCCTACGGGAGGGCAAGCCAATGTCACCACACGCACTCAGAGTGCGCACGCACTTTCCACTGGGACACAGTGAAGGTGCGCGGAAGCCAAAAATCACTACCACTAGGTCACCATGAAAAGCAAAAAGTTTAGGGGTGAACCTTCCAGAAGGGCCAAGTCCAACAACCCCTCTCTCTACACCCCTCTCTCTTGGACCTCCTTAACTCTCTCTACACCCCTCTCTATCTACACCCCTATCTCTCTACACCCCTCTCTCTACACCCCTCTCTCTAGGACCTCCTTAACTCTCGCTATACCCCTCTCTCAACACCCCTCTCTCTCTACACCCCTCTCTCTATACACCTCTCTCTCTACCCCCTCTCTACACCCTCCTCTCTATACCCCCTCTCTACACCCCTCTCTCTACACCCCTCTCTCTCTCTCTACACTCCCCTCTCTCTACACCCCTCTCTCTACAACCCTCTCTCTCTACACCCCTCTTCTCTACCCCTCTCTCTCTACCCACTCTCTACACCCCCTCTCTACACCCCCCTCTCTACACCCACTCTCTCTCTACACTCCCCTCTCTCTACACCTCTCTCTACACCCCTCTCTCTCTACACCTCTCTCTCTCTACCCCTCTCTCTCTACCCCCTCTCTACACCCCCTCTCTACACCCACCTCTCTACACCCCCTCTCTACACCACTCTCTCTACACCACTCTCTCTCTACACCACCCTCTCTTCAGCCCTCTCTCTACACCGCTCTCTCTACAACCCCCTCTCTACACCCCCTCTACAAGCCCCTCTCTGCACCCCCCTCTCTACTCCCCCCTCTCTACACCTCTCTCTACACACCCCTTTCTCTCTCTCTACACACCTCTCTCTACACCCCTCTCTATCTACACTCCTATCTCTCTACACCCCTCTCTCTACACCCCTCTCTCTAGGACCTCCTTAACTCTCTCTATACCCCTCTCTCAACACCCCTCTCTCTCTACACCCCTCTCTTTCTACACCCCTCTCTCTCTACACCCCTCTCTCTCTACCCCTCTCTCTCTACCCCCTCTCTACACCCACCTCTCTATACCCCCTCTCTACACCCCTCTCTCTCTCTACACCCCTCTCTCTCTACACCCCTCTTTCTCTCTACGCCCCTCTCTCTACACCCCTCTCTCCACACCCCTCTCTCTAGGACCTCCATAACTCTCTCTGCACCCCTCTTTCTACACCACCCTCTCTTCAGCCCTCTCTCTACACTGCTGGTGGACAGACAATCTCAAATACACTGCCCCCCCTTCAAACCCACGCCCCGAATTTTAAATCAAGGCGTCCCGCAGGGTTCCATTTTAAGTCCTGTATTGTTTAATCTTTACATGGAACCCCTGGCTAGGATGGTGGAATCGTAAGGGGTGGATATCGTATCATATGCGGATGATACGCAGCTGGTGGTCACTCTATTTTATAACCCAGTTGAGACGGCTGGTAATTTCACGGAGTGCCTTGTGACACTGGCAAACTGGATGAAGTGCAACTGTCTCCGCCTTAACGGCAATAAGAAGGAACTGCTTGTGATTGGCTCCTCACCTTCAATCTGGTCATCAGCTTGGTGGCCCACGCACCCGGGTCCTACACCTATCCCCTCTGACACCGTGAAGAACTTGGGTGTTCTCTTGGATTCCAAGCTCACATACTCCCAACACATAGGTAAGATGGCGGGGAGATGCTACGGCATTCTGAAGGTCCTGCGGAAGATCTTGGATCTCCTACCTATGAAAGACAGGAAAACTCTGGTCCACGCACTGGTTACGTTCCATCTTGATTATGGGAATGTCCTGCTCTGTGGCCTCAGTAAAAGGGGACTGACACAGTTACAATGTGTCCAAAATGCGGCGGCCAGGCTGGTGCTGAAGTTGCTGAGGAGGTCGTCAGGTAAACGTGCGCTTCAGCGCTTGCACTGGCTCCCCATGAGGAAACGCATTAGGTTTAAGACCATGTGCTTTAGTCATCGTATTGCACATGGCAGGGGTCCGGTCTATCTTCACAAGTTGTTAACTATCTATCATCCTAGGCGACTCCTGAGATCCATGGGCAATATGCAGTTTGCGATACCTCGCATACATAAAGCACGGATGGGAGGGCGATCTTTTAGATTCCTAGCCAGCCAACAATGGAATGACCTTCCTGTTGAATTGCGGATGGAGCCGTCAGAAACCAGGTTCCGGCAGAAACTGAAGACCCATCTATTTCCAGAAGATTAGTTCTAACTTAGGGTTTCCTTTCTTCTGCCCCCCCCTCATCTCCATGGTCTGCTCTTGATCTCTCTTTGTTGGAACGCATCCTAGCGCGGAGACGCACTGTCCTAGTGTATTCAGGCGCTTAATAAATGTTTTTATTATTATTATTATTATTACACCCCTCTCTCTACACCCCTCTCTCTCTACATCCCTCTCTCTACACCCCTCCGAGTGAGTCAAGATTGTTCAAGGGATTGGTTGGCATCAGGGTGCGGGTTGAAAGGATACCTTAGAATCAAGTTGGTGGTTGTGAAAGCCAACAATGTGGCGCTTCGTGCTCCGGGATGTTCCCCAACCAGGGCACGGAGAATTGCTTCAGAATCCCCAATGGTGGCGGTTGAATTCCGGAAATGGAGCTTAAGGGAAGTCTCAGTGGAGCCGATTGTGTCCACAGGGCAGCTTAATGGCTACGAAACGCCACAGTGTTGGCTTTCACAACCACCAACTTTATTCTAAGGTATCCTTTCAACCCGCACCCTGATGCCAACCAAGCCCTTGAACAATCTTGACTCACTCGGAGTCTGATCAAGGCTTAAATGTTATCACACAGGCAATTTTATTGATTAGTCCTGATTATGATCCCTTTCATGTAGGAGCTGGGATCGAAACGTCGACTTTCTCACACAGTGCTACAATTTGACCATTGTGTTTATTGTATGTGGTCACTGTTGTTTTGAGCTTGCAATAGTATGCAATAAGATGCAAGCCATTATTGGCTCCAAAGTTATTGCCTGATAATTTTCTTATCTCTCCTATTTCCTACCCTTTCCTATACAATTCTTTTTCCCTCTTGTCGGGTACAGGCTTGAGCCCCTCTGTAATTGTGTGTTTTATATTTTTTGAATAATTGAATATCAATCTAATAAATATTCCATGCCCGCCTGGGTATGTGAATTATCTTTATAGTACTGACTGAAGTCTATAAATAACTCCTTGACCAATTCTTTTCTGCATAGGACCATTGTCTTTTGGAATAATTAGCTACCCAAGGTCCTACGCGTACCTATTGGGTCCCCTTGTTTGTTTTACTGATACACAATTTATAAGACATCAAAGTCCTCAGTCCGTGCTATATGCAATTTATAAGCCACCACTTCAAAGCGCTAGATGGTGGTGCATGTGGCACTTGTGACCTAATAATGCTCATGAGTGGACACATGAAACGTCCACGTGAGGGAGGCAGACACTGATCATGAGATGCCTCCAAATTTCTCATCACTGCATGGGTACCCTTTAAGGACAGCAAACCATCTCAGTGGCACGGCAGGGGAGATACATAAAATCCACCCGCTGTGGGAACACAGACCACACGAAATACCCTTAATGTCTGTGGGGGAAATGCCATGTGACTGCATGCCACAAAGACACCTCGGGCCCGATTCACGGAATGAACTTAAGACTCAATCCTAAACTTAATACTATTTTGGAATTCACAGAATGCAGTTACTACTTTTGGCATTCACAGAATGAACTTACTACTTTTGGTATTCACAGAAGTTAGGATTTTGTCTTAAGTTTGTCTTGACAGACTTAAGACTGACTTAAGACAGACTTAAGACAGACTTTAGACAAAATCCTAACTTCTGTGAATACCAAAAGTAGTAAGTTCATTCTGTGAATGCCAAAAGTAGTAAGTACATTCTGTGAATACCAAAATAGTAGTAAGTTTAGGATTGAGTCTTAAATTCATTCTGGGAATCGGGCACCTCATATCCAGTCCTATACTTTCATTAGCTACACCTGTGCATTCTGGGATTTGTAGTCTTGTTTTAGTACAGGCGAGCCCATTGTACATTCCAAGGTTGATGTCCTGCTTGAACATAGATTCGTAATAGAAAGCTTGCGAGAGCTGACCAGGTGCCCACTTCACATGGAGTCATATGTTATATCCTTGGAATTTGAAATGAGCAAAACTATCACAAGGATGGCTTCACAGCGCTCTTAGTGTTTCATTTGCATAGCGCTCCCTACTCTCATGTGACACTGAAGCGCTTCTGGTTGCTTGGTAAGAGGCTGCTCTGTAAAGAGCTCTCAGAAACAAGCAGATACTCTGGTACAGAGTACCTACACTTCTATTTTTCCATTTCAAGCACTGTGTAAATGTGCATTTTTAGTGGAAATTCAAAGTGAGAACACAGAGGTCATTCCATGAAGGTAATCCCACCTCTGAGCACATGTGCATCACGTGGCTGAGCGTCACCACCTGTGCCGCCCAGTGACCAGAACTCACTGGGCGTATGGCTGAGAGGCCTTCCCAGTGGTTTCTGGGGGAGGAGGAAGCTAGCATACAATGCAAAGGGCACACCAAGTGCCCAAAGCCAACTAGGCACGTCCCTTGGCAGGCAGATTCTGTGGTTACCAGGAGTGCCCCCTAATGTGGCCATAAGCTCCATAGCGGGTTTATCTCTGGTACAATCATAGCCCCTGTCACCAGCTGGTCACAATACCACAGCCATCTTCCTGGTGCCCCCTCGCCATAGGTTCTGATCTCTGCCCTATCCTGGTACTTACCACCCAGCGTTACTCAGGCTTCGTAAGAGCGAGGAGATGTGGCTCATGGGGCAAAGCTGACACTTAGGAACAGGGTAACCAGGTTGGAACCATGTGAACTCGCAATGAAGCCCCGCTCCCGAAATCTCAGCAAGCAGGCGAAATTCCGCGTGTTCACAGAGATTTTTTGCTGTTTTGCAGAATTTTGTGAAAGGCAATTTCGTAAATTCCGCCCATCCCTACTATCTATCGCCCTCACTCTATCTATTTATCGCCCTCACTCTATCGTCCTCACTCTATCACCCTCACTCTATCTATCTATCTATCGCCCTCACTCTATCTATCTATCTATCTATCTATCTATCTATCTATCTATCTATCTATCTATCTATCTATCTATCTATCTATCTATCTATCTATCTATCTATCTATCTATCTATCTATCTATCTATCTATCACCCTCACTCTATCTATCTATCGCCCTCACTCTATCTATCTATCTATCGCCCTCACTCTATCTATCTATCGCCCTCACTCTATCTATCTATCACCCTCACTCTTTCTATCTATCTATCGCCCTCAATCTATCTATCGCCCTCACTCTATCTAGCTAGCGCCCTCACTCTATCGCCCTCACTCTATTACCCTCACTATATCACCTTCACTCTATTGCCCTCACTCTATCGCCCTCACTCTATCTATCGCCCTCACTCTATCTATTTATCTATCGCCCTCACTCTATCTATCTATCTATCTATCTATCTATCTATCTATCTATCTATCTATCTATCTATCTATCTAGCTATCTATCTATCGCCTTCACTCTATCTATCGCCCTCACTCTATCTATCTATCACCCTCACTCTATCTATCTATCGCCCTCACTCTATCTATCGCCCTCCCTTTATTTATCTATCTATCTATCTATCTATCTATCTATCTATCTATCTATCTATCTATCTATCTATCTATCTATCTATCTATCTATCTATCTATCTACCTATCTATCTATCTATTTATCTATCTATCTATCGCACTCACTCTATCTATCGCATCACTCAGCACCAACACAGCATCACTCAGGGGCACCACAACATCACTATGCGCTACCACAGCATCACTGAACGCTACAGCATCACTCGTCGCCACCGCAACATCACTCAGCGCCACCACAGCATCAATCTGTGCAACCAAGGGTGCAGGAGCATGCTGTAACTAGAATACAGTTCAGCATGGCTTAATAATTACAGTGAACTTAACATCTATTATCAGTCCATACAGTTCTCGGCTACGGGCACGCATACTCTGAGCTATCGCGCTGTCTTCTGTCAGAGCCTCTGGTGACAGGCTCCAGGCCGTGCAATATCACGTGGTACAAGCCTGAGGCCTTCAAATCTCTCTCTACCCTGGCACACATTAACACCTGCATGTGACTGTCCTGTGCCCTGGCAAACATTAACACCTGCCTCTGACGGTACTGTACCCTGACATATATTAACATTAACGTTATTCTGTGAATAGGCGGGGCTGCTTTGGACATGCAGTCTGTGCTCAAAAAACACTCTTCAGTGAATTCAAGCTTCAACCTAGGCCCCGGAACAATTCACCGTCCGCAGTCATAAATATGCTGCTAAGGCCGGTCTTGCACTTGTACCGCCATCCAGCATAGTCATTTAAAGTAAAAGCTTCTTCGTCGGGGGAAGTGGAGCTGGGGAGGGGAGGGGAGCTAGGCCAGGCCCAGTGGCCGCCAATCCTCCTTCACCTGGTGCAACTGAGCAACGTGCTGCCGCCTTGTATTGGATGCTGCACACGTCTAGAAGGCCAACAATCTCAGCACCAGGAAGCGATCGTACTTTCATTGACAAGTAACAAGTGGTTGATGATTGTCGCCAGCAAGGTGTACTCATGTGTTTTGTATTGTTGTGCATCCTTCCTACTCCCTTTCGCCAGAGCATGGAGGTGGACTTAAGGGGGCATCAAGCGCAATACAAATAAAAAAAACTTAAAGATGAAGATCCGCTGGCTGATGCAGGCAATGATTCACTGGGCCAACCGTCAGTATGCAGTCATCGTGATGCGGATTATGAAAGAGCCTCCACTAGAGCCCACACCCCTGTGCGGAGGGACTAATAAAGCTTCAGCACCTGAGACAGCTCCATCGTGTGCACCGCTCACGATATGAACAACTCTGGGGGTCACATCTCAGACGGCTCCGTCATGAGCAGTGCTCCCATATGTGTCCACCTCAAGTGGTTCTAAAGTGTTCATAGCTCTGGCACTCGCACCTCAGACACCGCCACGGCACTGCTCGCGATATGCACAACTCTGGGTGTCACATCTCAGACACTTCTGTCGTGAGCAGTGCTTTAATTGTTACGTCTCCTACACCTCCCGTGTATGCACAGCTCAAGTGGTTCTAAGTGTTCGCAGCTCTGGCGCTCGCACCACAGGCACCGGCACGGCACTGCTCGCGATATGCACAACCCTGGGTGTCACATCTCAGACAGCTCCGTCGTGAGCAGTGCTTTGATCATCACGTCTCCTACAGCTCCCTTGTGTGCACAGCTCAAACAGTTCCACTGCGTTCACGTCTCTGGCTCTCGCATCGCAGACACCGGCATGGAATGCTCTCGATATACACAATTCTGGGTGTCTCATCTTAGAGACCTGTAGATGTCATGCCTCGGGAGGGTTCAGAGCGTCTAGCTAAAGTGCGTGCACACAGTTCCAAGATTCTTGCACACACCTGGAAGCTCCAGAGTGTACAGATGGGTGTGTAGCTCATGGTGTAGGACCTGAATATTGTGGTCAAAATATCATCAGAAAAATAAACTGCGCCGAAACAATCGAGTGAAAAAATGTTGTGAAAATTGTGTTTATTATCGTTTGTAACAGGTATGTACCATGACAATATATATTTTAAGGGACATGGATGTGAAGTTCAATCAATCAATCAATCAAAGCATTTATATAGCGCACTACTCACCTAGAGGGTCTCAAGGCGCTAGGGGAGGGGGGTCCGCTACTGCTCGAACAGCCAGGTCTTGAGCTGCTTCCTGAAGGCGAGGTGGTCCTGGGTCAGGCGGAGGTGGGTCGGGAGGGAGTTCCATGTCTTGGCGGCGAGGTAGGAGAAGGACCGTCCCCCTGTGGTGGCTCTTCGGATTCGGGGGACAGCGGCGAGGGCGTGGGCGGTCGATCGAAGCTGGCGTTTGGGAGCGTAGAAGTTGAGGCGGCTGTTGAGGTATCCTGGTCCTTGGTTGTGTAGGGCTTTGTGAGCGTGGGTGAGGAGACGGAAGGTGATTCTCTTGTTGACCGGTAGCCAGTGCAGGTCTCTCAGGTGTTCGGAGATGTGGCTGTGACGGGGGATGTCCAGGATGAGTCGTGCTGAGGCGTTTTGGATCCGCTGAAGTCTCTTCTGGAGTTTGGCGGTGGTTCCTGCGTAGAGAGAGTTGCCGTAGTCCAGACGGCTGGTGACGAGGGCCTGGGTGACCGTCTTCCTGGTCTCGGTGGGGATCCACCGGAAGATCTTGCATAGCATGCGCAGGATGTTGAAGCACGATGAGGAGACGGCGTTGACTTGTCTGGTCATGGAGAGGGAGGAGTCCAGGATGAAGCCTAAGTTGCGTGCGTGGGCTGTTGGTTTGGGTGCGCTGCCTAGGGCGGGGGGCCACCAGGAGTCATCCCAGGCGGAGGGTGAGGATCCCAGGATGAGGACTTCCGTCTTGTCCGAGTTCAGTTTCAGGCGACTGTTCTTCATCCATTCGGCTACCTCTTTCATCCCTTCGTGGAGGTTGGCTCTGGCGGTGGCCGGGTCGTTGGTGAGGGAGAGGATCAGCTGGGTGTCGTCGGCGTACGAGATGATGTTGAGGTTGTGCTGGCGTGCGATGTCTGCGAGGGGGCTCATGTAGACGTTGAAGAGGGTTGGACTGAGCGAGGAGCCTTGAGGAACGCCGCAGATGACTTCGGTGGCTTCAGATCTGAACGGGGGGAGGCGAACTCTCTGTGTCCTTCCGGAGAGGAAGGAGATGATCCACTCCAGTGCCTTCTCCTGGATTCCGACGTTGCAGAGTCACTGCACTAGTGTGCGGTGGCAGACAGTGTTGAAGGCCGCGGAGAGGTCTAGGAGGATGAGGGCTGCTGTTTCTCCGTTGTCAAGCAGGGCTCGGATGTCATCGGTGGCTGCGATCAAGGCGGTCTCGGTGCTGTGGTTGGCCCGGAAGCCAGACTGCGAGAGGTCTAGTTCCGTTCGTCTCGATCCGTTCGTCTCGAGGAAGGCGGCCAGCTGCTTGTTGACGGTCTTCTCGATGACTTTTGCAGGGAACGGGAGCAGTGAGATGGGGCGGTAGTTCTTGAGGTCGGTGGGGTCGGCTGATGGCTTCTTTAGTAGAACGCTGAGTTCGGCGTGCTTCCAGCTCTCCGGGAAGGTAGCCGTGTCGAAGGAGGTGTTGATGATGTCCCGCAGGTGGGGTGCGATGACAGCGTCGGCCTTGTTGAAGACGTGGTGAGGGCATGGGTCGGTCGGAGATCCGGAATGGATGGAGTTCATTGTGCGGACGGTGTCTTCGGTGCTGATCTGGGTCCAGGCGCGGAGGGTGGTGGTGGGGGGCGCTGGTTCGGTCGTGGCGTGCGTCGGTTGAGTGCTGAAGCTGTTGTGTATGTCAGCGATCTTGTTGTGGAAGTAGGAGGCGAGGGAGTTGCAGAGGTCTTGCAAAGGGGTGATGTCGTTGTTTCCGGCGTTGGGGTTGGAGAGCTCTTTAACGATGTTGAAGAGTTCCTTGCTGTTGTGTGCGTTGTTGTCCAGTCGTTCCTTGAATGCAGTTTTCTTGGTTGCGTGGATGAGTTGGTGGTGTTTTCGGGTGGCGAGCTTGAGGGCCGTCATGTTGTCCGGTGTTGGGTCTCTGCGCCAGGTTCTCTCGAGGGCTCGGCAGTTCTTCTTGGAGCTCTTGAGTTCTTCGGTGAACCATGGGGCTTTCTTGCTGCCGGGTCTGCTAGGCGGGGTCCTCAGGGGGGCGAGGTCGTCAGCGCAGTCGCTGATCCACTTCGTGAGGTTGGTGGCCGCTTGGCTGGGGTTCGTTGCGCTGGTGGGTGGGTTCTTGCTCAGGGAAGTCGCGAGCTGGTCGGCTGTGATCTTGTTCCAGCTTCTGCGTGCAACCTGTTGTTGGTGGTGGTGAGTCGTGGTTCTTCTGTAGCTGAAGTGGACGCAGCTGTGGTCCGTCCAGTGGAGTCCGGTGGCGTGGCTGAAGGCGATGCCCTTGCTGGATGAGAAGACGGGGTCGAGTGTGTGTCCGGCGTAGTGGGTGGGGGTGGTCACCAGTTGCTTGAGTCCGAGGTTAGCGAGGTTGTCCAGCAGGGTGGTGGTGTTGCGGTCGTTGTTGTTCTCCAGGTGGAAGTTGAGGTCCCCGAGGAGGATGTAGTCAGCGGAGAGGAGGGCGTCCGGGATGATGAAGTCAGCGATGTCTTCGCTGAATTGTGTGCGTTGTCCCGGGGGTCTGTAGATGAGGTTGCCTCTGAGGGTGGTCTTGGGGTTAAGAATAGTGAAAACACACACACCTATCCAATTCACAATACTTAGGTACTTAGTATTTAGGCCACAATATTTTTCTATAGCTATATTTCAGTCCTCAATATTCCGACATTCCTGTTTTTTCCAAGTGGGGCTGAGTGGGAAGAATCTACTGGTTTTCCTCACTGTACCAGATCCTCGGGCTCTGCTGCTAACAGTCTTTTGTCAAAATACCAACAATTTCCCTGGCTCTCTATTGGTAGCCACAGTCAACCAATTAGGCTTACTCTGGGTTGTGGTTTGACCTTTGGGCTCAGGTACGATGCAAAGTGTATCAGGAGTGAGATTTTGGGTAGGTTGGGGGTAGGATAAGGACTAAGCATGGGCGAATTTTGCTAATTCGCGATCCGCGAATTTGCGGATTTGCGAATTTGCGATCTGCAAAATTCGCGTGTTGGTGCAAATTTGCAGATTATTTTATTTTTGCGTGTTCGCGGGTGTTCGCGGGGCGCTTTGCGTGTTCCCGGGAGTTCGCGGGGCGCTTTGCGTGTTCGCAGGGTTTTTTTTTGCCTGGTTAATCACTGCCACCCTCTCGTTTTTATGCCCTTCTGCCCTCTGTACCACTCGTTTCTGTGCCCTTCTGCCCTCTGCCCCACTCATTTTTTTGTCCCCTTCTGCCCTCTGTCCCACTTTTGTGCCCTTCTGCCCTCAGCCCCACTTAGAATGGCGCCGGCAAGCTGCCAGCGCCATTCTAAAATAGCTACAAAGAGCTTCAACAGGAAGCACTAATAGATAAAGTAAAGCAGGTGCTCGAGTTGAAGGTCAAATTAAGTTACACAATCATTAATCACCCCAAGTTTGGGGTGCTTAATGATTGTGTAACTGAATTTGAGCTTCAACTCGAGCACCTGCTTTACTTTATCAATTAGAGCTTCCTGTTGAAGCTGACTTTTGTAACTATTTTGAATGGCTCTGGCAGCTTGCCGGCGCCATTCTAAAACAGTTACAAAAGTCAGCTTGAACTTTTGACCCAATCCGTTCCGCTCGCGGATTTTGCGGGAAATTCGCAAATCTCGCAAAATCCACGAGCGGAACGGATTTTCCGCCCATGTTTAATAATGACAGTTCAAAGTCTCAGGTTGTCTTAAACCTCTCTTGGCTGCCAGTTACCAATCCGGTCAACGGAGAGAAAAAATTGGGCCATTAAGTCAAAGCTGGCTAGTAGTGGTCCACTTTTCTAGGAACCTCTGGGGCACCAGAATCTTCACTGGCCCACATCTTGGAGCAGGTGAGGCACTGTTGAAATATTTGAGGTCACGGTAGAGGTTCCAGGAACGCTGCTGAATAGCATTGGATCCACCAGGGAAACTTCAAAACCCAATATTTCATTATCCACAGCTCATGTTCAGATATGTTGTCACTGTTACATCCACACAGGGCAAGGACGCCTTTTGAGATGGCCTTCAAACCTCCAGACACAGAACAAGCCAGAGGTGCTAAGGGGGGCAAAGAGTTATGGGGTTCAAGGCCCACTGAGGCCAGGGTGAGGACACTGGACATCCCGCTGGTTTCTCCAGACCCACTGACTGTTCATCAGGGGATATGTTCAGAGCCCAGAATCCAAGGAGAGCTGAGCAGGAGGTTACATGGGTTTCCTTCATGACTACAGAGAGAAAGGACTGATGTACAGTGGCTGCTCCACCACTGATGCCCTAGAATTCGTCCATCATTGTTCTCCACTTTTAATCGCTGGATGCAGTTTTTTGCGTGGCTGCCCTTCCCTCAGAGGCACTCACAGCCTCTGGTGCACAGTGGACAGGACGGACATCCTCTTCAGGCATATTCAACTCTTCCCAGCTGCAGGGATTCAAGCACCATGCATTTCCAAAATCCTGCACTTTTCTTCATCTTTGTGTACTTCTGTTGTTCCTTTCGGCATTTCTTTTGCTTCTTTCTGTGAGTTTTTTCTTCTTTCTTCACATATTCTACCTCTGTAGGCATAGTTAGAAACTAGCATTTACAAAACCTTTGAAATTCACTTAAAAAACCATAGGTTTCAGGCATGTTATAGTTAGAAATTGGCATTCAAAAAACCTTTGAAATTCACTGAAAAAAAACATAGGTTTTAGGGAAAGTTATAACTAGTTGGATATTTCACTCGTACAAAACCAGAGAAATTTCCCAATTATCATTAGTTCAGCTAACTATAACTTGCGCTCCCTCAATGCACTGCTGATGACGTCACATATTATATCACTCATGACATGGTCAGTGTCATCTCTGATGACATCACTGAAGACATCTCAAATGACATCACTGATGACATCATCCAGTGAAGTGTGTTTCTGTAAAGTTTAAATATGTTCAATATATATAGGGAAAGGCGCATTGAAGAATGAGTGGATGTATAAGAGTCTGAATGGATAATTTAGTAGGTGCGAAGCTAGCTACTCATACCTACCTGTCTGAAAGTGCTGGGCTATTGAGGGGCGTGGCTACGGCGCCTTGCGAGATGGCCGCCTGACTCAGGGTCTCCGCTGCGCCGGGACGACCTTCATGATTTACTGCTGCTTCCTGCCCTCCATATCGCCGCAGGACAACGGAGAAGTTGTCGGAATGCGGGCGGCTGCATCTTTGAATGTTTTCAGACGCCGGTGAACATTACAAGCTGATTTATGGTCGGATCCCGATTCTCTTCACGGAACGGGACGCCGCCATTTTACGAGCTCTCAACGGTCGGCTGCTGGTGAATCTACGCTGTGAGGGACAATACCTGGGACCGCCTCCAGTGTCAACATTATGAAACGGTGAGCGGTATTTACACCGTGCCCACGACTTTGGAGCTGGTATTTAGAAATTCCATTTTCTCTTCTTTTTCCTCACATTTGTGACTTTTCCTGCAATAGATGCAATGTCACTCTGGAAGCCAATTATTGTGGCCTGCATTGTTTTTTACATCATCTTTTCATAAAGTAAATGCTAGCATAAGACTTTTATAGCCATGTATAACCACCGTGGCAGTTCTCTCCAGATGTTTTTCTAAAATGTGCTACTGCCTCATTGCCCATATTTAATGTGACTGTTGCTGTTTTACTTGCTATACTCCTACTCAATAGGCTTGTGCCTTTGATGTTTTCTACAGGAGTATTGTTATCCGGTCTCACGCTCATTTATAGCCCAAAATTGCTGTACTCTGTTCAGGTGTCAACACATTTCACTGCCTACTACACAAAGCCCTCAGGAACTTATTTATACCTTGCTCATATGGTCAGACTCCGTAAACCAAAGTTTCTTTTTGTCCCTTCCAAGTCTCCTTCACCATCATCCTCAGAACAACTGTGTGTTCCTAATTCAGCACCAATAATGGCCGGCTCGGCACCTCACCGTTCTTCAGTCACACAGTCTGTCTCAAATAAATCCTCACCTCCTGCGTCCTCTTCCAAACGGCTCAAGCAAGACTCTGCCTCCCCTGACAAACCATCACCGTCCTCTTCCACGGATTTGATTCTGGAAGAGATACAAGCATTACGTCCATTTATCGAAGAAACAAGTAAGGACATGCAACTTTTGAAGCAGAAATGGTCAGTCATGGATGCCCGAATTACTTTAGTTGAACAACAAGTTCCTGATATTCAATCTAATTCGCAGCGTATCTCCTCCTTAGAGAAACCGTTCTTTCTCTCCAGCAGCACACGGGGGATTTGGAAAATCGAAATAGGAGGAACAACCTTCAGATTTATAACCTGCCAGAATCTTCGGAGGGAGATGATCCGGTGACTTTCTTTACCTCCTTCCTTCCGAAGCTTCTAGACATGTTACCATCTACTGCCCTCAGTATCCAAAGAGCCCACAGACTTGGCCCTCGATCAGCTGCCTCTACAAAACCACATGAAGTCATTATTCCTTTCCTGAAATTTACGGATTTACTTGCTGTCCTCTCAGCTGCCAGAGCCAAATGTCAAGTCTACCTGGTTGGGTCAGTGGGTATTCCTGGCTCAAGATGTCTTCAATGCTACCGCAGCACGACGGAAGGAATTCCTTTCTCTTCGCCAATCTTTGCGCTCCCTTGGAGCAAGATATGGCCTGTTCCATCCCTGCATTTTTAAGGTCACCCATCAGAATAAAACTTGGACCTTTCAAGATCCTGGTGAACTGAGAAATGTTATCCTTCTACAAAATGGTGGTGGCATGGACACTTCTTCCTCGTCAAATGGCTGACTAGTTTGAACTGTTTTATGATACTGTATAATTGGCTTCATGTTTTCTCTCTTTGTTGAATTTCTTCCTTCTCTTCTACCTTCCTTGAGATTGTTGTATTTTATCCGATAGTTGTTGCTTTTATTTGCTATTGTTCTCACCTTTTGTTGTACTGTTTGGGTAATCTTATGATTGTATTTTGTTGTTCTGATATTGCCTCTAATCATTTTCTCCCCTTCCACAGATTTGTTTTTCTTATTCCAATCACCCTGTGACCTTCCCTCTGTGGCTCTATGGTGTTCCGGTGCGGCTATGTCCCTGTTCTTTGGCTGGTCATCTTGTTGAGTGCCGCCATCCCCTCCTCTCCCTTTTGTATTTCCCCTTCATGTAATGTTGTTTACAGTCATCCCTCTGGACTTGTACTGTCTCTTATGTCTATCTCTTCCCCTCTGCTCCTTTACCCCTCTTTTCTCTTTTCTATCTTATCTTCCTCTTATCTTTCCTGATTATCTCTTTTCCTCTCTTTTCTTTTTCTTTCATTCATGCTCTAGTTTGTTCATAATTGCTATTCTTCTTCCATCTTTTGAATTTAACATGTTTACCCAGTTCACACTTTTAGAGTTGTTTCATGGAATGTGAAAGGTTTTAATAATCCCATTAAGCGGCACAGAGTACTCTCTCATTTATCTTCTTATAATCCCAATATTGTTCTTCTCCAAGAAACCCATCTCAATGATATTGAATCTTTGAAATTGAAAAGAAATTGGGTTGGTACTGTTTTATTTTCTCCATCGACTCATAAAAAGAATGGGGTTGCTATTTTAGTTCATAAAAGACTCAAATGTAAGGTCATATTAGAAGAAAAGGATGTTGAGGGTCGTTGGGTTCTAGCTAAGTTACTTATCAATGCAATACCTCTTACTGTATTTAATGTTTATGGTCCCACTAACTTTGATCCTTCCTTTTGGCCGATTATCACTAGCAAATGTATTCAACATCAGGATGATTTTTTCCTTTTAGGAGGTGACTGTAACCAGATAGTTGATCCCTTTTTGGATCGCAAATCCTCTGTCCGTTTTGTCCCACACAAGCCCCATAAACAGTTTTTGGATACCATCTCACAGGCACATCTTTCGGACTCTTGGAGACTAACTCATCCAGACACTCTAGATTTTTCATTCTTCTCTCCTCCCCATGCTTCTTTTTCCCGTCTAGATTATATCTTTCTCTCCTCTTCCTTATCTCAAAACCTTTTGTCCTCCTCTATTGAACCTATCGTAATCTCAGACCATGCTCCTATTGTTACAGACTTTGACTTGCTTCCCCCTCTTCCTAAATCCTCTCGTTGGCGTTTTAATTCCTCCCTGTTAACTGATCCTAATTTTTCCTCTTACTTCCGTTCCTTCACTATTGAATTTTTCCATATCAATTCTGACCCTCACATCTCCCTTCATGTCCTTTGGAATTCCTTCAAAGCTGCAGCACGTGGTTTCATCATTGACTTCGTTTCTAAGAAAAAGAAGCACTTTCTTCAAAAGCGAAAGGTTGCTTTAGCTCATATCAAAACCTTGGAACATCAGTTTTATACCTTGTCTCCCAATCACATATCCTCTGAACTTCTTCAAGCCAAGATTGCATTCAATAAACTTACCACTGACTCGGCTTCTTCCTTTCTTCTTCGCAGTAGTGCACGTTACTACGGCGGTTATAACAAATCGGGCAAACTCATTGCTAGCTATCTTAAATCTCGTAAAGAACGTACTTTTATTGAATCTATCTATTCCCCTACTAATACTCTCCTTCACACGGATAAGGACATTTTGGACCAATTCCAATCCTTTTACAAATCTTTGTATACTCCGGAAGCTCCCCCTACGCCGGCTCTTCTTCAGTCTTACTTTGGCAAATTACCCAAGCCTGATACTTCCTACCTCCAATTTTCAGACATCAAAACTGATTTTTCCCTGCATTAACGTTCCACTGCGTTGTCCTCTCTTACTAAAGGCAAAGCACCAGGCCCTGATGGCTTCCCGGTGGAATTTTATCTGCATTTTTCTGACCTCTTATTGTCCAAACTTCTTTTTCTTTTCCAATCGTTTTGCTCTTCTGGTCTTGCTCAGGGTTCTTTTCAAGATGCTACTATCTGCCTTATTCCCAAGGAGGGCCGGGATTCCAAGTTTTGTAAAAACTATCGACCAATCTCACTAGTTAATGTGGACTATAAACTCTTTGCCAAGTTGCTCGCACTACGTCTTGATCCCTTCATGCCACACCTCATTCGGAAAGAACAGTGCGGCTTTGTTAAGGGTCGTCTTACTTCTGATAACTCTAGACTTTTCCTCAATGTTTTAAATAAAGCCTCTTCTCTCTCTATTCCCCTGGCAGCTAATTCAGTGGATGCTGAAAAAGATTTTGATCGGGTGGACTGGTCTTTTTTACTTGCTTCCTTGAAATGGCTTGGTTTTGGCCCAAAATGTATTTCCTTTATTTCTTTGATATATACTATGCCCAAAGCCTCCGTCCTCGTTAATGGTCAACTTACCTCTTATTTTACACTTCAACGTGGGGTTCGTCAGGGTTGCCCTCTATCCCCTCTCCTTTTTGTGTTAGCTCTTGAACCTTTTCTCTCCTCTATTCGTAACAATCCCTCTATCTCTGATTTCCCATATGAAGATCACCAGCTAAAGCTCTCTGCTTACGCCAATGACATTATTTTATTTATTTCAGATCTAGAATCCTCTGTCCCTTCTTTATTAGCTGAGTTTGAAAAGTTTTCCCTTGTCTCGGGCTATAAAATTAACTCTGATAAAACAGAAATTCTTCCATTAACTAAATTTTGTCTTCCGCATTTTTTCTCTTCTACGGGTTTTGCTTGGAATAATACTAACATTAAATATCTCGGTGTTCTATTGTCTAATTCCATTTCATCCTCTGTCAAATTAAACATGTCCGCAGTTATTTCTAGAATTGAGCATTTGTTTTCTTCCTGGAATCCTTTATTCCTTTCTTGGTGGGGTCGTCTTGATTCTATTAAGATGATGATTGCCCCTATTCTGATTTATTTGCTTTCTATGCTTCCCGTTCATATTCCGACTCTTTATTTCAATCGTATTGATTCGGTTTTGTCCAAATTTCTTTGGAAACAGAAAAAAGCTAGGATATCCTTATCAGCTCTTCGCAAGGTCAAATCAAATGGAGGGGTCAATTTTCCTGATTTTCGTCTATACCACAAATCCTTCTCTCTACGTCAAGCCTTCAGATGGTTATCGTCAGAGCTTTCTCCCTTTTCCCCCCTCTGGCTTCATATTGAACGCTCCTTATTACTGCCCTTTTCATTTCAAGATGTACTTCGGTTTACTTCTAAATCCCCTTATACCGTTCCTCCGCTGTTTAAACATACTTCTTCTCTCTTGAAATCCTTGCTGTCCCCACCGACAATATCCTGTGAATCTTTCTTACTTTTGCCCATCTGGTATAATTTGCTTATTCTACTACAGAAGAGACTTCTTGCTTGGTCTTCTTGGAGGTCGAAAGGTATTATTTGGGTTCATCAACTGTTCGACGGTTCGTCGCCTTGCTCCTTTCCCCAATTTCAAACGCAGTTCCTCTGCCCTTGATCGTTTTCCCAGAAATATTGTATTCTTATGGAAATTGTCCTAGACCGTTATTACTCTCTCCTGTCTTCTGATTCGCCTCTTCCTCCTTCCCCTCTTCTTGCCATACTTATCACTCTTCCTAAAGCCTCTCTTATCTACCATTTATTTTCTGCCCCCAACCCTGTAAGTCTGAAGACTAAAGTGGAGCTCTCTTGGGAAACAGATCTTGGTTGCTCGTGGCCTGTTCCTCTATGGGATAAGCTATGGTCTAAAACTTGAAGACTTCACGTTCATCCTCCCTCACTCAATCCATCTTTTTCCTTTATCATAGACTTTATCTTTCCCCCCCTTTCTCTCTCTCGTTTTCATTCTTCCTCTAATCCTAATTGCTGGACATGTAATGCACCTGATGCTGATCTTCTACATCTTTTCTTTTTCTGTCCCTCTGTAGCAGCTTTCTGGAAGCAGGTCTGGTCTTTCACTTCACACATTTTTACACTCTCTGTTCCTTAATCCAATACCCTTATGTTTCTGGGGAGCCTCTCGGAATCTTTAAATTTCCCGTCACACTCACATGGTCTTTTTGACCTTATGCTGGCTCTTGCGTTCCAACATATTGCCTCTAACTGGAAATCCCTTACCAAAGTCTCCATTCGTTGGTGGTGGAATTTATTATGTAATTTCCATAGACTTGACGTTGCCTTTGCATCCTCCTGTAAACCTCCTCGCAATGTTGAACTCTATTGGTTACCCCTTACCTTATACTTAGATCAATCTGCCAAACGAATATACACCCCCCTTTCCCCTGACAATTTTAAGCCTCCTTGAAGGACTAGTACTCTCGCTTGCAATATTATTTCCTAAAATTCACAGTTTAAGTTGTATTATGAGACTTTTAGATATGGTGTATTCTTTTCTGTTAATGGGCACTTGTTTTATCTGCCGATAATTTTTTATATAAGCATGAATTGTAATAGCATGGTTTTCTATTTCCCCCTTTTTTCCTCCCCCCTGATCCCCCCTAAAATATTAGAAAATGCTTAGATTCCTGGTGTTGTCATCAGTAGCCTTTAATTCTTTCCATATACTTTTCCTCTGTATTTGGTTCCTATTTATCTGCTGATGTCACCTCGTTGTTATATATCCTTTATTTTAATAAAGCTTTCAAACATAAAAAAAAGAAAGTTCTGGGCTACAGAAATTAAGTGAGGTATTGCCTAGAGTCTGATGCTGCTAAGGTGAGCTGGTGCGGGACTCGGGGATTAAAGCGTGAGCCCAAATTGTGTGTCTTATTCTGTGAAGTCATGTGCCGTGGCTGCTGCACTACACCTGTGGAAGTAGTGTCAGCATGTGTTTATACCCACTAGGATGAACTACTGACCCGGACTGGTCTGAAAGTCCTGGGGTACGTAAAATATGAGAGGTACTGTCTAGAGTCTCATGGTGCAAAGCTGACTGCTGGTGGACTCGGGGATGAAAGTATGAGCCCAAACTGTGTGTCATATGCTGTAAATGCATGTGCTGTGGCCGCTGTGCCACATCTGTCGAAGTAGTGTGAGCATGTAGTTATACCTACTCGGATGAACTTTTGTTTCGAACATTGTAACTTGTGTATGGTGCTTAGGGGGTGTTATACAGGGAGTGTGAACGTAAATTTGCGCATATCAAATCGATTCGGTATTTGCGAAGTGCAAACTACTCACTCCTACGGGTCTTGTGGCGCTGGGGGCATAAGCTGAGCTGCTGACAGTCTCGGGGTAAAGTTGCTGAACTACTGACCCCCATCGGTCTGAAAGTGCGGGGTACGGAAATGAAGTGAGGTATTGCCTAGAGTGTCATGCTGTTAAATTGAGCTGCTGCTGGACTCGGGGATGAAACCGTGAGCCTCAACTGTGGGTTCTATGCTGTGAAGTCATGTGCTCTGGGCGCTGTGCCACACCTGTCCAACTTGTATGTGGTGTTTAGGTGGTGTTGTATAGGGAGTGCACAGGTAAATCAATGCAGTATTTGTAAAGCGCAAACTACTCGCCCCTATGGGTGAGTAGAGTCGATGATCAAAGAGAGAGTTCTGTGCTGCAAAGTCAGATGGTGTGGCCACTGTACCACAGCTCTGTGGAGAATGCATTTTGGCGAGGGTCCAGGAGTTGCCATTACCTGGCCCTAAAATAACGGGCCTAAGTTGTAAGTTATAGGGAGGCTCTCAATCAATCAATCAAATCATTTATATAGCGCACTACTCACCCAGAGGGTATCAAGGCGCTGGGGGAGGGGGGTCCGCTACTGCTCGAACAGCCAGGTCTTGAGTTGCTTCCTGAAGGCGAGGTGGTCCTGGGTCAGGCGGAGGTGGGTCGGGAGGACGTTCCATGTCTTGGCGGCGAGGTAGGGGAAGGACCGTCCCCCTGTGGTGGCTCTTCGGATGCGGGGGACGGCGGCGAGGGCGTGGCCGGTCGAGGGAAGCTGGCGTTTGGGAGCGTAGAAGTTGAGGCGGCTGTTGAGGTATCCTGGGCCTTGGTTGTGTAGGGCTTTGTGTACGTGAGTGAGGAGTCGGAAGGTGATTCTCTTATTGACCGGGAGCCAGTGCAGGTCTCTCAGGTGTCCGGAGATGTGGCTGAGACGGGGGATGTCCAGGATGAGTCGTGCTGAGGCGTTCTGTTTCCACTGGAGTCTCTTCTGGAGTTTGGCGGTGGTTCCGGCGTAGAGGGAGTTGCCGTAGTCCAGATGGCTGGTGATGAGGGCCTGGGTGACCATCTTCCTGGTCTCGGTGGGGATCCACCGGTAGATCATACGTAGCATGCGCAGGATGTTGAAGCACGACTAGGAGACGGCGTTGACTTGCTTGGTCATGGAGAGGGAGGAGTCCAGGATGAAGCCCAGGTTGCGTGCGTGGTCTGTTGGTTTGGGTGCGCTGCCTAGGGCGGGGGGCCATCAGGAGTCGTCCCAGGCGGAGGGTGAGGATCCCAGGATGAGGACTTCCGTCTTGTCCGAGTTCAATTTCAGGCGGCTGTTCTTCATCCATTCGGCTACCTCTTTCATCCCTTCGTGAAGGTTGGCTCTGGCGGTGGCGGGGTCGTTGGTGAGGGAGAGAATCAGCTGGGTGTCGTCGGCGTAGGAGATGATGTTGAGGTTGTGCTGGCGTGCGATGTCTGCGAGGGGGCTCATGTAGACGTTGAAGAGGGTTGGACTGAGCGAGGAGCCTTGAGGAACGCCGCAGATGACTTCGGTGGCTTCAGATCTGAACGGGGAGAGGCGGACTCTCTGTGTCCTTCCGGCGAGGAAGGAGATGATCCACTCCAGTGCCTTTTCCTGGATTCCGATGTTGCTGAGTCGCTGCACTAGTGTACGATGGCAGACAGTGTCGAAGGCCACGGAGAGGTCTAGGAGGATGAGGGCTGCTGTTTCTCCTTTGTCAAGCAGTGCTCGGATGTCATCGGTGGCTGCGATCAGGGTGGTCTCGGTGCTGTGGTTGGCCCGGAAGCCAGACTGCGAGAGGTCGAGGGATCCGTTCGTCTCGAGGAAGGCGGCCAGCTGCTTGTTGACGGTCTTCTCGATGACTTTTGCAGGAAACGGGAGCAGCGAGATGGGGCGGTAGTTCTTGAGGTTGGTGGGGTCGGCTGATGGCTTCTTTAGTAGAGCGCTGAGTTTGGCGTGCTTCCAGCTCTCCGGGAAGGTAGCGGTGTTGAAGGAGGTGTTGATGATGTCCCGCAGGTGGGGTGCGATGACAGCGTCGGCCTTGTTGAAGACGTGGTGAGGGCAGGGGTCGGTAGGAGTTCCGGAGTGGATGGAGTTCATCGTGCGGATGGTGTCTTCGGTGCTGATCGGGGTCCAGGTGCGGGGGGTGGTGGTGGGGGGCGGTGGTTCGGTCGTGGCGTGCGTCGGTTGAGTGCTGAAGCTATTGTGTATGTCAGCGATCTTGTTGTGGAAGTAGGAGGCGAGGGAGTTGCAGAGGTCTTGCGAGGGGGTGATGTCGTTGTTTCCGGCGTTGGGGTTGGAGAGCTCTTTAACGATGTTGAAGAGTTCCTTGCTGTTGTGTGCGTTGTTGTCCAGTCGTTCCTTGAATGCGGTTTTCTTGGTGGCGTGGATGAGTTGGTGGTGTTTTCGGGTGGCGAGCTTGAGGGCAGTCATGTTGTCCGGTGTTAGGTCTCTGCGCCATGTTCTCTCGAGGGCTCGGCAGTTCTTCTTGGAGCTCTTGAGTTCGTCGGTGAACCATGGGGCTTTCTTGCTACCGGGTCTGCTAGGCGGGGTCTTCAGAGGGGCGAGGTCGTCTGCGCAGTTGCTGATCCACTTCGCGAGGTTGGTGGCCGCCTGGCTTGGGTTAGTTGCGCTGGTGGGAGGGTTCATGCTCAGGGAGGTCGCGAGCTGGTCGGCTGTGATCTTGTTCCAGCTTCTGCGTGCAACCTGTTGCTGGTGGTGGTGGATCGTGGTCCTTCTGAAGCTGAAGTGGACGCAGCTGTCGTCCGTCCAGTGGAGTCCGGTGGCGTGGCTGAAGGCGATGTCCTTGCTGGATGAGAAGACGGGGTTGAGTGTGTGTCCGGCGTAGTGGGTGGGGGTGGTGACCAGCTGCTTGAGTCCCAGGTTTGAGAGGTTGTCCAGCAGGGTGGCGGTGTTGCGGTCGTTGTTGTTCTCCAGGTGGAAGTTGAGGTCCCCGAGGAGGATGTAGTCAGCGGAGAGGAGGGCGTGCGGGCTGATGAAGTCGGCGATGTCTTCGCTGAAATGTGCGTGGTCCCGGGGGTCTGTAGATGAGGGTGCCTCTGAGGGTGGTCTTGGGGCTGATGTGGACCTGGAAGTGCAAGTGCTTGGCGGGTGCGAGGGTGTCGTCGGTGTTGGTCGTGATGCGGATTGTGTTCCTGTGGATGATGGCGATGCCTCCTCCTGTCTGGTTGATGCGGTCCCTTCGGATGATCTTGTAGCCGTCTGGGATGGCGATGGCGATGTCGGGCGCTGAAGAGGCGTTCATCCAGGTTTCCGTGAGGAAGGCGACGTCTGGTGAGGTTGTGTCGAGCAGGTTCCAGAGCTCGATGGCGTGTCTGTGGACGGAGCGGGTGTTGAGCAGGATGCATTTCAGGTGGCTGCTGCTGTTGCTCGTCTTGGTCTTGGTTGGTGCTGGAGTAGTGCTGGTCCGGATGCAGGTGAACTTGCAGGCTTTGCAGCAGAAGGGTCCGTGGGTGCGTCTCGGGGTGGCTCGGTAGCATCCTGGGATTCGGCCGGCGTTGAGGGTGGCGGCGTCATACGTCCGGCGGGTGGGCTGGGGTCTGCGGGGGCCAGGGGTCCTGGCGCTGGGCACGGTCCAGGCACGGACGGGCGCAGACGGGCTCACCTTTGGCGCACCTTCGGCGCTCAGTCGGCGCTCCCGCTGCGCGCGTCCGCTGCGCGGTCGCTCTAGGGGCGTCATAAGAAGGGGGACGAGAGGGCGGGTCAGCTGTGCAGCGGGAGCGGCTCGGCCAATGGGCCGGTGGTGGGCAGGGCCTGTGGCGAGCTGCGGCGGGAAACTGGTGAGCGGGCGGCTCTGCTGAGGCTGGGCCGCTCGTGGGGCCAGGGGGGCGTCTGCGGCGGAAAAAGGTGGCAAGGCTGGCAGGCAGGAGCAGGAGGCGGCAGGAGGAGCAAGAGGGTGACCCGGCCTGGTGAGAGGCGCAGCGGTCACTCTAAAAAGTGCCCTTCTGTTCATTAGTTGGAGCTACATATAAGTGCGCATGCACAGCTTCAAGTTATTCAGGAAAACTCGATTTCCCTGATCTGTGAAGTGTACTCCATCACTTCTGTAGATATCAGCCATATCAAAACTTATGTTGTTGTTGTAGATGGGCCCCATTTTGTGGTCTCTGAGGTATGCAGACACAGCTTTGTTGACTTTCTTCCTAGATTTATCAATCTGAGGACAAAACTATTTTGACCATTTCCACTTCTGTCTTTGGCATATATTGGAATATACAAAGACAGTTTGAGGCAAAAGTAACATCAATTGTCCAAAGGTGTCATTCATAAGCATTTTCAAACCTACCCCAGTACGTCGTTTCCACCACAGTGCACAATCATGAGGTTAGGGTGTTGAAGATGCAAACAGGTTTTAACTAAAAGGCAGCAATTGGCGCTTCTTCAATCCTCTTTGGTGAAACCATTTAATGTCCGCATTTTGTAATCCTAGGGCTAAGTCAATATGTCTCTGTTCTGTATACCCCTTCCATAAGAAAACATAGCTATGTCCTACAATCCACACTAGCATTTTGAAGGTATGGCTGGAAGGTATGGAAAGATGTCTGTAGCTCATGCAGTTCCTTTGTAGAATAAGAGATATGTTAAAAGATGGGAAACTAGGGGGCATATTATCAAGGACCGGTGTTAAAATTATCGCCGTTTTATCGGCAGGAAACTGCAGATAAAACGACAATAATGGGCTTGATAATACGCCCTTGTTAATTCCCATAGAAGCCCATGTTAAGACCAGAACATGGGCTTCTATGGGAATTAACAAGGGCGTATTATCAAGCCCATAAACGCCGTTTTATCGACAGTTTCCTTTTTTTTAAAAAAAAATTTTTTATTCATCAACATCAAGATGCAATTTCATTTTCATTATGTATTTCACCAAGATAAGAAAATCAGATAACATTCAATATAACAAATTAATTCCTTAAAAAGTTCATAAATTCATACATTCATTTAGTAAATTCTATCCATACTGGTTCTTGCTGACTCAACGTAAAGCAAATTATTAATTATCTTACTGTATGCTTACAGCTCCCCCAGCCTTTGCTTCCATTCTATTATTGGAGCCCATATTCGTCTCGCAGCTTCTCTTCTTGTCCTTCCCTTTTTTTCATATAAAGCCTGTTCCAAGGTAAAGATCGCCAACAGCCTGGAAACCCATTGTTGTGATGTCGGTGGTCTGGGATCTTTCCATAGCGACGCTATACATAATCTACTTAGTACCATGGCTATATACAAAAACTCATAGTGAGGTACTTCCAAGCCATCCTTAGTTACTCCTAAAATCATTACTTCATCCGACAATGCTATATTCATTCCCAATGAATTATTAAAAAACTGTTCCAATTCTTGTTTATAGCTATATAAAACAGGACATGAATCAAACATATGAATCGTATCAGCTTGGGTAGATTGACATCTTGGACAGGTTATACCGCTTATTCCACCCCACTGTGCCACCCTGTGGGGGGTATGATACAATTCAAACAATGTTTTATATTGCTGGGTTTGCAGATTTGTTGTTCTCAGCACCGTATTTGACATTTTTAACGATTTCTCAGCCTCATTCCCTGTCAGCCCCAGTTTAGTTCCCCATTTCTAAAACATTTTTTCCGAGTCATCCTCCTTGTATTTACATATTTCGCCATACAACTGCGATATGGAACACCCTGTTTCTTTTCTTATGTCTTCCATCAAATCTACCTTTTGCTTGTCAACATCCCCACCCCGCTTTCTTAATAGGACTGACCTAATTTGTAGATATTTATAAAAATCTCTATGCCTTAAATTATATAGCCGTTAGGCGTTCTCATATGTGATGATTACCCCTGCCGCCCCTATAAGGTCTCCTATAGTTCTTACCCCTTGCCTGTCCCAATCTTTCATTATGGAATCATGGAATATTCCTGGGAGCGATGGGTTCCCATATAGCGGTGTATAGTAGTTCATTCTACCCAATTTTAACTTCTTCTTAATGGTAGACCATATAGTTATTGCAGCCCCCAGGGTCTTAAAGCGTACCTTCTTGTAATAACTTTTCTCATCATATTTGAGCAACCATCTATCCGAGTACTTAACCAAAAGCTCGTATACATCCGGAATCATATCCCTCCCTCTCCATTTATCCGTTATATCCCCCCCCAGCATCCCTCTTATATATTGTAAAACTGTTGCCCAATAATAGGCTTTGAAATCGGGAAGCATCAACCCGCCACGTTCTCGGGACAGCGACAGAAATTTTTGGCTGCGACGTGTTCGTCCTCTGCCCTTATAAACCTGTTTGTTACCCCTTCTAGCTCCCTGAACCATTTATTATCAAATAACAGGGGAATGGTCCTAAAAAGATAAAGCACTTTAGGCAAAAAAGACATTTTTATCAGGTTGCACCGGCCGATTGTAGTCAAATGTAGATTGTTTAATCGATTAAAATCAATTTTAGCCTTACGTATTATAGGTTCTAAATTTTTCCCCACTACTGTTGAGATATCAGAGGCGATTAAGACCCCTAAATATACCGCTGTCTCGGTGACTCTTTGATCTGCCAGCGTTATTTTTGTTTTTTATTACAACATGTGTTTTATCTACGTTTAGCTTATATCCTGATAGTTTTCCGTATATAGCTGCCTCTGCTTCTATCGCCCGTAATGCCATTTCTGGATCACAGGATGTGACCGCCAGATCGTCCGCATACCCCAGAATTTTTGTTTCATGTCGTTCAAAACAATTGGCCGTATGTCTATATTCTGCTCTATTCTCCTTATAAATGCGTCTATATATAGGGCGAAGAGAAGTGGAGAACAAGGACATCCTTGTCTGGTTCCCTGCCCAATCATTATCGCATTGCTCATTTCACCCATAATTCTAAGTTTTATTCTTGGATTAATATATAGTGCCCTTACAGCCTTTATAAAACCGCTCCCAAGGTTTACCTTCTCTAACACTGCCCAGAGGAATCCCCACGAGACCCTATCAAATGCTTTTTCTGCATCTAATAATATTAGTGACATAGGGTTTCGTGAGGCTGCCGTTCCATCAAACAGGGTTACAACTCTCCTGATATGTTCTGTAGTGCCTCTCCCAGGGATGAACCCATGCTGTCTGGGGGATACTATCTTGCCTATTACCCTCCCTAATCTATTTGCCATGATTTTCGAATAGATTTTCGCATCGCTATTCATTAAACTTATTGGTCTATATGACCCAGGATTAGTTGGAGGTTTATTTTTTTTAATAAACACTATCATAGTTGCTTCACTCCAAGACTCTGGGGGAGGGATACCTTTTTGAATATTAATTATTAAATTATAAAAATCCCCTTCTATTTCAGGCAAAAAGATTTTATAGAATTCTAATGGTATAGAATCTGGACCAACAGCTTTCCCTCCTGGAAGATCCAAAATTGCTCTATGCATTTCCCCTCGATTAAACATCATTTCCAAAACCCCTTTATCAGCAGCATCCAGTTTTTCTAAATTTGCTCCTTCGAGAAATTCCTCTATCTCATGCTTCTCGCCCCCTTGATCAGGATTATAAAGTATTTGATAAAATTCTTGAAACCTGGCACATATATCCCTTGGTGCTGTCACCATGCTGCCATCTTGAAGCATTACCTCTGCGATATCACCCTTTGTAGCCGCCTGTCTTGTTCGCGAGGCTAATATGCGGCCGATCTGTTCGCTGTATTCATACTGTTCCTTCCTCCAAGCCAGGTATTTCCCTGCTGCTTTAGATGCGAATATCTCCCCCACAGCTGCTTTAGCCACTGCTAATCTCTGTGATATTACAATAATGTCTTGTTTAGACCTTATAGCTACACCAAGTTCTTCCTCAATATTTGCCACCGTTCTTATTCTCCCTGCCATCTCCTCCCTTTCTGCCTTGTTTCGTCTAACTGAATAGCTGAGTGTCTCCCCCCTTATGCCTGCTTTCATTGTATCCCAGACTATAGCTGGGGAAGCTGTTCCTCTATTAACCTCAAAAAATTCTTTCAGCCGTCCTCTCATAGAGTCAATATACTTAGCATCTTGTAGCAAAGCCCTCTCAAATGTCCAATTTGAGGTTTGAATATTTTGTGTTGAAATTGCGACATCTAAAATCAGTGGATTATGATCCGACATAACTCGGGGAAGCTTGCTCACTTTGCCCATAGTAGCTATTGTAGGGGATACCAAAAAAGAATCCAGTCTTGCTAATATTTTGTGAGGTGCGGAAAAATACGTGCTACCCCCCGACTTTATGCTGTTGTTCCCAAATGTCTATTAAGCCATTATCTTCCATTAGCCTTATCAAAGCCATATGACTTCTCTTTTTCCTTCCCCCAAAAAAGAATCCAGTCTTGCTAATATTTTGTGAGGTGCGGAAAAATACGTGCTACCCCCCGACATTATGCTGTTGTTCCCAAATGTCTATTAAGCCATTATCTTCCATTAGCCTTATCAAAGCCATATGACTTCTCTTTTTCCTTCCCCCAAAATTTTTCGGATCATGCTTCCATAAACCGTTCAGACCGTTAATGTTAAGATTTCCACATACCACCAGGGGTTGGGGCCAGTTAGCCAATTGTGTATTCATCAAATTAAGCATTTCAGGATCATCAACTGTCGGGGCGTACACTGAACATAAAGTAAAATGAAATCCCTTCACCTGGCATTCCATCAGCACCCAACGCCCATATGAATCTGCTTTTTGCCTTTTAACATTCACCATACCTTGCCGTGCTAATACCACCACCCCTCGTGTCCTCGTCCCTTGTGTTGTGTAAGCAAGCAGTTGAAAACCTAGCTGCCCCAATAATCCCTTCTGGGACACCTCTATATGGGTCTCCTGTAGACAGAGCAAATCAACATGGATTGTTTTTAGATATTCCTTCAACTCCCTTCGCTTCCTTCCGTCATTCAGTCCACATATATTCAATGTACCTATCCGCATTGATATTCTTGTTTTATCCTCAGTTCGGCATACAGTTTTTCTACAGCTCTCTCATCTTTTAAAAAATGATCCTCCCCTTGTTCTATCTTGTCTTGATGTGATGTTTTTTTTGTTTTTTCCCCCCCTTCCCCCTCCCCCTCTCCCCCCCTCCCCCCCCCCCCCATCTATTAGAGCAAGCAGGCCGCTGGCCTCTGTGATGGAGTCTGGCTATCGACTCCCCTTTGCCGACCTTTATAATTAAATTAAATCACCTGGATTAGTTACTTCACTTTTATTTCTCCTTCAAAACCCCTTTAACCAGATCCCCCGTGAATTTACCATTGGTCTCGTCATTTCATTCCATTTGTCCATATTGTCCATATATTATCCCCAATCAAAATTTGCAATTCTTGCCCTCTCTCAATCATATACCATCTCTTGTATACGTTTGACAAGGCTAAACCCCTCTTAGACCAACTTGTCTCTTGCTAAGCAAGCGTGTTAATTAATGAAAGCATCGCCGCTGAAATCTTCAAGGTTTGTCTCTGGCTTCTCTGCTGGTTTCACCACTGGTTCGAATCATATCCATATATTCTTTTGCTTGGATTTCAGAAAAAAGACCTTAGTAGAGTTCTTGTGGATTATCTTTAGTTTTGCCGGGTTCATTAAATAGGCCTGCAGGCCCATCTTATGGCATGGATCCAGTAATTCTCTCAGTCTCCACCTTCTTTCGACTGTGCTATGACAGTAATCTGGGGTTGAGAAGAAGGATTGATTCTCAAATGTACGTTTAGCGTTGGGGCGAGCTTTTGCATACACCTCTTCCCTCAGCAAAAAGTTGCGGAAATATACTAACATGGCTCTTGGTCTTGGTACCCCCTCTGTAGTGGAGGTCCCTTTCTTTTTTAAAGTCATTGGGAACCTGTGCACTCTTTGCACTTCCCCGTCCCAATCCCAATGATTCAGTTCCGGGAAGGCTCCTTTGAACATTCTCAGGGCATACGCCCTAATATCCCCGCCTTTGGCCCCTTCTTCTATACCCAGAATTCTGAGATTGTTTCGTCTCTGACGATTCTCTAGATCCTCCAGCTTCCACTGGGCATCCACCATCTGTTTTTCATATCCCATCAGTCTAGTCGAGTCTTTGGCTTGTTGATCCTCCATCATCCCCGTTCGGTCTTCCAGATGTGTCATCCTCGTATTTGTGGCTGTGCATATCTTGGCTACCTTCTTTATAGCTCCTTGCAAGTGTTTAGTTGCTAAGCGTTTTTTTTTTCCCCTCGGCTTTTGTAGCATCCTGCAATTGTTTGATTGAGTTTAATATTAGCTGAAGAGTGGGTTCCGCTGACTGTGTCTGTCCGTGTACCCCCCCAGCTTTAGGATCCTCTTTCTCAGTCTCAATTTCATTGTAAATCTGCTGTGTATCTGAGTAATCCCAGTTTAAAGCTGCTTCTGTTTCAGTACTTGCCACACTTATTCGTCTGCGGCTGCTGCCTGCTTTCTCTTGTGACTGTGTACTTCTTTGTCGCCGAGACAGCCTTTTTTTCCTAGGTTCTTGACTTGGTTCTTGACTTTTCCCCTTTGGTGAGGATCCGCTTCCCCCTTCCAAACTTAAAGACAAGCTTGAGTCGGTATTTATCGCGCTATTTTCCTCCAAGCCTGAGCATGTCTCCTCAGATGCATCTGACCCATCTGTTACTGAGAAAAAATTGTCCACTGGATCTATGTTATCCTCTAGCCCACTCTGGCCACTATTTGCAGTTATTTTCTGTACCAATATTCCAGTATGTTGTGCTAAGGTAGTTATTGTCTCTGGAGTCCCTATGATTGTATCCCTGCTTATTGCCGCTGTTGTTTCTTCATTAGGACGTGTGTTTTCCTCTGTACTGTCCATAATGTCATTGAGGTCCATAATGTTACTCAACTGAGTCTCTGCTAGAGGGGTGCCAGGTAGCTCAGAGGTATTGGCAGTGCTCTCTTTGGCTGTATTAGCTATGTTTGAAAGGGTAAAGTATCCTGTTATACCTTTTGATTGACCAGATGGCTGTGTAGCATTTATTGCATCCTGTTTCCTGGTTCTCGCTTTGCTACTAGTAGCTGCTCCTTCCTCCTTCATAGCTTGTAGATCCTTGTCTCCCCCTTTATTTTTCACGACTTGCCCTGAAGCTTGTTTCTCAGCCCCTTCAGGTACTTTTGCTTTCCCGCCTCGAGCAGTTTTTAGAGCCATTTTAACCCCTTTAATAGCTGCAACCACCTCTGATACCTCTGCCTCTGCCTCTGTTGCCAAATTAAAATGGTATTGTTGATTATACTGTCTCTGCCAGCCTTTCTGCCGCTTTATACCTGGCAGGCTCCAATTCAGGCTCAGATTCAGGCACCAGCGTAGTGAGTAGCTTCCTGCTGCGCTCACTAAACCCACAGCTCTGCCTGTTCGAGTTGTCAATGCCGGTACGTTTCTCACACCCCCTCTGGCCCCATGCGCCGCTTCTGTCTTACCAGGTACACCAGCCTTGCAGTCCTTTGAAGCGGTGACACGAAAACCCAAGCAGCAATGTAACCGTGTGTGCCGTGTATGCCTCTGCAAAAACAACAAGTGATGGACTGAATGTGGATCAATGTCACACACTCCCCCAGTCAAAAGATCTGGGCCCAAATCCATCGTTTTTTTGCACTCCACACCACCCTGGGTTAGACAATGGCGATATGCAAATCAGCTCTGACCCTGTTGCCCCATGGGAACAGTCCAGTCCGAACTACAAAAGCCATGTCCTTCCCAGAACGGAATCAAGCATCCGAGGACCGGACCGGTTTCGAGGTAACACCTCTCATCAGCCCGGCTAGCTTGACTCTAAGTGGTGTGGAGTGCCTGGGACCCACGTCTGGGCATCCCCAGCGCACTTAGGGCGGCAATTGCAAAAACAACAAGTGATGGACTGAATGTGGATAAATGTCACACACTCCCCCAGTCAAAAGATCTGGGCCCAAATCCATCGTTTTTTTGCACTCCACACCACCCTGGGTTAGACAATGGCGATATGCAAATCAGCTCTGACCCTGTTGCCCCATGGGAACAGTCCAGTCCGAACTACAAAAGCCATGTCCTTCCCAGAACGGAATCAAGCATCCGAGGACCGGACCGGTTTCGAGGTAACACCTCTCATCAGCCCGGCTAGCTTGACTCCAAGTGGTGTGGAGTGCCTAGGAACCACGTCTGGGCATCCCCAGCGCACTTAGGGCGGCAATTGCAAAAACAACAAGTGATGGACTGAATGTGGATCAATGTCACACACTCCCCCAGTCAAAAGATCTGGGCCCAAATCCATCGTTTTTTTGCACTCCACACCACCCTGGGTTAGACAATGGCGATATGCAAATCAGCTCTGACCCTGTTGCCCCATGGGAACAGTCCAGTCCGAACTACAAAAGCCATGTCCTTCCCAGAACGGAATCAAGCATCCGAGGACCGGATAGGTTTCGAGGTAACACCTCTCATCAGCCCGGCTAGCTTGACTCCAAGTGGTGTGGAGTGCCTGGGACCCACGTCTGGGCATCCCCAGCGCACTTAGGGCGGCAATTGCAAAAACAACAAGTGATGGACTGAATGTGGATAAATGTCACACACTCCCCCAGTCAAAAGATCTGGGCCCAAATCCATCGTTTTTTTGCACTCCACACCACCCTGGGTTAGACAATGGCGATATGCAAATCAGCTCTGACCCTGTTGCCCCATGGGAACAGTCCAGTCCGAACTACAAAAGCCATGTCCTTCCCAGAACGGAATCAAGCATCCGAGGACCGGACCGGTTTCGAGGTAACACCTCTCATCAGCCCGGCTAGCTTGACTCCAAGTGGTGTGGAGTGCCTAGGAACCACGTCTGGGCATCCCCAGCGCACTTAGGGCGGCAATTGCAAAAACAACAAGTGATGGACTGAATGTGGATCAATGTCACACACTCCCCCAGTCAAAAGATCTGGGCCCAAATCCATCGTTTTTATGCACACCACACCACCCTGGGTTAGACAATGGCGATATGCAAATCAGCTCTGCAGCTGCCGGTTGCACCACGTCCGCTGTCTTCGTCTCGGCCGCCGGCTTTGACGGCTCTGTAGCATTTCAGTGGGTGCTCTACTCCTCTGAGCTCCGCTATCCCTCCTACGTCGCAGGCAGCTACCTTTTTCGAAAACGCCTTGCACTCCGCTGGCTCCGCAGATTCCGCCGATTCCGCCTCCTCCGCTATGCTGCCGAGAGCGCCATGAGGATTGCACCTCAGCTACTGCCGTCACAGCCGCTGCCAAAGCTGTCACTGCAGCAGAGATCGACTCCAGCGCATCGCCGAACTCCATTCAGGTATTGCTGAAAAGCGTCTTTGTTTTGCTAGAAATCAGCGTGCATCTTCTGCTTTCTATACTGTATCTAATCCATATTCCTCAAAACGAGCTGGTCGGCATCAGAGCGTTCTCCTCTAGCCGACTAGCCAGACGCCATCTTGCTCTCACCCCACAGACCTAGGCCTCATCGACAGTTTCCTGTCGATAAAACGGCAATAATTTTAACACTGGTCCTTGAAAATATGCCTTTATTTTTTTTTCACATACAAAACGATACCTGATTGGGAGATGAAAAGCACTGTTTTTTAAAAGTAGGGTACACATTCATTTTGTGTATAAGCATCTTTGTGATTGGTTAAGAAAAAGAAGTTTGAAGTGGAGTACATATTATAGGATAAAATTTGCTCAACTCAACCACACCTGCTACTTGCATTTGGAAGGCACTGTTCGAGCTCAAAACAATTGTGAACTTTTAAACTGCACGTGCCATTAAATGTTCGAGAAAATGTTGCAAAAAAATATTGTTAATTGTAACATGATTGATGAACTTTTAACCTGCACGCATTGTAGAATGTTCTAGAAAGTGTGTTGATAGAATACATTGCACTTCTGACTTCGATGTGTCGTTGAATATGAAAAAAGCTTTTTATATGGAAAATAAAAAAGAAACTAATAGAGAGAAGTTTTGAAATGTAAAAGATTCAAGGAAGTATTCCAATTTGTTCTTTACATGTATTTATGTGTGGAGGAGCAACATTATAAAAACAACAGCAGCAGGAAGAGGAAGAAGCAGGAAGTGGGGGGACAGGGGGCGATGGGCATAATGACACACATGTACAATCAAGTACCGCACAAGTATAGACAAACAATGGCCAAAATGAAACACACCAACAAGGAGCATAAGTCACACAACCCAGCAATATCACACCACTGAACGAGCATAGAAGTGAAAACCACACAGCATTCATACAGGATGTGTACAAAGGCTGGTTGTGGGTGTTGTGGGCTGTCTGTGACCGTGGTCATCATGGATGCGATGCCCAGCACGTGGCACAAGGGTGGGTTCACTGTGTGTTATGTTACCAAACAGCTGTTCCTCCCTCCCGCGAGCCCCCACACTTTTGTACGGTGCGCGGTTGTATCCCGTGCACTCGTACGGCACAGAATTGTAATGCGTATTCCGGCATGTCCTGCGGCATTCGAACTACACCATGAGAGTGCTGTTTGGTGGTGGTGTATGCCACTTAACAACATCATCTGCTTCGATCCTTGTGGCAGGCCACACCAGAACACAGAGACGCACTTACCACACTTCCTGCACAAGGACATGTCCGAGACACCCAGTTTCCCTTGCCGGATAGGCACACCCCTGCGCTGACCTGTATACGCCGGACCAGCACACGTGTGTTGTGCTTGCAGGAGGATGCATGTGTAGCTACATGTCTAGGCGCACTGCCAATGCTGAGGTGACATGGTAACGTCTATTGAAGACAGCACACTGTGATGTTGCAGGGCCCGTGCCTATCATGCTAACACAATGACCACACGGACACACTTGCTCAGATATGGGTTTGGGGGCGTTGGTGGTCCTGAGGTAGTTGCGATGTCTTGTATCCCTGTATCGTGCTCATTGACTCTATGGCACCTGTTGGTGTTCTGGTGTGGCTCTTGGCTGTGTTTACTTTCATGCTTCGGGTAGTTGTCCTGCTTAACACCAGCAGAAAGCAGGTGTAAAATTCCTGGAAGTAATGTGGGTTATTTCCTGAATTATTTTCGCATTGCAGTTGTGAAAGTTGTGATGTCATTTTTTCGTATGCAGAACAATATACGAACTGGGCAGTGTATCCCATCAAGATCCAGCACCGGATGCACTTTTCCTAATCTATATAAATACAATGAGATTTCTTCATTGATTTTGTGTGCAGTGCAGGCACTACCTCAGTGAAATTCAATACAGGATTTTAGTATTTAGAATAAATCGCAAAGGTGCACCTCATGTCTTTTTGCAAGGGCACAGCTACTCTGCATTTCATTATCAGCACTTTAATACAACTAAGGTTGAGATAAATTTAACACAGTATTCAGAAGTTGGTGCAAACTGCAGAGACCACCTGTATTCCCGCGATAAGTGCTCCAATATTTAACACCATGGTGGATACCAGCAAATAACAGTAATAAGAACAAGAAAGAGTCCCACAGCAGTTAAGAAAACATTAATATATATATATATATAAAATAAACCAATAAACAAAATTTAACAAACATAATAGAAAAAAACAAGGTGGAAGACTTGTGGGGACCATGGATGTCGACGACAGAGCATGAAAAATAAATAAAGCACAAAATAAGGACGTGTGTAATGCACATATCTAAGGACTGAGAGAGAGAAACAGAGAAGGAAAAACAAGCCAGAGAGAAAAAGAGAGGGAAGCAAAGAAAGTGAGTGGGAAAGGGAAACGGGAGAAAGAGATAAAAGGAAAAGAATGAAGAGAGTGAGAGAGAGAGAGAGAAGAAAGGGAAGTGAGAGAGCCAGTGAGAGAGAAAGAGAGAGAGACTGTTGCCTCTGCGCATCCATGAACAAATATTTACCTGGTGCAGGCGGAGTGTGCAGCAGTGGGCGGACTGCAGGTGCCTATCAAAACCCCGCCGATCTCAGATATGTTGCTGAGTCCTGAGTCCTGAATGGCAGAGACCACATCAGATTCTGTGTGGATCTTATAGATGTTGCTGAGTCCTGAATGGCGGAGACCACATTAGCTGCTCCACGGATGTGACAGATATCGCTGAGTCCTGAATGGTGGAGACCACTTCAGCTTCTCTGCGGCACAGCAGACCTCACACATGTCGCTGAGTCCTGAGTCGTCAATAGTGGAGACCACCTCAGGGTTCGGTGCCGCTAAACCTCTGGAACTCAATTTCATGCCACATGGTGGTAGGCTCCTGATGACCACATGAGTTTGGGGTGGCACTAACGCTATGCAAATGAAGTCTGCGCCAAGGGGATGGTAGGCCACTGACGGCCATACAGCTGAGGGTGCGACTAACCTTCTGTGCAACTTTTCATGGACTCTTTATGGTTGAGACCCGTGGAGCGTTCGCCAGCTAGTCAGCACCGGCAATAAAGGATGTGGCGTTGTTGATCTATTATATTTGCTTGGTCACATGGCCTGTGCAGCAAGTGCCGGAGGGGTAAATGTAAATGTAAATGTACAGGAATTCATATAGCGCAAATCACCGAGCGGTTTCTAAGCTCTTGCTTAGGGAACCCGTCCTGGTATTCCCCTGTGAGATAACCCCGGCAGGGTATCCGCAAGGTGAATGCCAGGCATCCCGCCGCGAAGGGCCGTTGTGGAGATTAAGCAAGCCCAGAGTCGCAGAGTGTGAACCCGTGAATCGAGTAGGCACCGGAGCGAGAATTGTCGAGTACATGGACATTTTTAGGACTCAAGAACCCGCCGAGCCGGGAATTGAACCCTGGTCCTGGGCTGACCTCTGCTTCCAGGTCTGCCTCCTCTAACCAGTGAGCCACACTTCTCCACATGGGTGTGGTGTAATTACAAACCTGCCCTCAGGGAGTGGCAGTGAGATGTTGAGAACTAGACCACTGACCTGCACATCAACAGCGAGTACGCCTGCGACAGGTAGCTAGGTGGCCAACGTCAGAACGTGATCAGAGTAGCGTGGTGTGGCGTGGTGTAGCGCACGACCAAACAGAGTAGGGATAGACACAATGACATGGACGGCTCATAGTACTGCATCTGGGAGTTGAGCGGACTGGCCGCAGCTGTCCCTCTGCGAGCCTGGGTCCGAACTGTTCATAACTCACACTATATAAGTATTGAAAAACTATTTTGTGATTCAGTCCGTCAGCTGGAATCTGTCCAAGGCATTTGTGAAAAGATATCAAAGTTATTTCTGTGAGTGATACCCCTTAGGCCCTCCCTCTCCCTACATTACCAACATACCCCCAACAACCTTCTTGGGCCCGGAAGTGTCCCTGTGCAGTTGGAGTAAGAAGAATCTTAGTCATGTATAGATTTACATATAAAAAATGTATTTAAAGAATAGAACAACAAATAAGACTGAAGGGAGTCTGGTGCTGTGGTCGCTCCCACGATGTTGGGAGTCACTGCCTTTCAGGACTCAAGACACAGTTACACATGTGGGATTGGTTTGTGTTAAATAGGGTTAGTGGTACCAGAAGCATTGAGACTGTTTGAGCCTGTGATGATGGTTGATGTGGACTGGTCGCACTGGGAGCATTGTCTTTCCTGCTGGACTGTGTCATGTGGAATCGGGACTGTATCTGAATTGTCAGGCCTGCTGACCATAGTGTAGGCCAGAGGTAGCGATGAGGGAGGGCCCACAGGCAGGTGCATACATTGGTGGCCCCACTGGCCTGCGTAGTGCAGGTTCAGTGGCACCACTTTTAGCAGACTTCAATCTGTAAATGCTCCTCACTAATCTAAGGGAGTGAGGAGCTGTGGTCACTGCCACAAAGTTGGGGTCGCTGCAATTCAGGACTCAGGACACAGTTAAATATGTGGGATTGGCTTGTGTTAAAGAGGGTTAGTGGGACTATGCGTCGCCGGCCTTGCATATCGAAATATGCCTAACTGATCGAAGGGAGTGTGGTGCTGTGGTTGCTGCCACAAACTTTGGGTCAGTGCGCTTCAGGACTCAGGACCCAGTTATACATGTGGGATAGGCTTGTGTTGAACAAAGTTAGTGGCACCAAGTGTCACCGGTGTTGCATATGGAAATATGCCTCACTGATCGAAGGGATTCTGGTGCTGTGGTCGCTGCCACGGACTTGGGGTCACTGCTATTTAGGATTCAGGACACAGTTACACATGTGGGATTGGCTTGTGTTGAACAGAGTTAGTGGCAGCATGTTTCGCCAGCCTTCCATATGGCAATGTGCCTCACTGATTGAAGGGAGTCTACTGCTGTAGTTGTCTCATGGAGTTGGGGGTCACTGCTATTCTGCACGCAGGACACAGTTACACATGTGGGTTTGGCTTGTGTTGAAGATGGTTAGTGGCACCATGCGTCAACGGTCTTCCACAGTGTAGGTCAGAGGTAGCGGTGAGAAAGGGCCCATAGCCATGTGCACACGTTGGCGGCTCCACCGGCCTGCGTAGTACAGGTTCAGTAGCACCAGGTGTCACTGACCTTCCATATGCAAATATCCTTCACTGATTGAAGGGAGTCTGGTGCTGTGGTCACTGCCATGAAGTTGGGGTCGCTGCCATTTAGGACTCAGGAACCAGTTACACATGTGGGATCGGCTTGCATTGAACAGGGTTAGTTGGCACTACGTGTCTCCAGTATTCCACAGTGTAGACCGGAGCCAGCGGTCAGCAAAGGCTCACAGATAGGTGACGTTGACTTAAGCTGCACAGATTGTGAGCATTTGGTCTTCTTAACCCATTATAGTCTTTTTACACAATTGATTCGCTACTAATCTTGAATTTTGAGCCGTGTAACCCCAGTGTAGGGCGCTGGCAGCGGTCAGGATGGGTGCACAGCCACGTGGCATTGAATTGAGCTGCACAGTTAGTGGCACCTGGAGCACTCAGCATGTGCACACCCTGCGATGATATGTGATCCCGGCAGGCCGCACTTAGAGCAATATCTTGCCTTGATAAGGCCACGTGGGGATGACTTATGGTGCAGTGAGTTAGTAGCACCTGAAGCACACAGCATGTACGTATCTTGCGATGATTCGTGGTCCCGGCAGGCCACACTGGGAGCAACGTGTCTTGCGAACTGGACTGCACCATCTGCAATTGCCACTGTATCTGAATTGTGAGCCCTGCTGTCCGCAGTGTAGATTGAAGGCGGTAGTTAGCATAGACATCGAGGAAAGCTTTTTGTCACTTCTTTTTGACAAAATCCGAGGACATAGAGTACAATTCTCTGTGCAATTAATAAATCAAGGCTGGTTTCAAGTTGTGAACCCTGCTGTCTGCAGTGTAGATCGAAGGCAATAGTCAGTACAGACATAAGTCTGTGGTGCTGTGGTGCTGGGTTTGCAGGGGGCTTGTGTGGAGCAGGCCCGCGGTCATGGCTGCAGTCACATGGCAGGGTGAGGGCCGCTGCTCTGGCAGACTCGTTGATCTTTCCAGAGGTGAACCACACCCAGGGCCTGGCCTATTTATTCATACTCCTATGCTGGAGTGGTGTACGTTGGATCAGCCCACTCCGTTTCTACTTCCAGGGGGGAGAAAACACAGCTACATGAACAAGATCTTCTCCACTGCCTGAAGTAACATGGTTGCATCCACTTTGCACTACACTGCAAGTATCAATAGTATATCTCCACATGGAGAGGTTTGGGGTTTGCATAGTGAGGTCTGTGCAGCACATCAGCGTTACACTTGGCATTGTTTGTAATATTATTGATGGGTGACTTCCCTTCTTCATACATAGTTGGTTGCCACATCTCCCAACATTCAGCTATTGTGCCGCTGAGGGGCTATGTTATTTTGGGAAGGTCCGTTGTCCTGTTTTTCGCTGCCTCAATGGTAGTGGCGGGGTGGTGGTCTGGGGGGGAGGTTCTGGTGGTGGTGGCGCTGGGTGTTGTGGTCTTGTTGGGTGTCAAAGCTGCATGATCAGTAGCTCTATCACGAGTTGGTCTTTAGATGTGGCTGTGAGTTGGGTCTATTTCAGGCAGTAGATAGTCGCCCTCCTTACCCCAGTTAAAGGTTGGTGTTAATTTGTTACTGGTAAGTCAGCTTATCCTCTCCTTTTTGGATCGCATTGCGGATTTGGATGGTTGTTTAAAATATGGGGAAGTGGTGTTGTTGTGTATTTTTCTGCACGGGAATGCCTACTATGCATAACATTAGCGTTAGTTGTGGCTCTCATTTGTGGCGATTTTGTTGGCGGAAGGTATCGATGGAAGAGTGGTGAGATTTGCAGTTTACACCAGGTTGAGAATGGGATGATAATAAAACACACAGAAAAAAAAGATATGTTTAATGAACATTATAATTAGAAATTAGCATTTAAAAAAAAACATTGAAATTCACTAAAAAAACATAGGTTTCAGGAACCTTATAGTTAGAACTTAGCATTTAAAAATCTTTGAAATTCACAGAAAAAACTATAGGTTTTACAGACATTATAGCTAGGAATTAGCATTTAAAAAACCTTAGAAATTCACAGAAAAAAACATAGGTTTCAGTGACGTTATAGTTAGTTGGACATTTCACTCATACAAAACGATAGAAATTCAGCTGTTATAATTAGTTGAGCTAACTATAACTCACACCCCGCAATGCACTGCTGATGACATCACATATTGCATCATTCATGACATGGTCAGTGACATCACCGATGACATCTTAAATGACATCACTGATGACATCACTGATGACATCATTCACATGGCAATCTCATGCACCTAATCAGACCTTAATATAACAATTGATACACCCACTCTAAAACACAGACTATATTTTTCGAAACCATGAACACACCAATACCAGTTAGTACATATCCACTGACTAATTCCTAGGTCTACACACACATCAATTTATTCACCCATACAGTCATTCATACATACAGTCAGCCATCAATACAGCATTATCATATCCAGTCATATATCTATACAGACACTCAGATACCACCTCTCATTCATAAAGTTATTCACACACCTAGTCAGTAATGGAAATAATAAATCACACTGTTATTTACTCACCTGTGCAGTTATACACATACCACCTCACTTATTTAAATATACTTTCACTCTAATACAATAACTAATACAAGCACACACTGATCCATACAGGCACTCTAATAATCACTCAGTCTCACATATAGTCATGTATACAGTCCAACACTCACATATACTGCCTGTTAGAACCGGCTGTCTCTAGTTGGCAGAGGTATACACTTCTGACAAATAGGGACACACCTTTTCTAGTCAGGGCAAGGGGATCACACCCTTTGATAACCCCTGCTCACCCCCTCGGTAGCTTGGCAGAGCAGATAGGCTTATCTCGGAGGCTGTGCGTTAAGCATTTATGACCACATACAGTAATAAAGTGAATACACTACAAACGGACACGACAAAGTAGTATTATAAAAATAAGTATTTTTATATAAGGCTTAGCACAAGACCAAATAACGACAAAAATGTACACAATCTTAATAAATACTCTGGGAAGGGAAGAATAATAGTTCAAAGGTAGTTTCTTCTTTGGCACAAAGTCTTTCGTATCAAAGCAAATCTTCTTCTGGGAAACATAGGGGCATATTATCAAGGGGGTTTATCTCTGCTTTTTTGGCTTTAAAAGCCAAGAAGGCGGAGATAAAATTATCTCCCTATTACCAAGCTGTCGCTAACACCAGTTAGTGACTGCTAATAGGAGATAGCGACCATCTTGGGCCCCGCTTTGCATGTCAGTGATATTTATCACTAATGACATGCAAAGTGGGCGTGCCAAGATGTTAGCGACTGGAAACAGTCCCTAACCTCGCTATCTCCTATTACCAACTTTTGGAGATATTCGCGCTAAGCGCGAATATCTCCAAAAGCTAACACCTGCCCTGAGCAGTTCTTAGCCATGTTATCCTATGGGAGGTGGATAACATGGCTAAGAGCATTTGCTCGATAATGCATGAATATCGCTGACTTTTCAGCGATATTCATGCATTGCGGCCGTTTTTTATCGCATTTGCGATAAACCTTGCTAATAGCAAGGTTTATCTGCGATAATAATCGCCGATGTGCGGCGATAATTTTTGTCTCTAAACAAGTTAGAGACAAAAATTATCGCTAGTTGTTGGTAATATGCCCCATAGTTCTTAGCAACAAGGTAACCCACACGGGGGGCTACACGACGTCGAGGCAAAGTTAATCCAAAGGTTCGGCGTCAACCGCGAGGAGCGCCACGTCGAGCCCGGAGTCACACGGACCCCCAACAGCACAGTACCTTGGAAAATGAAGCACACGATGATCAGCGGCGTCGAGCAATCCGGCGTTGCGTCTTCGGTGTCGATCAGGCCTCAACAGGCGTCGTCGTCGATGATGCTGTTGCAAAGAGTGAGCAGCGCTCACGGCGTCGAGAGGGCACGAGGGCGATGCGATCAGCAGCGGTGCAGACACGAGGTCTCTTGGAGCTGGAGCCAAACTCACTACTCACTGGCGTTGCTGCTGGCGTCGATCGGGCCCGGCGGCCGGCGTCGAGGAAGCGGGACACTGGAGCCGTTACTCACTATGTCGAGCTGGATTCGGCGACGTCCGTCGGCGTCGAGGTTGCTGGCTCTTTCAGAGGTGCTGGATTCACAGGTTCCTGCAAATAGCACTTTAAGCAGATGAAGTCCTTTAGCCCTGTGACTTCAGCAGGAGACTGGCACTCTTCCAGTCCTTGGAGATTTTCTTAGCAAGCGTGAGAGTACACACACAGTTCCTCTCTCCTGGTTCCTTGGCAAAAATAAAGAAGCACTGCAGGATTCCCCCCCAGCAAACAGCACACTGGCAGAAGGGGTAGGCAAGTCCTTAGATCAGCAGGCCTCTTGTCCTTGGTTACAGGGTTCCTTGTCAGAAGTGATCTAAATTCTTGGTTCATAGGTCCTTCTCTTATACCCCTTTCTGGCTTTGATCCCTTTGTCTATGCAGGGGAATTTCCCAACATCCTGGGTCTGTTGTGGGTGGAGCCAGGCAGAAGCACCTGGCCTATTCATCGCACAGGGCTGGGTCCTCAGACGCCCAGCAGGAGGTGGAGCCAGCATTGACAATGGCAGGAGCAGAGCTATCGGCCTCCTGGCAGGAGGTGGGGCTAGGATCGTCCATGGCAGGCACAGAGCCATCAGCCGCTTGGCAGGAGGTGGAGCCAGCATTGTATCAGGCAGGGCAGGCTATCAGCAACTACTCTCCCCCTACTCTCAACGTAAATGTCCCACTCATCCCACACTGACTCATCCAGACCTGTGGAGCCACCCAGCTCCTGTCACACACACGCAAGACCAGCAGAAACCAGAAATGGTTAGACAAGAAAATAGACACTTTCTAAAAGTGCTATTTTCAAACCCAGAGTCCAAAAACCATCCACACCAACGGATGCGTAATTAAACCCCGAGTTCAGGGATACCAAACTCGACATTGCACCATGCTCCCCGAGCCAGCTAGGATCATAGCATTAATAATCCCGGCGGCCCATTCTAACTAATGGAGAGCAGGCTACCTCGCAATAGTGAAGAACGAAGATGGCTGTAATTCACTATTAGGACATGCCAACTTGGTCAGGCGTGTCCTACCTTATACTTACAATGCACCCGGCCCGTGGGCCTACCATAGGGGTGACTAACATGAAGTTAAGGGAAGGTTTGAGGGGCTGGCAAGTAGGTATACTTGCGCAGCCTGCGTGACAGCACTAGGCTGCACGTGGGTCTCGCAATGACCGACCCGTAGACATTCTTTTACGAGGCCGCTCCTGAGGGTGGCACAACACGTGCTGCAAGCCCACAAGAGGCATTTGTATTTACAAGCCCCGGCACTCCTGGTGCACTAGACTAGGGACTGACAGTACACCAAATAAGCCAAACATGGATACAATAGATACATCAATTTAACATAGGGAGCACTTGCGCTATGGTACTGATCAGCAGTGGCACAGCGCCCAAAGCATATACCAGCAAAACATCGAAAAACAGTAGAGGCAAACAGAAAAAAATGGAGGAGAGACTCAAGCCAATGATGTCAGGTCTAACACTGCCTTTCACATATGCAGTTACTCACACATGTACCACTGAGGCATCCATTCATTCACCAAGACACCCATACACGCACTCACCCAGCCATACAGCCCTTCATAGATACAGACATGAACACATATACGCAGTGAATTATCCACTCACATATTTATGTAAAAGTCACACCCCCCACCCACCCACACAGACACTGACTCAGGCACCCATACAGATACTCAGACAAGGAGTCAATAGCCCATATATATCCTCATTTTGCTGCTAACCAAACCATGCAGCCGCTTACACAAGATCTGACAACCTAAACTGTGTGAATGTCTGTATCAGTCACTAACACATGCATTAAGTAAGACACAATTAATCACTCACTTATACAGTCAGTCACACACCTACTTAATCATGCATCCTGACTCTTATACACCCATTCATTCTTCAATACACCTAGGCATATAGCGCTGTGATACTCACTGGTGACTACGCGCTTTATAAAATGTTCTAATAATATATATATATATATATATATATATATATATATATATATATATATATATATATATATATATATATATAAACCTACTTACATTTGATAGAAACACATTGTCACTGGATGATGTCATCAGTGATGTCATTTGAGATGTCATCAGTGATGTCATCAGTGATGTCACTGACCATGTCATGAATGATGTAATATGTGACATCATCAGCAGTGCATTACGGGGGCGCGAGTTATAGTTAGCTCAACTAACTTTAACAGAGGAATTTCTATCATTTTTTATGAGTGAAATGCCCAACTAACTATAAAGTCCCTGAAACCTATGTTTTTTTCTGTGAATATATATATATATATATATATATATATATATATATATATATATATATATATATATATATATATATATATATATATATATATATATATATATATATATATATATATATATATATATATACACACACCTCGCTTTGGGGTTTCAGCTGAACTTTCTGAAATGTTAATCAGTTGTTCTGATTTTCCTGTAACTAACCTTGATTAGTCCCATTTATTTTCTATAGAGTGTATGAACTTCACTCATATTTCTATCTGGTATCGTTAGAGCATGCACTAGAGAAACCCCTTGCCCATTATTGTATAATGGTACAATTGGACCAATAGACCTTGGAACTGACACAACATTTGCATTCATTGATAATATTACTTTCAAAAATTCCTCTGTAACTGAATTTTCATTTTGACTTACACTTACGGGTGTTTTCTCGTGAGGAACTGCTATTTGAATTAATGGATCCCTTGGCAAAATATTTGTCTCTGCTCTATTCTGTTCCTCTTGATAAGGTGGAGGTCTATTCATCAATAATTCATTTAAGAATTCATCATCCATATAATCCACTCCTTCCGTGAATTCTGTATTTCTAGATCATTGTTCCTCAACATTCTTCTTTTTCTCCTTACATTTCTCTTGCTCATTATTCTCAGCTGCCATAACTGGATATATTTTCACTCGTTCGGCTATGTCTTTTCTCCACATTTTCTTTTGAGCATCCCATTTTTCTTCTGAATATCTACTCACTGTATTCTTATATCTAGTTTGATACTTTTCTCTTTCTCTCTTGTATGCCTCATGCACCCATTCTTCAAGAGCTTCATACAGCATAGGCATTGGATTAAGTCTCAAATTATTCATTTGTCTCCTTAGATTCTCTCAAATTCTAGTATTAAAAGTACCACTCTCGGGAAATGGTAAGGTACCGTCTTGCTCAGTGTATTTCATCGAGTTTTCTAATCATGTACATGTGTGATAACGCCTTTCTATTGACATATAAGCAGCGGGGGTTCCTTCTGCAGCTATAGGAATTCCTTATCGAATGGGTGTCAGCTCATCTTTGCTAAACAAAGTTTTTAACAATTGAATTAACTTTATGATTCTCTATGCTAATACTAAACTATATAAGTAAATCTTCAATAGGTCTCCTTCCATGTTATGATTTTCTGCTACCAATCAGAATTAATCACGCTATCCAATCCCAGCATGATTCACAGCAACCAACCTATACCAGCACGGCACTTTCTATGATGTTTTCTCACAAACTGACCAATACCAGGGCGGCACTTTTGTGACGCCATTTTAACTCCTGTCACTTACCCTCCCTTCACGAAATCAGCATTAGCATCTTCTCAAAGTCCTAAAACACAATGAACTACATAAAAACCATAGCATGTCTGCTCCGCTAAAGAAATACATAGATGGAATCATACACTATAAGAATTCTCGTGCTTCTAGCAAAATCTCGAGCAGCACGATTTTACCCTCACTCAAGTGAAAAACTCTCAGGACTTACCCAGATGTGCCTTCTGAAGAGACCCAAATAAATCTCCACTATTCACACTTCGAAGTTCCCTGTGCAAATACTGACAATATGACCATTGCACAGCACTGCATCAACAGCATACAGCACACACTTAACTTAGTTTATGCCACACCAAGACTGCCCTTAGACTTATGCTGGGATCTTAGGTCACCGATGGACCCATTACTTCAATTAAGATCAACAACGGACCCCAACATATAACATAAGGTATGTAGTCAATGAACTTCTGTCCCTATAAACTCCGTTCTCATCATTACCTAGTATATTTAGTCTAATCTAAACATCAGATCGCAGTACCATAAACTGATCCAGCAGAAGCGGTAATCATTTTTAGAATCATGGACATTAACCCTACTATATCATAAATAGTTTTTTTCCACTACCACCAAAGTTAGGGCCTATTAGAAACTCACTTACCACTTACAAATATCAGGCCCTCCGATTGATCTTTGGTAGAGCTAAAAGGGACTTGATAATAAGAGACAGATGCTATTTCCTTCATAATGACCTATAATGAAGGGAAAGCCTGTCTAACAACAGTAATCACAATATATATTGTCAAATAAAGACAAAAGTATGAATACTTATCAATATTCTTTTACCTAAATAAGTTCAAGATATGAATGGTCAATACACAAGCACATAGGAAATGTCAATACTTCATTATTCTGTTAATACGGGTAATTTCACAATGAAGAAACACGGCTCATGACACATACATCAATATTCTCAATAACAAGTGTGAGAGGAGAGGGAGACAAAAAAATAAATCATTGCAAAAACAGTATGCAATTCAGAATTTCATTGGAACCTAGATCCGTGAATGCTAATGCACAGTGTGCACAAGTCAGAAATAGCATACCCTCCAGTCGAAAAGGTATAGCTTGAGCAACATCACCAGCCAAAGAAGTGCAAAGTAAATCAGGATAGTTTCGCTCAGGAATTGTAAGGATACTAACCAGCCAGAGTAGCATAGAGTACAGCAGCAATGCTCGCTTCTTATAGAAACAGCTGCTGCCAAATTATTTTCTCACTGTAATAATTATACCCGAAAATTTTAAAAGTTCAACTCCTAAAGTTACAAATTCACAGCTGCTTTATAATTCCATTGGTTAAAAATTATGAGGTGATTGTCATCTCAGTCAGGTCATCTGGATCTCTTTGTGAAAGTTCTTTGTTAGAATTGTATGTCATTGTATGTTATCACTGACTCAGAAGAAGGAAACAAATCATAGTCTCTTCATGTCCTTGCGCTCGCTTCCACATCAGCTTGCAACATAGTTGACACAATTATTCATAGAAAGAAATATTCAAATCGTAGGAAGAAGAAATCATAGCGATTACCTTGTGCACAGCTAAACAAATAAATCAGCATTTCAGAAGGTATGAAGGACAAAGTACATTCTTCTGAGGCTTACATTAGAAAGGAAAAGTACTTTTAGGAGGGTTTAAGGCCTTCATGGAGAAACCAGGAAAACAGTTGATTTTTCTAAACAATAGAAAACCCTCTTTCAAGTAGAAAAACAATATAAGAAAAATACATACAATAATTTATATTTCAGAGGATTCATTATTCTAATTAATCTCATTAGCGTAACCTAAATGCTTCATTAATCAAACTTTAATAATCAAAATGTTTTCTCTTGCCATGAGAAAAGAATAAACTCTTCACTAGACATTTTCTGTAAACCTGTCTATTATTGCTAATTATTTTTTCTACTTGCAAGTTATTAATGCATATTTTATTCAAGACATTCGCATAATATTTTAGTTCATGTAAAAACATTTCGAATTTCCATCCTTTCAGCATGTTAAATGTTGCAACTTTTTTTAATAAACATCTTGTGTATTTCCTGCACATTTTCACATTGTACACCGTACTCTCGAATATTCCCACGTTAATAATTTCACACTATTAGCCATTTGTGTTGTTAATAACACACTTATGAGCAGATTTGATCAACAAGATTATTTCACAAACAATCATGCTCCATCAGCACTCTAAATAGTATAATGAAAAAATGACCTCACAGTAATAAAGCCCAAGAGTTTTTATACAGAAATCACATATTCTATTGATAGATTCTGCAGATTCAGCATTGTATGATCATAGTAAGGATTGCATTGGCAAATCAGAACCAGCAACGCAATATTTTAAATCTTTAACACTAAGCCATTTTGCAAGGTAAGAGAAATCTTCCGCCTGCTCTCTCAGCAACTCTGCTCCAGAGATGATAATCACACAAAGAAACATTTGTCAAACAACGGCTTATAGAATTAACCCAAACACATCTTCAGCTTAAGTTCCAGTGGAAGTCCGTGAATATGATTCTTTGAATAAATGATGAAAGCATCATTCACAATACATACTTTCCGACACAATTGTTCAAATTTGAATCTTTTACGTCATCTTCTTGATACTCGGCGTAACAAAGAGAGATGGTTTTTAGAGGAATACTGACTAAGAGACAAAATGAACAGGGGCGACATGAGCAGAACACCTACAACTGGACCCAAATAAAACAAATGGTGTCTCCTATGAAAATTTAGCATAACTACTTTTTATATTTGTGAATAGAGCCTTTTGTAAATTTTAATTAATTGAGATACATTCAATACTTCCCTTATTTAATTAAAAACTTTAGCACCACAAATGAATGCTCTAATTCAGAATGTCATTCACCATAAAGTAAACATGAGGCAGAAGTCACACAACATTTTTGTTTTCAGTTCAGCCAGGTGGAACTGTAGCCACATTCCTACTTCCTTTCACCTCATTTAGAGCAGCTCCCAACACCGTTTTTTCTCAGCATTCTTGCAGCCCTTTGATTCAGCTTGCAATGTGGATGCAGTGTGCTGAGGCATCTTGTATGGATACCTATCATTAATTCCTGTGCTGCTCCCTTTCTACTGTGCCATTAGTGGAAGTTTTCTGAGTGCAGTTACCTCAGGATTATATTTTTCAATTCACCTGTTTTGCTTCAGTTGAAGGAGTTTCTTGATAGCTGACCATCAGTCGCACCAGCTCTATTTATTTTAATATTTGTGGGTGAGCAACATTTAACTGTTTTCATTAGAATGAATAGCCAAATCACCTCTACCTCCAAATCTTTTGCCTCACTTGCTCCTCTCAATTTTCCTCACGAGGAACCGACTGAAATCGTCAATTAAAGGGCAAAGAAAGATCCAGTCACTCCTACAAAATCGCTTCTCCCTTTTACATTGGAGGATATTATGGATGAAATTAAGAATGTAAAGCCTTTTGTGGTGGAAACTAATGCCACCCTCCAACAACATGGAGAAAAATGATCTAAATAGGACTTAGGGATCTTGGAGATTAAACAAAGAATTAGTCGTGCCCAAGATGTTGTGGCTAAGGTTGATTCGTTGTCCAAAGAACTTCTTCTTAAAAAACAAACTGAAGATTTGGAAAACTGCAACAGAAAAAATAACCTGAAAATGTATTGGATTCCAGAAGGCTCTGACATTACAGCATTTCTAAAGCTTAATCTCCCTAAAATTGTCGGATTACATGATAACTCTGAACTCGGGGGCGGAGCTAGCCGGCGTCGATGGCGGACGCGTGAGCCCTCGGCTCCTCGCAAAGCTCCAGAATTATCCTGCTTGACTATCCTTGATGTGCTCGAATTGGCGATAGCTTGCCTGGAAACATCTGCTGGCACCCCGGGCAGTGATCGAAGATCTGTTTGGCCGGCCGCAGGGCGTGAATTCCTGTACATTCCGGGGCATTGTGCCTGGTGGCGCGCCTGTGGCGGACTAGGCCGAAAGCAGCGGGCTATCCTGGAAAAGAGGCCGGGCGACGTCACTGTGCGTGCGGCCACAACTCCGGCGGCTGCCGTACACCGTGCAAGCCGAGGCGCGTTTGGAACGGACCCTGGATTGCAAAGTCCTACGCCTCCTACCCTACACAGCCCCGGTGGGACAGGGGACTGGGGACGCAGCGGAGCAGTGGAGCACACAAACTGAGGCGCCGCGCCACGTGGTGGGGCGACACCGAACCCGGCGTTGCAACCGGGCTCATTTGCACAGCTCGCATGAGGCTCTGCCGTCTCCCCGTATTCTGCTGAGGGACTGATTATCTGGGACAGCTGAGTAGGACCTGACCCTATCTGGCGCTGGGCTGTTCTGGAACCTGCGGACAAAGAGGTACTGCCCACCGTTGCCGCCGCCATTTTATACGCATCGGATACCTGACCACTGGTGGCGAGGTATCGAGGACCGGAGTGGACGCCTGATCGGCCGGGGCGGCGAGCCTCTTTGCTCGGTGCTGCTACGCATCGTACATACCATGGGGAAGAACGATGCGACCCAGGGGAAGATCTCCTTTGAACGGCGCCGTCTGAAAGGATCAGAGGTTCCGGCACCGGACACGTCGCCGAAGGGAGCGGCAGCGGCGCCGACCCAGGCTCCGACGGAGCTCCGGGACATGTTGGCAGCCATGGAAAAAGGTATTCAGGAGAGTATTGCGGCGGTGGGCACCAAGATAGACGCCCTGTCGTACCGCATGGACCGTATGGCAGAGCGTGTGGACAAACACGCGGAGCGCCTCGACATGGCGGAGCGCCGGCTCACTGAGGCCGAAGAGGCCCAGATGGAGTGGGACAAGGAACGCAAGCAATTTGACAGACTCCTGACAGTCATCAGAGACAAGACGGAGGACCTGGAAGCACGTTCTCGCAGATCCAACCTCCGCATCACGGGAGTGGCGGAATCCACGCAAACGGGGAAAATGGAACTATATGTGGAGAAACTCCTGCAAACAATCCTGGGAGAGGGGGTCTTTTCCCCCATGTTCATCGTGGAACGCGCCCACCGCACGCTGGGCCCGCAGCCCCAGCCTGGCTTGCCACCTCGCCCCATAATCGCGAAGCTGCTCAACTATCGAGACCGGGACACTGCCCTGAGAGTGGCGAGAGAGAAGGGCAAACTCCAGCATGAGGGCATGAACATCTCCCTCTACCCGGACTTCACAGCCAAGGTGCAGGAGGAACGGCGGCAGTTTGCGCCATATAAGAAGCAGCTTAGAACAGTAGGCCTGGACTATGCCATGATGTATCCAGCCAAACTTCGGATCAATACAGGTGGGAAATCGTACTACTTCACGGACCCGAAAGAACTGCATAAGTCCCTTAAGACCTGGACACGGGAAAGGAAGGAGAACCGGAGTGGCCGGGAGGACGAGGAGGAGGTCTCTATGGAGGAACAGGACTAAATGGCGGCTGGAGAAGGGGTTGCTCCTCTACACACTGGTCGGATCATGGACCCGGACAATATGGGCGACCCAGCCTTGCAATGGCACCTGATCCACGAGTTGGGGATGGACAACTTGGTTACCCTATGGTGCTGGTAAGGGGATGTGTGCTTCGTGGCAGTATACACTGAGCCCGGGGAGCCAGTCAGAGTGAGTCTGAGTAACACTTTTCAACATGCCTTGAGCATTGACTCTTGAATGGAGCTGAGAGGGGAGCAGTGCTTGCAATCACTTGGAACAGTTAGGGGTGTACTGCATTGGTGCGCTCTGCCCTTGAGCTTTTGGTTGTTTTTACTCACTGAGGGGTTGGTGTCGGACTATTTGACACTACACCGGTAGGGGGTACATGGGGGGGGAGAGTGGGGTCTGTCTGACCAGGTTGGGGGAGGTCGGCTGTGGGTGGGTTGCTGCACTTGGGGTGGGAGCTAGGCTCGGGGAGGGGAGGGGGGGTGTCTGGTTGGGGTTGTTGACGGGGTTTGCCAGTGAAGTGTGTGAATTGAAGTGTTCTGCTGTCCTTGTTCGCGAGCGCCGGAGGGCGATTATGAGTTGGGGTGTCCTACTGTGTCCTGCACTATCCATCCTTACGGTCCAAGCTCTGAACCCACTTAGCAATGGCTGATACAACACCGACTTTGCATGCACACGCCCGGAATGAGCTGCATTTACTGACTTGGAATGTGCGGGGCCTGAACGACTTCCGCAAAGTGAGGAAAGTCCTTAACTATCTTAGCAGACATAACGTTGACATAGCTCTGCTGCAGGAGACACACGTACCACTCTCCAGCAGAATGCTCAAAGCCAGGGGTTTGTCGGGGAACACGGTGGCAGCGGGTTACACTACTCATGCCAGAGGGGTGTTAATTTGGGCTAATCCAAAGTCACAGTTGCGGCTCATTCCGGTGCACACAGATCCAGACGGTAGATATGTCCTGGCGAGATGTGTGGGTAAGGGGATGGACATACTACTAGTGAACGTCTATGGCCCAAACTATGACCACCCTGATTTCTATAAGACCCTGTCAACTATTGTAAGAACGCATGCACAGCCCTGGATGCTGTGGGGCGGGGACTTTAACTTTGTGTTTGACCCGTCAATGGACCGCTCTGCGGGCCCTGCCCGGAGACCTGTGGCCTCGGCCACGTACATGGCGGCTGAAATGATCAAATCTGACTTGCTGGATGTCTGGAGGGAAAAGCATCCGAGGGCGGGTGGGTTTACACACTATTCTGCATTTCACGATGTACACACCAGGATAGACTACTGGTTGGCACCCCCCCTGGTACTTAATAACATTCGCACATGCACAGTCCTCCCACGCACGCTTTCAGATCACTCCCCCATTCTTCTCCGCCTCGCGGCGCCCAGGAGGGGGATCCCAGCCTTCACCTGGCGGTTCCCGCCTTTTGCACTGCTTGACGAGGCCTTCAGGGGGGATCTAGCAGAGGAAATAGAGCAGTTCTTTACTACAAACGTGGGCACAGTGGATGACTTCTTTATGGTGTGGGAGGCATTTAAGGTATACATCAGGGGGGTGGCGATGTCGAAACATTCTAGTGTGTTACGATCCATTAGGCGGGACCTAACATCTCTGGAAACGAAGATGGCGGATCTTGAGGCAGAGCAGCTGCGGCTGGGCGGCGAGGCGGAAGACGGGGCGCAGTCCCAACTCCTGTCCGAGTTTCAGGCACTGGCGGACAGAGAGGTCCTTTACATGGGCAAGTACGCCACGGCGAGACAATATGGGGAGGGTGAGAGGCCTGGGGCGCTTCTTGCACGCATGGTTCGCAACACCAGACGACCGCTGGTCGTAGAGGAGCTGAGAACTCCGGAGGGAGACACAGTGACGGACGAGGAGCAGGTACTTCAGACGTTCAGGAGTTATTACGCGGAGCTATACCGAGCTAAAACACAGGGAGTGGAGGGCAAGATGGAGGACTACTTAGACCATATAGCCATGCCGTTCCTCAAGAACTCGGACAGGGAATTCTTAATGGCCCCCTTCCACCAAGACGAAATATTAGAGGCACTGGCAGGCATGCGCTCGGGGAGTGCGCCGGGCTCAGATGGCCTCACGGTTGGCTTTTATAAGGCATTTAAGGACCTGCTGCTGCCACACCTAATCACCCTGTTTGACGCCATCTGCGAGAACGGTGAAATGCCGACCACCATGCGGGAGGTGCTACTCATCACCATACCCAAGCCGGGTAAACCCCCCGATCTCTGCGGCTCGTATAGACCCCTTAGCCTACTTAATGTAGACGCCAAAATCTATGCCAAGGTCCTGGCCACCCGCCTGGCCCTGTTAGTACCTGGGCTGGTCGCCCCAGAGCAGTCCGGGTTTGTCCCGTGCAGGAATTTAACCTACAATATCAGAACAGTGTTAGGCGCGATGCAGCATATCAAGCAGGAGAATAGCGCATTGGCCATTTTCCTTGATATGGAGAAGGCGTTCGATTCGGTTGAATGGCCCTTTATGGTTCGGGTGTTGCGCAAGTTGGGATTGGGCGAACAGTTCCTTCAACAGGTCGGCGCGCTGTACCATCGACCCTTCGCCAGGCTCCGCCTGGGTGACAGGGTAACAGACCCGATTGACATAAGCAGAAGGACTCGACAGGGCTGCCCATTGTCGCCGTTGCTTTACGCACTGGTGGCGGAACCCCTGGCGTGCGCCATGCGGGAGTACCACAGCCTAGAGGGGGTTAGCTTCCCTACATATAAGATCGGGATATCAACGTATGCTGACGACATGCTGTTGTACGTCAGAGAACCGGAAGTTAATTTGCCTGCGGTCCTCTGCGAAGTGGTCCGATTCGGCTCGCTATCGGGCCTGAAAGTGAACTGGGACAAATCGATTGCGTTCCCGCTCACTCCGGTGACACGACAGTTCGACATGGACTACCCATTGCACTGGTCCGCCGACTCAGTTCGCTACCTGGGCATTCAACTCCACTCGGACCCGGAAGTCCTTGTTCGAGATAACTACGGAGTAGCCTATAACAACCTAGTGGATGACGTGGATAAGTGGATCCGTCTCCCACTCTCCCTCTCGGGTAGGATTGCGCTAATGAAAATGGTGGTACTCCCCCGATTTCTGTTCCTCTTCCTGAATCTACCTGTGGTTTTATCTAAGACCTTCTTTAGGCAGCTCACCTCGGTGTTGGTGAGACTAGCTTGGGGGGGGAAACAACCCAGGGTTAGTTGGAAGACTTTGATTCTGCCTTGCGAAATGGGGGGGCTGGGAGCGCCGGACCTGGAACGGTATTATAGAGTCACCCAGGCGTCGCACTTACACTCATGGGTGCATGGTGACCCTCGGACCCCGCACCTAATACTGGAGCGGTTGTTTGCAGACCCGCTCCCTCTGCCTGCTACTGTCTGCCTGCCCACAGACCGCGCTACTGGCCGGATGGTCTCGCTGAAGGCGACCAACCACGCCTGGAATTGCCTAGTGCGCTCTCGGGGCTGCACTCTGCTTTACTCCCCGCTGTTACCGGTGGAGTGGGCTCTATGGCTCGACCCGCTCGGTGAGAAGGGGGTGGTCAAGGCGCTGAATTCTCTTGGTGTGACGAAAATGGAGGGCTTGTTTGAGGGAGGTGTACTCAAAACCTGGGACCAGCTAATAGTTGCCGGGGCAGGCCACACTCTGTTACACAAATTCCAATACCACAGGCTCCGCTCGGCCTTTCGTGAACTACTGGGCCCGGATTTGGAGGAACCTGAGGAGATCCCGGAACTAACGTATATACTGAAGTCCACCTCTGCGGCGAAACTCATTACACAGCTTAACAAGCTGGGTGTGACACAGCAGCGTCTGCAGCCGTCGAAGGCCAGAGAGGCCTGGCAGGCAGACCTACAATCCCCCATAGATGATGGAATGTGGTGCTACTGCTGCACAAGCACGCGCAAGATATCTCTAAACGGACGGCACCGCTTGGTGCATTTCAAGTATTTACAACGAGTGTATTACACCCCTGCTCGCCTCCATCGCTATGGCCTCCGCGCCTCGGCTGAATGCGAACGCTGCCGGACTCCGACAGCTGATTTCTACCATTTGGCATGGCAGTGCCCAGGAGTGCAGGCATACTGGGGGGAGGTCTTTGCGGAACTCGACCAAATACTGGGGGAGCCTTTACCACGTGCCCCGGCTTTGGCGCTACTCGGTTATTCGAAACCACTAGCCCCGGGACTGCGTCGTCTGGTAGACATGGCGTTGCTCCTAGCACGGCGGGTGGTAGCGACCTGCTGGATGAGGGGGCCCCTCCCCACAACAGCTAAGTGGCTGAGGGACCTGCAGTACTGCTGTACCCAGACAGAACTGTATAGCGACCTTCTTCCGCCTAGAAGCAGGCCCAAGAATTTTTGGGACCTTTACAAAGAGTACACACAGAGGAGTGAGGAGGACAGCTCTGACACCGCTGAGGCGGTGGAACTGCAAGATAGAGTAGAAGAGATCGAAGCCAGCACTGAACACGGTGGCGCGGGGGAGGCGGGAATGGGGAGGCCTCTGGTTGACTGAGGGTGGATGTGAGAACCCGGGGATGGGCTGCTGGAGGGTAGTAGAATAAGGGCAGGTCTATAGGGGGGACGGGGTGGGGACACGGGGTAGGAACACTTGGGCGGTTGTATAGTCGGGACGGGTTAGGCAGACACACAGACACACACAAGCGGGAGGGGGGGCAGTTTGTTGGGCATTGTTTAATTTCTTATAGTAGACACGACGTTGGATCGCTGACTATCATATAGACAGGTTGATTGCCAGTTGTCACACCACTACAGTACACTACCGGTGTTGGGAGCCTTCGATTGGAATGTTGTGCTGCTACTTTACTACCTCGCCGCCAGGCCTCCGGGATGCTGGCACTAAGGCTGTGTACGACTTACATCTAGCAGTTTCTGAGAACTTGGCGTCGACCCCGGAGTTAATTCATGCACATGTGTTAATGCTGGTGTTGTCAATGGCTTTGCTGTCAATAAAGATCTTTTGAAATAAAAATAAAAAATAAATAACTCTGAACTCAACATACAACAGGCCCACCATTCTGACTCTGTGTCTATTTATAAAGCTAATGTCACTCGCCTGAGAGGTATCATCACTTTTTTCTGACATTATGAGAGTCCTCGACAGCTGATTTTTTAAACCTGCCCCGGTGTAACGATCCATAAATGCCCGATTAGGTCATATCAACATTTTCCTTTTTTTTGTATCTCTTCATTGGCATTTTGCGAGTTAGCGTAGATACAGTGAAAGGGTATGAAAAGAAATATTGACAGTGCAGGTAGTCAACAACAAACAGCATTAAGACATTCTGCATAAATATAAACCAGGTTAACTCCTAATAAGGGATGTGTCCGTTAATGAATTGCTGTCGTATATGTCAGGTTTAAGAGCCCTGAGTTAGACCCTTATTAGGAATTTGTAGTCCGTAGGTCTTGAATTGATGCAACTTGACCAGCGCCAGATCACCAAATAAAACAAATGGTGTCTCATATGAAAATTTAGCCTAACTACTTTTTATAATTGTGAATAGAGCCTTTGGTAAATGTCAATTAATCAAAATATATTCAATACTTCCCTTACATAATTTAAAACTTTAGCACCACAAATGACCACTCTAATTCAGAATGACATTCACCATGAAGTAAACATGAGACAGAAGTCACACAACATTTTTGTTTTCCAGTTCAGCCTGGTGGATCTGTTACCACATTCCTAATTCCTCTCACCTCATTTAGAGCAGCTCCCGCCACCATTTTTTCTCAGCATTCTTGTGGCCCTTTGATTCAGCTTGCAATGTGGATGCAGTGTGCCGAGGCATCTTGTATGGATACCTAACATTCATTCCTGTGCTGCTACCTTTTCTACTGTGCCATTATTGGAAGTTTTCTGAGTGCAGTTACCTCAGGATTATATTTTTCAATTCACCTGTTTTGCTTCAGTTAAAGGAGTTTCTTGATAGCTGACCATCAGTCGCACCAGCTCTATTTATTTTAATATTTGTGGGTGAGCAACATTTAACTGTTTTCTTTAGAATGGATAACCAAATCACCTCTACCTCCAAATCATTTGCCTCACCTGCTCCTCTCAACTTTCCTCACGAGGAACCGACTGAAATTGTCAATTAAAGGGCAAAGAAAGATCCAGTCACTCCATCAAAATCGCTTCTCCCTCTAACATTGGAGGATATTATGGATGAAATGCAGGCCAGAGATATTGTATGTTGAACAAATAATACTTAACATAACAGAGTTGCACAGTCTTTTCTCAGTTCCTTACATTTGCGACCCCCAACAGCCCCCGACCACCCAACGTGAAGCACTACCCTGACCGCTCGCATGAAAAATAATCATTGGCAAGAGACCCGCGTCCACCTATCTCTACTCCTAACCTGTGTCCCCAGCTGGGGAGTCACCTCCCACGGGGTGCGGGATACGCTGTAAGCCCCCTAGAATGGAATCCCAGTGTTTTACAATAAGATATTTTCAAAGTCCCAGGGCATCTTCTCTGTTAAGCGCCATGGTTTCCGCTTGTGCCCAGACCAAGAGAGGCTGTTTCCATGCCTTGTGGTTGGGGGAGTCGATGTTTCCACCTGAGAGTGATCAATCACTTAGCTGTTAACCCCAGGTCTAGAAATATGGAAGTTACTTTGTGCTTCTTGGATCTAGGGAACAGTCCCAGTACACATTCCTCCTAGCTCTACACGGTCTGTACATGTGGCCAAGCAGTACGTTACTTCCCGCCAGTATTGTAGTAGAGCATGACATGACTACAGCATATGGAGGAGGCCTCCCCCCACTAGGCCGGCTCAGGGACATGCTGTGGAGTGCAATTGTAAGTACCCATTCAAATTGGCAGGTGATAGTACGCCTTATGAATGATGAAGTGTTGTATAAGGTGGAACCTAACGTTCCGTGGAATTTGAGTCGCCCTTGCAAGTACCTTATCCCATTCTTTTTCCACCTGAGGCCTCCCTCTATCTGCCTCCCACTTGCCACGCAGGGAGGTGAACGAATCTCTTAAGTGTGCTAGAAGTGCTGCAGTTAACCAGTGTATTATGTGACTGCCCGTCCCCATCACATGCAGATATTGTACAACCAGGTAGGGCTCGGGCTCAGAGTCTAGGGCCCCTCCTGCCCTTGTCTATGAGGCTATCCATGAGCTGTACAGCAGGAACTGGCAATGGGGAATGTCTGTACCATGGGATAATCATTCGTACATCAGCAGCACTGCATCCTCGAACAGATCACCCAGCATTTGTATCCCTGCCATGTGCCATGGTACAAGCTCTGCTCCCATTGTAACCATTCTGCCCCTTGGCTTGCCAAGCAAAGGCTGCGCCGGCGCATAAGGGGTCGTCCCCTGAGTATGAGACAGACTGCACCTATAGCAGAGATGGGCCCGGGATGTGGTGTGGGTGGTTTGACCATCGGGTGGAGTAGAACATGTATGCTGGCCAGCGTCCATGCCGATACTGGCATTGCAGTGTCACCTAGCAACAGTCCCGCCAGCCATATCAATACTAATAGTAAGTGCAGATTAGGTCTCATCCACCCTCGCTTTTTTATGGTTACTTATAAGGATAAAAATTCAACTTTTGTTAACCTAGAGGATCTGAAAAACAACAACATTCATCTCCATAAGGGGGAGGAGATGGATTTTAGCAAGACTTGAATACTTTTGTTACTGTGACATTGCTAATGCTTTATTTTCACATTCTAGTTTCCTTTTAATTGATAAAAGACTTCCCTCAGCTGTTGCTTACTCTTTTTAATGTGTCCTTTTTTCTTTCTGCTGTGTTCCATATGTCCATGTCCTCATGTTTCTTTTGCCTCATTTCAACAAGTGTGTTTGTCTCACCCATTGTTGGTGTTTATCCACTTTTATTATGCCTGTCTCGTTTGTTGATATGGTCCGCAGTTTACAATCATTACATTTATGTTCTTTTCTATTATGAAATCTTCCTTTATCCTTTTTCTGTTTTATCATTATGTCACAGGGCTGCCTATGGTTGGCCTCTTTTTGCTTCCTCTTTTTGTGCTTCACCCCCTCACACCTGTATTGTTCTTATTTTTCTTGAATAACTTTTATGGTTAAAGTCTCTTGGCTTTTTGCCATCTGTTTTGTATTTACTATGAGGAGTTCCCTCTCCTCCCCTCTTTTCCTCCCTTCTTAATTTTCTTCTCTTTTTTCTTTCCTATCCCTTCTCCATCATTGTATGCCTTTTTCTTTCTTAGATTTTGACATCTTCCTTAAAACCTCATGTCATCACTGCTTTGTTTATTGCATATACTGTATTCTTCTATATTGTTTTCATAAAATCTAAAAAGTGGTTTACTTAATTGTGCCTGTCCCTCATTCCCATTGGCCGCTAACTATGAGTAATATGCATGTTGTGTCATGGAATGTAATAGGTCTTCCAAATCCAGTCACAAGACAAAGGGGCATATTTAGAAGGAAGTGGCGGAGCACGTCGTTAGTCTCCTTGGCTTACCACCGCGCTCCACCACTTCTGAAACGCAAGACTGCACTAAATGTACAAGAATATGGTGCAGCATTGGGTTTCCCTATAAACTGAGTCTAATTTAGCTGTTAGCGCCAACGCAGGCCCTCTTGCAACATAGCGGAAGGGTGCCTGCACTGAGGGGAATGATTGTTTTATGTGAAAGGTGTCCCTTCCTGCACATAAACAATCTGAAATGGCATTTTGAAACTTCTAGAAGTTGCAAAACATCACTTTTTTAAATGATTGTTTATGTGTAGGAAGGGACACCTTCCTGCACATAAACAAACAATCGTGTTTTGCTGTTTCCATGTGTGCTGCACAATGCAGCACACATGGAAACAGCAAAAACTAGGAGAAATTAAACATTTCTCCTTGTTGTACCAGAGTGAAACCAAGTTTTTCCTGGTCTTAATTTTGGTGCTGCCCCATATTTACGCCACTCTTATAAATATGGGGCAGCATCAAAATCAATGGGTGTTGCATTGGAACGTGCACCACAACATCCATTGCAAGCCCCTATCTCGCTAAGGATAGCGTGGAAAGATGCCTTATTCACAAGGTGGTGTTAAGCCACGGTAAGTGACTTAATGCCACATTGTGAATAAGGCGATGCCCCTAGCGCCACCACAACATCGAGAAAAATAACCTGGTGGTGGCAGTAGGGTCTTGTAAATATGCCCCAAAGCACATTCTCTCATTTATCAAAGTTAAAGTGCCTGATTGCCTTATTACAAGAAACCCATCTTAAAGAAAAGGCTTAGGTTTCTCTAAAAACAGATGTGTGGGTCAGGTGTTCTGTTACCCTCCACAACATAACCAAAACAGTGTAATCATTCTTTTTCATAAATACTCATCTCTTGATATTGAAACTACAGTTACCAATGATGATGGCAGATGGTTGTTAAAAACTCTTAAAATTAATAATATCCCATTTTCTGTTTTCAATGTTTATGGTCCCACAGGCGTTGTTGTTCAAGTTTCTCCCCTCAGTTATCCTCTTGTCCAAATGAAAATCTTATAGTGGGAGGAGACTGCATTAAATTGATGGATGCTTTCATAGACAGACGATTGCAAACTAAATAAATCCCTAACAAAATGCAACAAACTTTAAAAAGATGATTTTACTGAAGTTAGTGCTTCTTGAATTTAAAAGGGATTTGAAATGGTCCCTAAAGACTTAACGAAAACCACAATTGAATTGCAATGGGAAAATGACCTCCAGCAGACGTTCTCCATTTAAACCTGGACCAAGATTTGGTCTAAAATATATTCTAGCACGCAAACCCTATTCTTTTCTTATAACAAATTCTAACCCCAAATTTTCTGTTTACATTTAAATTGTCATTAGGTATCAAATGCAGGTCATGTAATACCTAAAATAGTAATGGTATCCAAATATTTTTTCACTGTGCAAATTTCAACTTATTTTGGATAAAACTTTGGGATAAGATTAATAACATCTATTAAACAATTGTACCGTTTGATAAAACCATGGGGCATATTACCAAGCAATAGCGATAATTATCGCTATTGCTTGGTTAGAGACAAACATTTAACGCAGCGCTGCGGCGATTTTTACCGCAAATAAACCTTGGTATTACCAAGGTTTAACGCAAATGCGGTAAAAATCGCCGCAAAGCATGAATATCGCTGAAAAGTCAGCGATATTCATGCATTAGCGAGCTAATGCTCTCAGCCATGTTATCCACCTCCCATTGGATAACATGGCTAAGAACTGCTCAGGGCAGGTGTTAGCTTTTGGAGATATTCCCGCTTAGCGCGAATATCTCCAAAATTTGGTAATAGGAGATAGCGATGTTAGCGACTGTTTTCAGTCTCTAACATCTTGGCACGCCCACTTTGCATCTCATTAGTGATAAATATCACTGACATGCAAAGTGGGGCCCAAGATGGTCGCTATCTCCTACTAGCTGTCGCTAACTGGTGTTAGCGGCAGCTAGGTAATAGGGAGATAATTTTATCTCCGCTTTCTTGGCTTTTAAAGCCAAAAAAGCGGAGATAAACCCCCTTGATAATATGCCCCCATATCTTTTTGGGTGGTTCTTCGCATGTTTGCCATAATAATATTATAATTGAAAAGTTTGTTGCCTTACTTATTATAATTGCTTTACAAATTATTACCTCTTGCCGGAAGAATAATATAAATATAACTTTAATCATATAGTGGAATGTTTTATGGTATTCTTATAGCTAAAACAAAATACATGTACAATCCATATGGCGTCTTATTAAGAGAGACTTGCATTGGTTGTCATTTACATCCTTTCTGTCTAGGCAATCAACCACGCACTCTGATCCAAATACCATGACCAAAGCACCATGAATTATTAGTATTTACAGGTTGTTCTGTAAAGGATTCCATTAGGTAATTGTAATCTCTGTTTCATCTATTTTAAATGCCTTCTTTCTTTCTCTTCTTCGTACTCTATAATTTCTCTTAAAATAAACTCTTACAAAATCGTACTTCTCTCATTAACCAATTTTATTTCCAATATTCTATGGCTCTCATTTGTTTGTTATAATGCCTTTCTATTTATTTAAAAGCATTTTCAAAGCAGAAAAAAACACAAAGGGCGATTTGAGCACAATGATTTGTTGTCACATACTTCTCCAAGTATGTATTGCTGATAATTGCATTGAATTTCTATTGCGGTCCTTCCTCATTTTACACGAGGGATGTTAGGATGCTTGATATGTTTTCATACCTCCCCCCCAAAAAAATTGAAACCCAAGCGGATATAACAAAAAACAGGTTCAGAAATGTTTCCACGAGCTGCTATTCATTTTCGAGCGCGTTACACCTGCATGTGGAACTCCTTCAAGGATGTGCTCTGATCTTCTGCTGCGCATACACTCAGTACCATTGATGCGATTAAAGTGGTGATGAAAGGCGTAAACGTGAGAGAAAGCACTTTAAAAACGAACTCACTCCTCTGTGGCCTTCTCACGATAACCAAATGAATTTCATTCTCTCTGCCTGACTAGAATGGCGTGCAGGCTAATCAATAAAGTACCACTGGGTGGCACTGTTGTAAAATAAATTATTTTGGTCCATTCTTCCCAAAATTGACAATGTTTGTGAAACATAAGCTAGTTAAACATAACTATAGCAGTTTATTATAGTTGTCATAATCATGCTTTCGTGATTTGTTAATGTGTCTGTATGTAACGTAACTGGTGCTCATGTAAGGCGCTATGATACAAGTTTGCGGTATATAAAACTCCACACAAATTAGAATGTCGCGCTGTGGGCCATATTACCAAGATGTGCGTTAAAAAACGCACATCGCACATTTCCCTATCGCCGGATTTTATCGCCGTGTTAGCGCGTCATTATCAACGCGCAACACGTAGGTGATATTAAATCCGGTGATAGGGAACATTAGCGCGTGAAAACAAGCGTTGTTGTCACACGCTAATGTGCGCCTTGATAATATGGGGGGGGTGGATTCAGCTTTATGATCCACACTCCATGTAATCAATGCCTAACACCTGATCAGAGCAGGCGTTGGGAGACCTGCGATAAACGAGTTTTTCGCAGGTCTCCTTCTCCCAACGTCTGCCTTGGTAATAGGGTGTTACCACCTCCAACCACATTTTACATGTGGTTGGATGTGGGAAAGCCCACTTTGCATGTCATTAGCGATGTTTGCTCGCTGACATGCAAAGTGGGCTTGAGGCAGGCGTTAGCATTCCCTTGTTAATAGGGCGCTAGAAGTATCGCCGCTTTCTCGGCACAATTCGCAGAAAAAGCGGCGATACTTCACCTTGGTGTGTGTTTTATTTTACGTTCAACCGTGTGATTTCTGTAAGCACAACACATCGAAATAAAACTAGACCCTAGCATCATACAACATCTTGTAATGCGTAATTTCCCTTAGTAGCAGATAAGGACGACGCTATAAACAACAGAAGCCCAGGACTGAAACGTTTCTTCCTGGGTCCATAAAGTGATTAAGGGGCATATTAACAAGGCCAGGCGATAATTATCGCTAAGCGCACTTAGCGCTAGGATAATTAACGCCGGCCCACTCTGAATTTTATCACGGGGATAGCGTGCTATCAGCAACGCTTATCTCCAAAGAGATAAAATTCAGAGCACAAACTGCCGATTGTGAGATTATCGCTGGAAATACAGCGATAATCCCACAAGGTTTGGCGCTAGCTTGATGATAGGGATAGACATACTTAGCCATGGTATCCACCTTACATAGGATATCATGGCTAAGTCAGAAAAATACCAGACGTAAAAAAGCAGCGTTAACAGTGGTTAGCGCTGCTTTGTTTTACCGCTAACAGGGTTAGCGATCTCCTTGATAATAGGAGAAATGTTGCTTAGCTACATTTCTCCTATTATTTTACTCTGGAACGCCCCCTTTGCATCTCATTAGAGATGCAAGGGGAAGGGTTTGGGTAAAAGGGTGCTAACGTGGAAATGTGGGTGTTAGCACCCTGTTGCTGATAGGGCGCAGTTTTATCTCTGCTTTTTTGGCTTTTAAAGCCAAAAAAGCAGAGATAAAGCCCTTGTCAATATGCCCCTTAGTGTTGCACTGTTTCTTCTGGGAATTGTAGCCCTGTTTGCTCCTTTAAATAACCAAGGGGCGTATAAGCCCTTGTTATTATGCCCCCTGGTTTCTTAAAGGAGCAAACAGGGCTACAATCCCCGGAAGAAACAGTGCAACACTAAGGGGCATATTAACAAGGGCTTTATCTCTGCTTATTTGACTTTAAAAGCCAAAAAGCAGAGATAAAACTAGCGCCCTATCGGCAACAGGGTGCTAACACGTAAATGCGCATGTTAGCATCATTTTACTCTACGCCTCCCCTTGCACCTCTAATGAAATGCAAAGGGGGGCTTCCAGAGTAAAATAATAGGAGAAATGTCGCTAAGCAACATTTCTCCTATTATCAAGGATATCGCTAACCCTGTTAGCTGTAAAAAAAAGCAGCGCTAATTGCGGTTAACGCTGCTTTTTTACGTCTGGTATTTTTCTGACTTAGGCATGATATCCTATGTAAGGTGGATATCATGGGTAAGTATGTCTATCCCTATCAGCAAGCTATTGCCAAACCTTGTGGGATTATCGCTGTATTTCCAGCGATAATCTCACAATTGGCAGCTTGCCCTCTGAATGTTATCGCTTTGGAGATAAGCGTTGCTGATAGCAAGCTATCTCCACGATACAATTCAGAGTTGGCCTGCAATATTTATCCTAGCGCTAAGTGCGCTTAGAGATAATTATCGCCTGGCCTTGTTAATATGCCACCGGGATCATTGAATCCTCGGATGCACAGAAAAAACATTGTTTGATGCAGCTATAGTCAAGGGCCTGGGAAACTTGGCCGATGTGCAGAAGCCCTCTTGATATTATGTCAGAAAGAAGCTGGTTTGGGCTGACCAACATCATAGTGAAGGAGGTTCAGACACCAACTAGGCTGTTCCTCTGTGTACCCTACAAGTTTTCCAGTGCCCCCAGGGCAGCAGGCCGCCTCCTGCTCCAGTCTTATACATGCTAACATGCTGCAGTGTTGCCTGGAAATTGAGTTTGGGGGGCAGCCGAGGAGAGCGAGGTCTGCCCCCAGCTGATGGGGAGAGGCAGGGCTGGCTGGGGGCGGCCATTTTAGATTTTCTTTCGGCTTGTAATTTGTAGCCCAAGTATAGCCCAATTTAGCCCAACAGCTGCATGGGTGCTGCCAGCCACCATTTTAGTTTTGTGTGACCTGGTGGCTGGTAGTTGGGTAGCGTAGGTTAAAAAAATGTTATTGTCCGTTAGCAGTACTTTTTGGATGATTTCATTGGATGTGATGCAGGATTATCGAGCGCTTGAGGCAGTTCGCCTGCTGAGTGAAGCAGGCAAGCTCGACCTTTTGATGCCTGAGGCGGCTGGGGCTGCGCGAACCTCCGTGAGGGGTGGAGGCCGCCGTCGTGGCCTGCCCTTTCTGCAAGTGGTCCAGAGCTCGTTCGGTGAGTAGAAGGGGCCACTCCTACCCTCGGAGGGCTGCTCCGTTGTCTGCTGATGCGCCGGAGCCTCTTGAGCTTTCTGAGGCTCCGGCAAATGGACTTAAGGGCAAGGTCAGCAGGGGCTGGAGGAGCACGTTAGGCGATCAGGTGGCTGCAGCCAGTAATGAGGCTTTGCCTGCTCGGGGGCTGGGGCCGTAAGAGGCCCAGGCCCCCAGGGCTGAGGGAGGGGAGGGGTGTGAGGACGAGAGAAGCTGGGAGAGGGGAGGGAGGGGATTGGAAGGAGTAAAACCCCTCAATATGGGCCGGGGGCTAGGGCATGACTGAGGTATGAGCCCAGAATGTTGCTGGGACAGGTTGAGGCAGTTGGGAGGGGGGACCCTCTTCATGAGCCCAGAGTGTGCCGGGAGCAGGGTGAGGCCGGGAGGAGGGGGGAGCCCCTCGATTCAAGTGAGGAGGCAGCAGGCAGGTGGGAGGGGTATGATGAATAGGAAAGAGGGGATGCTTGGGGTTAGGATTGCGGTGGAAGTGGTTTAGGGGGGATGAGGCCATGGACCATCTTGAGGGGTACAAGGATATCCTGGGAGATTGGGAGCCAGCATGGGGGTAGTTAGGCCTGGGCAGTATTAGATATTTTTACCTCCTGGAATGAGGAGGTGAGGTGTCTCAGCAGGTTGGGGCAGGTAGATGCCTATTTGGAGCAGGGAGGGTCAGTAGGTCTTAAAAGGAAAGATATGGGGCTTAAGTGGAGGGAGCCAGGGAATAAGGAGTGGGACAGTGGCAGGCACAAGGGGGGGGGGGGCGCACTGGGAGGAGCTGCGTCACAGGCCCAGGCATTCTTGGGCCCTGACAAGTTGGAATGGAGCAAGGGAGAAGAGGGGGGCTTAGTGAAAGGGAGGTAGAGGATTTGTGTAATGTAGGGTGCAGTTGGGCAGTGAGCACATTAGGGGTAGTAAAGAAGAGGAAAACAGAGCTAGGAGGGGGAGTATCAGAGGCCCAGAACACAAGACCAATCGTTTTTGTTGCAGGAGGGAGAACACCGGCATAGTACAGACTTGGCAGAGCTGGGAGCGGCTTACTGGCGCCCAGGAGAAGGGAGGGTGGAGCCTTGCGTATTGTACTCGTTACCATCGGGGGAATCCTGCTTGGCCAGCAAATGTAGGCCTGAGCGGTCTCACTGGCCCCAACACCTGACAGGCCACAGCGGCCTGCAGGGCAGAAGGACAGCAGGAGGAAGCAGTCGAGGGAGTCAGCAGAATACAGGCAGGTGCAGTCGGCGCCCCCTGAAGCGCGAAGTCTAGGGCCTGCTAGGGCCAGCATGTGGAGTAGCGAAAATGGTGCGCTGAGTTATATTTCGACGAGGAAAGCCTTGAGGAGGGCAAGTTGAGAGACAACGTAGTAGGTGCAGGGGGGACAGAGTAATGTCTCTCATAGTGTTTTTCAGGTTGCACGAAGAGCGTCGGACCCTGGGGTGAGACTGCACAAGTAGGGATCGACCTCGGGGCTACTGGCAATGCGGACTGCAGCAAACGGGCACTCACCTTGGAGCGAGGTAAAGCACAAGATAAATGGTGTAGGCTGAAGACGGTCTTGGTGGGGATGGGCGGGGAGAGGCAGCATTGGAGGGGGGAAGAGGGTAGGCTGCTCAAAGACAAATATGTCTTAGATATAGGGGTAGGCACTGAGGAAGAAGATAAGATAGATAAAGATAAGCAGGACATAGGCGCAAATGCAAAGAAGGCCAAGAAAGGGGAGGAGGACGGCACAGACAAACACAACAAACCAGAAAGTAAAGAGTTGAAGACTAAAAAGCTCCATTATATGGGAGTGACTAAGCCGTTGGGAGCGCACTTGTTGCTTAAGACTAAAGAACACATTTGGAAAGAGGAATGCTAAAGTTATTGCACAGGGAAGTGCGCACCAAAGAAGGGTTGAAGGAAGAGGAATATGAGCTGGCAAAGAGGCCAAAGGTTCCTGTGACAATTGAAAACTGGACAGCTGCCTCTTTGAATTATGCCAGTGTATAATGCAAGAAATTACCGGAACGCTGGGTAGCTTTATTTAAATATATGGACATTATCCGAAAAGCGCAGATTACACAGGGAGTTATGCGTGGGCACAATACGATGAGGAATTCCAGGTCTGCATGGCCTGGGATGCTGAAGCTAAATGGGGGAGCTGGACACAGATTTGTGGCAGCATGCTATGGGAGCGTCCAGAGCGGGGAAGACTATCTTCACAGCCAGTGGGCTCCCGACTGCATATCGGCCCTTCAGGAGAAACCCACCTGGAGAGGAAAGGGACAAACAGCAGGGGGGTCCGTTGGGATTTAAACAAAGGCATGTGCATGCGCGAATTCTGCAGATTTCGCCACGAGTGCTCAAACTGCGGGGTCAGACATGCGCTGGTTAACTGTTTCAGGGGAGGTTTCCAATAAGAGGGACAATAGTGGCAGCAGGGGGGGAGGGCACCATTGGGGCACAACAGCAACAACACTTCATGGGTTCATGGGGGCTAAGGAAATTCAGGGGGCTGGGCTAAAGGGCTCGTACGCTGGTTAAGACAGACAAGTCTAGAATCCATTTAAAAATCGCCTGTATGACACATAAGGCATTGCACCACAAACCCATTAGATACCTTGCGGAGAAACTAGTACTATCGGGTGGTAACAGACCTACTAGGAGTTCTGATAATCTTCTACTTAAACCACAACGTTTCTCCAAGAAAAAATCATACAATCGCACCTTCTCAGAAAGGGCCCCCAGGATTTGGAACGCCTTGCCCCCAGAAACAAGACTTATTCCGTCCACTGCTTTCTTCAAAAAAGAAGCAAAATCGATTCTCTTGTCCAAATTCACCTGAACTTTCTATACACATTTGTAGATATGTGCTAGTCTCTAATAGTTACCAGTAATGTATTCACATAATTCATTGTATTTATATGTATATGTCATTCACCTGTATTTACCCTGTAAAGCGCTCTGATAGCCGCAAGGTCTTGTTTACGCTACACAACACCGTCAAAATAAAGTTGGAGGTGGCCTTACAGGGTCATGACAACCATAAGGCTGCAGAGGTGTTGAGGGAAGGGTTCAAAGTAGGTTTTCTTTTGAGGTATGAGGGGCCAAGGCATAGACGTTGGGCAGAGAACTTAAAGTCAGAAAAGGAACATATGCAGGTAACCTAAGGTAAGCTAGACAAAGAAGTGGAGGAGGGAAGAATGGCGGACCCCTTCACTGACTGTCCCCTCGAGAATTTGATTTTGTCTCCAATTGGTGTGGTGCCCAAGAAGAAACATGGGCAATTCCAGCATATGCAGCATTATCTTAGCCAAAAGGGTGCTCGGTGAATGATTTCATTGATTAAAAGGAAGCCACTGTTTCTGACTCTTCTGTTGACGTGGCCATATCGCTGGTAGTGATGGCGGGCGCAACAGCGGAAATGGCAAAATGCAGCATAAAATCAGCTTTCTCTTTGCTTCCAACCTACCCAGATGATTGGGATCTTCTGGGAATCCATTTCAATAGGAAATGGTACGTGGACAAGGCGTTACCGATAGGCTGTTCTTTGTCTTGTGCATTGTTTGAGTGTTTTAGCAGCTTTCTGCAGTGGTTGTTTTCCAAACAGACATGGCATATACTGGTGACCTATTACCTGGACGATTTCATCTTTGTGGGCACCTCCGGCTCCACAGAGTGCCAGGTAGCCCTGGACAACTTCAAAGAGCTGACGGAGGAACTGGGGGTGCCTTTGGCACCTGAGAAGACAATGGACTCTAGAACAGCACTGTCTTTTCTAGGTATTGAAATTGACTCACATGAAATGCAGGCACGCTTGCCGGAAGATAAGAGGGAAAAAATGTTGGCCTTGTTCAGTGCTATGCTGCCTCAGGACAAAGTAACAGTCAAGGAGATACAGGTCTTGCTGGGACATCTAAATTTCGCTTGCAGAGTAGTGAGAGTGGGGAGAACTTTCTGCAGGAGACAAGGCAGGTCATAGGTTGCCTCATCATCATGTACGACTTTCGGCTGGAGTAAAAGAGGATTTGAGAATATGGCGAGTTATTCTACAGTCTTTTAATGGAATTCTATTGGCACAGGAGGGTGATCTGGTATGGGATGTTCAGATATTCTCAGATGCGGCAGGAAGTAAGGGTTTCAGCCTTTTTTGGCAAAGGAAATAGTGTGCCGAACAGTGGCCTGCAGAATGGAGAGAAGGGGGTAGGAGCATTGCTTTTCTGGAGTTTTTTCCTTAGTGGTGGCAGTGACCTTGTCGGGTGGGCAGCTGGCGCATAAGAATGTAACATTCAGGATTGACAATATAGTGGTTGTAGAGATTGTGAACTGCCAGTTAGCAAAGGATGACCAGGTGTTGAAATTGTTGAGGGTGTTTGTCTTGGGTTGCTTGCGCCATAACTTATCTTTCAGAGCACTGCACGTCCTGGGTGTGGACAATGACATAGTGGATGCTTTGTCTCGTTCACAGTGGGTGAGATTCTGTGGGCTTGCCAAGGAGGCCGAGAGGACCTGAATCCCATGCCGCAGCAGTTCTGGTACATAGGCAACACAAGATACTTCAATTGGTGGTAGGGTTGCTGGCAAAGCTGACTATGAAAGCTTATAATCTAGCGTGGAAGGATTTCTTGCTGTCAGGCGCTCAGTGTTGTGCCAATAAGGTTCAGAGAGGGGAAGATGTTATTCAGTTTATTATGGACATGATTGAGAAAGGTTTATCTAGTGTTTCGATTGCCGGAAAGCTAGCTAGAATTGCCTTCATGGGCAAACTACTATGGGGTTACATGCTGTCTGCTGGGGAATTGGGTACAAGAATGCTGGGAGAGTGGGCCAGGTAGCGGGACAAGCTGGAACCAAATATGAAGCCACTGTCGTGGCAACTGCTGGCCACAGTGATTCGGATATTGCCAAATATATGCTCTGATGGATTTGAGAAAATGCTGTTTTCCACTTTGATGGTTTGGATGTTTTTTAGGGCATTTCAGGAGTCAGAATTGATGACGGATAGGAAAGGTGGAGGGATTGGTTGGGAGGACAGGGTCTCTCACAATGCAGAGATACAGATTTGAGTTAAAAAAGTCTAAGACTGATCAGAGGTTCCTAGGAAAATGGGTGTCCTTGCTGACGCCATGGCCTACGCTTACTTGTCCTTTCAGGGGAGGGGCATGTTGGCGGGTGTTAGAAATGGGATCTCTGGTTGGCTAAGGCTTGCGCCGAAGCCAGGCAGAGACCACCACTCTAGTCAGGGCTTGGGAGTTACATGCCAAAGATAACCCCTGCTTACCTCCTTGGCAGCTTGGCATGAGCAGTCAGGCTTATCCTGGAGGCAATGTGTAAAGCGTTTGCGCAACACACCCACACAGCAGCAACACACTAGGCACACCACAAAAGGAACTCCACACAAGGTTATATATAAATATAACCTCTGTATTACCATAAACACATTAGATCATAATCACACAATTTACACTGTGCCAACTGGCACTGGGCAGTATCTACAGGGGATTATATACACACGACAGGGCCACTGGGGCCACTTTCATAACCATCAAGAATCACCAATTGTAAATGTAGCACAAATAATAAATGTAGAGCACAACCAGTAACTACTGGTAAAAGTTAGGAACTTAGCATGAGGTTCTGCAATGTAAACCACACTATGCAATAATCATCACACTAGGTATAAATCACACAGTGAAACATATTCTCACTAGCATAAACCATAATACGCAAAACAACCTCCTAATCATTAAACACATTTAGAGGTGTAAAACAGGGCATAAAGGAATTGCATAAATCACATTAGGTATCAGGTAATTACCATCATAAACACCGTATGCCACAAGCAGGGGCACAACACCTGTAAACTGGCCCCAGGCCAATTGGCCTCTCGCAGGGCTCCAACGCCCTATGTCCAACAGTCAGGGTGCGCTGTCTAGGCATCGAAAGTCAGCTGGTGCGCAATCTGCGCAGGCCTAAATGTGGCAGCTGCCCACTAATTGCTGGGCAGCTGTAAAGTGAGCATGGGCACCAGCGTTCCCTCTGAGCCCCTCCCTGGGACACCGAAACTGGAATGGCTCCCAAGAGTTGCAGCTGCCTGTGCTTTCACAGGGCACCTGAAATTGGCAAGTCAAACTCGGGCACCACTGTGCCCCTGACCCCTCCAATTAAATTAGGAGCACCGTTGCAGCTGCCCGCTGCTAAGTGGGGCAGCTGGTAACAAAAAACAAACAAATGGCACTGGCACTGTGGGTCGTCAGAGCCCCTCCCACGTTGGAGTTGCCCGCTATGGTGGTGCAACTGAAGGCCAGCAAAGTACTGGAGGTGGGATATGGGACTCAATACTACAGAAAAGAACTGCCAAAAGGTTGCAGCAGCCCGCAACTGTGGAGCTGCTGTGAAGCCCCCCCTCCTCTGGGACTTCCAACTATGCAGCCTCCCGATCGGCCCCACTCACCGGGCTTTTATGCAGAACTCCTCCGGTCTGTGGTGGGGTAGCTTGAGGCTCCTCTTTGTACCGGCTGCCGGTGGAGAGGAAGACGGCTTGCTGGGCACGGCGATCCCTCGGGACTCCAGTCGGGTCTTCTAACCGCTGCGGGGGCAGTCACCGGCAATGTGCTTCGCACCCCCTCCGCTTCGCTGATTATCTGTATGCACTTGCGCCACAGTAAGCCTCACTTCACCCGGTCCCTCTCCTCGGGACCGGGACTTCGTTATCGAGCACGCGAGGCTCCGGATCATTCCGCTTTTTCGCGCTACCGAGCCGGGTGAGCCTTCCTGTTGTTAGGGATGCTCGAGGCGGGGACCAATACGGGCGCGGCGCTGGCCGGGACGCGGCACGGCCTCTAGGCCCACAGTGGGGATGGGCCAATGCAAACCGCATCCCGGCAGATTCGGTCACGGACTACGGGCCTGCGGCGGTAAATTTCTTTCCCTTCTTCTTTACCGAAGCACGGGGTGGGCTCCCACCTTCGGTCAAATCAAAGACAGTGGTGGTGGCTCCTTTTTCCTCAGCACACAAAGTGGGGTAGGCAACCGCTAGGAAGGCACCAATGCGGGTGGGCTCCCGCTTGGTTTTTAGCACAAGTCAGCGGCGCTCACACGGAGTTGGCTCCCTCTCGTATTTTTCAGCACCGAGATGCAGGGTGGGCACCTGCTTGAGGAGTAGCAATTGCGGGGGGAATCCCACATGGTGCAGCTTCGTGCTGCAGGCCACCAGCCATCCTCTTGGGGGCAGAAACACAGCGCTTCAAATCACAAAGGTCAAGCACTGTTTCAGAAGGAAAAACTCACATGCAGCCTCTAAGTCCAGGGAAAGTCTTTAAGAATGAAGGGGGAAAAGGCTGGGCCCAGGCAGGCCAGCTCACACGGCCCACAGCAGGGAGGCAGTCCCTAGTGGTGGTTCCTCCTGGCGCCCAGCAACAGAAGACCCCCTCAAGTCAGGAACAAGAGAGAACATTTTTCATGGGCTCACAGCCCCTTCTTATACATAGATTTCCTTTGTCACCCAGCCCAGGAAAAAACAGATGCAACTGGTTTGGGGTAGCTTTGGAGCACTTTGTTGTGCTCAGCTTCTCTCCCCTTTGTCAGGTGGGGGCTAGGTGCTCAGACGCACCACAGGGGGCGGAGCCAGCATTGTCAAGGGAAGGCACAGTCCTATTCACATCCCTGGTACAACTCCTCCCTCCCATCTTCTATATGCAGATCTCCCTATTTACCACTGGGCAGACCCATCCTGGCTCCTGGAGCCAAGCACACCATCCAGCCTCTGTCAATCACAAGCCAGGCAAGCACTCCACATCAGGCAGGCAGACACACAGCACACAGAAGTGCCAACTTCAAAAAGTGGCCCTTTACCACCAGTCACATTAAATCTGCGCACACCATTGCGCAGCATTTATTCTCATGAGTCGCATATACCAAACTCGCCCCTGCACTTCTCTCACACTAGGAATTACCATGGACACATATCTCCCTAATGCATTTCTATGGGAGGGCAGGCCAGTCTCACCACACGCACTCAGAGTGCGCACACACTTTACACTGGGACACAGTGCTAAAGTGCGCAGAGGCCAAAAACAACTAACATCAGGTCATATTAAAAGGCAAAAAATGTAGGGGTGAACCTGCCAAAAGGGCCAAGTCCAACAGCCGGCAGTATCCAAGGGTAGCAGGTGGGGGCGGTTTTCGAGCATACACATGGGAAAGGAGTCACAGCATTCCAACTGCTAGCAGTGCTGCGGAAGGCATTAAAAGAGCTTGGCAATGATGGTGCAGGTTTTAGGACACACTCATTTCAGATTGGGCAGCATCTGAGGCAGGCAATAGGGGTGGGGGCGGGGCAAGGTGATATCATGCAATTGGGGAGGTGGTCCTCTGACTGTTACAAGCGCTATCTGCGTGGCAATGATAAATGTATTGGTGCGGCTGTTAACAATTCTTGAGTTCAAAATGTTTTTCTCATTATAGGTTCAGTGGCTGGCCCCCTTTCGGTGGAAATGTCAATCTGGGTGTGGGGCACTCCTTCATGAAGTGGCCTCAACACCAAGCCCGGAAGAGCTATTTCGTACAGAATTTAGGTTTTAATGAAAAGTTGTTTAAGGTGTCCTGGAAGGGTAAAGTAGGCATGGTTTGGAGGGAGCTGCTCCCATGTCTTAACAGTTTATTGGTTGGAGGTTAGGTGCCCATACATTTTGGTTTTACAACTAGGAGAAAACCATTTGTGCAAGGAAAAAGGGATAGTATTGATGAGAAGTATGAAGAGGGACTTATCATTGATCAAGAAACAATGGGCAGGATGTTTTGTAGTTTTGACTGAGTCTGTACCTCGCCGGGTTTGGCGTGGGGCAGTTAACCCGGGTGCAGTGAACAGGGCCAGAAGGAAACTGAATACAAAGATGTCTCGATTCTGTAGGGACCTGGGTTTTGTCAGGATTGTACATAGGGACATTCGTTTTGACTCTATTGAGTTTTTTAAAGGTCACCTGTCAAGGCTGGGGATGGACCTCTACCTGTTGGAGATTAGGGAGGTGTTGACCAGAACCCTAAATGTGCAGAGCGATTCAGGTAGGTAAGAGGCCTATTAGGAAGGGGGGGCAGAAAAATGGAGTGGTTAGGCAGCAGTTGGCCTTTACCCTACCCCCCCCCCCCTTTTCCTGGGGGCGCGGGGTTTTGAAATGTTGGCCAGGGTTGGCAGAAGTTTTTGGTTAAGGTTAAGTATTGGGGCTCTGTGAGCAGGGGCAAGGAAAGGGTAGGTAGGTAGTCTATGTTTCAGGGTAGACATTTATTAGTTACAGTTGCAGGAAGGCAGTTAGGCAATGTGGTTTCATTGGAGGGAGAAGTTTTTAACTGCAATACTGTGTAATGTTGTTTTTATGTTAATGCCATGCCAGGGTGGGGAAACATTTGAAGGGATCGTAGGGGGGTCAGGGGTCAGTTATTTGATGTATAGTGAGGTTTTAGTTTTGTAAGGCAGTTTGCCAGTTGGTTAATTTACAATATACACCTGTATAAAGCGGCCTTTTCCACACAGAAATAGGGGTCTTGGTTTGGCTGGCCCCCCTCCTTCCCAAGGGGGATTTGGAGGCACCCGAGCAGAGCAAGGTCTGCCCCCTGGGCAGATTGGATGGGGCAGGGCTGGCTTGGTGCAGCCATTTTAGATTTTCTTTAGGCTTGTAATTTGTAGCCCAAGTATAGCCCCCAATTTAGCCCAACAGTATATATTCTTCTGCGTGGGTGTGGACAGCCACCATTTTAGGTTTTTGGCGACCTGGTAACCGGTAGTTGGTAGGTTAAAAAATTGTCCCGCCCACCCATCTCTCCTCTTACAGGAGTTCCTAGGGAGGTTTCTTGTTTTTTTCTCCAGTTTTGGGGCCAGCTGTTGCATAAGGGATACTATGGATGTTGTCGCTTGGAACGGTGTGAGTGGGGTTTTGAAATCTTGGCCGGGGTTGCCAGAAGTTTTTGGTTAAGTATTGGGGGCAGGGAAAGGGTAGGTGGGTAGTCTAAGTTTCAGGGTAGACGTTATTAGTTACAGTTGCAGGAAGGCAGGTGGGGAATGTGTTTCATTGGCAGGTAAAGTTTTTAACTGTAATACTGTGTAATGTTGTTGTTATGTCAATGCCAGGGTGAGGGAACATTTGTTGGCATAGTGTGGGTGTGGGGGAATCAGAGGTCAGTTATTCAATGTATAGCGAGGTTTTCGTTTTTTAAGGCAGTATTCCAGTTGGTTGATTTGTAATATACACTGGTTTCGATAAAGCGGCCTTTTTCACACACACAATGGGTCTCCGTTTGGCTTGCCCCCTTCCCTCCCAATGCACATGACGTGCAAGCCCACTTGTGTGTGCTGCAGCAATAATTACATGGGACTACACAGTGATAACTAGTGGGTGGAGTGACCCGAGCGGCGATCTCCCAATTTATTTATAACCTCAGGCCACGCCTAGCCAAAGGGTGTGGGTGCGACATTTCCGGCTTCACGTTGAGCGCAACAATAAGACCTGACCTGTTACAACATCCACACCTGATTTGACTATATCCATAATTGCGCTGATGCACTAAAAGCAATCCAACTTGACTTGGGTCAATGCCTGTTATGTGGGACATCATTAGGAATATGTTTTGAGAAGACTTTGAAACAGATCAACCAGAACTACAGAGTCCATTTTCTTTGATTTAAAGGTCAGATTAATGTAGGAGAGCACATTAACCAATTCTCAATCTTCCACCAGCAGCTAATGGGCAGAGCCAGCACTTCCACGAGGCATTTTAAGGCAGCCTAAGGAGCCATCACAGGGTTGCACACTATAGAAAACAACAGCAACAAATACAAAAATAAGCATTTTAATGTGTGAGAAGGAATGCTCGAATGGCAAAATGAGAGTTTGCCTGGAGCCTTAAAATCCTTTCACTTCCCTGCAGGTGGGTGACTGTATTTAAATTAGTCTGGAATGAAACCAAAGTTCTCCATTTCACACGCAGAGAATTGCACAGGCCCAACCCTGGCGATAGACCCTACCGTGCACCTCCGACTGGTACAGGAACTGCCAATCTCCATGTGCGTCTCAGAATCCAGAAACCCCAGATTATGGAACGCGTACGATAGCTTTTCAAGGCCTAACGGGATAACATTGGTAAGTAAGTATAAAACACAATTGGAAGTGTGGCCTAGGAACCTTTATATAGTCCTGAACTAAGAAGAGTAGACGGTATGGGTAACTTCTTTTTCCAAAATCAAATGTGAAGCAGCGTCCCAAAAATGATGATAAGTTGTCAGTAGGGTTTGTCTGCAAGTAAGCAGTCCCCAGATTTTATTAAAGGTCACAACCTGGTCCTTTATGGCCAGATGTATCAAAGGGTTTTACCCATTCTGTGTCTATGGGAAAATGTGTTCATACATATGGCTCTCTAAATCACTCTTGCATTGCCAACTTTAATTTGCAAAAGCAGTTTTGCACCTAAACTTGACTCTCGTGCAGTGTCAAAACAGCTTTGTAGCAGCCCTTTTCAATTCATGCAAAGATTATATGTTTGGTTTGGGAGAGCAGAGAAAGAGAATTTGCCATTGTTATGATGTGAGCTTTCTAATGTTCCACTTACAGCAGAGAATGTCGCTATGTCATAGGTTGAGGTAATGGGATTTTCGGAGTGAGGTCATCGCTTGAGATGACAGATGGATTGTTCTGAAGACAGGTGCCTGGCTTGACAGGCACATGCTGTTGATCTGCTAATAAACTTTTAAGCAAATCCGTCAGTGTTGTGTTATAATTACAAAAGTCACAAAGCCAGATCTACTAAAAGTGACTAATCAGACATTGCACCAAAACAACACTGCTGGCTCACACCAAAATCAGTCTTCACACCAAGCCTAAACCAAATAGACAAGAATGTAGAATTATTCGAAAAAATAGTAGAAATTGAAATTAAGAACATAGTTAATAACACACAGGGACAATGTAACAATTTACCAAAATGTCAAAGGGAAGCCCTTAAATCACTGCAAGAAGATGAGTCCATAACGATTAAACCTGCCGATAAAGGCGGAGGGGTAGTAGTTTTTAATACAGATGACTACAACTCGCGTATGAGAACCCTTTTGAATGTGAGAGAACACTACATCCCAGTCCACAATAATGTGATCAACAAACTTAAAAGAGATGTATCTACATTCTTAAATTTTGGTAAAGAAAATGAATTAATTTGTGACGAAGAGTACAGATTCTTGTACAATAATGACCCAACCACACCGGCAATATATGGATTGCCTAAAATTCATAAGAATGTAAACGACCCTCCAATGAGGCCCATAGTGAGCAGTTTGGGCTCCATATTAGAACCGCTTAGCAAATATGCGGATTTCTTTTTGCGCCCTATTGTCCAGAAACAGCGGTCATATCTGAGAGACACAGCGCATGCGATTGCGGTATTCGAGGGGCAGAGCTTCGACAAGGTGACCCAGATCCTGGTCACCTTGGACATCGAAGCTCTGTACACGAATATACCCCAGAATGATACAATAGAGGTTTTGGCCTCTATTTTGGAAACTGAAGATCTCAAGGGAGGTAATATAGATGTCATACTTGGTTGTGTCGAGTTAGTGTTGAAAAACAATGTATTTCTATTCAGAGATGAACTGTTCAAGCAGGTAAAGGGGACCAGCATGGGGGCCACATGTGCCCCCAGTCTGGCATGCTTGTATGTCAGCCATTTTGAACTGAAACATGTATATAATGAATTGGCATCGTTCTTTGAAAATGTGACTCACTGGCATCGTTTCATCGACGATATTATTTTCGTCTGGAATGGGGCTAGTGAGGAACTAGACTCATTCTTAGAATGGTTAAACCTTGGAGACAGGAACCTGAAGTTTACTGCAAATTACAGTAACAAAAGCGTAAATTTCTTAGACATAAAAATCAAAGAGAACGACGGTCAATTAGAAGTAGAGTTATACACAAAACCGACCGATAAAAATACTCTCTTACAATATAAAAGCAATCACCCCAAAGCCCAGAAAAACAATATCCCATTTGGGGAATTCTTACGCTTACGGCGCAACTGTACAAATCTAACTGATTTTTATAAACATGCAGAAACCATGGAAAAAAAACTCCAAGACAGGGGTTACCCTAAGAAATTAATTAAACAATCATTAAAACGTGCTCGGTTCTATGACCGGGACAAATTATTAGACATGAACAAAGAAAAGACTAATAAAACTCAAGACAGAATAGTCTTTGTAAGCCAATATTCTAACATAAGTAACAAAATCAAAAATGTAGTATATCGAAATTGGAAAATCCTCAACAGTGGCCTACCTGCACCACTACCCAAACCACTTTTCTCGTTTCGCAGAAATAAAACCAATAAAAATAGTCTAGTGAGAACCTATAAAAATCCTTGTGAGACCTTCCAAACCACCTTAATAGATAATGCAAAGGCAAGAGGAAACTACAAGTGTGGATCCTGTGCAAATTGTCCTAATTGCATTATGACTAAGAAACTAATTTTCAACAACAAAACATTAATACCCAGAAGTTTAAATAATTGCAGGAGTAAGAACGTGGTGTACCTGCTTGTTTGTCCCTGTGGCTTAGGCTACGTGGGAGAGACTGGCAGGGAGCTACGAATCAGACTCCTAGAACACAAATCAGCAATTAGAAATAACAAAGAAAATGCACCACTAACACAGCACTACCAGGAGAAAAAACATGGCTGTGAAGAATTCACGTGGTACATCCTTGAAAAAATAACTGTCAGTAGACGCGGAGGTAACATTGAGGCCAAAAGAAAGAAACGAGAACAATGGTTCATATGCTATTTGGAAACCATTGAGAAGGGCCTAAATTCTAGGGAGGAATGGATGAAAATTATTTTGAACCTGTAAGACAAACCCCCATAAAATTCATGACACTCCGCTAGACTAGTACATGGTATTTATCTTGGTCCACTTAAACAAGGTGTCAGCTTACATGATCACTACATAGGTTGTATATAAACAAGGTGTGAAGTATAGTGTGAACCAAATAGTGAATAAATACTATTATTACATCTATGATGTGTAGTTGATAATAACATTATTTTTTGTATAAATAGGGCGGACAGCCCAAGCGCAGATAAATAGATTTGTCCAAAGCTAAGCCCTATGTTCGTAAATACAATTCAAACGAGGCGCGCATCAACTTAGAACGAGGCTTGCAACGCGGTAGTATTCCCACCGCGCGCTCCAGATTTAAACAACATGGACCATCAACTCAGAACGAGGCTTGAAACGCGGTATTATTCCACCGCGCGATCTAGACTCATATAACATTGACCCTGTACAAATTAGAAAAACTGTCCCAATGAGACGTAAATATCCAAAGGATACTTGCCAAAATAAACAAAAGTTTTTTCATTAGAATAAGAATTACAGGGCGAGGCCTAGAATGGCTGAGATTCACAATCATGATACGCGAAGCGTAGCCAAAACGAGGCGTGCATTAAAGCTAATATGAGGCATGGAACGCGGAAGTAACTCAACCCGCGTCGCATCAGGCATAAACAAGATCCCGCCTAAACGCTAACCCCACACAGCTGTTTTAAATTAAAGACATGCCAATTATCTGCCAGTAACGGAGTATAAAAAAAGACTCCCACCGCCAACGAGAATTAGCACTTTCTCGGAAGACGGAAGACAGAGAACAAGTCAGAAGCCACACGGACGGGCGGGACGAGAACAGATACAGATAGACAGGTATGGTCCGACAACCTTGGGAGCCTCGCACTATAGAATGAGAGAGCTAACTAACTACTCTCCTCATCTCCATTATCTCTTAGGCACGCCAGGCTTTTCTGAGAGGGAACTAGGCACCCTGCCACTACCACCCGATCCCAAGACCCCTCATTCGTTATTAATAGGTAAGATCCCCTGCAAGCTCCCCACTGAGAATGGCTTCAGAATAGCGGTACCCCTAATACTACCTACATTTATTTTAGGACACAAAGTAAACGGAGGGTGTCCCCTGTCAAAACAGCAAACAGTAAGCGGAAAGGAACGGAACGGAAGTACCAAGCTGAGGATAACATTTCTTCAGGTACTTTTGTACATGCAACCCAATAGTGACCAAGAGACCATAGAATTAAAATATAATTAATGACAACACCCTTGTACAATAATACCTATATTTGCTGTGCAGGTGTGATTGCATCCATGCCCCCATATCTCCCAATTCAGGAGCAAGAATGTTTAATCAGGACTAACATTTTCCAAAGGGGATACTATTTCCAGGTAATCTAAACTCTTCAAATATCAACATTGACATAGTACTATAAATAGAATCTGTGAATCCAATTTTGGGAACTTATATCTTTGCAGGCCAAGACAGTTTCAGAACACCATCCAATAATTCATAATGCTTAGAGCGTTATACCACACAAGAAAGATGATTTAAGGTAATCTACTCTTTTGCCCCACCCCTCAATATGCAATGGGAGTAAACTCAGGGCCTGTATAAGCGAGGATTCATGCCCCTACGAGTTACCAATATGACGGGTACCCAGTTTGATAGCTTTGGGGTAATCCTTACAACAGAAGCCCACATACTGGTAGGATAAATAAGTTGTGATGTAAAGATGTTTTTCCAAACGTATGTGCCTAGAAATTTTCCAGGGATGATACCACAATAAGATGTAGTTGATCATTGCTCTGTCAACCTTGTGGATATAACAAATGTAAAACGGTAATGATAAATGCCGATAACATTATCCAACATAAGCCGATCATGCCTAAAGAAATATTCACAGTGACAATAACATGTTACTTTATGCCATATACTTATTGAAATATATTTACCAACAGGATCTATGCATAAAGCCAACCATCCAGTGCCACTGTAGGAGAGTCATAAACAAGAGTACAAGTCTTGATAAAGATGGCAATCATCTAAAAAGGCCATCGAAACGCGTCGACGCATACTAGTGCACAATTAAACTACCAAACTCGCCCCAAGAACATCGAGAAGAAGTCGGGTTTTGGTTTGAGCTACATTGGATATTTAATGTGCATAATTCAATGACAAATTGTGACTGTCTGTGTTTGTTTAATTTCTCTCCCACTAAATGTCTGTCCTATATGTCTTTATATAACTTGAGCAGGTCTTTCTTTCGATCAATTGTTTAGTAATTTTGCATATACATGTTTCATTCATGTTTTTTAATACATTTATGTGATGATGTTTTTATAATTTCTGCATAGAGTTGTTTAACTCTATTTTTATCAAGTGTCGTGTTCATACAATTCGGAATTGTTAATTGTTTTAATAAAATATTTTTTATATTTTCATACAAATATTGTTGCCATGTTTATGATTTAACCCTTAGTTGCTTGTGTCCAAGACGAGTATTTGGGCTTCAATATCTATTGAACTGAGCCAAGGGATAGTCTTATTCACACTGGCTCACATATGCACCATAATTCGTGGCTGAGAGTCAGGCAGAAATGCAATTTATAAAGCAAGAGTCACAGATTATGGTAACAACAAGAAACTATTGCTAAATCTGCTGCTGAGCTGTTTTTTGTCCGTCACACCATGCAGCACTATATTCTATTTACGGAGGGGTCCATTGAATGAAGGACAGTTAATATAGGGGCCAGCGTCTTCTATGTAATGGCCTGAAGTAGGTTTGAATGATCCTATAGCTCATAGTCATATATTGGGTTATTAATTAGGAAACTGGAAATCCTTGCCAATGTAATAAATACAATCCAGGTATTAGGTAAGTTAAAACACAGTTCATAAACAATCTCTGCTCATCTCATATTAGTGAAGTCACAAGCAGCAGGAAATACATAGAAACATGAGTGTTAAGGTCAAGCAGTACCAACAACTTTAAAGTCAAGAAAATAACATAATAAAAATCTCGAACCAATTTAGAAGAAGAGAGAAAATATAATGAGCAAAAAAGCACCAAAATCTGACTAGGGAGAAACGAAGTTTTAAAGTTTTGTGGCAAAAAGCAGCTAAAACTTTAAAGTGCCATTGAAGAATAACGACATAGGTGCACATCAGGCCTTCCATGAAGCAGTGGTATTCGATACACCAAGCAGGTTATTAAAGTCAAAGATCTTACCTTCTGACCTAGTCTTTTTTCTGAAAGTCAGAACTCTCCAGCGCGGAAAGGCCCAAAGCTGAAGCCAGGGAGGGACCCCTAAAATCGGATTTGGCGTCTTTGAGCTCCAACTGAAGCTGTTGTGTTTGCTTCTAAAAGCTCGGAGTGGGACAACGCTGTATTTCCTAGCTGCTGGTGTTACCTTTAACACTGAGAAGAATTGCCACCTTGCCTAGATGAGATTACCTCATTTTTGTCAACGTCCGAACGTTTACCCTCTTCCTGGTTTAGTGCCTGGAGGTCTAGAATGGTTCTAGGAATGAAGGGGAATATAATCCTGTCTGCTCCATTTGACATGTCAACTCAAAAGTAGAAGAGTTAAGAGTCTCCTTTGCCCTGTCATCTATTTTTGTCCCGTCCCAAAAGGCTTTTCCCTGCTAAGTGGCCAGTTATTGACCACAATCATGACTTTCTGGTTCCACAGTCCTCTAGAGGGCAGCAGCATCAAGTCCAGCCAGAATTGTGTATTGAGACTTTGGTGGTGGAGTCAATGTCAAAACTGATTCTAAGCCAGTTTTGTCTTAGGCAGCACAAAGCACATTTTTATCAATTAACTTTTCCACTACTTATCAAAAATCTGATTTTACTATTAAATCAGTTTTTGAAAACTGAGCGGAAAATGACTTTGATTCAATTTGATAGTACTTTACCAGGTAAAGGTAGATTCTAAGGGTTTTAATTTTCTCTAGCCTATTCTTAGAGATTGTAGCATAACCTACATGGTGAAAACAGCTTCCAGGCCTTCATTACTGTATGGGTACACTTTTATAATATGAAGTTGGAAACTTTTCTCTTGAGCACCATGTCCTGTGGGTTTACATGGCACATTTTGGAAGTGACATATTATATAAAAAAATATATTTTTTTGCTCATGATAAATTCCCTTTTCCTGTGCTAGTGTCCCTGTGCAGCCGTGCCAGAGAACAGTAGTGCTCCTGGCAACCATATATTTCCGTCGCACATATATTAAATTTAATATCACTTGTGTGATTTTTGTGTCGTTGATCATGGCTTTATTGGAACGTTAAGTAGACTAAATGGGTGAAACTAATTTAACAGTACTACTTTAGGGACAGCACTGAATAGCACTGTCACTCTCACACTGTCAGAGCTCTAATAGCATCAGACAATGGGGTTTAGAAAAAGGTGAAAAATGAAGAGTGGCTATACAGAAGAGGCAGATTCCTTACCTTCATGTAGAATGTTTGGCACTTTTCTGTTCAAAAGGAGTCGCTGTGTATATTTAAGGTGTCCCAGTCCAATATGTCGGTTACCAGATTAATACGAGGCCCAGAACTGATCTTCTCCTTAGGCTGGAGGGGAGGGGAGGGTGAGGCAGAAGGATGGGTCCCCACCAGTGACACCTCTGGTTGGTTTCTCTCTGATCCAACAATGTGTGCTGCTCTAGTCCCTCTATTCCTGTGCACCCATGCCATTTTTTGTGGTGCATCCTTGAAGTCCTCCTTCAGGAAAACACTTCCTCTGGAAAAGAATTGCTTCTCAGGGCGCTGTGCCTGCTCTCATACTTTTCAGCGCGAGACAGCTTCTCTGCCTCAGTTCGCCAGACACTCATTATTTCACCACATCAGATGTGGAGCCTCCTCACATGTTGTGATGCTCATGAAGGGTTGTTCTTGCCAAGGAATGTTATTCGAATTTCCCCAAAGGCCAGCTATCATGGGTGCTGCTGAGGCCTGCATCTGCCATTTTGTTTTGTTCAAAACGCAGAGTACCAGGTAGCATCATGTGCCACTCTCAGCCTTGGTGTGCTGCAGCTACATAACATTCAGTCACCACTGAGATGGCCACCGGTAGAGACCACAAGTGCAAATCCATCGATCCAGACCTAGATGTACTTACAGAGGAAATGATGACCCAATAGGAATTTTTATTAGGTCACCTCATGATGAAGACACAGCCAAAGACATGTAGTGTACAGTAGAAGCAGATTTGGGAGAAACGAAATGCAGTCAACAGACTCGCATGGCATGGAAGATGTGGAAAAAAACTCAATGACTTGAAGCAGAGGTGTAGGAACAGCCATCTTTTGTGTGTTGTACCCCCATACTTTGTCCTTGACTTTTTTTGTTTGGGTGGAGGACTCTGTGCACTTTACTCCTGCTAACCAGTGATAAAGTGTCTGTGCCCTCCTCCTTCAACATGCTGAAAGTGGTCTATCCCTCATACAGTAAAAAGTGTACCCGGCCCTGAAATGTAAATGTCACCAGTGGACTGCAGCACCTAACATGGCATCCACTACATTGGCAGTGCAAACATGGTTCCGGGCCAACTAATGTAGCCTGACTGTAGCAGTGTAAACCTGATATTCAACCTGTCAAAATAAATAATTTTGCAGGTCAAAACCTCCCTTTTAAAGATTAATAAGTTATCTATATAGGACTTGGAGCCTACAAGGAAAGGTGTGTGGCATTTAAAAGTAGAAGATGTAGAAATGTAATGTTAACATGTCCTTACAGTAACTAGCACCCATAAGCTATTTTCACTGTGGCCGGCATAGCTGTCCTATGGAGAAACCAAGAGTATAGATTAAAAATCCTAATACTGCATCTCGAGAATTGGATTTGGCATAAAAATATATAAATAAATATTTGTAATACTTATTAACAATCAAATTCAATGGTGATGTCACGTTTTTAATAAATATTGAGGAAAAGTAACTTTTAAAAAATTATTCTTTCCCTGTCTCAAGTTCCTGGAGGCTAATTTGCATTTGATATCAAAGTTCTCCCAGTCTATGATAAGCATTTGAGTAGGTGTGAAATGCAATGCCTCCTAAGAGCACACAATATGCTGGCCTGAATGAACAGAAATGACTACTCTGAACTTCCCAGAATATACAATGTGGGGGCAGTGGAAGCCTTTTTTTGACATTACAATGCCAAATCCTGCTTAAGTGTCAAAACATGCTTGACCTTTGGTTTACATGCAACACTTTGGGGCACACTTAAAAGACAGAGAACATGATGCCAAGATAATTCTTGTATATCCACTGTCTGCTTGTTGAAGGAATTGCTGTATCCCACTAGACTTCTGTCTCTTGGTTTTACATATAACATTGGGGGTGCACTAGAAAGGAAGTGAAACAGGACGCCAAAAGAATTCTTGAGTATACACTGTCTGGTTGCTTAAGAAGCCTACTATTTTTCTACCAGACTTCTGTCTGTGGGTTTATTGTTGGTACTGTTGCAGCTTCAAACAGGATTTTTCGTGTTAGATGCAGAAGCACGCTGTGGTTGCCATTGTACACTCCCCACACACACATCCATCCCGCATATCCCAAGTTGAGTGTGGCTGAAGAAGACATTCACCATCTTTAAAATTCCTGTAGGTGGCGGGGTTGGCCCAAGAAACAATTAATCCATTGATTAATTCGTGCCCAGGAATCATTCCCAGCCACTGGCGTGTGCCAGACGGAAGACATCCTTTACATGGCATGCGATACATCGCATACCATTACAATGCAGTCATTATAACGACTGCGTTGTTACATCACACACCATTACAACACAAGCCGTTACAACGACTTGCTGTAGGGGGCAGAAGGTGTTGGATTTAAAATCCAACATCTTCCCTACTGTTGCACAGACTGGAGTTGGAATAGTAAATGATACTATTCCAACATCTAACGCCCCCTACAGCAAGTCATTGTAACGACTTGCGTTGTAATGGTATGCGATGTAACAACGCAGCTGTTGTAATGACCGTGTTGTAATGGCATGCGATGTAACGCATGCGTTGTAACATCGCATATTCAAGAAGGACATAGTCTGGATCACATTTTGGATTCAATAGGAAATATCACTCCTGTCTCAGCAAAGCAACCATCCTTTAGGAGTGTTAATTCACTTTTTGTCAATTTCAGTAGTGAACATGCTCATGTAAGTCAAGCCATTTGCATCTGTAAGTGCAATTTACATGTGAAATTTGCTTTTGCGAATCAGGTGCAAAGAGTCGCAATTACCTCCTGCATATTTCACTTGCTTTAGGGATATTTGGAACTGAATGTAAAGTTTAGTTCGTTAAGCTAACCCATTTATCATGTGTGTGTGTGTGTGTGTGTGCATGCGCGTTGGAAAATCTTTGCGATGCTGTAGCATTTTCCGTTTCACACACTCCAGTATAATTTGACTAGGATCAAATTAATCAAAGAGTGAAGTAGAAAATAAAAATAAAAAAACAAAAACTTCCATGTTAATATAATTACCAGCAGTTTGCTAGAAGAAGTTGCCCCAAAAGTGAAAGTCGATCTTTGAAAACACAACAAATAATGTCATGAGAAAGTGCATGTAGAAATAGAAAGCTGGTTATATATGTGTGAGATCTACATTTGTTATCAATGGAATATCGTCGGTATAAGTACAAAGAAGCTATAATCCCTGATGAGGTGAAAGGTTTTTGATCGAAGTTTAAAAGAATGTTGCTCAAAACTGAGCCCTGAGGTATCCTCTAGTAAAAGGGTGATATTCTGAACGATCTGGATGGGTCTGAGCTGCCTATACTATGGCAGAAAGGAAGGAGGTAATCCATGCATGGACGCTTCCCCTCGCTCTCAGCTCGCACAGTCTCTGTGGAGCATGTGGTGAGAGATAGTGTCAAAAGCAGCAGATAGGCCTAAGTGGATTAATATTGCTGAACAGCTGGTGTCAAGAGTGCTACATAAGCCGTTTGTAGTGTTGCTGCCAGTGGGGTGTACCACTGCAGCACACGCCCCCTCCCACTGTTCCTCACACATGTTGCCCTAAGGCGCAAGGGGGCTTTGGTACAGCCCTTGCGTGAACGTAACGTGAGCTGTTAAATAAATAGCCCGGCAAGCTTGGGCGTGGCCAGTTGGCTACTAGCAGTCAACGTAGCCCGTGTGTCCGCATATCACTCCTTTCTAGGCCCTAGGCCCTCTGCAAAGCAGGACACCACATTGGCGACGAGGCGGTGGTCTCACCAGCCCCACCGCGTGCCCATCACCTGCGCGCCGTGTTTGGCGCCCCCGCTGCCCCGCAGCCCAGCCCCGAGCAGTTTCGCTCGCTGCGCACCGCCGGACCCACCTGGTTCGCTCCGCTGCAGTGGCAGCCACGCCTGCGGGCATACGGCGACCTGCGCTGCCCTTCGGCGGTCCCGCCCGGCTCCTGCCTGCCTCCGGAGCCGTGCTCCCTGCCACCTCCAACGTCCACGTGACCGGTGTGTCACCAAAGGTACAGACGGCAGCATTCTCCAGGGGCGTCTGCGGCCCCGACGCGTTCGTCTTTCGCGCCCTCGGCTGGCGCCGGCACAGCGCGACGCCCCCGGTGTTCCCGCGCATGCGCATTACGCGCCTCCGACGGCTCCTCACGCATCTCGCGTGTCCTCGGCCCTGCAGGCCCTGCTCAGTGCCGGCCCTCCATTTTAACGCTCCAGCTGCTGCCGCTCCGCCCCCTGCCTGCACGGTCAGCCTGGTCGACCTGCTGCACAGAGTCCCACGCACCTGGACTCTATCGACGCCTCACACCATCTTCCCCAGCTCACTGGAAGTGCCCAGTCGACCCACAGCGCCCTGCTCCAGCCACCATGGCCAACGTGCCTCCTCTGGAGCCCTTCTCCATCACAGGGACTCCTCCATCGCAAGCTACACGTTGGCGCAAATGGGTTGAGCGCCTGGAAAATTATTTCATCGCGGCGGACATTGCGGTGGCGCGTCGTCGCGCTATGCTGCTGCACCTGGGAGGGGAAGCAATTCATGACATCTCTAAAGACATCACGGAGGGAGACCCGCCGCACACCTACGCCACCCTGCGAGACGCCATCACCAGGTACTTCGAACCTTTCACTAGCGCAGACTATGAACGATTCCTGCTCCGTCAAGCTCGCCAACTCCCAGAAGAGTCTGTCGATGTATTCTACGCGCGTTTGAAGAAGCTAGCCAGCACGTGCAGACTCCCGGACGCGGAGGACGAAATTCGCGCGCAATTCATCCAAGGGTGCTCATCACTGAAGCTGAGAGAGAGGGTGTTGGAAACGGACGACATGCCCATGCGCGATATCCTCGCTCTAGGCCGCTCCAAAGAGCTCTCCAAGGCGCGCGCCGCCCACATGGAGCCAGGCCCAGCGGTCAAGGTCAAGACTGAACCAGTGTGCGCAGTAAAATCACAGCGTTCGGACAACCGGACGAGGCCCCAGAAAAAGGACCAGCCTCACCCACCTCCCCGCGACCGACCCTGCCTGTGGTGCGGAGGGGCCACCCCACACAAAGGAGCCTGCCCGGCCCAAGGAAAAATTTGCAGCGCATGCGGGAAGGCCAACCACTTTGCAAGCGTCTGTCTGTCATCACAGCGAAAGAAGCAAAGCGGCCCACCCCGGAAGGCGCGCCAGGTAGCGCCACTGCCAAACACCTCTAACAGCAGCGACATGGATGACGACGAGGAGGACGCCGCGTCAGTCCATGTAGTGCGCATGCTCAACACCCTGGCAGCCACGTCGTCCAACGAGCCCATGTGCACCGTCCAGGTCCACAGCCAAGCAGTCAGAGCCCTCATCGACACCGGCGCAACGATAAATCTAATGGCAGCCAGCGTGTACCAGTGCCTAGAGGATGCCCCCATGCTCCACCCCACCAGAGTGCAAGTTTTTGCCTATGGGACCCGACGCCCTCTGCGCCTCTGCGGCGTGTTCCGGACAACCGTGTCTCACAACTCCACACAGCTGCAAACAAAGATCTATGTGTCCCAAGAAGGATCAGGGTTCCTCCTCGGCTGCAAGACTGCACGGGAACTGGGGCTCATCCATTTTGCCCTCACAGTACAAGCGCAAGGCCTAGATCACCTGGTCGCAGACCACTCCTCGCTGTTCGAAGGCATCGGATGTCTACGAGGCCCTCCCGTCCGACTCCACATCGACCAGTCAGTGGCCCCTGTAGCGCTCCGACACAGGCGGATTGCTTTTCACCTCCGGCCCAAAGTGGAGGCCGAACTTAAAATGCTGGAGCAAGCCGGAATCATCGAGAGGGTGACAGGGCCCACCCCGTGGGTATCCCCTATCGTCGTAGCCAAGAAACCAAAGCAACCTGACGCAGTGAGGATATGCGTGGACATGCGCATCCCCAACCTGGCCATCAAACGGGAGCGTCATCTGACGCCAACCATCGACGACATTATCGGGGAGCTCGCTGGCTCCAAATGGTTCTCCAAAATGGATCTGCGGTCAGGGTACCATCAGATCCCGCTGCACCCAGACTCACGCCCCATCACAACGTTTTCCACACATGCGGGCCTGTGGAGGTACACGAGACTCAATTTCGGCATCTCCAGCGCCGCCGAGGTGTTTCAGAACATCATCCACACCGTCCTCCAAGGCCTTGACGGAGTCCTGAACGTGAGCGACGACATCCTGGTGCATGCCCCGACCCTGGAAGAACACCTCCGACGGCTCCAGGCCGTGTTCAACCGTCTACAGGAGAGAGGACTGACGCTCCACAAGGCCAAGTGCGAGTTCCTGCGGAAGGACATAAGTTTCTTTGGCTACAAATTCTCCGACCAAGGAGTAGGGCCTGACCCGGACAAAGTGCGAGACATCCACGACGCGCCGGCGCCCACCTCCATTACTGCAGTCCGCAGCTTCCTGGGCATGGTGACGTACTGCGGGCGTTTCATAAGGGATTTGTCCGACCTGACCGGCCCACTCCGCGACCTCACCAAGGTAAACACCACCTGGAAATGGGGCCCGGAACAGCAAACATCTTTCGACAACACAAAGGCAGCCCTGTCAGCCGACACGACGCTAGCGTATTTCAACCCACAAAACGAGTCGCAACTACTAGTGGATGCCAGCCCCACCGGCCTGGGTGCCGTCCTGTCGCAACGGCAGTCATGTGGAGAATGGGCCCCCATTGCCTACGCCAGCCGCACTCTCACACCAACGGAGCAACGCTACTCACAGATTGAGCGGGAGGCGATCGCCATTCTGTGGGGGTGCCGCCACTTCCACATCTACCTTTATGGCCACCCTTTCACAGTCATCACTGACCACAAACCCCTCATACCGCTTTTCCACGGCTCTTCCTCCCGCCCACCCCCGAGGATAGAAAAATGGGTGTTGCAGCTGCAAGAGTTCCAATTCTCCGTGGAATACCGGCCCGGCACACGCAACCCGGCTGATTACCTATCCAGACACGCTCGCCCCGTCACGGACGCGGAAGCCGCCGAGGCAGCTGCCACTGAGGAATATGTCCGGCTGATCATCGAGAGGTCGAAACCTCGCCCCATGTCCCTTGAAGAAGTGACCAGAGCCACCAAGGACGACGACTGCCTCCAGCTCGCGATCCTAGCCGTCGAGTGCGGAGACTGGAAAGCACTCCAGAGCCCTGCGTCTTTCCGCACCTCCGACGCCCAAGCCATCCTGAAGGCCCTATATCTGATCCGACATGAGCTATCAGTCTCTGCCGAAGGATGCCTCCTGAGAGGCCCCCGCTTGGTACTGCCCAGCAGCCTGACCCATCAAGCCGCCCTGCTCGCGCATGGGTCGCACCAAGGGATCGTCAAATCCAAGAGTAGACTCCGAAGCAAAGTATGGTTCCCTGGGCTAGACAGAGCAGTCGAAGATGTGGTCCACAAATGTCCCGTGTGTCTGGCAACAAGCCTTCCCAACCCTCCGGCACCCGTGGCAACCGAAGAAGGCCCGACATCCCCGTGGGTACGGGTGAGTGCAGACTTCGGCAGCCTCCCGGGAGGCAAGTACATGCTAGTCGTGGTAGACGATTTCTCCCGCTATCCTGAGGTGGAGATCGTATCGTCAACAGCAGCCTCGGAGGTGATACCAAAGTTTGAGAAGATAATTGCTACTCATGGGCTCATGCAAGAAGTCCGTACAGACAATGGCCCGCCCTTCAACGGCAGCGAATTTACAGACTATCTCCAAAGCCAAAACGTGAAGCACAGACGGATCACACCAAGGTGGCCTCAAGCCAACGGAGAGGTCGAGAGACTGATGAGGACACTAAATAAAACCATACAGATTGCCATTGCTGACAGCCAGTGCCTAGAATTGGCCATCTACCAGTTCCTCCGGGAATACCGTCTGACTCCACATTGCACCACAGGGATTGCTCCGAGCCGACTCTCATTCAACCGAGTCATGGCAGACACCATCCCACACCACCCAGCATGGGAACTCGCCCCAAACCCAGAGAACAGGTCCATGGAGCAACGCACAAGAACCAACCAAGAGGCATCCAGACGGAGGCGAGCATTGGACCGCCCGATACAAGTAGGGGACAAGGTTCTCGTGAAAGACCGCCACCCAGGAGGAAAGTTCCGCCTGCCATTTGAACTACATCCATGGACCGTAACGGCGATCAAAGGAACCATGATCACAGCTGTCAGGGGTGGAGAGACTGTCACAAGAAACATCTCGTTTTTCAAGCAAGTACCAGATCCTGACTCTGACCAAGATGAGTGGCAACCAACACCCCCGATGCTGCCACCCGGACCGGAGGAAGCTGGCACTGCGACCGCTCGAGCCGGAGACACCGCCCCGACTGTCCCAGCCACCGAGAGCACAGATAAGGAATCCACCGTCAACGACAGCAGGAGCGCAGAAGAGCCGCCCCCAGCCACCGGAGAAAGCCGGAGCCAGACAAAGTACAGCCTGCGTCCATGTCCGAAGCCCTCCCAGAGGTACCGAGACTTTGTAGCACAGTGTTGGCGCTGAGCCCATCAAGATGGCTGACCCCGCCGAGATTAAAGTAAGACTGTTCTTTTATTTGCCTGTCGAAATGTTGTGTTTGCCACTTGTTGAGCAGAGACTGATCCAGAGACTTGGTGGTGGACTTTCGTTTACGCTTACCAACCCAAGCCCACAGCATGTTGTGCTGATCTGATAGACTATGAGAACTGTTTGCGTATTGTTTTCCTGTTCTGTTTTTATCCCTAGGTAAAGGAGGAATGTAGTGTTGCTGCCAGTGGGGTGTACCACTGCAGCACACGCCCCCTCCCACTGTTCCTCACACATGTTGCCCTAAGGCGCAAGGGGGCTTTGGTACAGCCCTTGCGTGAACGTAACGTGAGCTGTTAAATAAATAGCCCGGCAAGCTTGGGCGTGGCCAGTTGGCTACTAGCAGTCAACGTAGCCCGTGTGTCCGCATATCACTCCTTTCTAGGCCCTAGGCCCTCTGCAAAGCAGGACACCACACCGTTGAAGGCGGAGGCGAATAGCGATTCAGTACCACGTCCCGGACAAAGGCCAGCTTGCCTAGAATCTAAAATGAAATAAACCTTAACCTTTTACTTAGCGCTTGTCTCTGAAACCCGGATGCTCCCTTTCTCACATATAGGAATGGAGATGTACATGTATCAGAAAGAAAGGCCAAACTGGGCAACCAAAATCAGCCATCTCCTCCTCCCTCTCTGATCTCTTTCTCTCTACCTTTCCCCCAGTGCTTAATTTGTGCCAGCGTTTGTCTATGCTCTGCACCTGCACTTATTTGTAAACACCTGCACGTAATTATGAGAATCCACAACACGGTGGTGCTGTTTGTGCATTTTTTTGCAAAGTTCATCAGAAAAGTACATTTATCTCAAAATCATGATAAATCTAGGACTTATTTCTTCAGGTTAAAGTGAGGCACAGGTAACGACAGATGCATTGCACCCGTGTGAAATACCTCATGCCCTGGCACTTACTTTTTTGACAAATTACGCACTGCTTCCCCTACCCTGCCTATCTGTCTCTATTAAAGCCTCCCCGTAACTTCCAGGAGCTGGAGAAAGTGACAGAGGCAACAAGAGCTGACCTGGGCTTACAAAGCCAGGGAAATGCCCGTGGAATAAAAGGCCCTCCGGCCCTGCCAGAAAGGCACATCCAACTGGTGTCATGAATCTAGAACGTAAAATGTGGCCCTACGTTATGGAAATGTATTTACATTTGCAGCATGCTTATATTCACCTCCATTTGCAGGAGGCACTTTCCATGGACAATCAAATATATATGAAGGTCCCTGAACAAAAGGCACCTCTGTATCAGCTACATAAAAGATGTTCCTTCACACCTGCCACCTCCATTGCACCAACAGGTGATACCTCAATACACATCAGTGGTGGTATGAATAAAACCAGCATTGCTGCAGTAAAACAACCCAACAGTATACCAAAAGATCTGTTAATAAAGTGGGGGCCATCTCTGCTCTGCAGCGAGTCAGTTGCCACATGAGCAGCCACTGCACCAACCAGAACAGCTACAGCATCAGCTGCCACTACTGCAGCAACATCAGTTACCAGTGCTGCTACAACATTTGCCTCTGTAGCAGTAACATCAGCTAAACAACCCAATCACTACTGCTATCCCAACATGCCCCTGTGTGGCCACTCCATTAGCTAATAGAGTCCAGTGTGCATGTTTTAGCCCTACTGTCGTTTGAGAACACATCGCGACGGCGAGACAGTGTGCAATGTCACACTATGTAGCCCATGGTTCCGCCATCTCCCACGGAGGACTGGAGTCACCCGCCCACAATTCACATGTGCTGCAGAATTTACGGAGGTAAAAAGCACCAAATGGTCAGAAAGCCCTCCAGACCAAGTAGGGACAGGTTGCAGAAGCATTGTCCGTGCTCCCTGCAGGAAGGAGCATAATAAGGGACCAGCTAGTAGTCCTGAAGCAGGACGCCTAGACAACACGCTTGGAATGGATGCACAGCAAAGTCCCGACTCTAGCTTTCAGCATACTTACTGCCACCATCCTCACCATCACCCACCAGTTGACAGAAGGCCAGAGAAAACTGGGTTGAACCATGGTAGCCTCCCAAAACTTCCAGAGCATCAGAAGACGACATTGACACAACTGAGACACGTTGCTGCCTGTAATACCACCACTTACTCCACGATTCCCCCACTACACCCCTCTCACAGTCCTCTCAGGTGTCATCTGCAAATAGCTTCAAAGGACAAGGAGAACATCTGCAAGGGCAACACTGCTGTCTGATGCTACCAGAGAGCAGAGGGACTTCCTCTTGGATTTTTGTTTGTTTATAACTCCATAGATCTTGGGGTATATGGGTGTTGGCTTAGGTTACAATCAAAAGGACTGCAACGCAGAATTTTATGCCCTTTGTTATTTATTATTCACGGTGTGTTTCCATGTGCGTGCATGCACGTGTGTATGTAAGTTCAAAAGTAATTCACTGTGAAGTTTTTCCTGGTGCCTATTGGCATTATCATCCTGTGAATGTACCTCACTTGCGCTTTCTCATTGTAACTATTGTCTGTCCCCTCCTCTGCCTTATTGGGCATAAGTACTTTTCACCTCACAGCTTTATTATGGAGCAGTCTGCTAAGAAGCATAATGTAGCAAATCCTATCTGTCTTGGACTCCAAGCCAATGCCACTGTGGAGCAGACATTTCAGCCACCAATTGCTTTACGGAAAACATGCAAACAGGCAGAACGAGACTGGAGGAAAGACTACGAGCCAGGAAAAAAGCTATGTTACCTGGCTAAAATCAAACACTATCACAGAGCTATCTGTAAAACTCGTGCTGCTTATTATGCAAATGAAATCAGGTTTAGTCCAAATCCAGCTAAATGCATTTTTAAGATTCTCAAAGATCTCAGGACTAGGAAAGTTGAGGCACCTGTCATATCATCTGCTCGCCACCGCGATGAGCTAGCGACCTTTTTTGTGGAAAAGGTTCGCACCATCTATCAATCCTTCCCACAAATTCCCACCTTCTCCACCTCTTTGATGTCTGGCAGTTGGTCCGGTGTAACCCTGACAGGAATCCCGACCTTGTCGGAGGAAGAGTTTATCAGGCTGAGCGATAAAATTAAAACTGGCTCTCCCTTTGACCCTTTGAGGCCAATGCAATTTAGGGAATCTCTTTCCATCTTTTTGGCCCCGCTCTGCAAAATAATCAACTCCTCCTTTTCAACTGGGACTGTTCCAGCTCTCTGGAAACAGGCATGGGTCTCACCTATCTTAAAAAAACCTACACTGGATCCAACCAAACCTGAGAATTTCAGACCCATATCCTTTCTTCCTTGTATGGCCAAAATCGCAGAGGCACATGTGAACAAAGTGCTAACTCAGTTCGTGAATTCTAATGACATCTTGGATCCCTCACAGAATGGGTTCCGTCCAGGTCATAGTACGGAAACGGCCCTTCTAGCCACGACTGAGCACCTGCGGTCCATCATGGATACTGGTCAAAGGGCGGCGCTATTTCTGTTAGACCTCAGCGCCGCCTTTGGCACGGTCTCCTATGGTATCTTACTTCAGAGGCTAGAGGAAGTGGGGGTAAGGGGGTCGGCCTTAGAATGGTTTCGTTCCTTTCTGACCAACAGATCTTTCCGAGTGTCTGCTCCCCCATTTCTTTCTCAGACCCACTCCATTGATCAGGTGGTTCCCCAGGGATCGGCACTAAGCCCATCGCTCTTTAATCTTTATGTTCAGCCTCTGGCTGCGGTCGCTAAGCAATGGGACCTTACTATGGTCTCCTACGCTGACGACACGCAGCTTGTCATTACCTTGGCTGAAGGATCCTCTCCAACTGCCTCAGGTTTAGAGAAGGAATGACTGCGGTAGCAGAATGGATGGTGGCTAATTGTCTGCAATTAAATGTTTGCAAAATGGAAATTCTGTTGGTGGGAAAAAACGTCAGTCTGTGGAACGAGCATTGGTGGCCTACTGCCCTGGGTGCATTACCCACGCCCAAGAGAGTGGTTAAAAATCTTGGGGTTCTGATGGATTCATCTGTCACTTTTCAAGCCCACACTAGGCAAGTTGCTGCCACCTGCTTTGGCCCGTTCTGAAGTTTTTTGACCCACCAATACGACAACTGATTGTTCAGGCGACTATTTTATCTCGCCTGGACTATGCTAGTTCCCTCCTTTTAGTGGCAAATAAGGCAGAAATACTCAGGATGCAGCGGGTTCAAAATGCTGCTGCCAGAGCTTTGGTGGGTCTCCCACGCATCTGCTCTGCCACTAGTACTATCCTTAGGTTGCACTTGTTCCCCGTTGAAAAGCGGATTTATTTTAAGACACTGTGTCTATCTTTTAAGATATTGAAATCTGCTAGTCCTGCCCTTCTGAGCAATCTGCTCACCTTCTATGTCCCTTCCCGCCGGCTTCGTTCAGCAGAGCAACTTTTGGTGGCTGTGCCGAGAGTGAGGTTCTCCCGTGCAGGTGGACGTTCCTTTCGCTACCTCGCTCATAGGTTATGGAACTCCCTGTCTTTGCAAATTCGTGGCATAGACTGCTTGCTTGCTTTTAGGAAAGCTATTAAGACTTTTCTCTTTCCTTTAGTGTAGTTCTGCGTCAGGACATATTGCCACTTTTTAGACTGTTATGTGTGTCTGTGCCCTCTTCGCGGCCAGCGCCGGGACGCCCCTTCGCTGGGGCAGCTGTGCGGTCTATAAAACCCAATAACATAACATAACATAACTCGCCAGTCACATGCACACTCCATGGTGATCTGTATCTCGATTTGCACCCTGGTGTATAAGTGCTCCTATGCAGTCCTGAGTTCTTGCAGAAAAGCCATGTGTCGCATCTTCAAGTGATATCCTGCATCACCTGCAGGAGATTACAGATGCGAGAGTTTTAATGGTGAGACGTAGGCTCTTGCAGATGATGAAACAAAATTAAAACAAAGAAGGAATGGGCGGATTGCTCAAATTAATCTCAGCCTCTGATAATTACTGGGCCTAAGTTCATTGAAGTCCATTGCATTTTTGCCCACCGTGCCACCTCATACAGGAACCAAACATATGCAAATCAGTCTGGGTCCTGTTCCAATTGAAACGTTCAGCCCAAACTGCCATGGCAGGTCCCCCCTGAGCTCTCAGTGCCTGGCCTCGTCCACACCATAAAGTTAGGGGCACTCAGGGAGGGACTAGTCTCTCTTCTTGACAAAGTGAGTTGCCAGCATTTCCTTGGGATTCCTCTTCTGTTGAGGTATCTTCAGTGACCTCCTGTAATTCTGCTTTTATCAGCAGGTGCACTTGGTCCCAGGCCTTTCTGAATTCCCCTGGGATTTCCCAGTGCCTTGTGGGTGTCCATCTTAGATGAGTTTTGTCAGATAGACTAGGGGCTTCACCACTGTGGTGCTGGCACTGCCATCTAATGTCTGCCACAGCTACCCATCCACTCAGCATGGCCTTGCCTTTCTGCAGACAGGAATCAGTGCTACCATTATGAGGAAACGAGGGGTAACGGGGTGCGTTATGCCAGGTGGGATCTTTGCCTCTTCCCAGATCTAAATAGATACCTCATGAGGTCAGCTTAGCATAGAACCCAGCTCCCCGATAACGTTAGTTACTGTAGTATTGTGGGTCCTAGGCTCACATCCTACTAATAACTGACATGGACACTGGGTGGTAGGGTACTGGAACAGGCCCAGGGTAGGTGTGCCCTGCCCCTTTTATTAGGAGGGTCACCTGAAAGGCGATGCCTCTGATGGGTGTGTGTACAGTGTGAGTTGACACCAGGCAGAACACTAGAATGCGTCCAGCAGGACACTAAATCCATCCCAAACTTCAATGGAAAAATAACAAACAAAAGTCTAACCTATGGGAAAAACCAACATAACGAAACAGCACCAATGAGTCTCTTCAGGTCGTCTGCCAGGGGGTGGAGGAGCTCTGGCCCTCACGATCAGGAAGCTTTGGTCCACCTCAGCTATGTACTTCAGACCGGCCTAGTCTAGAGATGCAGGAGTTTATTTACATAGTTCCAATAGTGGTGCATCTGGAGCAGTGGTGGAGTCCACTTTGGAAATCTTGCAGGTGCTCAGGCTTCGGTGGACGGCAAACCTGCAAATACTGAGGATGACCTTGGTGGATGATGGCCTTCCTTGGAGGCGATGATGCTTTCCAGTTCCTGCGGGCCAAGCAGCTTCAGACTTGCCCCTCCTGCCTGGACTCGCCTCTCAAAGGAGTCTCCTAGATGGCCTTCCTGCCCAGCTGCCATGGGACAGTGTGGACTGTGCGAGTCTCGTGTAAACCACGTGAAGGTGTCGCTGATGAACTGCTAACAGGACCAAAGGCAAGTCGCTCATGCAGCCGCAAGTGGTGGTGTCTCAGAGTCTTTGTGCTCTCGCCGTTAGGACTCAGGTTTTATGCCTTCCTCAGATAGTCTTTGGGTGTCCAGTCTCCATCTGCGACTTCCATGCTTCCTGGTGCCTATCGTAGAGCTGCTGCTGACACATCTCTCCGGTTGGGATACTTCTCTCACAGGAATCGTTGGAGGCTCTTGCCCCTGGATTGCCACGTGACTGTGTGGGCCTTTCGTAGGCCGCGCTGAGGGGTCGCTGCGGAACGCCCAACAGGGCCACGGCCAAGCCTCCTGTAACCCCAAGGGTGGGTTGTCCAATGGTCGGGTATGCTTTTCTTCGGCAGACCTCAGGCTGATGGGAGCACAGAGAATGTTCCTGGGTTGCTAGCCTCCCATGGTGCCTGGAGTGCCTCATTGAACTCCAGATGTCTCGAACGTTTGTATCCACTCTCGTGACGTGATGCTCCTTAGATGTTCTTGGTGGCGATGATGCACCTGGATGATTAACACAATGCTATTCTTTCAGTTGGCCATCAGGTGGTGATCTCTTGCTTTTGGTGACCTTGTGGAGTGAGGAAGACTGGAGGGACTTTGTGGCCACTTAAGGTTGTCTTCTGGCAGGAGCACATGCACGATGTAGTGCCATCAATGCCAAGCAGCTGGTGGCAGGTGAGTGGATGGTTGCACTGTGAATCGTTGGGCCTGGACGCAGATCGCGCTTGCTTACGGCTTACAGTTGGTCCTCACGAGAAGCTGTCTCCAGTGATGTCTCTCCACCCTGGTAGATGGCTTGTGCTGATGAATACCTTCTCCAGTGCTGGCACAAGTCCTCTGTCCTGTCGCTCTTCTCCTTTTCCCTCTTGCGCACCTGTGGTGGTTGTTCACCCTGTGGCGTCATGCCATTCTCTTCTCCTCCTTCAGGAATTGGCGTCCTGCCATGCTCTTCTCCATCCTCCGACCAGGTTCCTCACTCAGATCCGACATCCTGCCACATGTCTCATGTTCACGCCACATGGACATCTCGCTGGTCGTGTCTGGTTCTTAGGACTGTCTTTACTTTGCTGAGCACCTGTCACTGGTCGGTCCTGTTGGTAGAACACGCTTCTTCTCCTTGAAGAACTTTCTCAGGCCCCATACCCTTTTTCGGGATTTTCGTGGTGTACCTCTGCCAGTTTGGCAGGTTACGTCTTCGCTCAAGGGCATCGTGCTTGTGCCTCGAGCCTGCACCATCGTGGCACCCCCTCCTGCCTCTGTTCAGGCATGCTTGGTGGGGTTGGTCACTTCGCGTGACGTGCTCCTTGCTTGCAGTGCGATGTGGCATCCGGCCATGTGTTGCATGACCTTGCAGCATATGTAGCGGTGGCAGCTCGCCACGTGGAGTGTGCAATTCTCCTCTTGCCTGTCTTTGGCCACTGGCGACTTCATCTTGAGGCAGTGTGAGGGAGGACACTGTACTGTGTTGTCTTTAGCTCACTGTGGGGCTCCGCTGGCGCAGTGGAGATGTAGAGGTTCTCCCTCCTGCCTTCAGTATTGCTTCTTCTTTCGGAGAGGTCTCTCTCTTCCGGGCTCCTGCCCGAGCTGGCAAGTTCTTGGGTGCTAGCATCAGCGCACCTCGGACTCTGCGCTCTTGGTACTTCTTCAAAACGCCCTTTCCTGGTGCTTGGTCTGCTTGTTTTCTTGCAGTGGGATCCGTTCACCACTGGGTGCACGCACACAGCACGTACTCTCCTCATGCCTCTTCTTCTCACCATGAGACCTGCTCTCTGGTCAAAAGTGCATCCAACCTTCTCAGTGGAAGCTAACCTCTGGATGCACTTGTGGGGTTTGACACTCTCTTCTGCTGTTGCGTTTCCTTTCTGATGGCCACTAGCTGGCAATGCGGGCCATGAAAGAGAGGCCCCTACAGCTGCTCCTGACCGCCAAGGGCCTCCTGGGCACTGAGGGTGCCGGCGCGGGGAGGCACACCCTGTGCTGGTGCTGGTGCTGGCGCTGGTGCTGCAGGTAAAAGCAGAGAGCAGTCTCCTCCTGGGTGGGCACTTCATGGGTGAAGACTAATTGGTGAGTTCTTCCCTCAGTGTGGGGCTCTAGGCGCTTCATGATTGAGCTTTCTTCCTGCTGCAGCACAGTTAGCTCTCTTCTGGGGATGACTCGATGTGCAGGGTTGCGAATTACGGTGCTGGGGCTCAGCCCAGTGAAGCCTTGAGTGGAGGGCTTTGCTCTAGCTCTCTCACTTATCTTTGAGCAGTTCACACAGGGGCACTGCCAGTCATGCTGTCTTGTGCTTTGTCCAGTGTTGCAGAGGCCTTTTATGCTTTGCATACTTTTCCCCAGGGCTGGTGTTGTGAAAAGACAGGTGAAATATCACTTGCTAGTGTTCAGATGCCACAATACACTCAGGCCGGGGCAGCTCTTTTGGGTTTGCAGGTGCTGGTGCTGGCTGGAGCTTACTGTCCGTACTTGTTGGCCACCTTTATCCCCTTCAGCCGGTCTGGATGGGGGTTCACCATACCTCGTGTTGCCTTACACAGCCACTCTTGCTGGCAGGCGGTCACTAAGGCATCAGATGCCTTCCTTCATAATGCAACCCTCCTCTGGTAAGTGGAGAGAGGGCGATGTGGCGAGGGCATTGTGAGCTAGGTGCCGTGCAAGCAAGGGGCCACTAGGTGGCGCTGCAGTCACTGCTCGTGTCAGGCCGGCTGCCAGTCAGTAACACGACTGCCATGTGCTGCGGTTGGGATCTCTGCAGCTCTCCCTTCTTGCTGTGAGTTGTGCTGTCTGTGTTCCTTGCTGGCGGGTGCATCCGCTTATCGCACCTCCTCATGTTGCCAGTGCTTAATTTGAGCAGGTGCTTTCAGGTGATCAGTACCTGCACTTCTCTCACAGGGCCGGGGCTAAAATTTCTGACCCTGCAGGTGGTGGTCTCAATATTAATTGTTCATATTCAAAATAAAAAGAAGTCTGCTGCACCCTGCCACTGCCTGAGCCTAAGCCTCCCATTGGATAATTGTAGCTGGGGGCTCACTCATGACGGAGTGAAGGCAAGGAAGCTGCAATGGCGCGTTTGTAACTTGAGAGTGAGGGCTCTTGAGGAAGAATAAACTAAAGTAAGTGTGGACTTTCCACTTGCTGCGTAGCCGGAGTAGCATATCCTGCAGCCCTGCATTGCTGCTATCCTCAATGTGCTAAGTAAGTGCGGCTGTGGACCAACACAACTTTTGTGTGCCATGGCGTCACCTGCAGAATCTGTGCACTGCATCCCAGCATGGTAATTGCTGAGCATGCGCGAGTCCAGTAGGCACCACAGCCATACTAACCGGCATTGGCAGCATTACGGCTGGGAACAATGCCTGTGCTGTAGCAGGCAGGGTCACAGTAAGCTGAGCAGTGGATGCTGATGCCGTCGCATCCCTGGACCTACTAATTACAGGCAGCACTACCAGTGACATCACCTGCTGTGCTCGAGCAGCCGTCTGTTCCGCAATAAACCCAGTCATACAGCACTGATTAATATATGCAAATTAAGCATTTTCATTTTGTGTACATTTTGTTTTTGCACTCTGTGTAAGTAAGAAAATAAAACACGGCATCTTCCACTTCGTTAGGAATGACAACAGGAAAACGCAGAGTTCAAAATAGCAGGGATATGTACAGGCTGACAACAGGGGTCACAGGCAGCAGCAGTGTTATAGATGAGAGAGAGAGCAGGAGTAAAGAGGAGAAAGAAACAACAGGAGAGGAGAGAGATAAGACAGAGCTAAGTAGAAGGAGAGCAAATTAGATACAAAGAGAAATCAGCCATGATGTGAAGAAGAGAGCATTAAGAAGAGAGAAGATAGAATGAAAGGATGTAGAGGACAGGACAGAGGGAAAAAAGCAGACAAATGATAAAACGGAGACACAGGTAATTACTGCTAGAAGAGTGATAGTAAAGAGCTAAGATCGAAGGGAGGGAGAGCAGAGTATGGATAAAAGTGAAGAGGAAAAAGGGCAGGGCTAGAATGAATAGAGGGCAAATCAGAAATACAGGGAATAAGGTAACACACCAGGTGTGACAAAGATGATAGAAAACCATTAGAGAGGTGAGAGGATAGACACTTAGAGCAAAGACTTAGGGGACAGACAACAGATCAAGGTTAGAAGATAGAGAATGAGGCACTCAGAGTGTTGAAAGTGGGGCTCACCGGAGGAAGAAGTGAGCTGGGGCCTCCTTGGCAAAATTTTCAGCACCTGCACTTCTTTTTTTACAAATTAAGTACTGCACGGGGCCAGCAAGATAACAGGCAGCAGCTCAGCCCCATTTGTGCCCAAATCTGCAGGAGTTGCTGAAATGCTGGAGTCGGTCCTTTTTGTCAGGAGAGAGCTTCGGGCAGGCCTCTTACCATAGTTTCATCAGGTGGGTTCGAGCGGAGGAGCGGGGCATGGCAGGCATTGTGTTGCTGTCTGACAGGGTCGCTGGCTCTCTTACTTCTGCAGGCTGCTCGATGTGCCAGTATGGGGGTTTGCATGCAGGAGCAGCCTTGGATTCTGGTTCTTTCCCTGTTGCCATGTGAGCTGACAGCACCATGTGATTATCCGGCACGCTACTCAGGCCTCATGCCTGCTGCTTGGGTAAATTCAGCCCAGGTGGCGTCGCTGGCTCTGCAACACACTCAATGGGTCACTATGCTGTTGGGTGCTTCCACATGTGGCAACCCTTAGCTGAGACAACGACAACCGGCTGGGACATTCTGCACCTACCACAACAGTTATCTTTGAATCGTTTATAGAACTCCAACCTGTAGGAGTTGCTGCGGCACACTGTTTGTGGTTCCCCTTCTTTTTTCCACAGAGGCAGCTTACGTGCACCGCATCAGGTAGTGGGCATGACGGCTTGGGCCTCCTCCTACCACAATGAGCCAGGGTGCATCCGATGTCTGCGCCATTTTCTCCTTGCCCCTTGTGCTTAGAAGCAGTCTCTGATGCCCCTCTCCGGCTTTGCAGATGTGAGGTCCACTGCTCCTGGTGGAGGTCTACAGCCTGCGAGTGCCTCGAGCCTTCTGTGCTGGCAGTAGCACCTAACCTAGTCACTGCTCTTCGTTGGGGGCAGCTGGTGTGGGGTTCCTTATGTGGTGGCTCACCATTCTCCTGCGAAGAGCGACAAACAGCATCCAGCAAACACGCAGGGTCAGACCTGTTCGTCTCTAGTGTAGTGTTGTGGGCCCTGGGCCCATATGCTACTAATAACTGACACGGACACTGGGTGGTAGGGTACTGGAACTCGCCCAAGGCACGTGCCCACAGACCATTTTATTAGCAGGGTCACCTGACTGGTTATGCCTGTGATGGGTGGGTGTACATTGTGGGTTGACACCAGGCAGAGCACTAGAACGTGTCCAGCACAATGGGAGCAGAGGCAGAATCTCACTTAAGCATCTTACCGGCATTTGTAGAGCAAACTGTGGTGCAAATTCAGTTGTGCATGACCGTGCCAGAGCTATGAGAGACCACTCATTCTTCTTTTGTCGTGAACTAATCTGGTAACATATCTATCTGGCTTCATTCTGTAATGTAAAAGATGTATTATTCGTACAGGTCCATTGAGCATTAAAAAATCAATTGTCACAACTTCTCACATACATCCGAAACAGCCTCACTGGCCACAACTGAGGGACATGCGGCATCAACAGTACAGCACATATTTTTAATTACTGCACACGGAAGTGACTATTCTCAAGCAAAACCAGCGTATGTAGTATATACCGCAAGTCATGCATATTACCTGCTGCACGCCATATTGACAACAAACGAAAAATATCATATATGGTAGAAATTGCCTGTGATGTTTACTGCATGTATATTTTTAATACACGTGAGACAAAACCTGAAAATTTCACAATCAAACAGCCAAACCATGGAACAGTAGCAAAACACACCAATCAAGCTGTCAGACCTGTGCTCAACCACACAGGTCAAATGAGGCAACAGAAACATCCCCTCCCATTTCAAAATTAAAGGTGAACACCATCATTCACATTAGTAGGAAAGTGTCAATCAAACCAAAATCCAAACCCCTTCAACACAATCCACACCCAGGTAACAAAATGGTCGCACGCCTGAATAATGTTCCTTCCTTTGCTCGCAAACACTATAGAACAACATCATGGATTCACCCATGTTTTGCCATTTCCTTCTGCTCTGCCAGGGCTCTGTGCTGGCCCAGCATGCCGAACAGCAAGAGACAGGGAACCAAGGTGCCCAGTGCCAGAGACTAATGCAGGAACATACATTACCCCAGTACAGTGATCTGGGCCTAAATCCATAGTTTTTTTGCTCACCATGCCATTCCAGTTTGGACCCAGCCATATGCAAATCAGTCTTGAACCTGCACCCAATGGGAACAGTCCAGCCCGAACTGCCAGGCCAGGTCCTCCCTGGACTGGAAAGAAGCATCCTAGGACCGGCTTCAGGCTTTTAGCTCTTATCAGCTAGTATAGCTTGACTCGAGAGGCATGGAGAGCATGGGACCCACATCTGGGCATAACCATCCCACTCGGGGTGACAAATGCAAAAGGAACAATTGATGGACAGAATGCACAACAATGTCATACATTCACCCCAGTTCGGATATCTGGGCCTAAGTCCATAGTTTTTTGCTCACCATGCCTTTCCAGTTTGGACCCAGCCATGTGCAAATCAGTCTTGACTCTGCGCACAATGGGAACAGTCCAGCCCGAACTGCCAGGCCAGGTCCTCCATGGACTGGAAACAAGAATCCTAGGACCGGTTTCGGGCTTTCAGCCCTCATCAGCCAGGATAGCTTGACTCCAGTGATATCGTGAGCACAGGATCCACGTCTGGGCATACCCGTCCCAGTCAAGCTATCCTGGCTGATGAGGGCTGAAAGCCCGAAACCGGTCCTAGGATGCTTGTTTCCAGTCTAGGGAGGACCTGGCCTTGCAATTCGGGCTGGACTGTTCCGATTGGGAGCAGGGTCAAGACTGATTTGCATATGGCTGGGTCCAAACTGGAACGGCATGGTGAGCAAAATAAAAGATGGAGTTTGGTCCATATCTCTGTACTGGGGTGCATATGTGATATGGTATACACCTGTTACAACGCAACTTTTACAACTACCTACTATTACAACGCAACTTTTACAACGCATACCATTACAACGCATTGCGCTGGGGGGCGCTCTAGGATAGGGAATACGTTTAATTTACTATCCAACACCTTCCCTAGTGTCCACGGGGACTGGAGTTGGAATAGTAAATTATACTTACCACTATCCAGCACCTCTAAGCGCTATGCGTTGTAATGGTATGCATTGTAATGGTAGCGTTGTAATAGTAGGTAGTTGTAATGGTATGCGTTGTAACATGGTACATCCATGTGATATTGTTCTGCATTTTGTTCATCAATTGTTCTTTTTGCATTTGTCACCCACGGTGGAACGGGTATGCCCAGACTTGGGTCCCGTGCTCTCCATGCCACTGGAGTCAAGCTATCCTGGCTGATGAGGGCTGAAAGCCCGAAACTGGTCCTAGGATGCTTGTTTCCAGTCTAGGGAGGACCTGGCCTGGCAGTTCCGGCTGGACTGTTCCAATTGGGTGCAGGGCCAAGACTGATTTGCATATGGAAGGGGTCCAAACTAGAATGGTATGGTGCGCAAAGAAATTATGGATTTAGGCCCAGATCTCTGTACTGGGTGAATGTATGACATTGTTCTGCATTCTGTCCATCAATTGTTCTTTTTGCCGTAATCTTGCCCTCTTTTCCTTCCCTCAACTCGTCCCAAGTTTTCAATGCATAGGATGCTTAAAAAGGACGCATACAGGCGTGTGCCAAATTTTGCTTCACACGGCCCCTCTTTGAAAAAAGGCCAGCTCTGATTTAGGAATTCAGGTGTATGTATCCTACATAATCGGGCTGCACATTGGTAAATATGATCCCTAGCGATACAGACTGCTATGTTGATAGGTAGCGAAGCCTTATATGCTATGCAATTGTGTAGCAATGGTGCCATGGGCCCCAGGGCAGCAAGGAAAATTGGCCCTCGTCCTCTGTTCCGGAGTTAAATGCAAGGTTACATTTAGAAGCCAGCAAAACACACAAGACGATGGATGGAACGTTGCACATTAGCAAAACATACACCCCCAGTTACAGATCTGGGTTTAATCCATCGTTATTTTGCTCACCACACCACCCGAGTTCAGACATAGCCATATGCAAATCAGTCTTGACCCTGTGTCTCATGGGAACACTCCAGCCCGAACTGCCAAGCCATGTCTTCCCTGGACCGGAAACAAGCATCCTAGGACCGGTTTCTGGCTATCAGCCGTCATCAGCCAGGATAGCTTGACTCCAGTGCACCTATCACAGCGCTGGGCTCCGGTGCATTGGAACCTGTTGCACTATTGAGAGCTACGCCCCAAGTTCTTTGAATATTTAACGGCTTACAAATTGGCACTGATACACCCCTCTAATGAGCTGCATTCAAAGTGAAATATCGAATAGAACTCTCATCGAAGAAAAACACGAGGACAAGGTTTACTGAATGAAGCCCTATAATGATGGCATGCATTGGGATGTGGGAATATGGGTGACATAAACCTGAAACAGCGATGAGTCAGTTCAGCTGCGAAACATACATCTACAAGTCCCCAGTGCAACGGGCAAGCAGAAAGAGTAAACAAGATTATTACAGCCATGCACCAAAGAGACATTCATGCTGTGGTTTTTTGAAGTGCAAGCACAGCTCACCGTTTTAGATCTTTGTAATGCATCCTAGCCATTGTCCACACCGAATCACCTGTCCCCTCCCAGTCCTTTGAACAGTCAACTCCAACACAAGAAAAAACAATGCATCTAAAAACACGACTTCCAATCCATGCAGTGGTTTCGGGTCATTATTTCTCTACTGCAAATATTATTTCCTGATAGCAGTCCCATATCAGGAAGTTATTTTTGAAAATAAAGTTAATAACGGCGGGTCTAAAATTGATCACTCATTCACCGAGTCTTGGGGGTGGCATGTCTCCTCATCTGCTACACTGGGCGGGTCCATTATCTCTTAATTACATGATGATGAAAGCAGAAGGGTGACGCTTTGTCCCGGGGTCACCTATTCGCACATTAGCAGATTGCATAAATTCGGCTACATGTGCAAGAATAATGTGCGCGCGATGTGCAATTTGCTGAGTTAAAAACGGCGGGCTAATTACACGCCCCATCTCGTGCCTTTCCAGGACTGGTGGCTATCAGAACTATCCCTCCTGCTGGCCTCCACATTCTTCAGAAGTTTTAAAGCACACGACAGGTGGAGGAGACAACGGGGACGTTAACTTATTTGTGAGAAACGCAAGATAAGCATGGAGTTCAAAGTGCACGCGGGAGCAAGACATTTACGGTACATAGAAAAATAGCGCGTTTTTTTAACCTTTAGCAATGTCATGGCCTTTTGTTTTGTATTGTATTTGTGTCATGTCTGTGTTGATGGAAATGCCCGGTTACTCACCGGTAATAACCATTACTCCGAGTCCTGGTCTCCCCGTCCCATTCCTGATACATGAGCAGCTAGTCTGCTCTACAGAACCCCTACCTAGCTGAGCTGTTGGCACTTCCCCCTAGGATGACGTCACCATCACGTGACTATAAAAGGGGGAAGTGCCGGTAGAAACATCCTGAAAATACCAAAGACAACAGAATGAAACACATACAATCACCCACAGAAAACCCAAACCAGGGAGGGAGGGAAGGGCTCAGGAATGGGACGGGGAGACCAGGACTCGGAGTAATGGTTATTACCGGTGAGTAACCGGGCATTACCTACTCGTCCTGGTCTCCCCGTCCCATTCCTGATACATGAGCCCATACCCAAGCACATGGTGATTGTAAGAAAAAAACAGACCAGAAGAATGTCAGAAAAACAGGTCCATTTTATTCAAAGCAAACAGTACAAAACTATAAATCAAGCACTGCAGACAGGACACTAGTCCCAAAGGCAGCGGAGGCCGCCATCCCCAACTCCAGACGATAATGGGCAACAAAAGTGTGGGGAGAAGCCCACGTAGCAGCATTGCAAATGTCTCGCAAAGAGGCACCCCTGAACATGGCCCAGGAGGACGAAACACTCCGAGTCGACCGACCCTGAACAGAAGAAGGCAGGGGACATTAGACCGAATCATAAGCAGAAACCACTGCACCCTTGACCCAACGAGACAAGGTGGACAAAGAAGGACAAAGTCCCAGACTCGACAGGCCGTAGGTGACGAATGGGGAATCAACCTTACGGAAACCAGCCGTACGCTCCAAGTAGATGCGGAGAGCCCTCAACACATCAAAAGAATGGAGCAGCACCTCCCCAGGAGAGGCAGGAGCCGGAAAAAACACAGGGAGAACAATATCCTCCTGACAGTGAAAAGTGGAAATCACCTTAGGGAGAAAAAACTGACTCGGACGCAGAACGACCTTGTCAGCGCAGAAGCGCAAGAAGGGGGGAGAAGCCATCAGCGCACCAATCTCACCAACCCTATGCCCAGAGGTAATGGCCACCAGGAAGACAACCTTGGGAGAAAGGAACTTCAGGGCCACGGAGTCCAAAGGCTCAAACGGGGGACCCGTCAAAGCCCGCAGAACCAAGGGCAGATCCCAAGGAGGCACAGGGGAACGGGAGACAGGACGTTGAAGCAAGAAACTCCTCAGAAGGCGAGCCACCAACGGGGAGATAGATGAAACAGAGGAACCCCGCAAGGCTAGAATGGCAGCCCATTGCGCCCGCAGGGAAGAAACCGCCAGTCCCAAGACAAAACCATCCCGTAAGAAGTCCAACCAACACTCCCAACAGGCATAAACAAGGACAAAAAACTTCCCAACTAGGACCCCAGATATAGCCGAGGACCCGAACACCTGTGGGAGGAGAAAAAAAACAGGCTGGTATAAAAAGCCCAGCCAGCCGCCAAAATCGCCCCCTAAAAGATGCAGGACACCAAACTCCACAGAAAAGCCCCTGCCCGCTAGAGCAGGTGAAAAATGGACCGGAGAATGCCCAGGAACGGCCGCTGGAGCAGGCCAACCTAAGCCAGGTGAGCACCATGAAGCACAAACAACAAAAACGGCCGCTAACGCGAGCCGCGTGTAAATAAGTGCCCCCAAACAGAGCCGGCTGCTAACGCGAGCCGCGTGAAAGAAAGAAGCCCCAAAACGGAGCCAGCGCGGGGGAAACGGCAGCGCATCAAGCACAGGCGGCCGCTAGAGCAGGCCGCCGCAAAAACAAAAGAAAACAGCAAGGAGACTTACCAGGACACAGGAAGCCTCCAAACAGCACAGCCAGGAACGCGGTCGTAGACTGCAGAAAAGAAAAAACAGGATGTTTCTTCCGGCACTTCCCCCTTTTATAGTCACGTGATGGTGACGTCATCCTAGGGGGAAGTGCCAACAGCTCAGCTAGGTAGGGGTTCTGTAGAGCAGACTAGCTGCTCATGTATCAGGAATGAGATGGGGAGACCCGGACGAGGAGGTAATGTCATTCACTAAAAAACACCGTATTATAAAGCAGCTACTACGTTGCCACCCATCTTTGTGGTGCGGAGGTCAAGAGTGGTAGAATGCCGATTGCAGCCACAGAGGCCTCCCAAGTAACTGCGCGCTTGGTCTAAGATGCAGGAACGTGAGATTCATTCTGCCTAGAGAAAAGAAGTGATCCCTTGAACAGACACTGCCCTCTATCCCTGAACACTGAGAGATTTTCTTAATTGGAACCTATGCTTTATAAATCATTTTATTTTAAATAAAGTATTCGTAGAGCCCAATCCCTGGCTACTGAAGTATCTTGGGAAAGAAGGCATCTACCCCTGGAAGTAGGACTGAGAACTCCAGCAGGTTTTAGATTATCTCATCTATTTTACGCCCAGACAGGCACAGATTAGAAAAGGCAAAAGAGGGTGCAACTGAGGAATTTTGACCATTTCTGGAGTGACATGAAGCAATATTTGGCTGCACATGCTTTCAATGTCTAAAATCTAGTCAGTTGTTAATGTGCATGACTTCAATGTTTGCTTTGCTAGAGTACAGTGCAGGTATTTAATTGGAGCAGGGTATAGTAGCAACTGGCTCTATTTCTCAGCTGCCAATAAGCAATCTACGAGATGTAACCCGAGTAGGGCCAATAAAATTGATTGTAAATACGAGTAGAAATGAACATTGTCCCAAGGTGTCCTATGTTGGAATAAAACAACACCATTTTGTCATATTAACAGAATGAACGAGAAACAAAAAGTGCATATATCAGGCAGCACACATGAATATTGTCTTGAAGTGTGAATAAGCATTGGCAAAGCCAATAGGTCTTCCCTATGTGAGAACTATTGGTGTTGTCAATGTCTTTTAGCCATCTTGATCATCAGTGTGGCTGGTGTTCTGTATGGCTAAAAATGAATGGTGTGACATGGAGTAGCATGGCATAGAAGACAGTGAAGTAGAGTGGTGTGAGTGATGTAGAGTATAGTAGGTTGGAGTGGCATAGGGTATAGCGGCATAGAGTGGAGTTGCATAGGGGAAGCAGCATATACTAGAGTGGAATAGAGTAGAGAGGCATAGAGTAGAGTGATATTAACAAAAACGGTTCATTTGGAAAGAATTCTAAGGCTAATACTATTCACTATAGGTCCACCTAGATACCAAGCTCACGCTCATTCAAGTTGACATTGCTCATGGAGGGAACAGTAGAACAGCACGCAAAAAACCATCACTTGTAAGTCGACAAAACTTGTTTCATAAAAATATATCATTTTATTCATCAATTTTATCTAGGTGTATCTTTTTTTTTAACCCCTTGGGTGCTCATGACGAGGTCAGCTCGTCATGAGCTACAGCGCTTCGGTGCTCCTGACGAGCTGAGCTCGTCATGACCGCGCCCGTTCCGTGGAATGCTCGCACGCTGGGCTGATTCCCCTGCTGTGCAGAACATTCCATGGGAACGGGTGTGGCCATGACGAGCTCAGCTCGTCATGAGCACCGGGGCGCCGTAGCTCATGACGAGCTGACCTCGTCATGAGAACCGGGGCGCTGTACACGCAAACCCCCCGCCCCCAGGACAGCAGGGGAAACAGCCCAGCATGGAAGGGGCTAAAAAGGAACATACACTTTGTAATATATTTGTAATCAATACTTCTGTTCAATCAGAACATTATTTCCTTAATAAAAACATCAATTGCACACAATTCTATATTAAAAACATGTAACACATTAAAAAGGGAGAGTATTTATTTTTGTTCTGAAAAAAAAGGGAGAGTATTTACAACAGACAAAAAAACAATGTCATTAAGAGGCCCACATCTGTGATTACTTAATTTTAGGGCTGATACCCAATACCATGTAAATAATAAGCACTCACAGGTCCCAGTCTCTTCACAGATTGTGTTCCTTGAAGTAAAGCGTTGACGAGTTTCGATGGGAACTTTATATGGCCATCTTTATCAAAACTGAGTTTTTGTAACTCTCACAAATATACTGGTTAAACGCTGAAACGATTAGAACCACCTCCTGCTGCAATTAGGAGGAAAAAAAGACATCTCAGGCATGTGGAAGTCAAGGGCATACACCTCTATCTTTCCTAATCAGGTCCAAGTTTAAGATGTGCTGGATATCTTAAAACAGTCTGTAAATGACCGGGATTGTGGATATGGCTGAAAAAAATTAGCTTGGGTCACAGGCGTCATTAGCCCTGATCTGGTGATTTTTATGGTTCGTGTAACATATTGTTTATCATGAAGGGGATGGATAAAAGGATTGCTATTAAGGCTTTTAGTGCAATTCATAAATTGTCAGTTGCACCATTAGAGATCCCTTTCATAATGAGGGTTTATTAGCCTGTGAGCCGTCTTTGTGCGTTACTTCTGGCGTCGTCCGGTTTTGAATATAGTAGAGTGGTGCAGTGGTGCAGTGAAGAGTAAAGTATACTGGCATAGACAGGAGTAGCGTAAAGTGGAATGGTGTAGAGCGGCATTGTGTTGAGTGGAGTGGCGTCAAGTGGAGCGGCATAGAGTGGCATAAATTATATTGGTATAGAGTAAAGTGGCGTAGAATAGAATTGTGTAGAGTGGCATACAGTGGGGTGGTGTGGAGTAGAGTGGCATAAGAGTACAGTGGAGTGCCATAGAGTGGAGTGGTGTAGAATACAGTGGCAATGTGTTGTGTGGAGTTGAGTGGCATGGGGCAGAGTGGTGTAGAATGGAGTGGTGTAGAGTATAGTGGCACAGAATAGAGTGGTGTGGAGTGGCATAGAGAAGAGTGCCATTAAATGGAGGGGAGTGGTGTAGAGTGCCATAGAGTGGAGTGGTGTAGAGTGTTGTTGTGTGGAGAGACATATAATGATGTAGAGTAGTGTGGCATAGAGTAGAGAGGTGCAGAATAGAGTGGCATAGAGTAGGGTTGTGTAGAGTGGCCTAGAATGGAATTGAGTGGCATAGAGTGGCATGGAGTAGAGTGGCTTGGAGTAGAGTTTCATGGAGAGGAGTAGAGTGGAGTGGCACTGAGAGTGGCATGGAGTAGAGTGGCATAGGGTAGAGTGACATGAAGTGGAGTAGAGTGGCATAGGGGGCAATTTAGTGGTGTAGAGTGACATTGCATTGAGTAGCATGGAATGGCGTAGAGTGGCAGATAGTAGAGTGGCACAGAGTAGATTGGCATAGAGTAGAGTGGCCTTGAGGGGAAGGGAGTGGCGTAGTTTGGCATAGAATAGAGTGACATAGAGTAGTGTGGAGTAGACTAGAGTAGAGTGGTGTGGAGCAGACTGGAGTGGAGTGAAGCATCATAGAGTGGAATGGAGTGGCATAGAGTGGAATGGCATAGAGCTGCACTGTATGGAGTGGACTGGCATAGAGTGGAGAGACACAGAGTGGCTTAGACTGGAGTGGGTAGATGGAAATAGAGGAGAGTGGCGTGGGTTAGAGTGGAGTGGCATAGAATGGAGTACAGTGGCATAGAGTAGAGTGACACTGTGTTGTGTGGAGTTGAGTGGCATAAAGTAAAGTGGTGTAGAGTGCCGTGGAATTGCTTAGAGTAGAGTGACACAAAGTAGACTGGGAAGGAGTAGAGAAGAGTGGCATAGAGTGGAGTAATGTAGAGTGACATAGGGTGGAGTTTTGTAGAGTGGCATTGTGTGGAGTGGCACGGAATGGTGTAGAGTGGCATAGAGTAGAGTGGTATAAAGTAGAGTAGCATAGAGTAGAGTGGCCTATAGTGGAATGGAGTGGTGTAGAGTGGCATAGAGTAGAGTGACTTAGAGTAGAGTGGTATGGAGTAGGCTGGCGTACAGTGGCATGGGGGAGTAGAGTGAAATGGCATAGAGTAGAGTGGTGTAAAGTAGAATTGCATAGAGTGGCATAGAGGAGAGTGGTGAAGAGTAGAGTAGCATTGTCTGGAGTGATGTGGCTCAGAGTAGAATGGCTCAGAGCAGGGGGCGTGGACTGTCATGAGTAGAGTTGTGTAGAGTAGAGTGGAATGGCATAAAGAAGAGTGGTGTAGCATTGAGTGCCGTAGAGCAGTATAGAATAGTACAGTTGTGGGTGTAAGTAATTAAAGCAGTAATAGAGACTACAAATAGGGTGAAAGCAACATAAATAAGAAGCAGTATGCCTGTGTTAACAGTAGGAAAGCACATTGCAAGTCCAAGAATAATATTGAAATGCTTATTAAATAAAATAAAATGCTAAGAAATGAAAGTGTTCAAATGAGAATGACAACAAAACATAACATGCAACATATTTTCTGCATTTTAGGGTGCTGCTGCACTAGGGCTAATTTTTAGAGAGATGGTACTGAAACTGTGGCCTTTTGCTCTCTAAAAGAGCAATGTGCCTCCCTATATCAGATTCCAGCCAGCCAATAGCAAGGCATTGCAGTCACACTTACAGAGCAACTGATAGTGGATGGTGTGCCAAAGTATAAAACACTCTGCTTTTTGCAGCATGTTGATTGGTCAACATTGCACATACGCTATAGCTATTGCTGCATGGTGACTGGTCATTTTGTAGTCCCTTCCCTGATAACCCACTGTGAATGTGAGCACAGAACCAGCGTTTGAAGAATGACAGAGGCACAGAACAGTTTTTTTAGAAATTGGGTCTCTCTCTAGTTGGCAGATGTATGCAGCCTGACTAAGTAGGGACCACAATCCTAATCAGGGTAAATCACAACACAATCCTAAATTATCCTGTGCTCACCCTCTGTTAGCTTGGCACAGAGCAAGCAGGATTAACTTAGAAGGCAATGTGATACAGTATTTGTGCAATGTCAAACAACAACACAGTAAATTCATCACAAAAAGACCCCACAACAGTTTAGAACAGGTGTCTCCAACCTTTTCTATAATGAGAGCTACTCACATTAAACAAAAATTATACTGAGCTACTAATATTGCTTTAGTGACCATAACATACAAGATTTAATTGGAGCTGGGGAAACATGGCGGCAGGCTGACGCCAGTCGCGGGAACTCCCTGACTAAAAAGAGGACGCAGGCTAGAACTAATTGGGAACGCTGCCTAAAATAATGGATTAACACTGGGCATAGGAAAAATAGGAAGAAAAAATAATTTGTCCTCATTAAGCTATCCTCCAAAGGAGGGAGGGCATGTTTGGGTCCAATTGGGTTGGGAAGTGTAATCAAGGTTCTATGCCAAAGGAGATGAAGGTGTGTAACAGAAACAGAGTTTGGGGAATTGAATATGGATAGGTTGAACGTAGTCAACTTGTTAACATGGAATGTTAATGGGCTGAGAATTAGGAAGAAAGTAGCCCGGGTAACAGAATACCTGAAGAATAGTGAGGCTCAAATTATACTGCTGCAAGAGACCCATCTGGAAAGGAGCGAATGTTGACGATGCTTTAGTAAGTTACGGTGGGTCCAGGTGGTAGTGTGTTCGGACCAGGGATGGAGCACTAGAGGAGTGGCCCTTATTATCAGAAGTAATTCCGTAATAAGGGTAGTTAAATATGAATCAGATCTCTCTGGTAGATGGTTAGTGGCCACCCTATCGATTCAAGGTAGACCAGTAGTGTGTGCAGTATATTATGGTCCAAACAATGATAACCTGCAAGTAATAATGAAGCCAGAATTTTGTTTGCTGGAGAGAACGGCCCGATAGTACTGGAAAGGATTTTAATTTAGTCCTGAATAAGGATCTAGACTGAACATCAGGAGTTAAATATATTAGTCCTCCAAAAACATTTGCCAGACTGAAGAGTATGATGAGGGAATTTAATCTGCTTGATATTTGGTGTAGCAAGAAGAGGGAAGTTAGGGACTTTACCTTCTATAGTAAGAAGTATCGGCATCACTCCCGTATTGACTACTTTCTACTGGATCAGGAGCTGTATGCAGATGTGGAGGTGGTAACCCATGTCCCTGCGTTTTCAGTCAGACCATTCCACTGTGGCCATATCGCTGCGGTTCCATCAAAAAGAGGGGCAGAGAAGGTGGACGTTGAATAGGACTATATTTTCGACGAGGAAGTGGTACGTGATCTAGGGGAAAGAATCTCTGACTATTTTCAGTCCAAAAAGGGCTCTGCAAAAGGGATAATAGTCTGGGATGCTTTTAAAACATATATAAAGGGAATTTTAAGGTCCATATTGGTGAGTAAAAGGCGGGCGGTGAAGCAGGAAGACGAGAACAGAATTAGAGAGATCAAGGCAAAAGAAGGGGATCTCCAGAAGGCCTTGATGGATAGTTTAGATAGTGTATCTGCACTTAGTAGAGAACTGGAGGGGTTGCAAGCGGAATTTTAGGCACAGCTAGACAAAAAGATACTAGACAGATGGAAAGTGAGTAAGCTCTAACATTTTGCTTACGGAGAAAGGTGTAGCTCAATGCTGGCCTGGAAGGCCAAAGCAGATAGGGCTAGAAACACAATATGGAACTTAATCAGTAGGGAGTCAGGAGAAGTGCTGCACTCTAATATAGATATATGTGGAGAAACCCAAAGTTATATGAGTAACCTCTACAGCAATGATATACAACCTGGCCGGGAGTGTATAGAGGATTGGTTAAAGAGGACGATGCTTCCACAATTAACAAATGAACAGAAGAGGGCCCTGGAGGGAGAGCTTATGGAAGAGGAGATCAGGGCACAGTGTAGGAGAATGGTAAGTGGAAAGGTAGCCGGCCCAGACAGTCTCCCAGTTGAGGTTTATTCCCACATTATAGATATAGTGGCCCCAGTTTTAAAAGACCTATTCAATGAAATACATATAGATGGGGAAACTGTCCCCAGCTCTTGGTCAGAGGCTACGGTAACTCTAATCTTAAAACCGAATAAAGATCCGCAGAGAGTGGATTCATACAGACCAATATCTTTCCTAAATATAGATTATAAGATCTTCTCAGGAATTGTAGCATCACGAGTAGCTAAGGTTACAAAGGGGGTTAACCACTTAGATCAAAGAGGTTTTATACCAGGGAGGCAGGCAGGCAGCTAAACAAACTTATGGGGGTTGTAAATATTGCAGAGTTCCAGAATCTACCTCTGACTGTCATAGCTTTGGTGCAGCTAAGGTCTTCGACCAAGTGCATTGGACATATCTTTGGGGGACCTTTGGGAGACCGTATGTAGTTTTGGTTTTCCACTGAATATTTTGAGGGCTGTGCAAAATCTTTATTATTGCCCCAGGGCCAAGGTGTTGGTAAACGGAGAACTGTCAAATTGGTTTAAGATTTAATCTCAGGGTATAAGGTGAATGCAGAAAAAATATGAAATAATGGAATGGAATCAGAGTTTGAAGAGTCAGGGGGCTAAAACCCAAATGCGTTATCTTTGAGTACTGATTACTCAAAAACTTGAGGATGTTCCTAAAACAAACTGGAAGAATGTTAGTCAGGAGATAGCAAGTCTGCTGTTAAAATGGGCGAACATACCTTTAAACATCTATGGTCGGGTAAATCTTATAAGAATGATTATTCTCCCAAAAATCACTTTTCTCTTTAATTCTATCCCTTTAACTTTTCAGAAGGAGGACATAGCCAAGCTCAAGGGGAAAATAGTTTTATTTGGCGTCAAACGGTCCAAGGATAGCCTGGAAAAAGTTGAGGAGGTTTGGTTTTACCCAATTTACTTGTCTATTGCCACACTTTCCACTTCAAGTATGTTCGTATGTTTATGCTATTGTGCAGATTTTAAAATGGGGTTAAGCCTAGTGAGTTGGGAAGTGTTAAGTAATTGCACCAAGGGACAATTCACAAGGTTTAAGTATTATCAATTATGTTCCTGGTGGGCAACACAAGACTGAGCAGGATAGGAGTGTGGTAAATATTTAATTACCGTCCTAATTTCTATGCAGGTAAGTACTTAAAAATAAAATAACTCAATCGGAAAGAAAGACGCAGAGTCCGTGGTGTTAGAGTTCTTAGGGGTTTTATTCCTTAAAAAGGAATGGTTCTTGAACCGGATATCGGGTTCCTGACACCACTGGGGTTCAGGAAGGGATAGAGCATACTTTATTGACAATACATAACTTTTATACTTAAAGCGCATAATGTTAACCAATACAGAAGGCGTAACAGCTGAGAGAAATAAGATAAGAACACACACGTGTTAGCAATACGTAATCAGAAGGCGTGAACTAGGCGTGAACACAGAGGTGTGTGCTAGAAACGTCACAAAAAAATGTCACAAGTGGGTGAGTACATAGCAGAAACTTGCAATGTCAGCAGAAATCTGAGGTCTGGGTGCGCGCGCAGCTGCATGACGTGTGATTGACGTGAAGCTGGAGGGTGCAGGGGACTTGACATTTACACTAGAGGAAAGAGACAGAAGTCTGGCATGTCAGATCAACTCGTTCCTATATCATATCTGATATCTGATGTTTGGGAACCATATTATCTAGAAGGAAAGGTCTCTTGGGCAGAGGCTATCCTATACTTGACTATGAATGCGTGCATATGTGCCTACGTGTCTGAGTGTAAAGCGAGGGGGCCATGGGCCTACCATGGTAACGGGAGCTATGAATTACTTTCATGGAGACAGGAAGGCCGGGCCCTTTACTCTGCAGCTGAGGGGTTGTTTATCTGTCCTGCTAGACTGGAATGTGTTTTCGGGAAGCTGAGCTTGACTATGCTGATAGCGTGAAGGTAAAATACTGTCTTTGGCAGGCAAGCAGGCCGAGCCAGGCTCCGTTCGCCTCGAAGGAAGTAGGACAGAGTTCACGGGGGGGGCATCCCACGTTGCAGTTTCAGGAGGCAGAGATGACTTTGAAAAGAGGCTCGATGACAGAAAACAGGGCCGAGCTCGCACAGAGCCAGAAATACGAGAAAGTGCACCATACAAAGACGGTGGCAAGGCATACTTAGGAACGGAATATCCGACCCATTCAGGGTGGATCTGAAAGAGGACATGTTAACGTTGGACGCAAATGTATTTGCGTTTTCATAGCTGGCACAGGAGGGAAGTTACATGCACTTTAAGCTCGTACATGGAGACGGTGGGGTACACGTTAGGGAACATTTCTTGACCATAAAATTTATATTTCCTCAGGAGGAGGATTTGAAGCTTGATCAGGTGAGGAGAAGTGATCATTGAGAAAAAGAAGTCTCCTTTTGGTATTGGGCCATCTTGGAGATGGATGAGAAGATCGAAATTGAGATTTCAAATCTATGGGGTAAAGAGTTTGGCATGGTGATTTAAAGCAAATGTGGTTTGATTCATTCTGTGCTTTACGAACAGTGGTAAAACCTGCATCGCTTAAACGTAACAATCTATTTACTACCCACAGAGTGTATTGGTTTCCATTGAAGTTGTCAAAGGTTACAGGCAATATCTACAACTGCCCAAGGTGTATGCTTACAGCAGCGGATGACCTGCATTAGTTTATGCAGTGTCCAAAAATCGTGTCTTTTTGGACCTCTGCTGTGATTTTCTGGGGTAATAATTGGTAAACAGATTAAGGTAAGCCCACGTTTTATATTCTTTGGACTTAATCAAGAGGAAGAGGAGCAGATAAATACAGTTAGTTCCAATTTTATATTTTATGTGATCTTGCTGGCGAGGCGTGAGATATGTAGGGTATGGAAATCCAAAAGCCCCCATCCTTTACTGAGTGCCTTTAAAGTATCATCTATACCAGCAAGTATGATATGGCCTGTGATCCAAGGAGTAAGGACAAGATCTGGACATTCTTGGTAGAGTGGAGAGAGAAGGCGAGTGGGTCAGATGATTAAGCCAAATATGCTGTAGGTCCTGGCCTCTCCTGTGCTTTCCTTGGTCCCCGTTTGCGAAGGAGATGGAAGTGGAAACAGCAATATCCTTGTGTCGTACTACTCTTTCTCCCATGTCTTTCCCCCTTGGCTCCTGAGGGATAAGGGTAATCCTAGCAAGAGAGTTGGCAGAATGAGGACCAAAACAATACAAAAGATTTCATTGGAGCCTACCATATGCAATGGTCACCAGCAGTGTTCACCTCAGTGAATCAGGCATGCTTGGCAGTAGTCATGTATAAAATGTTTTATCAATGTGGAAAACCTCTACATGTGTAATACATGACATCCGTAGTTACATTGCCCCGGCACCAAATTGATAATATTGGTAATGGGTTTTCAATGCCAAATGATCTAGAATTCAAATATCAGTTTTAAATATATATAATTTTTTTAAGAATTAATCATATGTTCCTATTTGAAATTAATGAGCACTTGTATAAAAGTGTGTGTTTGCCACTGCACAGTGAGTTTTCTTCATTAGTCAGTGCTGGTGGAAACTCTGGACAGGTTGTAATGCGATTCACAGACTATTAATTTTTATTTTGTCAATAAGCCCTTTCAGAATTAGATTGGCACATATGGAGAATTGTTTGTTGATGGCATAGTCTGGGCGCTGGAATAATGTTGGGCAACCCTCTAATAGAATATCACGGGCAGAGCCTGACTTGATAACAGCTTGCTCGCTGAGCTTAGTATGCTGGTCTGGGCTGGCTGGAGATAGTCTATGGACCAGGAGAGTTGAGGGAATTCAAGGAAGTCACTGGGTGCCATGATGGCATGAAGAGCATCGATGAGGATGGATAGAGCCAATAGTGAACCTGCATTGTTAGTGTGAAGCAGGCGTAGCCTCTTTGCTGTCAGAGATTCAAGATGGCATCCACCAGTCTGAAGATGCCTCAAGCGCCGAGAGGCTCCTGCTGAGAGTTGAGCATCCTCTTGCCTTGGTGGGCGATTAATCTGTGGCCACTTGGGGGAGTGAGCTATTTGTTAAAAGCATGCAAGGACCCTGGCACAACTGGGGCTGGTGTACATGGTGGTGCAGGAGATCCGGGCAATTAGCAATCTATGCCGGGCCGGAGGCATTTTCCACGAGGATGACTTCAGCCACTATTTAACAGGGAACCTTGTGGAGGAACTTTAGACGATAAAAACTTTACGACAGAGGAAAAACACACTATGACAGGGTAGGAGGACTTCTTTACTCCTCATATCGACAAGCTGTTGGAGCAAAATTATTAGGAGGATGAGAGACCATCAACAAAGGCCCATATGAAGAGTCAGTAGGCATGTCTTTTTGGAGAAACTGGAGAAGGTGGAAAGATCCTCAACTTCAGTATCTGGAGCAAACGGAGCAGAGAATGGTAAACTGTGAATGGCAGTGGAAAGCTCTAGAGAACAGGATGTAGAAGGTGGAAACTGGAGACATACAAGGACCATGACGTCAACAATCAGGTGCTGATACAGGTGAACTGTGCAGGGGTTATATTAACTCTCGAAATTAAACTGGTGGCGTTGGAGAACATCAGTTTTGAGGCATCTCTTGGTCCCAATTGAACAATCTATGATGCAGATGATGACATCCTCGGCATACCCCTGTTCAGAGGATCGGTAGGTTAATGTCTTGTTAAGAGGCAGTACAGGCTAACTTTTTGGCCAACAAGACATGCATAGGATGGAGATGGAAGTACAGCATTGTTAGAAGATGCTGATATAGGGGAACCAATACTGCTGAGAGCAGCTGAGAAGAGGCATTCCTTGCCAGTAGAGGGAAGCCGCATACTGTTCTTTCCTGATTTTGCCCTCCATTTACAATTTAAGAGAAGAACACTGCAGATGATTTGTAGGGCCTTTACAGAGGTGGGCATAGCAACTTCTTTGTGGAGCCTGGAAAAACGTACAGTTTCTTATTGTGGAAAACAAAATGTGTTTTCAGAAGTGGAGACAGCTAAGTACTTCCTGAATGCTTTAAGGTGTGTTGAAAGTCCAAAGTCGTCTACAGGTGAAGATATGGAGGTGATAGAGGGGAAATGTAAGACAGTTCTGGCAGACATTTGGCTGATCTTCGAGGGCCATTGTAAGTCTGCCTTGTGAGGCCTTTGTGCAGACATTTTCCGATGTTATGTAAAAATTCAATAAACATTTAATTCTAATAAATGATTATGAGTACCGTTGGCATGATGACGCCCATCCCTAAAATAAGGAAATTAGTGAGCATGCTTGGCACAGTGGCAACTGGGACAATTATAATGGTCCCCATCTTTAGTACAATGTGGGTGTACTTGTTCTCTGAGGGGTCATTCCTGGCAAAATCTTGGAAATCTGTGGCATGTGATGTTCATCACTGGCATGTGATTGTCATACATGTGCATGTAAGACTGAATCTGTTCATGGGCGAATGAAGCATATATGAATGCCAGATGCTCGATAACATCAATCCTGTTAAAATATTCAATTCAGTCTTGTCAGACAAATATGCAGCCAGATCATATCTAGAAATGTCTATAATAATCATCGGGAGGCTTACCAAAGAAACTAAATCCTGTCATTCTTACAGACCCATTGTCAGATCCTACTGGAATTTTATTGGTGACCTTGACTCTCGCTTTTGACCGAGACTCTTCCAGCATAGCCCATCAATCCCACCTAGGTTAACACCACTGCTAATACTAAAGTAGGTGGAGAAGGATGAAATCCTGTAAAGAACAGAGGCAGACCGGAACCTGATATATTTCAAGGTAACCATCAGTAACAGAATGATGGTAGCTGTATCAGGAAATAACAAAGAACAGTTAAAGAATCTGCTCAAACTGTGTTCTGGAAAATTACACTGCAATAATAGAAAGATATATACCCACCTGGAATGTGACAATAGCTTAAGGAGAACTACAAAAGACGATTTTCTTGATTTAGAGTTGTGCAAACAGGTTACTCTGTCATAAACATGGAGGAGGAGCCTGTCCTCCACATGGATGTTCCACCTGCTCTATTGCGAGTCAGGCAGACTACTGTTTCTGATGGCTGTGTCCTCACTGGCTTACCCTCCGGACCTACTACTCTAATTCCCTGATGGAGTTAGGGCCATCAGTGTAGATACAGCAGACTGTCCTACCCTACTTAGAGCAGACATTTTGATGTGTCTTTTTCTGTTCAGGACTACCATGGCGACCCTGGCTGCCCCAAAGAGAAAAAAATAAAAATGACCCCCCACGTCAAGGGCAAAAACTCTAAAGGCGCCAAGAGCATTCGTCTTTTAACTTTAACTTTCCAAAACAAACTCCCACTTTGAAACTGAAAATGTTTGCTGCGCGGCAGCTTGAAACATGGACGCCACTCAACAAACATTCAGTGCCTTTAGAGCAGCAGAGATGGGGCTTCTGAAGGCACAGAGTTCTCCACAGGGCCAGATATATCTAATATTGGTGTGTAGTGCCTGGCCAGGTTAGTGGAGGTAATTACCTCTGCCACCAGGCTACACTGGGGTCCCACTGCCATACTATAAATGAGGCCCATGATCCCCTCACTCACATCTATTACATCCATGGAAGTATGCTCAAAGAATAGAATACAAGGTGTTGGTTTAAGATATAGTAATGCAAATCTCCCGTCTAATGTTCAATAATTTCCAGAGCTTAAATATGCTTACTACCCTAACTAAGACTTACTAAAACAAGTAAGATTTCTGAACAATCAGAAGAGACTCCTTCAGATATTGAAGAATTTCTCAGCAGCAATTATAAATCCTTCACTCAGCGGAAGAAACAGCAATTCTTCAAAATCTCCACAGAGTCAGATTGACCAGAAATGACCTAGTGGCAAAATATTCCTTTTAACTATTGCTGCTGCCTTTTCCAGAATGTTTCAAACCCTTGTGACACTTTCTTTTTCTGGATCTTTCCAGCATAATGCCAGGAATTGTAGTTCCAAACACTACCAAGGCATAACCCATCACTAGAGAACACAGGCTGCTGGGTACTGCATTTCTGAGAAGTACAGACACTGCACCAACTTCTGCGGCTGTGAACAGGCCACACAACCAAAGCATCATTTATTTCCAAAGAACAAGAGGACGTACTCGATATGCCCTATATTAAGGTAGGCACTGGACACCCCTAATACTAGTACATAATTATTCCAAAGCCAGACAGGAAGTAGATGGATTTTATGAAGACATCTGAAAAGGAAGTTTTTCTTTATTATTTTTACATGCATCAATAGAGAATTCCAGATTTGTGCTACTGGGATTAAGAATGTTCCACTGCCGAGTCTAGATTTCAGAAATCTCAGCACTACCAATAGGTCAGGCCTGAGTGAATAGAGAGCCCTACCCATTTTAAAGAGTTCAAACATACAGAAGAAATTGATGATAACTTAAAGGTCATTATTTTAGCTATTGTGCATTGAAAACCCTGAACTATTTTGGTAATAAATGCCAGAAAAACATTCACTAGGCTTACCAGGTTGAACACTCTTGTTCATGAGGCTTAGGAAACATGTTTTAATGGGCATATTTAGTATGTATTTTACTTTAAATCATGTGTGTGTGTGTTGGTCAATGGGTAGATCTCAGGAAATTCCCCCATACTTAAATGCAGTAGACCTTATTGCGTTCTATGTCTAAGATTATTCAATCTGTCACAAAACCACAGGAACAGAAATCCATGTATTCAAAATGATGATCCCCTTACTAGTTTTAAAGCTGGAGACTCCTCTGAGCTGGCAGGCCTCATCACAGCTCATCATCATCATTCGCCCATCAGCCCATGCGAACATCAAGAATACTGAGAACCAATTTGTTGTATCCATAGTATGACAGGAGAAGGAGATAAACTTAAGGATTAAGTTTATTCAGGAATCTCAAGTACAGCATAAGATCTATCAGAGTGCACATCCAAGAATCTCCAGTCTTCAACTGAAGATCAGGAGTAGAACATTCCACAATAACCTAGCAATAAAGGTGCTAGGATGCAAATACATGAAAGAGCATGAGCAATGAAGAAACGTAGGATATAACACACCTCCTTCCCCACAATAACAAAAACAAAACATATTAAAATAAACAAGGTGAGAAAACAAAAGAGGAAATAATGAATTCACAATAAAACAGCATATCAAGAAACATAATCATTCAAATATTTAGGTGTAAACTTAATTCTAGTTGACCTTGAACAGGGTGCAGAGGCCTCAGAGGAACCTGAGCAAAGTTCAGCTACGTCTGAAGGAATCGTGTTACAAACATCAGAATTCGTCAAATCAGCAGATTGAATTAACTCTTCCTCATGCACATGAGAATTGTCAAGCAATGACAGAGCCCCATCACCCACATTGAAATTGCACAAAGAAGGGTTATAAGGAGACAAAATGTTAAAGTCAACTTCATTAGGAATAACGTTTGAGCCTGAAACATCATTAAGAACAATGTTCGAGCCCTTCACTTTGGAAACAGCCCTTTTACTCCACCACTTACCACCAGTAACCTTAACAGCATGTTTGCTGATTTGAACAATAGTTGTTTCCGGATAAAATTTTGAACCCTTGACTTTACATGGTCTTCGGATTCTGACTTTGTCACCAACGTTTAAAGAGATTTCTTTCACATGTTTGTCCAGATCATACCTAATTTTGGACTTGAGCTGAGCAGAATCAACCTTATCTTTGACAAGATCAAGATCAACAACATCCTTTCCTTGAGAGGTTTTACTAACAACCCAACCAGGGGACAATTCATTAAAGGACTGTCTCCCTCTTAACAAGAGGAATGGTGTCACCCCAGTAGTTGAGTGTGGTGTGTTGTTGTACGACCAAACTCTGTCACTGACAACATCCTGAACACAAAGGCCAGACGAAATAGCTAATTGGGTTGCGTCCTTCAGGACACGATTCACTCTCTCCACCAAACCGTTGCCTTGTGGAGAGTACAAAGCAGTAGTAAGGTGTTTAATGGCAAAATTATCCAAAAAACTATTCATCTCATGAGATACAAATTGTACCCCGTTGTCCGATACTAAAAATTTAGGAATTCCCTCAGACTGGAAAAGTTTTTTAAGACATTTTATGACATTTTAGGTATTAGGTTCTTTTAAAAACTCTCAGGCAACCCACTTGGAGTGATAGTCTACTATTGTAAGTATAAATCTAAAACCCTGGTTCAAACCACCAATAGGCCCTAGGAAATCCATACCTAGTTTCTCCCATGGACTGTCAGGGAAAGCAACAGGACACAAGAGTTTGTTAACAGTACGCAAGGATTTCTCGGCATGAGAGCACTCGCTACAGCCATTCAAGAAGGTATCCACACAGATGTCCATCCTTGGCCACCAATAATGAAGTCTCAATCTCTTTTTGGTGCTTGTGATCCCACCATGACCTTTGTGAGCAATATCAATAATCTTGTCTCGAATAGAAACAGGGGGAATGAGGGAAACACCTCTCAGAATAAAATCACCCTCCAAGCTTAACTCGTCTCTGACTTTGGAGAAAGGGAGAAGATCCTTATCAATGAGATTTTCCCTTGGCCAACCTTCAGCAATGTACTTTTTTAATTTATGAAAAGAAAAATCCTGCAAAGACGCTTTAGTCCAGTCAGACTCAGAAACCACATCCTTTGTTAGAATTAGCCCATCCAGAAGGTTAACTACAACTTCTTTGTCATCAAGAACAGGAGAAAACTTCAAAGAACTTGAAGGACACCTGGACAAGAAGTCTGCCATGAAGTTCTTCCCACCAGGAATATGCCTCATAATGAAATTAAAATCACAAAGCTTTGAGAGAAGACGACTTAATCTTGGGCTAGCATTCCTTAAACCCTTGTCATTCCAAATAAAAATCAATGGTTTATGATCTGAGACCAAAACAAACTTGCGACCCCAAACATACGTAGAAAAGTGTCTAACACCCCAAATGCAAGCTAAGGCCTCTTTTTCAATGGTACTGTAATTTCTTTCCGAAGAGGAAAGTTGACGGGATGCGAAGGCAACAACATTTTCAATCCCACCATCAGCTTGACTCAGTACAGCACCTAAGCCAGTATTACTAGCATCCACTGTGATGAAAGATAGAGAGTTCTCATCAAAGGGTTTGAGAGCTGGAGCATGTATAATTAAATCCTTTAAAGAGTCAAAAGCCACTTTATGCACTTCATCCCACACAAATGTAACATTGTTCCTAGTAAGCGACCTCAAAGGCTCACTAATATGTGCAAAATTCTGTACAAATCTTGAATAAAATTCACTTAAACCCAAAAATGATCTTAATTGATCTTTGTTAATGGGCTGAGCACAATCACGAATGCCTTGCAAGAGATCATGTTTTGGAGCAATGCCTTTATGGGAGATGGTATGACCAAGATATTCAACCTCACTGAGGAGAAATTTACACTTCTGTTTTTTAACAGTCATTCCATGGTCACTTAAAATACCAATGACTTGATCAAGTTTAACAAGATGTTCTTCCACAGTGTTAGTGGAGATCAAGATATCATCCTGATAGGCTAGAACATCACGAACTTCGCCAAATAACTGAAACATCAATTTCTGAAAAACTGATGCCGCTGAGGCAAGACCAAAAGGTAATCTTAAATATCTATAAAGACCAAAAGGAGTGTTGAAAGCAGTTAGGTCTCTGGACTCTTCACATAACTCTATCTGATGGTAAGCTGCTCGTAGATCTATGGTAGTGAAAACTTTTGTACCTCTCAATTGAGCATATCCTGAATACGCGGGAGAGGAAAACAATCCACCTGAATATTTTTGTTTAGAGCTCTAAGGTCTACACATAGCCTGAGTTCATCACAGTTCTTCTTAAGTGTGACTACCATTGGAGAAACCTACAATGAAGAATTGATGTTTTCAATGACTCCCTCTTTACTCAGCTGTTGAAGATGAGTCTTCAGCCTTTCCACAATGCTCAGTGGAACATGTCTGACCTTATGGATTACTGGAACAGCATCAGGCTTCAAAATAATCTTGTGTTCGAAGCCTTTAACTGAACCAAGATTATCAGAAAAAACATTGTTGTATTTATCTATGATACTCTCTAGGTATAATTCCTCAGTAACCAGAGCATTAATTGTGGTAGAACAATCTAAAGAAATAGGGTTTCTAGTACCAGGTCGTAATACTAACGGGAATTTTCCTTGATCTTTCCAACCCAAGACATTATAACCTTTTTTAGATACATAAATTTTTGCTTGAATAGATCGAACTTCAAAGGTTAAACTGTCATTGAAGAATCCCATTAAATCAATAACTTTCCCATTAAATGCAACAGTACGAATATCAGGAGGTAGGAGTAAATTTTCTTCCCAATGTTTAAGGAAAAGAAAATCCGCAATGATGGTAATAGGAGATCGCGAATCTACAGTGACCTTAACAAGAATCTCACCAATTTTTAGATCACATACTGGATCATAGATAGAAGGATCTTCATGATCATCTATCATGTCAACAGACAATAATATTTTTTTTACAATTTGTTCTTCACCTGTATTAGAAATATCAGAATCAGATACTTCAAGGTACATTGTCTTAGACTTGAACTTGCAAACTGCAGCAAAATGACCAATTTTTTTTTACAATTAGTACATTGTTTTTTTAAGACTGGACAAGAAGTTGAATTGGCAAGATGTAATTTAGATCCACATCTATAACAAGTGGGAGGTTTATCAGACTTTTTCCATTCAAGTTTAGGAGATTGAATACGCTGAGAATTATTTTTAGAGGAAGTAGATTTCACTAAATCTACATGTGTAGGTTTATTATTGCTTAACTCATTAGAGGCAAAAGCAGATCTTTCTATTCCCCTGGCTAATTCTAAAGTTTCTTGTAATGAAGGATTACGACAGCATAAAATTCTTTCCTGAACTTTGTTGTTAAAACAATTCACAACGATTTGATCCCTGAGACACTGATCAATAGGACCTTCAAATTCACAAGTTGCAGCCAAAATTCTTAACTCAGCTAGAAATATATCAATCTTTTCATACTCTCTAGGTTTGCGGGTGTAAAATTTATGTCTTTCAACAATTACACTTGGTTCGTCCTTAAAATATTTTTCTAAACGAGCAATAGCTTCAGTGTACTCACTCCAATCATCCGAAGGAGGTCTAATAACAGGGGGTTGATGATCAAAAATTCTTTGACCTTCAGCACCTAAAGCACTATATAACATTGCAATTTTCCTAGCAGCAGAAAATTTTACAGCATCAATAGCAACTATATAACTATTAAAAGCTTTAAACCAATGTGCCCATTTAATCTTTGGCGTACCTGGTTCAGGGAGAAAGGAAGATGGAAGAACTGCAGTTTGTTGAGCCATCCTAAATTAGCAAATCAAATAATGTGTAAAGATAAAGTATACACAAAGCAATCAAGAAAATTAATAATAAGTAACTTAACTTGTAAATGTTAATAGGAATAAACCATATTAATTATGTGGCACATTGTTGAAAACTATTACAGCATACAGCATTACAGAAATAAGAAATCTGAGTAAATATGCAAAATCAGTTATATAAGTGACACACCTTGTAAATATATGTTAGCTGTGCGTGTCAGCGTAGATAATGCTGGTTGCAGAAGTTGATATAATGCCAAAGTATATAAGCTGTGTGTATCAGCGTAAATTAGACACGTCGTGAACAGGTAATGTTAGCTGCGTGTATCAGCGAAACTGACACACGATGTAAATATGAAATGAAAGCTGTGTGTGTCAGCGGAAAGTAACACACGTTTTAAGTCGAAACTGACACACGATGTAAATATGAAATGGAAGCTGTGTGTGTCAGCGAAAAGTAACACACGTTTCAAATGTATTAAATTAGCTGTGTGTGTCAGCGAAGATAACACACGTAATAAACAAATAAATACCTCGTAGCAGGAAGAAAGAAAACATTCAACAATAGTAGTCGTTGCTAGGCGACCTAAAATGGCCGCCGCGTGATGACGCGTATGGATACAACGTGATGACACGTAGAGATGTGCATGCAATCGTGAGGACGTGAATCCTGCTGAAGACGGTGATGAAGAAATGGAATGAACACAGCGCGCCGTCCCCGTGCTGATTTAAAACAGCAATGAAGGCGACTTTTGAAAATCCTCTCCAGGATTCTAACAAGTAAGGGCAGTTGAATAGAAAGACCGTTTGTCTGGAAAAATCAAAGTATAAGTTAGTAAAAACTAAAAATGAAAAGTAGTCTATAAACAATTGCAAAATGAATGGAGAATTGCTTGAATACCAATGTCAATTGTTCGTTTAAAATGTCAAAATAGCGTCGAAGGAATGCGCAGTCAAAGGCAGAAGGGAGTGGCAGCTGTGAAATTCACAATGGGTGAAGCGAGACAAAAACGAAAAAATGAAAAATGAGTAATAGAGAGCTGCCGCTGGTGCAATCAGAGCACAGTAGAGATGCAGGCGCAGGTGCTATCAAATCACTAGAAAATAAAGAGTTTACTTTCAGATGAAGACAATGTTATTTCCATCAGAGGTTGTAAGTTTTATAAGGAGCAAAGTGAGATTAAAACGAAGTGTAGAAAAGTAGGTAATTAATAATCTGCCGCTGGTGCAATCAGGGCACAATGGAAAATACAGGCGCTGGTGCTATCAAATCGCAATGTATAAAGATAAACAACTTACTTTTGAATGAAGATATTGTTGTTTATAGTAGAAGTTCAGTATGTTGTTTTTAGTAGAAGTTCAGCATCAAAGAAGTCCATTGATGAGTAGAATTCATGAAGGTAGATGAAATTTTTTTTTTTTTTTTTAAATTAATGATGAGTGCTGATGTCTGATGAGATCTGTTTAAAATGAAAATTCAGGCGGAGGTCCGTAGATAATGCTGACTTGACCACCTCGTCGCCAATTTATGTTGTATCCAAAGTATGACAGGAGAAGGAGATAAACTTAAGGATTAAGTTTATTCAGGAATCTCAAGTACAGCATAAGATCTATCAGAGTGCACATCCAAGAAGCTCCAGTCTTCAACTGAAGATCAGGAGTAGAACATTCCACAATAACCTAGCAACAAAGGTGATAGGATGCAAATACATGAAAGAACATGAGCAATGAAGAAACATAGGATATAACACAATTCTGATCGGTGGAGTTTGAAGGGTCATTACACGTGGCAGAAGGAGGCACAGCCCCTCTGATTTGTCCTAGCCTCACTTCCACCTACACTTCAAATTGGTGGTTGGGCTGGGATACATTGGAGGAGGGAGTCCGCTGCCTCCCTCCACCAAGGTGAAAATCGTGGCTAAATGAGATTAGGGATTGCGAGGAACAATGGGATACCCAATTCAATTCAAATGTCTTTATTCGTCACAGCAAATTGCTATAAAAGATCCACAAATAAAACATCACAAGATTCATATATAGAAATACAGATCAGCTTAAGGAAGGCAAAAAAAAAAAGTTTCATCAGTTACACGATTGCTTCTCCAGCCCTCGACCCCACCCCCCAAAATGAGCATAGCCATCCTATTGCACCTAGCCATCCATCAACGTTTTGCATCTCAATGTGCTTTAAAAAACGCACAAACAGTATAACAGACATCTTGACCACTTAAAAGTTGAAGGTAAAACACAGCGTCACTACACTTAAGTATCCCTAGTGATTTTAAAATAAACTTAATAAATAAGATCAAATACATTTTATAAAATTGACAAAAAACATAAAATGCAATATGGACTGGTCCGATAATCTGTCACAGGGACAAACCGAAGCTGGTGACACAGTACCTGGGAAATTCCGAAGCCGCACCACGGTGCCAGCCCTAAATCGAAATAATAAAGATCTCTCCCACTGCGATAGCTGGTTTGCAAAATAGGATGCTGACTCTTCAGGCATATACAAACTAAGGTGCTCCCTGATAGTGCATTTATTGGACTTATTTTGTAGCCTCTGGGAGTAACAATGATCTAGAAAGTTGCACTTTGCCAACAGCTTATCCAACTTTTTTAAAGTGCAAAGTGCATCAAATAAATCATGTACATTTGCAGTTTGTTTTAAAACAATTTTTAACATAAGCCAGCCAGGGGATTGCTAACACCTTGTCCTTTTTGAGGCAGTCTAAAATGATGTCTCCATTCAAGCTAACCTCGCTGTTGGCCTACACACTGACCATAGTAAGAGGGGTGCTAACTTTACTTTACCAGATATACATGGAAGATTGAGCTCTGAGCGCATAATATAGTGTGAGCTTGTGCGAGGCAAACACAAAACCCGCCTGCAGATGCGATGTTCCTCCGTCTGCAAACTAGAGACATCCTGATATTCCCATAACTCAGCTTAATAAAGCGCTGCTGATACACACAGGGAATTATAAATATTCAAAAGGGTAAAACTGACCACTGCCAGCTGCCATTGGGATACTGTTAAGGCAAGGGGACCAAAGTATTGGTGATCGGGCACCGCAGTGCTTTTAGAGGTTGTAAGCAATCGTGTTAAGTTATTGTCGGGCACTGTTTCGCAGCCTGGTATGATGGACTGGTCCACAGTATCAAAAACTGTAGAAAAGTCTCCTAGGAACAAGACTGTGAAGATACTTTAATAATAAATATTTAGGGCCTCATTTATGAAAAGTGACGCATCGCTGTGAGGAAACAGCGATGCGTTACTTTTCATTGCGCCCTCCTTGTGACATGCTGGATGCTTCATATTTATAGTATGATGCATCATGTCGCAAGGAGTTACAGCTACGCCAGTATTTCTGACGTATTTGTAGGCGCAGAAATGGCGCATTGCTCGAGTGTGCCACAAAAGTGAAGCAACTCCATCAATGGGTCATTTCACATTAGCAAGTCCCATTTCAAATGTGCCTGCATCAGTCTTACGCCTGCTGTGAGGCTTACTTGCGGCAGAACGCCCCCCTGCATACATTATACCTGGCGCAGGTATAATGTGGCGCAGGGGTTTACAAAATGACGCATCTACCTAGATGCGTCACTTTGTAAATTTGACGCAACATGATGCATTTTTTACGCTGCTGGTGCGTCACAAAAAGTGACGCACCAGCAGCGCATAAGTGACGCAAGGGCTCATAAATAAGCCACAGAGTATAGATGTTTTCGTTTGTTGACCCGATTTTAGTGGGGGTGGATCAGGTCTGATTATCTCTGTCTAGGTGGTGAGCAACCATCAACTTATGGCATAGTGAGACTGTTTATGGAGACAGATCAACCAGTGCATTTCAGAAAATTAATTTACATATGTTCGGAAAGGGATGGAAGTGGAACATGTCAGCTGATGCTTTGGTTGGATAATGGGATAAAACATGCTGCCACAGAGCTACTACTCCTGAGGAACACATTTTGTTGCAGCCTAATTTATGTATTTTATACAGTACTCTTACAATGTACATGCGCTGTAAATAACCCACGTCAGTATTTGTTAATTTACTAATGTCAGAAAAATGGAAGGATGGTTTCAAGCTTCTAGCTTTTGGATCACGGGAGAGATCAGCTGTGAGCATTCATTCAACGAGCCAGTTTGCCTGCAAATCTAAAAAAAACTCACTTCTCAAGAACGTCGCCCCATCTGTTTGCCAGAAATAGCTTTTCCATTAGCCGAGATTAAGCCTTCTGCACGCTGCCTGCACATTCACCCACAGTTTTACTCGCCCACATCCCAGACACTGAAATAAATGGTCAGTCACATATCAGCCATGCCTGCTGGAGATAATGGACTTGAGCAATGGATAGCCAAAACTTGAATATGGCTGAAAATGACTACGCAATACAAAGATTGTATACACGAGCAGTTCACTTTAAGACAGGTGTAAGATTTGCTGCTTTAGGTTTCGAACAATGCTCTGGAAAATTATATACCAGTCTTCAGAGGCATGGATCATGCTATTCATGCTAGTGCTACTTAGCTTGCTATGGAAAAACAAAAATGATGTTGCTATGCATTTAAAATTAAAAGCATAGCAACCACTAGACCAATTTAAATGATGACTGGCAAGACACTGGCTGGTTTCCAGCCAATGAGGACGTCTCTTGCAGAACTCCTAACATGATGAAGAGGTGGATGGCATTGCTATTGTTCTGAAAGCTCAATGCGGGTTTGCTTATTGTAGGTAGATTTCTTTGACTGCTATCCAGTGATTATGCCAGTCAAAAGGTGATACAACCTGGATACCCCATTTCCTGTCACATCACACAGACATATATACTTTGATAGAAAAGCAGACATTTGAGGTGTGCGCCACTCTATGTCTGAACGGTTTGGTTTCAGAAATATATATATATATGTATATATATATATATATATGTATATATATATATATATTCACTAAAAAAAACATAGGTTTCACATCAGTTATAGTTAGCTGGAAATTTTACTGACATAAAACCAATGAAATTCCACGTTATAGTTAGTTGGACTCACTATAACTTGCGCGCCTGCAATGCACTGCTGATGACGTCACATATTACATCACTCATGACATGGTCAGTGACATCTCTCATGACATCACTGATAACACCATCCAGTGAATGTGTGTCTTTATGAAAAATAAATATGTTTTATATATGTATTTGTAAAGGACGATGGAAGAATAAATGGTTAAATAAGTGTGTAAATGGATGTTTTTTTTTAAAAGAATTGATTGGTTAACTGCCTTATTAAGTGTATCTTAGTGAATACATATATTAACGAGTAATTTTTAAATATTTAAATATATGTATCAGTGTTTCACTTTGTGTATAAGTGGCTGCATGGGTTGGTGACCAACTCACTGTTTGTATGTGTTTTGAAGACAGCATATGTGCAGGACTGTATGGGTGGATGAGTGTGTATATGTGTGTGTTAGTGAGTGAATGCCTGTCTCACTAGTGTCTTTATGAGTAACTACATATGTTTTAATCTTGTATATATGAGCATTGATGTATATAAGTAAGTATATGTTAGAGTGAGAGATTGAAAGAGTTCCTGTTTAAATAAGTATGTGTTTCTATAAGTGATTGTTTAAGAGAGTAAGTATGTGTAAGTTTCCTTAGAAGTAATGTGCTAATGTATGTATAGCTGTATATGCAAATAAATGGATGTTCAATAGTTTATTTGCATGTGTGAGTATGTGTGTGAGTAACTTTTGTAAGACTGTCGGTGTGTAACAGGATGTATATGTGTATCACTATATATGATGAGTGAGAATATGTATGAGTGACTATATAGAACTGTTGGTGTATGAGTGGATGTGTATATAGATGGTGGAATTACTGAATTGGTTATTGTAACTGGTATGGGTATCTCCATTTTTTTGAAAATGTTAGTTTCTATTGTTTGAATATGTGTTTCAAGGGTTACATTACACTGAAAGGAGGTCTGTCAGTCTGTCACACGGATGGTGTTATCAGTGATGTCATGAGTGATGTCACTGACCATGTCATGAGTGATGTAATATGTGACGTCATCAGCAGTGCATTGCAGGCGCGCAAGTTATAGTGAGTCCAACTAACTATAACGTGGAATTTCATTGGTTTTATGTCAGTAAAATTTCCAGCTAACTATAACTGATGTGAAACCTATGTTTTTTTAGTGAATTTAATAGGTTTTTTAAATGCTAATTCCTAACTATAACTAGTGTGAAACCTATGGTTTTTTCAGTGAATTTCAAACGTTTTTTAAATGCTAATTCCTAACTATAAGTCTCACTTTATAAATAAGACTGTTAGCGCTCTAGTTGTTCTTTAGAACACTCTGGTACATTCTGTCATTGGGCTACAGTTGGGCTACATCTAGCTGATATTTGGGATACATTTGTATTTTTTTGTCTCTGGTGGCCATCTCTTGGCTACATTGGGCTACATTGGGCTACATTTGGGCTACATTTTGGCTCTAACATATATAAAGCCCAATGTAGCACAATACATATTTTTCCAAAGTTAATTTTCGTAAAAACCACTTCAGAATAGGGCTACCTGTCCCTACAATTATCAAATTTTTGTTTTTTAATTTTTTTATTTTTTGAGCGCTCCCGGTGCGCGCCCCGGGGAGCGCCCCGGAAAGCGTACTTCTATAAAGCGCCCCGGGGCGCGCTCCGGGGAGCGTCCCGTGAGCGCGAATATCGCGAACGAAAACATGATCGTGACATATCGCGTAGCCGCGTCCGCGTGATACGCACGGCGTAAGCGCACCCGGAAGTACTCGAGCGAATACGATCGCGCAACGTAAACATCCGCCGCGCTTACGCTACGCGACCCGGAGCGCGCCCCCGGGCGCGCCCCGGGGCGCGTAGCGTAAGCGCGTCGGGTCATGTGACCTGAAAATAACACTTTTCATTGGTTCATAACAGTTTTGGTTTCATAATGATGAAGCCCCTGGTCTTGTGACCTGAAAATAACACTTCTCATTGGTTCAGGACAGTTTTTTTTCCAAATGATGAAAGACCCCACCTTTTTTCCTTATTCTGACTTTGTCCTTTGACTGAGGAAGACCTGTTTGTACATCTCTGTACCTTTTTGATCTTTATAATGGCTTCAGTAGCAGCAGCAGCTGGTGCATCTGCCCCACCACCACCACCACCACCACCACCACCACCAAGAGGACCAGCTCAAGATTATATTGGTGGTCAAGAAGAGGAGGAGGAGGAAGAGGAAGAGGAGGAGGGGAGGAGAAGATGGCTGCCTGAAGAAAATACCCCATACAAGCCCAAGCCACACATTGTATGGGAGATTTTTTCACTCCCAGGGGGCAAGAAAAAAGTGAAGGCGGCCAAGGTAACTTGCCTAATCTGCAATGAAGAATTCTCAAGGGGCAACCCAAACCAAAAATATTCCTTTGGTAACTATACCATGATTCGACATATGACCCGTAAGCACCCTAACAACTATTCTCGTGCAGAGCTCAGGGAACTGGCCAGTAACCTCCCCCAGTCTTCAAGGACCACCTCCCAAAGAAACGAACCCACTTCATCGGGACCAGAAACATCAGAGATGATGCCTTGTATTCAGCCAAGATTTGCTGATTTTAAAATCACTTGTACTGCATGTGGCAAGCTTATCGCCTATGGTGAACAGAGCATAAAGCTCATCGTCCTTGCAGGTGACAATCACAAGCGCCCCAAAAAGAACAAATTTTTTGTTTTTTTTGTTTTTTTGCTCCAGTTGAGCCAGTTTCAATTCCCTTTTTTTTGTTTCTCCCCCTAAAAAAATACAAAAAATATAAAACTGTTTTGAAAAGCCAAAAAAAGTACAAAATGTTAAAAAAACACAAAAAAAATATAAAACAACAAAAAGAAGAAAAAAAAAGTTCTTTTTAGAACTACCTCCAATTTCTAAAAAAAAGGCTTCCTTTTTTAAAAACTCTGTCATTCTTTTTTCCTCATAGTACGCTCCCCGGTACGCGCACCGGGGAGCGCACCGAGCGCTCCCCCCACGCAAAACGAAAAAAAAAATATATTTTAAATGCCCCGCTGGTCCCTTTTATTGCCTCCACATCAAACCTAGGGGGTCAGAGGGGGTCTATCCCTGACGCCTTATGGTCATTTCCCCCTTTGTTTTAGCCACCTCTTGTGTCTCGATTTTACCGAGACACAAGATGGCGGCCGCTCCGGACTGTTTCGAATGTTTACAGACACCCGAGAACCAATCAGCTCTCCGTGCGCACCTCACGTGGCGCGCCCGGAGCGCTCCCCGGGGCGCGTACCGGGGTGCGCCTATAGATATATATATATTTTTGAACCTAAATTACTCAAAATCTACTGGAGCACATATCTCGAGACATAGCAAAGGCACATCGGGCTACCAGTCCCTACAATTTTGCCAAATTTGGTGGATATCCATTCAGCCGTTCGGGCTAAAAGTGAAATCGACCTCCCTATGGAAATTAACATGGAGAAAACGTGTTTTGGGACCCCCTTTTATCTCGGCCCCCGCTTGACGAATCCCCCCCAAACTTTCAGGGAAGGACCGGGGCGCCGCGAGGCCATTTTGAGGAAATTTTCAGGCAGATTCGTCAACTGAAGCCAAAGTTATTCCAAATAGAATTTTGAGATTTAACATTGAAAAAAATCCTAACTATAACTACCTACTGGCGACCGCCAGTAGGTAATATATATATATATATATATTAGCAGCCCGTACCGACGTTGTATGAAATAGAATGTGTGTAATGTGTGTATTCAGATATGGTCATTCGCTTGTTCCCCCGCTTGAGGCTCAGTTGCAGCCCTGGTTCATGTTAGAAGGCGCGTGTCCCCCCGCTTGAGGCCCAGCTGCAGCCCTGGTTCATGTTATCAGGTGCATGTAATTAGTGTAGTGATCCGCCAACTGAGCCCGGCTACAGCCCTGGCTGCTGTTAGCAGGCACATGGAATTTGGTTTAATGTGATAGTTCAGTAACAGCGCACATGAGAGGGTGCAGTAATTATCCCCGCAAATAAAGAGAGTTCCCTTGAGTTCCTAGTTTCTTAATTCGGACTGGACAGTCCACTATAGAGATAATAATCGAATATGTGACCCGCAAGCATTCAATTACTTCAGACTTCCCTGGAACCATCAAAAAGAGCACTTACAGTCTAAAATCATATGTACTACGTAGCCGGTAAGTTGTATGTTGTCAGCAAATTAATTTTTATTATTTATAAAAACAGAACCAAATATAAAAAGCCTTTCAGTTAAACACATACACATATATATATTCCTTATGACAGTTGTTATTATTTGCATCAGTGTACTGTTGGTTTTAAAGCACTCTGTCAATTCAAAGGTACATTACTTCATGGCAGGAATTTTAGTAAACAATACATTCAAACAAATTTTTTAAAATGCTTTTTTTTTAAAAACCAAGTCGACGCATTTCGGTGGATCTCTGCTGTGCGCACCACCTTCTTCAGGACAATATTTAAACAGTTCTGTAAAAATAATTATTAAAAAACCACATATAGTCTATGCTAGATTTTTACTGCGGTAACCATCTGGAATCAGCGCCTCAATTGATTAGGAGGTTTATGATTTAAGCTGAGAAAAGACAACCTAAAAGGTGGGTGCTTAACCGTTGTATGCATGAGGCCCACCGCAGTAAAAATCTAGCATAGACTATATGTGGTGCTAGAACAGACAACAACATGTATGAATGTGGGGATGTATGTAAGGCATTGGGATCACAAAATTAGCACAGGGAAAGGTTCAACTGTAATGCTTAGCAACGAATATGGAACTTAGTAATAGGATTTACAGGAATGTATAATACAGATAATAAGTAGTCCTGTACCTATATTCTATCTGTGTATATAATGAGCCGACAACGGTCAATGATTTTTGGATAACCGGTATATAAACTGATAGCATGTATGGTCAGATTGTTACTATTATTATTCTTTGTAAACGTATGCCGAGGATAAAGTTTGATATTGTTTTTTAATAATTATTTTTACAGAACTGTTTGAATATTGTCCTGAAGAAGGTGGTGCGCACAGCAGAGATCCACCGAAACGCGTCGACTTGGTTTTTTAAAAAAAATCATTTAAAAAAATTTGTTTGAATGTATTGTTTACTAAAATTCCTGCCATGAAGTAATGTACCTTTGAATTGACAGAGTGCTTTAAAACCAAAAGTACACTGATGCAAATAATAACAACTGTCATAAGGAATATACATATATGTATGTTTTTAACTGAAAGGCTTTTTATATTTGGTTCTGTTTTTATAAATAATAAAAATTAATTTGCTGACAACATACATCTTACCGGCTACGTAGTACATATGATTTTAGACTGTAAGTGCTCTTTTTGATGGTTCCATGTAAGTCTGAAGTAATTGAATGCTTGCGGGTCACATATATGATTATTATCTCTATAGTGTACTGTCCAGTACGAATTAAGAAACTAGGAACTCTAGGGAACTCTCTTTATTTGTTAAGCTTTACATACCCTGTTCCCTTGACACATAAGGGTTACTCTCCTTTGATTTACATTGGAATTGTCCCCGCAGACACGCTCAGTCTCGTGTGCCCCCGCTTGAGGGCCAGCGGCGACCGTCTAACAATTAGAATTGTGTAAGTCTTGAATGATTGTTTCCCGCTGTTCTTATTTTTTTATGACCCACACCGACGCTCTTCGGCCCGAGTGCTTTTTAGACGTACCCAGGCCAAGCCACACACTGCGTACGGCCCTTTCAGACGCACCCAGGCCAAGGCACACACTGCATTCGGCACCCCCAGTATGTGTGAGACAACGGGCAGTCCCCCAAGGGAGTCTTGCGAATGGTTACTTACCACGCTTCGAGGTGAACACCTTTGTGACGCCCCAGCACACGGCCACAGCAGACGATCTGATTAATGTACGACCCAGATGGCATGAAGTGCGGAACGTAGCACACGCCCCCAGCGTTTGTCATGGCCCCAGCGTGCCCCTTGATGTGGCGCAATTGCGTAATTGGTGCTTCACACAGCATGAAGGGCGGACACACGCCCACAGAGCGGACACACGCCCACAACGTTTGTCACGCCCCCAGTGTGCCCCTTGATGTGGCGCAATTATGACTCACATGGCATGAAGGGCGGAACGTACCACACGCCCCCAGTGTTTGTCACGTCCCCAGCACACGCCCACAGCAGAACGCAGACACACCCACAAGGGACTACTTTGCTGTAACAGTTCTTTTACCTTTTAAATGTATATGGTGGCCATCTGCATAGCCTATGTCCTTCTGCTGCAATGGCCCTTTCCAACGCTGTATTGGGTGTCGTGATTGGTGCTGTGGTTACTGAGATTACCCGTCTCCAAGGTTTGGGCTCTCTCTTCATAATATTAGTATGGATATACATATATAACAGTTGCCTGCTGTGAAGGAGCCAAGGTACGAATATTCATGTGTTCAGGGCTTCTGTAATTTGTGAAACTGGCGATGGGCAGTACTTTTAAATTTTTCATCCCCCGCCCAGTGGGCGTGGCCACCCGTATGGCCTGTTGGTCATCGTAGTGCCGTAATTGTCACCAGTGATCCGCCATTTAGTTCACGTGTTAAAAATAAATCCCCAGTGGGTTGGGAACACACTGTTGTTGCAAAAAGTGCTGCTTGCATCCTCCAAAGACCATCACCTTGCCCTATGCTACTGCGTCGGTTTGTCGCAAAAGCGGGACTGCACAAGGGTGCAGCGGGGCTCTTCTCGCGGCTCATGCTGGGCCGCATACGAAATTACATTTGGAAAAACAATGAATGCCACACGACAACTCACTGGAGTAAAAAAGAAACAATACAACGACCATCAGGCCACGGGGGTGGCCATGCCCACAAGGGCGGGGTACCGAGAATCATTTGTACAGTTTAAAATGTGTGTTGAGGTTTATTCATCATCAAGTTGTTTGCCCATGAGGAAGTGCTGTTTGAAGCATGAAACACGTCGGGCTTGACCTTTATCAGAGCAAGACACTCTGCTTTTCAATTGCTGTTTCGTCCATTAAATCGATGTGCTGATTCACCTTACCTGGGCAGGCTGTTCTCTCTGCAGGATATATATATATATATATATATATATATATATATATATATATATATATATATATATATATATTATTATAATTTTTTTTTTTCACGAATGCCGGTAGTTGAGGAGCGCTGTCAGCGGGCGATCCGAGCCGGGCACCGGCAGTCCCAAATTATAGACTTCAAAAATCAGTTCACTACAAACTGATTGCCCGGACACCTTTTCTGTGCAATTCAATAAAGATTTATTGGCAACAACAAAGCGTTTCGGCAGTTAAGCCTTGATCACGTGATCAAGGCTTAATCGCTGAAATGCGTTGTTGTTGCCAATGTTGTGCAATTCAATAAAGATTTATTAGCAATAACAACGCGTTTCGGCGGTTAAGCCTTGATCACGTGATCCGGGCTTAATCGCCGAAACGCGTTGTTGTTGCCAATAAATCTTTATTGAATTGCACAGAAAAGGTGTCCGGGCAATCTGTTCGTAGTGAACTGATTTTTGAAGTATATATATATTCACTGAAAAAACCATAGGTTTCACACCAGTTATAGTTAGCTGGAAATTTTACTGATATAAAACCATTGAAATTCCCACGTTATAGTTAGTCGGACTCACTATAACTTGCGCGTGCAATGCACTGCTGATGACATCACATATTACATCACTCATGACATGGTCAGTGACATCACGCATGACATCACTGATGACACCGTCCTTGTGACAGAGTGACAGACCTCCTTTCACTGTAAAGTAACCCTTGAAACACATATTCAAAAATAGAAACTAACATTTTCAAAAAAGTGGAGATACCTATACCAGTTACAACAACCAATTCAGTAATTCCACCATTTATATACACATCCACTCATTCATCAACAGTTCTATATAGTCAGTCATACATATACTCACTCATCATATGTAGTGAGACACCTATACATCCGTTAACACACCGACAGTCTTCCAAAAGTTGCTCACACACATACTCACACATGCAAATAAACTATTGAACATCCATTTTTTTGCATATACAGCTATACACACACTACCACCTTACTTCTAAAGAAACTTACACATACTTACTCTCTTAAAAAATCACTTATAGAAACACATACTTATTAAAACAAGAATTCTTTCAATCTCTCACTCTCATATATACTCACTTATATACATCAATACTCACATATACTAGATTAAAACATATGTAGTTACTGATAAAGACACTAGTAAGACAGTCATTCACTTACTAACACATACATATACACACTCATTCACCCATACAGTCCGGCACATATGCTGTCTTCAAAACACATACAAACAGTGAGTCAGTCATTTATGCATCTATGTGCTAAGTAACACTCCCACCAAATCATACAGACACGTATACTGATACTAAAAAAAACATCTAATAACCCATATACACACATATGTAGCTACTCACCAACCCATGCAGCCACTTATACACAAAGTGAAACACTGATACATATATTTAAATATTTAAACATTACTCACTAATATATGTATTCACTAAGATACACTTAATAAGCCAGTTATTCAATATATTTTTTTTTTTAAAACCATCCATTTAGACACTTATTTAAACATTTATTCTCCCATCGACCTTTACATATACATATATAAAACATATTTATTTTTCAGAAAGACACACATTCACTGGATGGTGTCATCAGTGATGTCATGAGTGATGTCACTGACCATGTCATGAGTGATGTAATATGTGATGTCATCAGCAGTGCATTGCACGCGCAAGTTATAGTGAGTCCGACTAACTATAACGTGGGAATTTCAATGGTTTTATATCAGTAAAATTTCCAGCTAACTATAACTGGTGTGAAACCTATGGTTTTTTCAGTGAATTTAATAGGTTTTTTAAATGCTAATTCCTAACTATAACCGGTGTGAAACCTATGGTTTTTTCAGTGAATTTCATAGGTTTTTTAAATGCTAATTCCTAACTATAACTGGTGTGAAACCTATGGTTTTTTCAGTGAATTTCATAGGTTTTTTTAATGCTAATTCCTAACTATAAGTCTCACTTTATAAATAAGACTGTTAGCACTCTAGTTGTTCTTTAGAACACTCTGGTACATTCTGTCATTGGGCTACAGTTGGGCTACATCTAGTTGAAATTTGGGCTACATTTACATTTTTGGGTCTCTGGTGGCCATCTTTGGGCTGCATTGGGCTACATTGGACTACATTTGGGTTACATTTTGGCATTTTGGCATATATATATAGCCCAATGTAGCACAATATATATTTTATCAAAGTTAATTTTCATAAAAACCACTTAAGAATAGGGCTACCAGTCCCTACAATTTTTCCCATTTTTTTTTATTTTTATTTTTTGCTTTGGAGCGCTCTCGGTGCGCTTCCCGGGGAGCGCCCCGAAAAGCGTACTTTTATAAAGCGCCCCCGGGCGCGCTCCGAGGAGCGTCCCGTAAGCGCCAATATCGCGAACGAAAACATGATCATGACGTATCGCGTAGCCGCGTCCGCGTGATACGCACGGCGTAAGCGCACCCGGAAGTACTCAAGCAAATACGATCGCGCAACGTAAACATCCGATGCGCTTACGCTACTCGACCCGAAGCGCCCCCGGGTGCGCCCCGGGGCGCGTAGCGTAAGCGCGTCGGGTCATGTGACCTGAAAATAACACTTTTCATTGGTTCATAACAGTTTTAGTTTCATAATGATGAAGCCCCTGGTCTTGTGACCTGAAAATAACACTTCTCATTGGTTCAGGACAGTTTTTTTTCTAAATGATGAAAGACCCCACCTTTTTTCCTTATTCTGACTTTGTCCTTTGACTGAGGAAGACCTGTTTGTACATCTCTGTACCTTTTTGATATTAATAATGGCTTCAGTAGCAGCAGCAGCTGGTGCATCTGCCCCACCACCACCACCACAACCACCAAGAGGACCACCTCAAGATTATATTGGTGGTCAAGAACAGGAGGAGGAGGAAGAGGAAGAGGAGGAGGGGAGGAGAAGATGGCTGCCTGAAGAAAATACTCCATACAAACCCAAGCCACACATTATATGGGAGTTTTTTCAATCCCAGAGGGCAAGAAAAAAGTTAATGCACCCAAGGTAACTTGCCTAATCTGCAATGATGAACTTTCACGGGGCAACCCAAACAAAAAATATTCATTTGGTAACTATACCATGATTCGTCATATGACCAGAAAGCACCCAAACAACTACTCTCGTGCTGAGTTCAGGGAACTGGCCAGTAACCTCCCCAAGTCGTCAAGGACCACCTCCCAAACAAACCAACCGACTTCATCGGGACCAGAAACATCCGAGATGATGCCTTGCATTCAGCCAAGATTTGCTGATTTTAAAATCACTTGTTCTGCATGTGGCAAGCTTATCGCCTATGGTGAAAAAAGCGTTAAGCTCATCGTCCTTGCAGGTGATAATCACAAGTGCCCCAAAAAGAAGTAATTTTTTGGGTTTTTTATTTTTTTGCTCCAGTTGAGCCAGTTTCAATTCCCTTTTTTTGTTTCTCCCCCTAAAAAAATACAAAAAAAATATAAAACTGTTTTGAAAAGCCAAAAAAAGTTCAAAAAGTTCAAAAAACACAAAAAAAATATAAAACAACAAAAAGAAGAAAAAAAAAAGTTCTTTTTAGAACTACCTCCAATTTCTAAATAAAAACTTCATTTTTTAAAAACTCTGTCATCTTTTTTCCTCATATTACGCTCCCCGGGCCGCTCCCCGGTGCGCGTACCGGGCGCTTCCCCCGCGCAAAACGAAAAAAAAAAAATATTTTAAATGCCCCGCGGGGCCCTTTTATAGCCCCCACATCAAACCTAGGGGGTCAAGGGGGGGTCTACCCTGCCCCCTTATGGTCATTTCCCTCTTTGTTTTGCCCACCTCTCGTGTCTCGATCCTACCGAGACACAAGATGGCGGCCGCTCCGGACTGTTTAGAATGTTTACAGACAACTGAGAGCCAATCAGCTTTCTGCGCGCAAGTCGCGTGTCGCGCCTGGAGCGCTCTCCGGTGCGCGCACCGGAGAGCGCCTATAGATATATATATTTTTTTGAACCTAAATTACTCAAAATCCACTGGAGCACATATCTTGAGACATAGCAAAGGCACATCGGGCTACCAGTCCCTACAATTTTGCCAAGTTTGGTGGAAATCCATTTAGCCGTTCGGGCTAAAAGTGAAATCGACCGCCCTATGGAAATTAACATGGGGAAAACGCGTTTTGGGACCCCCCTTTTATCTCGGCCCCCGCTTGACGTATCCCCCCCAAACTTTCAAGGGAGAACCGGAGCTCGACGAGGCCATTTTCAGGAAATTTCCAAGCAGATTCGTCAACCGGTGCCAAAGTTATCCCAAATAGAATTTTGAGATTTAACATTGAAAAAAATCCTAACTATAACTACCTACTGGCGACCGCCAGTAGGTAATATTTATATATATATATATATATATATATATATATATATATATATACACACACACGCAGGTGGGACATGATGAAAGGCAATGGCAGCAACCACGGACATTCTCCTCACCCATCCTCCTGTCCTACGCGTTTCAGGCATGCGCCCTTCCTCATGGACAGCTACGAAGGATCAAGGCAAATAAACATGTCACCAGTATATTCCCTCTTTTATTTCCATAACTCGGATATAGCTCAGGTGAGTACTTTGCATTCTGGGACTGGTGTTGCATTTTGGGACTGGTGGTTTCAAACAAATTCTACACATGAAGGTTGCTACCTTGATACCAGCAATAAAGTCGGTTCTCGGGAGGGAACAATGTTTATGCGGAGCCGCTGATGAACGCTGGGTACACATAGTTCAGTTACTAGAGTCTCCTCACATGTTGGTCCCTAGATGTAAGGGGATCTGATGGACAGGAATGTTGGGCACTGGAATAGACTGTGTAATTATGCTCTATGGGTGCTCTACTTCTGTTTTACCTCTTATATATTATGTAGTGCGGGGCCTCGTAGAACCTGAGCAAGGTCCAGGTGAGGTGAGGTCCTTTTCCCTACCATGAAGGGTGAGCATAAATACAATATTTTCTTTGAAACTGTTTTTGGTGAAACACATTGTTTAGGTGATTGACATAGTAAGTTTATAATGACTATGCATTTTCCTCCATAGAATTCGTATTTCCTATCTGAAATGGAGGGTTAATGTCATTGGTTGGTACAGGTTGTATCGTACTCAACCCTTTTACATCCTACTTTTTCACTTTGGTGGTGGTGGTGTTTCTTTTGTTTCATCACTACTTAGAGCAACTATTGTAAGAACAGAGGCCCTGAGGAATGCCATGGGATAAAATACCCGCTAGGCAGAAACATGTTGGCCCGTTATTAGACAGATATTTGTTGACTGTCCTTTTTTTGCACTGTTCTATGTTTTTAATTAGGAGGTGTGGTTCGTCCGTAGAATAAAGTCAGAAATAGGAGGACACTCCATCCTATTTTAAAGTCACTATTTTTTCTGTTGTACGGTTTCTCACTTTACCATCAAAGATCAGCCATCATTGTTGGTCTGTTTGTATGGTTGGACCAAATCCTTGACCAGCAACTAATGGTGCTGCGCTTGAAGTCCAAATGATCAGGGGACTAGCCTGATTTGCACCGGGGTTTGGCCATATGATAGGACTGATCATTGAGTCAATTTGATGGTAACCCTTTGCTAATTGTTTTGGATTTGTCAACCATGTATGAATGATCTGTACTGTGTTGGTCTTTCCTATACATATAGTGTTCACCTTGTTTTGAAATAAGCTGTCTTGATGTGACTTATCCACCCCGAGATTCTGTTAACTCGGATTGACAGTGCAGCCACATAACTAAGCTGGTAGACCACCCTGTTTTTTGTGTTATACATCCTATTTTAATTCCCATAGGATGCGTAGTCGAACCTACAGCCCAAATTGATGGACGGAATTATCCAAAATATGGCATAAAGATAAATGTTGTTACGCAGACTGATCTTTTTCTTGTTTGGTGCAAATCCATTCAGAAGTTTCTGAGAAATTCAAGAAGAAAAAGTTAGTGATATCTCTGGCGTCAAAGCCTTTGCGAAAAAAAGAAGAGCTTGTGCAGGGAAATGCTTCACCAAGTCCCACAAACCTCTCCTGAAAATATGGGAAAGGGGGCAGGGTAGGAATGCACTGATGCCCAAGCCTTTGTCTTGGGGTACCTCTGGGAACCAATATGCAAAAAAGAGTAAAAAGGACCACAAGGTCACGCAAATTCGCAAATTTGCTGTAAACACGATTAAAACAACTTTTGGACAGGCTCCCATGCTTTGTTCATTATCGGCCTCCGGGTGGTTCCGGGGGCATTTTTTTAATAATGGAAGGGGGGCACATGTACTCCAACTCCTGGGGCTGGAAATTGCCCTGGGAACCGCCACCTTCATGGGGCTTCTTTAACAATGAATGTGGGGGAGGCCAGTCTGGCCTGCCAGCTGATCTGAGGACCACCACCTCCCCGGGGTTTAATGATAAAATATTATGGGGAGGCTGCGTGCCCCCCCCCCCACACACAGTCCCAGGGGCAGACACCTCCCTGGGGCTTTACGCTTATTAAATTGGGGACTGTGCAGCCCCCCCCCCCCAGTCCTGGGGACCACCATCTCTCTGGGGCACATGACAAAAAAGGAGGGAGGGTATGCAGCCCTCCTCCTCGAGCCAAAGATGGCCCTGGGGACTACTACCCCCTAGGTCCAGTTCGTGCAATGTCCTGGGGTGCAGTTCTCCTTGCGGTCGCTAGTAGTAAGCTATAGTTAGGACCTATTTTCTATAGGAAAAACATTTTAATTTTGCCAATAACTTGGCTCGCAAAACACGATTATTAGTAGACCTTGGGGCACTTTGGGGCTTATTTACAAGACCGCTGCACCACTGGCACGCCACTTTTTCCCATATTAAAAGTGACGCACAGGCAGCGCAACGGGCTTGGAAATAAGCTCTTTCGTATTCTGATATTGTCAGAATATGGAAAATGGTGAAGTGAGAATACTGATAAACATTCAGGAAATATGTTCCAGGAGTTTAAATAGCAGGAGAGGGCGACCGTCAGAGAGTGGGTGGAATCCGAGAGGTGGGCTCAATAGGCAAGAGCCCTTAAATGTCACTCAGTGGCCTCAGGATCTGTGTGTAATCTGCTGGTCACGTTTGACTCATCATAAAATCACTACTGGGGTTAATGCGCCTGCTATAGAGCCCGATGTTGAAACTTCATGTTACCACAGGTGTGTGTCCAAAGGCCAAATGTACTAATCATATAAAGTGTCGCAAACCTCCAATTCAACCTTTGTGACTGTTAAAATAAATTTTCCTATATACTTATTCCAACATAGAAGTCAGAAATGTTTTTTCATTCCTAAAATGGGATCCTGAATGGATAGAATGTGATATCTGGAACAAGCATACTGTTGGCATCCCTTCCAAATACCGAATTGGTATCTTAGGTATCAATGTTTTAAGGCTGAAATAAGGCCTCCATTTTTTTTTTTTTACTGACACCTCAAATGGAGTGACAATGCATTCATGTGGACACCTTCCCATTATTAAATATTTTTAAAAAATGGGGGGAAAAGGAGGCAGTGACCATGGGGAACACAGTCAATTTTTAACAAAACTAAAGTATTTTTTTCCTTTTAAACGCAGTCCCATTTCCTGAAAAGAAAAAGGACTTCATTAAAAAAACACAGAAACGTTTGCCTTACTAAAAAGCATTCACAGACATGTGGTCTTTTGATCCTCAACAGGCCACCATCGCTTTGATGGCCTCCAATTCTAGTGAGTCACAATTTGCAGCCTACTTCATTAATGTTCATGATGTAGGTCGGATACTGACACATTACAAATCAGGATTTTAAGAACTTACCTATGTACAGGTAAGTTCCTAAAATGCTTTACTTTTCTCAAGAATACTGGTTGCAAATTGATACCAGTAATTTGCGACCAGTGAATAGTACTTCTGGTCCCCAGTGTATTAGCTTGGTGCATTAATACCTATTATAACAAATCAATTTCTATTGTGTGCTATAGACATGCTGATTGTTAGTGTGTTATTAAACACACTCACCTAAATACATGTGCCTACATACATACAGAGCAGATACAGACTGACATGCTCACAATCTGGCTTTATGCCTTTGCCAACTTGTAAAGAGCATGACTTTGTTTGCCCCTGAAGTTTGCTCTGGAGTCTGGAAGCGATGTGATGCAGTATCCCACAATGTTGCTTTTGACACCGAACTCCAGGCAAGAGACAACTCAAAGCAAAGGGTTCCCTTGAAGTGAACCATTTGGAGCAGGAGGCGTTGGTTAGGGAGCCCTCAAACACTGCTGCTCACAGCAGCACATCAACACTAAAAGAGGCCAGGTACCATTGCAGGCTTACCGCTCGCTCTCTGTCTTGGTATCTACACTCTGACCTGGGACATAGTTGGGATGATTTGTCAGGGCTGGAACCAATTCTGGCACATGATGAACTATTTGGCCTGGGTTGGGATTGGTTTTCGCCTCATGCCAGCATTTTGGGAGATCCAAGTAATTCAACGTGACCCGCAAACATAGGCACTTAATAGGTGAAATAATGAAAATATTAGATTCTAGGTAGTTCGAGGTGGATTCGACCACCAAATCTGCCTTTTCCATGTAAAGTAAATATAATGTTATGTAACGTATGGTAGGATTTTTTTAGCCATGTACTAATAATTCCTAATGTTGTCTTAATGCGTGTTGTGCCATGATTTGAAGTCCTGTCTATCCACGGATATTGGCTAACTTTGTCAGTATTCAAGGGGCTTCACCCCTCACTCTGCCTTATCTAGTGCAATGCCTAAACCAAACTGTGCCGTGAAGGCATAGTAAAGAGGTCAAAACAACCCCAAACTCAAACCCTCAAAGGTTTGATGGTGTATCAATTGTCAGATCATCCCAAAATTTGAGAGACTTGAGATTGCTGTTATTTGAAGACCAGACCTTACACATTCGTGTGGTAGAGACTGACTGTCGTTCAGGGTAATTAGATGAGAGGCTGGTGTGTCTAAAAGGACCAGTATGGTGAGCTAGACATGGGTTATATATTGTAAATATCTCCAGTGCTTGTGCTGCGACCAGGTCATTTCAGAGTACAGGAAACAAGGTAAAATGTTAAATTAGTTGTTACACATATCCTTGAAACTTAATTGTGTCTAGCGGTGTCCAAGAGGAACCTCTGCATAGACGATGATTCATCAAAATGCCAGGGGTAGCAGAAGTGACATCACATGTCCTTTAACTCCAATCACACCAATAGAAGTGACATGATATGACCTTTGAGTGTCTCTTTATAGCCTCTTTCATCTCTGTCCCACACCTTCACCCTTCTTTCTCACATGCCTCTGTCTCCCCTATCTACTCCACCTCACAGCTGTTGCTGCTATTTTTCTCACCTTTTTCTCACCGCTTTCCGATCTATCTCCCCCTTTTCTTGTCTCGTTTGATCCTCTCTTTCATTTCTCTCCTCTCTTTCTTTGAGTTATTTCTCACACCAGTCTGCCTGTTTTACCTCTCACATCTGCCCTTCACTAACTCTTTGAATTGCTTCTTTATGATATGCACGCCATTTTCCTGCACTGTCTCTCTCATCCAAATGTCTCCATCACTTCTTCCTCACACCAGTCTCACCTTCTCTTTCTGCCACTTCTACTTTCTCTTTACCATCAGTTGTTATAGCATGTTTCTTTCCCTCACCTCTCTCACCTGTCTAAGTCTCCCTTACAAGATTTTTATTGCTATCACATTGGTCTCCTCTTTGTCCATGAAACTCTTGAGTCTAGATGGTGAGGATTGAAGCGAAACTTAGTGGTGGAAGCAATACGGAGGGTACTGTCATGTGCCCGAGTTATGCCCGGTAGGAAATAGTACCATTCTTGCAAACATACAAATCTTTTTCCTAAAATTGCCTTTTTGTAACTTAAACGTTTGACACTTTGAACTTTGGCAGTTGTGACGCTTGGATAATTTTCGCAGAGAGCACCAACCTTGCTGACACAGAACACTTCATGACAATCCTATCACACTGCATTCGCACTTGGTGCAAGGCCTCTCACATGCGTAATACAAATGTGTTTTATTATTACATTCATATGGCAGGACAGCTATCAGTAGAACAAAAACACTGGTAACCCGATTACAATCTGGGCTCGAGGCTAGGTTGCCATTTTCTATATGTATATCCTTTAGTTTCATAGCATAATCAAAGGAGACACTTCTGCTGACTGCAAAGGGTCCCTACATGACTGAAGCTTTTGCCTAGCAGCTGACTGACATCTCAGTGAGGGGTGCCCAGTTTGTGACCAAGATGGGGTCCTACACTCTTATCCGACAAGTAAAGGAGTTAGGACATCCAAAATGGGGGTTTTCTTGCAGAAAACACATTCACACCCTAGACATGTAAAAATAGTGTTAGCTTCTTAGGCGTATGCTTGATTGTTATAATCTTGTATATGTATGCATATATAACTTGTCTCAACAAGATGGTGGAACTCTTTGTTTCATTTTCTGTGTTGACACTTCTTATAATTTTATCAGCTTCTGTTTATTAATACTCTCAGCCCATATATTCTAGACAAGAATCACTCAGCTTCAATAAATATTGAAAACTTCCCTTTGTGTATTTTTTGTACACTTCTCTGAGCAAAAGAAAGCACGAATTACTGAGCGAAGGTTTGATGTCTGTCACCACGGTTCCTGCAAGGCGCCACCCCCCTTCGGGGAATGGCGTCGTTAGTGGCAGCCAAAGGGCCGACCCAGAGTAGGTTCACTTCCGAGTCAGCCGACCCGGAAGTGGATATGGTGCAAGGACCAATAGGAACGGGGGGCGGCGGAGCGCCCCGGAAGTAGTGGTATGGCGCGAGGTATAAAAGCCCGCGACCATCTTAGAGGCCCCCTCTTTGTCCGCTGACCGCCCAGGAGTCGGACGTCGCCTAGAGAAGACATCGCGGGACCTTCGTGTGGGAGTGAACAGCGAGGGTCAATCCGACTCGTGATCTAGGTTAGCGGGCCGTGCAGTGTGTTGTATGATTGAGTTTTAAAGTTGAGGGAGCGTTATGCATGCATATCTCTTTGTTCATACGTTTTGTGGAGGGAGGATCGGGTTCCAGCGGTAATTTTAAATGCTGTTGAGGTCGCCCCCTTGTTGTCTTCATATCCAGGGGGGTGAGCGCTGGCGCATTTAGCACAACCTGATTCCCCGGGAACAAGCCCAAGCCGCGGCACGGCTTGCCTAAATGCATGTAATATCAGTTAAAGGTTTTTAACGTTTGTTTTCTTTAAGTGCAGGATGCCGCCGAAGAGGGCACCGAAGGGCAAAGAACCCGTAGCCAAAAATGATGAATACCTCGCTTTTACGGAGCTGCTGGAGTTCACAAGAGAAAAAGGCGTGGATTGGGTACTAAAGAACATGAGAGAAGGAGCTAGAGCAGATGCGAATTCTCAGGAAGAAAGGGGGAGAGGCAGGAGAGCGAAGCGTACCCCAGAAAAGCTTAAAGGTGCGACAAAAGGCAAACGGTCTAGGCCGGCAGACCCCCAACCAGCATCACCAGGTGAGGAGGAGGTCCTAGAGACTTTTGACTCGAATTCAGGCGCAGATAAAGACAAAGACGATACTGAAGGGCAGCACGTGGTGACTAGGCCCACGCAAATAGGAGGGCTCCCCGTCACTCCTGTGGGGGGGTCCTGTTCGCAGGGTATGTTACCGCCAGTTGTGGCGCAACCGGGTAGCGGAGTGTCTCAAGTGTGGGTGCAACCCGGAGGGGTCGCGCAGTTTCCAGGGATGCAATTATATGGATCGCATGGGCAAGCGATAGGTAACGGCCTCATAAGCTCGATGCTTCCTGCCATGTCCTACCCGACAAATGGGGCCCCCGTAATGATGAATGCTTACTCGAATTTAGGGTGTCCAACACAGGGCCCAATGGCTAGCACCGTGGTTGATGGGACTGGGTCTCCTAATAGCCAGATACAAGGGGTGGCTGGGGGGCAACCAACAGGTCACCCAATGTTAGCATTTAGCCCGTTAATGTTTGGTTCATCCTCAATGACCCTATCGCCATCCACAGGGATCACCTGGCACGTGCCAGCAGATATGAAAGAAAAGATACTCAGAGGTGAATATGTGGAGGTGTTCGACCTCCTTAATGCAGGGGTAGCGGCGGGAAAACCCAAAAGTGGGAAAGAGGGTGAATATAATCAAAAGAAGTCGTGGGTGGAGAGGTCCATGAAAAATTGGATCACGGGATTTGCTATTTATGCCGCAGTTATATTGGAAAAGTATCCTGTGCTGGGCCGTCAAATGATGAGCTATATATCCCTGATTCACGGTGCGGCAGCTGAGTTTCCAGGCCAGGCGTGGTTAAAGTATGATAAAATGTTTAGACAGATGAAAGCTGTCCACCCAGGTATATCCTGGGACCAGCGGGAGATTAATCTATGGCACACAGTGTTCTATTCCTCCCCCTCAGAGTCTAACACTGCTCCCCCTGCTCAGAATCAGTCCTTTCGGAGTGACAAAGGCGTTGGAGAGAAAAAACAGGCCTGCTGGCAGTTTAACAGAAATGAGTGTACCAGGGGGGTCTTGTGCAGGTTCAAACACTGCTGTTCGTATTGCGGTGGAACCTCCCATCCTGAAATCAGATGTTTTAAGAAAACTGGAAATCCCAAGGAACAGTCCAGCCATGTCACCCCAAAGGGAAAGCCACCTAAAACTTCCGACAAGGCTACCAACTCCCATTAAACGGCATGTCCTGACACACCTCCTCAGTAGGTATGACAACCTCGAGGAGGCTCAATTCCTGCTTCATGGTTTTACGTTTGGCTTTCGTATCCCGTCTTCAGCCCCCCCTTCCAATGTCCCGCCCCGTAATCAAAATTCAGTGTTGCGAAACATGGGGGCAGCGCGAGACAAAATCATGAAGGAAGTATCCTTGGGACGGGTCGGGGGCCCTTTCAAAGATCCACCTACCCATAATCTGGTTTGCTCGCCGTTAGGATTAGTTCCGAAAAAAGAGGAAGGTAAATTCCGTCTGATTCATAATCTATCAAGCCCCCCAGGGTTATCTGTCAATGATAAGCTAGACCCAGACCTGTGCTCGGTACGGTATACCAAGTTTGACACGGCCATTGAAAAATTGCAGGCACTGGGGGAAGGAGCATTAATGGCCAAAGCTGATATTGAGTCGGCTTTTAGGTTACTGCCTGTTCACCCAGAAGATACCAGGTTCTTGGGTTTCACTTTTGATGGTAACTACTTCATAGACTTATGCATGCCTATGGGGTGTTCTATTGCCTGTGCAGTTTTCAAGACGTTTGCGAGGTTCTTGGAATGGGCGGTGGAGCAGTTCCTGACCTCAGACAAATCGCATGCAGTAGTCCATTACTTGGATGATTTTTTATTCATGGGTCCCGAGGGTTCCCAGTCTTGCAGGAAGGCCCTTCTGGGCTTCCAGCACTTGGCTGGGGCGCTGGGGGTGCCATTGGTGGTGGAAAAAACCGAAGGCCCGACTACATGTTTGACCTTTTTGGGCATTGAAATTGATACTACAACAGGTGTGTGTAGGTTGCCAAGGACTAAAGTAGATGCCTTCAAGGCCGCAATTGATAGCTGTTTAGGAGCAAGGAAGGTAACCTTACACCAGTTACAGGTTCTTTTGGGTCAACTGAACTTTGCCCTGCGGGTCATACCAATGGGCAGGGCTTTCTCCAGGAGTATAGCGAGGGCAATGTCCGGGCTGCGGGCAAAGCACCACAGGGTGAGGCTTTCAGCCGAGGTGAGAGAGGACCTACTGATTTGGAAATGTTTTTTGCAGGATTTCAATGGCACAGTGTTGTGGCGGGCAGCCAGCACCTCAAATGCTGACCTTGAGCTATTCACTGATGCTGCAGGGAGTATTGGCTTCGGGGCGATCTTGGGCCCAAAATGGTACATGCAGCATTGGCCAGACGAATGGATAGAGCGAGGTCTGACCCATAACATTTCTTTTCTAGAGTTGTTCTCCATTGTGGTAGCTTTGCACTTGTGGGGGGATATGCTCGCAAACAGGCGCATTGTATTCTGGTCGGACAGCATGTCAGTAGTCATGGTGATTAATAACCAGAAAGCAACCTGCCCTTGGGTGCTCAGGCTATTGAAAGAGTTAGTATTGCAGTGCCTGAGCCACAATGTCCAATTCACTGCTAGACATGTTCCAGGTGTAGAGAACAAAGCGGCTGATGCATTGTCTCGTTTTAAGTTGACAGAATTCCGGGAGCATTGGCCGCAAGCGGAGACGACAATGACAGCCTTCCCAGCGGAGCTATGGAAGTTTGGTGCCCCACGGCTGCCGATTTGATATCTGCATCCTTGGCCCCCAAGACTAAGAGTATATATCAAAAGTCCTGGGAGTGTTATGCGGCATACTTGAGGGGAGCGGGCCTAGTGGACGCCTTTGTGCCGCAGAGCGTGTTAGGTTTCATAGTACAACAAAAAGAGAAAGGGAAATCTATGGCATTCATGAAAAGACAGTTGTCGGCATTGGCATTCTATGCAGGTCTACAGGGAGTTTCTGACCCGACAAAGGATCAGAGGGTAAGAAGAGCAATGAGAGGTTGGGAACGCTTGACACCAGGGGAAAAAGATTCCAGAAGACCCATAGACGTAGGGAAGTTGGTTAAAATCTTGGAGGCACTGCCGTTCGTTTGTTTTTCCCCCTATGAGACGCAATTATTCCGGGTGGCCTATGCCTTAGCCTTTTGCGGAGCATTGCGGATCTCTGAATTACTCCCAGCGTCCAAGACAGATAGTGAGGGGGGCCTAAGGTGCTCGGACATAATTGAGTCCGAAGGTGTCCTGAGACTTAGAGTTCGTAGATCGAAGACGGACCCTTTGAGTAAAGGGACTTGGTTACAATTGGGTAGAGTAGAGGGGGAGCCCTTCTGTCCAGTTAACCTACTGAGGGGATTCATCCAAGTCAGGCCTCAGGGAGCGGAGGATAGACTGTTAATTCACGAGAGAGGTCTACCTCTTACCAGGTTTCAGTTCACACGAGTAGTTAAAATGACCCTGGCAAGGATCGGAGTTGATCCTACCGACTTTACATCCCATTCTTTCCGAATTGGAGCAGCGACAACAGCTGCTGGCTTAGGCCTGCCCGAACAGGTAATCAAGAGATTAGGTCGCTGGAAATCAGCATGTTATGAACGTTATGTCCGCCCGCAATTAGTCTAGCAAATCTGTTTCTCTAATTTTACGTCCCCTTCTGCTTAGATTCATTCTCACCGTATCTCTTAATGTTTACTATAGGTACCTCCCCTAAGAGAATCCAAATATGTTGGTGTGGCCACTCTTTCATTCGCAGGGCGGGGGCGCACTTCGAAAAGACGCTCAAAGACAGGGTGACCATGATGCATGGTTGTGATCATCATTGGGTAGGCATAGGCGGGCAGCGCCTAGCGGACGTCCCGAGTGATGTTAAGGCGGCTTTGGCCAGAGGCATGCCTTATCCGGATGTATTCGTGTTGCACTGCGGAGGCAACGATATGATTCCGGGCGGAAGGAGAGGTGTGAAGGAGTCCCTGTTCTCTACTCTAGCAGCGGTCAAAAGCATTTTTTCGGAAGCCATAGTACTGTGGTCTGAAGTCATCCCGAGGCTCGTTTGGGCGCGGGGCACACCTATGAAAGCAGTGAACAAATCTATTAAAAGGTTGAACCAGTCGGTGGCGGAAATCCTCCAAAAATCTAGTATTAGAACTATTCGTCACAAGTTGATACAAACGACCAGGCCGGAGTTATACGCGGAGCACCTTTCTGAGGCGGGCACTGAGATATTTATAGAAACAGTCCTAGGGGCCATCTCCGAAGCTCTCGAGCGTGGGGGGGGAGGTCGAGTCCGCCAGTAAGCGCCTCGCCCTGTGGCGGGGTTCCGGACAAGAATACCACGGGAACTTCTTGTCTAGTGACAGTTTTACCTCTGAACAGGTTTGCTAAATCATTCTGGACTCTGGGCTGGCGGGAGAGTTGGGGCTGACCTGCTGGTGGCCTTGGCTCTTCAGCCCTACCCCGGAGGCCGCTGGTTGCCCAAGTGGGGACACATTACTCACCTGCGGCTCTGTTGACCGGAAGGGGGTTAACGTAAAGAGAGCAGGTGATCTGGGTTGCGGCCTGCTGGCGCAACCCTGAATTCAAATCAAAGGCCCATTGGAGAATGGGCGGTAAATGAGTGTATATTCTATATAAGTGCAAGTTTATTCTTAAATACTGTGATGGAATATTTTACTAATAAATAAAGAAATGGGTGGGTCAATGAAGTAATTGACCTTTGAACTTAATTTTTAATAAACAGGCACACTGCAGAAAATCAAGCATGACTCCTGAGTTTGATGTTGAATTGGGGCCTCGTAAAGCATGCAGTGGGGAGGGGGGAGAATGCACTTTGTATGCCATCTATGAGTTTTCATGTTCAGTGGTTGCCAAAACGACTCATTCTTTTTTCAGGTTTAGGGGAGGCTGACAGAGGTGCTGCAAGCTAGTTGGTACAAGAGTCAATATATCCTAAGGGGACAAAAGGAATCCGTCTGGCATCAGCCAGTGTTTGTGTTAAGCATAAACTCGCAGTTTCTACTGATTGGAGGAAACTACACAACAGTAAAGGGAAGCAATGCAGAGGGTAGGGTGAAGTAACATGGAGGCAGGAAGTGTAATGGAAACAACACGGAGGGCAGGTTGGGAGAAAGTGTTACAGCGGGGCAGTTGGAGACAGACGCAATACAAGGAGAGGCAACGTGGAGTGTGGTAAGAGAAGAGAACCACATGGATGAGAGACAGCAATGTGGAGCTGGAGGAGAAGCACCCAGATGACAAAGCAACACAGAGGAGAATCACACGAATGTGAGCGGATTTCAGGAGGGAGGTTAGAAGCACATGGACAAGAGAGAACAACCTAGATCAGGACAGAAGCGAGAAGAGAAGCACATGAAGGAGACAGCTGGAAAACATACACACTGTCTTGGAGTGCTTCTCCTTAAAGAAAAAAGTAGTGCTTGAAAAGTAAGGAGGGGAAGGACACAGGTAAATGAGCCATGCTCCAAGGAAGGGATGAATACAAAAAGTGGGTTAGAAGATAGCTAGTAAAAAACTAAGCAAGTGAAAGTGACATTAAAACTGATGGTAAGCATTGTGGATGTTCAATGCCCAATGAAAGCTGACAATAAGGCTTTTTGCCAACAGACAGCTGTGCTGTCTGGTAGGTGAGACCTAATGATCAAATGTAAATCAAGCATTGAGGATAATCAGTAGTGAAACTATGTAAGAAAATTATTTTGAGTGAAGAAGATGGAGAACCTTAAAACATACAGAGAGGTGTCCTTCATACCTTAAGGGACACATAGAATGTATTTCTCTGCATTCTTCCCTTCAATAGTCCATCTTTACTTCTTCACCTCCAATAAGCTCCCAGGTTCCCCCTTCCTTACTCCCCAAAACATACATTGTACACCTTGAACATAAGGGACATGACAATAACAGTAAAAGTAAGTGATGGGCAGGGATGAGGCTGTTTGTGCACTGCACTGCCCAAGTTTCTGCAAGCCATGAGATATGATATTTTAGGGACAACGCACCCGTCCTCTTAAGTGCATTAACCAATTGGAAGATATCACTGTTTCTTCTATGCCGGTTTACTTTTGTGTCATGGACTCTCTGTGAAACATCATCACACTGTACTATGTAGAATTAATGTAGAATTAACTGTAAATATATTAAGATGGTATCTATTTTAAAATAAGCATTTTACCAATGTGCCATTTACAATATGAATGCTATATATACACATTTGTATAGCATTTTTTAAATCAAACAATCTAAATATGGAAAACACAGTTAAGGATTGGATTCCTCTGGTTTGTGAAAGAATTTACCCATACACTGTAGCTACCTCAATCTACAACTATGTTCATAAAAAAGAGTGGGAGGATCTCCTCACAGTAACACACGTGTCCAGGAGATATCTTACCAGAATAGTGGTCCTTCTAGTGTCTTACATCCACCCTGCTTTGTTAGATCCTTTCGATTACAGAGCTCTTTAAAGGCTGAGGGTCCATCCATTGACGAAAGGTCTGTCTAAAAAGATAGCTTAATTATTGGGAAACCATTATTGGAAACTAACAGGAAGCCATCTGATAGTCGGCTATTCTCAACATATAAATATGCTGACATCTTCCACCTGTTACACTCTTCTCATTCTCCGCAAAATCTTTCCATATATTCCGGTCGACCAACAAAGAACAGTCATGGCAGCTTTGGTTATGTCCAAATTGGACTATTGTAACGGGTTGCTGGTGGGTGCAAGCAAGCTCGTTTTAGCCAAGCTACAGGTTCTTCAAAATTCTGCGGCACGCCTGTTGTTTGGTCTAACCCTTTTTTCTTTGGCAAAACATGCCCTGAATGAACTACATTGGCTGCCTATTGTAAAGTGAATTCGCTGTAAAGCTTTATGTATTGCCGTTAAAGCTTTACACAGGAGCAGCCCGGAGTACCTGCAGAATCTTTTCCAATGGTATATACCCTCCCGGACGTTACGTTCCTCTTCGGCCAACAACGTAAAGGTTCCCACCTTCCGCCTACAGAGATGGGGGGGCGGGGGGAGGGGAAGCTTCCACTACAACTCAGCAAGGTGGTGGAATGCACTCCCCACCCACCTGAAATCAGCCCATGACCTTCTAGTGTTTAGAAAGAATTTTAAAACCTGGCTTTATACCATCTAACTGTTTCGTTTTCTCAGTGGGGTTCGTAGCTGGTGACTCGTTTTTCTCTGTTTGCGTCTAGACGCCTTCGGGTCATAGTGCGCTATATAAATAAATTAATTAATTAATTAATAGTCAGAGCACACAAAGACCGGGAATACCAGTGGCATCTGCAATTTCTGCACATACCCATTATTGTAATCAATGCCAGCGAGATTGTGGGGTCAGCCATGAAAGGAGCCCAGGATGCACAGAAATTATTTAGCTCTGCTTGTAGGTTCCTTTTCAGTTTAGGCCTTTCACAAAAAAACTAGCTGAAAGTTCAATTCTACTGAGAATGCACAATGTTACAGCAGTCAAGGATGATGGAGCGTGGATATTATCTGACATCTACCTTTATCAATTCTCACCTGTAAAGGATCATTATGACAAATATTTCTTGATGAAGACATGTTAACGTGCTAAAGTAAAAAAATGTGAGAATACATGCTGCATCGTAAAGCATGCAATTTGTTCTAAAATAATGATACGACAATGTAAACAAAAAGAGATACAATGAGAACTACACACATATGAATGCATTTACGTGTTGTGAGAAAATAAAATATTGTTAACATAGAGAGTTTTGTGCTAATATTATTCAAATGTGTATCGTACATGAAATATATACATGCAAAATTGCTTAAATTAGAGAGATTTGACATAGTGCAAATCTGAGCTTCTGTAAAGTTTACACAATAACGCATATTTGAGAGTGCCACGTTAATAATTTGCTTTGAAAATGATAATGTACAAATAATGCTTAAGAAATTTTTTTTTGTAGTGCCTAATATTGATATGTAGAACCTGAAAGAAACTATAACTGCCATAATGGAGGGAATCGAAATGCATGTATGAATGTATGATTTATAATAAAATTAAAGGGTAGTGATTCAGCTAATTTTCATGTAGGCCTCAAATGCTTCTCTTTTCCCTACATTATTGTAAAATCATGTGAGACAGTCACATAATCCCTATGTGTACTTTCTCTGAAGTTTCTTAGCTAACAATGAACTCAATACTCGCTAGGAAGCATATTCAATAGAATTGTAACAGTATTGTTGCAAATCCAGGGGAAAAGCGCCTGGGAACGGCCGGACTGTGAGCAAAGTAAAATTCCACCCACTTACGTGGAAGTGACAAAATGGGAAAACAATTTAACTTAATGAATCTTAATGAAATTTGCAAAAAGGATTACTTAATTCTTCTGGATTTGTGTGTAACACTGCTCACCTCAAAACAGCCCACTATGAGTGACCAATGAGAATCCCATGGACTAATGGAATTGATACGTTAAGGGGAGTAAACCTGGAACAATTTAAGGTATAATTGCCCCAACGGAGGATGAATATGGGCTGGTTGTCATTTTCCTTTACTGCCTGCCAGACCTTTAATCCCTATTGTCTTTTCCATGCCCCTTTCATCCATACTGGGTAGAATAGACCTTAATGAACTGAACTATATCTACTGCGACCCGAAATCCTGAACTTTGCCAGCTGGTAAAGTTGTGCAGGAAAATAACCTTTCGGCTGAGAGGTTATCTGACTCCAATTGTGGCAAATTGTGCTGCAGTTCAGACTTGACCAGATCTAATTGAGGGTGAACTTGCAGCGATCAGCTTTGCTTTGGTTTGCATGATTAATAACTGAACCTCAAATGTATTCTGTTTCGCTTTACAGCAAATTTACGGCTGTCTAATAATGATCTGTTTTGTGTTGTGAGGCTACTTGTAATAATACTTTGTCATTAAATCTGATTTGAAATGTATTATCTTGACTTGTCTGTGGAATAAGAGGCATTAGATAAACGTTTTCCATTAATTATCTTTATCAATTCTGTCTCATTCTTTTAGTCATATTACTTATCTCAAGGCATGTGTATCTGTGGCTGACAAAGGTTTTGAATTAGGTTTGAGGTAAAAAAAAAATATTCCAGGTCCACATAGAATAATTGCCCACATTTCCTAGTATTTTAGTCCTTGCTAAACAAAAAGATCCATCGGAAGGATCATGGCTTGTGGGCACTCTTCGAAATAATCAAGACTATTGTGATACTCAGGGTTGGTATAAGGGTGAAGGGAAATATAGGTAAACGTTGTGCTACATCAAAGGCATCTATCATTTAGAGGGTGGGGGGCAGGGGAAGCAGATGAAATATACATGCAGAACTAGCCACACAATGCTGGGATTTTTGCCTTCAACACCACATATCAGTCAGGTTGTAAAAAAACTCTAACCATAAACAATGCAGTTGCAGACTGACCGCCATTGTCAGCATATTTTAAACTATAGAATTGGCAAATGCATATTTCAGATTTCCAGAGTATCACATTACTATGGACCATTCATCTTCAACATAATAACATCATGGATGAATATGTAATTCCAATATTTTTGTAGCTGGAGATCAGATCCTGTGTCTTTAATCACTGTCACTTTCCTAAAGATTTGAGTGCATATTTGCAAGCCCCTTTTAATCGCTCTTCCAGCCTCACAACATGGTGCAAGAGCGATGCAACTTCAAAATGATATTTACGAAGTCATGCAAAGCTACCTTGCATGGCCCTGAGTGGCTTCATAGATCATAAGTAATGCAATGCAGTGATACTCTGCTCCAGGAAGGTATTTCGTTGGATGTTGTGTGGGTGTTCACACGCAACATCCATGGATTCTGATGCATTCCCAGGTTTACCAGAAGTGGTAGACCTGGAAATGCGCCAAAATCCTACACCTCCCCAGGTGAGGCATAACGAGGAGAAATATTTTTATTTCTCCTTGTTTTTTTCCGCTTTCTACATGTGCTGCATTCTGAAGCGCATATAGATGAAGGAAATAGGCTCAGGATTGTTTCTGTGCTTACTGCACAAAAACAATCCTCTTCACAATGCACGCACCCTTGCACCAGGGTGCAAGGATGCCTGCATTGGTGCTAGGCAGCCAAACTTGTGACAGAATAGGAGGAAAGGCAGGATTGCCCGTATTGACTTAAATGCAGCACATTCCTGTTGCTCTTTCCAATTATTCATATTATTAAACTGCTCACAGTACAAAAATATCCTACTAGTTACACCCAGAATATATGCAGACTTACACTAACCCTGATTGTGTGATACATTTTTTTATGATGTGATTTGTGCTTTCTTTACCCAGAAACTCTAGACAATGCTGATTTTCTTCTTTGAACAGCCTACAGGCTATTAATACAGTAAGATGTAAGAGCATAATACTCACCTCTACGTCTTCAACAAAATCACAACTTTCCTTCACTTTTACATGGAGAGTACTTATTCTGTGTCATTATTCAGCAATGTGTATTACTGAGATCTCCCACAGATTGACTCTCACGAATCTGAGAGCAATCCAAGGGAGGGCAGTGTTCTTGTTATAATCAAGGCTCCTCTGCAGTGCACCTTCGTGGTTCTTGTTAGTGACTACTCTGAATATATTATACATATTGGTAATAAATTAATATTTTTCTCACATAGTCTGCCAGTTCACACACACTGCTCTCTGCCGCTTTTCTGAGGACGTGGCATGATGATTTCGGTCACATCTAGACCCTTGAATACCCATAGGAAATGATCCCATGTCTACTTGCTGCACTAAGGAAAGGATGAGCACTTTATATTACGTGTACAGCAGAAGGGACGATATTAGGATGGTGCAAAGTCTACCAGAGATGGACAGGTTGGAATTGAACTCCCATCAGCCCACTTCGGATGACAGTTCACACACGACGTCTGGATCAGTATGTTATAACTTAGGGCACATAAATGTATCGAAATAGTAGCAAAAACCATGAATACATGAGCAATATCAAACACGAGGACATTGGAAAAATTAAGACATTGAGCATTATATATGCGAATATGTTTTCCCGACATGGACTAGCATTAATTAGCAATAGCTAGAAAATGTGTCGTTTGCAGACATGAGATGCAACAATTGCATATTTTATACTCGGGCTGAAATCATCCACATCTTGTTGCAGAGGCATGTCTGGGGAAATTGCCAAATGTCCTTGGTGAAGTGTCCCTCTGGGCCGACCTGTTCTTTGTGCGTGAAAGCAGAGCATGGCGTCCCTTATAACTCTCAAAAGGGTGGGTGAGAAAATGTACTTGTGATCAAGGTCATTTGGGGAGAGAAAAATAATGGGTCGATTGCTTGTGGAACTACTCACTTATAGAATTATAATCTTTTTTTGTTATCAACCTTATGTACAATTACAGCTTCATACATTAGTAATGAATACCAACATTACTCATTTTTTACAGTAATTCAGAAAATATGACACTTTCATAAATAGAAGATATGATGTAATATAAGGAATTATGCAAGACAGAGGTTATATGTCCGAAACTGGGTCATGGGCTCCAGGCCAGTGGTTAGATAGGTTGGTTTATCAGAAATAACAGCCTACACATAGCAGAGTCAAATAAAATATTTTAATGGTATGTCAGATCGTCAGCTACAATTGAAACCTATAAAAACCTGTTTAAATAAACAAAAAAAAATTGATAATTTTGAAAAATAAATTATAAATCCAGATTACAACTCAATCTGATATTCAGTATTTATCTTTTGAATAGTGTTCATACCATTTCTCACTGCTTCAATGTTAAGAATGTACGTATCTTCAACACTGACATTCCAACACACTCAAGAAGGAGCAGTGGTAGGAAGCTATTTTAACCATTTGTCCAACTAAAATCCAGATTGCCCATGTCTTCATCAAATAAAATCATAGTGACAGAGCCTACAGTTAATTTGAGGATGCAGTATTACTTACCACTCGGATTACTTACCTGTAAAGAGCACTGAACAACATAGCTAGATTAGTAATGCAACTCAGTAGGAGGAACCATGTGTCACACGTTAGGAGGTCACTCACTGGTTGCTTACCAGTGAGTGACAGTCAATATAAAAGGCCACTTTGCTTTAGTTGGCCAGCCTTATGTGCTAGGGTGGCAGAACTTTCTCGGTTCAAAGTCTGGAATTATAGAGCTTACTAGATCATATAGGTACATTGGTACACTTTCTCACTTTCAAAAAAGTCTTCACAGGACACTTTTTAAAGATAAATGTATAAGAACAGCACGATGAGCCCCAGGAAGGAGGTAAGAGCAGGAAAGTTGTCTGTACACATTGGGGAAATATGCGTTTTAAGATCTTTATACTATATCCTAGGGTTTTCACAAAGGTGGAGTGGTAAGAGTGGTAATCAAAGGGAATTCTGTATGTTTGAACATTGCGAACTACAGAGTCTCCTCCAAAGTCATTTATATATCACCAGAAATTGTGAGAGTCTGCTCTGGAAGGCCATTTAAGCATGTTTGGTCAGGTGATACAGAAGCAATGGTTTTCCTAGCTAATCAGGAGCATGTCCAAATCAGTGTGTTGGTTAGTAGGGGGATAGCCACTATACCAGAGGCAGTCTATAAAGGCAGGCCTCCCAGACTGAAGTATGCACACTAATATTTGGATATGTAGACTACATATCATGTCACACTCTCTGTGTACTTAGCTTCTCTATTATACATGTTCAGTATACATTTGCAGGCATATGTGTGTTTTGACAGAACCTTTGGTAGAAAGGAATGATTAGATTCTTTAAATTGTTCCTCTAACCTGTCTTAGTCTGTATTGGGTGGCATTTTCCCAATAAATTGTACTTTTTAGGTGTATGCACTTTTTCTAGTACAGTATTTGTATAGAGCCATTCAGTTTAGGGCTAATTTGTTGATGGAATGTGAAGTTAAACTGCATTGACCATCTTCCTCTCATATCTTAGCACTGGATGGCAATTAGTGACTCGCGTAGGCAGAGCATAGGTAGATAAGCAGGCTAAAAGAAACATAATATTTTTTACTCAATTAATCTTGATATTATGGCACACTAATACATGCACCACCCCAAATAGGTTACAAATGTGCCTTCTCTACTGTCATGAGCGAATGGACTGCTTCTGACTCATATTTCCTACCTACAGGTAAAAGCACAATAGATGTATCCTAAAATGTTTGCTTATCCCACTCATTAGTTGCACATACAAATGAAGAGTGGTTTTGGAGAAAGAGGTGAATGCTCCACTGGGTGATCCACCATCACTGGTAAACCTACTTTTTTACTGGATGTTCCAAGAACGTATATTTTGATCACTCCCTAATAGCGTGAATTACCATCGTAATAGATCACAGTTTTATTTTCATCATTTATATGTTTTACCTTTTCCTTGAAAGAAGGGCACCAAACCCTTCAAATAGCACGGATTCATATTTAGCGGATCATAAGAAATCTTTATCCTCCTTTATGGAAGAGCGCCTAACCTCTAATGTTCATTTACTCTTTGTCATTCTCTCTGTAGTCTCTAATCTTCAATTGTTCCTTTGTCATTCTCTCTCTAGTCTCTAATCTTCAATTTACCCTTTGTCATTCTCTCTCTAATCTCTTCAATTTACCCTTGTCCTTCTCTCTGTTCAAGCTGTAAAGTAAAATCGAACAATCGCTTAAGATTATAATAGACATATGAAATCTGGAACAAGGCACCTTTTAATTATTCTCCCACACATCTATAACGTAGTGTGGCCTGTGCCTGAGCTCTGCAACTTCTTTCTGGGGCTACTGAAATGTGCAAAGTGACTTCACAGACCTTTTGAACTTTGTCGAATTTAGAAAACTTCAGGTGAATTGACTTTTCTAAATAGTGATATACAACCATCTATTTATCCTGGATTTGGAACTGCTCAACGTTTCCTAAATACGAATGGTATCACTCAGGGTGTTGCATTACCTCCAAGATCCATGAATAAAGTTGCCACTTTGGCAGTATACGCTGTCTCATAAATGATTGGCAGCCTTTGAGATATCCAATATATATTAAAGGCATGCAAAAGACGAGCGATTCTTTTCCATCCCCCTGCTGCTCCACGGAGGTGGAAGGTTGATATTAGCCCCTCTTAGATTCAGATATCATATATTATTTCAAAGCACTAAAGCAAAAACATCCATGAAAATGGATGTCAGAAGGAGGTGACTGATAAGTTGCATCCATCTCTAAAGGGAGTGCAAACAAGGAGGGAGCACCACAATGATATTTAATTCTTTCAGTTTGCGGCACTGACATCCACATTCTTTGCGCTACCTCTGGAGTGCTGAGGATGGAGATGCCACATCCTTGCACCACAGGACTTCCCTTTTCTTCTCTCCCATCTTGGGATGTTGTGCACGGGTTTCAGGTTTTTTTTGTGAACGATAACCTGCGCACACCGCATGCTGATGTCATCACTACTGAATGTTAAAGTGGAAAGAGCCTTTCAGCTCCCCCTGCCTAATATGTGTAGTACTTCCGGGCAAAGTTCAGCTCTCAGTCACCAATCACAATGGGTGATGCATTTCTGGAATGGGAGGAATGCTCCCTTTTCCAATGGCTCCTCTCTCCACTGTACTCTTCCTAGTACAGCCCTGCTCTAGGATTTCCAAAGGAGAATGATCCGTGACCAGTGATCCATCCACTAGACACAAAGGACTTTGGATAGGGACTTGGCAAACTGTCCCCCCACCAAAGACCCCAACAGTCTTATGACACCTGGCTAGTAGATTGGGGTTTACCCTCAAGCTGCCCTCTCATGGAGGCCGAAAGTACCACTATACATCAGAGCTTCTTTTCTTTTATAAGAAAAGAGGTCAGAGTTTCGTGCCATCCTGGAATCTGCCTGATCCACACCACCCCATGCCAAACACACACTGGAAACGCTCCCAATCTGCCTACCTAAGGAGCACAAAAAGCACTGCTCGGCTTGAGAGACTATGGGCCAGATGTATCAAAGGGTTTTACCTATTCTGTGTCTATGGGAAAATGTGTTCATACATAATGCCCTATGTTTTGTAAGAAAAAGGGTTGTAAGAAAAAGGCCCATATATGGATCAGGCTGTAGCATTCCAGCCCAGGGGCCAAAACAATCTTTCTGCCCCACTGGGAGGAAAATTGTGAAGTTAACCCCCCATCTGTTCAACCATTTGGACAGAAAGCACCACTAGAAAACAGTGATTCATTTTTTCATATATTATGTATGGACTGAGGGACCAGTCCTATTGGTATCTGGTCACACCTCTCCACCACACAGGACACACAATGTTTCTGACTCACTGGGAGACAGATTGAGGACTGTACCCACAATTAACCCACCCAGGAGGGCAGAGAGCACAAGTATTTATTTATTTGAATCTTATATAGCGCTGGCTAGACCCGAAGGTATCAGAGCTCTTTACAAGAGGATCAGAGTTACATGTTACAAGTTACATTTGTTCCAAGAGCAAAAATCTAACATAGGAAAAAAGAAAGCAAAGTTACGGAAATTTGTCAGGGGAGTGGGAGGGATGGGAGAAAAACAGGGTGACGGGGAGAAATGGTGCCCAATGGCCTGCGGGTTTGGTGACGGCCGAGCTATTGCTGAACCGAGCAGATCCACCGTGCATCGGACAAAGTGCTCAGACTCCGCTGTCAGGATAATGATATGGTGCAATCAGAGAATGTCATAATAAAGCGGGGGAGTTGGAGAGATGAGATACTGCAGTCTGAACAAATTCCAGATGCCATCTTGAGGTCAGGCACTGTCCTGAGAGGGCTCTGTAAGGAATGTTTCGGCTGAGAATAAAGTGTGTAGGGGTACCCCAGGCACCTCCATAGTGATGCCGCTCCACCACTTCCCGGGGGGTGTTCCTACTTCTTCAAAAGAAACAATCCTGTGCCCCTCCCCAACACTGAGGACCCGGTTTAGCACCTGCAAAATACAAAGCAGGCACCCATTTCCACCATTGGGGGTGGAGAACTCAAAGCTCCCTTTCACCGCTGGTCAACAACTCCGAGCAGTCCTGTATGAAGATTCCCAGCGTGGCAGTCAGTCTCAATCCAACATGTTGCCTCCCTATGCAGCGGGTGCCATGTTAAGGTCAGGCAAGTCCCGTCTGGGCGACATATTGAAGTCTGTCAAGTCCCACCTGGGCTCCTCCGGTACAAATCTCAGTCCCCCAGGTCACCACACTTCACCTAGGAATGTTCTGCCCCCAAGGCTGACCTCCTAACTGCAAGAAGGTCGCTCACGCTGGCAGACCAAGACTCCAGATGGCCGCGAGGCCCCAGCGGGTGCCCGCAGTCATGCAGTCACCTCACCTCCTGCTCTCTCCGCAAGGCTGATTCCTCCCACTGCTCCCCTCTGCCACTCCTGCTCATCAGTGGAGGATCGCTCTCCCCTCGTTACTTCTTCTCAGAAATTGGCTCTTCACCCAGGGCAGGTCTCGCCAGCCGGTGCAGGACGAGCCCTCCTCAGTGTCTTCCACCTCACCATCCGGCACCAGTGCGGTCTCTTGAGCGCTGTGTATAGAACGTCTGCTCCTCGCTCCCGCACCTCCAGATGGCAGCCCTCAACTCTAAGTAGAAGCCAGGGATTTTTCTTTTTTACTATGTGTCAAGTGAGGGGCCAGCCCGTATTGGTATCGGGTTGCCCCCTCCATCCTAGTGGCCCACACAGTCTCTCTGCATCTCTGGTGTGTTGACAGATTGATTTTACATCATAGACATTTTTAGTGAGAAAAGGCCCTTAAGCTGCCCCTATTGGCAGGGGAATGCACCCTCTGCCTAGGAGCATCAACTGCTTTTATGACCCCTGATGGAATAATGGACACTGTACCCCAAATTGCCTGCCCGGAGGGAAGAAAGCATCACTAGACACCAGGGAGTACTTTTGTTTACTTTGTGTGGGGTGGAGTGTCTGCCTGTATTGAGCCACACACTTGACCCTAAAGAACCACTTTTTCCTAGTCCACTGGGAGACAGATTGGGGAGTGTACACCAAATCAGCCGACTCAAGAAGGCAGAAAGAGCCACAAAATACCAACGATTACCAGGGCCCCACTTTGGGGGCTTAAGCCCATACCTCTCCACAGATGGGCATAAAGACCACTAGGACCAATTAATTGTTTCCTTCGGTTGGGGAAGTTCTCCAGGGATGGGGAATTACTACCCCACTACCTGGGACCATAACACATTTTCATTCAATGATTTGCTACCCTTTCCTGATTTTTGGCTTCCCCAACCTCAGGACACTGTCTCAGATTGGGTATATGCCCAACATGCCTCAAACCATCTCCTAACTGCCCCCTCTCCAACCCCACATTCCCCTCTCAGTTTCCATGAGTGATGGTTGCAGTCCTGTGCATTTCGGACAAAGGACTCAGGGAAATCCAAAGTGGTGTGGCGCGTGTGGGTCTCTGCAGATGTTTTTAGCCAGAATACCCTGTAAATGTCAATGATATGGCTTAAAACATTTCCATCTCAGTTTCCATGGGGCATAACTGCAGTATTTGGGCCCTAGCAATCCTGGTTATTTCTGAAATCTACAGTCACATGGAAATCCTGGGTGTTATGGCTTGCACGGAACCCACAATATTTTTCTACCAAGAATGCCTTCAAAATTTTAGATTCTGGCCAAGAAACACAATCTCACCACTTTCATGTGACAGAAATCTCAGCCCATGGCAAACAATTAATGTTTAGGGGTGGGCGGAACTTGCAGAGTTTCACTCTATGGAATTCCATGGAGTTACATGAAAACTCAGCGAGATTCCATGGAGTTCCGCAAATGGGCCGAAATCGACATGTGGCGCTGATTTTTAGCACTGGGAGCTTGTTCCATGCTGAAAAATCAGCGGGAACGGCACCACACAGAGTACCACGGGGCTGTGCCTCTCGAGTTGGTTTTACTGCAGCTCGAGTAGATTTTCCACTTGAGCAGCAACTTTCTCACCATGAATGGTCGCGACTGCTCGTGCTGGGAAAATCTCGCTTGGTGCCCTTCTAACACCCGAAAATCGATCACCAAGATACCGTTGGAGAACTGCGCACAAGAAAAATCCCTGAAAAGCAGCAGCTGTCTGAATTTGGCCAGAACTCCTTGTTACATGCGTAACACAGAGTGGGCAAAACTCTGCCAACTCTGCCAGTGGAGCAGAATTTATTGCCCACCCCTACTCATTTTTCAATTTTTTTTCTGGGAAACGTGATGGGATCATTATCCTTAGACTAATGAAATTTAGTTGCATTTTAATGTGTCTGCATCTAATATCCCATTAGCTGAAGTCTCTTGTCCTTTGACTTTCACAAATGTATTTTTTGGTTCTCACAATAGAAGTGAAACTTGTGACATGTACACTGAGGCACTTGATCATTTTGGCGTTAAGACTATGCCATACTGAGATCCTTCAGGACGCAGAGCGCGCAGGCTTTCTTCATGGCTATTTAAATCAGTTGAAAAAGCCCAAGGTAAGACTAACATGAACTGCTGCGGGCTCACAATGCATAGCCCTAGAGTTTGGCTGTTGGGGGAGCAAGTGCTACATTCTGGGTGCCAGTAATAGAAGCTGATGGGTGTGACCTGGAGAGCCATGCTGCCCTGTACCTTTTTCCTTTTGATCCTGTCATTTTAGCTTCCATGAGCTCAACAATCATGCAAGATCTGAACACCGTACCTACCTCCCTGGTCATTCTCATGTATTACTTGAAAATGACATTCACCTAAATTTGAATGCTGAAGGAAAGGGGACAATCATAATTTGCATCAAATCACATTCTTTTATCACGATAGTTTAAGAAAAGTTCTTTAAAGGAACAAAAACAGTTCAAAGAATTATAATGAATCATCAAACTAAATCAACAGCATGAAGCGAAATGAATACCACCACCAGTGTGCACATTGTGAGTGTACTGTGTGGCATATGGTAACAATGCCCTAGCCACATAAATGCTATTTGTTTCCCATACAGCTCCTTGTTCTGGAATATAGGTTCACCAACAATTCATTTAAATACGGATATCAATTATTCAATGCAGTTCAAATATTCTAGTGTTCTTCGGTTTTTCGTAGGGGAATGGTATAGCGAAAAAAGATCTTTAGGGGCAAGAATAGACTTTTCCTATATCGTAGTTGGATTCCAGTAGCTCGTCAGGTGTTACCTGGACCCCTGCAAGATGCTGTTGACACCTTTTGATCCACAATGTGTTAAGGGTCTCATCGGGGCCAGGTCCTGCTGTGTCCTTTTTTCCACACAAAATATGGATAGTCAATCAAGACTTGCTCTGTAAATCGCTCTTTTTGCTTTGTTTGGAAATGTGCTCTGTCCGTGACGCTGTGAGTGGGCCTTTTTGGTACAGGTTCCCTATTATGGTTGCGTCCGGGGATAATAGCTTCACAGTTCACACTCGCTCCTCAGACCTGTTATACATAAAAGACACACTGTAAGGGCATTTAGGGCCCAATGACTTGGCCCATACACCAGCGCCAGTTCATTGGTTGATGAGCAGACCGGTGTGAAACCAATGGTGCATGCTTACTCGAGTTCGCCCTATAATTGACAGTGAGACTCCAGAGCCAGGTTGAGGGGCTCCCCAAAGAACACCTCTCCCTTAGAGAGTGACTACTTACCCCTCGTACAGGGATGTGCAGCGGAAGATTCTGGTTCTTTGGAACGGACAGGCTTTTTCTGGGGGAGATACCTTTTGGAGAGTTCCACTCGGTCTCATATATCAACGGTCCTTTACCTCCATCGTGCTTGGGACATGCGTAGGTGGCCTGCGCACAGTTGTAGTCCAATGTGAGGTTTCTAGGTATGTCTGACAGTGTGCAGGGTGAAGTTCACAGGACTCCGCAAGTGTGTGCCCCTTCACACTCGTGGTTGTTTTGCAGAAAAGCTAGCAAGTCCCTGATGACCTAGAAGCTTGTACATTTGCATTCCATTCAACACTGTCTACAGTATCGTCTGGGGCCAAGAAGAAGAGCTGCACCTCAACTAACACTGAGTGTGAGATGACTCCATCCTTGACCCCACCTTTGCTGAAGGGAAGCCTATGTTTGCATTCAGTTGCTTCCAAAGGTTTGAAGGATTTCCTCGACCGACCCTTGGCCTGGGGACTCACGGACGTATCAGGAGTAAGCTGCCTTGAATTCCAAAACCATTGATGCCATCTTTCTAGGATAAATAGGTCTGATGTCATACATATTTCAACCCTAGGATCTAGCCCTAGAAGGTGAATTATTTTGAGTGGCCTTACTCTGTGTCCCTTTACCTCTGGGCACCTTTGGCACTTGAAATCCTTGATAGCTATTGGTGTGTATTCTGGTTTAATAGTACTCAAACTAACTATTACCCCCAATGACCTAGTCTGTGTCTAGCTGGACTTCATTCGCTCTACCAAACACCGCACATGAGACACCGACCACTGTTCTTGCAACTCTAGAATAGACAGTTTTGCTTTCCAGGCTAGATGACCACATTTTAGATTTTAGGTTTCATGTACAGTGAGGCTTATGTGTTATGCCAACCTTTTTACAAAACACCCATAACAAAATATACATACATAAGTATATAAATATACTGACCTTCGGCCACTACTCTTCATTCATTGGTCTGTTCACATGTCATTCACACTTTGTTTCTGCCCACCACAGCAAACAGCGTATAGCCATGTGCTAGTCCACTTAAGCCATTGTCTCTTTTGCACTGTGAGTGATGCCATTTTACTTGATTACATGTACACATTTGCTTGAGAAGAAGTGCCCTTAAGTGCTAGGGCTGGAGTCCCTAGGCTGCTGGATAACTGCTTGATATTTTTTATGTTTGTCATTTTTTGCTTATTGCAATAAACACATAAATAAATAAATAAATAAATAAATACATAAATACATTTAACAAACATCTAGATTAATAAATAACATTGCATGCTTTCCAAGAGCAGAACTACTGACTTTGCCAACATTTTTTTAAATGAAGTAAGGTCAGCAGGCACTTCTTTGGCTCCATAAGACTTTCATGGAAGTTGCTTCGAAGCCCCACTAATATTCCCATACCAGTAACTGAAATCTATGTCATTATGGCCAAACATAGGTATACATTTGCACCTTTGAAGTGTAGCAGCTTAAAGAATTACTCTCGAAAAATAACTTTATGTCACCGAGATGTTGGTGCAACTGTTTCATGATTCATTCATAAGGGTTGCACACTCTGGTGACCTGAATACACACTTTTGGACTTTATGACCACTTTCCATGATATATAATTGGCTTAGTCCTCGTGTTAAACTTTAGTGCTGCCCAATAATAGTGTATTGGCTTCTATCTCTGGCCCAGAAGGAACCACAGGGTTCTGAATGTATTTTCTGCTCATTACATTTTATGTCAGTCAGTCATAAGCTTTTATTCGATATGCAGAGATATCTTATAAGCACATTTACAATACAATCATAATGCACACAATGAAAGAACATAGCTATAAGAAGTCAGTATATAAATTCGTTAAAAAGGATAAAAGGACATATTGTGCCCGTAAATAATTTAACTAAAAAGCGAATTAAACCGCTACTGACAATCTCTTACAACGAATAAGCCAAAACTGTTTTAAAAATTTAGCTGTTCCACACACAATAGGGGGGGAAGTGTCCGTAGTTAGAATTCGCAAGGCTTCTAGGTGGCATCGTGTGCCCATATTCCGGCAGAGAGGTTTTAACCAAAAAGACCTAGGCCTTGCATAATCCGGGCACTCAAATAGGACATGCGCGATGGACTCAACCCTGCTCGGGCAACATGCACAATTGGGGGAAGTGCGGGCCGCTGATGACCATTTTGATACCACAGCACCCAGCGGGAGGGATCCAACTCTAAATTTAAAGTAAAGGGCTCGATCAAAGGGGAGGGTAATCAAGTCCAGGTAGGGTTCAAAAGCCACAGTATCCTTAGTTTGTAAAAAAGCAACAGTGGACTTGCAGTGGTTCGAGTTTGTAATTAGGCGCTCCGCAGTCCATTTCCAGAAAAGCGCCTTAACAACTTCTTTTGGGGGGGCTGAACGTGATGACCAACAGTCCCCTAATCCAATCTTTTCCAAAAGATTTTTTGTTTCCCTTAACCATCTTATCTTAGCCCATCCCCCCATACTCATTATTTCCCCCAGGCCGTCAGCATAGGATTTTAGCTCCTCACCCCTCCAGATTCGTGTCCATAGTAGGAGCGGGCGGAGCTGGGCTTGGTCTTTGATGTTTTTACAGCCCGTGTCCAACAGCACTGGTATAGAGGGTGTGCTCAGAGGAATAGAGATAAAGGATTTTAGCAACTTACTCTCTGCTGTAACGAGGGCGTCCAGACGGCAGTGGCCCCACAGTTCTGCCCCATACAAGGCTGATGTCACTACTTTAGCCTTGTAGATGTCAATTACTGGGGTAAGTGATCTCCTAGGTGAGGCCCGGAACTCCCTTATGAGAGCTCCCCCAGCTCTCCTATGATTGAGGACCATTTTTTCAATGTGGTTTACCCAGGACATCCTATCCGTAATCCGAATACCAAGATAATCGAATTCGGCCACTTTCTCTAGGGGAACAGAGTTAAGTGTAGATGGGCGGCCCAATTTCCTAGGTGGGTTTAGGACTAAGTATTTTGTTTTGTCCACATTAATTATTAAGCCTTTGGCAGCACAAAAGTCCTGGAAACGCGTTAACAGTTTCTGCAGGCCTTGGGGGGTCTTCGAAATCAGAAGCGTGTCGTCCGCAAAAAGCAAAGTGGGGATACGGACTCCTCCAAGACAGGGGGCGTCAGCTGGTTCTTGTTGGAGATGTTTCACCACCCCATTCACATATAATGAGAATAGGGTGGGCGCCAAGACGCAACCCTGTCTTACGCCCCTGGACACAGGTATCTTTTCTGTGAGCTCTCCGTTTTTACCCCAACGGACTTGTGCAAAGGTATGGTCATGGAGGTTAATGAGGAGGGACAAGATGTAAGGGGGTAGACCCAGCTCATAGAGCACCTTCCAAAGCTTTTCCCGGGGAACTAGGTCAAAGGCAGTCTTCAGGTCTATAAAGGCCAAATAAAGACTGCCCTTGCCCAGCTCCACCACCTTCCACCCCAACATGGACAACCTCAACACCTGCTCTATTGTCCCCATTCCCGCCCGAAAACCTGCCTGAAGGTCTGACAGAATTTTATTCTCCTCCACCCAATGGAGAATCCTACCAAGGATAGCTTTGCCGGCTATCTTTTGGGTGGAGTCTATCAGGCTTATGGGGCGGTAGTTCCCCGGGGTTTCCCTACACCCTTTTTTAAAAATCGGGACCACCACCGCCCCTTTCCAGGATTCTGGCACTGCCCCGCCTGTCATGATGTCATTTAGCAGAGCGGCAATTACCCTTCCCCATTCCGCTGGGTATGCCCTCATAAGGTCCCCCGGCAGTCCGTCTGGGCCCGCCGCCTTGCGGGGCGCTACCCACCCTATAACCCCCTCAATCTCTAAGGGAGTGAAGAGATCATAGGAGTGGGGTTCAATTACTAGCGTGAGGTCCATCCCAACATTCAGTTCCCCATCTGGAGGGAGGTATAGGGTCCCGAAGTGTTCAACCCAGTTTTGGGGCGGGATATTGCAGGGTCTCATAGATGCATCGGGTTTATTCCGTTTGCCTATGAGGTTCCAAAAGGCCCTTAAGTCCCTACTTTTACTAGCCTGGAGCAGGTCTTCCCAGTATTGGTCTTCCCACTCCCTCCTAGCAACTCGGAGGGACTTATTATAGGCCTTTCTTGCTTCCTGTATTTTACCTCGGGATTTGTTTTTAACTGCCTCAACCAACTTCGCCTTGTGAGCCCTACATGTTTTGGTGTACCAACCAATAACTGTTTTTTTAAATTCTTTGTTGCCCGACTTGTTAGTGTGTGAGGTAAACACGTTGGTTAAAGCTTCTACCAAGGAGACAAAGAGCCCACTGGCACTACCTGCCCCCTCTAAGGATGTTCCGAGGGTTGTTACCGCCTGCTTTAAGAGGGTTTGGATTTCCCCTACCTTTGCCTCAGAGAGTACCAATTTCGCCCATTTTATACGTCTACCACAAGGGGAGACTTCGGACTCATCTGGACGTGCAACTACTGTGGTAGTGTTGGCTTTCATTAAGGGGCGCCACCACTGGTCCATGGTAAGAGAGAGTGAGTTATGGTCACTTTCGGTCGTGGGCACCACCTGCATGTCCCTTACGTGAGGCCATAGATTTACATCTATCAGGAAATAATCCAGCCTAGAGGTATGTCCTGGTCTATTAAACGTGTGGGCACCCCCCCTATCTGAGGGTGTCCTCCCGTTAGCTGCCCTTAGGTTAAATTCAAGGCTCAGGGAATATATCTGGAGCGCCACTTCTGTCCACCTTCTAATCGGTGGGATTTCCAGGACCGGAATCCCGAACCTGGAGTCCTCCTCATCTTGGTCGAGGGAAACGTCCGAGCCAAGGGGCTCGAACGTACAGTTCATGTCGCCCGCAACCAGGGTATGCTTCTTATATGGGGTGTTATTTAACAAAGTCTCAAGGAGAGATATTACAGGGGACTTTCTCCCACCCTTTGTTCCCCGGGCATAAACATTATAAACATTAAGAACAATTCTTCCCCTTTGATCTGTTAGGGTAATGTTTTGTATGTCCGGGGAACCAGTAGGGAACTCCACCACTCTACAGTCAAGAGAGGCTGAAACCCAAATGAGAAGGCCACCCGAGGGACGCCCCCTCCCTGTTTCCGAGGCTTTCGCGGGGGAGAAATAGGAAGAGAAACCCACCCTATGGACCGGCACCAAGCTCCATGTCTCTTGGAAAAGGCACAAGGAGTGTTCATCAGCCCAAGCAGTGAAGTCCGGTAGAGCCAATTTTCTTGCAATCCCTGCGACGTTCCAGCTGAAAACCTTAAAAGCTAGGTCCGTCACAGCTGGAGCATCGCTAGGCGCAAGAGGGTCCCTATTTACAGTTCTCCTTGAAGGTGACTGTGGGGAGCAAGGGTCTGGGGGAGTATCTTGGGGAGTATCTATAGAGACCACTAACCCGCTTACAAGATTTGTTTCGGTGGGTGATACTCCTAGTGGTTCTACTATACTCACGGCTTCCAGTCAGCAAGGGCCAAAAGCCCTCAACTGGTTCTCCCTTGTACCCCCCGTAACCCCGGCCCAGTTTTGGCTAAAGACAGGGGAACCTGCGTTTCCTCTAGTAGGGCTGACGCTTTGCCTGGGGTAAAAGTAGGAAAGATCGACCACTTTAACCCCAGGCGCCCTCATGTTTTTAATAGGAGTACAGATCGAGGGCACTACTCTAGGGTCTTGAAAGTTTATAATTATACAATCCCCCTCCTGGGATTTTTTCCCCTGCCCCACCCACCCCACTCTGCGGACACTTAGAATAATACCATCCACACCTAGCGGGATTGGCTTATTTGCCTTCAGCCAGTGGATACACTTATTCTTAAGTGACTGGTGGTTTTCCAACTGGCCTTCCTTTATGGGGGGCACATTAACCATAACGGCAACAAAAGGCTGGCAGTCTGGTGGTAGGTTTACTGGAGGAATCCTTCGAGCTGGATTACTAAGGACCGGTGATGGAATAGATGGGGCAGTAGGTTGAGGTACATCTCTAGGGCCTTTCCCTAACGGTAGCCCGTTGGGTTTGTTAGATTTACCTAAATTTTGGGAGTCTTCCGTTATGCCACTTGCTATCTGCGTCTGCTTTTGTGGAAGGGACTTTGCGTTATTTTTGTCAGGCTCTAAATCAGTTGATGGCCCCTTGTGTTTTGGCCCTACTTTGGGACGGGAAGGAGTTTTTGGGGCTGAGGTTAGAGAACTATTAGAGGGAACAACTTTGTTCAGGCATTTTTTGGGTTTGGGGTCTGTCAGGGATGGTATTTCCTTCCCCTTTGTACCTATTTCCTTGTTTTCACTCACTCTAGCTATTTGCTTGAAAGTGGTTTTGAGTGAGTGAAACCCGTCAAGGGTTGATTGCTCTAATTTGTCTATCCTCTCCCCTAGACCCTTGACCTGTGTTACTAGTGGTTTCAGGAGACTATATACCTTCTCAAGGATATTTTCAGCTGTTGCTGAATCGGTTGGCTTGGAGGCAATGTCAGTGTTAACTTCTGAGTGTAGCCCCTTGGGAGAGATCAGCACGTCCCCTTCTAAGTCAGCTTCATTCCCTATAGATCTACACCTTATATTTCTCCTACCAGATCCCGAGGGTTTTCTTACTCTTTGATAAAGAGCGGCCTGCCTCGCTAGCCTACCCTTTTTGCGTTTTCTTGGCTTTTTGTCTAAGGGCCTATTCTCCTGCCTAGTTTCAGGAGTTTGAATGCTGGGGGAAAACCTATCTAACTCCTCTTCTACTATAACTAGGGAGGGGGTGAGCGGTTTCGGAGGCAGAGGATCACTGGCAACTTCGTTTGGGAGATTAAGTGATAATGGTGAAGACAGATTGCTAGGGCCACCATCTTCCACAGTAACTATAGGGAGAAGTGCGGCCAGGTTTTCCAGCCTGTCAATAGTTTGCTCTATACCAGCCAACTGGGGGGGGTCTGAAGAAACACCAGGGACACTAGAAGGGGTAACAGGGTGAGCCCGGACACTGGCCGGTGTGAGTGACTGGGCAGCAGCCCCCAAGGATGAGCGTCTTGAGGGGAGGTAGACCTCAGAAAGACGCCGCTCCGACATAGCAATCTCCTTTTCAATCACCGCCGCCACCCTGGTGATAAAGCGGTCCATAGTTCCTATGACAGGGCTCGCGGCAATGGGCCCCCTTTCGCCTTCACTCCTAAGGAGCTTCCCAGAGCGGGTAGACATGATTATGGGGAGCAGCACAGAATCTCACAATGGGCGTATGTACTCACTGCTGATGGAAAGGATAGGGACGTGGCCCAGCCCAGCCTTGACAGCCCCTGACTGCCACAGACTGCCCGCCCTTTGCTCGGGCTTCGCTCGGCGTCCCGCTCGGCGTCCCGCCAAGCGTCGAGCTGTTCAATATGTAAGGGCGTCGCAGGCGGGGGCGTGTCTGAATGTGGGCGCGTCCGCCTGTGCAGCTGGGGAAGCAGGGACTCCTGGTCTTCCGAGTCCCTGCTCAGCGCCGACCCGCTGGTCCTTCCAGGCGCCTCCCAGCACTTTCACCTCGGTTCGCTTCTCCCTCCTCCTTCAAGCCGCGAAGCGGCACCCGCGGAGCGGGTGCGGCGAGAGGCAGCGGCAACACAGGTGAGCCCGAGAAGAGAAACAGACCCAAAGGCACAGGGTCCAGCAACAACCTCCACAGCGTCCAGGAGTAGTCTATTATTATTATGTACATAAAGTATTTTTCTTTTCTACAGTGAAGCACGGACGGAAAGAGCGGCATATTGACTGGTGTGACCTTGAGTGAGCACTGAAATGCTCTGCCTCCTGCGGAGAGGCTCAAGTGCTAAAACGAATACTTACGGCCTGATTGACATCTTGGCGGACGGGTTACTCTGCCAAAATGGTGACGGATATCCTGTCTGCCGTAATATAAATCCCGTGGGATATAATGGGAGTTATATTTCGGTGGACGGGCTATTCGTCACCGTTGTGATGGAGTAACCCATACACCAAGATCTACATCAGGACCAGAGTCATTTAGTTTGTACTTTAAAAGCACCGCGTCCTCAGGACACCAGTGTAAACCACTTGAGATGCGACAGTAGAGTTCAGTAACGCCTGTCTAACCTGAGACCCCAAGAACGACTCCTTACAGCTTGTAATACTGATGGGACTTAGAGCCAGCCTGTGGGTCACGGTGTAAGCCTTCCCACTGGCTCTGCATATGTACCACAAAGCAATGTACGTTTATTTATAGCATTAGCTTGTTGAGAAATAACAGCAAGAGCTCTGCACAAAAGGAATCATTAGGGATTATTTACATAAATGGCAACTAGCGAGAGACAATGTACCGTGGGCGTTAGCTGAGAGGCATGTAGAGGCATGTGCTTATATAACAGCGTGGAGGCTTAATACAACAGGAAAGCACATTAATGAATTGTTATATCAATCAATCATGGTTCTTATAGAGCGCTGCTAATCACCTGTTAGGGTCTCAAGGCGCTGGGGGGTGGGTTCTGCAGTTCAGTCAAAGAGCCAGTTCAGTTGAAGAGCTGGGACTTAAGGTCCTTCCCGAATAGAGGTGGTTATATCATGCTACCAGTGTTTATATATCACTTTCTGCAATTAGTATGTTTTTGCAGTGTTTCTTTATCTATGCACCCTTTCTTATGGTTGTAGGACTTTTATCAACCAGTTATGTATGGTCAATTGCTTGGGTGCGCCATATTAATGTCTTGTATAGTAATATTATGTGTTGTCTGAACTTAGGTGGCGAAGTGAGCTAAAGAATGATGATGGATTAAACCCAGATCTGAGGCTGGGGGTGAGTATCTGAAAAGTTTCAGCTCTCCGTCCATTATTTATTTAGTGTATTTTGATATGGCGCACAGATACCCCAACGGGTTGCCCCGGCGCTCCTGTGTGATCACATGCTGACTAAGATGTTATTAAGTGGAGAAATGATCAAGAAAACAGGTGGGTTTTAAGGGCTCTCCGGAAAGGTTGTTCGTCCTGGATCAACCAAATGGCATTTGGTAGCTTGTTCCAGAGAGCCGAGGTCAACACTTGGAAAGTGTTTGCTTTAATATGAAAGTCAACAAGTTTGTTCATGTTCATAATATTTGTGGTACGGTTTGTACACAGAATTTGTCACTGAGTTAGGTAATAAGATGCCACCCTACATTTCTGAGGTAGATGCTCTACTAGAGGGCGTATGCTCTTGGCCCGCGAAGGGCAAGGATTGCATTTGGGCATGGTTGGGGTTTGCGTACGGATGAAGCGGACAAACTCCTGTATGTTTAAATCTATAATTTCAGGGTAATGGACTGGCGAGTGAGTATGTGAGTGAGTAGTGTAGTGTACTTGCAGGAGAGAAGAGTATAGCAAGGGTCCATATAGAAGGGAGTACATGAGCATTTTAAAGTGCGAGTAGATCAAGTGTGAAGGAATAAACGTGTCTGTGAGGAGTATAGTCAAGAGGGAAAAGTAGGTAGGAGTGAATGTAGGATACCATTAAGGACTAATTTTAAAAATTTACCCGCCCCATACACTGTACTTGGATTCCCCAAATCCGAAGTTTGCTGAAAATCTTATTGGGCCGTGTCAGGTTTGTTCTAGTGCGGTCAGTCCCTTGGACTGTGCTCCATTTCTGGTCAGCTCTTCTCGTCTCCTTCCCCTGTCAGCCATTGCATTGTCTCTGGGGTGCTCCATTGATATCATACAGTTGAACTACTTCTCGGCTGATCTGTTCCTATAAGCCTACTGGCATTGGACTATTTCTTGGTTGCTCCACTTTTAAGTTGCTTTAATAAAATAGACTAGACAAGATATGTGTCCCTTTTCGGATGTTTACCTCCATCTCCACCAGAGAGTGACCCTTTCTTTGAAGTTTCTCAGACTGATCAGCCTACATAACCTACAAAAATATTGATCTAATCGGACATGCCTTCTGCTGCCTTTCACGACCCAGATGGCATTCATTTCTTTGATGCTTCCAATCATATTTTTCACAGAAACAAGCAAAAAATATTCTAAAAGATAAACTTTAACTTCTTATACTTGCAAAGTATAACCCAGTTGCTACTACAAACCCCTCTTGGTTTTACTCGAAATAAAGTTTTCAACTTAGGGAAAATACCTGTTTTGCCTTCTGAATTCTGGGTCGTTTCTTAAATTATTATATGTCCTCCATTTTTAAAATGTTTCTGGAAAAGAGCTGTAGATACATTTTGTGATTTAGTAATCACTTCGATTTAGCATCCCAGAGCAGTTCTCTGGGATTCTCTGGTCCGCTTTTTTGGAACTTTTTTCTTTTTCTAAAAGCACTCAATAAAAGAGCATTTGCCCCCTCTTTGTTTTCTCATTTCTAGCACATTTATTTTCATAACATTATACAAGTTCGCCTTTTGCCCTCAAACCGCTCTCAACAGGTTTACAATTTAATACAGATTCGCACTTCCACCATAAGTCTTGTGCTCTCAAATTGGCTTTTAAGTGTGTTTGAAACCCATTTTGCAAGTTTGAAAAGCCATTCCAAATTGCAAAATGGTTTATGACTCATAGCTAATTGTGATTAAGAAGGGAAGAACTGTCCTCTCTTCGGTGAAAATCTGTATGGCATGCATGAATGGTTGCAACTGCAGTTGTGGTCTCAAAACTATGTTCAGTAATCCAGGCCTCAAAGGAGGTGGAAACTGATTCGCAAAGAGGAAAGTATACCCTTGGGACACCCTGACCTTCGGAGAAGCAGGCAATGGTCCAAGCCTACCCAACCTGACGTTTTGCTAAAAAGGAAACTTACTTTTGTAATGCAGTATGGGTTCACTTCAGGAACACTGACTGCTTTAGAAGAAAAAATGGTTTCCCATTTGGATACAAAAACAGAAATGGTGGTCGACTCTTCCTTGCAGGCCATGGTCTGTTTGTAGCCAATCAGAACGGAAGACAAATAATGACTGATTTAATATCCATTAGGTAGGTTTATGTTGTGCCCCGCTGCGACTGGCGATTTTGCAGTGCGATCTGTCAGTACATAAGTCAAATCACAAAATCAGAGACAGGAGGTGCACAACTCGTCATAAATGTATGACGTTACAACGCATACTTTTACAACGCATACCTTTACAAAGCATTTTTTACAACGCAACATCCATTACAACGCATTCCATTACAACGCATACTACCTTTACAACGCATACCATTACAACGCATACCATTACATTGCATGGATCATAAGTATTGGATAGTGTAGGGGTAAAAATTACTATTCTAACTCCAGGGGGGTGCAACAGTAGGGTAAGTGTTGCATAGTGTAGGTGTAAAAATTACTATTCTAACTCCAGGGGGTGCAACAGTAGGGTAAGTGTTGGATAGTGTAGGGGTAAAAATTACTATTCTAATTCCAGGGAGTGCAACATTAGGGTAAGTGTTGGATAGTGTAAGGGTACTATGCATGGTTGTAGTGTCATGCGTTGTAATGGTTGAATTGTAATGGCATGCGCTGTAATGGATGTTGCGTTGTTAGGGTTGTTTCCCACTCGGGACTTGTCTCTTAATATATTTGGCCCGTAAAGCACCCTTAGTCTGGAATTCATGAATATTCACAATGTTGCAATGGAACTGTGCTGCACAGAGCCCAAGAGCAGCATATCTTTCAGACACCCAGTTGTACCAACTAGGAGTTGATGACAGTTATTGGGGAATGTGAAGGAGCCCAATGGACTTGGACAATAACACCCTTCAATTGATCAACTTTTGGGAGTTATACACAGATTATGTTTGTTTTTTCACATGCAAGATATGGATGGGTAAATACATAAGCCATGCCTCATCAACCAACCTCTCTTGTTCTAAGATTCGTGGAGGTATCTGGAAAGACAAATACACACACTCCCATGGCATGATAGCTACATGTTAAATATATACAGGCTATGAACCAAACAATACTAATTAACAGCACAATATCAACAGTATAATTAGGGCTCCCAGTTTTCAGTTTTTACTGATTTTTACGGATAAATTACAGACTGAAAACTATTTATATTCCTGTCTGTATATATTTTTTAAATACAAAGAAATATAGAATATTGGACTTCTTTGGATGTTTTTTTTTACTCTCAATCATGAATGCCAGGTCAGTAGGTGTACAGATTGAGAGGTAGGAGAGATGAAAAAGACAATAGGTTTCCCTATAAACTTAATTAAGTGCAGATCTACAGTTATTTATGCTATTCCACAATGCGAGTCTTTTCAAATAACGCTATTGCACTGTATACTACTGAAATCTTTTGGACATTCAAATGTGAGTATATTTTTATCACTTCATTAAATGTGGAAAATACCCAATGCCATTTAATTTATACATAAATTGCAAAATAAAACCGGAAAAATACAGAAAGCATTTTACAAAAAATAAATATGGATAAATACAGACGGAAAAATGAATACCATAACACCAGGAGCCCTAAATATAATACAGTTCTTTTTATATATTGCATAAATTTACACTCGTCTGGAAGAGCAATGAATAACTTCAGCTACTATTACTCACAGACGTCCCTCTTATTAATTCACTCCCAGTACCGATACTCCTTTAGTGGACGACGCAGTGATCCTTGCGCGCACAGGTACTGCGCTGCTTCGACTCGCAGAGGAGTATGTAAAATTCATGAATAATTTGGACTTGAAAATTTATTTTTCTTACTTTTTTGTTCTTGTCGCAGGTCCAAAGCAGCAGAAACAGGCATGAATTTATATTGAAGGGGTGAAGCTAGACGTTGTGGATTCTTTCAACTACTTTGGGATCATGTTTGATCAATATAATAATTGGAGAAGTATGGCCTCTAACGGGGGATTATTGATGGAAATAAATATTGGGGCTCTTTAAATTTATGAAAAAACTTTGGACTAAACCCATTGAAGTGATAAAAAAGGTTTATAAAGTGAAAACTATATCCGCTGCCTCTTATGGGGCAGCATTTGGGGCATCTCTGACGCCTCTAAACTGCAGCATATAGAACATGCCTTTTTGAACAATTTGGTTTCCTTGCCCCAGTTGTGTTCTAATCATAACAGCCACATGGAGTTGAGAGTTCCTTATATCACTGATAGCATTTGTATTGCACCAATTTTGATGTGGCACTCAGTCTGGCGCAAGGAAACCCTTTTTGACTCGAGATATTGTAAATGATGTTCTGAAATTAGATGGTGTGAACAATATTAGTTGGTTAAAATATGTTGAATGCAACCTTCAGGTGGCTGGTTTACACCACCTTTACGAGGGCCCGAAAATGTGTCGGTCTATTTCTAAGAAAGAGTTGAAAACCCATCTACTGACTCATTTATAGGCGAGGAGGCACAATACTTATTTTAAACTTCTTACAGTCAGATCATATCACACTGTCCAGAGTATAACAATGATCAATGTGAACTGTACCTATCTATTGTTTGTTACAAATATTCAACATAGATACATTTTAAAGATTAATTTATATCCCCCTTCTTTTTGGTCTTCCACCCAAAACCTATGTGATCTCCGAACTTCAACTTTGTCCTTGTGATAAGTGATTCATTCAGAACGATCTCCATTTTTTGTTCTTCTGCAAATTCTATGGCGATGAAAGAAAAAGATTGTCCCCCTTAATCGCAAAATGATTTTTAAACAATGTAGTGTAGCCCTATACTATCTTTTGTTACTGTCTGACTCCTTTACATGTTTTTCTTTGACCTCATTCTTTTTATCTGCTTTGAGTAAAAGGAAATCATATTGTCATTCTGATACTTAAAATACAAATCAAGGCGTTGGATTGTGCAATATTTGTGTGTATAATTATAAACTAATGTTTTCATACATGTAATTTTATATCTTAATAACAGTAAAAATTGATGTATATGTGTTTATAGAATACTTTTGATCCAACGTTTTGTTGGCGAAATAAAGTTATTTCTTACAACTTCAGCTACTATTAGTCTATGTAATGGTGATTAATGTAACCTCCTGTAAATGAATGTAGAGACCATGTATTACCCATGATGGGTTTGTTGCCTACAGGTCAAAACGACCACATGACATCAGGGCGCGCTTAGCTCACTGAGCCACTGAATTAGTACACATAATTCAGTTCATAGAATGAAGCTTAGGCTGTTATTTAATTTGTTCTGTACTCAGACGCTTGTGATTGCCTAGTGAGATCAGCTATAAAAAGAATACATTTTATTCTGTATTTCTGTTATGGGCGATTTAGTAGGGCTGAACACCTCTAAAAGAATGGCTTATAAACATAATAGTATTAATATGTTATTTATAAAGTGATTTATAGCTTATTTACATAGAACTCTGTTGTATAGCTATTATTAACCGATCAAAATTGATATTTATTTTGATGTCCTCTGTAGTAGGAGGTCAGTCTTTCTGGGATTTCAACCTACTACCTGTGGAGTACACACTGATTTCATTAGTGAGCGCCCAACTCACCGAGCTATCTTACAGACTTTTAGGGTGTCATACTGGGAAAGATGTTCAGAAAGGAGGTAGGAAATAATGACAGGTTGTATTGTATCTTGTAAAACAAACAATTGCCACTCATACTGCAGAACTTTAGCGACCAGATGGTGAGCTGTATGAAGGTACAGTAGCTGTGTCTAATACTGTACCATTTACAATGACTGGGGTGCATTTGTGTATTTTGCTAATAAGAAAAACCTTCATAATGATGACGGTAGAGTATAATTGTTAGCTTGTAACTCATCAGTAGATGGCATCCACAAATCTGGTGAGAGCACAAACAATGCTTTGAAGAGCGTCATTATTACAGTTTTGGATTATAAAATGTTTAGTGTTTGTTGAGAAAACAAATATTATTGCAACTGATATAAGCCTTTAGAAACATAGGGCAATAGTTATGAAAAAAATTGGAAATCTGCAACGACTTTTTGGAATTCACAAGTTTCCAAGAGAATGCCTCAAAAGAGTTTCAGTTTTCCTGGCGTGTTCCTGGAAAACATTTCTGATTTCCGGATTATGACCATGCATATGCACTTTTACTTGCTTGGTTGTACATAAAATACATTGGCACATGAGAAAATCCCTTTCTATGTGTGCAATGGCACCTTATTTCTCTATGGAATTTTTTATTTTTTTTATTTAGAAAAGCTCGTTCCCATGAACCCCCGCCACGTTTGGCTGTCATTCCCATTTATACCATGGAAAGGAATTTACTCCTGCCCCTTGTCAGGGAAAGGGGTGAAATAAATTTGGGAATACACACAAGTTCGATGGTCTGTGGCTGTTCCCAAACTATCTAGGGTGTCCCCAACCTGGAATGTCCACTCCTTGACCTAGGTCATCCACGATATTATAAGAATATTGGGTAAACATTGAGAAAGTAGACATGGATTTATGAGTTGACGTTTTCCTTTTGTGAATAACCTTCACGCGTATATCAAGCTATTGGTGTGAGTACGTCGCCCTTACACAGTCATAGGGCTTTGTGAATAAAGACTATAGATTATTGAGTGTAGCCCAAAGCCAATTGTAATTCCTTGACCAGATTTCTCATGCCATCCTAATCGATTGGGGAGGCCTTCTGTTTCACTTTATACATGGGGACCTCCATGACCAGATCTCATAGTATCATAGATTATGAGCAGACATATCGGGCTGCTGTGAGATGTTTGCAGCCCATGGGCATCAATTCACCAAAGTGCCAGGAGTAGCAGAAAAGATATTACAAGCAATTTGACTTTTAATTTGACTCACACACACATTCACACTCTCTCTCACATAGACAGATTCTTACCTGCCAGCACACATACAACATCAATTTAATAGCAATTTTACTTACCTTAGCTGCCAGATAGTGTCATAATCTCACTAATTGTACTCAATTTTTATTACCCTAATAGTGGACGATATTATTTACTATTTGTGTATTGAAATATTGACAGAAAACCCTGAAAGTGGAGCCCTAACCGACGTCCAGTGATTAATGTGGAGAAAAAAAACAAGTACTGGTGCTCTTGATAGTAGGCAGCTTGCACCAGACCAGTTCTCCTGTTAGCGCCACCAGAAACAGAACCAACTAGTTCTAATAATGAAAAGGGAGAGAGGATGTGGTGAAATGCCCAGAGCTGCTAACTTTGTAGCTGGGGAACAGCCTGTGATTCTGGGCAAATCACTTAATCTCCCTGTGCTTACCATAAACAAATGTGTCCTTAACGGCTGCTCTTGAAAAGCGCAGGTGTTGATGATTAACTGCTGTGCTGAGCACCAGAAACCACCAGCTCAATTTAAGCACTGCCCATGTCTATTAGGACAGGCTGCCCCAGTGTTCCAGGCATTGATTTTGCCACCTCTGATGTCAGAGGTTGCAAAGGCAGTGCCAGGTGTCGACTGGCAAACCCTAAATGACTTCCAAGTTTCAGCCTGGCTACCACCTTTTTGGAAATAACTGGAAGTTATCATTCTGTTTCATCCAGTCTTCGAAGAGCAGCTGAGAATAACAGTGGATGCCTGTCACAGCATAGGCACAAGCCAACCCAGGATAAACACAGCTCTTGTGAGTTACACAGTAAGACACCTCTGGATGTGCACATTCAGGTTCCTATGGTAACACCAAGCAGACTTCATCAAAACAGAGCAATTTGAAGTGAAATCCAACATCAGTGGAGTCCCATTTACAAACAGGGACTGAAAACACTTAAACCTCCTAGTAACCTTTACTTTTCTCTCTCTTCATTAGATTGCATTTAAGAACACACACTTACATTCCTGCCATGTTAGCTGTTGTGCAGTCTGCCATAATCTTAGTCAGTGTGGTATCTGGAGCCACGCTTATTTGATCATTTAGATAAAGACGGTAGTGCTAAAACCAGTTCAAATGCTACATTTCAAAATCAAGCATAAATTGTGCCTACTACACTTTAAGCCTAATTTGAGCCGGTGGTTTCCAGTGCTCAGCCTAGCACTTAATTGGTTTCCGGTGCTCTGCACTGGCACTTAATTGTCAACACCACACTTAGGACAGTCTGCCACATGGTAGCGCTGCTCCTCCAATTTAGAGATGAGCGGAACAACGATTGTTTATGAATACAATATACATTAAAAATGACTAATACCTGCATCCCCAGCCATTCCTTCAGCTTTGGGGACCTGGAATAATCTGTACTGTCGCACTTGCAGGAGAGAGAGATGGTTAGTAGTTGTTTTGGAAGCTATGACAGGGGCGATGAGTTGATAGCAACAATCGCTTGATTACCACTGACCGCTGAACATAACTCAGGAGACCAAGTCCTGAGGCTCAAAAGTTACATCAGAGTTTACTGGACCTGGGACTGGGAGAGTTATTAGAGTGCAGTTTGGTCACCCAAAACGGGCCCTTGCCTCAGTTAAAGGTAACTACTGATTTCACTGTTACCAGAGACCAGTAGACCAATGGCAACTGTATTTTGTATCTGTACTTCAACTAGACATTGAGGCGCATCGTGGTTGGAGAGGTGTCTCCAGGAAGATCCTTGACAACTAGATCAGCATCCAGAGCAGCTAAAAATGTAATAAAAATAGAATTATTTTTAATGAATTGGTGTCCGATTTTTTTGTGTCGTGTTAATTTCTCATTCTATTGTTTTGGTACTTCTAAATGATTTCCATTAAAAGGAACTGCTGCGTACACCTTTACTGGAGACCAGTAGACCAGTGGCACCTGAGTTTTGGCTGGACTTCAACTGCACATCGAGTGACACTGTCCTCTGTGGCCAAAGTCACTGCATCATGTACATGGAACTGAAGGGTGGCCCCAGGAAGACCCCTCTCAATCCGATCAGCTTCCACAGCATCCTTCAGCATCCTGCATTGCCTGCATCAGGACCACTCCATTGATGTCTATGGTGGTTCATCCATAGAGCCTGGAACTGGAGTGCAGGCTGCGTAGACTACAAGGTAGCTGTCCTGCCATGTCTCACTGGCCCCTGTAACTTGCTCTTTGCTGGAGCTCATCGTCCAAAGCGAGCTGGGGTAACTGGACACAACTTTACAAAGTTTTACCAAAAAAAATCAAAGTAACCACTAACTGCAGTACTTGCCAATGCTTGTTTGTGATTTGTTGGATTTTTTTTCATTTTGGTGTCTAAAATGGTATTAAAATAGGAGGAGTTGGTGTCAGATTTTTTGTATCATGTTTATTTCATTTTCAATTGTTTTGTTGCTTCTAAATTCTTTGCACCTCGTCCTTTGATAAAGTCTCACTTTTTGAAGCCATAGCATCCCTGGGGTGAGGTAAGGTTTTACAAATGTGCCTGACTGGACCCAAGACGAGTTTGTGAGTTTATTGCACAGTGAGTTTGCACAACAAAACTATATAATAAAATACATTTCCTTACAATTGCTTCCCGAAAATGAGGCTGCAGATGCAGATTTAGATTCAAGTCTGAAGCAGTAAGAAAAGACAGGTTAATTTGTCTGCATCTATCACCTTAATGGAGGGGTGGCTGGTTGAGGGTTGAAATAGTAAATATCAGCATTTGTAAAGCACACAGCTACCTCCAGCGAGGTGTCCCAGCGCTGAGGACCATGGGGAAGATTAAGCGAGCTATTGCCCAGAGTCACATGGTGCTTGGCTATGGTATCATTTTGTACCATTCTCTAGTTAATTTCTCATTGGTAAACATTAAAGTTGTCAAATACTAATTCTCTCTTAGAGCTGAAAACAGTTCTCATGGGATCCATTCACCTCCTATTCCCTAATGGGAATGGGTTTCTTAGCTGCCACCAGTGTTCTATTCGCTTGACCTGCAGCCATCAGTTTATTAAAGGAGTTTTTACGGTTAAGCTTTCAAGACCTGTTGTATATACTTTAGTATATACCTTCTCTACGGGCTTAAAGCCCGTCCCACTTCTTTTTATTTGTTTGTTTCAGTGTCCTTTAAAAATCCTGGCTTGCTGGTGGTCAGTCCTTCCTCTTTGTTCCTGCTTTTTGTCTTTTGTTTCTTTCCACAGAGCAGAGACCAAGTACTGTATCTTTATGTTTGATTATTTACCTGTTTGTTTGGGGGACTATTATTTCCTTGGTTTCCTGCTCGTGTTTTTAGTGTGTGCATGTTCAGCTTAGGTGCACGTTGCTGCTTGCATTATATTGTATTGCATTGTATTGAAGCATTCGTCCCAGTTCCCCGTGTCACTGATACTCTTTTGCATTTATACCACCATTGTCCTCATCTCCTCGCAGCTCTTTGAACACCTGCTCACTCCTTAAACCCTAACAAAAGGCAGCTCCCTGGCTTATCTGTTCTTATCTGGTGGCATCTTTACCTTATAAACACAAACAGTCGTTTTTGTTTGTTAACTTTGTCCTAGTTTTTTTAATGAATGTTGTATTTTTGCATTTCCGTACAAAACATCCGTAGCTGATTTCATTTGTTTGTAACCAATTACATCTTGTGTGCATTCAAAACGCGCTTAGCTCTTGGCATTTATACTTTTACAGCTGTGTGTCCACTGCTGCAGTCAGGATCTGCTGCAAAGGTAGTGTGCCCTAGTGTCATATTTAAGCATGGGCGAATTTTGCGACTCTGGCGTTCGCGAATTTGCGTATTTGCAAACTCGCAATCCGCAAAATCCGCGAATTCGCTGATTTTTTTGTTTTTTTTGTGTTCGCAAGAGTTTCTGCCAGTTCGCGAGGGTTTTGTACCAGTTCGCAATTGCGAACTTACTTGTCGCCACGCAACGGTCGCGACTATGTTGTTTCTACGTCTGGTTCATCATCACAGGTTCACAGCACCCTCTGTTTCAACACTGCCACCCTCTGTTTCTCACATGCCACCCTCTGGTACATCAATGCCACCCTCTGGTTCATCATCATCACTGTAGATTATGGGGGGGAAAAGCAAGCACACCTGCCCATCTTCAACTGACATGAATTAATTTGGGGTTGATTTATTAATGTGTCACTGTTTTAAAATTCCAGTCTGGCACCTGCTTCCTTATCTGTAATTTGCTTTCTGTTGCAGTGCAATTTTTTTTCCAGGACCTTTGTGGCCTACTTGTAGCTATTCTATGAGCCTGCTGTGAGGGTCAGAGCAGGGTCATACAATTGTTGCAACTAGCAACTGAACTCTGGAGGGGGCCCAGTCAGGAAGCACTACAGGGAATGGTTACTAATGATGAGTTTGAACTTTTGCACCTGCTGAGTGCTTTCAGTTTTGCAAAACTCATTTTTCTGCAGAACAGCAACTGTAATGCCCCAAACAAACATAGGCAACTGAACTCTGAAGGGGCCCCTCAGGAAGTACTACAGGGAATGGTTACTAATGATGAGTGAACTTTTGCACCTGCTGAGTGCTTTCAGTTTTGCAAAACTCGTTTTTCTGCAGAACAGCAACTGTAATGCCCCAAACAAACTTACTTGTGAAAGTTGATTTCTAATCCAAAAGTGATCCAAAGAAAGTCAAACGGCCTCAAATCCAAAAAAGTGCAGGCAAATGTCAACCTGAGGAGTTATTCTGATACGAATCATCATTTTCAGAAGGTCTATGCTGCTTGCTAGTGGATTTCTTGTGCAGAATTGCAAATTTTGTAATTTCGCGAGTGCGAGATTGTTGCTGCCCGCCGCACCTACATGTTCGCAATGGCGAACTCTCGCGATGTGTCACCAAACTCCTGCGGGATTCCACAGCAAGATCCAAAATGGCGCAGCACTCGCAAAATATCGAGAAAAACAACTCGGCAAACGCTGAATGACGGTAAGTGAACGCTGCACGCCGCAAAATTCTATCACCAAGAAAAAAAAGTCTGCTGCGTGCGAATTTGCGGATTTTCGGTAAATTCGCGAGCGTTCGTGGATTGCGAATTTACCAAAAATCCGCAAAATCCGCGAGCGGAACGGATTTTCCGCCCATGCTTAGTCATATTTACTATTTGGGATATGTACTGGTATACTTTAGGCTGTTTTTCCAATTAGTGCGTGTTCTAAATAATAAATATGTAGTAGTAACCTAACCAACCCCTCCCACCATCCCGACTTTAAACCCCGATAGTTTTGGTCTGTGTCATTTGGTTAGCCGGGGGGCGAGCAGGGGAAGGGGCTGAAGCCATGCCTGTGTTATAGAAACAACAGGCCACAATAGACTATGGCAACGTGCCCTGGTGTGGTGGGTGCCCAGGGGTCGGACTCCTGTGTGCAGCCTTCTGAAGCCCTTGTCACCACAGTGGAATACATGGAAATCCCCTCCTAACGACGGCCTTTGGAAATCTGCAGTCTCCCAACTGAAGATGTGTATGGAAGGGAAAAGAGGGATAATAATTCTGCAAGCAACTGAAGTACCTCTAGAATGTGGCAATAGTCATATTTTGGCTGGGGCAACTTAACCCCTTGATCTCGTGAATATTATACTGTAGCATTTGTGTTTTTCTTTTACCTTTATAGTTTATAAAGCATTTGAACGTTGAAACTTGCATGAAATACAGTTCAACATAAAATATACACTATTGTTCATGTCCCTATACAAATCCCAAATGTGGCCTAACGGTCAGAGTTTTTGACCTTGGAACAGAGAATAAACAACAATCTCCCTGTGCCCTAAAAAACGGATCTTGTGTACTGTAATCTGGTAGTCATTAGGCATGGGCGGAAAATCCGTTCCGCTCGCGAATTTTGCGGATTTTCGGTAAAAAGTCGCAATCCGCGAGATTCACGAATTTCCCGCAAAATCCGCGAACGGAACGGATTGGGTCAAAAGTTCAAGCTGACTTTTGTAACTCTTTTAGAATGGCGCCGGCAAGCTGCCAGAGCCATTCTAAAATAGTTACAAAAGTCAGCTTCAACAGGAAGCTCTAATAGATAAATTAAAGCATGTGCTGCTCAAATTTAGTTACACAATCATTAATCACCCCAAACTTGGGGTGATTAATGGTTGTGTAACTTAATTTGACCTTCAACTGGAGCACCTGCTTTACTTTATCTATTAGTGCTTCCTGTTGAAGCTATTTCTAGCTATTTTAGAATGGCGCTGGCAGCTTGCCGCCGCCATTCTAAGTGGGGCTGAGGGCAGAAGGGCACAAAAGTGGGACAGAGGGCAGAAGGGGACAAAAAATGAGTGGGGCAGAGGGCAGAAGGGCACAGAAATGAGTGGTACAGAGGGCAGATGGGCATAAAAAACGAGAGGGTGGCAGTGATTAAGCAGGCAAAAAAAAAACCCCCGCGAAATTGCAAAGCGCCTCGCGAACACCCGCGAACACGCAAAGCGCCTCGCGAACACCCGCGAACACACAAAAAACAAAGAAATACGCAAATTCATGCGAATTCGCAAATTTTGCAGATTGCCAATTCGCAAATCCGCTAATTCGCGAATTGCCAATTCGTAAAATTCGCCCATGCTTAGTGGTCATGTAAAGTGTTCTAATGCCTCTGGACCAAGTTCCCACCGTACAAAACTTTTAGTTTTTTTTTTAACAATCATTGAAATATCCTCACTCACATTTCTTTTGTAAATACCACAATCACTATTTCTTATCATATCATTTATTTGAAGATATTTTTTTCCCTTCTCTTATCGTGTTTCTATCAAAGTATACGGTTTAATCATATGAACTATTTAAAAACTCTTTGAATGCTTGTGCAGTTGTCACAATAGCATCATCACTGATATTTACTGTACATCTGTTACAAGCAAAACCACTTTTTCTTATCACAATATCATAACTTTTATTGGTTGTCATGATTGTACATAATTTATTTGTCCTGGTTATACAAAATTTCTTTGGTTGTTGTCGCAGTTGCCATACTCAGTAGTGACTAAGCATCACAATTAACATCTTTGCTCTCTCTCTCTCTTAATCAAAACTGACTCGCAGACGCCACTGTGTCTTTTTACTCTCCACTTGCCAGTTCATCTGTAGAAGGCCAGATCCTGGCTTGGCCAGAAACATTTGACTAATTACAGCTATTATTTCTTTGTCTTGGGTAATAGCTATTGGCTCTTTCTGAGGCAGTGTGATGTTCTTAAAAATGGTTCTCCTGACTGCGGTTTGCATTGTTTGAAATTCCAGAATCCCTATGCTTAGTTTTGGGGTTGGTTTTGTTTCGCTTATTTTGGTTATGTACAGTCTAATGCAAAGTACACTTACACTCACTGTTGAAAGTGGACTCTGAATTCCCATACTTCTTGTTTAGCAGCTCATACCTCCTTTCATTCTAGCACTTCATTACATTTTATGTAAGAGCATACTTATTAGATTATGTGCAGCAACAGTTGACTTTTTGTATACATATGCTTCACCTGCACCCTTCGTGTTGCTTCTCCCCATGTGAGTCCTCTGTTTTACTACTGCCTAAAAAATGCTTTTATGCTACTTTTTTTATTGTAATACTTTGTGTGATAGCCCAGCGGCTTCACAGTGCTACTGGACTGCTCACTTCCCACTTGGGTTCACAATGCAACTAGACTGCTCCCTTTCCCACTTGTCATTACTCCCTGCCCTCTCCTCCCCTTCCCATTTTCTTTATTTCAGTGACAGCCCAGCATTACTACCAGGCCACTCTTCATGCAGCATCATGCAACCTTTTTTTTCGTTCTTAAGTATCAATCAGCCTTCTTAGAAATGTGAATAAAAGTTTCAAATAATATGCCAAAAGGGCAGTCACTGCATGACAATGTGGGCGCACACAAGGGCACACATCATCAGCCTTATATACTTTTGATTTCTTAGAAAAGATCTGGAGTTTAAATTGGTGACTGTGGAAACAGCAGACTTGGGTTTTAATCCGGACTCTCTCACCTGACTACATTGTGTAATCTTGGGCAAATCCGGTAATCTTCATTAATGTGAATCCTATATCAATAGTCTGAAGAAGATGCAGAATAAACAGAATCACTTCACTCGCCTAGGTACTTTGTGGCATACTTGGATGTTTAATGTGTCCTATGACACCACACAATTCCACACAACACAATTCACCTCCACACACCACCCAACATAATTACACTCCACATAATACCACTCAACGCAACATGATTCAACTCTACATAAATAAACATACAGCAAAAATCCACATAATTACACTCCACACAATGCCACGTAATTCCAATCAACATAATTTCACTCAATGCCACACAGTTCCACGACACAGAATACAACCTCACACATATCTATTCTACAACACATATTTGACAACAAACCACAGAATTCAGCTCAACACAATTACACAACACACACATCCAAGTCACACCATATAATTCTACATCTTGTCACGTAATTCAACAGCACACCATGTAATTATAATCTTCTACATATCACTCCACAACACAAAATACCAATCCACATAATTACTCTCCATGACACACAATTCCACTCCACATAATTCCAGTACACTCAAGACCACATAATTGCTATCCACATAATTCTGCTGCACACCATGCCACATAATTCCACTACCCAAATCCACACCACCTTATTTCACACCGCACAAAAGTACAGACTAACAATTCCAATCTAACCAAAATAATTCCACACCACATACTTCCACTCCGTAACATATGGGTAAAAGACATTGTCATTTACAATGCCAATAGCTCTAACTCTTGCAAAAGTGAGACCTATAGGCTTTAATGTTAGTTTCCTGATTGAATCACTGCTTTGCACAGCTGTTCATGGGACTGAGTGTCCTTCATTAGGAGGTTAAAGGAGTATATTTAATGTTCATGGATGGGTAGGTTTAGACCTGCATATGATAGTTCAATAGAGGCTGCATCTTTCTGTCCACTGACTCAGTCACTACTTAGTATTTTTAAACCTCTATTATCTATCATGAAAAGACAGCTAGCAAGGTATCTAATCTAGGGATCTCAGGAAACTTAGTTTTTTTAAACCTTTATTTTCGATTTTTCAAAACCGTAAACATGACATTAAGTACATATCAACTGTGCAGTCAGGGTGTGCCCCATCCAGCCTCCATGTGCCCTATAAACAGTACATAAGAAACTTCACTGCATGCACCAAGTCTACAAGTCAAGTTTCAAGTTTATTTACTTTGCATAGTTACTGGAAACCATTGCAATATTTGTTTAAGAAAGATACAGTAGAGTTATTATTATACAATAATAAAATCCATAAAACACAAGCTAAAGATTACTGTACATTAAAAAAAGTTAGCAATGCAAGTGATGGCAAGATTAATTGGTTCGCAAGATAAAGTGCGGTGCAGTCGCTGTTCCTTGCTGATGCTGGGCGTGCGCTTAATAAGGTGCCATATAGAGCATATTGTATAAGTTGTTAGATCCTGCTCAAAAATTGTTCAAGAAAAGTGCTAGTGCTCCGTCCTTATGAGGAAAACCATTCCCGGGTTATAAGTTAGTTGCACCACAGGAGCTTCTTACTTATGTGGCCATAATTGGGCTATTCCACATCTAGGTATTTTTTGTTCGGCCAACATAAGTTATTTTACCAATCTGCAGTTGAACTGCGTGTTTCCCAGGTTAAAGCAGGCCAGCATCGCTTGTCTCCTGGTGCGGGTGCCTAACTGCTTGAAGGGTGCTTTTAGTAGCTGTAACTATTCTTGATGTAGATTCTTTCAAGTGAAGATTAGGTGTAAGATGTCTCTTTGATTGGTGTTGCACAGCCTACACATGCTTTGAGGTGTAGCCCTCGGCCATGGTGGGAGATGCTGAGTGCACGGGAGGATGCCCAGTCTATGCCTTAAAAATGTCATTTTTATCTCTTTGGAATAGCCCTGATTAAAGAACTTTTTTGGTGCAAGTGTTTTGTAAGATTTTAATGTCATCCAGGCATGAGATCTATCTGAAAAGGTTGCCTTGTCCACCAACGAGATTTGTTTTATACATTTCCAGGCCAATTTTTTGAAAGTTGAATGTCAAAGTTGAGTATTCCAAAGCTAGGTAAGCCTGGTAATTTCCAAGGATGTCTGGAGGTAGCTCCTCGCTTGGCAAGTATCCCTATGCTGGATTTCATGCCACAGCAGTTGGTTTCATGTGTTTGGAGTGGTGTTTCTAATCTTGTGCTAGCAGATGACGAAGGACCCATGCCTGGCCAGGGATTTATGTAGAAGACCAAACTCCAGCCTTATTTGAGCCGGTGAAGTGTAATGCTGGAGGTAAACATAATCCTGTAAGCTTTGACCTGCGTGCTATCTAGTAACTTGGCGTCCCTTTCCCGCAATGCTTCACTCCTGTAGGTGATCTTCAGCATCGGATTGGGAGGTCGGGCAGGTGGGCATTGGCCATTGGGCCGGTACCTAAGGGTCACCAGTGGGCCGTTTTTTGGTCAACCGGCCTACAGACCCTTATTGTCTTGCCCACCATGCCACTATAAGGGGGGCAGCACCATGAGCACAGAGGCTCTAAAGGGGATGCTTTCAGCAGCGTTGCAAGGCCAATATTGTTCTGCCCACTGCAGACTTTATCTTGGCCTCCCTTGGGGCTGGCGCAGACGCCCAGAATGAAAGTCTCACTACCCTGCCGTGGGCCATTATCACATCGGCTCCCTTGGAGCAGCAGCCCCGTGCTTTTCTTCACCCCTCCCCTGCCAGGCCATCACCCTGAGGCTACAGTTCGCTGGGCTGGGGTGAGTAAGTGAATGGCCCTGCTGAGGGCCTGTTGTTGGCCCCTCGGCTACAGTGTCTTTCAGGCCTTGGTGGTTGGGGGGGGGGTATGTTTGCATAAACCTCACTGTGAAGCACCTTTGCCAAAACGAAATATTTAGATGATGTAACGTTAGGGTCAGAGCTGATGAATATGGAAATAGGTTTGATTCTGGGCAAATGACTTAATTACGCAAGGCCTAAAATAAAAAGGAATTTGATCTTCTGTAATGTAACTGGTTCGCATATAATTGCGCCCTTTGCCGAGTTTACGCTATATAAAACTACAATAAAAAACATTACCTTCTGTTTGCTAATTTTTTAAGATTCTGCAAAGTCTGGAACTTAATAAGAGAGGATTCTTTATTCAATAATAAAAAAGTCTGTATTCCTTCTTAACATGGCTTTTCTTCCTTTGTTTAGATTTAACTATCAGTTATGGATCATTAAAGAAACTTTAGACCACATTTTAAACTGCTTTCACCTTACGTTTACTGTTCAAACTTTCAAGTACATATCGATCATGGGCGAAAATATCAGCTTATGGGGTTTTTCTTCATTTTCGTACTGGCAAGACCATAAAAATATTGGTAATGCTGGCAAAAAATACGGGCAGTTAGCAAACATAGCCATATCAGGAGTTGTGGCCTTTGGGCCACTTTATTTCACTTTGCCTGCCCCACCTATATGTAGTGCTTTTAGTTTTCACCAATGTTTCTGGCTCTATGAGCTTTAAAAGACATAATTTATCAAACAGTTCTCTAAAAATGAGCCAGATGAGACCAGCCAAATGCTGTTTCGGGAACAGGCGTGACCCAGGAATGTGGCCCACTTTTTGGGGAGTGCCCGGGCCGAATTTTGAGCCCAATCTGACTTTGACTGATCGTAGGGAGTAGTTTGTTCTGAACTACCTTCAAAAGCAGGCTCAGTGTTGGCCCCATCAGTTTGTTAGTAAGATTTTTCATTGAAAGTGCTATTACCAGCCCTTTCCTTCTTATTTCCTCTTTTTGGCGTTTAAACGTTCCCTCCTTGTCAATTATGACTCCTAGATATTTGTAATCCTGTGATGACTCAAATTGATTGCCATTCAAAACCCAATTCCTCTGCCGATTTCTTTTGTTGTTTATGGTCATTGACCGAGTCTTACTGAGATTGATTTTTAAATTGTTTTCTGTGGCATAGTTCTGCATTTCCGTTAGTAGGTGTTGAAGTCCCACGTAAGTGTGACTAATTAGAATCACGTCGTCTGCATACATAAGATTGATCAATGTTTTTCCTCCTAGCTTCGATGATTGAAAGTTGTAAGCATCAAGTGCCTTTGGGAGGTCGGCATGAATAGATTAAACAGGGTAGGAGCAAGCACACAACCCTGTTTCAGGCCTTTAGTTGTGGAGACTTTTGAGGAGAGCTGGGTTCTGCCGCCTAGTTTCATCTGCACCAACGTGTCTGTTTGGAGAAGTAACAGGATGTTTAAGATGGGCTGTGGAATTCACCAGTGTGCCAGCTTCCCCCACAGCCTGCCCCTCTCCACATTTTCGAATGATGCGCTAAAATCAATAAAATATAGATGTAAAGGAAGGTTTGATGTTTTTGCTGCATCAATCAATAAGGAGATTGTGATAATATTAGTTGATGTCCCTGCCATTTTGAGAAAGCCAGTTTGAGTTAGCGGTATTATCTCGTTTGCCTCTGCCCAAGTTGTGAGCTCCTCTAGAATGGTTGTGGAGTGGATTATTAATAATCCACTGGTGCAGGGTCACCACTTCGCCACAGGTTCTTAACAAGTAAGGAAGAATCGACACTGGAGTGAAATACAAACCATAGGTCATTTGTAGCATTCATGCATGGGGGCCTCATCCGACAAGCACCATAGAGATACTCAAGGTGAGAGCACACCGAACAATGGTTACATGGGTTTTTATAGCAAAGATCACAGGCAAGAGACGCCCATAGTTAAATAGAGCCCTGGGAAGAACACACGAATGAAACAATCAGTAAGAATCAATAGCCTTGGTGCCGGTCGCGTCCTGAAGGGATGTATGTCATTACAATGCATACCTTTACAACGCATACCTTTACAACGCATTTTTTACACTGCAACATCCATTGCAACGCATTCCATTACAACGCATGCCATTACAACAAATTCTTTGAAACTACCTTTACAACGCATTCCAGTACAAATCATACTACATTTACAACGCATACCATTACAACACATACCATTACATTGCATGTATGGTAAGTATTGGATAGTGTAGGGGTACAAATTACTATTCTAACTCCAGGGGGTGCAACATCCATTGCAACGCATTCCATTACAACGCATGCCATTACAACAAATTCTTTGAAACTACCTTTACAACGCATTCCAGTACAAATCATACTACATTTACAACGCATACCATTACAACACATACCATTACATTGCATGTATGGTAAGTGTTGGATAGTGTAGGGGTAAAAATTACTATTCTAACTCCAGGGGGTGCAACAGTAGGGTAAGTATTGGATAGTGTAGGGATAAGAATTACTATTCTAACTCCAGGGGGTGCAACAGTAGGGTAAGTGTTGGATAGTGTAGGTATGCGTTGTAATGGTATGCGTTGTAATGACTGCATTGTAATGACATGCGTTGTAGTGGTATGCGTTGTAGTGACATGCGTTGTAATGGTTACGTTGTAATGGCATGCGTTGTAATGGATGTTGCGTTGTGAAAGTTTTGTTGTAAAGGTAGTGCGTTGTAAAAGTTGCGTTGTAAGTGTTGTTTCCCGTCCTGAAGCTGCACAACAAGATAGGCTATTTGTGTAAACATTATCTAAGGCTTTGCCATAGTTTAAAAGGCCCCGTGCAAACACCAGCTGTTCTTTTGCGCTGAGTCTGCATGTATACACTGCCTACAATGCTCCAATCCAGATTCTTTACCAATGCTTATGCAGGTGCAGTGTCAAGAAGGGAGCCAGACTGAAAGCAGGGCAGGGGTAAAAAATGGACGAAGCACAGCTTAATCAAAAAACAAAAGAATCAGATTTTACATTTCAACATGGTGCCTGCAAAATATTTTGCTTCATTATCTATCAAGGCTATCAGCCGATAGTTGCTTGGCTCAGCCTGGTCTTCTTTTTAATGGATTGGCACAATTGTCGAACCCTTCCATGATTTAGGTAATCATTTCAGGAGCCTGACTTCCAGAAAAAGAGGTTGCAAGATGCCAGTACAGGCAACCGACTTGGCTTTAAACAGAGCAGGAGGGATGCCGTTCGGTCCTGGTGCCCCTTCTCTCCTTCTTTTTGCAATCTGCTTTTTTATTAGGAGCGACAGTGGGCTGCTAGCTGCGCAGAGAGGTGTAAATTCTGTTGTTGACAAATTCAGTTCCAGGGTCTCTTTGTTGCACACTCCAGAGTGTTCTTCTATTAGCCAAAAATTCTGATCTTGTTTTCCGGCTTCTCCCATTTGGTTATTGAAGTGCTTGTTGAGGAATTCCACACAGATTTCTTCCGAGAATTTGTGACAATATGCCTTCATAATGGGGATAGATTATCCCATTCATGGTTTTCCAGAAGCGGGCGCTGTCATTGCAGTTTAGCTCATGTAAAAATTTTGCCCTGGTTGCATTTTCTTTTGTCTTTGTTGATGTCCCATTTCAATTTTTTGAGTGATATCAGTTGGTCCCTCAAGAGTGAGCATATACTAGCATCACCTGGAAATCTTCTCAGTCTGCGCATTGTACGGTTTAATGCTTTTTTGAGGAACTTAAGACGATCTCTTTGCCCTTTCGGTATTCTGAGTTTCTGACGCATAGCCTTATAGTGGCTTTCTTGGTTGAAGTGGTGACATAGCGTTCTAAGAGTGTGGCAGTAACATGTGCTGTCTTTTGGATGAGTGCTTACCTTATACCATTCTATATGCTGCAACAGTCCACCTAGCCAATTGGTTTGTAAAACACTCATGATCCTGACCATCTAAAAAGTACTCGTTAAATACTTCATTTAAATAACCCACAGAGTGTTTAATTCACTGCCTGACCAAAAAACTAGACTTAAAAGGTGGAGTCAATTTTTTCAGGGCCTTAGCCGGGGATGCTTAATGAGACCCATCTCCAGCTTGCCCATGCCTAATTCACTCCATCAGAACCATCGTGTTCTGGGTCACATAACCTACTCCCCCCCCCCCCCCCCACCTTTGCAGATTGATGTTGTGTGGCAGCCACACAAGCATATTACTGAGATTTACAGTCCAAGGAGGTTACAAGTGCTAATGCTTCACATACACTGTATCCAGATGGATGCCAAATCCTGCAGGGAGCTTTGACATGGCTATGGACTGGCGGGTAGCGCAGGGCCCTGTAATTATACTGTGCGAAGGATATCAGGCCTACCCCTAACCTCAATGCTGAAAGTAGACGATTGGGAGCCTACACAGACTTATTGCATGGTTCTTAGAGTTGGTACATTACCCCAGGGTTGTGATTTATTGTGGATAACAAACTTTCACAGGTACACGTATTGGGGAAAACAGCCATCCAAGTCAACTATGAACGATGTGGGTCTTCCAGGCTAACCTTATGTCGAGCACCTTTTTCTTCCTGTTCCACAAATGGGCAAAAAGCCACCGCTGCCCAGGAAGTACTGACTTGTCCAGCTGTGTCCCAGTCACCACCACTGTAATACAAGGACTGGCTTATTTATTAGGATGAAGGCCATGAAGCATTGCTAGAGAGCAGTGACCCCGCCAGGGCTGTGGGTATGTGTCAACAAGACAGACAACAAGTTGGTGGGCTAAAGGATGGGCGTCCTTTATTAGCAACGTCCTGAGCAAAAAACAGGTTTCGCTTGTAGGAAACTGTGCATTTATCAAGCCAATACTTGTCTGGAAATAGGAAGAGGATTAGGACGTAATGAACATGTGAGGGGGGGTGAAAGGCTGTACAAGATAGAGGGAATGGTGTGCTAGAAATGAAAAAAATTAAAATATGCATGAAATAGAGATTGAACCACCGAGGTAGCAGAGGAAAGAAAGTCGAGGGTTAGAAGAAAGAAAGCAAGAACTTTGAAGTGAAAATCGGAGTGAGGTGTGTGAGAATAGGTGCAGTGGCAATTCTTGAATCCAGAACTTACTTCAGACTGCATATAATCCACGTTTTCTCCTTTTTCAGCGGGGCCGCCGTGGGGTTGCTCCAGTGAGTTCTGTGCTACATAGAAGAACTCCAGGCCATCCCAAGACAAACAACCAGAGGGTGAAATGGGAAGCAGTGAAACACAATAGACTCCAATACAGCCTTGAGACCTCAGATTGCTAACAATGTACAAATGGGTGCTTGTTTCCTTAGCTCATCTTGATGCTTTTGTTAACATGTATGGAAACAGAAGACCGATTATTTCAGCTAGTGTTTAGTTAAGCTGTTATTTTGAGTTTCTTTACAGAGTTCTACTTTTCTGACAAAAACTGTTTCATTTTTGAAATATGATCTGCTGAGAATAATAGTGAAAGCAAACTGTAGATATTGAATATTGTTCACCAGACTAAAGGCAAGTAAAGTAAAACCCAGATCTAAGAAGACCAACCGCTCCCTTTTACATGTCTACATTTCAGGTAATAGGAATTGTTTCCATATGAAGGAACACTTACTAACCATGTACACACAAAAACATCTTAGGGTACCATTGCCTATTGAAATATATAGATGCTTTATAGAAGTATTGAAAATGATATTCTAGAACTGGTAAGTAGCACACAGAATCAGAACAAATAAAGTGAGCACTTTCAAATGAAACACCACAAACTACCCATTTCTCCCTAACATTCTTGATTGTCCATACTAGTGCATTAACCACGTGAGTGGCGATGAGTGACTTTTGTGAGGGTTATGTGGGAGAAGATGTCATTATAGATACATGCTAAAGAATCAAGGATCCAGATCCAGCTTCCCCACTTCATAAAATTGTGTGATCCTGTGCCAATATATGTTGGGCCTGAATCACAAGCGTAAATATACATGTGTAGATTAACCGACGGGTAAATGTACTTCTACACCTAGGGATAAATCTACACATTTTTTGTTACTCTTTATATCTAATCACCATTTCCGAGTGTAGATTTACATGCCTCCTTTCTGTGATGGAGCCTTCTATGACAGGAATTACAAGTGTAAAGTTATTACTAGTAACGTTCCACATATAGGTTAAATCTCCACCTCCTGGGGGAGATCTCCCTATAGGAAAGTATGGGGAAAAATATTAAATCTTATTCATCTTATTTTTTTCAATTATTTAAAATTATTGTAGTCTAAAATATTACTTTCAAGAAAAATGTCCCACCCATAGTAACATTTTTATTTAATTAGTAATATATTTTGTGAAAGTTTGTGTGCTGAATAAATCTCAATTATCTTTCATTTTTAAGAAAATGTGTTTCATTACATTTTTTATTTCAGTTAAGTTTATTAATATATTTTAAATAATTCATAATTATTTATTATGCTGCAGCACTAAACTAAATATATATATATATATATATATATATATACCAACTATATATAGTTGTGACATATCAACAGTTCGCACCCATTCTCGCAAAGGGACACCGGCACCCTACAGCAACGTACTAGCTTGCAAACGTAGAGAGGTGGGAGCCAACGAACGGGCTTCTAAAGCCATTGCAGCGACCTAGTGATATGAGGAGAGGTAGCATGAAAGGCATATCTCACACAGATGCCAATGTTGCCTCGCAAAGGTAAAACTGCGAACCTGATGGCTTCTACATGGAGACATGAGAGCTAACGGAGTAAATCACAATATGGCTGCCAACACTTCCTGGTTTCAACAGTTCACAGCCAATGAGCTGCACGCCCATGCTTGTAACCCCTCAGCCAATCACATGTCAGAATTCTCAAATATCGATATATTTAAAATGTGATATTTCCTAAAAACTACTGAACAGATTTACACCATTTAAACAAAAGGGTGCTTTCTGGACCATCACCTTTCTCCCTGCTGAATATGCCGTAATTCCGTTTAGCAGTTTCACCTGTAGTCTTCTGTAAAGTTTTGTATCGAAACTGCATGTAGAAAACACGTTTTTCCGACCCCCTTTTTTCTCCGCCCCTCCTACACCATTCACCCCCAAACTTTCAATTTAAGACCTAATCAAAAAAAGAGAAACTCTTTGGATAATTTCATAAAGATTTGTCAAACAAAGCCAAAGTTATAAGCACATACAGGCCTCCAGGAGGGGGGCCGGGCAACCCCCCTCCCAACGTGAGTGAAGCCCCGGGTCTGCACAGACCCCAGCGGCCACCGCAACCCCTGAAAGCCCCCGCTATTATTTTTTAAGAAATGCCCCCGGAACCTAGCCAACCCAAGGGCCTCATTAAGTTAAAACGCACGACCCCAGGGTGAATCCCGCCAATTTTTTTTTTTGGTAATACTTTTTTGGGCCCTGGGGGGTCCTTCTAGGACCCCTGAGCAGGCCTAGTGGGGCAGGGTGTTTGTACCCTGCCCCCTTCCCTTGTTTTATACCTTTGTTTCTTTGTTTTCAGGTGACTCGCTTTTACCGAGCCACAAGATGGCTGCCAACACTTCCTGGTTTGGACTACAAGCAGCCAATCAAAGTGAAGCTCGCTAACGCGAGTTAGGCTCGGCCCAGATATCAAAAATTTTATTTTTCTAATTTCTCAGCAACTACTGAACGGATTTACACCATTTAACAAAAAAAGGTTGCTTTCTGATCCACGCACTACCTTTGTGCCACATGTGGGGTAATTCCTCTCAATAGTTTCGGCTGTAGCCTAGCACACATTTTCCTATATGAAAATGATTTTTTTTACTCTTATTTTTTGAATTTCTCAAAAACTACTGAACGGATTTACACCATTTAAAAGAAGGTCGCTTTCTGAACCAAGCTCTACCTTTCTGCCAAATTTGGGGTAATTCCGTTCAGCAGTTAGGGCTGTAGCTCGTAGCAAAATTTCGTATGGAAATTAACATTGGGAAAACGCATTTTGGGATCCCCCCTTTTTTCTCAGCCCCCGCTTGATGAATCACCCCCAAACTTTCAGGATAGGAGCTGACCTGGATAGACATTTATTTGGAGAATTTTGCTAAGATTCGTCAAAGGACGCCAAAGTTATTAGCAAATCAAAAAATGCTTATCCTATGGAAACTAGGTTCTAACTATAACTACCTACCGGCGACCACCAGTAGTGTGTGTATATATATATATATATATATATATATATATATATATATATATATATATATATATATATATATATATATGTTATGTTAACAATGGTTTGTATAGCGCACTGACACCAGTTGGTTTCCTGGCGCTGTAGAGACAGAGGGCAGAGTCAGGCAGTCAGAGTTGGAAGCCTGCGGAGTTAGTAGTATGCTTGTTGGTAAAGCCAGGTCTTTAGGGATTTCCTGAATGACATGAGATTAGGGCATAGCCAGATCTCAAGGGGAAGGGCATTCCACAGACAAGGTGCCAAAGTGCCAAATCTGCAACCGCCTGAGCGTTTACGTTTAAAAGATGGTGTTTGTAGAAGACATTGGTGAGCCGAGCGTAGGCTTCGGGACGGGGCATACTTTATGATGAGTTTTGTGATGAATTTAGGGCTTTTGCAGTAGAGCCCTTTAAAGATCATGCAGCTGACTTTAAAGGTACAGCGCTGGGCCACCAGGAGCCAGTGAAGTGTTTTCAGAAGGGGGTGACATCTAGGCAGGCTAAAAACCAGTCTTGCTGCATGATTCTGCACCATCTGGAGTCGTTTCAAAAGGAGCTAGGGAAGGCCCAAATATATCGAGTTAGCATAATCTATGTGAGAGATCACAGTAGCGATCACCACTTGTGTCAGGGCTTCGCGGGTCAGAAGGCGACGAACCGTCCGGATTTTTCTCAGTTGGAAAAGAAACTTGGAGACCACCTGACCTACTTGCGTTTTAAGTGAGAGGTCGCTGTTTAAGGTGATGCCAAGCGTCTTTGCCGATGATGAGGGGATCGGAGCTTGACCCATATCTGTTGACCAATAATGTGGGCCCCAGTATTTAACGCTGTCCCCAGTCAGGACCAGCTCGGTTTTTCCTGAGTTCAGCTTTAAATGATTTTGGTTCATCCAAGCTTGGATGAACATCATTGTTGACTGGAAGAAGAAGATGGACGTATCTGAGTTGTCGATTGTGAATAGAAGCTGTAAGTCGTCCGCATAGTTCAGCACTGTTACCTGTTTGTCTCTGAGAGCCTGGATTAAAGGGGAGATGTAAAGGTTGAACAGGTGGGGTGACAGGGACGAGCTATAGTAGTATATATGTATGTAACTTAAAGACTCAATAAACTGCACAAAATCACGCCGCCTACTTAAGGTAAAGAATCCATGTCACCTTTAAAGAACTACAGTAACCAGCCTGCCTGGGGACCTGCTCTTCAGAAACCACGCCCACTTAGGGTGTAACAGGTTCAAATAAACCGAATTTGAATCACTGAAGGTGAACAAGGTGTGAGCTGTTGCTTTGTCCATGAAGAGGGGGCGTTTCCAGCCCCGAAACGCGTCGGACTTTCAGCAATCATTTGGAGAGAGGAGGGAGGCGATGAGGCTGCTTGGGTGCTAACTTTGAAGCCGGATGGCTGGATGCCGTGGTGAAGCTCTTCTACAAGCGCTGGGGCGCTTTGCTTTTCTATTTTCTGCGCGGTCGGCTCCTACCGTGGGGAGAGGCTCCACTTCATGTTGGTGTGAGGAAACGCTGCGCCAGTGAAGGCTGAGGTGAGATGACAACATCTCCATTTCCAGCGCGACATTCTGTTTGAATTTGCAACCTCTGAACGCACCCACCGCGACCTACCAAGATGTAACTTAAAGACTCAATAAACTGCACAAAATCTAGCCGCCTACTTAAGGTAAAGAATCCATGTCACCTTTAAAGAACTACAGTAACCAGCCTGCCTGGGGACCTGCTCTTCAGAAACCACGCCCACATAGGGTGTAACAGGTTCAAATAAACCGAATTTGAATCACTGAAGGTGAACAAGGTGTGAGCTGTTGCTTTGTCCATGAAGAGGGGGCGTTTCCAGCCCCGAAACGCGTCGGACTTTCAGCAATCATTTGGAGAGAGGAGGGAGGCGATGAGGCTGCTTGGGTGCTAACTTTGAAGCCGGATGGCTGGATGCCGTGGTGAAGCTCTTCTACAAGCGCTGGGGCGCTTTGCTTTTCTATTTTCTGCGCGGTCGGCTCCTACCGTGGGGAGAGGCTCCACTTCATGTTGGTGTGAGGAAACGCTGCGCCAGTGAAGGCTGAGGTGAGATGACAACATCTCAATTTCCAGCGCGACATTCTGTTTGAATTTGCAACCTCTGAACCCACCCACCGCGACCTACCAAGATGTAACTTAAAGACTCAATAAACTGCAAAAAATCACGCCGCCTACTTAAGGTAAAGAATCCATGTCACCTTTAAAGAACTACAGTAACCAGCCTACCTGGGGACCTGCTCTTCAGAAACCACGCCCACTTAGGGTGTAACAGGTTCAAATAAACCGAATTTGAATCACTGAAGGTGAACAAGGTGTGAGCTGTTGCTTTGTCCATGAAGAGGGGGCGTTTCCAGCCCCGAAACGCATCGGACTTTCAGCAATCATTTGGAGAGAGGAGGGAGGCGATGAGGCTGCTTGGGTGCTAACTTTGAAGCCAGATGGCTGGATGCCGTGGTGAAGCTCTTCTACAAGCGCTGGGGCGCTTTGCTTTTATATAGCCAGGTAAATTCGAAAAGTACACCACCAATCCAAACACCCAATACATCGTTGGAAACCTCAGGGCAAGCAGAAGGACATAGGCTATATAAAAATAAAAAATATACGTTATTTAAAAAATTTAGGAATAAAAAAAAGTAGTCCCTTACAAGTAGCGCCAGCCACGACGTGAGTGATGACATCGGGAGCGCGGGGAGGAGCGGCATTCAGGAGCAAGAGGAGCTGCGGACAGGCGGGGAGGAGCGGCGAGCTGCGGACAAGCGGTGAGGAGTGACGGAGCAGTGGAGCGGTAAACTCAGCAGTGCAGGGAGGAGCGGCGGCTGAAGTAAGTGAAGCAGCCGCGGGTGTGCACCGAGAGACGGGCGTGGGCCATGAGTGCTCGCAAGCCTTTTACTCAAAGTCAGGACGTCGGGGGAAACAGCGGACAAGAGCCGCAGCGGCGCACCGAGGGACGGGCGGGGGCCAGGAGTGCTCGGAAGCCTTTTCCTCAAAGTCGGGGCGAACAGCGGACACGAGCGTGGGCAGAAGCGGCCAGGACCAACAGAACCGGAGCAAGGAAACACTGTAAATACGCTCTGCTGCTCCCGGCCACTCTGCTGCGCCTCTCCTGCTGCGATGCTGCCCCCAGCCACCTTCTGCCCCGGGCAACGCCGGGGCGGGCTGCTAGTATATATATATATGTATATATATATATATATATATATATATATATATATATATATGGATTGAAGCGTCCCGCTGGAGGCTCACTTGTGCTTTTCCAATGTAACGGGAGGTAGTCACATCACGGAGGAATGAGACTGCAGCCAGTGTTGAGGGATGCAACTCATCACCCTACTGTGAATATATATGAACTTTGATCGCCGTAAGAGTTGACAGGCTCACTCGAGTAAAACCATTGCCAACTTCAAGTACCACAAGGCCATGCAAATGGCCACGCCCAACAGGGCGGTATGGATGGAATAAAAGCTGTGCAAATCTGTCTCATTTACGGACTATGCCAATGATTAAAGGTCAACACGGACCCGAAGCGCATCTGACTTTGTGAAATATGATGCCTGTTTTGCCAGCTTGCTGCAGCCTGCGTGAATAAAGATATGAGTTGAAAATCACCTACCTTGTGAGAGGCTCTTCCATCGGAGGTAACCTTGTGATTTGGATTGAAGCTGCACGCCCAGCGGCGGAAGAGCCTAGCCGCCATTGCAGCACTTCCCGCAGGAGAGGCTCATTTGTGCTTTTCCAATGTGATGGGAGATAGTCACATCATGGAGGAATCAGTCTGCAGCCAGTGTTGAGGGAAGCTACTCATCATCCCAATGTGGTTATATATGAACTTTGATTGCAGTAAGAGTTGACAGGCTCACTCGAGTAAAACGATTGCCAACTTCAAGTACCACAAGGCCATGCAAGTGGCCACACCCAACGGGGCGGTATGGATGAAATGAAAGCTGTGCAAATCTGTCTCCTTTACGGACTATGCCAATGATTAAGGGTCAACAGGACCCGAAACGCGTCTAGCTTTGTGAAATATGATGCCTGTTTTCCCAGCTTGCTGCAGCCTGTGTGATTAAAGATATGAGTTGAAAATCACCTACCTTGTGAGAGCCTCTTCCATCGGGGGTAACTTTGTGATTTGGATATTATATATATATATATATATATATATATATATATATATATATTCCAGAACAGTCACACTTTTCGTCCTCTAATCAAAAGGACAGTATGAAGTACGGACTCCAGCCAGCGTATATGCAAAGTTTCATTTATTCAGCGTTTAGTGGCAGCAAAACATAGTCACTCCGTTTCGTGCTCCTCATCTTGGTCACGAGTCAGTGAAAGGTAATTGGTACAAACGTAATATAGTAAAGGTCACATGGTTTCGGACTACAATAAACATAAACAAAATACCATTGCGCTAGCTAGCGTGAAACAAATTACAAACGGGGAAAACATAATTGCTTTTGAAAAATGACATCATGGGAATAACATATATTTTTTACATAGACCACATTGCGGCAGTGTAAACCGTTAAATCGGAGATTCCGATGGTATCCACATGTAATGTACCGCGAGTCCGTCATTTATTTTTATGGCCGTAACTGGCTTCTATGTGTAACCGATGAGCTTTGCTTATTTAAGTATTTAACGGTTTACACTGCCGCAATGTGGTATATATATATATATATATATATATATATATATATATATATATATATATATATATATATAAATATATACCACATATATATATATTACGCTCCAACACCTCCTCATTAGTGAAGAAGACAAACAGCACTCGAAGGGGTATTACCAATCACGCTGATTTTATTTCGCGGAAGGGGCTCACACAGACGCGTTTCGGCGTGCTGCCTTCGTCAGTGTGTGTTACACCAAATGCATTACCGACATATTAATAAAGCTTTCAAGTGGTCATGAACATGAACATTGACAAAGGACTATCACCACATTGCTCAAAGTGTGCGCCATCTTGGAATGACATTTGATGTATCTGATGTCTCAACCAGTTAATAAGATTGAATGTAATACAGCCCACAGATGGGCAATCGCTCCTTGAAAACAGTGATGCATATGTTATTCAGATTGTACTTAACATGAACAAAAGATGAAGCCGTGGATCGGCTAGTGTCCTTTATCATTTCCTGTCCACATTTCCATCTATGTTCAAAAATATATTTTCATTCCATACTCTACGGAAAGGTTATTCTTGAAAGGAAAAGAAAGCTTAACATGCAGATGCGATAGATTATCAGTGGAAAAAGAAGCATGGCATTGCATTACTACAATCAACTCTATGAATTAATCATATAGAGTTATATCTCTGTGTGTGTCTAGGACTGTTTGTTCGTAAAACAGTTATGGTTCCATAAGCCTAGATAACTGATTCAGAGAGAAAAAAACATTTGCCCATTGAGACAAAATCATAACAACATTCTGAGACATTCCCAATTAATTTCTAATTCATGATTGCATGATTACTTTACAATTAGCATAATCCATAGATGCTAAAGTATTTTCCTCGGATTATAAGGTTAAAAAATGTCATCATTTAACAATCAGGAGTTCATAGTTTCAGAAAAAAAAGAATAGAATCAAATCAGATCGGATCGAGGTTTCAATTGAAAGTTACCAGAACAAATATCAGATACATAGAACAATTATATCGATCAAGGGGACGGCATTTTAAAAGATGAATTCAAGCTGGCTTAAGTCCACATTACAAAGTTGTGCTCATACAGTGTTCAAGTTCTTCGTTCTTTACTGTAAGCTATATCTCTTATTTACCTAGATGGAATGCCATCTCTTACCCACTGTTAAGACATTTAGGGTGTTTTGTAGAGAGGTCTATTATATATCTTGACTCCAACCTCCGGAGTCGCCTCAAGTGGTCACCGCCCCTCACATTTGGAGGCACAAAATCTATTCCAAAATATTTTAGTTTATTTCGATCCCGCCCGTGTACATCAGCAAAGTGGCGAGCCACTGGATAGGCTGGGTCTGCCTTGTCTATCACTCTAAGATGTTTTAATATTCTTAGTTTAAGCTCTTTGATTGTACTTCCGATGTAGCGGAGGCCACACGGACAGTGCAAGCAATAGACCTCATACTGTGTACTACAGGTAATGAATTTATTAATAGTCCTTTTTCTCCCTGTTTCCGTTATTGTGTACGACAGGACCCGTTTACTGCCTGCGCACGCTTTACAGCGGCCGCAGGGGTAAAAGCCTTTTTGGTCCCTTAGAGTATTTACTCTGGAAGCAGGTTTTTCGAAGTGGCTAGTAACCAGCATATCAACAACTGATCTTGCTTTGCTGAAAGTTAAAAGTGGGTGAGTCGGTAGGTCCTCCTTGAGTACATTATCGGTCAACAGAATGTGCCAGTTTTTATTAAGCATCATTCTCAGATCTTTTGCCCCTGATGAATATGGGGTAAGTAGCCTGAATTTCCCTTTATTATTGGTTGCCTCTTTCCCACGTTCTCCCCGTGTAGGGTTAGAGGTGAGAAGAGTTCCTCTCTTGATCTTTCTTACTTTATTCAGTGTCTTTTTCAGCAATTTTTCGCCATACCCCCTGATCTTAAAGCGGGATACGCACTCCGAGGCAGCTGCCTCGAAGTCGGAATCTCTGGAGCAGTTTCTGCGGAGCCTCAGTAGCTCCCCATAGGGAATGCTGTTGATGAGTTGGAGAGGGTGGCTGCTGCTGGCAAAGAGTGTAGAATTGCCAGCAGTCTCCTTCCTATAAAGGGAGGTGTGAAGATGTTCTCCTTCAATAAATATTCTCAGATCCAGATACTCCGCTGCCACCAGACTAACCGAACCTGAGAAGTGCAGATTCAAGTTGTTGTTGTTGAGTATATTTATATACTCATCTGCTGTCTCTTTTCCACCGTTCCATACGATGAACAAATCATCGATGTAACGATGCCAACATACCACTGTCCCCTCCTGCTCCCTGACCTTGCAGCTCCGGGGCACCTGCTCCTCCCACCAGCCCACGAATAAATTTGCGTAGCTGGGAGCAAAGCAGGTGCCCATCGCTGTCCCTGACCTCTGTATGTATAATTGATCCTCAAATAGGAATATATTGTGGGTCAGGCAAAATTCAATAAACTCCAGAATCATGTTATTATGTGTGGCGAAACGCAGTTGACGCTGTTCTAAAGCATGCCTGACTGCTTCCAGGCCATGGTGATGTTCGATGCTTGTATACAAGCTAGTAATGTCCAATACAATCAGTAAGTACCCCGACTCCCATTCCAAATCCTGTATTTTCACCAAGAAGTCTTTTGTGTCTTTGATGTAAGATTTCAAATTAGACACCAAGGGGAACAGGACATTATCAACAAATCGGGACATGTTCTCTGTCAAACTTCCAATGGAGGAAATGATTGGACGGCCTGGAGGACGGTCACGGTTTTTATGTAACTTAGGGAGGTGGTAAAATGTCGGTGTCATGGGACAGTAATTGCGCAGGAACAAGTGTTCGTTTCTACTTAGCATCTGAAGATCGTACCATTTTTGAATTAGTTCGTCATATTCACTTATACTTTGTTGGTAAATTTCATTGGTACATTTTTTATAGAATTTCTCATCCGAGAGTTGCTTCAGAGCTTCCTCCTTGTAGTAGTCCCTGCTCATTAAAACCACATTCCCCCCTTTATCCGAGGGTTTCACTACGATGTTTTTGTCTGTCATTAGGGTCCTCAGTGCATTTCTTTGTTGTTCCGTGATATTATGTTCATGGTTATGGTGGTCAGCTTTTCGATATTTCATTAAATCGTTGTTCGTTGCTTCCGTAAATACATCAACGGCGTCCCAAGGGGACTGGGGAACAAAGATAGAGACTGGTTTAAATCCACTTTCCTCTCTATCCTGTTCCACTCCTTTCAGTTCTGCTCTTTGTGCCACATCCAGTTGTTCAATATTAGAGGTTTGCTCCATTTCTAGGTCCTCTAGGATCTCGACTGTGTGTAAGTCTCTACTGCTTAAGGCATCAGTTGCAGTTATCCTGGGTCCTTTTTTACCTCTATCTTGCAAATGTGGGCGCAGTTTGAAGTATTTATGGCGTTTTAATTTCCGTGTAAAGCGGAACAAGTCAATCTTTGTTTGTGTATACTCCAACTTATTGTTGGGACAGAATGTTAGTCCCACAGGAGAGGCTCATTTGTGCTTTTCCAATGTGATGGGAGGTAGTCAAATTATGGAGGAATGAGTCTGCAGCCTGTGTTGAGGGAAGCTACTCATCACTCCAATGTGGTTATATATGAACTTTGATTGCAGTAAGAGTTAACAGGCTCACTCGAGTAAAACAATTGCCAACTTCAAGTACCACAAGGCCATGCAAGTGGCCACACCCAACGGGGCGGTATGGATGAAATAAAAGCTGTGCAAATCTGTCTCCTTTACGGACTATGCCAATGATTAAGGGTCAACAGGAGCCGAAACGCGTATAGCTTTGTGAAATATATATATATTCGGCAATCCTCTACACAAAAGTACAGGAAGACGACACCATGTTCTGCTTTTCAAAGTTTTATTACACAAGTCGGCTGCTGGGACGCGTTTCGCCTGTTCACCAGGCTTGTTCAACACAGTGGAAATAAAGTTTGCTCTATTTAAAGCCCATTAAGGCTTAATCACGTGAATGAAACTACAATTGCATTACCATGGAAAACAGACTTGTAGTTTTCACGGGACGTAATTTAAGAAACGGGTTTACATTCCTCGAACAATGCATTTTGGTAGACATTTTCAACAGAATTCATTTTAGCCAACCAATTTGATTAATAACAATATCTTTTAGGAAAATGCATTTCAATTCAAGTAGCATCTAATAAAGTGACATAGTGCCAAACATTTCATCAACCGGAGGCCTATTTTGAGCAAGTGCTTATATAAGCCATTACATCGCATTGTATGGACATATGTATGTGTGTGTATATATACACGTATATATACACACACATACATATACCTTATAGCACCTTATTCACTCAGCACTTTTGACCCAAGGGGTACTATGTTTCAGTTTTATCTGTCTTGGAACATTACCATCTAAAATCATGAACCTGCTTGCCTGAGCTGCAGTTGCAAGATTAATTTGATTCAATGATTACTGTGCAAGTTCTACATGTTCTATTTCTAGTGCTGTTGCTACTGCTGTGTTTCTTTAAATCTACCAACATTTATTATGCAACAGGTACCCTAGATCAATATCAGGTATTTTGTCTGTAGACAATCGTGAGCGTAACAATAGACGATATATTTTATTGGAATCCACAGTAGATATTTTAACAGAATCAATAGCATTTAGGTTTCTATGTCGCGTTTTAATCTAGGACCCTGATCGATACTGTGACCTTATGCCCCTATACGGCTATAATCCCTTTGTACCCCTATATTGGCATAACCGATCAAATGCAATATTCAGAAACTCGTCTCTGGCCTCACACGAACAGAGCCACATTTCAGAATCGCTTCCTCTGCAACTTCCTTTGCAGCTCATTTGTGCAATGACATAGCAGAAGTTACTATCTAAGATTCCTAGATTAACACTCAGAGTTCTTCAACAAGATAAAAACTCAGCAACCTGGGAAAGCCCCGCTTGCTATGTTTTGATTAGTAATAGAACTCTAATGAGCACTGATAGATGATCACTTCCTAGTGACATCTTTATTGACGTCTTATGTCCAAAAACTTACGTCAAACCAGGCACCTTTCAGGTATAAATATTACCAACGTTGCCTTAAGCAAATGCTGCTGCTATGCTGAAGCTATCGCTGTCAAGCTAATGCTGACACTATCGCTACTGCTATCGCTGCTAACTAGCGAACAATGGTGTGGTGAACACAGGAGCTGAACAGCCGTCCCCTGCAAGAGCCCAGCAGATGCAAGCTGCCCGCGGACGCTGCCCCTCCTCTTCCTCGACGCGCTGAGAGAGACGCTGTCTTTTCTCATGCAGAGAAATCCAGCTCCGGTGTTTCCAGCCTACTCTTGCGAGTGACTGGGATATCGAGTTCCCTGAAGGAGATACCAGACCTCCAGCATTCTATTCCAGAGGTATGGTGTTGACTAAACCCTTAGAGAGAATTCTTGAAGCAAACCTTGGCAAAACCAACTTAACTTAAAGCTACTTACTTACTCCCCTCCCAAGTATTAGGCTTGGGTCAGGTACACTGGGGTAGGCGTAGTTATAAGCACCAGTTGAGTATTTTAGCCTAATGTATATATGAATGTATATATGTTTTATTCATTTTAAACCATTGTATGGCTAAGAAACCATATCAATGCTCTTACAGTATTATTTCGCAATACTCATCTTACTGTACGTACTTTTTATAATAACAAGTCTTGCAATTGTGGCAATTCATTTCTCTTGTATGAGAAGAAAGACTGTTCAATAAATAATACCTTTTATTGACAACGCCCGTCTCTCTATTCTCTACATATTGTGAAAGTAATCTGCACAACAACTGACTGAGTAAAATAACTGTCTATTGTTTCACACGACTCTAGAGATTGACTCGTATCTGAGGAGCAAAGTTGTCATGTTACACGGTTGTTGGAAAACTGAATCCCTTTTTGGCTGTGCCAAGGAAGCTGATCACTTCCTATGCAGTCAAGAAAGTTTCCAGTGACCTCTGAGCTAGTTGGTAACAAACCCAATTAAGTTTAGCATAGTCAGTGGAGGCCTGGAAGATCCGCACTTCTACGTCGATACTACTGTTTATGTTATTCCAATGCGCAGGGCCTATTGGGAAAATAGGAACTACACTACATGGCGCCCAAACGTTTGGTAAGGCGATAAACTAACGCAAGATGTTAGAGTAACTCAGTCGTGCATTTTTCACACAGACCCCTTTCTCCAGTAAATACTCCAATAGACGTCTGGAGTTGGTGAAAGGTTAAAATCCGCCCGACCTCAGGAGGAAGAGATTCCTATGTAAAGTTCTGGTTTATTCAACATTGAAGGATACAGTGTTCCAAAATATTGTGCACCTAATCTTTGTCTCCTTGGAGACCTGCTCTGCAAAACCTGCATTTATAAAATGTCAGTGTTAAACAACGGAACTGATGCCGCAGCAGATGCGACTCAGCAGGGTCCCGACGGGACTACTGAACCGGGTGCACTAATCATCCCGGCACATTTAAGAAAATCTATAACGTTAAAACTTATAGAAAATGGACTGACCACACAAGGTGGCACAGTCGTCTTCGTGATAGAGGCACACGAATATCGGCAGACAGAGGTATTCTATTCATGGATAAAATTTCCAGCGGCAAACGCTGCAACACACGAGTTCCACTACTATAGTAAGAGTTCCACCAGATGAATACGCTCCTTTCGAGGAGATTGAAATCCCATTAAAATACCAAGAACATTTACTTTGGTTTAAAGGCGCCCTAAAACATAATGATCATATTACCAGGCTCGGTCCACTAGGTAGACCAGGAGCAACGTGGCCGGTTCTAGCCAGCTACACACCACATCCGGACATTGCAAACATGTCAAAAGAAGAACTCTTAGTTAACATAAGAGAATTAACAAAAGCATATAGAGAGTTAGTAAAATTATATATTAAAAATAATTCAAACACTCCTAAAAAGAGCTGGGATGGAAATAAACAATCCACTCCCAAGGAAAAAGTTTTCCAGTCCAGAGGAAGGTCTCCTCGACGGAGGGAAAGAACTCCGACTCGAGAACACCAGTCTCTCCAAAGGGAGCCCTCTGAGAAAAGATATAACCTTAGAAACTGGGATAATTTGAAAAAACCTGATAGATATCAAAGTATTGATACACGTCCCTCTCGATCTTTTTCGCAGAAATCGGAAAGAAGAGGACGGTCAGACCCAGGAGAGCACACCAAGTCCAAAGACAAGGAACCTGCTCAGAGTAAAAAATCTCAATTTCCAAAAAAGAAGGTAGCCAGTATTAGAGTAATCGAACATGCCGAGAATACTGAGGACACAGTTGAAAAACGGGGAGTGGACACAGACAATGTTAGACAGTGCAGCAGAAATCACTATAGCCCGCAAGATCTTGATGAGTCATCTGGAGACAGTGGACACGAATGAATACATTCAGGTTGAAACTGCCGACACCAGACTTAGCGAGCCCCATAAGATATACGAAATAACACTTCGTATAGAGGGTGATAAGACTAGGAAAATAAGGGGTCTATTTTGGGATAAATTCTCAAAAGGCTAGGATATTCTGTTAGCTGAAAAAGATTGGCCCCCAGAGTTTGTCAGGGAGTGCCCTCGTGGCGAAGAAATGATTATGCCTGCCTTCTTGAATCACATTCCGATTCACAGAAAATATACTTATGCAAGGAAATGGGCAGTAGCCCAGGCACCGGCATTATATAAAAATCATGTAGGATGGGATGAGGACTCTCCTCCTCACAAAATCCAGTTAAAAAGTGAACCAACTGCACAAAGGCAGTATCCCATTAAGCAAGAAGCTAAAAAACAAGTCAGGGAGATCTTAGATCAACTTGAGTACCAGGGGGTGATTGAAACATGCACCTCTCAAATGAACAATCCTTTGTTTCCTGTCTCCAAGCCAGACAATTCATAAAGTCTAGTTTTGGACTACAGCCACCTTAATGCATGTTGCAAAACTTTTGCAGTACAAAATTCGCATAGTGCTGCACTAATGAATAACATAGTTAGGAAAAAATATAAAACGACATTAGACATATTTAATGGTTTCTTTTGTCAAAACATTGCACCAGAAAGCAGATACTTGACCGCTTTCTCAGTAATGGGGTCTCAGAAAAATTTCTGTAGGCTCCCACAGGGGTTCAAGAACAGCCCAGGACTATTCTCAGCTAGAGTAACAGAGTTACTACAAATATATGATGATGAGGCATTATCTTACGTAGATGATATCTATCTCACAGACGACGACTTGGATACTCACTTGAAAAGAGTGAACACCATTATACTTGGGTTTGCAGCAGAGGGTTACAAATTCAACTTTAAAAAGTCCCGAATTGCCCATCTGACAGTATTATTTTTAGGATACGAATTATCAAGTGAAGGAAAAAGCCTAGCAAACAACTTCTTAGAGAAGTGCGCTGTACTCCAAGCACCAAAAACGCTGAAGAATTTACAATCGATTCTAGGCTTTCTGAATTTCGGAAGAACTTACATTCTAAATTACGCAGAGAGGGTTAAACCTCTCTACGAACTAATCAAACCTGATTTTAAACAAATCACCTGGACTCAAAAACACACAGAAATTTTGAGATCACTGCAAACAGACATGTTAGCAAAAACAAAATCAGATACACGTGACAACACACGCGATCTTGTAATCCGAGTCATCCCAGGAAGATGCGGATTCACGTACTTGACCTCTAATGCGGGAGAAAGGGTACCAATTTCAATTAAATCTCACTTGTACACACAAGCAGAAAAAACATTCAGTCTCACAGAAAATACTGTGAAAGCAGTAGAAACTGCATTAGCGAATGAATGAGAACTAGCACACGGCAAAAGGATTAATATCCTCACAGCGGAATCCGCCTTCGAGGCGCTATTCAGCCCAGTAAACCTGCCTACAGTGTCACTGGATCCGAAATGGATACAGTGTATAGATTCTCTTGGAGCGGAAGATGTGAAATACTATTTCGCCCCGCAATTCAAAAAACTGAATGATTTAGAATATGAAGAAGAATATCCTCTGCCAATCGAACTTCTGCCTCTCCCACAGTACGCCTGTATAATCTATACAGATAGATTTGTACAGCATTTTAACGTAGAGAGCAAATCCTACGATGCAGCCTACGCGATTGTTAAAGGTCGCTGGCTGAGCGGTAAATTCAGACCGAAAATGACAAAAACTGAATCAGTGAGGTACTGTTCGGCTCAGAGAGCTGAAATCAGATGTTTAAAGATGGCGCTCGAAAATGCAGAACGTGAATTCCCGACACTTATCGTGTGCGATTCTCATTTATGCGTCAACTCTTACAACAATAAGTTGCAGAGCTGGATTGAAAACGATTACAAAGATGACACAGGTGCCACAATCAAGCATAAATTGCTCTGGAACCAGGTAGCTCTTTTACAGAAAGAACTACAAAAGACTCACGTGATACACGCACAGAGTCTTCAACGTGATGGCGTTCACGTTGCAGGGAATTCATTGGCTAACACAGCCACAGCGGAAGCAACTAAACCTGCTTCCGTAGCCACAAAAAAGCGTGCAGAAAAATACATAGACGGGGAAACTATGCTAGCAGTCAGAACGTCCATAAAAGGCGACTGTGCAGCACTACCCGTGAACTATCCACTCAATTATGCATACGTAATCGATGCAAACTCCGTTCCTTTTGCTTGAATCCCTGGAGTGGGGGATAGGGTAATTCCAAACAGGAACCGGAGGGGCTTCCTCTTACAGGAGGATATTGATAGGGGGTTTACCCAGCTAAAGTCACCGGGACCTGGGCTATCTAAGTAGTTATAAGAAGGGGTCCCAGTTGCATAGGAACAATAAGCAAAAAAGGTGAAAATAAGTCAACCAAACAACAAATTAGTCCACATTGCTTTAATCACAATGGGAGTGTATATTAAATATACAGTAAATTCGAACAATAAATTAGTGGTTTGACAGTGCCCCAAGTTGGGAAAAAGAGGGAGGGTGGTGGGTGGTCGTGTGAGGATGGAGTGAAAGAAAGGAGGAAAATTCTTAAGTGACAGTATAATCAACAAATATAAATCATTTGTCAATGTTACATAATATGTACAGAGACCAGGACCATCAGGTCAAAACAATCATTTCAAAGGAAAGGATATTTAGTTGACAACTACCTGCCTTTAAATATCAACTCCACGCTCTATTGTTTTCATTCATTGAACTATGTGGAGTATCCTCTTACAGGAGGCACATATGGGGTTGGGTCTGAGACACCAAACAATCAGGGTCTCTCTGAGAGAATTGGAATCAGAGTACTGGTGGCCGGAAATGAGTGAAGGTATTCATGAATTTGCAAAAAATTGTGAAGACTGCAACAGAGATCGCAGTGGAGAACCGGCCAGTGTAGTGTCAGACGCCCTGATAGAAAGCATTAGGCAATCTATCCGCGCTATCAAAAAAGAGAAACGCGTCCCATTGTACATCATGAAGGCTAAATCCACTTATAAAATGTGGCCCCCAGCGCTCGGCTGACGCCAGAACGGTTATAAAAGATCTGCGAGTCTTTATCGGCACATACGCAATTGCCATGTTCCATTCTGACCAGGGTCCTGCTTTTAGCTCTCGAGCTTATAAGGAGGCCATGGCCAGCATGGGAGTTGGGTTGCGGTATTCTTGTCCGTCACACCCCGAAGGGAACAGTGTGGTAGAAAGAAAAAACCGGGACATAAAGCAATCTATAACAGCGAAGGTATTAGGTTCAGGTGCTGGGTGGGTCAAACATTTAATAAGTGTCCAGATCAGTCTTATTAATTTGCCAAGAGATTCTCTAAAAGGTTTCAGCCCATACAAACTATTATTCGGAACTAGAATGCGAGTTCAGGACTTAGATAGTCAGGTATCAGTGGTACAAGATAAGAAAACAGACTTTGACATCAAAGATCGTTTGGCTGTTTTACAGGACTTGAATGAAACAAGAAAACCCTTAAGCAACATAAAGTTAAAGCAACAGCCAGCTACCACTGACGAGGCACCACCAGCAACAGCCCCAGCAAGGCCTGTCTGAATTCCAAAGATTGGGGATCTAGTCAGAGAAAAAATAGCGGTGAAGAAGGAATTTGGGCCTTCTTACAGAAAAGCAGTACCTGTCTTAGCTATCAACGGAACAAGATCAGTAGTACTACCGCCCCTTGCTGGTAAAAAGGAGAACAGAGTTGTATCAATCGACCTGGTAAAACCACAAGCATGTGGCCTATAATCAACAGTAGGCCCAGTGGACTCCCAAGAAACAACAGAATACCCTATGAGATCTATGGCCCGGTCGAGATCCTGAAGTATCCTCATCAACTCAAGGTTTCCTTAAGTGACTTTGTAAAACCTAGTACATTCTCTGATGATTGGGACTTTGACAGTATTAATAACATGATGTCTGATTTAGTAATGTCAGCTAGATTCACAGAACATGATTATTTACAAGGTTCGTCTAGTTATGAACAGATGTTCTGCTTCACACATTATGGTGACCATTACTTGCATAAATCTGCACAGCCTAGAAATGTTTTTAAGTATAACCAATGGGAACATTGTGCTACACCACCTAAAAGCAGTTCTAAAACATTCTATGAGAAATTGAAGTACTTCTCAGGGTTTAACACCAGTGATGCAGAAACGTTTTATTATAAACTGTTAGATAAAACAGGATTGAAAACAATGCTGACAAATACTAAATTGATATATTCAGAAGCATTTTATGAAAATATGATGACATTTGGTTTTGATTATTGGAAAAATAACATTGAAACAAAAACCATCTGGGGTACAAAAGAGTGGCAGGTACAAGGCCTAGAAGCACTGTTTCGAGGCTGCATGATCCCAGAACAAATGATGTTTTTAAATGACACAATTCATCAAACATCCTGTCTTGGTCTAGCTAAGATTAAAGACCTTAACAAACCGTCTATTCCAAAGCCAATACCTGATAATGCAACAACAGATATTGAGATAGACGTAACTAAAATTTTACATTTAAACAGAACACATCCTGATTGGAAAAAGTGGTTAATCTGGCCTACTGACACAAACAACTGTCAAGATAGATTCCTGAATAAAACACAGGGGTTAAAAATGACCAGACAAGACCCTAGATACTCCCAGAGACAACATCCAGGGATAGTAACAACATACATTGTAGGGAAACTCTGCCTTGAATGGCTAGGATCATCCACACTGGCTGAAATTAAGCAACACTTGTCTTTACTTAAAGATGGTGCTGATTTGCGCGATTTTAATATGGGACCACGCAAACAGCGTCAAAAGCGTTTCATAGCGACCAGTATCTATGCGGTATACAACGAATCTTGGAAAGTCACACAAATTGAAACAGCTGAAAACATACGAGAAATTGATCGTATTAATTTGGAAAAATCACTTTCTGTAGTGGACAATGGGTTAATGACTCTGTCCTTCAGAATATATTCGTGGGACAATATTGTATCCTATGCCTTTGATATAATAGACAGAGACTTGCTAATGTTACAGCATGGCCAGTCGCAATTACGTTATATTGTACAATTAGGCTGGACGCTGCAAAATCTTCGTTCAGGCTATGTGCCTTGGCGTTTAATCAACACAACGTCATTGTTTTCCATCTTTAACCTTACTGATAAACAAATCAGCTTGGCACAGAAAGGAGCAGACTATACAATCCTGAGCATCGAAAAACTTGAGAGATTACCGTTGACAATGTCAGAAAGTCCTGTCATTGAATGGATAATACACTGGATTATCACAACTTTCCGATTTAAAAAGTGCCTTGAATACATACCTACTGGCCAGCATGAACGATTAGGTAAAGGATATGTAAAGTCAGCATGGAAATTACCATACACACATTCATGCTATAGTGACAGCGACAAAAATGTATTTCTTAGTGGTGAAAACTGTAAACGTTCACTAAACGGTATACTTTTGTGCAGGGTATTAATTTACATTGAGCCTGTGAAGGTAATTCTAACAACCTTTCATGCCACCAGCTTGTCACACCTGCAACGCAGATAGAGCCTTTCTTTATGCAACTCGCGAATGGGAGTTACATTCTAAGAACGGATCACAGATGTTGTGGCCTTTTGCCAGGAAAAGCGTATCTCGTAAGCGTAACTTCCATGGTCAAATGCTGTATGCAAGCATTGTTTCCGAGCGGCCCTGGAGACATAGAGACTCCCATCTGGCCTCGTCTGAATTTCTCTTCTATACGAATTGATACTTTGAGCAAAATGAAGTCTGTGCTTTTGCAGACAACAGTGCCCATCACGTCATCAAAAGAGACGTATGATCTTCTAGTTGCAAGGACAGCTACAGAGGTTCATGACCTTTTATCAACAAATTGCCCCGTGCATTTCGTGGAAATGCTTAGCCAACTCCTTAACATTTCTAGTGCCATAGGCATCCCAGGCATATTTAAGACGATTTTTACGGGACTGCTAACACCATTTCAAGCAATTCTGGGAATCGTTCCCAATTTTGTCCATTCAGTCTTTGGCGGCATACCCTTTTTTTGGGACTTGTAGCAGGGATTTTATTTTTGACCCTCCTGCTCCGATATGGTAAGCCACAGCTCAGACATGGCTCCTATGGGAATGGAAGAAACAATCCTAGCAATTCGCTACCGGGACAGAATAACTAGAGTCCTTGGATTGGCCAGGCTGAGAGATCTAAACATGACCTGGTTCCTTTCATTCAGACCGATATGGCAATCCTGCATCTTACCTGTGCTACGATGTATGCTATGCGGAGATGAATGCGTGTTGGACATCTGTCTTGCACTTCCATCAGCAGTACCAATGGATATCGATACTTTGCTCAGTGCGATAACGGCTCACGCATTGTGTTGTCCCCAGCGGCTACCAATCCTGATGACGGCATTCGTTGAGACTCCTTTACTACGACTAGGTGGTAACAGTGGAGCGAGTGACAAAAGCAACATCACCCAAGTACGACCTTCTGTGAACATTGCTGATACAGCCTTTGATGACAGCAATCATTCTCACACCTGCCAAGTTACAGCACTATCGAATTTGGTCGAACTGTCACCTGATTTTGTAGACCAATTCTTTGAGAGCCTGTCTGATATGATGTTCTCACCCGGACAGAAACAATAACTTTAGAAAAGCATTCCGACACACAGCGTTCCCATGAACTTTGAATTTGGCCTTCAGTTTTGAACAACAAAAACTGCTAAAAGTGTTGGAACTCTATTCCCCCGTTCACAAGAAATTATTTTTGGGATTAGACTATTTTTCATAATATTTTCCCCTTTTTCTGGCATGAAAATTCATTGCTTAAAGTAGACCTATTCATAGAGAACAGAAGCTCCGACTTCTATTTAGGTAAATCTAGAGAATAATAACTTTCAACCAGCCTCTAGCACATTTTAATGAAATGCATTTATATGTGATGAAATTATCTCGCCCTTCTTTTCTGTATTCAGAGATATGTAATTCCTTTTGCAAAATCACTCATTGATTTCATATGCTATAATTTGAATGATTTATATGCTTCAAAAACGTACAGTACCTATATTTTCACGTATTACAAATACGCCTATTTCAAATGCATATATGTTTTTTGGGGTGGGCAATGTTACACATGCATCTTATTGCTATAGTTTTAGTAATTTGATGGACATAAATTCGCGGAGTGAGTGTCGCGTTCTAATCTAGGACCCTGATCGATACTGTGACCTTATGCCCCTATACGGCTATAATCCCTTTGTACCCCTATATTGGCATAACCGATCAAATGCAATATTCAGAAACTCGTCTCTGGCCTCACACGAACAGAGCCACATTTCAGAATCGCTTCCTCTGCAACTTCCTTTGCAGCTCATTAGTGCAATGACATAGCAGAAGTTACTATCTAAGATTCCTGGATTAACAGTCCGAGTTCTTCAACAAGATAAAAACTCAGCAACCTGGGAAAGCCCCGCTTGCTATGTTTTGATTAGTAATAGAACTCTAATGAGCACTGATAGATGATCACTTCCTAGTGACATATTTATTGACGTCTTATGTCCAAAAACTTACGTCAAACCAGGCACCTTTGAGGTATAAATATTACCAACGTTGCCTTAAGCAAATGCTGCTGTTATGCTGAAGCTATCGCTGTCAAGCTAATGCTGACACTATCGCTACTGCTATCGCTGCTAACTAGCGAACAATGGTGTGGTGAACACAGGAGCTGAACAGCCGTCCCCTGCAAGAGCCCAGCAGATGCAAGCTGCCCGCGGACGCTGCCCCTCCTCTTCCTCGACACGCTGAGAGAGACGCTGTCTTTTCTCATGCAGAGAAATCCAGCTCCGGCGTTTCCAGCCTACTCTTGCGAGTGACTGGGATATCGAGTTCCCTGAAGGAGATACCAGACCTCCAGAATTCTATTCCAGAGGTATGGTGTTGACTAAACCCTTAGAGAGAATTCTTGAAGCAAACCTTGGCAAAACCAACTTAACTTAAAGCTACTTACTTACTCCCCTCCCAAGTATTAGGCTTAGGTCAGGTATACTGGGGTAGGCGTAGTTAGAAGCACCAGTTGAGTATTTTAGCCTAATGTATATATGAATGTATATATGTTTTATTCATTTTAAACCATTGTATGGCTAAGAAACCATATCAATGCTTTTACAGTATTATTTCGCAATACTCATCTTACTGTATGTACTTTTTATAATAACAAGTCTTGCAATTGTGGCAATTCATTTCTCTTGTATGAGAAGAAAGACTGTTCAATAAATAATACCTTTTATTGACAACGCCCGTCTCTCTATTCTCTTCATATTGTGAAAGTAATCTGCACAACAACTGACTGAGTAAAATAACTGTCTATTGTTTCACACGACTCTAGAGATTGATTCTTATCTGCGGAGCAAAGTTGTCATGTTGCACGGTTGTTGCAAAACTGAAACCCTTCTTGGCTGTGCCAAGGAAACTGATCACTTCCTATTCAGTCAAGAAAGTTTCCAGTGACCTCTGAGCTAGTTGGTAACAAACCCAATTAAGTTTAGCATAGTCAGTGGAGGCCTGGAAGATCCGCACTTCTACGTCGATACTACTGTTTATGTTATTCCAATGCGCAGGGCCTATTGGGAAAATAGGAACTACACTACATCTATTTTATCTGTTAATTTCACAGCCTTCAGCAACTTGTATTTAGAACATTAGCGCGATCATGTGTCTTATGTCCAAATCGAATATATAGTCTGTCTACGAGATCAACTTAGAGTCTGTCATCAACATGTGATTTAGCTGCCAAGGGGTATAACAAAATGCACTCAGTATCCCAAAAAAATGTAAAAAATGTTGTATAAAAGATTGTGGGATTCATGTAGCGCATGTTTGATCAAGGCCGCAGGACTGTGGCCGAAACGCGTCATATGGAATGTGTAATTAAGTAAAGAATACATATTATTTGGAGTCTGTGTCCGACTTATTCCGTCATCATCAAAACTTGGGATTTGTTCGGATATGTAAATATATATATTTTAAAAGTCAAATTACTTTTATTTATTTAACCTTAGTTTGTATCAAGTATTACTTTAAGTCCCTGGCTCAATTCTTTTCTATAAATAGATGTGGCTACACCTGCAATTGTCCATGTGTAGTAATGACTTCAGAAGTGTCGTTTGTGAACAGCACTGGACTTAATCTTTTTCAGGTGGGTGTTTGTACTTGCATGTCTCTTCCTAAACCCCTATTAACCAGTCCCTGCCTAAACCTCTTTCATTTACTAGTAAGTATCCCCCATTTTCTGGACACTCCTCCAGGACCCTTCAACATTTAATACTAAAAAAAAATCAAAATTGCCAATATAATAGGCAAAAAGTCTAAGAATAGTGATGACTCAGCCACAAAAAGCATTTAAGCATATATAAATGTATATAGAAAACATATTACTTATATTTGAAAATGTTTTTTTTTAAATGACCCAAAGTTTATTTAAATACAAATATTTTTTCTATGTTCATCGATGATGACATGCACTGGCACTTTAAAAATGGGGTTATTTGTTAAGCGCAGTCATGTGATCAAAGCCGCTTGCACAGCTGAAATGTGTCAAGGCAGCATACTGGAATAAAATACACTTGCATTATTGATGGTCTGCACTCGTCATTTCTACGCGAAGCAAAGGGAAGGTGTCACGAGTTCGAGGGATATTTACCGGCATTGGATTGTTGCCGGTTCGCAGACCCCCCTCCCAAGAAGAAGGCTCCGTGGCAAGCAGTCCGTTTGCCCGTCAAGGTCTCCTGCAGGCGGTATTGCAGGCTCATGGTACTGCGACGGCGGGGACCCCAGAAGCACTGAAGAGAGTTTCAGAAAGGAAACGGATGGAGCCCCCCGCGAACACAGCGCAAACACCTTGAAACTGAAAGATACGGAGAACAACAGCGAGGAACAAGGAAAGTTGCCCCACTTCGGAGGCTACCACTCGGCTGAGCAGGTACAGGACAAGGGCATCGCCTGGACGTTTCAACGCTGGTGAGACAAACTTCCGTATAATTGCACTGCTGCGAGGGTCGGGAGGAGTGCATGTCTCCGTAAAAACCTAGGACATTGTTGGACCTAATGTAACTTGTTCCTCACCGTCATTGGGATTGTTTCTTAAGGAGCATATTTTGAAAAGCCAGTGAGAAGTCTACTGACACACTTAGAACCTGCGAGCTCGTCTTGGAGGAATGTTCTCTGACGCTATTATTGAGAACCAAGTAATTGCCAATGCTGAGGGAAACACTGAATCCGGCGCCAGAACTAATGGTCTAAAGGAAAATTTTAAATTATTGGAAAAATACAAACGCCAGGAACAGTCCAAATGGTGGGAGGCGCGCTCGCTGAAAAGGTATCTCGATGTAGGGAGAATCCCTAGGGGGCTACGTATCATGTTAGCCCCCAGTCACAAGGCGCCTAACCCTTTGATGATGGCAGAATGGGGTGAGTGTAACCTCGAATCATCTAAACGACTAGTGCAGATACTGGTGAAATATGCTGACATCGATAGGGCGGAATTACAAATCAAAATTGAAGCTCTAGAGGAAAGCATGAAACAGCAGGGAGGAGAGTCCCGACTGCAACAAAAAATGAGAGAAGAGATGATAAATAGACTGGCAAAGGAGGGAGAAAAAACAAAGATACACAAAACGTATAAATTTAAGAGAGACCGTGACGATTATGCCAATGGCCAAATCTTTACGTTTGCTCGACGTTATGATTCACTAAGGGCAGCCACAGCGAATAAGCGTATTCAAGTAGACAAGGGAACAAACAAACAGCGTGTAGAAATATCCTCAATGTCGGAGCTAAGCTCAACACCCGAAAGTGATTCTGAAAATGAAGGTGCTAGGAAAAACACAGAGCATGGGATCAAGTTAATGTTGGGGGAAGAATTAGACATTTTAAAGCAGGGCAGAAGGGACACTCTGAGACTGCGCAATCAGGGGATGGTTGCAAAACAAAATCTCAAAGGAGACGGGGGAGACGCCAAGCCCACAGGAAATGGAGAGCCAAGGAAGCTGGGCCGGGGACGTGCCAAAAGAAACTAGCTAATCTTATTGAAGAACAACCATGCTCTGACAAAGTACCAGAAAAAGAGTAAACAAAAACAATAGTTAACCTGGCCAATATCAATCTGTCAGAAGCAGAAAAGCAGTTACTCTCCCTTGGGTTAACCTTTTGCCTGGAGTCTAATTTTCAGTATACAAGAAAAAGGGCAGATGTATACCAATTCATACGCAAACTTAAACTTAAAAAGCTTCATCTACTAAGGCCGACCATTGATCCGACACCTTCAAGTACTCCAATAGGGTCAAACAATGAGTCTTCGGGGTTGGTGATCTCTGACATTAATCTATATCAAGACTTGTGTCATTTGGCCAGTGGAGAACAAACAAACAATCAGGAAGCGTCATCTATGAGTGGACAGACGAGGCCTGACACCCCTTTCAAAAAGAAGTCTAAGTTTACCCCCTTGCAACTCGCGATGGACTGGATTACTTTAGTGATCATGTAGTGGCACAGATTAAAAAACTAACCCTCGTCACAAACAGATCTAAAAGAAAGTATACAAATGATGAAAAGAAATACAATCAACTGATTTTAAAGCTGCGAAAGGAGGAAGTGGTAATACGAACCGCAGACAAGGGTGGAAATATCGTCCTTTGGCCGTTGAAAGAATATTTAAAAGAGGCATACAGTCAGTTAAACGATGTTCAGTGTTATAAAAAAAAGTACTCCCATCAAATACAAGGCAATCCAAGATTCTCTGTTTAAAAATCTGTTAGCGTGGAAAGGTTTGGGACTTTTGAGTTGGGATGAATACAAATTCATCAAGAAAGAACATCCATTGTTGCTGTATATTTATTTTATACCAAAGGACCATAAAAGTTTGAATGCACCACCTGGTAGGCCAATCATTGCAGCCTGTGATGGGCCACTAGAAAACCTTTCCTAGTATATTAATTATTTTCTACAGGTTCATATGAAAAATCTTAAGTCATACGTGCAGGATACCAGTAACTTTTTAAGGAAAATCAAAGATTTGTCCTGTGTCTCAGACTTGTTGCTTGTAACACTAGATGTTTGCTCTCTTTAATTAATTAATTAATTGCAGGTTTATATAGTGCTAGGATCGACTCCCGGAGGAGTATCTCCACTCTTCGACCGCTGCGAAACCCTTCCTGGCTTCCCTGAGAGATGGTCCCTTAGTGGGTATCTCCAGGGTGAGACCAGGCATCCCCGGCGGTCTGGTGGGGCCGTTAGTGAAGATGAGGCAAGCTAATGCCCAGAGTTGCCGAGTGTGATCGCTGATCAGAGTGGGCACCGAGGCGAGAGAATTATCGAGTCCGCTGACCCTGGTCCAGAAACCTGCCGCGTCGGGAATCGAACCCTGGTCCCGGGCCGTCCTCTGCTCTCGGGTCTGCCGCCTCTAACCAGTGAGCCACACTACTTCACCTGTATAAGACACAAAGACGGGTTGAGGGCTGTGGAGAACTTTTTAAACACAAGACCTATGATGAATGCACAACACACCAGAATGTTGTTAGACATGTTATCTTTTAACTTGGAAAACAACCAATTCCTTTTTAATGGCCAATTTTATCAACAAGTGCAAGGTGTCATAATGAGGGCCAGTTTTCCCCCCAGCTATGCCTGTTTGTTTATGGGCTGGTGGGAGGAACTGGTCCTCATGCGTAAATTTGAACATGTTTACAATACAAATATTGTCTCCTGGATGCGCTTTATAGATGATATTTTTATTGTGTGGCGAGGAAGTGAGGAAAGTGTGTTGAAGTTTATAGCTGAATTTAACCAAAATGATCTTAATCTCAAATTTACTTTTAACATCAGTAAACACTCAGTGACCGTTTTAGATGTTCAGGTCTTAATTGAAAATAATGTTTTAATAACTACCTAGAAAACCGACGGCAGGAAATACACTTTTACATGCATCGAGAGCACATCCTCCACATTTAATCAGGATCATCCCCTACGGGCAGATGCTCCGTATCCGTTGCATCTGTAGTGACCCAGAAGATACGAGGATCAAACAAATGGAGAGTAGTGCCAGGTTTCTAGCCAGAGGGTACAGCCCTAAAATGGTGGAGGCCGCCATGAAGAAATCGCACGCAAGGCCAAGGGAGGATCTCCTTGTATACAGATCTAAAACCCTACAGTTGGCTGTAGAACAAAAGACGCAACTGGTCAGGCTCATTTTAACGTACTCTAGACAGGAGAAGGAATTGAGGAGCATCATAAGACACAATTGGCACTTTATCCAAGATGATCCTGTGATAGGTAACTTGATGCCCTCAAACCCCTCAATCTCCTTTAGAAGACCGATGAGTATCGGCAATATGCTGGCCAGAAACAGTCAGGAGTGCTATTGGAAGGATATGTGGTTGACAACCAGAAAATGATTTTTGAAATGTCTATTGTGTAAAGCCTGTCAGTTTGGTAGCAATACAAAGACCTATACTACTGCTTTTTCCAGAACTGTTAGAGAAATTAAACAACTAACCAGTAAAACCGAATATTGTGTTTATGTTCTGGAATGCGACTGCCATCTAAATTATATAGGCAGCACCAAGCTGGCAGTACACAAACGTATTGTAGTGTAGTTCCTATATTCCCAATAGGCTCTGCGCATTGGAATAACATATACTATAGTTAAGACATAGGACTGAGGTCGACTAGGTCTCTATCGAATATGTTAGACTTAATTGTGAGTGCCAGCTAGCTCAGAGGTCACTAGAAACTTTCTCGAATTCACAAGAAGGGATTCGTTTCTGACAACCGCATAAACATGACAACTTTGTTTCCCCAGGATAAGAAACGTATCTCTAGAGTCACGGAAACAATAAACAACTATTTCACTCAGTCAATCGTGCATGCTTCGTTTCACCAGAGGTGCAGAGAAATAGAGAGACAGGCGTTTTCAATAAATAGTATTTATTGAACAGACTTCTTTCTTTCTCAGGCAGAGGAAATGAACTGCTACAATCGTAATACTGGTTGCAAAGCATAATGCGTACAGTACGAAGAGTATAATAAAATAATACTGTAAAAGCATGGTATGGTTTCTAAGCCATATAAAATAACATAGAATACATACATTAATAAATAATGACTAAAAGTACTCAACTGGTGTTTCTAAAATACCTCTACCCCAGTGTACCTAACCTAGGTCTAGTACAAGGGAAGAAGTAAGTGAGGTGTAGCTTAAGTTTAGTATTCTTTTTGCCAAGAATCTATTCCAAGAATTCTCTAAGGGTCTAATCAACTCCGTATCTTGGTTTAGAATGAAGGAGTTCTTGTACCTCTCTCTCAGAATTCGATTTCCCTGCAACCCGCAAGGGTACCCTGGAAACACTGGAGGTGGATTTCTCGACAGGAGAAAAGACAGCGTCTCTCTCAGTGCATCAGCTGGAGGGTCAGCTTCCTTCATCACTTGCTGTAGCAGGGCGTCGGGCACGTGGATAGTCGAACCGCTCCAAATCACTGTGTGTTTGCCTGGGCAAATGTAGGCATATTTATACCTTGAAGGTGCCGGGTTTGACGTAAGGTTGGACATAATAACGTCTTCAAAGACTCAGTTCTTTGAAAACTCCTTGAGTTCTTGGATAAATCAATATTCAAGCAAGGGGAAGTCCCTGACTGCTGAAGGCGGGTTTTTACAAGAAATTGTTGTGGATTGTCGGAACTAGTGGAAGTAGCCATGCCGTATTTGGGCTGCATAGGCTAAGTCTGAATATGGTTATGATTTCTATGCCTATAGAAGCATAGGGTGATTTATACCTATATATGGGCATGAATCAGGAAAAATTACACTAGGGTCCTAAATTCACACGCAACACCCACTCTACTTTAATATGTTCAACATTACTAAATTATAAGCATCCTAAACATATCTAAAGCATGTGTTTACAATCCCAAACAAAAATACATGAAATGCATTTTAAATGTCTGTCACCAAAAATGAGTATGTCTATAGTACGCATTTAAAGGAACTGATGTCATTCTTAAGCATAAAGTATGATATCGGTAATGCAAACTGAATGAATCATGAAATTACATTAATGAAATGGCTCTTAAGTACAGAAAAAAAAAATTGAGACCATCCCATAGCATAATATATAAACTTTTTGGGTTTTGATGACAAGGTCAAATATTGTCTCTAGGAAGTATTCAAATGAGTTCCTGTTCTCTAAGAATAGTTCTACTTTAAGCAGATTACTCTGTGCCATAAATAGTTCTAATTTTGAAAAAGTTCAAATAGAATCGTAGAAAAATAGAGTTCCCAATTTTGAACGTTTGTTTTGAAAAAGTGAAGGTCGGATTTCAGAGTTCATGGAATGCTTTGTTCAAGATTCAAAAGTTATTCTCGGTGTCAGGACCAAACATCAGATCATCTAGGCTGGCAAAGAAACCGTCTACCATAGTAGGCAAAAGTGGAACTACTTCATCAAGTAGATCAAATGTGCACAGATGAGAAACATCGCCGTCAGGGTTAGTCGCATTAGCAATGTTCGCAGTAGGTGGTACCTGTGTACCTGTTGTTCCACGTATCTCACCCTCAGTTAGACTTGCCGGTGAGACCTCAATGAATGCCGTCATCAGGATTGGTAGCCGTTGGGGGCAACACGATGCATGAGTCGTTACCGTACCTAGCAAGGCGTCAACATCCGATGGCAGTACTGATGGAAGTGTAAGACAGATGTTCAACACGCATTCTTCTCCGCAAAGCAGGCATCGTAGAACAGGTAAGATGCAATCTTGCCAGATTGGTCTGAATGAAAGGAACCAAGTCATATTCAGATCTCTTAAAAGCGCCAAGCCAAGAATCTGTGTAATCCTATCACAATACCGCATGGCTAGGAGCGCTTTTTCCATGGTAGTCTGGGTATTGTTGGTGACTGGACTTGCCATATCGGAGCAGAAGGAATAAAAATAGAATTTCTGCTACGAGTCCCAAAATGAGAGGCAGGCCGCCGAACACAGAGTGCACGAAATTTGGAAAAATGCCTAGGACTGCTTCAAACGGTGCTAACAGTCCCGAACAAATCATCTTAAATACATTTGCGATGCCGCTGGTATCAGACATGTTTAAGATTTGACCTAACATTTCTGAGAAATGTACTGGGCAGTTTGTTGATAATAATGCATGTATCTCTGCAGAATTCCTTGCAACTTGCAGATCATATGTTTCTCTAGACGAGGTCAGTGGCACAGTTTTTTGGAAAAGAATGGCTTTCATTCCGTTTAAAGTATCAATTCGTGTAGAATAGATATTCAGTGAAGGCCATAACGCCGACTCCCTGTCGTCTGTCTTTCTTTTTGGAAACAGTACTTGCATACAACAAGTGACCCTGGCTGACACAGTAACTAGATACGCTTTTGCTGGCAACATGCCACAACAGCTGTGATCATTGAGCATAGAGTAGCTGCCATCGGAAAGCTGCCTGAAAATTGGTACTATCATCGCTGCTGGTGAACCGTGCAGGTGGCAAGAGAGGTTATTTGAAAAACCTTCAAAGGCTCCGTGTAAATTAATACCTTGACCCAAAAGTGTACCGCTTAGTGAGTCCTTACAATTTTTACTTCTAAGAAATACCTCCTTTCCCCCACTCCAACATTTGTGTGTGTATGGTTAATTCCAGGTAGACTTGATGTATTCTTTACCCAACCTTTCATACAGGCACGCTGGTATGTGTCTTGAGCAATACTGAAACTGGAAAATCGTCACTGGTATCGTGATGGTCCATGTATTATCCAATCTACGACTGGTTTCTCAGAAACAGTTAAGGGTAATCTTTCCAGTTTTTCAATGCTTAGCACTGTATAGTCTGCTCCTCTTTGTGCCAAAGAGATTTGTTTTTCCGTAAGGTTAAATACAGTAAACAATGACGTGGTGTTGATTAGACGCCATGGCACGTAGCCTGAACGTAGATTTTGTAACGTCCAGCCTACCAGCATTATAGAACGTAATTGAGACTGGCCATGTTGTAACATTAGCAAGTCCTGCTCTATTATGTCAATGGCAGAGGATACAATGCTGTCCAAAGAATAAATTCTGGAGGACAGAGTTGTTACCCCATTATCCTCTACAGAGAGAGCTTTTTCCAAATTAATACGATAAATTTCTCTTATTTTTTCTGCAGTTTCCCTTTGTGTGATTTTCCATGCTTAATTGTAAGCAGCGTATATACTGGCGTATATGAAACGTTTTTGATGTGGCTTACGAGGTCCAAGTAAGAAGTCTCGTAAATCAACGCCTTCTTTAAGTAAAGTTAAGTGTTGTTTAATTTCTGGAAGTGTGGATTTCTGTAGCCACTCAAGGCATAGCTTTCCTTCACTACAAGTTGTTACTATCCCTGGATGTTGTTGCTGGGAATATCTTGGATCTGGCCTATTCACTGCGAACCCTTGTGTTTTGTTCAGGAATCTATCTTGACAGTTATTCGTGTCTGTGGGCCAGATTAACCATTTTTTCCTTTCAGGATTAGTTTGGTTGTGTTGTAAAATCTGTTTTACGTCTACCTCCTCATCTGCAGTGCTATTACTGTCAGGTGTGGGCTTAGGTATGGACGGTTTGTTTAAATCCTTTATCCTAGCTAAGCCAAGACATGATGTTTGTTGAACAGTGTCATTTAAAAACATTATTTGTTCTGGGATAATGCAGGCCCTAAATAAGGCTTCTAAACCTTGCACCTGCCAGTCTTTTGTGCCCCAGACAGTTTTTGTCTCAATGTTGTCTTTCCAAAAGTTAAAATCTAATGTAGACAGCTGAGCATAAAAGTTCACAGAATAAATTTGCTTAGTATTCGTCAACATGTTTGTCATTCCTGTCTTATTCACATTTTTTAAATAAAACGTTTCTGGATTTGTGACATTAAAACCTGAGAAGTATGGAAACTTTTCATAAAATGTTTTCGAGCTGCCCTTTGGCAGAGTTGGACAATGTTCCCATTGATTGTAAGTAAAAACATTTCTAGGGTTTGCCGATTTATGCAAATAATGGTGACCATAATGATTAAAACAATACATTTGTTCATAATCTGATGAACCTTCTAAGTATTCATGTTTTGTAAATCTAGCTGACATTTCAAAATCTGTCATCATATTATTAACAGTTTCAAAGTCCCAATCATCAGAAAATGTGCTGGGTGAGACAAAGTCACTCAAAGAAACCTTAAACTGGTGTAGAATCGGGAAACAGCCATTACATCGCAGGCTTTACACCGCGCTACCATTACGACGCAGCAATCACAACGCAAGTCGTTACAACGACTTGCGCTGGATGGCGCTATATACTAAGGAATAGCATGATTTACTATTCCAACACCTTCCCTACTGTTACGTGGGCTGGAGTTGGAATAGTAAATTATACTATTCCTAAATCCAGCGCCTCCAGCACAAGTCGTGTAACGACTTGCGTTGTGATGGCTGCGTCGTAATGGTAGCGCGGTGTTAAAGCCCGCGTTGTAATGACATACATCCATAGAATCTTCAACAGTTCCACCGGGCCATAAATGTCATAATCAGTTATGTCCCATGCTATACCACCAGGTATAGGAACGGCTGTGATGTTCACTGATGACAGGTCTCTTCGTTCACAATGAGATGATTGGTGAGGTTTCAGGAGCAAGTTGATGTTCTTACTTGCTCTGCCCATTGTACTATATTTTCCATCTATCATCTTTCCCAAACTTAAAACAAGAATGAGCCAAAGCAGGAGAAAAGGTTTACCTAACGCAATCGAAAATTCAACCCATGGTGAAACCAGATATGTTTTTTCAAGTTGATGAAAGAGTTCTGTTATTTTTTCTTTGAAAGTTTTATTTGCTGGCGTTATTTCAGGTTCACTGGGATCCTCGGAAAATGTATCAAAGTTGAGGAAATAGCCAGAGGCAGTTCTGTCAATTGTTGGAATTGCATCAGGTTTGTTTGGAATCGTTGGAGCTGCTTCTTGCATTGTCATATTTGTATAGTCAGAGGCTACATCATTGTAGACAGGAGTTTCTTGAAAAACTGTTATTTGGGTCTCAAGAGGTACCAGTTCCATGGCTTGGTTGCATAGTCCTTCTCTTCTTACTGCAGGTTTATCAAAGGTGATAAGTCTTTCAGTTTGAACCTCTTGGTCTGTAGCAAGATTAGGTTGTCTGCTACATCTTGGGAGTCCACTGGGCCTACTACTTATTATCGGCCACATGATGTGGTTTGACCAGGTCGATGGACACAACTCTGTTCTCCCTTTTACCAGCAAGGGGTGGTAGTAACACTGATCTTGTTCCGTGGATTGCTAAGACAGGTACTGCTTTTCTATAAGAAGGCCCAAATTCCTTCTTCACCGCGATCTTTTCGCTTACTAGATCCTCAATCTTTGGAATCAAGACAGGTCTTGCTGGGACAGGTGGTTTTTCTTCAGTGGTTGTTGGCTTTTGCGTTGTGTTACTCAGACTTCTTCTTGTTTCATTTAAGTCCTGTAACTTTGATATCAATTGGTTTTTGTTCTACCACTGAAGTTTGTCAATCGAGGTCTTCAATAATCATTCTAGTACCAAACAGTAATTCATATGTGGTGACTCCACCCATAGAATTTCTTGGCAGATTGTTAAGGCTACGTTGGACACTTATTAGATGTTTGACCCACCCATCACCCGAACCGCATACCCTAGCTGTTATAGATTGCTTTATGTCATGGTTTTTTCTTTTCACTACCGCATTTCCCTCAGGATGGAATGGACTTGAGTACCGCAATGCAACGCCCAAGCTGGCCATGGCCTTCTTGTAAGCCCGAGATATAAACCCAGAACTCTGGTCAGAATGTAGCGTGCCGATTGCGTATGTGCCGATAAAGACTTGCAAATCTTTTATAACAGTTTGAGCGTCAGCTGAGGGCTGGGGCCACTTCCAAACGAATCTTGTGCAGCAATCCACTGCGACCATGATATATTTATAGTTGCCATCCCTTTGTAAGGGACCACAGTGGTCCACGTAAACGCTACTAATGGTTTATCTGAAATCAGAAGGAGCATTTGTGCAGGTCGTTTCACTGTAGAAACTTTTATTTTTTGGCAGATTTCACATTCTAGTACATAGTTTCTAGTTTGTTTCCTCATGCACGGCCACCAATATCTCTGTTTCAATAATGATACTGTGGCAGAAACTCCTGCGTGTGCAGAGGCCAGCCCTTCATGTGCTGCTAATATTAGTCCTAACCTATGTTCCATGTTTGGAATTGCCCTATCCCCCACTCCAGGGATTCGAGCAAAAGGAACATTATCTGCATCAGTTATATATGAGTACTTTACTGAAAAGCCTTCCGGGAGTGTTCTACCACTGTCTTTTATTGAAGCGGTAACAGCCTGCATTGTTTCGCTGTCTATTTTCGTTTTTGAACGAGTGATTGCAGCTACGGAAGCCGTTTGCACAGCTGCTTTGCGGCTTCATCAGCCAATGAATTCCCTGCAACGTGAACGCCATCACGCTGATGACTCAGTGTATGAATCACGTGAGTATTTTGTAGTTCTTTCTGTAATAGAACTACTTGTTCCCAAAGCGTTTTATGCTTGATTGTGCCACCTTTGCGTCTTTGAAACCGTTTTGAACCCAGTTCTGCAGATATTCATTGTAAAACTGGACTCAGTAATACGAATCGCACACTATGAGTGTGAGGAATTCGCGATCTGTATTTTCAAGCACCATCTTGAAAGCCTGTAGTTCAGCTCGCTGAGCTGTATAGTCTCCGAGTGATTGAGTTTTAGTGACCATAGGTCTGAATTTACCTTCGTGCCAGCGACCTTTAACAATAATTCATGCAGCACTATAGGTTTGTTTACCCCCAATTGCGAGTTGTGCTGAACCATCTGTATAAATTATACAGCCGTAATGTTCTAGAGGCAGAATCTCGGTCGGCAGAGGACATTTGTGTTCGTATTGTAGAAATTCTTGTGTTTTCAAGTAGGAGTCAAAAACGTATTCAACGTCTGTTGCAGCAAGAGAATTAACCCATTGTATCCATCTCAGATGTAAAGCTTTTGCATTTGGAATGCTCGCTTTCGTCACTGCCTTTAGGGCAGGTACAGGTGTAACGATCATTATGCGTTTACCCTGCGCGAGAGCTCTTTCTTTTGAATCTGCAGTTTGAACCGCTGTCAGAATCTTTTCTGTTGAAGTCAATTTCATTTCAGCTTCTGTGTACAATTGTGATTTGTAAGCTATTGGTACCTTTTCACCTTCATTAAAAGGTTAGGTATGTGAATCCGCATCTCCCTGGGATGATTTGGATCACAAGATAGCGGACCTTGTCGCGTGTCTGTAATTGTGTTTTTGCTAACATGTCTGTTTGCACTGACCGCAAAATTTCTGTGTGATTTTGAGTCCAATTTGTTTGTTTGAAATCAGGTTTGATTAGTTCGTAGAGAGTTTTAACCCTTTCTGCGTAGTTTAGAACATAAGTTCTTCCAAAATTCAGGAAACCTAGAATTGACTGTAAGTTTTTCAGCGTTCTTGGAGGTTGGAGCAGCGCACATTTCTCTAGAAAGTTAGCTGCCAGGCTTTTGCCTTCACTTGATAACTCTTAGCCTAAAAAGAGGACGTTGAGGTCGGCAATTCGTGATTTCTTAAAATTGAATTTGTACCCTTCAGAAGTGAACCCCAATATTATGGTGTTCACTCTTTTCAAGTGCACGTCCAAATCATTGTCTGTAAGATAGATGTCATCGACATAAGATAATGCCTCATCATCATACGTTTGTAGTAACTCTGTTACTCTTGCTGAAAATAACCCTGGACTATTCTTGAATCCCTGGGGAAGACGGCAAAATAGTGGTGTCATTTTGTTTGTGTTCCCCTGGTGAGGGGTATGCTGTGGAATCCTAACAGTAGGTTGGACTGTTAAGGTCCGCATGACATATTGAACCAATTGTCTATGTATTTTAATTAACTGTTTTAGCTGTGCTAATAGTTCTGAACCTGTCATGTTTTCGATGTCAGGATGTGGTGTATAGCTGGCTAGTACCGGCCATGTTGCTCCTGGTCTACCTAGTGGACCGAGCCTGGTAATGTGATTTTGATGTTTTAGGGCGACTTTAAACCAGAGCTGATGCTCTTGGTAAGTTAATGGAATTTCAACATCCTCGAAAGGAACGTATTCCGCTGGAGGTTCCTCTACTTTGTAGTAGTGGAACTCGTGTATTACTGGATTTGCTGCAGGAAACAGAATCCATGAATAGAATAGCTCTGTCTGCCAATATTCATGTGCCTCTATAACAAATATTACTTTACCACCTCTCGATGATACTCTATTTTCTATAAGTTTTATAGTGATTGTTTTCCTTATATTTACCGGGATGAGTATAGCATCCAGCTTATTTTGTTGGAGACTTGTGTCGACTAAGACTGCCTGAGCTGCTGCTGCAGCTCTCTCCCTTTCGTCGTCACTTTCTGACATTTTGTTGACCAAAAGTTTGCAAAGCAAATTTCAAGAAAACAAAGATAAGGTGCACAATATTTTTGGAACACTGTATCCTTCAACATTGAATAAACCAAAAACTAATACATAGGATTTTTCGTCCTACTCAGTTTTGGCGGATATTATCCTTTCACCCACTCCAGACGTTTATTGGAGTTTTTATGGAAAAAGGGGGTCTGTGTGAAAAGCACGACTGAGTTACTCTAGTATCTAGCGTTAAATTATCGCCTTACCAAACGTTGGGCGCCATGTAGTGTAGTTCATATATTCCCAATAGGCTCTGCGCATTGGAATAACATATACTATAGTTTAGACGTAGGAATGAGTGCCAGCTAGCTGAGAGGTCACTAGAAACTTTCTCGAACTCACAAGAAGGGATTAGTTTCTGACAACCGGATAAACATGACAACTTTGTTTCCCCAGGATAAGAAACGTATCTCTAGAGTCGCGGAAAATATAGACAACTATTTCACTCAGTCAATTGTGCATGCTTCGTTTCACCAGAGGTGCAGAGAAATAGAGAGACGGGTGTTTTCAATAAAAAGTATTTATTGAACAGTCTTCTTTCTCAGGCAGAAGAAATGAACTGCTACAATCGTAATACTGGTTGCAAAGTATAATGCGTACAGTACGAAGAGTATTATAAAATAATACTGTAACAGCATGGTATGGTTTCTAAGCCATATAAAATAACATAGAATACATACATTAATAAATAATGACTAAAAGTACTCAACTGGTGTTTCTAAAATATGCCTACCCCAGTGTACCTAACCTAGGTCTAGTACGAGGGAAGAAGTAAGTGAGGTGTAGCTTAAGTTTAGTATTCTTTTTGCCAAGAATCTATTACAAGAATTCTCTAAGGGTCTAATCAACTCCGTACCTTGGTTTAGAATTAAGGAGGTCTTGTATCTCTCTCTCATGACTATTTCCCAGCAACCCGCAAGGGTAGCCTGGAAACACCGGAGCTGGATTTCTCGGCAGGAGAAAAGACAGCGTCTCTCTCAGTGTGTCAGCTGGAGGGTCGGCTTCCTTCGGCACTTATTGTAGAAGGGCGTCGGGCAAGTAGATAGACGAACTGCTCCAAACCACTGTGTGTTTGCCTGGGCAAATGTGGGCATATTTATACCTTGAAGGTGCAGAGTTTGACGTAAGGTTTGAAATAATAACGTCATCAAAGACTCAGTTCTTTGAAAACTCCTTGAGTTCTTGGATAAATCAATATTCAAGCAAGGGGAAGTCCCTAACTGCTGAAGGCGGGTTTTTCCAATAAATCGTTGTAGATTCTCAGAACTAGTGGAAGTAGCCATGCCGTATTTGGGCTGCATAGGCTAAGTCTAAATATGGTTATGATTTCTATGCCTATATAAGGATAGGGTGATTTATACCTATATATGGGCATGAATCGGTAAAATTACACTAGGGTCCTAAATTCATACACAACAGTATCTTGCCACATTTAAGGGCAATAACTAACAAAGATTAGAGTTACTCAGTTGCGAGACACTTCCAGGCTGTACATGATAGCAATCCACAACATCTACGTTATTTTGCTTTTGAAGCTATACCCTTGGTTAAAAGAGTGAGGGACTGAGAGGCCAAATTAAGACGACTAGAGACGAGTTATATCTTGGAGTGGGTTGAACGCAACGGAAGATCTTCATACATTCTTATGAGTGTCTATAGATCTGTACCTAGTAAATAAATGTCTGGAGGTCGATCATTATTCCGAAAGAGATGAATTAAGATGAATTGCAAGATGATTTTATTAGACAAAATATTTGGAAACCCATTAATTTTAAGATTCTTTTCACTTCAACCTAGAATCTGTTGTTGGAACAGGATCCCTGCACAATATTAATTTTTGACCTAGGTTTTATTGATTGTTTTTTAAACAGGAGGGTAGTTTTTATCTTATTGTCTTTTTACTGGTTAATTTTAAACAAGGTCCCTGTGTAGTTGCTATTTGTACTGTATAAACTTTTTAGAGAGGTTTTTTTAACATCAACCACGTCCGCACGTCGAGTAGGAATACATGTAAGATGAACTCAAATAAGTTATAGTATACGTTTGCACATCTTTACAAATGTGAAAAATGAATGTTTCCATATTTGCACTTTATTGGCACATGTCACTTTAACTCCATGTACTGTAGCACGAATACACTTTGCTAGTTGGATTATTCATTGAGATAGGGACTGAGATAATCGGCAAGCGGCCGAACAGTTTGAAGTACATAAATAGCATTTGCTACAAATGGAACAATGTACGCCAGCACTTTGATCCCATTGAATAATGGTAGAAATATGAGCCATACCATTTAGATCAATGATTAGATGAAAACCATTTATCTTTAGATCATAGTTGCATATGGGGTAAAATAATTGGAGTATTTATTAATATTATGATTCTAAGACGTATATTTTTTGTATCTGTCCGACTTGTTTGGCTTATACAGGAAAATATGTTTTCATTTCCACCTTTAGGGAGCATGTTAAGTTATTATCACTTAATTATGAATCGTACTATTTCTTGGACTGTAGAAAGAGGGTCATGAATGCATTTATGCTAACAAAATCAAAATTGCCAATATAATAGGCGAAAAGTCTGAGAATTGTGATGAATCAGCCACAAAAAGCATTTCAGCAGATATAAATGTATAAAGAAAAAATATTACTTTTATTTGAAAATGTTTTTTTTTGACCCGAAGTATATATAAATACAAATATTTTTTCTAAGTTCATGCACTAGCACTTTGAAAATGGGGTTATTTGCTAAGCACAAACATGTGATCAAGACCACTTGCATGCCGAAACTCGTGAAGGCAACATACTGGAATAAAATACACTTGCACTATTGATGGTCTGCACTCGTCATTTCTGCGCGAAGCAGAGGGAAGGTGTCACGAGTTCGAGTGATATATATATATTAAAAGTCAAATTACTTTTATTTATTTAACTTTAGTTTGTATCAGGTATTACTTTCAGTCCCTGGCTCAATTATATTCTATTAGTAGCTGTGGCTATACCAGCAATTGGAATCCTACTTCCAGTGTGCACCACAGGGATGGGGACACTCAGTGTTGTGTAAAATACCCCTCACACACCAACAGGCCCCTTGGTGTCATGCTTCATCATCGGGGTCTTCGCACCCCGCTAGAGGGATGCGGCACGCTGCGACCTACGACTACGCGGGAGCGTTGACAAGGTTGACTATGTGTGGTGTGTGTTGAGTGCAAGTGAAGGGATATATGTGAGTGAAGGGTGTGGTGAAAATTTAAAAAGTACCTGGCTAGTGGGTGGTGTGAAAAAAACTTTATTCAGTACCCCTAGCTGGTGCTATTAAAAAGATGTGCAAAAAAGGCGAGGTCCGTTGTCTTAATTAGGGACAAAACCTCTGGTGTGCGTCGACATGTTTCGGAACTGGTGTTCCTTCTTCAGGACGGTGTGAGCATTAAGGAATATGCTAACCCCCACGAAAATGATTGTATAAAGAATTATTCAAAAAAGCACAAACAAAGAAAATCTTCAGCTTGTGCAGGTATTTTATTTAAACCTGTTTACATTTTTTTCAAATTTATGTTTTCATGGAAGAGAAAGGTACTTATAAACCACATTTATACATATTTACAACATTTAAACGACAAACATATATACAAATATTACACAATCTTCTTTTACAAAAGCTACGTGTTCACAAATATTTACTCTTTGTGAAATATTTCACTACCTTTTTGAAATATTTCTCACTTTTGATTACCAGAAATGAAAACAAAAGAAAGCAACCCAATCATTACAAGGGAAAAATCAAAAACAATTGGTAATGCGATCAACAATGAATTTCTATTCCCTTTCTTTAAGTGCCGACGCGTTTCGAATCTGAAGATGAATGACAGATTCTCATCAGGGCTCTTTCATTGAGGGTAATCTGAATAAAAAATGTGAAAGAAGATCATTCAGTAACTAGATCTGAAAACGTATTGCTCCCATTACAAAAGACTGATGTCACACAGCCTATTACCTTGATCTATGGGCAACGCGGTCCCGCGGGTCCAATATGTGTAACGAAGCTTATAACTTCTAGGGTCCTTTTTCCGTAACTGTGGACCTAATGTGTAGAATGAGGGATATTTACTGTTTACATTGATAGCCACTCAGAAGACAGTCTGTTATACAGACAGAAAAGCTGAAAATTCCTACCTCTATTGATGTTGGTTACATGGAGGTTTCTTTTTAATTGGGAATTCTGAGGTTATAGAAGATGTCCTCCGTTCTCACACGGGGGTTCCACACTCCTAAAAGACATGGGGGATAGCGCTTGTGAAAGTCTATTCGTTATTTTTGCTGTCCGCTACATAATATTTAAAATGGGAGCCCAACGTACCTGTGCTGGTTTCTTTCGCTGCACAGAGAGTTTTTACTCTTCGCGGGCCTCGTATGTCTGTGCTGTATTAATATAGCCGGTTAGGACCTTCATTCGGTGTCCTTTCTCGGTAGAAAAGACAGCGTTTCAATTCACGCTGTACATCTGCAATAAAGTATTGCAGTTTGGATTAGGGAACTGGTGCATAGATTTATAAAACAGCGGTCGCCCCCCTTCCCCGCTCACCTTCATCTCAGTCTGAATTCCTATCGTTGTGAACCATCCTCCAGTACCGTGGCTGCGATCCATAGTCTTATTTGTCGCCTGGGCAATGGTATAAAAGGAAGAAGTTATTAACATGATCCAAAAACGGTGGGAAGCGCATTACTTAGGGGCATTCCGTGATTTCTTTATTTTATTCTCTAGATTGAAAACAAAATAAATAAAGAGAATAAAATAAAGAAATCACGGAATGCCCCTAAGTAATGCGCTTCCCACCGTTTTTGGATCATGTTAATAACTTCTTCCTTTTATACCATTGCCCAGGCGACAAATAAGACTATGGATCGCAGTAGGTGATGCTCCACATAATAAAATAAGCAATATACAAAATATGGAGTCACGCGCTAAACACTAGTATCACTTTGAATGGCCCAAAGTCAATGCGGTACACATCGCATTAGAACAGTGTTCCTCGAAGAGACGATCCATACAGCTACGCATGCGCCGGCCCGAAAGCCAGCGGACCACGGCGGAGCGAATGGGATGTGCGCATGCGCGTGCTTCTCGGAACACTCAAGGACCGGGCATGCTCAGTAGAACACATGTCAGCAGGAACCCATGGCCGGGCTCATGATAGGCAGGGAAGCGGAAACTCCTAATTTGGTCTATCTACAAAACCCGGTAATTAACGAATGAGATGAGCTAAAAACGACACATGTCACATAGAGACCGTGAGCATGTTCATGATAGGCGGGGATACGGATGTCCCTTATATGGCCCGCTGCCTATTTCCGCTAATTAACAAATCAAACAACACCTGAATACCTAATATATACCACAGCCCTGCTCGCTAACACATTCACAGCGGAGCAGCACAGGGTGGTAGAAGGAGGCCAATTTAGGCGGATTTCGTGAGTATATTGCACAAAAGAAACTCCCAGATACCCAGATTTAGCGTGGAGTCAAACAGTGAGTAAAAAGAGTAAAAACACTGAAATCAACTCTTTACCCTCACAGATTGTGGATCCACCTACCTACCTTGATGTTCTGGATATGCTCATGATGCAATATACAACAGTGACTATGAGTATGTCTTACAGAACAAATACAAAGAACTATAAATGTGTCTTCTATGTTGTGTGTCATGTGTGTCCCATTTTTCTTTACAGGTTAATTTAACTGTTTGGGGCTCCAGGTGACTGCACCTGTCTGAGCCAACCCTGTATGGTAACCATACTTACTTGGGTTTTTCTTTTTTTCAGGGCATGCAACTGCATGAACCAATAATACCGCTGTAGGTACATTGTTAGCCTCCGTGAGATTGTTATCACTTTTCAGTAAAAAGATTTTAAGATAACACCTTTTTATAGAAATACGTGAGTAGGGTTGGGAAGTTGTGCCCCGTCCTGAAGAAGGAACACCAGTTCCGAAACATGTCGACGCACACCAGAGGTTTTGTCCCTAATTAAGACAACGGACCTCACCTTTTTTGCACATCTTTTTAATAGCACCAGCTAGGGGTCCTGAATAAAGTTTTTTCACACCACCCACTAGCCAGGTACTTTTTAAATTTTCACCACACCCTTCACTCACATATATCCCTTCACTTGCCTCAACACACACCACACATAGTCAACCTTGTCAACGCTCCCGCGTAGTCGTAGGTCGCAGCGTGCCGCATCCCTCTAGCGGGGTGCGAAGACCCCGATGATGAAGCATGACACCAAGGGGCCTGTTGGTGTGTGAGGGGTATTTTACACAACACTGAGTGTCCCCATCCCTGTGGTGCACACTGGAAGTAGGATTCTTCTTGTTTAATTATCAGTGCCTGTGGAGTAGGAATCCTATCTTTTTACTCTACCTCCCCTCGTTGTTATTTCAGTCTTTAGGCAGCGCAGAGCTGCGGGAGTTTTTTCTCCAATCACACATCACACACATAGAGACACACACCTAGGTATAATAAAAGAAGCCAGCGGTCCACTCAAAATGAAAGATGAACACGGCCTCACCTTTGCAGAGGACGAGATTGACAAGATCCTATCTGACACCAACCTTTTCGAAGGCCTGTGTAACCAAGAAACAGGCCCACAAACCAATGATTGGAATGAGTTGCTTAATCTAAGACGTAACCAAATAAAAGCAGCCCTCCACGGGTTGTTCATGACCCAGTACCTTCGTAACAAAATGGCACCACCTGGCCTGATTGTCAAAAATGAACCACTAATTTTCCAAAACGATTTGATTTTTAAGAAAGAGTGGTCATTGATTTCCTGGCACTGTTCAAGAGACTGGTTAGTACTCATAATCAAGACAGCTACCAGGATTACACAGGAACTCAAAATTGAAATAAACAAAATAGAGGTCCAACTAAAAACATACATTCCACCAGAAGAGTTGAAAACTAGACTCGAAGAACTAAACCAACAAATGACTGACTTCGAGTTCACTCTGAAACAGAGTAAAACTAACAAACTAAATAAAGATGTGGCAAAGTTTACCCCCGAAAATGCATATCCATACACGAAGGTGGATTATGTCTCCAAGAGCACCTACAGTGACGCGGATAGCGACACTTCGGATAACGTCTCCTCAGGTTCCAATTCAAGCGGTAACAGAGGAAACAGACAACGCAGAGGAGGTTGGAGGCAAAGGAGACAGCAGTTCCCTAGACAAAGGGGATGGCGCGGTTATCAACCACAAAATCAATTCCCACAATTTATGGGCCCACCACAATTCAACCCTTTTCAGTTTGGACCACTATGGAATCAAGAATACAGCGATGGTTACTACGGCCAGCAACAACCGTATGGAGGGCCACAACAACCTTTTTTAGGGGCGCGCCAGAACACACGAGGCAGGAACCGGAAAGGCAACACTGTTGCGTGGGAAGACCAGGAGCAGCCCAACACCCGGACAACCCGGAGCATGACGGGATCGCTACCCAACCAACCATCAACCAGCAAGAAAGGGACCTAGTTGTGAATCTCACACCTATGACATTAACAGCAACACAGAAGAATGTTTTAAACAAAGGCCTGGGGTTTGTACCAACCCAAAAACCAGACATCTTCAAACTCAACATGGAGTTACAGGACTTCTTCCGGAAACTAAAGCTACAGGCTTTCTTCAGAGACAAGCCATTACAAGAGGATAAAACAGATACTGGCTTAAAGTTGAAGTCAACCTTCACCCCACCAGATTCAACAATCCCTGTAGAAATCCTAACCTTTGAAAAGGCAGTGACCACTGAGGTCAACCAACTGAATACAAAAGGGAAAAACGTTTTCTACAACACAAGTGGTGAAGAACAAAAAGCCCTGAGAGAGCTAACAAACAACGGTGAGCTCGTTATAAAACCAGCAGACAAAGGGGGAGCGATAGTATTGCAAACCTTGGAGGCATATGATAAAGAGTGCCAGCGTTTACTATCGGATGAACGAAACTACAAAATTTTGGAAAGTGATCCAACGGAAGGACTTCGGATCTGGATTGGCGGCATGGTAGAGGAAGGTCTAGCCCATGATTGGCTCAGCAAAAAAGAAGCTGACTTCCTACAACAACCTACTCCGAAAATACCATACTTTTACTACATCCCAAAGATCCACAAAAACATCAACAATCCTCCGGGAAGACCCATCGTCTCCGGGATTGGGTCGATTCTGGAGCCACTGTCTAAGTTCTCGGATGCTTTCCTCCGACCGATGGTACAATCAACAAACACATATTTGAAATCACCAAAGCGGTCTTACAATTACTTGAAGACAAGGAATTTGATCCATGCACACAGCTCCTACTAAGCCTCGACGTGGAGAGCTTATATACTAACCTGCCTCATGAGGAGACACTACAAATCATAGAGGAAGTGCTCTTCAGTAATACATGGAAGTACCAGACACCAAGGAACCTGGTCCTTGAATGCATCACCATGGCCTTGAAAGACAATTTTTTCAAATATAAAGAGACCCTATACCTACAGACCCATGGAACGAGCATGGGTAGTACTTTTGCTCCTTCTCTAGCGGGACTATACGTCCACCACCTGGAACAGCACAAGATCCTACATGAAGACAATCCATACCGTTCCCAGATTAACACCTGGAAACGGTACATAGATGATATCTTCATCATGTGGAATGGGGATGTAAACAGTGCCACGAATTTTGTAGCTTGGCTCAACAACCTGAATGAATACCTAAAATTTACAAGTACGATCTCCAACACATCAATGGTTTTTCTGGATTTGAATATATACACTGAGGATGGAAGGCTGAAAAGTACCACCCATTTTAAACCCACCTCCAGGAACTGTTTATTACGATACGATAGTTTCCATCCCAGACACTTAAGGGAGAATCTACCGTATGGACAATTCTTACGTCTCAGAAGAAATTGCACATAATTGAACCAATTTAATAAACAGGCCAAAGATTTAAAAACGAAACTAATACAGAGACAATACCCTATCAAAACCATTGACAAGGCAATGAAACGCGCAAGGAATAACCATAGGGATGCACTCCTAGAGGATAATCCAAAAAACAAAGGAGCGAGCAAAAGACCTATTTGTGTTAAGACATACACATCCATATCGAACCAGGTATCAAAAGTCATAAACAAACATTGGGGAATACTGAACTGTGGAGACCTAGATTTTGAGAAACCAATGTATGCACACCGGAGGGGCAGAAACATTAAAGACATGCTGGTACATACTAGACCACGACAGAACCCCACTGGAAGACAGAATGTGACTGGGGTCCAAGGACACTTCCCTTGTGGCGATTGCAGTTGCTGTCATCAAACCCAGAAAAGCAAAACCCTAACCTTTAGGAATGGCACGTCATGGGAACAGCGTCATTTCTCTAATTGCAACACGAAGAACGTGGTCTACATGATAACGTGCCCATGTGGTCTAGAGTATATAGGCATGACCACCCGACCTGTCAAAGTGAGGATAGGTGAACATAAAAGCAATATACGCTGTAAAAAAACGACCACCAAGATGGCATCACATTTCCTGGAACATCAACATTGCATCAACGACTTACGTTGGACTGTAATTGAACGTTTAACATCTGAAACAGGCCTGTTCCAAAAAGAACAACGATGGGTGTTTCGCTTGGGAACCCACATCATAGGTCTCAATGATGATATTCCATGGAGCCAAATGAATGGACAATAACTGAATACACAGTAACGTCATGAAACTCATTTTTCATTTCAAAAATAAGGAAGAACTAAAAAATTCAAAAATCCAAAGCAACCTGATGTGTTTTCAATCTAGAGAATAAAATAAAGAAATCACGGAATGCCCCTAAGTAATGCGCTTCCCACCGTTTTTGGATCATGTTAATAACTTCTTCCTTTTATACCACTGCCCAGGCGACAAATAAGACTATGGATCGCAGTAGGTGATGCTCCACATAATAAAATAAGCAATATACAAAATATGGAGTCACGCGCTAAACACTAGTATCACTTTGAATGGCCCAAAGTCAATGCGGTACACATCGCATTAGAACAGTGTTCCTCGAAGAGACGATCCATACAGCTACGCATGCGCCGAAAGCCAGCGGACCACGGCGGAGCGAATGGGATGTGCGCATGCGCGTGCTTCTCGGAACACTCAAGGACCGGGCATGCTCAGTAGGACACATGTCAGCAGGAACCCATGGCCGGGCTCATGATAGGCAGGGAAGCGGAAACTCCTAATTTGGTCTATCTACAAAACCCGGTAATTAACGAATGAGATGAGCTAAAAACGACACATGTCACATAGAGACCGCGAGCATGTTCATGATAGGCGGGGATACGGATGTCCCTTATATGGCCCGCTGCCTATTTCCGCTAATTAACGAATCAAACAACACCTGAATACCTAATATATACCACAGCCCTGCTCGCTAACACATTCACAGCGGAGCAGCACAGGGTGGTAGAAGGAGGCCAATTTAGGCGGATTTCGTGAGTATATTGCACAAAAGAAACTCCCAGATACCCAGATTTAGCGTGGAGTCAAACAGTGAGTAAAAAGAGTAAAAACACTGAAATCAACTCTTTACCCTCACAGATTGTGGATCCACCTACCTACCTTGATGTTCTGGATATGCTCATGATGCAATATACAACAGTGACTATGAGTATGTCTTACAGAACAAATACAAAGAACTATAAATGTGTCTTCTATGTTGTGTGTCATGTGTGTCCCATTTTTCTTTACAGGTTAATTTAACTGTTTGGGGCTCCAGGTGACTGCACCTGTCTGAGCCAACCCTGTATGGTAACCAAACTTACTTGGGTTTTTCTTTTTTTCAGGGCATGCAACTGCATGAACCAATAATACCGCTGTAGGCACATTTTTAGCCTCCGTGAGATTGTTATCACTTTTCAGTAAAAAGATTTTAAGATAACACCTTTTTATAGAAATACGTGAGTAGGGTTGGGAAGTTGTGCCCCGTCCTGAAGAAGGAACACCAGTTCCGAAACATGTCGACGCACACCAGAGGTTTTGTCCCTAATTAAGACAACGGACCTCGCCTTTTTTGCACATCTTTTTAATAGCACCAGCTAGGGGTCCTGAATAAAGTTTTTTCACACCACCCACTAGCCAGGTACTTTTTAAATTTTCACCACACCCTTCACTCACATATATCCCTTCACTTGCACTCAACACACACCACACATAGTCAACCTTGTCAACGCTCCCGCGTAGTCGTAGGTCGCAGCGTGCCGCATCCCTCTAGCGGGGTGCGAAGACCCTGATGATGAAGCATGACACCAAGGGGCCTGTTGGTGTGTGAGGGGTAATTTACACAACACTGAGTGTCCCCATCCCTGTGGTGCACACTGGAAGTAGGATTCTTCTTGTTTAATTATCAGTGCCTGTGGAGTAGGAATCCTATCTTTTTACTCTACCTCCCCTCGTTGTTATTTCAGTATACCAGCAATTGTACATGTGTTGTAATGACTTCAGAAGTGTTGTTTGTGAATAGCACTGGACTTAATCTTTTTCAGGTGGGAGTTTGTACTTGCATGTCTCTTCCTAAACCCCTACTAACCCGTCACTGCCTAAACCTCTTTCATTTAGTAGTAAGTATCCCCCATTTTCTGGACACTCCTCCTGGACCCTTCAACATTTAATACTAAAACAAAGACTCATGTGGTGGATATCTCCACACGGAAAAGATGAGTAGGGTTTGTGTCCGCACTGCGGTCCCGGGCTCACTCGAGTGCCTGGGACCGCAGAGACCATGATGCTAATATCTCCTAAAGGAAACATTTGGGGCTGGAATTGACAAACTGGAACTCTTATTTTGGAGCCTCCAGATGTGGTTTCCTGTGATTATATATATATATATATATATATATATATATATATATATATATATATATATATATATATATATATATATATACGTTTTGAGACACATCCTGCAAAGATCTGTTTTCACAACTGACTAAGATCCTTGTGAATGCTGCCTATGTACTGGGACTAATATTAAGGAGTTTTCAGTAGGGATTAGACTTATTGACCTTTGTGTTTCGACATTGTCGGGACCCCTGCTAATGATTTGCATTGCCCTAAAGAAGTTCTTTTGTAAAGAACAAAACGCATTGGCTGATGTCTGACTGCATGCTTAACTATAAAGAATAAAAGAAACGTAAAGGACTCCCTATTCAGCGTTTGGACTTTTTTTCCTGGTGCACCTTCCATTATTAGGTCCAGCTATTTATAGCTCTGAACTATTGTAGAGGAAACAACACTCTCGAACAAGCGGATTCCTCCCAATGCATGTGGTCTACTGAAGCGTGACGCTTCGCCAGGCGCGCGCTTGGCCTCACTCACACCCCATATGCTCGCCCCTGCTCCCCCGCCCATCAGCCTCGCAGCACCAGACTTCACGTGCAGTTCAGGAATCCCTTCCATTCCCCGCCACCCCACCTCACAAACCACCATTTGTCGCACGCATCAGACCCGCCACAGCGAGAGCTTCAGACTTCAAAGGAATGCTCTCCCCCGCCCCCCTCTGCGAAATGCCATCACACCATAACATTGAATATTAGAATTTCAGAGTACACATCTGGTTACCGCATCATTTCAGGGATAGCTGCACAGCTGCACAACTGCCAGCTTCCCTGCTACCTTGTGATTTAAATATTCATGTATAGATAAAGGGAGTGCAGCCTTTGTCCATCCCGACATTACACCACACCTATATAAATAAAAGATCTGCGGCACCACTGAGCGAAAGAAACGCCAAAAACTCGCTTCACAACAATTAAGTTCTCGGTTAGGGTGGGAGAAAGAAAGCCCTCATTTCATTCCTTTCAGAGATAAGACTTACCTTTGAAGTTTCAAACACATCACAGGAGCCGCGCCACTGCCTGCAGCCAACCCCGACGAGCACGGTTCGCCCCAGTGCTCCATAGTACTTAATAGCAACTACCCTGCAAGCCAAGCCTGCTCCAAGCCGCAATAGGTTTGTCAAGGTTATGTGCATTGGCGGAATGCACTGATGGCAAAGGCGTATTTTACTATTTTTACGTCTTAATTCCCATAAACAGACATTTTTATTGCGGGGGGGGGTTCTTTACAAAGCCAATCACTTTGGTTCTGTTAGGGCAGCTGAGCAGCGCCTTACCCCACAACATCCTATTGCGAGTTTGCTACTTTCGCTAAGTGGCAAACAGCTCATCTCTGCAAACAAGTACCATTCATTAACCAACCACACACTAATTCCCCCACCAAAAAATTAGTGCATAACTAGCCTCAAAATCTTATTGTACGCTATCACACATGTCCGGCATGTTTTCCTTACCCGTTGCCTCATGCACAACCTGGAATACTCATTTGTTTGACTTCTCCCCTTCTTCTTCAAACACATGTAAATGTTTCTTCTTTGGCTTTAAATGTTTACACATCCTGGCATAATGCCCCCTCTTCTTACATTTTCTGCATACAATAGAACACTCAACGCCACAGCATCCCTCAACGCCACAGCAACCCTCAACGCCACAGCATGACTCAACGCCACAGCATTACTCAACGCCACAGCATTACTCAACGCCACAGCATTACTCAACGCCACAGCATTACTCAACGCAAAAGCATTACTCAATGCCACAGCATCACTCAACGCCACAGCATCACTCAGCACCACAGAACCACTCAACACCACAGCACCACTGAATACCACAGCATCACTCAGCAACACTGAATGCCACAGCATCACTCAGCACCACTGAACGCCACAGCATCACTCAGCACCACTGAACGCCACAGCATCACTCAGCACCACTGAAGACCACAGCATCACTCAGCACCACTGAAGGCAACAGCATCAGTCAGCACCACTGAAGGCCACAGCATCACTAAGCACCACTGAACGCCACAGCATCACTCTGTGCAACCATTCAACAACTGGTTCTAATATGTTCTCTCAATGTTTCAAGCTATATTACAAATGTCACAAAAATATGTTAATATTTCACTGCTGTTCTTGGATTTTCATCACAATAAAATAGAAAGAACATAATCTTCCCAAAAGTTATTACAAACGTTTAAGCTATTGCCATTATAAATTACAATAACTTTTATGTAAGTATTAATTATTTAAAAAAATAAAAGCCATTGTTATTATTAATATTAATACATCTAAGTCATGTAAATACAACACATATTGCATTACAAATGCTATAGGTGTCAAGTTTGCGAAAGTTAAAACTATTGGCATTGTAAATGACAAAGCTATTAATTTCGCTATTTTAAAAACCAACATATAAATAAAATATTTGTCATTTACAATACCAATAGATCAAACTTTCCTAATGCGAGACCTATTGGATTGCAAATGCTTGTTTTTTAACTTCCTGTCTGGATTCAAGTGGAGCCCTACTGCGGCGGACTTCGGAAGTGTTTTGCACAGGACCCTTACATTTATCAGACAGGGATTGAGGTGCTAAACTAAGGGTCCGCCGCAGTTTTGGAGTTTTTAACCCTTTCGATGCTGATGACGAGCTGGGCTCGCCATGGTGCACAGTGGTCGTGTGCTGATGACGAGCCCAGCTCGTCATAAAATGAGGAAAATAGCAATTTCCAGCACAGGAGGGGAATTGCCTTAGCAGCGAAGGTGTTAAAGACTCCTACTGTAGTACTACTAAACACATTCCAAAAAGGGCGGGGAGGGAAGATGTGCTGTTCCGGCCAGAGCTGTCAACTTTGAAACTGGGGAACTTTGAATCTGGGCAAATCACTTATTCTCAACCTTGCCCAAAAAATTAAGTCACCTTGTGTAAGTAACGTGACTGCTACTCATGTAAAACACACCAAACATCGTGTTTGCTGTGGCAAAATACTTGGGCACTGCCTGGAATAGGAGGCGTTATTGTTTGAATCTACCCCTTCGAAACTAGGAAGTATTTTACTAAGAATGTGGCCAACTTGAGCATTTGATTGAAATAGTTTTATATTTTTAACTGTGGGAATTTTAATATTGTAATATCATTTTTAATATTGTATCAATGTACTGTTTTTTGTATCTTTTATGATGAACAATCATCGAAATAAAGATTATGAAAATGAAAAATGAAAACACACCAATGCCTTCAGGTCGGGTTTGTGCCTATTAAATTGAAAAAAAATGCAATTTTTAAATCGGGCCCTATGTTCTTGTGTCTCAGTTCTCCTCTGCCAAATGCTTAGGAGTGCCAAGATGCAATTTAACGTGCAATGTGTGTGTCATGCAAGAAATGTATTCATTAGAATTGACTTAGACTGAAGCCCCTTGTACAACCAGTTATGAAGGTCCGATCTCCCTCACATATACACCCTCACACCGAAATCTGTGAGCAAATATGAAATTGTTTGCACTATGACATTGCATTGAGACTGGTCATAGAAGCATCTGTGCAGGGTGTGCATGTTCCCTTTCTCTACTTTGGTGCTGTTGAAAGGAGCACCCCCTTGGGGACACGCATCTTATCCACGAGAGGTCTAGCCCACAGCAGATGTAGTTTGCATCGGTGCAGCGGAGGCTCCATTGTTCCGCGCTGCCGTTACCTGGCTTCATCGCTCCCAGGCTCCCCCGTGCCACCGCCCCCGACTTCTCAAGGCTGGTGGCTCCCCTGTCTGTGGGAGGGAGGGGTGGGAAGGCGTGTGGGAGGCAGCGGCCTGTAGGTGGTGATTGAGGCGAAAAGTGTTAGCGAGGGAGGGGCCCTGCAGAAGCCCAGCAGCAGCTCTGACTGACACTGCGGTCTCTCCCACCTCGCGGGACAGCAGGGGAAAGTCTGGTCTGCAGCAGTGGGAGGAGGAAGAGCGGGAGGAAGGCTCCACATTTAGGGGTCACGGACAATCTGCAGCGAGGGAGGTGGGAGTGCCGCGAGATGTGAGGAGCCGCAGCGAGGGAGGAAGAGTAGGAGGGGGAGAGGAACCGCGGCAGGGCGTCAGAGGTATCAGCCCCAGCCCCGTCCATGCTGCCTGCCATGCACGCTGCTGCCGCCTGAGCTGAGGAGCCCGAGGACCGGCGGCCACAACAAACCCACGAGTCATGTCTGCCAAGGAGGGGCTGCCCGACGGCCATGTGGAAGGTAAGGGCGAGGCGGCTGCCTGCAGCGAAGGTGGGCTGAAGGGCAGGCTGAGTGTGTGTCGGAGACTCTGGGTCCCCCCCAGAGCATCCGTCCTTGAGGAGAGGGGTCTGCGGCAGCATGTCTTTGGGACTGTGAGATTAAGAGGTGATGCAGCGGGCTGCTCTGCGGGACGGGTCAGAGAGACCGACGCGGATGTGGGGGGGTTGGGGCTGCAGCAGCCTCTCTTCAAGAGGGAGGGAGGGTGCTGCAGCAGGCTGTCCTGAAGGAGACGTGCTGCAGCAGAGGACGGGATGCTGTGAAACTCTGCTTCCTGCGCAGCCTCTTCTATTTGGGAGCTGTGATCGCTTTAGGCTGGTTCAGGGTACCCTTTCGAAGGGTGAAAAGTCCCGACTTTGAGACCTACTATACATTTTTTTAATTCTGTGTGCATTTTACTCTCTGACCCTTTTAAACATCGTCCCTATTTGGCACATTTCTGTTAGGAGTTGGAATGGGAACCAGTTCATTTTCTTGCCTGAAAGTATCCTTATTTTGGTTTCGTCATCCTATATATAGACTTCCTCTGCATGCATTATTAGTGAGTGACCCCCGGGTCCTTCGCTGACCCGTACCCCACAGGTCCAGATGCGCCAGCCTGCAGGGCTCGGTGTCTCTGGCTCCGCCCATCGCCAGCGCTCGTGACACCTCCCTTTTGGACCATGCGTCTCCACCCTGCAGGAGCCGCCTGGTGACTTCACCCTACTCCGCATTGCAAGGTGTCTCTGCTACACAATACACAGTGGTATATTGGCATGACTGATGTAGAAGCATTGATTAGTATTTCCAAGTGGCTCCATATTGGTGTTTTAGTGTATACATTGTATTTATTTATTTATTTTATTTGGTGAATTTTTATAAAGCGCGGACATTACCCGAAGGTGTTTGAGCGCTGTCCAATAGAGCCAGTTACGTTTCAAGATAACAGTGGAAACACAATACAACATTACCATGCACAGTTCTGTTATAGTTTTAGAATCCTCCAGAGTCACGTATTCCTGTTTATCTCGGAGTTGTTGAGCTCTTTATGTTGTGACATACATCCAGATATTCTGCCATTTGTCCTCTCACGGTTTTCACCCACAAGGATGCCATTTATTTTACAACTTCGCGTTTTGGAAATGTATGATTTTGCGGCCCAGCCGTCCCAAGGAGAGGCGCTTTTTAGGTTTCGCCTGCGAAGAGATGCGCTCTGCGCATCTTTTCGGCGCAGGCGAAATCCTGTTGAGATCTGTAGTGTGGCTTGGTTCGGCCCTCGTCCTTGATTGGCTGGCTCCGTAAACGGAGCCTTGCCATTGGACGAGGGGCCTGTCCGTCAATGCCGGACCAGACACGGGGGCGTTCCCGACATTCTTTGGCTTTTGCCGACGTCACGGGACGCCGGGAACGCCCCCGTGTCTGGTCCGGCATTGCCGGCACCTCCCTTGCTGCTCGGGTCTCCTTATAATAATCTCCCGCCTCCCTCGTCCTCTCCCGCCCCCCTCCCGACGTCCGTGACCTTTCCCGCCCCCCTCGTCCTCTCCCGTCCGCCCCCCCCCCCCCCCCCAGAGCGGAGGAGGGAAGCCCGACTTGTTATCGCCTGCTGTTGAGTTCTACTGCTTGTGCTGTTTTTTTTCTTAAATTGTTTCTTAAATCGCTCAAACACAGCTGAGTTAACAAGCACAGAAAGAGAAAACCTGATACTACTGCCAAACAGACAGGAAATTGTAGTAGACCTTGCAAGCAGGGAAGCGTTGAACCACGCCTACCGCCCAATCAGCTGTCCGGGCTGTTGCTATGTGCGCTCTACTCTGCCTTCTTTGTACAGTAGACAGAAGAAATGCATTGCACGGAAAGACGGGCTGTGCACCGAAAGCATAATGTTTTTGTCTAACCGCTGCAGAGCAACAGTGTTTCCAAACGTAAGCAAGTATGTGTGTCTAAGAAGTCAACGTGAGATGTTGCTTTCAGTAGGATGCGTCCATGGGAGGCACAAAGTCCTTCTTTCGTTTCCATGGTCAGAAGAAACCGCATCAGTCAGCACTGAAACTGGTGACACCTTTGAACTGCATCGCTCTTCCAATCGGTTTACGTCATCAGCAGGCGGCGTCGACCGGAGCCAGGACTCCCGATGACTGTTTCCGCAATGGAATCGAACAGGGACGAAGTAGAGCGCTGTATTGCCATAGCGTTAACTGCCATCCAGAACGGGCATCAAGACAAGGCGCTGCGTTTCCTAGAGAAGGCTGAGCGGCTGTTTCCAAACAAGAAGGCTCGCGGTGAGTGAGAACGGGGGTTCAGAGGGTCTGTGCTGGCCTGGCCTTTGCACCATCTCCTCGTACAGCTGTTACAAGTACAGCACCCGCCTCCCTGCCTGGAGGATCTCACCTATCCATCCCCTCACACCCCGCTGCTGTGCCCCTTACCCTCCGTTTGGCCTGTCCCACTTTTCTAAAGCCTGACTCTCATCTGCACCACCTTACCCGTCGATTTTCTTCCCGTATCACTGCCCTCACTGCCCCCTCCTGCCTGTCCGATCCCCACACACCGCATTGCTTCGTGTCCTCCCAACACCTCTGCTGCTCCTTGTACCTTGTGCCTCACTCTTGTCTATACACCCCTCCTTCTCCATATCACCCCTCCTTCTCCATATCACCCCTCCTTCTCATTCTGTGTCTGCATCCACCATCTCTGTACTGTTCACCTTCCTGCCTACACCACCTCCCCTCCGGCTTCACTCCCTGTACATGGCCAGCTTCCTCTAGCACCCTCCTGGTGGTCTAGTCCACCTCTTGCCTATTTCACTTTGCTCGCACTGCCACCCACACTCCTGTGCCACCACCCTCTTTCCAGTCTGTGCCATTTATATTTTCTCTTTACCACCCTCCTGGCAGTACCTCCACCTCTAGTGCTTGTGCCAGCCGTCATACCTACTATAAACCCCTGTCTCTTACTTGTGCCACCCTTCATTCGCACTATATGCCCGCCTGTTACTTGTGCCACAGTTTTTGGCCATATGACCCTGCTCTACCGTGTCTGTTCCACCCTGCAACCTGTCAATCCACCCAGCCGTCATTCCCTTTTTGACCTTGCACCCATCCCTTCTACCAATTTTCATCACTCAACCGCACTATTCGCTACACCACTGCCACCCTCTGCCATGACCCCCTTTAGCCCCTCCTCCCTCTTAAAGATGTTCACATTGTTTGTATTTGTTTGCACCCTTACGTTGTCACACCTGCGCCCACCTGTCAGTTCACCCTCTGCAGGGAGACCCAGCTCTGTTAAAGTGCAGCACTGATGAAGATAATTAACCTTAATTTCGAAGGACGGAGTTCTGTGACGTCGCATTGATGAAAACATATCTAGCTATAAGTTGGAGTGAGGAAATCCCAGTTTCTCTTTAGAATATATGCATATTTCGTGAGCCCCTGGCTACTTTAGGTGGAGTTTTACCTTTACATGCAGTTTTGCGGTACCCCCAGCCGCTGAAAAGTGTCGGACTTTTGGGTTCGGGAAGTTGCAGAGTGATTCATATAGCCTGCTCGTGTGTTCTTGAATGAATCCTTGTCTCAAGCCTTGCTCTCATCCGTTTTATTTTTAATTTATGTGTGTTGTGCAAAGGTTCCGTAAAATTGCTACATAAACTGTTTTCATGTCTTCAAATCTTGACTAAGGAAATGTAAGCAAAAAAGTGTGCCATTTGATTTTTTTGTGTGTGTGTGTAGTGTGGGGCTCTGTGTGTGTATGTGTGGGGCTGTGTGTGTGTGTGTGCGTGTGTGGGGCTCTGTGTGCGTGTGTGGGGCTCTGTGTGTGTGTGTGGGGCTCTGTGTGCGTGTGTGGGGCTCTGTGTGTGTGTGTGGGGCTCTGTGTGTGTGTGTGGGGCTCTGTGTGTGTGTGTGGGGCTCGGTGTGTGTGTGTGTGTGGGGCTCTGTGTGTGTGGGGGGGGCCAAGGGAGACAATGACCCTGTCCACCTGACAATCTCACAGGTCCACAAAAAGTTGCTTGTGCTTGCTGTCCTGCCAGTCCTCGTTGCTTGTGCTTGCTGTCCTGCCCCCCGTTGCTTGTGCTCGCTGTCCTGCCCCCCCTCGTTGCTTGTGCTCGCTGTCCTGCCCCCTTGCTGTCCTGCCGTTGCTTGTGCTTGCTCCCCAGCCCCCTGTTGCTCGTGCTTGCTGTCCTTCCCTCTCCGTGCTTGTTCCCCTGTCCCCCGTTGCTTGTGCTTGCTGTCCTGCCCCCCTTGCTGTCCTGCCGTTGCTTGTGCTTGCTCCCCTGCCCCCCGTTGCTCGTGCTTGCTGTCCACCCCCCCCTCCTCATTGCTTGTGCTTGCTATCCTGCCCCCTCGTTGCTTGTGCTTGCTCTCCTGCCCTGCTATTGGCATTGTAACTGACAATGCCATTTATTTATGTTTTTAAAAAAAAAACATAAATAAAAATAATGTCATGAGCAATGCCAATAGCTCTAACTTTTGTAAAGGCGAAACCATTGCATTGTAAATGCTTGTTTCTTCTGTGCGCAGTGGGTAAGGAAGAGGCATTTATTTGGCGAAGGGCGCGGGGCTCTGTAAAATGGAGTAGCCGCTATTAAGACTCGGATCGCCAAGATCAGTTTAAATGTAACCTGCATCTCCTGCGTGGCTGAGGGGCGTTGGTGCCACGCGCTTGTTGCACGAGCTGTAGGCATCTGCTCTTTCCCGCCCATCTGGCCGTTGGTGGTCTCAGTCCTCAAGGGCCCGCCGTGTGGCCTGTCACAGAAACCGATATGATCCAGGTGGAACAACAGTGCAGGAATGCTCCCCTCCCCTGCCAGGGGCCCTTCTCGCGTTACCTGGAGGCCTCTCTCCTTTCAAGAGTTTAGCCGACCCTTTCGGTCAACGGTTCTTCGCTCCCAGTCCCTGCTCCTCCTGGTAGCCTCCCCTCTGTCTCCCAACCAATCGCTACACTGTGCTCCACTTACACACATGGCCTCCCTTTCTTCGACACCCTCCAAGTCTTACCCAGTCAGCCTCTACCCACCGCACCATACCACCCACATAGCAATCACTGCCTCTGAGGGCCTGTCTCCTCAGAGTCACATGTATTCCAGCCTTTATCATATAATACTTAAACTCGTTCCTGCAACACCCTCTTCATTACCAGCTGCTCTCACTCCCGGACGGTTCTCTAATGTAAAGTTTCTTTCACTATCAACTTCCCTCCCTCTAACAGCGGCCCCTTAATTCTCTCATTGCTAGTCTTCCCTAAACACTGTACACGTCCCTCGTTGCTACTACCGACACACAGAATTGTATGATAGAGGCATGTATGGCTAAACTACGCATACCTCTACAACGCGGCCGGAACAATGAATGCGTCTTAACAACGCATGCCTTTACCACGCATGCCTTTAACATGCATTTTCATGGTAAAGGCATGTGTGGTAAAGAGCACACCCTAGCCTCTCCGCCCTGAGCCCTAAAACCCAGCTCACGTACTTGAAACTACCCTGACCCCAGACTCTCCCCAAAACTGCCCAGCCCTGAAAACTGTCCCTCCCCACCCTGTGTCCAAAAAACGAACCCCCTTGCCCTAAAAAAGACCCAACCCCAATCCCCCTGCCCTATCCCTCCCCACCCTGTGTCCAAAAAACGAACCCCCTTGTCCTAAAAAAGACCCAACCCCAATCCCCCTGCCCTGTCCCTCTCCCTCCCCACCCTGTGTCCAAAAAACGAACCCCCTTGTCCTAAAAATAGACCCAACCCCACTCCCCCTGCCCTGAACCCTAAAAACGGACCCCCACTCCTGAAAACTACCCCGATCCCGCTGCCCTGAACCCTAAAACCCTGCCCCCCCTGAGCCCTAAAAACTACCCACACCCCTAAAAACTACCCCCCCCCCAAAAAAAATTCGTCCCCTGCCCTACTTACAAGACCGTGTTCTCTCCCGAGCCATCCTCTTCTTGTGCCCGCCCATCGAGACCCCGCACTGCCTTAAACATGCAAATGCGTGGTTAAGGCATATCTGTGGTTAAGTCAAGCGTGGTTCAGCTTGTGGGGAAACAGCACACATGGCTGAGCCCGCATTATAAAGGCTGTTTCCTGTCTCTACACATCTACCCTCTCTCTCATATACATCATTCTTTCATCACTGGTAACACCGTATCACATGATACCACACAATACTGTGCCTTACTATTCCACTCGAATCAAACTACATCTTAAAATATATTAAAACTCCAACCAGCACCAATGTACATGAAACCTTATCAAACCAACATACTCCAACAAATCCCACGGCACCATACCCTTTAAAAGTGTACCACACCATATCCCACCATGCTAAAGCATCCTTCCACCCATCACACCATTTCTCATCACGTTATCCATAAAGCACGGCATCCCATGATACCACACCACAGCATGCGCCACCACATCACTTTACCCTCACTGTGCTTTACCATGCATCGCAACACTGTGCCACATCAAACATCACAATTCACCTTAACACACCATATGAGAACATCCTGCAACATATCACACCATGTCAGTCCCTTCAAAAATACACTACACAGTCCAACACCATATCCTACCATTCTATAGAATCTTTAATCAGTTCACAAACATAGCACAACAAATTATACCCACACTATATTGACACAATGTACCTCACAAAATCACATTAGATGATCAGTAGAACACAGGCCAGCTTTGATAGCACCCAACTGCAATGCTGCATAACATCTTGTCACACAACACTATTCAGTAAAGCAAAGTACCATGCAATGATGTAATCTCTATATATACTTCCACATCCTAGAATAGGATAAGCTCACAAAATTAAACCATAACCTGCAATAACATTCCACAAAAAGTACACCACTATATAACACTACACCGTTCAGTACAACACGTTATTCCTCGCATCATCTCTTAATGCTATGGTCACCAAACTAAATAATACCCACTACTCACATGAGCCAACATTACACTATACAATCGCCAAGCACAGATCCATTTCCCCCCTGACGCCATTGGTAAGGGGCTGATTCAACATAGGGGATGAGGGCCATAAGCAACATGGGAGCACGTGTAGGGCATCACATGGGCAAAATAGAGCAATGTTGAGCTGGTGGGGAGAAACAGCATATTTGAGAAGGCAACAGATGGGGAGTGGGAGAGAAGACAAGGGTGAGAGAGGAACAAAGAGTGTGGTGGAGAGGAGAGAGCAGCACATGAGGTAGACAGTGGGAAAACACATGCACTTGTTGACAGTTTACACAAAAAATAAAGTAGCACCTGAGAAAGCAATCCGTGGAAAGACATAGTAATGCATCCGTGCTCCATGGGTAATACAAACTTAAGAAGAGAAAGGAAAACAAACACAGCTAACGAATAAGAAGCAAGAAAATGCAAGTGACAATGAAGCCAAACAATGGTAAGAGCAATGGGTGGACTCTAATCCCACTTTAAGATAAGAATATGACCTGCAACAGACAGTTCATGCACTGCCATAGGTACTGATGGAGCGGGTTAATGAACAATATTTTGTTCATACGACGTAAAAAATGACATAATTAAAACGGAGAAGCAAAGAAGCCTTGGTGATGGGTGGTCTTGAAGCAGATACATCTGGAGATAGGACTACAGTTGGACTGTAAACCTTGGGGACATGGAATCTTTGAGAGAGTGAGTCTTGGCCATAGGGCAGCACAAGGAGATAAGGGAACATATGGAGATGCTGGTGCATAGGGACCGCGGGATGGAACATTTTAAAAAATGTAAATAAAGACAAGGGATTCAAGCACAGTAGAGAGGAAAAGGTGATGCTGACAGACTAGACTAATGCATAAGAAGATAAGATAGCTCCAACAGTAACAGGAAAGCAGAACAGGAAATTTTGAACATATAGAGATTTCAGCACTAATAGGACAGAGAAATCAGAACATTGGGTGGCATTGGTACTAACTGGAAAGGAAACAAGCAAGAATGGAGACCAGAATAACCAGAATACTCCCAGACAAGAAAGCAATGAGTCACAATGGCTGCTATACAAAGTTACTGACATACCCCACAGGCCATGTGGAAGTGTTCAAGACTCTTCAGTTGTACTAAAACCCTCAGGGCGCTCCACAACTACACATGACACTGCTATTATTGACACGTTAGGTGAAAGGGAGTAGAGAACCCAACAGCATAGCCAACCCTGTCAAGTTTCCCAGGTCGTTGCAACTAGCTTCTACAGCTCAGGTTTTTTCCTTGAATTTCTTGACCAGTACTCCTGTTTGCCCCTTTATAAAACCAGAATTACAATTCTAGTAATGTCATGTATGACTCTGGGAAACTTGGCAGCTAAGCATAGCACATACTCAAAGTGCTTATGTGAAAAGCATATCAATAGCACCCCCACCCCCCCCCCCCCAGTTCTCCAGGGTACAAGTAAAGTAAAACCCACAACTCTAACAAGCATTAGCAAAGCCAATAGGTCTCTCCTTTGGGACCTTTTAAGTGTTTAGACATGCAACAGTTGATGTTGTTGCACCAAAGAAATTGTGCTGGATAACTAAACACTTATAAGGTCCCAAAAGCGAGACCTATTGGCTAAGCCAATGCTTTTTCATTTATGATTCACGTTATTTTACGTGAAGCTACCTGGAGGTGAAAGACCAAAAAAAAGTACAGAATATATTGTTTTTTACCCCATCCCTTTGACCCCGTTCCCACGCACACTGACCCCGTCCTATTACATGCATCATCACAGTTTCCATACTTCTTTAATGCACTTTGAACGCTGTTTTTACATTACCTTATAAAATGCAAGTTATTTTTAATTGAATTCCGACATTCTGAAATGGAAAATACGTATTAGTGCATTTAACACCACCGATGCTCATGACGAGCTGAGCTCGTCATGAGGCACGGCGCTCCGGTGCTCATGACGAGCTGAGCTCGTCAGGAGCTGTGGAACGCTCACACGCGGGGATAATTCTCCTGCTGTGCTGAGCGTTCCATGGAACAGGTGCACCTGTGACGAGCTCAGATCGTCATGAGCACCGGAGCGCCGTGCCTCATGACGAGCTGAGCTCGTCATAAGCATGCGGGCGCTGTGCGCGCCGCCCCCCAGCACAGCGGGTGAATTACCCTCCGCAACGAAGGGGTTAATGTGTAACTAATAATACCAAAATATAAATGTAGCGACAAAAATAAATGCAACCAATCGACGGTCAATAACTAAAATTAAAATGATTGTGCGTCTTACGTTTTAATGGGAGAAAATGTCAGTTCTGAAAAGACTACAACATTATATTTCTTAGTTCTACGGGACACATAGAGGACACTGCCTGCTACCCTGTGTTGTAAAACCCCATTCTAAAACAATTCACTGTCTCCTGATATCCAGTGAATTTTTGGAATGAACTGAAGAGCACAGAGTGCAAGACTTGTCATCATTGGTCAATGGTCAGTGTTTGATTGGTAGAAGGTGACACCAATTGAGAGCTCGAGCACTCTCCAGAGACGCTAGTTTGTTATCGTTTTGAATTTTCCACAACAAGGGTTCACGTGCTACAAGTGAAGCGTCACTGCTTTGCTAGTAAGGGGGAGCACAGAACTAAACCAGTGGAAAGAGGACGCCCACTGTGATAACAGCGTGAGAAGATAGCTCTAAAGAAAAGATTAAAAGGAGATCAAAGAGTTGGAATGAAGCAATGAGAAGGAGCACAGAACTAAACAGGTGGAAAGAGGACACCCACGGTGATAACAGCGTGAGAAGATAGCACTAAAGAAAGGATTAAAAGGCGATCAAAGAGAAGGAATGAAGTAAAGAGTGGCCAGGGAAGGGAGGAGTTTTAAGAAATAAGTTAGACTCAGAAGAGACAGAGAGGGAAAGAAGAGCGGCTGACAAAGCGAGAGGGTGAGGAGAGAAATTAGACTGAGGGGCACCTAAGGAGGAGTGCGTTTTGATAAAACAGTGAGGGAGGTTATGGAAAGAGGGCAAGGAACAGGAAGTTTGAGAATTAGAGAGGACCGGGCCGAACCCCAAGAGAGATGCGACCCTGGTGAGAGAGGCGAAGCTGAAGAAGAATGGTAGGGGCAAAGGAAAAAAAGTTGACGAACCCATGAAAGTGAAACAAAACAAGCACGTGAGTGGTGCGTGCGCGCATGCCCGCATGCCCATAACGAGAGAGGAAAGCTAGATGGCACCTCTGCTCGTTCCTGTGCTCGTAACCGCACGCTCGAGGCCACACAGAAAGCATGAGGTAGGACTTTTGAAACCCCACTCACTAAATGTCTCGCCAAAACAGCGCATGCGCTGGCTCAGGCGAGACCTAAAAACCACATCACCTATTCATTCTTGAGTATGGTAAGAGTGGGATATCCCCCACCCACCAGCCCCACAGTTGCCCTTTTTGCAAATCTAGGAACCTAAGAGCACCAATAAGTCAAGGGACTGGCAAAGGCTGTACTATACAAAAATGCATAATACAGTGTTATCCAGAGCGCTCAAACGTCTCGGGCCCATGTATGAGTAGATCACTCTGTCAGGTATTCTGTTTGTATTCTGTGTCTTGTACTCTGATTTTATTATTATGGGATAACCAGGGCTATAATTCCCCGAGTGCAAATATGTAACCTCAAGTGGATGAGGAACTCGTGCATACTGTGAACCTGTGTAACCTGAGAGATCCGTACCCCCCCCACCTCTCACTGATAACAGCACACTATGTCATAGGAACGCATGCACACTAAATCATAGGTGCACATTTTCCCCATGTACTTTAAACCTCCCTGCATATAGACGGTTACCAGATGATTGACTGCATACCCGCAATGACGCACTGCTCTAGTACCGGGCTTGTCCTTTACAAATCACTGTTTCCAGGTGTGTTAGTTTAACAGGAGTTAAGGAAGTGAACCAGGACCACAACTCCCAGAATGCATTAGGTTGTTAAAACAAAACTCAGGACTGGGACATTGTTTCCATGGTGATGGCGTCATCTGGTAACCGTATGCATGCAGTACTATCTCCCTTTACTGCTAATAACCCGCCACACACAGTACCCTTCACAGCTGCAAGCCCCATATGCACTCTGCACCCCTCACTGCTAACAGTCCAGCATGGAACATTCCTCCTACTCTTTGCTGTCATTTTGCCCCTCACACTACTTCTTTATTAGTCACCCAATCCCACTATTCTAAACACTTCCCACTCAAAACATATACAAATAAACATTCTGCTCCCCAGTGTACTTTTCAGCGACATGACGTGTCATACATGTGTTGTCAAAGTAACACTTTGGTGACATTAAATTACTACACTAATCCGAGTCAGCCTTGTCTCACCTTCTGCCAGGCACTAATGCAGGTCTTTACTGCTGAGGCCCTCTCTGTTGCTTCAGGAGGGCCTTAAGTGGCATGACAAAATGTGTGGTACTCCTAAAAGGGGCGTGCCCTAAGAAGCGTAACAAGAATAACTTTCAAAAAGGCTTAGCCTATGTAATTGCGGGCCTGGCTTTAAACATGTATACTCAAATCTAGCACTTCCCTGCCGTGCCACAGGACCAGACTTACGGCGCTTCTCGGGATTTTCTTGCTATTGCATCTGGAGATCTCTCACGCATTCTCTTTTACTCTTACCTTGTCAATATTTTGATAACCATGAACCTCCTTCACACACAATTTTAAATAGTATCAGTTACAGTTTGCGTGCACCTTTTAATGACCCACTTACTAGTATTGTGAGAAACTCACACCTTAAATCCAGAGCTCTCAATAATGTCTAATTCTAAACACCCACCCACCCCTGAACTCACACAGATACCTAGAGGTGAGAACTTCCGCAGTACACTCTAAACAAGTAATATGTTGCATGGAAAAAACGAGAAAAATACAACTACCTGGCAAAAGCAAATACTCTTGGGGACTTCAAAAGCGAGTAAAAAGTGAAATGTAGACAGGAACACTATCCTGGCATGGATTGTTTTAATGTTTTTTTACAGCCGTTGTTCAGACATCAGCGTTTTTGCCCGTAGGCTGCGGACCTCCATATAGGGTCCCGTAGAGACGGGACCCGTTTCCTCATCAGTTTCTAATTACTGCTTGAGACACGGAGGGACTCGCCCCACTTGGAGCTATGTCTTCAGTTATTGCCCCGCACCTCACTCACCAAAGGATGTCTCGGAATTTCGCTCGCTCTTTTCACAGCTGCGCTTAATCTTTCCTGCAGGAACATGTGTTTCCCGGAAGTGTTGCTACGATAGTCAGTAGAAGCGGAAGTGGCTGACCCAGCTGCCCAGGCCCACGTGCAGAGCTCTCCTGCTCCAAGGGCCCTGCAGAAGAACGCGCACAGGAGAGTTGGTCACTGACCCATGTTTTAAATGAAAATACTAATACCCTGTCAGTGGCGGCTGGTGAGGTTTGTGAGTGGTGAGGCTAGGTTTGGGCCTGGGCAGGGGATAATTGTTTTCGGTTAGTTAGTTGCTATCTCCTGTGCAAATCCTATTAAGCAGAAATGGGATAAAAAAGCTGCATTTTTCAGCCCAATTTTATTTTTAATGAATAGAACATATGCCTGGCTTGTTAGACACACCTGACCCCCTTTACAGCTTTAATTCTGGCTCACAGTCTCTGTGCATCCTGTATGAAGGCAGTACTCAGTATTAACAGATGGCACTGCTGGCAACATCCTCCATGTACTTCAAAATCAGAATCATGGCTACTCTGCAAAGCACTTTGATACCTTGGCAAGAGGTAAGAAACCACACTAGAAATACACAATGCAATGCAAAACGTGCTATGTTGTCGACTTGAGTACCAGTCTGTATCTTGTACACAAAGTTTACACACCACTGGAAATTCCTCTGTGTAGCATTCCATTTCATGGTTTTGTGTCTCACATGTGTCACTGTAGAGAATGCACATTTAGTAATAGTGAAGTGTACTGTTGTACAACAGTATACCAGCAGGATAGTCCTGCTGGTATACTGATCATGATTGCTGCTGACATCTTGTATTATCTGCAGGTTTCGAGCTCAAATCTTGGTTAGACGAACTAAGCCTTCCTGCCATAAGAGGTGGAAAAAGCAATAACTTTACAATGCCTATGCATAATGAAGTCTGTTGTATAATCTTTGAATTCTCAATTTTTCAGTCAAAGATAAATCGTATAAAGGATAAGAAATTCCACAAGATGAGGAAAGGAAGCAGTTTTTGGCGCTACCAAGAAGTTGTCTGAAATTACAGTATAAGACTTTTCGGGTCTGGATTTAGTCAACACCTTTTAATTTTACTAAAATGAAAAGTATAAAATGCTTACTTATAAACAGCTGTCAGCAATGCTTTATTTAATATTGGTGAGGGCCAGGCAGCCCCTTCAATAACATAATGTTACAAAAACCATTAAAAAACAAAACTACCTTTGACAAAGCCAAGACCAGTTAGCTTTGCCAATTCTTAGCCAGTTAACAGAGTGGGCTCGGGTAAAATCTTATTCTGCCTCCAGAGCTGAAAACCTAACTGTTTCAAGAAATTATAGGAAAGAGGCAAATTGTACTACAGGTCATAGTATTCTACACAGTTTCCTTTGGGAAGTGATAAATCCATATTTGTTTAACCATTAGCCGACCACAAGAACTCTCTTTAGTTAATTTTATGCCGCCGTAGATTCCTTGTTGTTTCTTTCCATAGATGGTGAAACTCAAATTTTGAGAGCTAATAATCTAGTTAGCACAGAACGAAGTAAGTCTCTGATTTACACATCTGGTTATAATATCATGGCAGAGCATACCACAGTCTGATTCCATGGATCTTATAGGGTGAGCAAAGCTTTTTTTCTTGCTTAATACATTTCTATGCCAAACTTCGAAACGTGAAACATTTGCAAACCTTTACATTTCCGACACATTTGTATGTAAATTCCGACTTTTAGAACGACTCTATGTTGGAAAAGATAAACTTGCAGAGAAACATTCTGCATACATTCGCCATTGTTTGATTAGAGTCAGTGAAAGATTTCTTACAATGCACAGAAATAATACTTACAGCGTTTGAATAAACATTTGGTTCCATTTATGGAGGCCAAAGGATAGATATGAGATTGTTGAACTCAGAACTGAACTAAAATATTTGGCAATGTTCTGTGGCTGCCCCCCTCCCCACCCGAACATCAATCCTTGCGACAAGGCCCTAAGGCTAAACGGGACTACATAAGTTAAAAAATGCCCGCCTGAGCCTTCCCTTGTGAACTGCCCGACGCCCGCTGTGTTCAAAGTAGTCATAGTGCTACTGTCCTAGTACTCCTCCTTACAGCAACCTGCAGCAGTACAGTGCTGCTCGCAGCTGCAAGCAACCAGGATTAGCCCAGCTGTTGCTGGCACCTCAGTAATGTAACGTTGAATCTGAATCGGATCGACTGCCTCGGGCCCTGGCCTCGGCTCCAAAAACCATGCAGTCTGAAGTACCGGAGACAGAACTGGTGAAGTGGCTTCAATCACTCCAATTGATGAAGACTCGCGCCCAGGAAGCAGACTCCAAGTCTGTGCAGACTTTATTTCTTTACTTCCCACCTGCCACAGCCACACTCTTTCCCAAGTCGTCACAAGGTGGGTCCCACGACGCCCTGTAACGTGTTGGAAAAGGGAGGGGTGACAAGCGCTCTACTCTCTGATTGATGTGGAGGGTTAGCGATACCGGGCTTGAAATTAAAACGTCTGGGGCTAACTCTACCTTCACGCCATCAGGGGTGGAGAATGGGCCTTGAAAATAAATCTTTGCCAAACTGATGATCTCACAGGCTTCAGGGCTGTGAGATTGTCAGCCTGGCAAGCACTTAATCTTCTATGGGCACACCCTGAGAGGGAGCAAGCAAGCAGAGTCACCTGACAGTGGTCACTGCACAACGGCGGTGGTGTCAATAAATGGGGCAGATGGTGCCCGGTGTTCTACTAGTAAGTAGAGTAGACCACTACAATAACCAGTAACAAAGTGGGTATTTTTTAATTAAAATAAAATATATATGAGCATTGCTGTAATATTGTAGAATGTAAGGGGGCGAAGCCCCGACGCCCTTGGTGAGAAACCACCACTGCCCTGTTTTGAGACTCCGTGAAAGACAGCAGCCGTTCATGGACGTCATTTAGGTGTCACCAGGAGTTGCAGTTGTGACCCCTGGCTTCCCCTTTGTTACCCCTGGCACTGCCTTTGCAATCCCTGACCTCAGAAGTAGCCAAGTCAGTGCCAGCTTGTTATTATGGTCGTGGGTGCGCTATCCTTGTTTTCTGCCCATGCTTTCTTATACAAATAGCGAATAATATATTATTATTTAATCTTAGTTTAATATAAAATGGAGCACCAAGAGCTATAACGAGATTTCCAGCTGCACATGTTGCAAGTGAAAATAATGGGGCTTATTTACAAGCCCCTTGCGCCTCCTGTACATCACATTTCCCATGTAAAAAATGATGCAAAAGTTGCGCAAGGTGCTTGTAAATATGCCCTAATGTTTTTACATATATGTTGTGTGGGTGCTTGTGGGTGAGAGTATGTTTGTGTTCAAGAGAGTGTTTGTTAGTGATCATATGACCATTTGTGTGAGCATCTGAGAGTGAGTGGATTAGACTCAATGACAATGAGTGAGCGTGGCAGATAGTGAGCGAGGATGATTGAGAGTCGGTGAATATGAGTGAGTTTGTGAGTGAGTAAGAGCATGTGTAAGATACTGAATAAGAGTGAATGGGTCCAAGTATGTGAGAATGAATTAGGGAGTGTGAGTGTAAGTGAGTATGGCTAAGAATGTTCTGTCTGCCATTGGCCTTGGCATACTTGGCTTTTACGGGCATGCAGGAAAATGCTGCTGGCAAACTGGAGGCAACTGCTAGCATTACAAATACGTGTGACAAAATATTGGCTCTGCCATACTGGTGATAATTGTTCGCTTAATAGTCACCCTTTAGTAAAATACTGGTAGTGGCATACCAGAATTAATTCTTGGAATACGGGTACCCATGAAAAAAGCTGGCACTGGTATACTTGAGGAAGATTTTGGCAAAGGGGCACCTTTGGAGCTACCTCATTGGAGATACTTCTTAACATAAGAGGAAAACTGTGGCATATGGAAGGGGGCACCAGGATAAAATATTGTCCCTGACATGCTAGCAGTAACTTTGACATAAGATATATTAATGGAATTAATTGCAAATTTCAGACACTGGCATATTATTTGTAATTTTTGGCATTAGGGGGCATCCATGGCATAGGAGAGGCTTGCATGATACACTGCTGGCCCTGACACATTGGCGGTACTCTTTGGCATGTGGTGGCACCCATAGCACATGCTGAAAACAATGGGGTTTTCTCCTCATTAGCGTCAGGTTTCGTTCCATTGCCACACCATGAAAGGACTTGCATATGAATGAGTTTACTTTCAGAGTCTCTGGCTTTTTAGCAAAATTGTGTGAAAATTGTGCTTTTAAATACACTATTTGATCCCATTTAACTTATCATCTTCTCAGGGGGAGAACCCCCAATGCCTCCTGGAAGAGGTCTGGCTTGTAAACAATTTAAGGCAAGTAATACTTTCGAAGGTCATGCCAACCCCCTAATGTAGGTGGGTTATAAAATGGACATTTGTCTGGGTTGTGTTATAGTAATCATGCAATTATGGTACTTTAACGATAATTATTGTACTGTTTTCATGTTATACCACTTCCTGGAGATTTTCAGGGTCAAAAGTCAAATTATGTCACTTCCTGTGATGTCATTAAAGTGTGATGTCAATCCCGTTACCCCAAGCATTTTGGTAAATCAACGTCAATAGAGTCATTCAATATAGTTCTGCAGTTGGCAGGTCGATCTTCCAAAGCCTGACCGTGCCGATAGGTGTAGTAAATTTGGTGCGTTTCAGGCAGTACTGCTCCCTATCGTATCGGGTGGCTAGCATGTATCTAATACTAATTCATCAATTGATGTATCCTGGGAGTTGTGATCTAGGTTTAATGTGGAAGGAAACACATAATAGCACCGACTGGTAAAAAGAAAATCTCGAAGTGTATTACAGGATTCTCCTTTTATGAAGTGATCTGAAGTTGCGTACCTCCTTGCGGTAGTATTAGTTACATTGTTCCAAGGTTGATTCGCTCATCAAAGATCAAAGGAGATAGCACAAATACAGGTAGGCTTAAATCCCCTTTATTATGATCAGTCCACTGGAATTATGCGACTGTCCGGGCGCCTCACTTTTCGCATGATTATGGATTTGCTGCATTTGCCACATAATCCATCATTAGCTGCATAATCTGCAGATTTAAACATTTTTTTTGTTTCTAGCTCAAACGGATCAAAAGTTACTAAAATCGCAGCAAACAGTATTGCTGCTCAGTGGTGGGTCCTTTGCAAAGGATGACTGGTCACCTTTCTGTTGCTCATTGCTACATTTAGTCTTACTAAGTGTAAAAATGACAAATTTATGAATTAATACTATCTCAATAAGTACCGCATAATTTGCTCCTCCCTTGCTGCATAATTCAAGTGACCCTGATTATGATCCAAGGAAAAGAAGCCCAAAACTTTTGCAACCTGAGCCTCAGTCAGCCAGAGAGAAACTCGCCTAACCGATGCATAGGTTACACCAGGTAAGCTTGCAAATTCAAAACATAACACAGTAAGGAAAGTTAGCAGCATGTGAACAACAACTACAATAACACGTGAATAACAAATTAAACATTACAAAAGAATACCCTTCCACTGAGCCGCTCTTGGGTGCAGTCCATAAAGCCGATACAAACTAATACTTGTATTTAGCAGGATGCCCACATTCCGAATACTCCTTACATGGCGAGATGAAGCCTGATAAATATGTTGCAAGAGCTGCTCAGGGCAGCCAGCATTTTCTGGACCAGAAACTTCATCAACTGATGCCCATCATACCTATTCGCTGGGACCAGGAACAACAAACTCAGATTGAGAAGGAATTATGACTTGCCAATCGCCTATAAAATCATATCCATGATCCACACTCACCCCTTCACATTTTGAATTTTTCTCGCCTGCTCATCAGTGATCCTAATGACATCTTTTTTACTCCACCATCCCTTGTTCTGTAATAAAGCGGAATTCTTAGAAACTTTCTCCACCTGAACAGGTGAAGAGAACTTGGTATCACTTTTCCTCACTCTTATAGGTACTCTCACTAGCCCCCCAATCTCCACTCGCCAGATCAATTGACTTCACCCTATTCTTCCTGTCAAACAGTTACTTGGAACAAATTTGTTTGGCATCTACTCTTAATGCAACCAAACCACAATCATTGTACTTGCCTTTACCCAGTCAGGACAGAAAGTACACCAGGGAAATCTTTTGTGCAATAGTACAAAAGGACACGCACCAGTAGTACCGTGAGGTATAACCAAATACAACCATATTTCTATCTCCAAAAATGATTTTACCTCACAACCCATTGCCATGGCAGTTGGCACACCCTCTTTGAGGAACCTATTCATGCATTCTACGAGGCCATTAGATGAAGGAGATAGAGTGCCACTTTAATATGCACCGTCTGATGTTCCCCTACAAATGCTTTTATTTTGTGACACACAAAATGAGTGCCATTGTCTGTCACAACTTCCTTAGGTGCTCCTTCAATGGAAAAGATGTGCTGCAAAAATCTAATGACATAATCAGTTTTGGGATGAGCAATAAAATCCACATAAACCCATTTGGAAAAATAATCCACTTGTACCATCATGTATCTCTGTGAAGATGGAAGTAGATCAAACGTGCCTGCAAAGACTAATGCTACTTTGTGCCAAGCTTCATCAGGATAAGGCGCAGGATGAAGTGGTGACACATGCATGTTCCAGTGCTTATCAGACTCCAAACATGTAATGCAATCATCAATGAACTTAGACTCTTGAGATTCCAATGCTGGCAACCAATAGAATTTCTTGAGAGCTTTACATGTACTGCTCACTCCTAAATACCCTTTGTGTGCTTCCCCAATGAGCAATTCTCTCAGAGACGTGGGAGGCACATACATGTCAGCACGTAACCACACCATCCACCAAGGATAACTCCTCCAAGACTTGTACATACAGATGCAAAGGAGCCTTCACACTTCTTTCCCTTTGCCAACCATTGTCAAAGCAGGATCTTTGCATGCAGCCTCAACCCACATACTGTGTGACACAGTGCCAGAACCATGTAAGATGTCTTCAACCAGCGCTATAACACATTCATGCTCACTCGTATCTGTTAAAGATTCATCCAGAACAGTTAACAGGACAAACTATCTACCCTAAATGGACACAAAGTGCAATAGATATCAATGCTCTTTGTATGGAGTACAATCTGAGACCAACAAATGGCCGCTCTAAATCTGATCATATGGGTGCCCATACATACAACAGGCCGGGCCACTCCTCCAGAATTTACTTTATCATGCTCAATTATAATCTTTGGTCACTCCACCAAGACATGGAGGTTATAGAGTCGTGCGATAGCGACCATAACCACCTTTCGTTAACCATCACCCTTCCTTGGCAGGCTGGAAACCAAGGCACGTCTGATCATAAGTGGAAAGCTTCACATGAAACCGTTCCTACAAACTGTGGCAGGCGCCTAAAGTGGGCCAAAGTTTCAGCAGACGAAGCAAGGATGGCGCAAGCCGGGATTATTTTGTCAGGGGTGGAGCCTCGGCTCGATGCCTTAAGTCCTACCAGCAAAAAGGTTTTACCATTATTTACAGAGACTATAGTGGCACTGAGTGACTTGTTCATCGTCCCCCAACCCACTCTCAGGGTTGCCTCAAAAGGTGTTCCTAAGGCGAGAGATAAGTGGTACTCTACCAAATGTCGTGCAGCTAAGAGGGAACTTATCTCTGCACTAAAGACTAAAGACCCAGCTAACATCAGGACCGCGAGGAAACTTTACAAAAAATCTGTGACTGAGGCCAAAGAGGCTCATGATTCCAATTTTTGGGGGGAGCTAGTAGAGGCAAGCACCAGGAAAGATGCTAAGGGGTTTTGGGATCTATTAAGAGCCAGGGAAAAGCCTATTGATCAGCAGTTAACTTGCAATATCCCTGGTGATGTCTGGCTTGCCCACTTCTCGAAACTATATTCTGCTCCTTTAGGGGCATCTCACTTAGTTCAGCCACCTCTGGGTCCACTACCCAGCCCTACAGCTGACCTCCCATGTCATGATGGTTTATTCACTAGCCTGGAAGTAGAGAGGGCAATCAGGTGTATCGTACCAAATAAGGCGGCAGGTCCTGATGGGATTCCGGGTGATTTGATAAAGAACCACCCCTCTTTTTGGAGTAGACTAATCGCTTCCCTTCTAAATGAGGTTTTGTTCGGAGGTTCGTTCCCTGATTCATGGAGGGGCGCTGAGGTCGTCCCTATTTTCAAGAAAGGCTGTAGGGACGACCCAGCAAATTATCGTCCCATTAGTTTACTGGACTCAACCCAAAAGGTAGCGGGTAAAGTGGTATTGGGCAGGATTATCCAGTGGGCTGATGAAAATCAGATCTTGTCAGACTTTCAAGCAGGCTTTAGAACAGGGACAGGTACAATCGAGCAGACATTTCGCCTTCTAATGATTTATTGGAAAGTGGTGGTGCTGGGAGGGGGCAGTTTATATCTAGTCTTTATTGACTTGCGAACAGCCTTCGACCTGGTACCACGAGCACTACTGTGGAATGTCCTCGATGGGTTAGGTCTGCCCCCATATCTGCTGGCCTTGCTTGAAAAATTTCATGATAGCAATTTTGCCCAAATTAGATGGGGTGTCCAGGGGGAGAAAACACCTTGTATCCCTGTCGATAGGGGCGTCCGCCAGGGGTGTGTGCTTGCCCCCACTCTGTTCTCTCTCTACGTTAACGGAGTGGTGGAGCACCTCCTCCAACATCCATCAGACGCACCCACCCTGGCTGGAAGGAAAATTCCGACGCTCCTATTCGCGGATGACACCCTTCTAATTTCGAAATCACCGATGGGCATCCAATCATTGCTCTCTAGTTTCAAGGCCTTCTGCGACACAAAGGGTCTGGCTATAAACATAGGCAAGACTAAATTTCTTGTCCTCAACCCCCCCAAGAAATCTGTCGTTCCCCCCGTTCTAGATTCTGTTCCACTCGAAAGAGTCAAAGAACTTGACTATTTGGGCATACGCCTTAGCGACACCATGAGTTGGAAGGCACACCACCAAAAGGTGTTTCTGACTCATAAGAGGGTTGCAGGTGCCCTGCTCAAAGAACAGCGTGCCTCATCTTTAAAACCAATTGGGGCACCCCTAGACATTTATAGGGCAAGGGTTGTGAGTGCAGCACTGTATGGTGCCGAACTGTGGGGCATCCAGAGAGTTGACACCTTGGCCCACCTTGAGAACAACTTTCACAAAGATCTTATGAGCCTACCCCACAGTACCCCCACAATCCCCCTTTTGCTAGATGTAGGCACTCGACCAATATGTGAGCAAGCCAAATTACGTCCCCTTCTATTATGGTCCAGAATCTGGAATGTCCCTGAACTCCGCAGCTATGCAGAAGCCCTAAATGACATTTTGTCCCTTCCGGGTTGCCATAAGGTTATTTGGCTTAGGGAGGTTAAGAGGCTCCTTTACAAACTGGGAGATGCTTGGGTCAACAAATCAGCACCCTCAAAACAATTATTAAAGAAGGCTTATTGGTCATGGGTGGACAATGAGAGAGCATGCAACACAAACCATTGTAAATCTGTCGCCCAATTTTTGTTAGCTAAGGAGATCCCTTACAGGGAACCCTATCTGGATTTTATCCATAGCTCAGGCGACAGATCATTGTACTTTAAATTCAGGATGGGGGTGCTTCCTTTATGCCAGTTTACTTCCACCTGGAAACCGCCCTTACAAACTGTACCTTACTGCCCCTTTTGCGATCTAAGGGTAGAGTCTGTTGCCCACTTGCTGTTTGAGTGCAGCGCTTACGCAGCGCCTAGACGGAGGTGGTTGAAGCCCCTTTGTAAGAGCTTGGGAACCCGTTCACATCTGGAAGCCTTACGCATACTGCGTACAGATGCAAGACCCTTCTTTGCCTCTTGTATGGCAAAAGTTTTAGGCTGGGCTTGGCGTATAAGAGCTGCGAAAAAATTGCTGATCCAGTAATGTGTTCCCCTACTATCTTGTTATTTTTAAAGATGTTTTTCTTTTTAATTCTCAATGATGATCATGTAGGATATTTTGCACTGACTGTTGTTAAACTGTTTTTACCGATGTAATGTGTTGCTTTTATGATATGTTTTTATATCGAAATAAAGCTTACTTACTTACTACTACCCTAATGTTCGTACCACCAGAAATACACTTTAGAGAAAAATTGAATTCTTGTAACTTTGATAGTAATCTGACCAGACGTATAGAGGCCTTTCCTGACCCATTCCCAATAAGCCAGTGCAACAAGGGTTTGTGGTCAGTGAACATGCCAAACTGAGTGCCCCAAATAAAGTTTTTAAATCTTTCCACCGTCCATAAACACACCAATACCTTACGTTCAAAAGTACTGTAGTTGACTCAGCAGAGCTAAGTGAACATGAGGCAAAAGCAATGGTGTTCTTTGCCCTGAGCAAACTGGGACAGAATGGCCCACGACCCAACCTGACTGGCATCCACCGCAATTACACACTTCCTGCCAGCCAGGAATAGAGACAGAGTAGGGGCCGAAACAATAACCTTCTACACAGTTTGAAAAGCCTCATAAACAACACCTATCCAAATACATTTTATACCCTTCCTTAAAATATTCCTTAATGGTTGCACAACATATGCATACCCATAAACAAACTGTGAGTAGTACTCACTCAGCCCAAGGAATGATCGAAGGGTGTCTTTGTCTCTGGGATGCTGTGCTTCCTGAATGGACTTGATCAGAGAAAACTGGGGTGAAATACCTTTGGGGCTAATGGAACGCCCTAAATAGTAAAAATTCGGAGCAGTCAATTTAAATTTGTCAGAACCCAGGGTAATGGCAAACTCTTTAAACCTTTCAAAAACATAAGATTAAATCTTGTTGTGCTCAGCCAACATCCTTGCAAAGATGACAGCATCGTTCTGGAAAGCCCGGACACTTACAATGCCCTCCAAAACGGTGTCCATCAATCTCTGAAAGATGTTGGCGGCAGAGGCCAAGCTAAACAGTGTCCTGGCCAACTTACATGCCCCAAATGGCGTGACAAAGGTTGTAAGTTCCTGGGAAGTCTCATCCAAAGGGATTTGACGATATGCCGACTTGAGGTCTAAAAATGAAAAATAATTCTCATCCCCAATGTTAGCGAACAGTCCTTGCACTATTGGCAGAGGGTGGCAGTCAGCAATAATGTTCTTTTTAAGACCACGAAGGTCGACACAGAGCCTGATATAGCCATTCTTTTTGCAAACAATAACAATGGGGTTCTCCCACTCAGGTGACCCAGCATCTTTACTTATGCCATCCTTTACAATCTGGTCAAGTAAATTCTTCAATACTGGTCTTCCATTCAATGAAACTGGCCAAACTTTGAGTGACTAACGCAGCGTTTTTTGTTTTTTTAAAGTTTGATAAAATGAACATAATTTGTTATGCATTCAATAGTATTGTTGAAAATCTTAGGATACACTTTGCACATGCTCTCAACAGATAAATGAAATGGGAACATTAGACAAGCATAATTCCCAGCATAGCCAGATCCTGCCACCCAATAATGTGCCTTCCTTGTATGGCAAAATAGACCTTGGAAAACACCCTCCTGCCCAAACATGTGACCTACTGCTCAAAATAGCTAAGCAGATGTCTATGTCCTGATCCCCATAAGCCTTGGGATGAACTTCTGGTTCTTTTAAAGCCACATTGCCTCCCCAATGAGCATTAAACAGGGTGTCTGAAATAATTGAGATTGGAGCTTCCAATCACACATCATATCAATAGCAAGTGCTTCACCTTAGCAGCACTTGACAGACTGGATCTTGACTTTGCCATTCACACCTGTGTTGACTTCCAAATTGCGAACAAAATTAGAGAAGTCTAAAGAACCCTCCTTATCCATTACTTCAATATTATGTACCTTCAAAGGATTTTTACCCATTTTACATACACTGTAAAAATTACCTGTTTCCTTACACTTTATACACACTTTTTACTCTCTTTGCACCCTGGAAATGTGAAAATGTTCAGGTGCTCCCAGGCAGGATCAATCTGGGTATTTTTAGGGCTTCAGACAACAATTCAATTTGCAGGCGTATGTTGAATAAAATGCCATTTCCGTGTCTTTTGTTGTACTTTGGTGCCATTGCATAGTCAATCACTTAAGTTTTTGCCTTTACTTACCTTATAGAAACATAAGCCCTGCCTGTAGTTCCTGAACTGGTACTCTAGATGTTGTACTACCCTTCAAATGCAAGGATTAGGAATTTAGCTTTGAGACTGGGTTATTTCTTCCCAACACAATGTACGAAGGACCCTTTCTCTTGAGCACAATGTATGTAGGGTGCTTTCTCTTGAGCACAAAGTATGAAGGGTGCGTTTGTGGGTACGAAGCGTTCATTATTCCACATCTTAGGCGCTGCTATAGAGAGAATGTTGCAGAGTTTTTTGCTTTTTTGAAAATGTAAGTTGCTGTCCTTCTTTATTTTTGGAACTTCTATTTTCCCGTAGACGAGGCTGTATTTGCATAAATAGCTTGGGCGGTATGGTGTACATACTCCAGTGTTATACATGCCGTTCTTAGCATGGAAGGTTTGTTAGCCAAGATTCAGTTCAGTGATTATCGTGTTATTCTTGGCTCTGGTACAGAGTCACTAGCGTGAATACCTTGATTCAAATGAATCAACTCACTTCTATGAGGTAGCAACAATTGTTTTAAAAAAAGCTGTTATCCACTGTTACGTCATAAAGGAATGCCAGGCTAGACTGAGTGGGCTCTTAAGAGACTGTCAGAGCAGCGCTGGAACCCAGGGAGCTGAGGGCACAGAGAGTGGGGGAGGTGAATGGCAGAAGGCTAGTTACTTCTTTCTTTTATTTCATTTTGGACACTGGCCATAGTCTTGGTGACATCATAGACAGCACGAGCTTCACTCTTGTTGCCTATTTGATGTCACTCAAAACTTTTCTGTTAAAAACATCCACATAACTGACTGTTACCGATCTAAAATTCTATATATGTAGACACAAACAAATTAATATCAACAATCCTCATAAACAAGGAAGCCATGATGTCTCTTTATTTGATGGCATGATGTAGGGTTTGGCACTGCATGGCCCCTTTAAAAAGAAAGAAGCCGAGGCAGCCATTAATGCTTACTCACACCTATTGATAATGTCAGCATTGCCATGAAGACGTACTTGCTCCAATAACGTAATGAGTCACAGTCGCTCAGAGGATGGAGTATCAGAGGGATTATTAATCTTGGAGAAGCAAAATACCATTGCAGTAGATTTTAATTCCCTGACCTGACAGGGACGCAGATGGTGACTGTGCATACATTGACAAATTAACTGCAAGGACGCCTTTCCCACAGTAGCAGCTCCTGAAAGATTGTTGCCAGTGGAGCCTGTGCGGGGGAGCGATAGATGGGTATGCCAAGGAGATGCATTCGCCTGCTGCTCCCTTCCTGGAAAAAAAAGAATACATATATCATAAAATGCAGAAGGTGGGCGGAGGTTGGAAAGCTCGTGCCGCAGGATCTTGGGTGCAGGCACTGCAGGATGCTGGCTGTCTGTGCTGTTGAATAGGAGGGTCTACCTTGCTGACAGTTGTGGTACTATGCCTACTTGCTGCTTTTACATGTCTAGTATGTCCTCCCTGTGTAATTTGGGAGCATTCATACAAATGCACGTATCCATTCCCTTTGAGACTAGCAGTCAGGCATGACAGCCCACTGAGAAGGCATTCCCTAGTGAGTTCAGCGTGTTCTGGTCCTAGTTAGCGGCTCATTCTGGAAGGGGTGGTGATTAAGAAAAAAAAAACACATACCTTGAAACGGCCAGCCACCGCCTCTCCCCGCCCCCTTCATCTTCCTTCCTGTCTCCAGTCCCACCGGCAGGAAGTACCCAGACTCCTCATAGTCAATAACAATGCTGCAATGCAGAGTTGGTGATTGGTCTGAGCGCAGTCGTTCGGCACTCCGACGTGTGCTGGGAGCCTGTGCATGCTTCCCATCAGGCTGTGCCTTACAGTCTGGTGAGGAACATGCAAGTGCACTTGAAATGTTTGCACCTAGGGAGTGCAAACCACTCCTCCCTTGCTCTGGACAGCCTCGCCCCTCGTGGAACAAGGCCACTGACTGCAATAGGAATAATGAAATAATAATAACGATATGTTATTGTCATTTTCTTTTGCACAGTAAGGCAATGCTCCTCTGCCTTAGCGTAGGAGCCGCCACTGTCTTTAAGTCTTGCACATTGGTCTTTCATACATTTTTTCCCACTTCAACATCATTATCATGCAGCACGTACACAATCTCTCAATGTTCATCCGATGGCCTTTACTGATTTTTACAGTTTCCTTTTTCTTTGCTACACACAGTGATGGTCAAACACCTTTATGCAGTGCTTAATTTGTAACAGCAAAAAAAGTAAATGCCAGGGCCCATCTTGTGAGGCCAACTGCCACCCATTGCCCCTGCTAGAACTGCCAATGACAGAACTAACACCAGTGCTAACCATCACACATCTACAAGTTTCACAATTCACGCTATTCCTGGCCAGCCGTGGCTGCTGCAGGTAAGAGCGGTGGGGCGGATTGGGGGGTTGGGGATTTCGAGAGACGACCACAAGGGAAAATTAAATAAATAGATAATTTCCCCTCGTGGTCGTCTCTCAAAATCCCCCCCAGCCGGCCCCACCGCTCTTACCTCCAGAGGCTGCGGCTGTTCCAGGCTATCCAAAGCTATAACAATGGTGTGAGTGACAGGTGTTATTCATTTTGAGTATATATAGACTTATTGAACATTGTTGTTGTGATTAGCTCAAATTTTGGCAGACAACATCACCATGTGGTGGACTGTCACTAGAGCCAAAACTAACCATTTAAGTGCCACCTGCTCAAATTAAGCACTGCCTGTATACAGACCAAACAGCGGAATGCCTTATCAAAAATCATTGCACAAACCACACCCTTGCATGAACTGGCTATCAGGAGCTGCGCATGTCCAGATGAATGCTTTGGGGTTACCAGGAAATGTTACGACTGATGAAAAGAGGACCCTCTCTCTTACTGCAGACAGTCAGCTCATTTTAAAGTAGATTTTCATATGTAACCCTCGCTAACACAGGCTTGTGCCTTGTACAAAATGAAGACCTGGGTGCCAGTTGCTTTAAGAAACAGTGGTTATTACACTTACACTTTTCTTTAGAGCCAGATCTGAGGGAGACTCCTGCACACAGCTCCTGCGCCCCTCCACTGGTCATTGCCCAGAGAATGGGCTCAGCTTGCCCAAGCTAAAGGCTTGCCCTGCCAGTGGCTTCGGAGTACTATGAGTAATTAACATTTATGACTGCTGCCCAGCTCAGTGGTATACATTCAGTTGGCCTGGGTGGGATTCATCGGTGTGCCTTTAATGTAGCTAAATTTAAATTAATCAATTACTCACCAGTAATCTTCGTTACTCCGATTCAGGAACTCCTTGTCCGAGTCCTTATATATCAGGCATGCCTCCCTGTCAGTGCCCTCGCAAGATTACACTTAGTCCTATCTTTATTTTTACCGACTCACTTAAAGTCCCTCACTGCCCCACAGCACTTCCTGTTTTAACAAGCCAGTTTATCAGTGCCAAGCTAGGGAGGGAGGGCTGGGAATGTAACTGGGACGAGGAACTCAGATTTGGAGCAATGGCCTGTTTTACCTACCTGCTCAATCTTTCTTACATTTGTTTGTTGCCCATGAGCAACAAACCAATTTGATTTACAAAACTCCATGAAAGTTGATTTACGCCTAGAATACGTTTGGTGAATTGGCCTCAGGGATTTCTGTAGTAGGCATTCGCCCACCACTGTTCTTTGAGATAAGCTGCATAGGAAAGGCCCACTTAGAACTCAGTTCAAATTGTTGAAGACATCTAAGCAGTGCTTAGTTTGTGCCGGTGGCTGTGGGTGGTGGGCATTGGCTCTGAATTTGAAAGCCAGGATTTACTTTTCTTCATTAGACTGATCCTGAGCAAAGAGAGAAATAAAGGCAGAAAAGGGGGAAGAAGGGGGCAGAAAAAATAGGATAACAGTAACAGAGAAGGAGGGAATTAAAAAGGACCAGAAGATTGAGACAAAAAGACAGGGAGAAAAAGACATGAGTTGTAATCAAGGCTGTTGGTTTTCGGCAACCCTGGCATTGAGGTGTGTCCGCAGTAGCCTTCTAAGAAAAATTTCGTCCCCCTACCTTTGTTTTTAGGTCTCGCGACCTATCAATGCGCATGCGCATTGAGCGGAGCGAGAATTCAAGTGCTCAAAATGCTTGTGAAACCAAGGGTTTCTTCGTGTGGTTTTCTTTGAGTTCACGTGAATCACGTGACCAAACAAGCACGCGCATCAGCCTCCCTCCCTCCCTCCTAATTGCATTTTTTCACGGCCGCACAGCACATCAAAGGGCTTCTCCCAGCATGTGCTGTGCGGCTTCTCCTCCCCTAATTATTCATGGCTGGCCGGTGGCCGGCCGTACTTTCAGTTTCCCGGCTGCTCTTGTTTATTTTGTATCTGAAGCCTTTCAGTGGATGTGTATACTGTTGGATTTTACTTGGCCAGTTCCCACTGCTGCATAAAGTGACTCTTTCAAATGTTTTTTTTCATCTGTCGTTGCATACATAATAGTTTCCTTTTATGGGACTCGCTAGGAAACTTCCAGTACTTCGATTGGCGTGGTTTGCCTTTTACCATAGTCACCCGTTCGTTTTGGCATTTTATGGCACTCTCCCCGCCAAACATCAGACCTGCTAACAATTGATGCATGCCCACACCCCTCCCCTCCCACAATATCCCGTGACGTACGCATACATCAATTGGATCATTTTATATATGAACGCTGCCTTTAAGGATGTGCTCTCCTCCCTCCCACAATATCCCGTGACGTACGCAGACATCAATCGGATCATTTTATATATGAACGTGTTTGTGCTGGTCATTGACGTCAAGCAGTGCGCAAAAGGATTTGTGAGTTGTTGATCTCTTTGTAGTGGAAGCAATGATGTAGTAGTTACCCTGTTACTGTGATGAGGATTTGAAGATGGCAGGTATTCTAATCTTCTCTTCTTTTCTGCAGCTCATTGTTATGTCATCTTTTGTTTGATATTTCCTTCCGGCCTCATTTTCGTGCTTCTCTTTTTAATAAGGGACTTTCTTATATCCGCCCTTACATGTGTCTTTAGTATCGTTGGCTCTTATTGCTGCCAATGCTAATCAGCACATGTATGTTCTGTCTTTGCTGCTGTTACTGTTTTTAATCGCTCAGAGCTCGCTACATCAACCTTTCATATTTGTAGTAGTGTACACTCCTACATTTAACAGTGTAACCTCACCATACCCTCCAATAAATGAATGCGACCGAAGACCGCCGCCATTCTTGAGCTCTCTGAACATTAAATTGTCTGAACCCTGATAACTCCTGGAGGTGCTGTCTTTCCCTCACAGGACACTTGAGACTTCTATGCGCTTCATCTCGTGCGCGACACTGCTGCGAACAGCCGTCTGTACTTCTTGCTTGCAGAGGGGTTTCCGGTGAGGGCAAAACGTTTGGTACATTTTCAGCAAGTCTCTGCAATATTTAGTGATTGCGTGTGGTTAACACCAGGCCCGCCCTGCAGACGTGCTTTAGCGGCTTTCATCGGGCAGTATCTGTCAAAAAGAAATTCACTGGAAAGAGATTTGATGTGGGATATGATGAAACCAGTCTGAGTCATGCAATGAAGTGTTTGAAAAATAAACACCTTTCAGACAGACGTGTCCCTGCACAATTCTAAATTAAACACGAACTGCTATGAGGTTAGATGCCATGATCTGCATTAAACACATGAACAACTTTAAAATGAGCAATGACAACTAACCCTTCTGATTAATTCATCTACTTTGCTAAATTCTGAAGACTTTCAACAAAAACATTAATCTCAAGAAAAAAATCCGAAATTCTTTACTGTTTCTTTTGTACTCGTGCAGCATTTCTCTTGAATTCGCTGACGTTAGGCTCTCTTCACTACTCGACACAGCCCCACAGCACCTCTTGCCTTTCACAGGCTCACCTCCTGCCCCTTACTTGTCGGGCGTCACTTAGGCTCATGGCAATTGTCCCTGATTGTTAAAATATGTTGTGCCTGCTTGGATTTTAACCTACAAACTACACATACATGTGCTTCTGTAGCAAGAACTACTCCCCACCATTACTCATTTAAGAGCACCCCGCATGCCCCTCCATCTTCTATCCATATCCTTTACACCCACACTTCCAGAGGAACACTTTATTCATGCAGCATGTGCAGTGGCATGGGGAAACTGAGGAATCGGGGACATATTAAACACAGACTATTGCTTCATTTTAAATTTTAATCAGGAACCAAGGAACCTGTTCTTCCTGGCACTGAAGGCATCGTACACTGTCCACTCCACTACGCACTTCCACACATTGTGTACTTGGCTCCGTTGTTATGTATGCTACCAGTGCTGTAGTTACACCTTGACTACCTGTCATCATCCTTCAATTCACAGCCATCACTAACACTATCCTTCATCCCCGTTCCTACACTGCACTTACTAGACAGTCTCTTCCATTTGTGCAGCAGGTGCCGTTCAGTGTCGTACCTACACAAACCCATTCATCCCAGATTATTCCTTTATTTTCTACATTGCCCTTTCCTAGCCTTTACCCCAAAATTTTCTAGGATTGTAACTTCTTTTAGTGCAGCAGGTGCAGTGGCTCCATGGACAGTAGTTTCTCCCCCGTGGGCTTTCATCACAATCCGCACAAGTTGTGTTTTTTTGCGTCCTGCTACTTGTAAACAACCATAGGCTCACTATTTGTTCTCTAACCCCCCCCCCCCTTGTGTGCCCTTCTTTCTGTTCTACATTAAAGCTCCACAGCTCCCCTTCATGTCCTTTCACCCCTTTTGCCACCACTGACTCTACTTACATTGTCTCATCCATCAGAGGCTGCCTGTCTTCCTGGAGTTTACTTTCAGCATTCATGGTATTCTGCTCTGTACCAATGACACTTCATCCTTCATGCCCTTTCAGCCTGTTCCGAAATACAAACTATGCTTATTTAAACCTTGTCCTTTACTTACAAACTCACGTAAGTGAGGTATGTACTTGTCTCTCCACAAACACACCTCCAAGTCTCCCTTTCCCATCCCTGCACTACACAACTACACTTACTGGGCCGTACCTTTACAATGTGCAGCTCACTCTGTCCATCTATCGCCCTCACTGTCCATCTATCGCCCTCACTCTGTCCATCTATCGCCACCACAGCATCACTCGTCGCCACCATTCAACAACAACAACTGGTTCAAATATGTTCTCTCAATGTTTCAAGCTTTATTACAAATGTCATGAACAGATGTTAATATTTCACTTCTGTTCTTGGATTTTCGTCACAATAAAATACACTTACATAATCTTCAGAAGTTATTTACAAAAGTTTAAGCTATTGCCATTATAAATTATGATAACTTTTATTTAAGTATTATTAAAAAAATTAAAAGCCATTGTTATTTGTAATATCAATACATGTAAGTCACGTAAATACAACACATTGCATTACAAATGCTATAGGTGTCACATTTGCAAAAGTTATAACTGTTGGCATTGTAAATGATAAAGCTATTAATGTCACTATTTTCAAAACCAACATATAAATAAAATATTTGTCATTTATAAGACCAATAGCTCAAACTTTCCTAATGCGAGACTTATTGGCAACGCCAGTGCTTGTTATTCTAATTTTTAAACAAATTAAATGCTGCCTGTAAGTGACATTGCCTCCAGAGATTTTTATCCCAAGTTAAGCTAGTGACTGCATTTTTATGGATTCAGACCTATCGCTTGTCACGTATTGCTCCTCATTACATATTCTTTCCACTGAGAAATATGAGAAGAATTTTCCATCTTTCATATCCATCTTCTCATCCTCCGGCAGAGTGCAAGTTATTATGGCCGCAGTGCGTTTGAGGATGCATTATGCAAATTGGTTTCATTATGACCTATCTAATCTGAGGATTACAGCGTCTTCAGATTGGTGTAGCCAGAACCCTGCAGCATCAAACCTGGATGGATCACGTGACGTGGCCCTCGCACTGAAATCCTTCCACTAGCTCTAGACTGGTCGTTTTGAAGGCGCTCTGTCACCCACTGGCCTAAGGACGCAACCCTGATGATTGAGAGAGCTATAAAGAGATGCTGCCCCACCGGAGATCTTGGTGCAGACTGTGGGCACAGCCTTACAACCCCACACTTCAAGAGGTCCAGCAAGGGAGGCCAACCCCTCCCACTGCAGGTGACCAGAATGGTTACGATGTTAGATTTTTGTACTGGATTTTATGAAGCAAGCAGTCCATTATTTTTTGAAACCAGGACAGTAGTGAAAAACAGTAAATTACAAGCCAAAACCTAGGGGGTGAATACAGTAAATTATCTTAAATGTTGTGACATTTGAACATTATTAATAGAGATTAATAATGTTCACATGTCACAACATTTAAGATAATTTACTGTATGCACCCCCTAGGTTTTGGCTTGTAATGTACTGTTTTTCACTACTGTCCTGGTTTCAAAAAATAAGTTCCTGTTAGTCCCTACTGGTAGTGAATATATTATGAGTAGGGGTCTCCGTATTTTTCAAAAGCAAGCAGTCCATTATACCAGTGCACCTGGCTTCAAAATCGAGCTATTTCATGGTGTTTAGCACAGGAGTGATCTGATCAAAATGATGGTGTCTGGTTTCGTACATAAACTTGAAGCCACTAAAGAGGCAATAGTGTAAAGTATTAACAATATATAGCAAAACCACTACCTAACCTAACCTAAAACACTTGCCTTGCATATGTCTCTGAATCTGTGTCAGTTTCAATGTATTTTAGTCGAAGACGAGCTCGAGTATTACTGTGATGTAGAGATTTTGATTTTATATGAGGAAACCTCCGACACCTAACGGCATGACCCGCCTGGACCTTTTCATGAGGAAAAGTTAATATGTAGTGTGAGTGAGTGACATGGCCCGGGCCACCTATAAGGAGCTCTTGGCCCTGATCTAAATACTGGCTGACCAAACAAAAGATTGCTCAGCTGTTTCCTGCAGGTTAGTAGACAGAATGGGTGTGTAATCTGCTGTATTCCACATCAACGGAGCTTGAATAGAAGAGGGCAGGACTGTTCGTGTCATTAGATCGTGTTTCGGTGTGGGTAATCTAAGGCAGGCTTAGAGCAGAGGATGCAATTGGTGGTTTGTTAAGAGATCTTTGTTGCCAGGTAGGTTGTTACCGGGCAGTTAAGGTACGAAGACACAAAGCTTAGGCTCTTGAAAGTAAACCTTACCTGCACTGGGATTCAATAAAGCGACCAATAGGCCTGAGAGGCCTAATCTCTCTATTTCAGTCCTTGGATGGTTGATAGAGGGTCATTCTTGACCCTCTGGGTTTTGACTATTAAGTATTTGGGAAGTCCCAAAGAAGGTGCATTGCACAGTCCAGCCTGGTGTTAACCGAGGGTCCCATCAGTAATGCTCTTATTTTAAGTGATAACAATGGCAGGATAGGTTTTGGTGTTTACAAGTTATACAAATTATAAAACAGTTTGAATTTGTAGTTTCATGAAAGTGTCTTTATCTTCTTGTTTTGTCTTTTAGTCTAACAGTTTTAATGATTTCTCCTGTTTAAGCAACGACAACCTGCCCATAGTACCAGATAGAAGCATGGCAGTGGTTTTGGGAACATTTTTAAGAGATCAAAGTGTTATTGGTATAAAATTGGACATGAGCTTTACAGTTCTGTCCTCATTCAAAGAGTCAACACAGATGCATGTTAAAAAGCGTAGCAGAAAGGACAGGCTCCGGTGGTACCCCATATCTCAAGATTGCAGAATGAGAAAGGAAGGCCCCCAGCTTCATCTTTTTGAGAGGACCTTTAATTGTGTGATATTTACAACAAGGGGTGGTGAGGGACAGAGTCTCTGAATTAAGCAGAATACTCTCACCCAGTCAAGAGATCAGGGCTAGATCCAACACCGTTTTTTAGCTCACTGCACCAATTGTGTGAGGCTCACCCCTCAACACAGTGGCCAAAGGTTTAAAAAGCATGTCATAGGCTACTATGTTTAAGGCAGCAGAAATGTCCAGCTATACTAATGGGGTCACTGCCCCTTCACTCATAAAATGTAGACAGTCACCCAAAGGTTAAGCAAAGATGACTGTCCTATGTATGCCCGGATTGTTACTTACACGTTAATGACAGGGTGCAGACCAGGGCCATACTGTGCTTGCAGCCCAAGTCTCATGTGATTTTACCGTCTAAACTTTCTGAATAGTAAAATCTGTCCTGGCGTTCCCACATCCGTGAACTCTAGGTGTGTGAACACCGGATCAGGTATAATCGTGAGTGGCCAACTTACATTCAAGGCGGTAGTGGGCAAGTTCTGATTAAATAGAGGAAAGGGTCTCGTCATTAAGAAAAGATTGTATTTGGATGACAACCGTTTTCAGGATATTTGCTAAATTCTGCAGTTGAATTATAGTTAAAAAATTCGCTAGATCCAAAATAGGTTGCTTTTTCTTTCTTTTTCTTAAGAACAGGAGTGAGTCAATAGGCTTTTTTTGAGAGTGGCAGGTACACCCCATGCTATTTTATGAATACATTTATGCGATGTTAAATAATGAGGAAACATTTGGATGAATGTTGTTTAAGCACACAGGCTGGTGCAGAGTCTATCACTGAATGTCTTGGTTAGAGAAGTAAAGATATGGAGGAAATATATTTTAGGCTTATAGAATGAGGTTAGAAAATAGTTGCTGAGCCTCCACTATTACCTTTAGTGAAGGTGACAGCTCGGGGTGCTTGTCATTGCAGCCATAGATAGGTTTATAGTGCTTATTTTGTCTGAAAAGTATTGACAACTGTTTCATATATTTCTTGAAAGGGAGTAACCGTGTTTGTTCACAATGCCTGAATGGAACATGAATTACAAGATGAATAATGTTACAGTGAACGGTAAAAATACACACACATTCAATTAGTTACCTTATTTACTTAATTGTTTTGGAAGGCACTGACTTTTAACAGAAAACATTTTTGTAGTGCTCGTCCAGTAGAAGCAGCCAATCAAGATCAAGAACCAATCCCCTTCTGGAGTTTTTCAGGATCTCCGGCAGGGCCAGTGTCTATTGGAGGTTAATTCGTGCTCTGTATTTGTCAGGATTCATCTAGTGATCCGCTAGGCCCTGCACCATGTGTAGTGGTAAATCTTGGTGGTGTCCGGAGAGGGGGGTGTGTGGGGGGGGGGGGGGGGGGGGGCTGGTAGGGGGGGAGGATTGGGGGGGGGGGGCTCTTGGGGGGCTTGCTCCATTTCGATGAAGGAAGGATGCTTTGTAAAACAAAAAAGTATCAGGCTGCCGAAGTTGTTGTGTGAAAAGCTGTAATTAAAGTAAAACAGTCAGTCTTAAAATAAAGGGCAGGTGCTTTGGTGGTAAGACCAGGAGACCTTAGGTCTAATACCCTCTCCTCCCTCGACCTAAATGTGTGACCTTGGCAGATCGCCCTGTGTCTCATGTTAAAGGGTTGAACCTTTTTAAATGGCCTTCCAAAAAACAAGTCCCGTGTTTTTAATGCCATAGTTTATGATGGGGGTTGCATGCAATATTGTGTACGTTATTGCCTTGAAACACCTGATTTTCAGACAATTAGAAGGCAGGGTGTTACTAAAGTCCATTCAAAGGGGACATACTTTTTACACGCACTATAAGGTTGCTTACTGCATGGGCACTATGTCATTCTAATTACGTTCTGTTGTTTGGTGACTCGTCTGCAGTTCTAAAGCAGGGTTTTACTTCTTTCAGGATTTACTTATTGTTAGACCTGGCATCCTTGGCGTGGTTTCCCCCTATCTTTTTGCCTCTACAACCTGTATTTTTGATGCTGCGCTGGATTTCGTTTTTAGCTGGTTTAGATGCTTTGGGCACTTTGCCACTGCTGTTCAGTGTCAAAGTGCAAGTGCTCCCTTTGTAAATTGTTATTGTGATTGGTTATCCATGATTGGCATATTTGTGTCACCAAGAAGTCCCTAGCAAAGTGTGCTGCGTGTGCCAGGGCTGGTGATAACAAATACTACTAGTGGGCCTGCAGCACTGATTGTGTCACTCACATGAGTAGCCCTACAATGGTGTCTCAGGCCTGCCACTGCAGTGCCTGTGTGCAGTCTGTGAACTGCCATGTCCCCCTGGACAGTGTCCCCACTGGCCAGGCCTAACCCTTCCCTTTCTGTACACATTGGTCACCCCTATGGAAGGCCCAAGGTACCCCTTAGGCAGGGTGCAGTGTTTATGAAAGGTAGAGCATGTATTGGTGCCTGTGACATGCTCTGGTAGTGAATTATAGCCATTTTCTTTTTTCACTTATGTAAGGCCATCATGCCCCATAGGCTATCATGGGGAATGCTGACTACCAGCATATTTTCCCATAGGAGCAAGATAGGACATCAAAGTTTGGTATCCCTGAACTCAGAATTTAATAACACATCTTTTAGGAAAGGTTGTTTTAAATCCTGTGTTTGAGAACAGCACTTTTAGAAAGTTGCTGTTGTCTTGTCTGACCTTTCTGTTTGCCTTGGCCTGTTTGTGAATTGACTGTCTGGTTTGAGAGTGACAGAGGCTAGGAGCCCCCAGGAGGCTGGCTGAGTCAGTTTGTGGTGTTTTCATTGTGTTACTGTGAGTGTTGGTAGAAATACTTTACACATTGCCTTTGATAAGCCTTGACTGCTCGTGCCAAGCTACCAAGGAGGTGAGCAGGGATTATCTCAGAGGGTTTCCTCCTTCCCCCTGACTAGAAGCAAGGGTCCCTATTTGGACAGTGGTACCTACCTCTGCCAACTAGAGACCCCCAGTTCTAACACTCATAAAAATACTCTGTCTTCTTTCTCAGACTTTGTACCTCTGGAATTCTGGATTAAGAAGTATTACAATGCAGTCATAGTTCATCATCTGTGTTATTTACTACCTGACTGCACAAGTGTCGGGTTCTAACCTTTTGGTTACTCAGTTTCGTTTGTGGGAAGTTCATTTATAGGTTAGGTTCCAGCTTCCAATCAGGTGGTCTGTAGACTAAACTAATCCTGACTTTCTCCATAGATGAGGCGTTTGCAACAAGATATGACATTGGGAGGCGCTGCTTACTATCCAATTTTACCCACACCTTCTTCCAATGGTTACTCCCCTTTTTTCTAACCTTCTTATTTTATTAGGAACCATCCTGCTTTGCGCATGTAGGCCGGGTGGAGAGGATGAAGGCAGACTTTGGGGAAGAGGTTTCAAGGGGAGAAGAGACCCTACAGGATTCAATGTACTGCATTTTCACATTTAACATTCATTTATTTTCCCACAATGCTCTGCTGCCAGTTTGATCACTAGTGCAGACCTCCTACTCCACTTGCACTTTCTGATTACCCTCTGACTCCAAAAGTCCTCAATACCTGACATGCTTTGCATCAGTCTGCTGTAGTCTTCCTCTTGAAATTGAATTCAGGTCAGGTTGGAAGGTACCATTGATATGGCTTCAATTGGGTAAATATTTTTCATGGTGGCAGCAGGAATGTGATTGGGTAATGAGGGGAATATTGCTCTCCAAAATGATGATCACTGGAGTGCTAAGAGTCTGAGTCATCTGAGGGCGTTTAATTATGAATAGTATGGGAATGTCCAAGCACGCACTCAGTGTCAAGCCTCTGAAGACGAGCAGTGGCTCAGAAACGCTTCAGGCTTACATCATCGACATGACATGACATGACAGCTGATATCCTATTGGAATGCAGAGTTGTTCCATACCCGAATGAATGCCTTGAGGTACTGCTAGCTGAGTGCGTTCTTGTGGGCACCTGGAGCTTGATATATAGAGAGCTATCTATCTATCTATCTATCTATATATCTATCTATCTATCTATCCCCACAACTTCCAACCTCCTGCGGCGAAGAAGGAGACGCAGTGTGCTAGTCCTATGCTTAAAGACTTTGCTGTAGAAATGGCAAAAGACTTTGTCCTTTTCTATCTCGGCATGGATGGCACTGTGCTAATCCTATGCTTGAAGACTTTGATAGAAAAAACAGACATTAGAGGTGAGCAGATCTAGAGTGTCGCTGGTGTTGAGCGTGCTCTAACAAGAGCTGATTGCACCTAAACTTGAGAACTACCCAGAGTGCTCTCCTATCTTGCATAATGTATGCGTCACTCTATGCCTGAAAGGGTTTTGTTTTGACTTATACTGGGTGCTCCCTTGTGTCTGGACAAAGCTATACCTCTCTGAAGAGCCGTATACCAATTCAAGGCTGTAATACTGTGCCTGGAGTGATAAATGGCTTTTGTCATTTTACAGCTCGGCAAGGACAGCACTGTGCTAGTCCTATGCTTAAAGAGTTTGCTATATATAAATAATCAAAGCTCCAAGGTGCCCACCTGTTGGAGACGCACTCTGACATCCACTGCAGCAACCTTCATGAGGTAAAAGCCGATCGGCGGGCGGATACAGTTTACAGGATGCCTGTCGATTCACGCCGGACGCGTTTCGTGCTAATTGCACTCATCAGCGGCGCAACAGTCATTTTGGCATAGAGCCCACACCTCCCACTTAAAAATACGAGCCCTCCAATGGGCGACTCGAATGAGTCCGCGTTGGTTTGTGGGTCTTGTAGTGTGTGCTTCAGTTATGTGCCGCTGTCTGAGATGTTTCAAGACCACCAATGGGCCTCCACTCGCACATGTTGTTTAACCCATTAGGCCACTTGCTGTCGAATTCCAAAATGATTTTAGTTTCTAATTGTCTGAGTTGGCGTTCCCTATTGCCTCCCCTTTTTAGTTTTGAGAAAGCATTGATAGCATAATAGGTAAGACAATTTACATAATTAGTATGGAATCTTTTGAAGTGCCTTGCTACCGGGTAGGCTGGGTCGCTGTGGAGAATAGCTCTTCTATGTTGTAATATTCTGACATGCACCTGTAGCTTCGTACCACCAATGTAGTTAAGGCCACAGGTGCATGTCAGAACATAAGCTGCATATTCCGTTTTGCAGTTGTAGTAGCTATAAATGGGGATTAGAGAATCACTAAAAGGGGTAGAATAATGTGTCTTATTACAGCCAAATTTACATACTCTACAGGAAGAACATTTCTTAAAACCCGCGTGCTGGCTGCAGCAGTTAGCAGCTTTTCTGGTCTCAGAGTTTTTATCAAGAATGGACCCCGTTGACTTTGCTCTTCTAAAAGTGATCATAGGGGTTTCTGTTATTCTTTTACGAAACACACTATCAGTTAACACAATGGGCCAATGTTTTTTGATGATAGATCTAATTTTGCGTTCCTTATTGCTGTATGTGGTGATCAGTCTCGGGGTATCCATCTTGCTTGGCCTAGGTGCTGTTCCTTGATCATGCTCATGAGAGTCAGAGTTATCACCCTTGAACAGACTATGTCTAGGTAGAATGCTAGCCTTTTTCATAGCTTCACTGATGATTTTTTCGCTATATACTCTAGCTTTCAGTCTGCCAGACATATCGTGTAAGCACTCATTAAAATCTGCATCATCACTGCAGATGGACCATAAGCCTTGATATTTCTCCTTAGGGTATACTTGCAATTAAATGTCTGGGATGTCTGCTATTCGCATGTAGCGTGATGTTCCCAGACGTCGGCTTTCTATACAGAGTAGTTTTCAAGTTTACCCTCTTTAATGTGAAGCCTCACATTGAGAAATTCAATTTGGGCTTTATGGATGTGGGAAGTGAAAGCTAGGTTCATGGAATTGTCATTAATAATCCTAATGAACTGTTGGGCTTCTGCCTTACTGCCCTTCCACAAGATAAAAACGTCATCAATGTAACTGAGATAGTCAAGAACATGTGACTCAAATGATGCCTGATGTGCCATTTTGAGAACCTGTTCCTCCCACCAGCCAACATTCAAGCATGCGTAGCTGTGGTAGAAACAGGTTCCCATAGCCACTCCTCTCTGATGTTTAAAAACATCCCTATTGGAAAGGAAACAGTTGTTTTTAACCTCATAACGGCTATGGAACGTCCAGCTCCAGTGCTGGACGTTCCATTGCAGCTATGAGGTTCGAACGTTCAATGGCCGACAGCAGCACTGCTGAGGTAGTAGTGCTGTCGGCCGCCGAACGTTCGAAGCACTTAAGAGGCTAAGGCACCATGAGATGAGCTCAAGAATTACCTTGTTGTGTTCGTAAAATTCACACGTTCTTGTTTGACTGCTCTCAAACCTAACCTATGGTCTATGCTAGTGTAAAGTGACTATGTCAAGTGTGATTAAATGTAAGTCATCAGTCCACACTAGCCCCTCAATTTTCATTAAAAAGTCACCGGTGTCTCTGACATAACTAGGCACGTAATTGACCAGGTTCTGTGAAAAAATAGTCAATATATTGGCCTACTTTCTTACCTACACTGTTAATGACCGAAATAATGTGCCTACCAGGAATGGGCATAGCATTTTAATGTATTTTTGGAATCAAATATAATACAGGTAACACAGGGAATTCGTTGTACATAAACTTGTATTCTTCTGTGGATAGAAGACCTTCCCTTCTCCACTGTGCTAACAGTTTCTGTAATGTGTCCTTAGCTGCATTATATTCCTTCATACCAGTTTTTTTTATAGCATTCTTCATAATTTAGTTGTCTCTGTGCTTCTTGTGCATTATAATTTTTGGGCCAAATTACCAGATTACCACCTTTGATTTCTTTATTACAATCTCATGATCCTTAACCAACGTTTTCATTACTTTGTCATATTCTCGTTTCTTGTAATGTAAGTTTTTCTCTTTTCTATTCTTTACATTGTGATGCAACTTTTTCAGGTCATCAATGACCATATCATGATATGTATCAACAGCCTCTTTTGGCATTAGTGGCACAAAGCAGGATTTAGGTTTGAAAGGACTGATCCCAGCCCCTTTCTGCTCTAAATTGATTTTCCTCAATCTTACTTGTGTGGCCACATCAGTTTCAATGTAAGAAGATTGCAAATCAGTTTGTTCATTCAAATCGTGCATTGGAAGCAAAGCTGGAATATCGGAGACTGCTAGTATTGGGTCTTGATCACCCTCTTGTTCCGATGTGTTCTCAGTTATTAGTTTGCAGGCTTTCAAAGCAATTTTTTTTTTTTAGTTTAAGCTTCCTAATAAAACAATATAATATAATATATATATATATATATATATATATATATATATATATATATATATATATATATATATATATATATATATATATATATATATATATAATTTCCAGTATACACTGATCAATCAATCAGTCTGACGGCTTCTAAGATGCACTATCCATCAAGAAATCTGCACAGCTTCCTGCCGGCCAGACTGCCTCTAATCTCCCTTTGAGCCGATATCTAAATAACCTAAACCTTAAGGAAATAATTAAAAATGACGCTATTACTGCAATATCCACCAACATATGGAGCCACAGTCTTACACCCCAACCCTGTGCCTGGAAAACGAGATCACATAGTACCAGCCTATATCTACAGAACTGTCAGAGCCTGGCTGCAAACGGAGCTCATGGTACCAACGTACCCTTACCCTAGAGAGGCAGGCAGGTCAATGTGGGTGAAGGCTCGCTTCTGGGGTAGTGTGGCCGGTACTCCTATGAATCCAGCAAATTAGAGTATTAGATTAATGTACCTGCTACACAGAGGTGCTTGTAAGCGGTAGGAGCCACTCAACAGATCGCCGGTCCCATGAGGACCGGCGATCTGTTAAATGCTGTTAGAATAGCATAGTGCTCTTTGACTAGAGACCATTCAAAGTATGGTGTCCGTACATACTCAAGAGCTGCGCAATACTAGCCAAGTCCATAGACTCACTGCTCTGCAGACTTTGAACACCGGGTTCTCCACATACTATAATCGTTCAAAGTGCTTTATCTTCTATAGGTCAAAAAAGTAGTGCTTGCTAGCTAACAACTATGCATCACAGATAGACGAGGGTGTAATAAAAGATGGTAACCTGTACAATGATTGTAACCTGTGCAATGATTGGGTAAATGCGGAAGATCCAGCTCGTATCATTTTGTGAGCTCTGCAGACCCGATAGGAAAGATGTCCGCCAACATGTTGTGCTCAAAATAGATCAAGGTGCTGCTCCGTTAATGGGCATGCTGGATACGACCCAGGTCGTTTCCTGTCCGGTTACAGTCATATTTGGAAACAATGATAAACATTGCCTACTTTTATATTCATAAAAACAAGTCATCTCTGCTCCTGCCCCTATACTGGGAGCCAGATACATAATCAATGAAATTACTGGATTTCTGAAGTCCATTGATCAATTTTGTTTCGGTGTTTTAAACAGCTTCACCTATAATGGGCGCCTGCCTAGTTCAAAAGGAAGGCACATGTAATTTGCAAGAGGAAGACGTGCCTGGACAATTCCACACCTGAATTCACAATCCGAATCTGCGGGTTCTTCTATGTGCTGATATCATGAGTGCAAGTGACCTGCTATTTCTACAGTCATGGCTCCTTGGGGCATGGAGGAGGGTGATTCATTTCGATTGTCATTGCAGTGGACAATGCACATGTTGCTAACATCTCCAGTTTTAACTTGATGGATGTTCACAAATATTGCCAATGCATTCCCGAAGTTTACAAATTGTCGGGATTTCTGTCTGTACAACCAAGGCTTGAGTGGTGGCGAAATATTTGGGAAGTGAAGCTGGCACATTGAAAAGTGTATATTGTATGTGAAAGAAATAAAAAAGAAAAGTCACATTTATCCTGAACTTAAATGAATAAATACTTGAATTTGTAGAGCATGGCTTATCACTCATGAGGGTATCCAGGCTCTGTCCATAGGCTCAGTGAAATTAAGAGATTTGCCCAGAATCACAGGATGTTGAGCGACGCTGAGACTCGAACTTCGATCCCCACCCCACGCCGAACCACATTTATAAATAACATTGCGTTCTCTGGAGAATGATAGGGCCTTGGAGGACCAGGAACCAGTTGTAAGTCTCTGCTCTGAGCAGGCCCAAGACTACGCATCAAAGATTAGTGACTTTTTTCTATGACTCAGACAAGTTTATGCTCTCCAGAACGAATATGCCTCGTTTTCCTGCATGCTTTTTTAGGTCTCGCTGAGCCAGCGCATGCGCTGTCCAAGACATTTAGTATCAAGGTTTTCAAAGTGCTGCCTGGTGGCCTAGCGCTTGCGTTCACGCGAGCATGCACGCGCGCAGCTGCCATCTGCCTCCCTTCCAGTGTGATCACTTTAACTTTTTCATGCTGCTGTGCACTCGCGAGCGCGCATCACTAGCGTTACATGCAGCTCGACCTGTTTTCCTTCTTCCTCTCCAAGCTTGTTTTTTACTGCCCCCCCCAAGTGCCGTTCACTCATATTGGATCGCAGTCTGTCTCACCAACAGCCTGTTTCAAATGCCACTTCAATCTAGGCTCCGATCTAAGAGTCTCCACGCATGAATAAACAAAGACCACTTTTGCCATGAGTCAGCAAATCTTTGTGTTTCAAACCTCTGTCCTCCGCTGGGTCTGGTAACAGTGGCGCACCTGGAGTGGAGAAGGGGGGACGTGGAAATGCCCCTACCCCCTCATACTAAGCTACCGACTTCGGCTCCGCTAGCTGCAAGCCTCTCTCCTCGCCACAGGCACAGTTCTTCACTGGCATAGGCCCCTTAAAGCAAAGGCACCAAGGTTTGCCGGGTTAGACGGTGCTGGTGTGGCTTCCGGGCTGTTGGGCAGAGGGAGAAGTGGGGGTGCCCATATTGGCCCGATTTTGAGTTATTCTTACAACCCAGGAGTGCGTGAGATCTCGAGAGCATTAGGTGCTTTCGAGCAGTTGCGATGGAATAGTGCTCAACGTGGCACGAGCAGCCCCGCCTGAACAAAACTCTCTCGAAGTGTTCTTGTTACGCACCCTAGGCCGCCCTGCCTTGCTGTTACTTTGAGAGGGAAAGTTGGCAGTGAGTGAGGACTACAATTCCCAAGGTGCAGTTTGTTGTTGGATGAGAACGCTGTACTGGAGACTGGAGTCTGTTGGTATGGAGCCATTGGGTCACCTATTCACACCAATGCCTGATGGCTCCATACCAGCGGAGCGCCATCTCCAATCCACTGATGCACCTGTGTGCTTGAATTCACAAACAGCGATACGTAGGGGTTTACTTTGAAACATATGTGTCTTACATCCACCAACGTTCTGCACACATGTATTGTCTGATTCATACTTGTACATGGTAAAAAGGAAAACTCCAAGTCCCAGAATGCACCTTTCTGTCGTTCTTTTGCAGGCGAACTTGCCTTCAGCTAAGCATCTCGCATAAAGCCGATAAGAGTGTGAACACGGGGGCTGTGGGAGGCACGTTTATACTCAAAACAAGGAAAACTACAGGTCCCGGTATGCGCATACTTTCCACCTAGGGGGGAGTCAATCAGTGAATACGCACACAAACTCACCAAAGACCACGCATCACATGCATCTCAGACAAGGTGCAGCACTGAATAACCCTCTGCCAAGTGACTCCCATGTCCAGTCTGATCCCTTGGGCAAACCCACGATCGTAAACACCATCACTTGGCACTCTTTGCGCCAGTACGCAATGCCCTGGTTTCGGCACCAGCCAGGCAGGCACACATTTAACCCTACTTAATAGAACACAATGAGTGCATTGACCTCAGCTTCCCACTGATTGCCAAAATGTGGGCACATCCCTACTGTGTGGCTAGAGGGATAACAACACCACTTATTGTAATCTTTCACGTGTTTCAAAGAAGGAAGTCAAAACCTCACTTCCTGCCCAAAATGTCATGATTTGGACAACTCCATAAGAGTCCTTCCAAATATTTCTACCAAGCAAGTAGTGATGCCCAAGGCTTGTCGCTGCAAGAACTCCTCGCTGGCTCTGAAAACTTAAGCAGGGTGTTCAAGTACAGTATCAGAGCTTCCACAGTGCAGCTGTTGGCGCTCTTTGTAGCCAGATTTCATAAGACGGGGATTGGGTTTCTCTCCTGACAATTGTCTGGCGCGCCACCCAGTCTTTAAGGTTCTGCCACTGGATGACCCGCCACCTGGCTAATGTTTGGTATGGTCTATATATTAATCAGTGGTACTCAGCGTAGTTCCAGTTGTGGCGGAGCCATGCTAAATTTAAAGAACAACCCCCAGTATTATTTTTCACTTTCTAAGAACTAACCTAAAAGTAAAACTCATGATCAATACTTATCTTCATAATGGTTTCTTCCTAGTGGCATTCCTTTCTAGATGTTTCCTCGCCATCAGATGACGTCGGCTTGTAATTATGTCCCATCTATGTATATTAGCAGGGCCAGGATCCGCCCCTTTGCCGGTTGCGTCTGCCCTCCCATTTAATTTATACTTTAGCTGTGTTATGTGACCTACATACATCACCATGTCATTATCCACATCAAACCTCTCCTTGCGCTGCCTAGTCCGTGATCATGGACAGTTCAGACTTTTTGTGTACTACTTGTGTGCAGTGCTCTACATTTATTGCACTGTTGTGCAACACTGCTCTGCCACGCTGTGCATTTAATGCTCTGCTTTGTAAAACTAGTGTGCCATGCTCTGTATTTAATTCAATAGGGTGCAAAACTACTGCCTTGATCTGCCTTTAATGCATTGTTGTGCAACATTAGGGCCTTAATCTTCAGTGAATGCACTGCTAATGCACCAGTGTGCATTTGTGTGCCACACGCTGTATTTAATGTACTGTTGTGCAACATTAGTGTGCTACACAGTGTATATAATGCACTAAAGCGCAACACTAGTGTGACATGCTCTGCATTTAATTCACTGTTGCTCGACATTAGCATGCCACACTGCATTATATTCAATGTTCTTCAACACTAGTGTGTCTCACAGTGTACATAATGCACTATTCTGCAACACCAATTTGGCATGCTTGTATATAATGCACCATTGTACAACACCAGTGTGCTATGCTCTTAATTTGATGCATTATTCTGCAACTCTAGTGTGCTATGCAGCATATAGAATGCACCGTTCTGCAGCAACCGCGTGCTACGCTCTGTATTTAATGCACTATTATGCAACATTGCTTTTCCTGGTGCTATATATATTTAGTGCACATTTCTGCAACAGTAGTGTGCCACTCACAGTGTTTAACACACTTGTCTGCAGTACTGTTGTACACCCACTATATCAGTGTTACTTAAAGTACGGCCTAGTAGCCGCATGCAGCCCTCAAGACTTTTACATACGGCCCTCTGGTCAGCTCAGCTGCTGTTTACTCCACCGGGCAATAACAATAAGAGGATGTTAAATAAACCGAAAAGCATGCATTCAAAAGTTAATGGAAGTTAAAGGAAGTAACTAGGGTAATGGACCTCTACTCTCCTGGTTTTTTGGGTCTTGACCTGAGAAAATCTACTATTTGTATATATATGTATATAGAGATAACTCTAACCACTAGTATCTGTAGTAGACCTTTGTACTCTCTACCATTCCTATGTGACTCTTAGAGTTTATCCATTTGTATCTCTTCCTTGTGTGACTCTACAACTTTTACATTTTCAATTTTTTCTGTTTGTATCTTTTATGTAACTCATGTAATCCGAAGTCCTTATGTATCGCAACTGGTTCTTATGTGAAGCGCTCTGACACCTTCGGTTAATGTTCACGCTATATAAAATCACATTAAATAAATAAATAAATAAATATCCTGTACTGTTTAACTTTAAAAACTTCTTTATTTTTAAAGACATCTTGCAGAAAAAGTGTGAAAAAGGCTCTCCAAAATCCAAACAGTGTATTTTATTAACATGCAGATCAGTTTCACCTTAATCCATCAGATCATATCAGTGGATTGAGAGGTCCTTTTTAAAAGTGATAGTTTTCAAACATGAATTCAGAAACTTTCCCCTACCCTGACAACGCCAATAGTGTAATAAGTGGCAAGTGAGTTAATATGTGTACTCTGTGTCCTGGGTTCGTATTATTCATGAACAACACTGGTTTAAAAAATCAAACGCATGAGTAGGTTTTGTACAGCACACATCCTGAAGCCATGTATTCTGAGGTCCTCATATGTGATAATGAAGCGAAAGAAAGAAAAGTTAAATAAAACACTTGCCTATGATAGTACAATTTGGTTAAGTAGATGAGCCGGGATTAATAGCAAATTCTTGCTTTCACATTGTGATTTCAGACACTAGATGTATACTATTCCCCTCCCTTACTGCCACCTCTTCCCTGCTGGTATCAATGCGGCTCTGGGTCACAACACAGACCAAACTTTGTGGCCCCCGGGAAAATGTTTGCGAGTATCCAGGCATTCTATGTTGTCCTACTTGGTGATATTAGTGTCACAAGCTGTATTTAACACATGTTCTGCAACCCAAGTTTTTCACACTCTTTATTTACTGTAAAATCCTTTTCTCCAACCCTTACGTGTCACTCGCTGTATTTAAAGACCTAATCTGGTCCACTGATGTCACTCAGTTTGTAAAAGCGTATACTTTGTCACGCGCTCGGCACTGTACCGGTGTGCCACGAGCTATTTTTAAAGACTCATTCTGTAAACCTAGGTACATACCAAGCGTTATGTGTAAACTCCTATTTTGTTGTCGTTAGCCATGTATAGCCCTTTTCCTACATCTAAATTATTCAGGCATATTTACAGTGCCCTGGGCCTTCCTCGCACTGTAAACTTTGCGCTACGCTGGTAATGACTCCTCTCTGACTAGCTTGCAACCCTTTAGCTTAAGGCTAACTGGTCGCTTTTTAATTCAAAAGTAATCTTTTACTTGCCATTGTTCCAGAAACTCATTTGGCAGTAAGTTCCACTTAACAGAAGTGGTTATGAAATCCAGGTATGTCCATCAGCCACCTTTTTTTTTTTTTTTACTAAATCCATGCGCTTGCTGGGGCCAGTTTTCCCACAAATAGAGTGCTTCAGCCCACACTGGTTCATATTACTTAGCCTCTGTCCGTACATGTGTCCACAAACCGGTATTTAGCTATATTTTGTAATCCGCAGAGATAGCAGTCCGCACTGTCCTAAGTGCTTGTCTCCGCCCTCATCCCACTGTCTTCTGGTTTCTGTAGTCCTGCTTTTGACAGACTGCGAGGCTATGAACAATCGCTGTAGCGGGCGTCCCGAGCTCTTCTCTACACCCCACAGCACCCCCAGCCCTGGTTTAAGCCAAACTCTTTCAATTCCATCTTGAACTCACCTGCACTTCTATTCCCGATTCCAAGGTTTGTCCACCTGCTTTGTGTCCAAACATGACTCCTTCAATGCCAGAGCACCTCCCAAAAGAGACTTTCTACAGGGATGGGAGGGTGGGAAAAATAGCAAGCATTGGCATAGCCAAGAGGTCTCGCCTTTGGGACCTTATAAGAATTTAATTATGCAGCACAATATCGTTGGTGCAACATCAACTGTTGCATGGCTAAACACTTATAATGTCCCAAAGGTGAGACCTATTGGCTATGCCAATGCTTGTTAAAGTAAAGGCCAGATTTAAAGTTAATGATGACTTGACTTGACTTGAGCAGCAGCCATGTCTGGACTGTCAGGTGTATTGACCTGACTGGAACTGAGGTAGGACAGTTCAGCTGGAGTTAGTCACAGAGGCCGCAGCAGGCAATGCGCTAGGTAGAGAGGAGTGCTCTGGACAAGGACTCGGCGTGACATCCGATACCTGAAGCAAAATATTAGCGCACTAGAAGATTCATCGTATGCACTACCCATGAGTTTGCGAAGTCTCACTAGATTCGACATACAGTTGATTTCTCTATAGGTTAGTATATTTCTCTGGAATTAGTTAAGGTGTGAGAAGTGCATATGTAAGCACATCTGCCTCACTGTGGCGACAATCCAGGTGTGGTGCAAGATTGAGCCTTCTGCTATTACCATGAAGATGCAGATGGGTTTATTTGTGCACAGTAGATGGGGAGCAGAGTACTAGTGAGTGGACATTCGGTCCTTGGTACATCATGGGGCGTGGCCATCATTGGCGTCTGTTTTTGTGCTTGTGGGGCTTTTCTCACTGCACTGTTTGTAGCACTTTCTAGACAAGGTATTAATGCATGCGGCCGGCCTGCAGCTAAAGAGTAGTGCATCAGTGTAGTTAGATTTGGTATCTATTGCCCCTCCTGTGGTTGGGATCAGGTGCTCCCCTGTGCGGATTGGCTGTGATGGGGAGTTTGCTAATAGATGGTCGCAACACTATCCTCCACAGACTGCCAGTTTACTCAATTAGCTCATTGCTCTCTACATAGGGATGTTTCTTAGCTGAATATACCAGGTTTAATTCCTAACAGGGCTGACTATGTGCTCCAGGCACTGGTGTACCGTATGGGTGCCACTGAGCTGGGTTGCAATAGTTCCCATCATTAAAGATTATCGAAAACAATTTATTGAAGTTCCATGATATTATTGCAATCTTTGAAAGGCCTATTTACATGAAAAACAAGAACATCCTTACATTTTTGGATGAGTGCCATCTCAGAGGGCAGCGTTTTATTAAAGCTGGGTTCCTCTGTGTTCATTTGAGAACTCCATGCACGCCATCTTCAGTCTGGCTCTGCCTCTCCATCGACTTTCATGGGCCTTCATTTTGTTTTTGTGCCCCGTGCTACCCCATGGCCAACAGCAACAGTTTGGAAGCGCGGGTCCTTCTCGCCAACATCCTTTCCATAGTGGGACTTCTTGAATGATGTATCAGAGGAGGGTGCAGCATAAGAGGACGCGCAAGCTCTCCATCAGAGTACATATCCCAGGCACCATCCTGCCAGCTGGTGTCCCCTACAAAAAGAATTCAATGTGGACCCACCTGGGTGATCTGCTGTCTGGGCCTTTTGTCTGGGAGTCCTGCTCTTTTACCACAAAGATGGCTGACCACCAAGGAGACGTGTCGCCAATAAGTCGTGCGACCCGACCTTGGAAAAGATAAGTAGGCCACCCCTGAGGCACAAGTAAAAAACACCCCAGGAGGGTTAATGGAGGAGGCGGCGACAACACCCTCCCCCTCCGCACAGTATGGAACCTAATATTGACGTCATCACAGGTCTGAGTTCATTCACTTTAAGAGATTTTGTTAGTGTGGTTATGTATAGATTTTCTATACCCTGCCTACACTGCAAACCTCTTTTTATTAGGATTGTGAGGAAGAAGGGGGACCGTTTTGTTTTCAGCGGCACGATTAATCAATCCCTTGTTGTTTTTAAATCGCCACTGTTGTCAAGGAGGTATCTTAACACCCACAGTCCTACCGGCTCGTATCTCTGACCCCCTCCCTCCGCATTCACTGCCCACCGATAGCAGGGCAGCGCCTGTGTGTGGACCATTAGTTTTATCTCACCCCAAAAACATCCAAGGCGCGATAAAGGTTGGGGGCACGATAAAGGTTGGGGGCGCGTGTCTGTCGGAGCAGCAGATAAGGAAAATGAGCCAGGAAAATGCCTCTCTATTGCCAGGCGGTTATCCCTTCTATAAGTCTATGGCCACAATAGGACGATTCACATTTCGCGCAATTTCTCTCACAGATAATTGCCTTGAAGCACAGCTATCAACAGCCCTCAGCTGTCCCTCGAGGATAAAGAAGGTGGTGTTGTTATCCAGCCCGAGGGCATTCGCAGTACCTACCCTGAAAGGATAAAAGGATGGAGGAATAGGACACCTGACCGAGCAAGTTAGGCATTGCATGGGAATAATCATTTTTGCTTTTGCGCAGTGAATACTATTTTTTCCAAACATCACTAATATGCACCAGCATCCAACATTCCACATAATACCGAATGGGTAGTTGTCCGAGCAATGGGGCTGATTACCCGTCTGGCGGCTGGACTCATGTTGCGCAGCGGTGGTGGCCCACTCTCGTGCCAATTACGACTTCCAAAGTGGGTCCGGCGGTGGCTGCCGGTTGTGCCAGGGAACAGCTGTTCCCTGGCAGTGGCGCAGCTGTGTCACTGCGCAATAAGCTGAGCAGGGACTGGCTCAGTCCTTCTCAGCATATTACAAGCTCTTGCACCGCCAGCCTTTTCTTGGCTAGCCCCACCATGGAAAGGCTGGCGGTGGAAGATCAAAGGGGGCCCTATAGTGCCCCAATGGCCCCTGCCATAGGCATTCAGACAGGGGGGCACATGTGCCCCCCTGTCTGTATTCCGTGCCCCCCCTGTCTGTATTCCCGCAAAGTTCCAGCACGGCATGGACATCCCCGTCCATGCCGTGCTGGAACTTTTTGGCTGAACCCACTGCGGAGCCTGTTTTCCAGGCACCGCCATGGGAAAGGCAAAAGACCGTCCGCCAATATTACTAGTTACACATTTTTAACTCGTAATCCTACTGGCGGTCCTTGTGCAGCTTTGGTGCAACAGAGACAATGTTGAGCCAGTGCAGTTGCGCCAAAGTCGTATTTGGGCCTAGAGATAGGTAAGCAGCCAGTAAAGCCTGCTTGTTGCACTTCGTGACACCAACATCATGCATTCATACTTTATTCAGCGACACACATTGCCACCCATTATACTGACAGACTGGAACAGAATACCCAGACATATTCTTACAGGATAACAAAGTGCTCAATGGGCACCTATGGAAGGACTCCCACATGGCTGGAGGCGTTGCAAAGCCACACCAATGGAAGGCTGTGCACTCTACAAATGGTAGTAACGTAATACAAACTACCAATGTGGGCATGAGCAGGGCACGCCTCCCTACCACACAGAACAGGTATGACATGTAGTAGCAACACACACACGCCCAGTATCTGCAATGACCGTGTAAGCTTCTCCCACGTACATAGAATATACTAGCACAGGTTGTGTAGTATGGTGAGACGCAGTCTAGTGGTTGAGGGGTGGAGACAGAGGGAGGAGCAGGAACGGGAGGAGCCGGGGAAGAGGAACCACGGGGACAGTTAGAGTAGGGACGGGGACTCGTGTGATAGCACCAATAAAGAGCTCAAGGAGAATACCAGTCGGGTCCGTGTGTTAATGGTGGGGACACGACAGCTGGCGACGAGGGTGGGATCAGGCAGACCCCCCACCGCAAGAGTGCCCCGTCCTGCAGCGTGGAGCGAGCTCCGCTGCAGCCGAGACCCTGCGGTGCCGATAGCGAGCCCCCCCCAGGAGCAGCCGGTCTCCCCTCGACAGTGAAGAGGGTCGAGAAAAGAAAGCGGCGAAGTGTGCAAGCGCCGAAGCGCCACTGGAAGGAGCGTTGAGTGTGGGCGCTGAAGAGCAGAGGAAGAAAGCGCCAGAAGGTGAAGCGCCGAGTGAAAGCGCCAGAACACCAGCAGAGGAAGAGCCGGTTGCGCTGGACGCGAGTGTCCCATGGGCGCGAAGATGCAACAAGGACGTAAGTGAAGGTCGGGAGCCCACCCCGACATTGCCCAATCACCCCTGAAGCTCCGTAGTTGTAGAGTGTGGCGCGCTGCGAGTAAACGCAGTGAAAAGGGCAGCCAGCGCTGCAGGAGCAGAAGCCAGGAGCCTACCCTGACTCTGCCAGACCCCAAGAGAGAAGAGAAAGTGCCCTCGCGTGGAGGACGGCGCCTCACGGAGACCGCCTGCCAAGCGGTGCTGACCGAGCGCTGTTCGCGCCAAAACGGAAGAAAACCTCACCCCGATGCGTGAGACATCGCCTACCTGACGCGCGGTAAACAGGGAGCTCGCCTGGATCGCGTCTGATTGCTCCAGTGCCTGAGGAGCGTCTGAAGAGGTGCGGAGGGCGAGCTGCATGAAGAGGCTGGCTGCCGGTGAGTGCTCCGTGAGACCGAGTGAGCTGAAGAATGCATGGGACCCAAATCTCGTGGTGAATGAGAGTTCCAGTGGGGCGGCCATCTTAGAGTCAGGCAGCTGGAAGGACATCCCTGTGAAATTTAGCGGCGGCCATCTTTAAGTCAGGCGAACAGTGGGAATAAGCATTGGTAAAGGACAAACATTGGCAAAGACCAAACAATCATTGGCAAAGGCAACAGACATCCAAACAAGCATTGGTACATGCAAAATCAACAAGCATTGGTACATGCAAGGACAAGTGAATCAACAAGCATTGGCACATGCAAATAAACAAACATTGATACATGCAAATCAACGAGCATTGGTACATGCGAAGACCAGTACAAGCAGTGGTACATGCAAATAAACAAGCATTGGTACATGCAAAGACAAGTGAATCAACGAGCATTGGTACACGCAAGTAAACAAACATTGATACATGCAACTCAACGAGCATTGGTGCATGCAAAGACAAGTGAAGCAACAAGCATTGGTACATGCAAATAAGCAAACATTGATACCTGCAAATAAGTAAATAAGTGAGCAGTGACGCATGCAACTGGACAAACGCTGATACGTGCAAATCAACAAGCACTGATCCACGCAGAGAGACACAAGCATTGAGACACGCAGATCAACAAGCATTGGACAAATCGCAGCAAAAGAAAGAAAACAAGTGTTGCTGAAAACCAAACGAGCACTGGCGAACATAACAGAATCAAGCATTAGCAAAGACCAAGCGAGCATTGGCGAAGGCCAAACAAGCATTGCTAACGTCCCAGCACATGACCAGACCGCAGGTTTCGACTAAGCGCAGATCAACTACGAAGACGAGAAGACAAATGAACAGCCCGTGCTCTGTGAACATGATCCATCAAAATCCTCCTTTTATGGCGGGAGGAGAAATCTCACAACAGTTCAATCCCTGCTTTGACGCACCACCCCCAGGGATGCAGACGGATACCTGGAGTTTGTGTCTCAAACGGAACCAATGGCTGGCCACATTGAGTGATTTCCTGGATGCCAATGGAGAACAAAGAGAGAGGAAATGCCTAATGCTGCTCCTCCATTTGGTGGGTCCAGAGGGCCGATGCCCAATCGAAACATTTTCCGACGAAGACACAGACATCTATAAAAGACTCCAAGAGAAGCTATGTGCCCGTCTCTCCGCACAAACGGAAGTGGATCGAGAGCGCATCGCTTTCAACACAGCTCGGCAGGAACCCGGTGAACCACTGCCAACCTTCATCACTCGGTTAAAAAACCTGGTACAAGGCTGCCACTTCAACACCTTCACGAATGAGGACGCAGTCCGACTCCGGATAATAGAAGGCTGCGCAAACCCCGACACGAAACTCAAGATCTTGCGAGGAAAGTGGTCACTGGAAGAAATCATCAGGAAGGCTGAAATTGGACTGCACGTCAATGTAAGAGTCAAATCAAAGGCCCCGAATCTGAAAGCAAATTATCAAGACGCCCGGACAGACAACCCTCAGAAAACAAACGTAACTGAAAGGAGAGAGAGGGAAGACAGACCAGCAAAAAGACAACGGGAAAGACGCAGTGACAAAGAAAATACAACGGATCACTCAGAGTCGGACTACTCGGCATCCGACTACTCAAGGTCAACCAAGGACTGCTCGGAGTCAGATGACCCAGAGTCACCCATCCAAAAGACAATTCCAAAAAGTTATTCACCCCCCAGGAGTTCCTCAAATAGTCATTCAAAGGAGGAGGAAAGAGCATCAAGTGGGACAGATCGCACTCCTGGACAAGAAGGCATCCCACACAGCAAGTGGGAGAGAAAGACTAACCATAGAAGAAAGGGTCGCACTGGTCAACACCGAAGGTCGGCGCAGGGACATCAGTCGACAAGCAGTGAAGACGAGTCCAAGGAAACATCTGGCCGGAGAACACATAAACCCCAAGTCAGAGGTGTTGGAACATCAAGCAAGTGGGAAGGAGAACCGGATAACACAAGACGGACTGGTCCCTCACAACAACAACCAGCAAGAAAAGATCCATGCTTTCATGGGCCCCGAAGCATCCATAGGCCCCGCGAAAACGACGAAACAGAGCGTAGATGGGTAACATCAGACGAGAAGGACGAAGAGGCGAAAGCTTGGGATCAAGCACAAGGAACAAGCACGGAATCTTCAAACAATCTCCCAAATGAGGCAGCATTAAAGATATTCCAACAAAGACACATGGAGAAGCCTTTCAAACACAATTCCGAAGGGGAAAGCAGCTCGTCACGGACCACCCGGTTCCGAAGACCACCTAGAAGGACAATCCCAAATGAACACTCACAGAGGGAACTGACGGAACACCCCTCTGATTCAGAAAGCACGTCGGCCCGATCTTTTGAGTCGGCAGAGTCATGGTCCCGACAACGACCACGTACAACATTCTTAAAGAAACATTCCCAGAGGGAAGTGAGGGAAAATTCCTTTGATTCAGACAACATGTCGGTCCGATCGTTTGAGTCGGCCGAGTCATGGTCCCGACAACGACCACGTACAATATTCTTAAAGAAACATTCTCAGAGGGAAGTGAGGGAGAACTCCTCTGATTCGGACAGCATTTCGGTCCGATCCTTTGAGTCGACAGAGTCGTGGTACCGACACTGGCCATGGCGCCAAGCACCTGAACACATCAGCAAACCAAGAGACACTCCTCACGTCGAGAGCCACGTGTCCCACACCAATGTCAATACACAATCGATCCCTCCACCAGACAACCTGTCGCATCGAGCACAGGTGCATCGTGACACCAATACCACACCGTCACCCCGGGTAGGGGCAGCAAGGTTGACTCGAAGGCCCTGGTCCTGGTCCTATAAAGCGGAGGTCGGCAACGTGGCCAACAGCACCCAAATAAAAATGGACCAACCAGTCAATCCGCAAAAGAAGCCAGACACGGCGGGAGAACTAAATCATCATCGGAGGAGAACAAGACACACCAACATTCAGCCGACCCCGGGGTCTGCCTGTTCCAGGCGTGTGCAGGCGTGGGAGAAACAACCCGAGACGGCAAATCAATCTCCAAGTCATAAACTGACCTCCACCGTTCATACCTCACCGGCCGGCATCCCAGACTCGAAACAGGAAGACAGTATTGTTTTGATCCGACGAAGCAAAAGGCAGTAAAGATAAAGGCGGTGAATGAATTACTGAACCAAGCCAAGACAGTCTCATCAGATAGCACCATACTGTCTGACATACATGATCCTGAACTGGAGGACAGTGTTGCCTTCAACCCGACAAGACAAACGGAAGCAGAAGTGGATACGGGCGCTCGGAAGAGGACCAGAACACTATCCACCCATGAAAGAGATCGAGCACCTACACCACCAGTAGTTACACCACGGGAAAGAGACATGACGACTGCGGAATGTGAGAGCAGACAGTTCACACGCAACGTGATCAAGAATGCCCTGATTAAGACAACCGAAAAATTGACCAAAGTCAAGCCCACCTTGGATTCGACATTACTGAGGTTCGAAGAGCAGGCTGTTCGCCAACCTGTGTGGCGGATTGAAGAACTGCGAACACTAAGGACATTAAGCTCATTTTGTTAAGAAAGGGGGAGATGTAGTATGGTGAGACGCAGTCTAGTGGTTGAGGGGTGGAGACAGAGGGAGGAGCAGGAACGGGAGGAGCCGGGGAAGAGGAACCACGGGGACAGTTAGAGTAGGGACGGGGACTCGTGTGATAGCACCAATAAAGAGCTCAAGGAGAATACCAGTCGTGTCCGTGTGTTAATGGTGGGGACACGACAGGTTGCAGCGAGGCTTGCTTCCTTATTGCACACAACGCATGTGCAGCAGCATTTCTAGATGTCTTTACATACTCAGCCATTACAATTCCTGCAACTATAATGTGCAGTTCCTTACACGTGAAGAGTAGACACAGTATGTAGAGCAGCAGTGCAAGCTTTACTGTATGTGCTTGTGAAGTGTGATGATTCTTGAGTGGGTGTGGGATGTGTTAGGATGTAATGATGCGCTAGCTGAGTGCCTAATGGCCTGTGGTGATTATTGTTGCTGTGATAGCCCATGTGTTGGAGGGGTTGTGACGGTGTGTTTTCTAGTTTGTGATTCTTTAATGGTGTTTAGTTATGTTTTGGTAAAATTGTTTACTTATTTCTCGCCTACTAGACAGCATATTGTCAGCTTTCAGTGTGCTTCCAGCTGTCACACTAGTGTGCTTCTCTTACCCTCTGCATTGCTCTCTCTCATCTGTGTGCCTCTCCAATTCCCCTTCTGTGATGCTCTTGTGTGCTCCCCAGCACCACATGATTTACCATGGCTTTCTCCAAATATCAGCTTTAGTGTTCTGAAAATGCACACAATTCAGTGGTGTAGCTAGACATATGGTCACCCGTGGCGGCCCTTGCATTTTTTGCCCCGTGGGTGTATGTAAGAGCAGGGGCAGTGCCGCTGCCCCCCAAAACTCATGCCGCCCAGGTCGTACCATGCACCTTCCATGCTATGCCACTCATACAAATTTGTACAACATACATCTTTTTAATCTAGGGATACATATATTAATTCAACCATGCAAAGGTGTCTAATTTAGTTGGGTTGGTCTGCTCACTGGAGAGCTACTTAAAGTTGCTGGAGACATACTACCAACTGCAGAGCTACTTGTTAAAGAAGGCTAAGCCTGGGAGGGTGAGGTGATGTAGAGGCAGTGGGGTCTGAACAGCACTCATGGGTCTCGCAGCCTTCCTCTAGTGCTGTATTAAGAAAATCATACAGAAAAAATAGATCGCGAGTTCTTGTTTGAAAATTGAAAAAAGTCAAATACAAATGTGCTAAATCGTGTTGTAATTTAGACTGTATGTATATATTCCTTAACGTGTCGTAAGCTAAAGGAATATCCCCTCATCCAATTATTGTATTATGAATAATGAACACACCAAGACTGTGGTAGAATAGCTACTTGCCAACTTGTGGAATATTGCAAAGTTTGATGCCTCGTCGGATGGGCTTCTTTTTCAAATAAAATCTGTCTAGTGTTCTCCTGAGTCGTTCGCATTTATGGCCCAGAAGAACACGATTTGGTTCAGTGGGGCAAGCCAGGATTAGCACCCAGTACCATTGTTCCAGAGTCCAAAGTAGGCCAGCGCACGACATCTCCCTCTATGGATGCTATCCCGGGGAGACATCTCTCCCCCTCCAGTTACGCTGACAGGCTAGATCTGGGGGCTGACTTGACTTTCTGAAGGTTGTTTAGGAGTCCCCCCTTTCTGCTAAAACGACAGATTGTGCAAGTCGCTGTTTTTCCAGATGCCAGGCCTGATCATATTTCACACATGTTGCCCTGGTACATGCATAATTAATGACCAAGGAACAATTTGCGTGTAAGATAAAAGGCCACCTCAGCTCTCCCTTATGCCGATGTCGGCTGAGCTCCACATGCCCATTATCCTCTAAAGAAACTAATTTAAAACCTCATGGTTGGTTTGAGAAATACACCGGATTCCAGATAGGTTGTGACAAGGTTTTGATCAACGTTAAGATGAAAGCACACATTTTGCACTGAACTTGATTTAAAATCACACACATTGCTTTGGCAGATGTTAGTCGAAATGAAGCAAAAACGTGCACTTCGTGCACTGGGAGCGCAGGCTCCAACCCACAAGGGAACCCCCACACCTTACATACATGGCCTCTGACTGCACGTGCCGTCTGCCCGACGGCGACACCGCCAGTCTGCCCACTCCTGCCTGCCTCCTTTGTACTCTCTTCTTTCCCCCTTGCCTACGCTGGATTGTTACTTCTCCTTGTCTCTACCTCCAGCTTTTTCCAGTGTATTTGGTATTTTTTCTCCTCAACTTCTCGAGTTAACACTTTCCTTACTGTTCCCATAAAACCCTTACTCCTGAGTCTCTTGCCCTAAAATACCTCCAGTTCTAGAACTTTGGGCAGGAAAATGGTTGCACCTCGTTATCTCTCTTAGAGGTTTGAATGTCTATCGCATCCTAGTCCAGGTTCTTTCTTCCGTGTGGGTCTGCATAAGATTTGGTGTCTGCCTTCTGGTCTTCCTGTCCCGGTATATCGAGCCCTCCTTACTAATCCTAGGAGTTCCGGTGTAGCGTGCTACTCGCCAAAAAAGCGCTTCCACGCCTCGTCTGGGATAGTAAGCGCTATATAAATGCAATTACACTACAATACAATATAAACATACATACACACGCACTTTCTCTCTCTCTTTGTGCAAACATGTATAATATCCCCATAATACTATTATTGGCTGAAATATATACAATTGTGAAAAAGGTGTCCTTTCCAAACATTCACTATTTAGTCACATTTATGTGTACTGTTTATAAAATGTATGTATAAGGGTGCTGCAGTACTGTATTCGCTGTCAAACCGGATAACAGGAAAGTAGAAAACAAAAGTAATAGCAGGAGAACCTAGTAAGTACTGCGCACTGTTCTCGGGTTGCATGTCCAGCAAACCTTAAGTAGCAATAAATCATCACAATTCACCTTATATTTTCTTTATCAGTATATTTACATTGGATGTGTTAAGTTCACACATACATGAATCAGTGATCGTGGTGTAACGCTGCTGTCCGTTGGTATTGGAGGGAGGCCTTAATCCGGGGCTTGGGATAAAAAAAGAAGTGTGAGAGACTGTAGTTGATGCTTGAGATATTTCTGTGGATGGTCCAGATGTTTGAACAGTAGAGGTAAATGCATTTGCAGGTGTTCTTTTAGTGGTCATTTCCTGATCAGAAACTGTGCTTTCATCAGATGAGATGGTATCTTTTTTGTGGTCAAAACGTCTGCTTGAATAGATCTCGGCCCAGGTGTAGACTTCATTCAGTTTGTAGAATGTGTCATGGTGAGTTCAATACCCAAACAATTTAGGTTTTTGGTGGTCATTGATGACATCTCTGGTTTTCATTCTTTATTATGGATATCCTGTCTTAGGGATTCCTGGACCATGACCCCTTCACACTCCATGGGTGATATCCTTTATTCCCTCACATTATTTCTATGAGCACTATGCATGTGTCATTTATAAGTGTTTAAACATTGTCATGCAATCATCTAACAGTTGTTGAGTTAATATGATCCTCAGTGATCTTCAGAAATGATGTTACCCCTTTTGTGAGAAATCTAAAATTTTCATTGTAGGCTGCCCCTGACGAAGGGACCGTATAGTCCCGAAATGCATCGGGCCACACTCAAAAAACAGATTAAGATTTGAATGAAATGTTTTCACATGATAACAATGTGTTAACTACACATTGTTAAACTAAAAATGTTTATAAGTTCCACATTGTTTAATGTTTGATGTTGTTTTTTCTTTGATTCATGTATGTGTGAACTAAACACATCCAATGTAAATATACTTATAGAGAAAATATAAGGTGAATTGTGATGATTTATTGATATGTATGGTTTGCTGGACACGCAACCCGTGAACAGTGCACAGTACTTTTCAAACAGGGCAATGTTCATTGAAAAGAGTCGAGCAATGAACCATACTGCTGGGTTCTTTCTGAGATAAAAGAATTATGTTGACAAAAATGCCGAATTTGAGAAAAACCCTCATTGCGTTGTTAAAAACACACATTTAGAAGTGAAAGACTGGATTGTTGAAGCACACAAAATCAAAGTAGACAAACACAGTATCTCATTACACCACAACAGATCAACCTAACCAATACACAATAATGCAACATCACATGTATACTACTTAACAACACAACAAAGAACAAGCTACACAAGATAAGTAAACACTAATAGCAAAATTATAAAATAACATAACACATGCACCTAAGAACAAAAAAAAATTCTACAAAATACCAACAAAACCCAGCAACACAACAAAACATAATTCCAAAGTGCAACACATAACACAATGCAGCAAAACAGCATACACAGAAAATTGGAAGGTAGGTACGGACTCGGGCAAACCGCCAGTATGACGGTCGCGCCGGTCCCCTGCTTCCGGTGGGAGGCCGGGGGCACTGCACACAGTAGTGACGCAGCGCCCCGACCTCCCCCTCTGGTGATTGGCTTGGTTAGGCGTGAACCGGAAGCGCTTGGTAGAGCTTCCAGTTTGTGCGTGCAGCAAATGTCGGCTAAGCATAGCTGCACAACAATGGGTCAGGGCCTCAATCGGAGTCCCCAAGGATTCGTTTTTCCCGCTCACCATCCCCTAAGGCAGAAATATTTGTTAATATGTATGTTTTTCCATTACCGGAGGTGTAATATACTAAATTGTATAGTTGATTGATGATTTGTCATAGTGTTGAAATAAGAGTTTCTGTTTTAATTAAACTTTTCATTTTCAGGAGATCTATTTTGTCATATTTTATGTGTTTCTCTTGGTCAGGCGGTAAGGTCATGATTGGTGAGCTTAGTTTTCGGTCCTTAGCGGGCATCACCATTGCCAAATGGGGACGCCCGAAGGGGGGACATATAGTCTCTCATGGAACTCCAGGGGCTGTTACAGCCGGTACGCTGGAAGGGTGCGGGGGAAGGGAAGTCGCGCTTCCAGTAGGCTGGTTGGCCAACCCCCGCATGCGCAAGTGCTCAAGGGCGCAAGGACGCATAACTGCAGGGCTCCTTTTTGGAGTTAATGTTGAGGGTGTATGGGGTGCCCGGGGGAGGTATCCATTCGGTAAGCTGGGCCCCCTGCGCAAAGTCACTCTGGTAGGAGGTTGGAACTTAGCTGGATCTGGATCTGAGGCCACCAGTCATTGACCTTGCCTTAGGCTCTAACAGGGATAAGCAGAAAGATAATATCTTCATCGCTTAGCCTATGATAGGAATGGCTATGTATTTAATTTAATTTAATTGCGGGTTTATATAGCGCTAGGAATCGACTCCCGGAGGAGTATCTCCACACTTCGACCGCTGGGGAACCCGTCCTGGCTCACCCTGAGAGATGGTCCCTGATGGGTATCTCTAAGGTGCGACCAAGCATCCCCGGCGGTCTGGGGGGTCCGTTGTGAAGATGAGGCAAGCTAATGCCCAGAGTTGCCGAGTGTGATCTCTGACTAGAGTAGGCACCAAGGCGAGAATTATCGAGTCCGCTGACCCTGGTCCAAGACCATGCCGCGTCGGGAATCGAACCCTGGTCCCGGGCCATCCTCTGCTTACGGGTCTGCCGCCTCTAACCAGTGAGCCACACTTCTCCACTATTAGAAGCATGTTAAGGTTAGCCAATTGACATCCTGTACCTATCAATTCAATTTAATAAAACTTTATTCAGTTTAAACACACGTAAACCATAAAAGTTACACAAACACATACGATAAAAAGTGACAGGCATTATATAAAAACAGTCAAGGAGCGAATAAGATTAACAAAGAGAGGAACCAGGGGAACACTCATTACTGGTCCATAAAGTGTCTACATTTAATGGTTGCTTTGAAAAAACCCATAATAAAAAGTAAACCATACTCTTTCAAGAGTTGGAGATAGACTAATGCTGGGCGAACCTGCCTAAAGTTAAATTTTTTTAAATGAGGAACCAGATAACGTTTACGATGAAATTCATACAGTTTGAAAAAAAACATAAAATGCAGCGTATCCTGCGGAGACTCTCCGTCACAGCCGCAGGGAGCTGCCACTTTACTAGTAATAAAACATTTGGGTCTGGCAAGCAAGAGATGAAAAAGATTCAGCCGAGACCTGGTTAGGAGGAATCTTTTGTGCGTAGACAACGGCCCCAGGAGATACGGCTCTACTGAGCATTATATATGTACGCACGCTTGTTTTCTGTACCTCCCTTGCCTCTCTATCCAGATTCCTGCCTGCCAGAAAGACGGTTTTAATTTCCTCCACATCTCTCTTACTATTGCATTTAGGATCGGAGAATATATCTCCCCGCCCTAACCTGCCCACATTTTCCTTGATATACCTCAGCCATAAAATACGGGATGAGTTGTCAAGTGTCATACAATCTTTTATAATCATATGCATCAGAGGAAGGTCTAGATTCAACCAACACTTCAGCCAATAGGTCAGTGGGCGCAGGGAGAGTGCATCATTTATGTACGGGACCCCTAGTTCCTCATGGACCGCTAAATTGGACGTGCCACGTGGAACACACAAAGCAGTTTCAGAAAATCATTTTCCGATATTTAAAGGGATTCCCCCGCCATATAACCCCATATTTCGCTACCATATGAGGCGACGGCCAGGCTTTTTGCCTGGTACACCTGCATCATCGCTCCGATGGGTTTCTTCCCCAATTTGGAAGCAAAATTAAAGATCGCTGCATTCACCCTCTGAACATCCCCCTTTTTTTCCCCCTAGTAGTGGGCCCCAGTTAAGCTTGTTATCGAAGAGGACCCCTAGGTATGAAAACACATTTGTGAGGGGGATTTTAGAGTCTCCCACTCTGAATTGAAAATTTTTCTTTACCGGCTGCCCCACCTGCATAACATATGATTTGGAGTTATTGATTGCCAGGTCCCTATCTGACAAAGTCAGAAAAGGCGGATAAGAGTGATTGTAAACCCCTTTCTGTCCTGGATATAAGGACAGCATTGTCTGCATATAACAGGACAGGAATCCCTCGCCTACCTACCCTAGGAGAATCAGCCACTAAAACCTGTAAAACGCTATCCAGTTCATTAATGTAAAAATTCAATAGGAAGGGAGTCAGTATACAGCCTTGCCGGAATCCCTTGTGACACGCAGGTCTTGGGAAAATCTAACATTAGCTTTTGTTGACTTATATAGATACTCAAGAAAGTTTACAATACTAGTCTCCACACCCATTGCCTTCATGGACTGCCATAGCTTATTCCTATTTACACAATCAAAAGTCGAGGACAAATCCATGAAGGCAAGGTGAATGGTCCCTGAACGAGCAACTGTATATTTGCTCAAAATCAGGAAGAGGTTGAGGCACTGGGCAACTGTGGACCTTCCCTGTCGAAACCCGTATTGGGCTTCCGACAGTATCATATTATCCTCTGCCCAAGATGATAATCTTTGCAAGAGGACCCTACCCATCACTTTTACCACTGAGTCTATAAGGGATATAGCTCTTTAACAGCTTGGACTGCCTCTATCACCTTTTTTAAAAACGGGGACTATAGTGGAGGTGGCCCAAGACTGAGGCCATCCATGCAGTGCTGCCGCATTAAAAACGGACTCCAATATTGCGGCCCAGAAGGTGGGGTCAGACTTGAACAGGTCTGGGGGGATCCTATCAGGGCCTGGTGCCTTTCCAGTGGTTAGGCCTGTTATGCCTAATAGGATCTCACCGCTCTCAAATCTTAGTACCCCCTCCTGAGTACCATAAGTTCCTTGATTTTGCACAGAGGGACAATCAAACATAAGTTCGAAGTGGGATTCCCACTCCTCCTCTGATATATGACAATCAAGCGCCCCCCACTGTCCTGGGCAAAAAAAGGTTTGTTTACAACGCTCCAGAATTTTGTGCTGTTTCGGAGGGTGTCGGGGTCCAACAGCTCCCTCCATGCCTCATCCTTCAGGGATCTCTTACGAACCTCAAGCGCCAACTTATATTCCCTGCGGCAGGCCGAGACGTCTGCCTGCACTCTTTGTTTTAGTGCCAGGGCTTCCCTAAGCCACCTCGCTGCTTTAGAGCAATGAGTGTCGAACCATCTCGGGCCAACCAGAGTTTGACTTTTTGCTGGGACAGATAATATACCTGCAACCTTTTCAGTAATAGTTTAAAAGCATCCATCCTTGGTGAGGACCGTTCCTTGGTACACACAGTTAGTTCATCAGCACATACAGTTTTAATTCTATCAGCGATTGATACAGGGGTCACCTGCGACCACTTTAATCTGCGCATTCCATCAGTAAGTCTCATTCAACCTAGTTTTGGTGCAGCCCCTATTTGTTCGACAAAGGGACCTGTCACATAGATTGTTATGGGGTTATGATCACTAAATTCATTCTCTGTGATCGTAAAGGAGCTTACTGAAAATTGTAGGGAAGATGCAATTAAGACATGGTCAATAAATGATCCCTTCTCATGTCCCTTAAACTTTGAAACAGTTAAAGTTGTAAGAGTATCTATTAGGGCCATCGCTGTCGTCAGATCAAGATCATTAATCAAAGTGTTTAATAACTCCCCTTCAAGAGTATGTTCATAGTGGAAGCCATGCATACGGGGACAGCCCATGTCAGAGATACAAGACGTTAGCGGCTCACCACAGGGATGTATATTAAAATCACTGGCGATCATGAGGCTGGGTAAACTTTGACTCCGGGATTGCGTTCTTACATCACCAAGGGAGATTACATTGCTAGACTCATACGGAGAGACAACAGCGTTATAAAAATTAACTAATGACCCCCTTTTGTATCTTTAATACTTGAATTTCTGGGTGTGTATTTGGTACTGCCTGCACTTTACATGTTGTTTTCACAGAAATGTAAATTACCAAACCGCCTTTTGGTCTCACCCTTAAAGAGGGTTTAGCTGGGACAAAAAAGACTTTATAGCCTTCCAGAAAGAGGTCGCAGTCTACTGAGCAAGTTTCCTGTAGACAAATTATCAAAAATTGCTTTACGTAAGCTATCCATCTAGGGTCCTGAAACCTGGCCACCAAACCTGCTATGTTCCATGATAAAAAATAGTTTGGACAACCCCTAAGGGGCCCTGCCGCTACAAAACTAAGATCCTGTGGTACAGCGGCCGGCTCCAGCTCGAACACAAACAGGATCCCGCAGTCAATCACAATCCTCCATGCCCGACAAGGTGTCAAATCTATTGTTTAAGGTCAGGCTATAGTCAATTCCAGAGTGTCTGTCCATTAATGGGTAGAGTTGAACAGGAGCGTTACGTGGGTGAATGGGTGCGGATCTAATTCTAGCATCTCCAAATTGTTGCTCACCATAGGCTAGTTCCAATGTGTCCCTACAAATAGACGGCTTTTACTGTGGACTGTGAGACTAAATTTAAGATGTCGGGCGTACTCGCAGAGAAAACATATACCCTTATCCACTTGGATTACTGAATAACTGAAGATTTTGCACCGATTAGTTAAGGATAAGTGGACCTCATATTTGGAGAAATTTTGAAAAATAAGGATAACGCCATTTAGATCATTAGTTCGTGACGTTGAATTGTACAACTGACAGTCCTTTGGAACCATAAAAAAAAGAATAAAATGTTCTTACACTCTATGAGGAATTATCCTTGCCCTGAAGAAGTCATTGAGTGAATGTCCCGTGACAAAACACGTGTCGGCTTTGTTCATTTTTTGGTACACCTGTATGACTATTTGAAGCCTTACTGGAAGGTTTGACTGTTTGAGAAGAAGAAGAAGAAAAGAGAAAAAAAGAGAAAATAAAGAAATAAATGGAATTGACTTTTTTACCACATGATATGTGAAGAATCTGAATCTTAATTTCTCATACGACTGTTATTGGTGTGATCTTTGCTCGGTACATTTTTTGTTTGGTACGAATAGACGGCTTGTAGAAGAAATCCAGGGGTAGAATACTAATTGCCGAACTCACTGGTAGGGGAAGACTGTAGTCCCTTGAAAAGATACGACTTGCAGTATGTGGGTTATCAAAATTAATAATAATACAATCCCCAGTCCCTTGTTTACATGAATTCCCGATCCAGTTCACCCTGCGTGCCATAATTATGTTAGATATATTCGCTCTGACTATAGTGTTCTATGTAAACCAGTGTCTTATTTTGTTTAGTAGTTGCCTGTAATTTTCGCTTTTCCCTGGTGGAAGAGGTGGAACATACCCCAGAATTGCTACATATGGGGTAGATTCAGGGGGAAGATCAATGGTAGGGAGACTGGCTACGTGGGGAGACTTCACCTCTAGGCCCTTATCCTTTTGCAGCCTGGGAGGTCCAGTTCTGCAGGATGTAACCTGTCTAGGGTCTGGGAGGTTAGAATTTGCTGGCTCATGACTGCCAGATCGGTTATTATCTGGAGCCCTGCCATTAATAATTAAATTCACAGCAACAGCTCCCCCGTCTCCAGCCCTGATATAGCTCTTACATTGTTGACTTGAGTATTGGTCCTTATTTGATTTACAATTACACTATCCTGAGAAGATTTTGATATCCTCGTTTCTATGCTAGACAGCCTGGCTTTGAGCATACCTATTTTCTGAATTAGAGGTTCTATTAAGGTGGTCAGCATAGTTTCTAGCCTCCCCCTGTAGTCCCACTTTAGATAGCCCACAGGTATTGTCCCTGTCCTGGCTTAAATCTGGGTGGTTGGATTTGCAGAATTAATATCACCCCTAACTGGAGCATCTACCTTATTCCTCCCTGGGCTGCCCATCACAGTTTTTTCCGACTGCCTAGGCCCCGAGTTTTCTTAATTACCACTGGGGGATTGGCAGGGCGAATGGGTTTTGCTTTTACCTTTTGTGCTATTGTTCTAACTATTTGTGGCGCTGGGGTCGATTCCTGCTCAAATAGCATAGATGGAGCTGTGTCATTCAACTGTGTAGGGTCTACCATAGGTAATTGACTACGCTGTTCCAGTGGCAGCTCCTGGTTAGGTGAGGACAAGGCATCAGGGATAGCAGGAGTAAGGGAGAGCCTACCATAAGAGATCGAAGGCTCCAGGGATAGCCTGCTCTCCGTTATCAAGATTTCATTATTAAGGATAGACTCTGCCCTGGATAAGAAAGCGTTTTAAGTTCCAACTACTCCTTTCCCCACCGTATTTTTCCACCCACTCATTTTTAACTGGGAGTTCTCAGACAGTTAAAAAACACAAGCGGTTAACACTGGACTGATACAGGTTAACAAACAGTTAGAATATCAAGTACGCTATTGGTAAATATGCGTGACAGGGCATGAAAGTAACAGAGAAAGGTAACTCCCCAAGTCTCAAGGTCATACTGCTAGAGCGCGCAGTTTTCCCCAGGTCACCCGGGATACCAATTCTCTAACACGCACTGGGCCCTTGGCGTGAAGAACTCATTAATTTCGTTTGGGTGAAACTGGGTGAGGATTTCTCCTCCTGCACGCTGCTAGGAGTAATCAGATTTGGATTTACCTCTGCTTACCATGCACCCGACTTACCACAGGCGCAATTCTTTGACGGACCTGGAGCTGTTAAGGAAAAGTAGACAGGCCTAACATCCAATACACCTTAAAATCCACAATATACTTTCCACAGTTTATAAAATGACCACAGACACCTGATTAAGTTCTAGTTTTTATATAGGAATTCAAAGTGAAGAAGCCAAAATAATAAGCGATACACAGAGTAATATATCAAACATCAAAATCAGTATCAAAAGGTAACTTTGCACAAACAATATGACCATTTAGAATATAGGGGAAACTACAGGGAGAAGTTTAGCACATACTATTCACTGCCACGTTATACTAAAACATAGGAATGGAATGGGACCTAGGACATGTACTTAACCTAAGTATTGAACTATTCTTGCTACTTTCACTGCAATCCACTAAAGGAAAGGGAAAAACGGGAACATGCTATGGTTTTATAACATCGATGAATTTCTAAAGGAGAGGGGGAGAGAAGGAACCAACTACAATTCAGGCACATATAAGTTCAAATGGTAATATGGCAAATAACACAGGTAAGAGTGTTTTAACAGATCAGAAAGAGAGAGAGAGAGAGAGAAAGAGATACGCAAACCCACAATCTATATTTACCTAATTCAGATTGAAGACCAACCCTGGCCACGGGTCAGTTGGGAAGATGGGGACAGGGACCCTCAGGAAAAGAATGCCAGACTGTGAGCAGGTACAGCTCACGGAGAGTAAGGACAGGATACCCCTCAGGTTCGGATCAAGGACTGGGCCTCCCAGGGTACGACCAACACCCACAGCTTCGGACAGTAACGCCTGCGTTACCCCCTCCTGCAAGTAATCCGCCAGAAACCCCGATTGGATTTTCGAATTCCCCAGCAAAGTGCTTCGCCAGCACTTAGGATTTTTCCACCCCTTGGGAGTTTGTGGAAAGTATGGACAAAGTGCTTCGCAGCACTTTCAGAATGAGCACCTATTGAGATCGTAGGGTCAGTGACAGGTCTGCTACTCGGACAAGTCGGACAATTTTCCTAAGCTAAACTAGGGTAATTATACAGTTTTGGGGACCCTCAGACCACCCCCTAATGTTGCAAGTGACAGTTTCCCATATTGTGATTGGTCAGGAGAGGTGGTGAGGTCTTTACCACCTCCTAGAATTCAGTTTCACATGATTAATATGCAATTTTGAATAACCGCCCCTCAGGTTCACGTTCCCATGCATAGAATACAGCAGTACAGGACAGTTTTCAATAGGTAGCAACAGTATTGCTATTTCCAAGGTGAGGTGCCGTATTCCCAGCGACGTTCCCAGGCGCATTGTGCTTCAGGAGCCAGCTGGCTAGGTTTAGCTTCTGCGCAGTTGGAACTTTATCCGGTCACGTGACGGTGCCCAGCAGAGCTTCAAGCATGGCTCCGCTCATGATTACCCAGCCCACAAAGACGCGGTACATGAAAAGTAAGCGAAAACAAATTAAAATCATACATAAAAATGATCGCACTGTATACCATGATAAGAGACAACCAACCCTTACTTTTATAATGACTATAGCATTAAGGATTAATGCGAAAGAATAGATAGGCTGAAAGCTGCTGCAGTAAGCAGAGAGCGTGGTGAGAGACAAGCGGCCATATTTAGCATCAATGCGCATGAGCACAGAATCCCTCCAGAATGCGAGTGCGTCACATCACATGGGTATGACCGACGCATGCGCAGACTGAATTGCGGCAAAGCAGCCATTTTCAGTGCAAGCTTCGTTAGTACGTGAAAAGACGAACAAGCAAGCATCCTAGGGACACCCGCGTGTAGGGGAAAACTTTACAAATGACGAACAATGGTGTTAATATTATTATGCAGTGTAGACAAGGGTTTTGCATACGAGCAAGGCGCTATACGTGCGAATCCTTGCTCCATCAATCCCCTCTTTGATGATATTTACTATCATCACTACATGAAGGAAACAGATGCCAACTTTTCTCATTCATTCATATCGTCCATTTCGATTTCAATAAACTTATTGTTTAGTTTTCTTTCAGCTTCCCTATGAGAGTGGTGATTTTTCGCCTTTTTATAAATTGCACTTTTCAGCTCTTCTAATTCTAATTCATCAATGTTTCTTTTCACCCCCCTCGGATTGACTGTATATTTCTTCTTACACTTCTGACATTTGCAGCAGATAAAAATGATCAATACAATCACCCCTATTATGACTATTGGCATCAGTATTTTCCACAAAATATTTCTACCTAGATTAGTAAACCAACTACCTATAGAGGAGAGACCTCCAGTCAGTCTCGTCCAGGCACTGTCAACCTCCAATGGTTTGAGTTCCTTTTCCAAATTAGTTATGTTCCTCACATATTGTTTTAATTCGATACTTTTGTCAGGAATGTAAGTGCAACAATGTTGCGCTCTCAGCATTCTACAGACTCCGCCCTCTTTTGCTAATAGGGTGTCAAGGGCAAGACGGTTTTGTAAAACCATTGATCTGATCGCAACCATTTCAGTATTGACCAGCAGGAAACCAGCAGCAGTGTCCGTTGATAACCGGTCCACTACTGTAGACAATTTACAGATTCTATGGGTGTTCAGAACCACCCCCATTCCAGGTATCAGTGCACTAAAAATATCACCTACAATTTCGCCTACACTTTCGCGTCTACTACGCACTAAGCCATTAGTTTCATCATCGCTTCCAGCTGCATTGTTCACATGGTATATTTTCGGGAAGACAATGCCAAAGTAGCAGCTCCCATACCAGTGATCTGGCAATTTGAAATAAGCCTTGTTCCCACATATATAATATATTCCGGGAAACACAGGTTCTGACCCATTTTTGAAACCCCAACCTCCGATTACCTTATAATTATGTTCACACTCGCTGGAACCGATGAATACATTGTTATAGTACTCTGTCTTTTCCCTATGGATACAAAGTTTCCCTTTTCTTTCAAAATCCAGCAACAAGGCAGGACTGGCTTCGCCTGCTGAGGTGTTATCCATGTGCTCAGCCCACCTAGGGATTCTATCCTTCTCGTCATTTGCCTTCTTCTGAAACTTTTCTCTCCTTCTGTCTGCCATCTTTATAAACATCTTTTCCTGCTCTTGCAGTGAACAGGTCAGATTGTCTTCCCTTGCTTGATCTAAGTCTATGTTACCTATAGTCAGGAAATATTCTCCCATATAGCGGGTCACGTCACTTGTAGTATGTACACGGTTCAAATGTCCTCTAACAGGAAGTTCAGAAAATACTACGTCATCATTTGAATAATAGTACTGCAAGGTGCTTCTATAGAACAAGCTAGCTAATATACTACAGGAGATTCCATAGGTCAAAGGTAGGTGGTGGTATGTCACGCCTTCAGCCACTGAAGTTGGCAGCTTCATGCAGACATAACAGTCCTCTATTTCCATAGCTTCTACGTAATGCACTAACAGGTTAGCAAAAACATTTAAGTGCGTCCTGTTCTTCATTTTGTGAAAGTGTAGTCCATCCTCATCTGGTGCTTCTAAATCAGGTCGTGTGTGTGTCAGTCCTACTCTTTGGTCGCGTCTTTCTAGTCTTCGCGGTGTTTCTGCAGTCAGTACAACCCCTACATCTACTGCTTCTGGTTCAGTAGGGGACAAGTTAGGATTCTTACTTATCATAAAAGGTAGAAAAACTGTTAGTCCTATCCACATTACTATTAGCATAGCTACACTACACAAACATATCTTACAACAGGTTTTGAGACACCCACAGCGGGATCTCCCAGAGACACTCGGATCAGACATATTTATCTTACAGGTGGCCTTTGCTACCCCTCTTCGTTTCTCTGCACCAAAGGCTCACTTCGGGCTTTCTTAAGGAGGGTCTTCGTCCGAACTCCGATCAGCAATGGACTCGTGGTCACTGTTGCCACTGTGGTGAGGCTCGTCAATCTCTTCCAACACAAAGTAAGTCCACTCAGGGCTCCGATACAGTCGGTTCTGTTTCTTTATTCTGTCGCTCTTTCTCAGCGATTTGCCTTGGGCTGCACTCTTTTCACTTAAAGCCCTTTTTCGGTCTTTATCGTTTTCTTCGACTGTTTTTAGTCTGAGCCTTAGTCTCTTGACGTATCGAGGTGTACTTCTTCCTCCGTGCCTCCCAGTGGTTGAGGAGACTTCTCCTTCTCCGTGCACTCTTTTTACCTTTTGTTGTGGCACTTCTGTTTTCCTGCCTGTCTGACTAGTTCCAGGTCTTTCGTCTATTTCTTCTGCCTGGTCGCTAATCTGTCCCTGCTCAGATTCAAATCGCACTTTCTTTTTACTTTTTGTTACTGTTGTTTCCGTTGTCTGAGCACTTTGATCTAGTCCTATCTGTTCCTGTTCATGCTCTTCGATCTCTTCGTTTTCTTCTGCATGAACGTCAGCCCTAATTTCTAACTGTCCCTTTCTCGGCTCCGGAGTTTCAGGAGGAGTCTCGAGATCTTGATCTGACCCTACTTGGCCTATGTCCTGATCAGGTGTGATGTGGCTTTCGTTGACCTGACCTGCTTCTTCTATTTCTGACTCACCTGGACTATCCCACTCACTGTCTAAGTAAGAATATTTCCGGGTTCGTATTGGATCATGAACCGGTTCGTCGGCGGGATACCATTCAACGTCTCGACTTGTGCTCGGCAGTTCGATGTCAGCTAGCTCCGGACTCTCTTCCTCGGAGGTCTCTTCAGCTGTGCTGCCTTCAGCTCCAGTCGCGTTTTCTCCAGATACCCGCTTTGTGTGGCTGGCGTGGATCCACTTCGGTACACCAGCGCACTTCACAGCAGTGGTAGTGACGAGGATCACTTGTCGTCGCCTTCCCCACCTGGGCTTCAAGCAGCTGCTTCGGGTGTGTTTCTTTAACACCACCCAGTCTCCTGGCTGCAGGTTGTGTGCTGGAGTCTTTGGCCACTCGTCTTCAGTCTCTCCAATCTGCTGAGAGAGAGAACGCACTTGGTCACCCAACTGCTTGCAGTATTCTAGCACCATATCATCAGAAATGCTTAGCAGTTTGTTTCCGGGTACCCATGCCTGGCGCATCACTCTTCCCATCAACACTTCATGGGGACTCAGGCCAGTCTTTCGATTTGGGATACTTCTCAAACTCATCAGTACCAGGGGTAAAGCTTCTATCCAGTTCATTTTTGTGGAATCACACATTTTTCCCAGTCTGGACTTCAGAGTGCCATTTATTTGTTCCACTACCCCAGAAGCCTCTGGGTGGTAGGCGCAGTGCAATCTTTGCTTCATTTTGAATGCTCTACAGAGTTCCAATAGGACATCGTTGGCAAAATGCCCACCTTGGTCCGTTTCGATTGTCTCTGGGATCCCATACCTAGGTATCAACTCCCTGAGCAATAGCTTGGCTGTGGTGATAGCGTCATTTTTCTTAGCTGGATATGCTTCCACCCACCTAGAGAATAGACAAACTATGACTAAAACATATCTGTATCCGTTGCATCTGGGCATGGTTATGAAGTCTGCCTGTATTCTTACGAAGGGACCTACTGCCTTTCCAATAGTACTCTGTTTTACTACAGTCTTCTTTCCTGCATTGAATTGCTGACACACTAGGCACCTCTGGCAAAGCCTGTCCGCCTGGTCCCTGAACTTTGAATTGCAGAACACTTGTTCAAACACCCGACACATCGCATCTCTTCCCATATGTGTTGGCTCATGTATCATTCTGACCATGGGGTCGATCAAGCTATCAGGCAGTACAGGCACCCCATCCGGATTTACCACCACACCATCTTCTCGCAACTCGCATTCCTTTGCGGCCCACCGGCCTTTTTCTTGCCTGTCTGTGGCTTGTTGTATCTCTCTTAATTCTTCCCACGTTGACACATTATCAAACAACATAAGTTGGCAGCTGGTTCCATCCCACCGGGCAATTTGTAGGGACATCTGGTGTCGGGCACAAAACTGTGCAATTTTGTCAGCGTACCTATTACCGGCAGTCACATCATCGTTTCCAGATCTGTGAGCCGCACACTTGACCACAGCCAATTCTTTGGGTAATTGGATGGCTTCCAGTAAGTTATGCACTACTTTCCCATTTCGGATAGGTGTGCCAGAGGAAGTCATGAATTCTCTTTGCAACCACAATTGGCCGAAGTCATGAACAACCCCGAAACAGTACTGACTGTCTGTGTAAACAGTAATTCTTTTGTTTTTTCCCCTCTTGCATGCTCGAGTTAACGCTATAAGCTCCGCCACTTGTGCAGATTTCACCTCGCGCATGTAAGATGCCTCGACGACTCCTGTCAGAGTAACCACAGCATAGGCAGCACTCAGACTCCCACTCTCATGTCTCAAACACGACCCATCCACAAACATTGTTTTATCCCCATCCCGTAGTGCTATTTCACGAATGTCAGGACGGGGCTTGGTGCTATATTCAGTCAGATCAATGCAATTATGTTCCCCACCCTCATCCGATTCTGCATCCAGAGGGACAGGTAACAGTGTCGCAGGATTTAGGACATTGCACCGGGAGATAGTTATATTTTCAGCACCAATCAAAATTCTCTCATACTTAGTCAGCCGACTAGGTGTGAGGTACTGGGTCCTAGTTCTAGTCAGTAGGATGACAACAGAGTGAGGAACATAGACAGTGACGGGATGTCCCATGACAATGCTCTCGCTCTGTTCTAGACTGACGCAAGTAGCAGCAACGGCCTTTAAGCAGCCAGGCAGTCCAGCCGCCACTGGATCTAGGGTGGCCGAAAAGTAGGCGACTGGCCTTCTGACTGATCCATGCTCCTGGGTCAGGACTGAAAGAGCACAATTTTCTCTGGTGTCACAGAACAGTTCAAAGGGTCTATTGTACTCAGGCATACCCAATGCAGGTGCGGTACACAGACAGTTTCTCAGAGTTACCCAAGCATTCATACTCTCACTGTCCCAATGGACGGGGTCTTCCACTCCTTTCTTTGTCATATTTATCAGGGGTCGGGCTAGAGCCGCAAATCCTGCAATCCATTGCCTGCAGTAACCCACAACTCCCAAGAACATTCTCACTTCTTTCTGAGTTTTGGGCAGTTCCATTGCTCTAATTATTTTGATTCTTTCAGTAGTTACTTTCCTGATTCCTTTTTCTATCTGGTGCCCCAGATACTTCACTGAGTTTTTACAAAACTGCAATTTGTCAGGCGACACTTTATGTCCTCCCTTTCCTAGGTGATTCAGCAAGGCAATGGTGTCAGTGACACAGTCAGTTTGGGTTTTAGATGCCACCAACAGGTCATCTATGTACTGCACCAGAACAGATTCTCTTGGTAGCACTAGGGATTCAAGGCACTTTTTCAGTGTCTGGTTGAAAATCGAGGGACTTTCGGTGTACCCCTGAGGGACACGATTCCAGACATAGATATGGCTGTCGAATTCAAAACTGAAAAGGAATTTGCTTTCTGGATGCAATGGGATGGAAAAGAATGCGTGGCACAGATCAATGACAGTGAACCATTCTGCATTCCAGGGAATCTGGTAGAGAATGACTGCAGGGTTGGGTACAATAGGACAGCAAGGTACGACAATTTGGTTTACCTTGCGCAGATCTTGCACTACCCTGTACTTCCCACTAGGCTTTTTGATCCCAATGATAGGCGAATTACAGGGGCTGCTCAACACTTCTTCTATTATTTCTGCTTCTAGCAGCCTCGTTATTTCAGTCGCTACTCCTGCCTTCACTTCTGCACTCATTTTGTACTGTCTTGTTTTGGGGTATACAGCATTGGTTTTTATTGCTATTTTAACCGGGTCCACATTTGCCATCAGGCCTACATCTTTTCCCGTGAAATCCCACACTTCGGGTACGACTCTTAGCTGGAGTTCCTCAGGTAAATCCTCAATTGTCAAAGGCTTGATATCAGCATCTTGTCTGACTAACATTAGTTTGTACAGGCCATCTTCATCGGGGGTCTGAATTTCAACGCCATTTGGTGTGCAGTAAATGGTACAACGCATTTTGCACAACAAATCACGTCCCAGTAGGTTTACAGGACTGGAATCACAGACCACAAATCTGTGCATTTCCTTGAAATTTCCTATGGAAATCTCCATTGGTTCAGTTACAGGGGTACGTATTATCTGATTTGATACGCCCACTACTTGGATCGCTTCTCCCGAGAGGGGTAGGTTAGGAACATCTACTGTTCTTACAGTAGATCTGGTAGCACCAGTGTCCAACAGAAAGGTGACGTCTTTGCCTTCAACCTTTCCTTCAATGTATGGTCCAGTCTGGTCTACCGGTAAGGAGGCGCCAAGTACGCACTCCTCATCCTCCCCTCTCAGGCCCCGTCAATCTTGATCTTCACAAAGGAAGGTATCACTTAGCAAGTACTGCGGAATGACTGCATTTCTTTCACTCTCAACCTCCCATACTTCCGCCCTCTCATTCTGCTGACCCTGACTCTTAAAATTCTGTCTAGGAGCGCGAGGTACTGGAGGTAATTTTACCTGTTGCTGGGTTTTCCTTGTCCCTTCTTTCGGCACCTGTGGATTTAAACCATTTACAGGGGCATTACCAGCCTGTAGGTGTGGACACTCGTCTCTCCAATGCCCCATCTGGCCGCACCCATGGCACGGAAACTTTTTCATGGCCTCCTCACGACTCATTTTAGGTCTGGGCTTTCCTCCCCCCCCAGAATTGGTATTCGGGACATTATTATCAGAAGGCATTTTACTTAACTGTTTTTCTTGCTGTTCAGCTAATTTCACCTGTGCCCACATCACTTTCTCCTTTAGGGCTTTCTTTTTATTTTCAATTTCGTCTTCGCAGTATTTTGCATATTTCAGGACATCATCTATGGGCTTTCCCTGCCAACTGATTTTGTTATCTCGAATCCATTGTGATATTTCAGGCCTTAATCCTAGCACAAATCTGTAACTGAAATGGGTCATGTCTTTCATGTCCACATTATCAATACCACTGTAAGTTTTGAATACCTGTAGTAACCTTTCGTAAAATGAATGCACTGTCTCATCACGTTCTTGGGTTGTTCTATCTATTCGGGTCCAATCTGTCTCTTTGGCTGGCACCTTTTTCTTAAGATACTGTATGACCTGGTCATATTTCCTCATTACATCTGGTGAAGGGGCTCCCGTTCTCTCATCTCTGGGATATTCATCATTAGGCCAATCAATCTCTATTTTACATTCTGTCCACAGATCTACAGGGACCACAATATCGAAAAACCCATCCAGGTCTTTCAGCAGGCATTTCTGAACTTTTATGAAACGCTCTACCTGTCGGTACCAGTCAACTGGTTTCTCGCGTAATTTCGGGAAGTCATTTGTAAATGACACAATGTCTTGTCTGGACCAAGGGACATGGACATACTTTCCTCCCGGGACCTCCCTCATGGGACACAATTTTTCTGTTGGGGTTACTTCCTTTAATACAAATTCTGAAGTTACTGACCCAGCCCTGCTGCCTTCCTTTTTCTTTGCCCACCTGGTTCTCCACTTCCCCACTTCGCCCCATTTCTGCAGGAGTTTCAACAATTCCTTTACTTGGATCTGTTTCCCCATCACATTCAGGCTTTCTAAGTCTTTGTCTGAAAAGTCCACTCTGTAGGGTTTCTGAAGAATTTTGGAGCGACTAACATCAACTCCCATTTCTGCAGCGGCATCCATTATCTTTTCGTGGAGCACCCTAGCACTCCGGGTAAGATTTTTACTGATGAATAGTAACTCTTCTTCATTATACGAGCTCAGGCGCTCAACTCCCACGTTCCCAGCCATCATTTCTTCTATTTCTATTCTCAATTTATATATTTCCAATGTTTTAGGTTGAGAAGTAGTCTCTTTCTCTATCTCCTTTGTCCACCGGTCTAATTCTTCAGGGGAAACTAAAGAGGCGTTCCTAATTCCAGATGCACTTTCGATCACCACTTCCTTTTGTCTGGGCTGACTTCTTGTCCCTATTACACTGGCCCTCGACTCCCTTATGGGCAAATCCATTAAACTTCCAGATTCACACTCACTTTCCTGATCCTCATCTATGAATACTTCTTTCCTCGGGGTCTGGAAGCTAGGAGTAGGCAGTATTGGGGTGATGACAGGAGGAAGGGGACTAATCAAGTCATTTTTATACATTGGGATAGCAGGACCAATAGTTACCGGAATGGTCAAGGCCTCAGGATGGGGATGCATCTGTGCAATGGTTCTGGCTAAATCCTCTCGTTGTTTACAGAGGACTTCTCTCTCTTTTTCCTGCAACCCCCTTTCAGCAGTATTGCCATGTAATACCTGGGGTACTAAGGATGGATAAATACTCGGGGCAGTCGGGGTAACCAATCGAGGGGGACTTTCCCCGAATGGCTGATAATTCGGGACTGTGGACTTAGGTCTGCAAAACTCATCCCTTCCACTAGGTTTACTGCTTGTAGCTATCCCGTCTGTATCACTTTCCCTCCTACTCCGGGGGTAATTGGTAACAGAGCTTTGAGAATGCATCGAATCTGATTCTGCTACATAGGGAGGTGGATCCTTCATTAACAAGTCTTCCAGGTGTTCATCTTCTACATCCCCCACAGGTGCTAGGTGATGGGTTTTTGCTTTACATTTTCCTCTTTTCTCCTCTAATACTCCCATCATGGGAAACAGTCCTTCAGTTAACATAGACTGCCTCCACTGTTTCATTTTCTGTTCTTTGGTTGGCGTTGGAAGTCTGGGATACCACTTACTCACTCCTTTATCCATTCTGGGTTTATCTCGCTCTGCAGCCTCAATCTCCCATTCCTCCAAAGCTTCGTACTGGGTCAACCTAGGTCTAGGGTGTAATTCATTCATGCGGGTCCTTAAGTTAAACAGGATCCGACCATTAAATGTACCTTCAACAGGAAATGCCAGGACTCCGTCCTCTATAGTATACTTTGCCCAATTTTCTAGCCAGACACAAGTATGATACCCTTTATCAAACAACATAAAAGAGGCAGGGGTATTTGGCGGGGGAATGAGTACACCTTCTCTTGTTCTAATGGGCTTGTCAGTTTTGAAAAAATTCTTTACTTTATCCGAAAAGGACAATTTTCTCTTTATTCCATACATCATGTGTGGTCTACCTCGTCTAAGCTGATCCTTATAAAATCCTAGGTATTTGGGATGAGGTATAAAATCTGGATACCACATATAATCTTCGGGACTCTCTTTGAACTCGGCTTGATCAATTTTGTTTACCTTTGTACTTCCAATGCTAGCGCGACTTTTATTTCGCAATACCCAATCCGGTCTGTGAATACAGAAATTCTTAACCAATGGGTGCGCGGCCTTTCACGAGAACAAGTCTCACGCTCCGGCACTCACCCCTCCTTCACAAATTCAGCTCCGCTACACACCCGCTTTCCTGACCAATACCAGCGCGGCACGGAGTGACGTCAGAGCAGCTCTCCGACTGACTCCCGCCTTCACAAGGTAACGGAAACTTTTTACTCTCTCTAAAGTGCGAGTGCAAGTTTTAGTTAATAACACGCAACGTTTGCCACTATGTCTGAGTGTTCTAAAAAGAGAAAAGACTTTTCTTTCGCTACTAGTAAACCACTTTTGTCTACTTTTCATTCACTCTGGATAGACTTCTTTGCCTGTCCCTTCACACTAGTAACATAGAACCCGTTATTCTTCTGGCTCATCCACCTTAGTCGGGGATATGTACTGAGCCAGGATTTCACCAGCGAACTATTTTACTTACCAGACAAGCCTCGGAGACCCTACTACTCCTTCCGTATGCGACCCTTACTAGGTGATATCGCAATGAAAGTTTTATAACGGACTCGTAGCTATCATTCACTCCAGAAACAAAGGTCCTAATTAGTGCTTCCAGTTATCCTAACCCTGCACTAATGATTCAAACCCTAGTGACTTCAACAGCTAACCGGATTCTGCTCACCGTTAGCTAAAATACTTCCCCGGGGATTCAGACTACACTGAACACTTACAAACAATTCTGGGTTAATTCAACATGCAGTATTTATAACAGCAATTGCAAATTCATGAACATTTACATATAAAAACATATTTCAAAACATTGTAAAAAATACAGTAACAATCAGCAGCACGTTTTTGTATTCACGGTTTGTTTATGACTATCCTGTCTACCTAATCTAACTAGTCCAAACCATCCTCTGCTAGCCAGAAATTACTGCTAGAGCGCGCAGTTTTCCCCAGGTCACCCGGGATACCAATTCTCTAACACGCACTGGGCCCTTGGCGTGAAGAACTCATTAATTTCGTTTGGGTGAAACTGGGTGAGGATTTCTCCTCCTGCACGCTGCTAGGAGTAATCAGATTTGGATTTACCTCTGCTTACCATGCACCCGACTTACCACAGGCGCAATTCTTTGACGGACCTGGAGCTGTTAAGGAAAAGTAGACAGGCCTAACATCCAATACACCTTAAAATCCACAATATACTTTCCACAGTTTATAAAATGACCACAGACACCTGATTAAGTTCTAGTTTTTATATAGGAATTCAAAGTGAAGAAGCCAAAATAATAAGCGATACACAGAGTAATATATCAAACATCAAAATCAGTATCAAAAGGTAACTTTGCACAAACAATATGACCATTTAGAATATAGGGGAAACTACAGGGAGAAGTTTAGCACATACTATTCACTGCCACGTTATACTAAAACATAGGAATGGAATGGGACCTAGGACATGTACTTAACCTAAGTATTGAACTATTCTTGCTACTTTCACTGCAATCCACTAAAGGAAAGGGAAAAACGGGAACATGCTATGGTTTTATAACATCGATGAATTTCTAAAGGAGAGGGGGAGAGAAGGAACCAACTACAATTCAGGCACATATAAGTTCAAATGGTAATATGGCAAATAACACAGGTAAGAGTGTTTTAACAGATCAGAAAGAGAGAGAGAGAGAGAGAGAAAGAGATACGCAAACCCACAATCTATATTTACCTAATTCAGATTGAAGACCAACCCTGGCCACGGGTCAGTTGGGAAGATGGGGACAGGGACCCTCAGGAAAAGAATGCCAGACTGTGAGCAGGTACAGCTCACGGAGAGTAAGGACAGGATACCCCTCAGGTTCGGATCAAGGACTGGGCCTCCCAGGGTACGACCAACACCCACAGCTTCGGACAGTAACGCCTGCGTTACCCCCTCCTGCAAGTAATCCGCCAGAAACCCCGATTGGATTTTCGAATTCCCCAGCAAAGTGCTTCGCCAGCACTTAGGATTTTTCCACCCCTTGGGAGTTTGTGGAAAGTATGGACAAAGTGCTCCGCAGCACTTTCAGAATGAGCACCTATTGAGATCGTAGGGTCAGTGACAGGTCTGCTACTCGGACAAGTCGGACAATTTTCCTAAGCTAAACTAGGGTAATTATACAGTTTTGGGGACCCTCAGACCACCCCCTAATGTTGCAAGTGACAGTTTCCCATATTGTGATTGGTCAGGAGAGGTGGTGAGGTCTTTACCACCTCCTAGAATTCAGTTTCACATGATTAATATGCAATTTTGAATAACCGCCCCTCAGGTTCACGTTCCCATGCATAGAATACAGCAGTACAGGACAGTTTTCAATAGGTAGCAACAGTATTGCTATTTCCAAGGTGAGGTGCCGTATTCCCAGCGACGTTCCCAGGCGCATTGTGCTTCAGGAGCCAGCTGGCTAGGTTTAGCTTCTGCGCAGTTGGAACTTTATCCGGTCACGTGACGGTGCCCAGCAGAGCTTCAAGCATGGCTCCGCTCATGATTACCCAGCCCACAAAGACGCGGTACATGAAAAGTAAGCGAAAACAAATTAAAATCCTACATAAAAATGATCGCACTGTATACCATGATAAGAGACAACCAACCCTTACTTTTATAATGACTATAGCATTAAGGATTAATGCGAAAGAATAGATAGGCTGAAAGCTGCTGCAGTAAGCAGAGAGCGTGGTGAGAGACAAGCGGCCATATTTAGCATCAATGCGCATGAGCACAGAATCCCTCCAGAATGCGAGTGCGTCACATCACATGGGTATGACCGACGCATGCGCAGACTGAATTGCGGCAAAGCAGCCATTTTCAGTGCAAGCTTCGTTAGTACGTGAAAAGACGAACAAGCAAGCATCCTAGGGACACCCGCGTGTAGGGGAAAACTTTACAAATGACGAACAATGGTGTTAATATTATTATGCAGTGTAGACAAGGGTTTTGCATACGAGCAAGGCGCTATACGTGCGAATCCTTGCTCCATCAATACAGCTTATCCCAGTCAGTAGGACCACAGTACGTGAATGTGCAGATGTATGATCACTCCTGCGCCAAATATGCGACTCACAGGCAAATGTTGAGAAGGCCCAGTAACAGTTCCACAAAGAATACCTTCAAATAGAGTACCTGTGTCGGAAACTGCTACCCGGCTGAAGATGGAAAGGGGGTGGCCCTGCCCTGCCTCTGCCTGGCACGGACGGGCCCGTCCTTGGCCCGGGCTTCACCCGGCACTGCCCGCACGCGTCCTGCGATGCAGGAGCTCTGTAAGCCTTATAAGCGCCTCCAGGCGCTTGCTGGAGGCGGCATGCGCGCCGCAGGTGCTGCCGGGTGTTGTGGTCCCGGGAATGGCCGCAGTGGCGGCAAGGTGCTGAAGGACTCAGTGGCGGTGGCAGCAAAGCTGCTGACTGGTAAGTGTCCCCAATATTAAGGCAGGGTTCTCGCTCCACCCGAGCCCTGTAAGCCTTATAAGCGCCTCCTGGCACCTGCTGGATGAGGAGGCGGCGCGCACGCCGCAGGTGCTGCCGGGTGTTGTGTCCCGGGAATGGCGGCAGTGGCGGCAAGGTGCCGAAGTACTCGGTGGCGGCAAAGCTGCTGACAGGTCAGGGTCCCCAATATCAATGTATGGACTTTCTGCATATTGTGTACATAATGTGAATAATATTAACTTTAATGTTTTTGATATTTTATCTAATAAAACATGGCTGGGGTTTCCGAACCCTAATCCAAACAACTGTGGTCTTGCCTTGGGGTAAAGAGAGGCGGCGAGCTACTCGGGCGCTGGGAGGGTCCCCACTCCAAGTGTGGTTTGTTAAAGAGAGGAGGGGGATTAGGCAGTACTAGACCATACCGCAACAGCTATTTCATATATAAAACACACATTGTAAACTTTCCTTGTACACTGTTTCCAGTCCCGCTTTTAGACATATTGCGTTGCGGTGTTGTTTTGTGCTGTTTTCATGTCATCGATAATGTCACTAGTTATGCCATCATTTGAGTAAGATGGCATGAGGAGTAGAGCGTAGTTAACACATTTGATGCTTTTCATTAATGGTGAATTTCTGTTTGTTTTGTGGTGCAAATAGTAAAATAACATCAATGTATCGAAAGGTTTTAAGGGAGTTTCTTATTGTTTTGTTTTACCAATTGTTTTCACTTAACAGTAACTCTCCGCTTTAACAATGTTCTATATCTATCTATCTATCTATCTATCTATCTATCTATCTATCTATCTATCTATCTATCTATCTATCTATCTATCTCACTGTAATACTTGGCTGTAGCTGGAAATTGTTTAATTGGGGAAGCACTAAAATCAACCTTTTAAGTTTAATTGAGGACATCATCGAAAATGAATTGTGAATAGTATTATGAACTTTAACCCTGTACCAATTTTCATACTTATTCGATCTGTCCCCTTCTTGATGCACAAAGGTATAGCTAACACGGAGTAATTTTAAATATTCATTGAAGCATATTTAGTTCTCAGATCCTGGGACACTGTGAAATGTTTTTCACAGTCAGCTGGTTGCATTGTGTCATGTGGCAGGGACTGTTTACACAAATATTTTATTTTCCAAATGCGCGAAGGAAATGTAACGGAGACTAGACTGCTGGTGATGTGGTAAATAAAACTATTTACACTGCCGGAATTTCTATAGATATCAAAGAAGAGTTAATCCATAAAATGAGGAGCAGAGTCCGTGGTCTTCGAGTAAAAGGGCTTTATTCCAGAACTCGAGTTAAGGGAGAGCTCCTTCACCAAGCGGGTTCAGGAGTAGTCTGCTTTACTTGAAACATGACAGCACTTATATACATTACTTGCACAATCAAAAGAAGGAGTTCCCTGGGCATGATTCAATTATTCGTGATACAATCATACAGAAGACATAGCAGGCTTGTTTTCGTTTAAAGAATGACTTGAATCATATTTGTTAGGCATAGACAAACACATGGCATCAGGGTGATTGTGGTGACAAGTTACAGAGTTACTAGTGTCTGGGGACAGAGAATCGAGGCATTGTTACAGGGTCATTTCTGTCGGAAAGGGTAAAGAGAACGAGGCATTGTGTGCTCCTTACTTCCACACAAGGGCGGTGATGTTTGACAATGGTATGTGTGTATAGCTGGGAAGAAGGAGAATGGGCCGTGTTTAACTATTCTCTTCGTGTCTGTCTCGCGTACTTGATCAGTTTACTCTTGATTGTTGACCCAACCCGTGGCTGCCCCCGCAAGCTGAGAGATCATTGATGAGCGAGAGCTGCTCGTTCTTTGATAGAGTTAGGGAGGGGGAGAATTTGACGAGGCAACCATCTAACTGACTCCGTACTGTTTTAAGGAAAATATCCAACAGGACGGAAACCCGTAAGATACATGATGGCTGGTCATCATTCTTTGCATGTGCCAGTACAACGAAAAGAAGACAGGCAAGAGAGGGGGTATAACAGGATTCATGTTTAGAGTAGAAAAACTGACTTGCCTGGTCGGTGTTAGGGTGGATAGGGTGCATGATGGGACACCAGGAAGAAAAGAGAGTTTTTAGTCAACTTTCCACATTCCCTCCTTGTCCCATAGAAACCCTATTACAGAAATTCTTAATCAATTTCTACGTTCATTAAGTCGTACACTTGTTCTTGCAACATGATCATTTCATTTTTCTTTCCTCTGTTTCGTGGACGAGGAGTACATGTAGTGGCACACAGCCCACAAAGGGCGGGGCCACACTGGATACAGAGGCAACAAGTGAAAATAGTGGCCAAAACGAGGCCCAGGACTGTTAGTGCCTTCCACCCCCAGGTAGACAGGAGGCCCCACAACCAGCCGGTCAGGGACCATGTGCCAGTGTCCATATCCAAGTTATTGGATAGTACGTGGAGGCGAGATATAGCAGAGTAAACTGATGGGGCGTTGTCGGGAATAGATACACAGCAACTGGACCCTATTACCTTACACACACCACCACGGTCGGCTAACAGGACATCTAAAACTATACGGTGCTGCAGGGTCATGAGTCTGTCTGCAGCTACTTCAGCTGTAATGTTATTCAAGGCGCCAGTTGTTTCGTCTATGGCGGTCTGAACTACACGAGTTAATTGCCGGATGTGGCGACTGTTGGCCATGGGTCCCCAGAAAGGGAGGAAACCTTTGAAAAAATCTCCAGCTTCTTGTCCTGTAGTATCTTCTGCATCTATGACCCCCCTTCGTTGTCTTCTAACTTGGGTCAGAGGGTCAATCAGGTGGTAATCGGCAGGGGCTGTGTAAGTGGGTGGTAAAAGGAATGCAATGTAGCACTTTCCAGACCAGCCTTGAGGCAACCAAGTGCGGGCATGGGGTCCACAGAGGAAATAGGTGTTTGGGGCAGTTACTTTGGTCAGAAAATCGGGAGCGGGTAGTGTATATGTCCTATCAAACTCGCTGTTTGCCATTACTTCCCCCTTTCCTTTTCCACAAAACAGGCCGGGTTGCGGTACTACCCAACCTCCTTGATCTGTCTGTCTTTGATTGACGGAAAACATTTCCCTGAAGGAAGCGATGTCCTGGAACTGAGAGTAACTGATATTTTCGTGATCCTCGGCCCTTCCCCAGGTCACAGTAAGATCCACCATTTTAGAAACAGCCTTTACTATTTTAGTCTTTACTTCGTTCCAATTACTTTCATTTTTCAATTTTGTTGGGGGAATGTTTCTGACTGAGGCAGAAAATATCATAGCTAATGCATAGGCGGACCCTGAATAACCGAACGGGAGGGAGAAAAAGAGCATTCCCTTATGTACGGAGTGTGGCATCAAGCCACAAACCCAACAGTTCGTTTTGTTGACAATGAGTTGGTGTTTATGAAGAGTGGAAATGAATGTATTATTTATAAATTCCTTTCTTCTGTCCTCGAGGTGTGGTGGAAGATCAACATGGGAATGCATAGTTATATTCTTTACAAGCGTGGAAGAGGGTGGAGGGAAAACTGTATATAAGATCCAACCCAGACAGGCCGCTAAACAGCAAACAAGTAACATTATTAATAAAAAAATCGAGAACCTGCTATGCAGTAATTTCACATAATTAGTCCTTTTCAATTTGCGCATCATGTCATTACTCCTCATAGTGTCTATTAATTAATACCCAAATGTATCTGTACACAAGATCAAACGCTTCCCAGTAGCCGCTTCACCAAGAGCTTGTTCCTGGACTTAGTTAGCCACCGGTTCGTTATGATCAGGTGTAATGTCTTTAGTCTATTTTTTGTGAGATCGCAGCCGCGATCTGTATTCCTGCTGAGGAGTGAGTTCTGGAAGTGGTGAAATATTATTTATATTCGGGGCATTTATAGCTGCAGGACAGGGCACATTGCCCGTTAGTATTGGTCCAAAAAACTTCTTGCAGTGGCTGGCGTGGAGTCACCCTTTTCGTCCTTCCACTTTGACTGCCGTCCTCGTTGTCAGAAGAACCACTTTAGGGGACGTCCACCTTTTCTCCAAGGGGCTGGTACGATCGAAGTTCCGTACGAGTATCCAATCACCAGGCTTGATGGTATGTTCCACAGGTGTAGTGTGATCTGGAAAAGCTGCTGCAACCTGTGAACGACAAGAGTGGAGTGCAGTCATCAAGGAAGCCAAGTAATCTGTCAACATGTTAGAGTCAATATCAGTTAGTTTCCTAGAAGAAGGGACACCCCAAATGTTAGGAGGCCTACCGAATGTTACTTCGAAAGGGGACCGTCCCGTCCGGGAATGTGCCACCATCCGCATGTAAAAGAGAGCGACCGGAAGGGCAGTAACCCAGTCTATCCCTTTTTCTGCACATATTTTGGCTAGTTTTGTTTTCAAGGTTTGGTTATGTCTCTCTACTAGGCCAGCTGCTTGAGGGTGTCGGACACAGTGAAATCTCCAGGAATATCCCAGTAGAAGAGAAACAGCCTCCATTAGTTTAGAAGAGAAAGGCTGTCCATTGTCCGAATAGATGACCCTTGGTAACCCATACCTGGGGAAAAATTCTCTCACTAATTGTTTAGCTGTTGTCTGGGCACCATAGTCCGGGACGGGGTATGCTTCAGTCCATCGTGTCAGTGTACACACTACCACCAGTACATACTTGTATCCTCTACACCTGTCCATTTGGATGTAATCCATTTGGAGGACTTCGAAAGGATGATCAGGAGGCTGGAACCCACCCTGTTCTACTGGTACTCCTTTACCAGGATTGAATTGGCAACATATCATGCAAGTTTTTACTTTTTGTTTGGCTGCAGCTCTTAGGTGTTTGTTAAACCAGATGTTCCGTAAACTGTCTAGCATACCTTTTTCGCCTAGGTGGGCGGGGCTATGGACCGTGTCAATTATGACTTGTACCATTGAGTCAGGGAGAAACCATACTGTTTGGTCTTTGGTCATCCAACCCTGATCAGTCTGGACCCCTCCTTGTTCAGTCCATTTCTTTATCTCATCTGCGGTGGCATGTGTCTGTATGTCTCGTACATCTTTCAAGGGATCCCTTATTACCATAGTGACAGTCCGTGCTGGTACCTGAGAATCTGTCGTGTTCACTGGACTCTGGGCTGTCTGTTTAGCAGTCCGGTCCGCTAAGTCATTTCCTTTGGATATGGTGTCTGTAGCTTTGGTGTGTGCTTTGCACTTCAGAATAGCTATGGCTGTAGGTAGGTGTATGGCATCTAGTGGGGCTTGAATCAAGGGGCGATGTTGTATCTTGGCTCCATGTGAGGTAAGGAAACCTCTTTCTCGCCATAACACTCCAAAATTGTGAACTACACCAAAAGCGTATTGGGAATCAGTGTAGATGTTAACCTTCAACTGTTTTGCCCATATACAGGCCTGTGTCAGAGTGATGAGCTCTGCTGCTTGGGCTGACAGGGTGTCTATTCTTTGTGTCTCTATAATCTTACAGTCCGTGGTTACTGCATAGGCTGCCACTAACTCTCCAGCGTTTGTTCTAATGCACAATCCATCCACGTAAAGTGTTACATCAGGATCTGGGAGTGCAACATCTGTTAGGTCTTGTCTTGGTTTTGTCACTACATCGATCATCTCCACACAGTCATGTTGTATCGTGTCATCTGAGCTTGAGGGCAAAAGGGTAGCGGGATTCAATACGTTGCATCGCCTTATCTCTATGTGTGGCTGGAATAGCGTTAGTTCGTATCCTGTCAGTCTTGCTATAGTCAGGTGTTGTGTCCTGTTTAGAAGGACTTCCACGGCATGTGGCACTTGTACTATCAGGGGATGTCCTAGCACTATTGAATCACTTTGTCTTATGGCCAGGGCTGTAGCCGCAACGGATTTCAGGCATGCAGGCAAAGCTTGTGCTACGGGGTCCAATGTGCTAGAAAAATAAGCACAGGGCCTGTTTCTTCCTGCTTGGTCTTGTGTGAGGACGGATAGTGCTGTTCTGTCACGAACAGGGTAAAATGCTTGCTGTAATTTGGGGTAGCTAAAACTGGTGCTTGACACAGAGCTAATTTTAGAGCTTCAAATGCTTGGGAGTGTTCTGATGTCCAAGGGAGAGTTGTAGAAGTGGCTGCTTCCACTGTAGTTAACTGTATGAGTGGCTTGACTATGTGGGCATATTGAGGGATCCATTGTCTGCAATATGAGGTGAGACCAATGAATGCACGCACTTCTTTTTGTGTCTTTGGCTGTGAAATAGTTGAAATCAATTGGATTCGTTCTTGTGTCAGTTGCCTACCCTCCTTGGACAGCAAGTGCCCTAAGTAAGCCACTTGCTCTGCACAGAACTGTAATTTTGAGGGAGATACCTTGTGACCTTTGTCTTTCAGAAAATGTAGAACTGTGAGGGATGTTTTTTCACAATCTTGTTCTGTCCTTGCTGTGATGAGAATGTCATCTACATACTGTATTAATGCTGTGTTGGTAGGCATACTGATACTGTCAAGTTGTCTTTTTAGTGCTTGGCTGTAAATGCTTGGACTTTCCGTATAGCCTTGGGGAGCTCTAGTGAACCTGAAACTCCGTCCTTTTAAACTGAATCCGAAAAGATACTGACTGTCTGGATGTATAGGAATGCTGAAGAACGAATTCTTCAAGTCGATGACTGTAAAAAATGCAGCTTCGGGGTCTATGGCAGTCAATAGTGAGGAAATATCTGGGACCACTGGATATTGTGAGATCACACATTTGTTCAGTTCTCGAAGGTCAACCACCAATCGGTAGACTGGGGGTGCCTGTGGGTCAGTCCTTTTGAGGACTGAAAGAACTGGAGAATTGCAAACATTTGAATCCGTCTCCACCACCACCCCATGTTCTATGAGTTCTTGAATTATTTTTAGTAAGGCTTGTTCAGCCTCGGGTGGAATCTTATACTGTCGTATACGGGGTAGGACCACTCCCTCCTTGAGTGTGACCTGGTGTGGGGTAATGTCCATGTATCCTACATCAGTCGAACTTTTTGCCCACAAATGTTGTGGGATGTCATTAAGTCTGGGGTCGAAATCTTTGACTGTGAAATGACCTTTGAAATCTCGTAGAAACTATTTTATTCCCTCCGGTGAGCAGCATATTACTGCTCCTAGTTCTTTAAGTGTCTTGATTCCCAGTAAATTCTCTGGGCACGTTTCTGTAAGGACTAGGTCAGTAGTGCATGTCAGGGGACCCACTCCTAAAGAGACTTGTTCAGATACTTTGTTTATTATTGGTTTGTCAGAAAAGCCCAGAGATATGTTATGTGAGCCAGAGAGAGGAACCTCTGGGACTTCCTTATGACTTATGGTAGTCCTAATTGCCCCTGTGTCTATGAGGAATTTTCTATCTTGTCCCAGTAAGTGGGCTTGTACATATGGACCTTTTTGATCCACTGGAACTGGGATAAGGGTCAAGTCACCTTCTCTCTCAAGGCTGTTTCATAATTATGGTGCAAACTCGGGGTAATCTGACTGTGCGTACTGGTACATCTGTGTGTCAGCGGCAGCAGGCGTCTGAACCTGCGGAGGCGCAATAGTCTGAGGCTGCTGGGTGTTACCTGATCTGGGAGTGTGAGGGCGTTCTTTCGTTTTTCCTGTCGCTATGTTGTGTTTCAGGACTGGACATTCCCTCACGAAATGGCCCTGCTGCTTGCAGTAGTTGCAAGTACCTTTATTGGCCCCCTCATTACCTTTGGGGCCCGTGTTTACTGGTGCCGTCTGTGCAACCAATACCTTCATTTTTGTGTCTTTTACTCTTTTCTTTTCTTGTTCCTGTTCTTCCTTTATTCTGTTGTGGTGGTACTGTAACATTTGTAACATTTGTGAAGGACTATTTGCTTGCCAGGTGCTCTCAATTTTTAACACCCTATTTCTGATGGGTGGTAAGGCGTTGTCCACCAATTTAGATACAAAAAGGTGGAGATATGCCTCGCTACTATGTGCGAGTCCACTGTTTATAGAGAAACATTTCTCCAACCTGGTGTACTAATCACCCGTATCCTTGTCTGGCTTCTGTTTACAGGCAGAAATGGCATCCCAATCTTCCTTTTTTGTTGTTAATAATAGGGGCAAGACCTGTATGAGGAGACTGGGCAATTCTTTTACGCATTCACCCAGACCTTCACCTGGCTTTCTGTCTGTCTCCTCTTTTTCTAGGGCAGTCCACGTAATCTTTTTACCACCCACCTCCCAGTCCTTTTCCTTTAGTTTGTCGAATATGCCTGTAGGTAAAATTACTTTAAGGAGTATTATTATATCTGGATATGTGAAACTACCCATTTGGAGGATATCCTTCAACTCTCTATGGAATCCTCCAGGATCCTTTTCGTGAGAGGGCACCATTTTTTTCATTTCCAATATTTCTAACTTGGTGAGGGGAGTATACACATGTATTAGTTGCAATGTGCCATCTGGCTGTGGTATGGGGTGGACTTCTTGCAAGGGATATTGGCCTATACTGTAAGTTTCATGATCTGATGTGGCTAAGGTAAGTTGTTGGTAATGGAGGCGCAGGTCCAGAATGGTATTGATCAATTCCGGTCCCCGAGACCTCCATCTAGCTGTCACTACTTCTTGTAACAATTTGTATAGCTTATCTGGTCGGTGGGAGTTATTCTCGTATAAGGTAGCCAGGTGTTGGACCATATAAATACCTGCTAGCCGTTGTTCTGTTCGGGAAAGAGCCAGAAACATTTGTGCTACTATATCTGGGCCATATACCCGGTGTTGTGATATCCAATGGGTGGCAGACCGAACCAATTATTTTTCGTGCTGGGTAAGGGGAGGCTCATTGTCAATCCATTCATCTAGGGCTCTTTCTGTGGACTGAAAAAGGTCCTCCGAGGAAGGATCTAATCTTTTAACTTTCTGTGACACTCGCGGGGGTCGCCACTTGGAGCCATGACAATGCCGCGCCACACCCAGGAAATTCATCCTACCTAGTGTCGGATCCTCATCTTCCTCTGAGTTGTCTTCCTGTGTAACTTTCTCGGAGCGAATAGTGACAATTTTCTTAACCAGTCTTTTAGTTATTTTGTCGATCTGATGTCCCAGATCATATGCTCCTCTGTGTATTTGATCACTAAGGTCTATTAACTCAGAGTCTACGTTCTCATTACCCGGGTCTAGTTCCCGGATCAAACAATTTATGATGAACGGCAGGAGTAGTCCTCTGATAGGAACTTTTCTGTTCTTCATGACCTGGGCCAGAGTATCCGGACCTTCCCCTGTTCGTATAAATTCATAAACTCTATCCAAATGTTTCATTATATCGGGGACCTTTTGGAGTTGACCCAGGGCTTGTCTTAATCTCTCTGATATCGTGGCCATTGGGCCACTACCGGGTTCGGGGTCATAAGGACACTCAAGAGGCGGGACATCGTCTTTATCCTCAGCCCCGTTCCCGGGCGCTCCCAAATCAGAGGTGGAACCACCGGCTACTAGTTCCGGTGCACGTGTAGACGGGCGTGTTCTAGGTGTGTTAACATAAGCGGGGGGTGGTTCTGACAGATAGGCAGGGAGAAAACTTTCAGGGACAGTGGGAGTTATTTTCACTGGTGATTTGGGGTGTTCTTCTATGATTTCTTCGGACAAAACGGGATAAATGCCAGTAACAAGGGCGCCTCTCTCTCTGTCTGCCTGTTCAGCTTAGACCTTCTCGCCTTCCTCCTGTAATTGCTTTTCTTTAGCCTGCTCCGACATTCTCTTACTTTTCTCAACTTTCCCGAGTTCCTTCTGGGCCCTCCTATGTGCCTCCTTCCGCCATAACTCAATGGCTTCTGTCTGTGAGGGCCTCGCCTTTCTTTTCCATAACTCTTCCTCCACTCTCATAATACATTCCATGTCCCATGTACCTGTGGCAGGCCACCTATACATCATTTCTAAATTCTCGGTATAGTCTACCCAGAGGTCTAAGAACAATATGGCCCCCAATCCATGTTTGTTATACATGAAATGTCCAGGCGTGTCTCTAGGCGGGACTTTAACCGGTTTCTCTAATATATTCTTTTTGGTGCTTATCGTACGTAGTTTGGAAAACAGAGGCATTTTCAAAACTGACCAATTATGGTTAAAAACTTAAAATATACAAAAAAATACTTTATACACTAAAGCATAGTGCAACCATACAGGTCCCACGAATGAGACTCGTCTTTACCGTGTTCCCAAATGGAACCCGTATTTATACTTTCCCAGTTGTACTCACCGAGAAGCAAAACTCGAAGACCTGGTCATCGGACTCTTGACGCTTGAGCAGGAATATCGGGGCTCAAAAGACCTCGGACTCGGCGCTCTCACTGGTCGGGCTCTGGGTTGGGACGCTCCGCTATCTTCTTCACCGCCTTGTGTGGATGATCAGTCGCAGTCCGTCTCCTCCTCGTCTCGAGGGAGTTAGCAGGAACACCCCGCTGTTGTGCACTTGAAGTCCGTCGAAAGTATGGAAGGGACAAGGAACCGACTTACATCGCCGGCGCGTAGGGAAGAGGGAGTGTACCTGTTCAGGCGCCAATTAATGCGCTAAATAAATATAATTTACACTGCCGGAATTTCTATAGATATCAAAGAAGAGTTAATCCATAAAATGAGGAGCAGAGTCCGTGGTCTTCGAGTAAAAGGGCTTTATTCCAGAACTCGAGTTAAGGGAGAGCTCCTTCACCAAGCGGGTTCAGGAGTAGTCTGCTTTATTTGAAACATGACAGCACTTATATACATTACTTGCACAATCAAAAGAAGGAGTTCCCTGGGTATGATTCAATTATACGTGATACAATCATACAGAAGACATAGCAGGCTTGTTTTCGTTTAAAGAATGACTTGAATCATATTTGTTAGACATAGACAAACACATGGCATCAGGGTGATTGTGGTGACAAGTTACAGAGTTACTAGTGTCTGGGGTCAGAGAATCGAGGCATTGTTACAGGGTCATTTCTGTCGGAAAGGGTAAAGAGAACGAGGCATTGTGTGCTCCTTACTTCCACACAAGGGCGGTGATGTTTCACAATGGTATGTGTGTATAGCTGGGAAGAAGGAGAATGGGCCGTGTTTAACTATTCTCTTCGTGTCTGTCTCGCGTACTTGATCAGTTTACTCTTGATTGTTGACCCAACCCGTGGCTGCCCCTGCAAGCTGAGAGATCATTGATGAGCGAGAGCTGCTCGTTCTTTGATAGAGTTAGGGAGGGGGAGAATTTGACGAGGCAACCATCTAACTGACTCCGTTCTGTTTTAAGGAAAATATCTAACAGGACGGAAACCCGTAAGATACATGATGGCTGGTCATCATTCTTTGCATGTGCCAGTACAACGAAAAGACAGGCAAGAGAGGGGGTATAACAGGATTCATGTTTAGAGTAGAAAAACTGACTTGCCTGGTCGGTGTTAGGGTGGATAGGGTGCATGATGGGACACCAGGAAGAAAAGAGAGTTTTTAGTCAACTTTCCACAGTGACACAAAGCATAAAGGATTCTTGGTACGTGGCACACAGACCTAATTCTCATTGACATAGAAAAACAAAGATTCTTGGGGTTCGGCAGACATCAGTAGCTCCACCGAAGACACTAAGGGAAATCGCTGATGGTGAGAAACAAGGGGGACACAGATGTGGCACATGGGCCGGGAGGCCGAGAAAAGCGAAAAGGGTTGAGGAAAAAGGAATAGGAGGAATTGTGTTAGCGTTTGGAGGGGGAGGGTGTTGAATAATGGGGAATAAATGTTAAGAAAAATAATTGGGGTGAAAAGTAAATGCTCGAGTTGGCTGACGGGATGAAGCAGAGAACCGGAAAAAGCCAAATACAGCCAAGAAACAATTGGGGAAAAAGCAAAACTGGATATCTGAAATAATGGAAACAAGGACACATTGATGAATGAACACGGTGCAAAATATAGAATGTAAAACGCCATGCTATCTCATTTCCTTTACCTTTCTATTTAGTGTGACATTATTTAATATGAATCCCCAAATCGAGATATACTGTGCTTAAAGAAGGAACAGGTGATGAAATCTTGGACAATTGAGCAAGGATTCTTAGCAAACCAGCCAATAGCCATTTATAATTTTCATTTTCAAGGCATTTCTTTGAGTATGCCTATTTGAAGCATGTGTTCCACATAAAATACCCCTCCAATATCACGCCCTCTGCTATGAAGTACAGTGTGTGCTTTAACTTCAATATGAGTTAGGAACCCTTAATCTCCATGGCGTTCAGAACAGCAAGGTACTAGTTTTGAATTTGCAAAGATCTGACCCCAGTCTGCCCTTGCACACAGCCAGGGCCAAAGTCACGGCACTAGATATAAAGAAACAATAACTATAGCCTCCAGGATGGCAAGCCCAAAATAGACATTCTCTCCCCTAGAGAAGGTAATAATCCGCTTCTCAATGCCCACCCGCGCCTAATCGAAGCCTGTGTCTATTTACCATTATTTGGCTGGCTCCATCTCCGACAATGTCAGAGTATTGTACATGGTGCTAACCTTTGTTTTATAAGATGATGCACTACACTCAGGCCTATCAGGCTATCATACCTTACTAGCCACTTCAACCCACTTTTGTGCTAAGTCAAATTATGGTATTTGAGCGTTCTGAGACCCCTCCACTGAAATGTCCCTTCTGACTGCATGTGAGCCATCACCTTACATCCCTGAAGACCACTTTAGGATCCCCTGTTTCAGAGTAGGGCACCACAGTGTCTGATGACCTTATTTTCTCGTATCTCTCTTACTCTGAATTAACCTTGAAGACCCCCAACATCCAACTCCACCCTTCGCCTTGTCCCAGCAGACCAGCACAGAATGTTATATATGCAGAAACTTCATTTGTCTCTGCTCATCCTTCGCACATTCCAGGATCTTAAATGTACCCATTCAAACTGAATATTTTCTCGGGTCGCTTGTATTTTACTGTATGTTTTTTTATGGTAGAAATACTATGCCTTTCCAATTAATACAAATAGGTTGAGTTTCTGACACTGCAACTCTTTAAGATTGTATATTATTGTAATGGCTTCATATGGTTCTTCTTGCCCTTGACTAGGAATCGAAGTGTATTTGCAGGTGAGTAGTACGCCACTGTGTGGGAGTGCTAACGTTAGAGTATGTACCGCTCATGTAGCCAGTGTAGGTATTGTTTGGATGTCGTGCTTGAGGGCAGCCGTTGTGCGCTTAACATGATTTAATGCAGCGTCTTGTTATGATACTGTGAAAAAGAGCTAGAGATACAGTTCAGAAGCGTTAGAGAACACGTGTGAATGGGTAGAGAGTGTACGAGTGAATCGTGGCCTATAAGGGAAGTGTTCTCTTAATGCCTGCAGATGGCAGAGAAAGCGAAATCTGTGGTGATGCAGCATAGGTCTGGGCATATGCTAGAGTTTGAGAAAGGTGTCGGGGTAGATGAAGTCATCCAAGCATACAGATACCCACCATCATAGAGTGGTCAGTATCACATCCTTAAAATCACTTTGTGTGAAGCTCCCTTTGTTTTGCGCACTACCACAGACCATACCATGCACTGAGGAGTTCACACAAGGCCGAGGAGGATCCCATGTATACGGACATCATACAACCAGCCTTAGTATATGCACTTGAGGTCTTCCCAGGAGCGGCAGGTGAGCAAGTCATGGGAAGGGGCATTAAACAACAAGCCACAATTTATGCCAAGGGTTTACCCTGGAGTGATTGAATGGCAGCACGAGGGAATGTGCGCTCTACAAGCAGCCATAAGCAGCTGTGGCCCATGCAGGTAAGCGCGATGGGGCGGTGGGGCCAGGATGCATAGGGATTTGACAGATGACCGCGAGGGATGATTAAATAAATAATTAATTTTCCCTTGTGGTCGTCTGAGAGGAGCAGCCCATGTTAATGTGTGCCACTAGGATGGGGAGAGATGAATTGTTGACTAAGCCTGTGGGGACTTTTAGTTAGCTTAAAACATGAAAGTACCAAGAGGAAAATATCAGTGGGGTGTAGATAATGAGGTAGATACGTTGCTAAAGGCCCTATCCAGCACAGAATTTCAGACTCGAGTCTGACAGTGTATTTATCCAGAGTTTGAGCCTGTCCTGTTCATGGTAAATCATCCTGCAGTTAGGGTAGGAGGAAGAGGTGATTCAGGAAAGTGGGTGGCCGAGTCGTATGACCCACTGTAGGTCTCATTACCTTGAACTACTACAGCAATTCAAGATAGGCCAAAAGTAGTAACTGGGGGTGGGCAGAAGGAACAGGCAGGTTGAAGGAAAGAAGAGTAATGGACACCTAGCAGGCTTGAGGGCAACTGAGACAAAAAAAATGTGATAGCTCACATTATCACTACACACAAAGAAAATCATGAGCAAGGAAATGTAACTTACGGCGGTGTTTACATTAGTAATTTAAAGCGATCAGCAAGCAGGCAGAAACTTAGGCAGTAATGGACGGGAACAAAGACTCGCTGCTTTAAGCTGGGACAGCAAGCCCAAGACTTTCCTCTCTATGGTTAATCCACCGTAGAGTAGTCTACATCTCACTCCTTATACCCAGTCCGGGGACCTCCACAAATGATGGGTTTGTGACTGTCCGTTAGTTGGTACCCATATAGAAAGTTACTGAAAGCCTGCTTGCATAGGGGTTAGAGAACACATAGGTTGCCGTGACCACTGTCTGTTGCATATTCTTGGCTGAACTGACGTCTTCAAAGAAGAACAAGTGTCAAAGGTTTAGACTTTGCGTGCTGCATGTACACCTAAGGCAAAAAACACATAAAGGAGCACATACACTTAGTGACATTCGCTTGCATGCTACTGTGCATACAAAGACCTATACATACTCCTATGAACATAGACAATATAGGTACTTGTCGCATGCACACAGAAACCAAAGGTACTGATATAAGAACAAGCACCCATCTGCACAGGAAACACAAGTGCACAGAAATCCAATACACAGGCAGCTTAACTCTCAGGCATAAGCGTCCTTGCGTGGCACTTTGTTAGTTCTGCATTTTGGGGTGGGAGCATCTGGCACAATGGTATTTTTAACCAATATTTGTAATATGAACTGCAAAAACATAGGGGCTTCAATACAAGGTTCAGTTGGCTTAAAACGGCCCTCTAGTTGAAGGTGCTACAAGTGATATGGCACTTGGCAAATAGGCCCATGCAGAAATGCACACGGTCACAGATGGAAGTATGCATTGTTGCCAGATTTACTAAGATCTTGCGCTGCAAGGTAATATAAGGGCTCAAGTGAGAATTATTAAGACATGTCAGGCCACCTTGCATAGCTCTGCGTGGCTTGGTAAATCCAGAGTAACGTAAGGTAGCACAGATTTCCGCCTTCCGGTACTCTGCGTTGGGAAGACATTCCATTGGTGGAGCACAAGCGTTCCCACAAATCCACCCATGGATTTTGACGCAATCAGTAATTTTCTGACAATAGAAATCCTGAGATTGTGTCAAAATGGTACGCCTTCCTAACAAAAGCTATATGAGAAATATCTTCATTTCCCCATGTTATATAATCTTTCTACATGTGCTGCATTCTGCAGTAGAAAGAGGAAAATGCGTTAAAGGATTTTTTTTTGCCAGAAGGCATGCCTTTGCGCACCAAAACAATTCTACCTGAAACGCTGGCACCCTTGCACCTTGGTGTGAAGGTGCCTTCATTGGCGCTAGGCAGCGCACGCAGGGAGCAGGAATGCGTATCTGAGTCGATGTGGCCATTCCTGCTCTCTCATAGGTCATGCGGTGCAACAAGTTGTCTTGCTGCATTGCTTTGCATGATCATTTGATTAATGTGACCCTTATTCTTCATGAACGTGAAGGTATGACTTGGTTTTGTGTTGCAGATTTTAAGAGTGTTTAATCAAGAAAACAGTTCGATCTATGGCTGAAGCTTTCTCTGCTTCTTTAGTGGCCTACATTCTAAACAGAAAAGCGCATCTTAAGACCCAGGAGTAGACTTCTAATGAGAACTACCAGACCAATATTTACAGTTTTCGCCAGGCAGTGGGCATCAGCCAATAAATCTTTTTTTTAATGAAGCATGATGGATACTTGTAACCTGATCTACTGCAGAGATGGGACTAATGAAATGCACACCAGGTGCTACAGCAAGAGCCTGACTCCACTTAATTCTGTTAGGCTGAAAGAAATTCGTTCTTAAGTCATCAATGAAAAGGGTACGTTGCATTAGTGTGGTGAGAAAGCTAAATAACAAAGAAATATATGGATGTCCTCGTAGCATACCAAGTCCATAGTTCGAAATGACAAAAGGCAAACCTAACAAGCACTGACAAACCCCAACGCCTTTGTTTTTTGCAGCGTGCTGAACACAGCGACACCAGTATCCATGTACATATCAACATTATTCATACAGACTTTCTTTCCTCTACAAAGGCGTTGCACCACACCGACAAATATTGAAGTACAAAGCCCAAAAGATCTAAAGACAGCCCCACACAGACCTCGAGACATAGAGGTATCCATTCACAGAGACAAACATACTCCCATGCCGAGATACCCCAAGACCTACGTCCACCCAGGCACACAGCACATCAGACCCACACAAAGACAACCGTACATACAGATAGAATGTGAACACAGACCTCCACTCTGAGGCTTATACACCCATGTAACAACCATAAATCTAAACATATAATCCAATACTAAACAAATACCGTTACCAGGCTCCCACAAAACGACAAACATAAAATGGATGTATGAAACACACTCAGTTGTCGGAAGATTCAGCTCTATGTTCACTTTCGACAAATTCTTTCCACTGGTTTATAGGAGATTTCACTGCAGGCGCATCCAATGGATGACCTGCTTGGATTGATCAATTGTAAGTGACAAAACAGTGTTATTAGCGTGTGCATTCCATTGTTGGCCTCTTGGAAGAGCAAGCAAGGCAGGCTGTATTCAATCTCTGGCCTCTTTGATATAGCCCACACTATGCAGCACCTCAGTTTTCAGCCTTCACCTCTTTGCCACTAATATGAGTGACATTTAGGGTTGCCAGGCTGCTTCATGTACACCGAATGTGTATCTAGCCTTGGGTGTACTTTTATACAAGACTTTTTTATGGTCTGGAGTGACAGCGCTGCTGTTGAAAAGACAGTCATGTGAGCATTACTAGAGAGGGGCTCGGACTCCGCCGACATTTTGGGAGCCAGGAGTGCATCTTTTGATCGGGAACATCTGTTTTTCCACAAAAAAGTGTTTGTTCTCCAAACAGCTGTGATCATTTTATTTATCCAGCTGTGAAAAAATGTGAAACCTGGCACTATGTTTAGAGACAGATTTATTTTCACAATATCTTGTGAATAGTGTGAGCAACAAAAGGGTGCTAAGTTAATTTGCAGCCTCTTTAAACACAGGATTGTATGTTTTAGACTGAGACAAATCAGAAAAGAGTTTTTGAGAGACGTCGCCGGCTTCTCACATTCTAATGCGAGAGCAGCGAGTGCTTGGAGGCAGCAGCTATGACCACATGGTAGGGTTGATTCCAATGAAAATTAAATTAATGCAGAAGAGGAACACGTGAGCAACTTCCAGATGGCAACTTTATCACTTCCTCCATCTGCCGGGCGCCCCTCCCCCAAGACTTTCCAAAATAACAATCTTCTAGCTCAAATTCAAGATGGATTTCAAGTCTAGGCGTGCCTGCGAATGCGGATCAAGAAAGCGAGTCACATCTCTGGGCATGGTTTCCAGATACGATGCAGAGGAATTGATGGTCTTAAAGGATCGAAGTCACTAGCTTTGGCAAACCCAATTCGTCTGCCCTTTCCCTGTAAAAATCACCTCATCCCCCCACCTCATCTGACTTTTATTAATATGTATTTTACCATTACGTCAACACCACCACTTCATTCGTATCTTAACAGTGGTGCTGGAACAATTTTCAGAGTGGTGGTGCTGCCATCAGTGTTCCATCACTGAAGTCATACGGATTGTGAAAAATTCAAACATCACACAAATACGGTATATCCAATATCCAATATTGGATAGCCGCTGCCGAATCGCTTGAGCCTGGACAGTGCAGGACAGAGACATTGCCTCACTAAGACTTCTACCTCATCCCCTCCTTCCCCCTTCCTCTTCCCCCCCCCTCCCCATTGGAGGCTCGGCTCCAGTCAATATGCTCAATACTGATTCCCTGTGTCTTCCCTTCCTGTAATGCTGCTCAGTGCGCCGAGACTGTCAATAGCGCCATGAATCAATGTGCGTACGATTGCTAAACTGTGTGTTTTGACCATTGCTGTGAAGGGCTCCGATACCTTCGGGTCTGGCTAGCGCTATATAAAACTCTTCAATAAACAATAATAATAAACAATAAGAGAGTGGTAAGGGTGTATGCAGTATATAGCTGGTGGTGCATTTTGTAGCAAACTTCCGCAAACAGATTAATTAGTAAAGCATTGTGTGTTTGTGCACTACCTTTTACAGACAGCACATTTCCGATTGAAATTGCCTCTAAATTTGCACAGAGTATATATCACATAAATAAACCAAGTAAGGAAAATGGGTATCACCTAATATTTATCATTTGCGCATCACCAAGACAAATGTCTTGATAGTATTAATCTTTGTTTCTCTCCCACTTCTAAATTAAAAATGTGCTTCCTAGTGGTTTCTAAAGTGATGAATTTTTTGTTCAGTTAATTTACAGGTATTTACATTCTGTTGTGCTTTATGAAATGACATATTTGCAAGGTACATCACAAGGCACAATGACGTATAGCACGTTAATAGCATGTCTCAGGTCATCATGCACACCGCCAAAACACTTTGCACAACAGCTACTCTTGGAACAAACCTGCTCTAGTAGACTGCTTTGTCTACATACCTGGGGTGGTGTATCCACACTGCCTAATTTGTGATTATTGTATAATTAAAGTATTTTATTTAGCTGTGTCAGAAGTGATCACCCTGTATGAGAGGAAAGAATGAAGTGATGAACAGCAATAAAGGAGGGTCGATTCAGGTGACTATTAAGAGAGCAGTGAATAAAGAGAGGACTAAAAAAGCGTGATTGGTGTGAGACGTTGAGAATTGATTGTAAGAAATATTGTAGTCAATCAATGGAAACATTAAATACATTGAGAAGGTGTGAAGCTCAGCAGGGGAGCAGAAGACTACCACTTCACAGCAAGGACTGGAAACCTGTTAATCCAGCAGTACAGGGATGTTCTCAGGGCCCTAGAGGGTTTAAAATGCATGGTCCTTTCATGGTCAATAAATCCTTTTGAGTTACAAGGCTAGAGAGCTAAAAGAGCGAATGGTGCACCTGAAAGTGATATTTCTGGGAAGTGGAAATAGTAATTCAAAATATGCATGTTCTTTTTGGAAGAGATCATTTTAGAGGAATAGCAGAGCTAAATGGCACTGTTTCCATATGGTCAGAGGCTTAGTAGAGAGAATTAACCCTGCAAAATGTCCTTGTTCTTCACTAAATATAAAGATTCTTCACTGCGTGGTGGATTAGTAAAATGAACAGCTGACCCCCTATTGGTGCTTCGTGCCTATGTGTCTTTATTACTAATGTTGAAGTACGAAGTACTGGCGCTCATGAAGACTTAGAGCGTTAAAATAATTGCTGAATATCATCCCTGAGCTTGTAAAGGAGATGTGTGGAGGGGCAGTAGATTCACATAGCTAATTTTGAGATAGTATTTGAGTTGTGCCTATGAAAAGCAAAGGCAAATATAGACTTTCGTTGTTAGACTAGGAGTTGTAGAGATACGACCGCGAGCTGGATGTAGTTTGCTGCATTTAAAGGCACGCTTGAACTTCTGTTGGGAAATTAACCCTTTTCATAATTGATTGATAGTCGGTTGTTTTTGAACACTCTGTAATTGACCAGGATGCAGCCTGCACGTTGCATGAACTTGGCATATTTGGAAATACGCACCACAAGCATTATTTCTGAGGCTTTGTCTATAAAAAAAAGCTGTATACCAAGGGGATTTAATTGTCATAGAGGACCTGAAATATGAGTGAAAATGCAATGTGTATATTTAGTTATCAAAACCCCAATCTCCAGGAGCTTTACCTCCCTGCTTTACCTTTCTGAATTGTAGGTATTCCAGTTCCTACTGAAAGAGGCGTTGCCATGCTTCCCGCTCCTCCACTGAGGACCAATGAGAAGCTCTTCTTGGAGCTGGTTGAATTATCCTTTTTCAAACAACAATCTGGAACCTCATATGACCAGAGCCTTGCCTAAGACAAAAGATGGAGTCTGGGCCTTAGATGTCAGAACTGAACTCAGCAGTCAGATACTGCAGAAATTACCAAAAGACATGTGAAGCAGAAAACCTTCTTCGCTGTACTTGGCTGCAAACCTATGTGCAAAAATGTTTTGCTATTTGGCAAAGTACACTTTCAAATATGTTCCACCTAGAGGGTATTGTGTCCCTCTTTTTGAAACCAACAGTACTTTTTAGAGCATTCTAATGCTCACTATGGTTAGAGATACCGGTGGATGCAGGTAATTAAGCCTGCTAATAAAAACGATGGAGATGGCTAATAATTTTGTAAGCCGCCCATACATTTTCCTTTAGTCTGGCTGACTTACAGATATCTGCAGGCCCTCGGCCGTGATGTAATTCCTGGTGGTGGAAGCATCTCCACCTGCCCCCAAAGAGGGCTGGGTGGTTTGTACTCCAAACCCCGGAGACATACATTTACTCTAAATCCTTCTGAGCCCACTTTCTTTGCTTTCTCTTTCTCCCAGTCTGTTTTTTATTCTTCCACAATCAACCTGGTTCAAATGCCTTTTCATGTATTCTGCTGTGGTGTTCTCTCATTTCTGGGACCTGGAGTTGATTTGCTCGTGGTTTTCCCTTCCGTAAGGCCGTTTTTACTCTGTAGAAAGCCGAAATTGTGTGATTAAAAAGCACCTTTCTTCCAAGTTCTTAAATGGTGGCAGTATTAGAAGATTAAGCCACTTTCTGATTATAGATCTTCCTGACAGTAAAATACTTGAATTTCTGTTACTTTTCTGTGGCAAGCTTGGGTTTGAATATTTGAAAAAATTAAATGCTTTCAGTTACAATCATAAACGTGTTTCAAGATTAGAGCCAAGGAGTGAATGGGGCATGACCTGCGAAAAACAATAACACTGCAGCACTGCAGCACTATTCCAGGCACTTATACCAAAAAGTCAAAGTCAAAAAAGGCTTTATTCGGTTTTGATTCAAGCCATAAAAGTGCATTCACATTATAGACAATTTAAAACATTAAAACACACAATAATTATAAAACCTGAGCAGAGAGTGCAAAGTGCAGGGTACAGCAAAATTTCATACATAACAAATTCATTATTAGGTATAGTCAAATTAACAAAGATTCCATCATTGGTCCAAACAATTTCTCATCCTGATAGACAGTTTTAAAAATTCAGTTACTTGAAGGATACTGTCACTGTGCAAAAGTTGCAGATACAATAAAGCTGGTCTGATCCGATTAAAATTAAGTTTCTTTAAAAGGTCTACCAAATAGCGTTATACCATTGGTAGTGATTGTGAGCGTCTACAGGTGCCACTTTCAAAAACCTTTCATCATTGAACATTTTTGGGTTACAATACAAGTGTTTAGTTCTAGAGGCTTTCAGCCAGATCTCTTCATCCATTGGTCTGTTATTGTGTCATTCTCGTTTTCCATCTGCCCACTACAGTATACAGCATGGCGAAAAGGTGGCTAACTTCACTGTAGGTGACGTAATTTATCCCATTCACAAGCAGCACATCCACACACACAGTAGTTCTTTCAGTACCAGGGATTACTGTGTGCTTTATAAAACAAGCAAAAAAGATATATTTTTGCTTTTATCAAAATGTTTTTTGGTTAGATTGACAGGTGCCCAAAAGTTTCTTCAAAAATACGTTTTGTAACAAATATGTAAAAAAAGGGTTGACAAAGCCAAAGGGCTGACAAGCAACACCAGAGCTATTGGCTTTGCTGATGTTTATTGATGTTTGAGTCTGAGCCCAACAAATTCTGTATCCCTCTCAATTTCGCCAAATGTTGGTTCTGCTAGAAACTTGCCAATCAATGGCTTACACCATGTTGCACCACTAGATAGAATGAACATCCTTGCTTGACCCTGCCATGTTAAACAATCTTGGAAAAGCCAATAGGTACGTTGTTGGCTGTAAACCCTTCGGCTTTGCCAGTGCTTGAATTATTTTGAGATGGTTTTTGTAAAACTTTATTACAAAAAGTTACTACACCCATGCACATTTACGCACACAAAGGAACAGACATTTTGTATATAAAAAAAAATTAATTATGCCTGCGATATGTGCCTCTAACGAGACATGACTGGCCTGGTAGCAGTGTTGGGGAAACTGCTGGACCCTCACAAATATAAAGTAGACAACATTGGCTAAAAGAAAACATATTTTTTTGGTCTAAAAAAGCACTGAAGTGAACTAATTTGAATGGGGATATGGCTTTTGTGAAAGAGCAGAATGCTGTCACTCACAGGGAAGTTAGCCAAATAAGTGGCTGACCCACTGCATCCCGCTGTAATAGCGGGGTCTGTTGGCTCAGTGGACTAATACGCCCACTTCAGGGGCCTGTGTTTAATCTCATGGACACAGATTAAATTTCTGGCAGGTCCACTCAGCCTTTCATCCATCTGAGGTTGATGAAATGAGTACCATTGAGTTGGGTAACTATAAACATCTGTTATTCAATGGCAACATGTCTAGGGTGAACATGCGCTTTACAAAATACACGTTATATGTGGAAAAAATTTGTGAATGACATCGTAACAAACCAATGTATGAAAAGGGGTGGCTGAAAGCCCCTATCAGTAACCATACAATCTGTATAATGTTGGCAAAATTACAAGGTTTTGGCTAATACGACAATTACAAATAAATGGAACTTGATAAACAGCTCCCCTCTACCGCACCGATTCCAGAATCTTGTAATGTTTTTTCATAGCTCGCATATTTCACCAGGGGTTCTGTTATTTGTTTCTATGCCAGGAGTCTGTGCTCTCATTGCATTCTCTTTTAAACGATGGGAACACCCAAGAACACTTTGTACAGAGAGCTGACCTCAGCTACAGTGTGCCCCTGTCAATTTCAGACAGCCAAAATGGCCTTCAACTCCGTGTGATGGATCGGAATGCAGTGTCTGTAGCCTGCTGGATGTCCCTGGTGGGTATGTGTTACACAGGTTTGTGCTCAACCAAACGTAGAGCTCTACCCCGACTCTAGGGAATCTCCACCTTCGAAAGTGTAGCGCCAATTTTACAGACCTTGTCCCACCCAACATGAATTTGGTATCAATTCTCCAGCTGTTTTGAACTTGCTCAATTATCTGGTTTTTTTCTCTAAGCATGTTGCGTTGGTAGGTGGGTGTTCTGCTTTGGTTTAGAGACCTATTGGGCAAGAACTACGGGAATATCTGTTTCAAAATATTGACTCCTAACTCAGGAAGGCACTGTTAGAACATCACTGGACATCTTACATCCCATCACCCAGCCTTGGAGTGCCAGATGCGTGCCTCCATTGCAATGTATGGACATAGTTGCATCCAGTCACTGCAGGGCACATTGAACCTCGATACTCCAATGGCTATGGAAGTGATGCTGTAGCGTCCTTGGAATGATATGGACAGCACAGCATTCCCCTCCAACTTCTGTAGTTTGTCCCTCTCATTCCTTGGTGACAAATCTGTTTTCCCTCCAAATTTCTCCTTTGCTCTGTGCTTAGGCCTGTGTGCTGAAACAGTGCACCCCCAGCCACCATTTGTGTTCACAAGCCAGTGAAGCCAGCCCCCTTGCCCCCCCCCCCTCCCCCAGCAGCAGGGATTTTCTACATCAGAGGGTGTTTCTGTGAGCTGTTGAAACTGTATTTACTGGGGCCTGTGCACTTCGTTTTTTGGCCAGCAGGGGGAGTAAAGCTTTATTCAAACAGTATTGTTAGATTTCGAGTTAGTGAAGCCTTTACCTGCTGAAGTCCAAAGTTGTGGATTGAGCCTGTCTGTCTCCTAGGAGATTCTGAACAGGAGCAAGCAGCTTTCAACTCCCTGGCCAGCAAACCTTGTCTGAGGTAGCTGGGACCTTATATGGTGTGCTGATGGTTGGCACATGTGTACACTGATTGGTGGTTGTATCTGGTGTTTCTATTGGGTTAGGGTTAATGTCCTCATTGGCTGGGTATTTGAGGGTTCTGATTGGTTTCTCGGTCTGTGATTCAATCATTGCAGGGTTGGGACTAGGGCTGGGGTTCGGATTTCTATAGGAAGTAGGGACTAGGGCTTCCTATGTTATTGGTTGTTGGGAGTAGGGTGGGACTAGGGCTACGGTTAGACCTTTAATTGGAAGTAGCGATTTAGTGCTTCTGGTGTGATTGGTTGTTGGACCAGTTGTGGGACTAAGAGTAGGGTTAGGCTTTCTATTGGAAGTAGAGACTAGAGCTACTTGTACCATTGGCTGCTTGGACTTGGGTTGGGACTAGTGGTAGGACTATGACCTTAATTGGATGTCGAGATCAGGGTTTTTGAACTGATTGGGTGCTTGGACTAGGGTTAAGTTTGGCTGCAAGGTCCTGGTCTCCTATTGGTTCAAGATGTTAGGGCTAGTGTTGTGATTGGATAGTGTTAGGGCTAGGGTTCCCATTGGCTGAAGGGGTCCCCTGATTACTAGGGCTACAAAAAGGGCCAGGCTTAGGGCGTCTCAGCTAAGGGTGGAGAGGACAAGGGTAGGTGCCTGTTTGGGCCTGTTCGAGACTGGTCGGGACTAGGGCCTGAAATGCTGCCCTTTTTCTCTTAAAAAAAAAATAAAACATCCTTCACTCTTTTATCTCTCCACTATCCTTTTTCTATCAAAATTAACAGACTAACATGTTCACTTCTCAATTTCCATGTTCCATATTCAGCTATACTAATATACTGCCCAAATAACTGAATAACATATCTACTACTCAAATTACTTCATATTTATACTATACTAATTTTCTACACTAATCCTTTATGGGTTCCGGAGTGGCGTGCTACTCGCCAAAAAAGCGCTTCAACACCCATCAGGGGTAATAAGTGCTATATGAATGCAAATCTTTCTTCCCCTTTTATCCATCCGCTATCCTTCTCACGCCAAGTAACACACTAATATCCACCACTGAAATACGTCATATTTCACCATATTAATTCACCACTAATCCTTTATAGGCTCCCTGAATAGCATGCGTCAACAAGCGAGCGATAAATAAATACTAACCTTTGTCCTACTCTATCCTTCTGCTATCATTCCAAATCCAAATAACTGACTAACCTATCCACCACTTAAAATATACTTGCATGTTTCACTATACTAATTCAAAACTAATCCTCTGTGGGTCCCGGAGTAGCGTGCTACCCGCCGAAAAAGCGCTTCGACGCCTCGTCCGGGGTAGTAAGCGCTATATAAATGCGATTACAATACAATACAATACAATACTTCTGCTTCCTCTGCCCCTTGCCTGTGTCTTAGTCAGTCCCAGAGTGCTCTGCCAATCCTGCTGAAAGCAGCCTCCCTGTGCTTCCCTCCTGTCACCCCTCTTCTTCCCCGTGCCTGGTACCTCTCGTGCACGCCTGCCTCTCTCATTGTGATCCCTTAGCCCTTACTGCCACATCTTTCCATTTCCTTTGCCAGTGTGCACAGGGAAGCTGGTTTGGTAGGGGAGTGGATCATCCATGGAGTCCATCTCTTCCTATGCTCTCCCACCCCAAGCCTGCTGAGTCCAGTCCTTGGCCTGAAATGTCTTCCTGTTTCTATAGGTTGCTGTATCGCCATTACTGCTTTGCCAGCATTGGTACACTTACCAGAAACGACAGGTACCCCGATGGGGGAGAGGTCGTGATTGGAAGGCGTCTGTAAACTGGTCTTCTCTCCTTGAATGGCCGCAATGAAGAATGCGAGCGTGAGGAAGTGTACCCCGCTGCTTACTTTACCTGGAGTGTGAGGGTGACACGCGCTGCTGCTGCTTACACCTGCTGTGTCTGGTTTGTGTGGTGGGAGTCTGCACCGCTAGTGCTGTACTTCTTCGGTGAGGGAGGGACTTTGTACCGCTCATGTCCATGCTGTGTCTGTTCAGTGAGGGAGGGGAGTTTGCACTGCTCATGTCCATGCTGTGCCTGTTCTCTGGGGGAGGGACTTTGCACTGCTCAAGTCCATGCTGTGCCTGTTCTGCAAGGGAGGGGAGTTTGCACCGCTCATGTCCATGCTGTGCCTGTTCTGTTTTGGGAGGGGACTTTGCACTGCTCAAGTCCATGCTGTGCCTGTTCTGCAAGGGAGGGGAGTTTGCACCGCTCATGTCCATGCTGTGCCTCTTCTGAGAGGGAGGGGACTTTGCACCGCTCAAGTCCATGCTGTGCCTGTTCTGCAAGGGAGGGGAGTTTGCACCGCTCATGTCCATGCTGTGCCTCTTCTGAGAGGGAGGGGACTTTGCACTGCTCAAGTCCATGCTGTGCCTGTTCTGCAAGGGAGGGGAGTTTGCACCGCTCATGTCCATGCTGTGCCTCTTCTGAGAGGGAGGGGACTTTGCACTGCTCAAGTCCATGCTGTGCCTCTTCTGCAAGGGAGGGGACTTTGCACCGCTCAAGTCCATGCTGTGCCTGTTCTGCAAGGGAGGGGACTTTGCACCGCTCAAGTCCATGCTGTGCCTGTTCTGCAAGGGAGGGGACTTTGCACTGCTCATGTCCATGCTGTGCCTGTTCTGTTTTGGGAGGGGACTTTGCACCGCTCAAGTCCATGCTGTGCCTGTTCTGTTTTGGGAGGGGACTTTGCACTGCTCATGTCCATGCTGTGCCTGTTCTGCAAGGGAGGGGACTTTGCACTGCTCATGTCCATGCTGTGCCTGTTCTGTTTTGGGAGGGGACTTTGCACTGCTCAAGTCCATGCTGTGCCTCTTCTGCAAGGGAGGGGACTTTGCACCGCTCAAGTCCATGCTGTGCCTGTTCTGCAAGGGAGGGGACTTTGCACTGCTCATGTCCATGCTGTGCCTGTTCTGCAAGGGAGGGGACTTTGCACTGCTCAAGTCCATGCTGTGCCTGTTCTGCAAGGGAGGGGACTTTGCACTGCTCATGTCCATGCTGTGCCTGTTCTGCAAGGGAGGGGACTTTGCACTGCTCATGTCCATGCTGTGCCTGTTCTGTTTTGGGAGGGGACTTTGCACCGCTCAAGTCCATGCTGTGCCTGTTCTGTTTTGGGAGGGGACTTTGCACTGCTCAAGTCCATGCTGTGCCTCTTCTGCAAGGGAGGGGACTTTGCACCGCTCAAGTCCATGCTGTGCCTGTTCTGCAAGGGAGGGGACTTTGCACTGCTCATGTCCATGCTGTGCCTGTTCTGCAAGGGAGGGGACTTTGCACTGCTCAAGTCCATGCTGTGCCTGTTCTGCAAGGGAGGGGACTTTGCACTGCTCATGTCCATGCTGTGCCTGTTCTGCAAGGGAGGGGACTTTGCACTGCTCATGTCCATGCTGTGCCTGTTCTGTGAGGGAGGGACTTTGCACTGCTCAAGTCCATGCTGTGCCTGTTCTGTTTTGGGAGGGGACTTTGCACTGCTCATGTCCATGCTGTGCCTGTTCTGTGAGGGAGGGGAGTTTGCACTGCTCATGTCCATGCTGTGCCTGTTCTGTTTTGGGAGGGGACTTTGCACTGCTCAAGTCCATGCTGTGCCTCTTCTGCAAGGGAGGGGACTTTGCACCGCTCAAGTCCATGCTGTGCCTGTTCTCTGAGGGAGGGACTTTGCACTGCTCAAGTCCATGCTGTGCCTCTTCTGTGAGGGAGGGACTTTGCACCGCTCAAGTCCATGCTGTGCCTCTTCTGAGAGGGAGGGGACTTTGCACTGCTTATGTCCATGCTGTGCCTGTTCTCTGGGGAGGGACTTTGCACTGCTCAAGTCCATGCTGTGCCTGTTCTGCAAGGGAGGGGAGTTTGCACTGCTCATGTCCATGCTGTGCCTGTTCTGCAAGGGAGGGGACTTTGCACTGCTCATGTCCATGCTGTGCCTGTTCTGTTTTGGGAGGGGACTTTGCACTGCTCAAGTCCATGCTGTGCCTCTTCTGCAAGGGAGGGGACTTTGCACCGCTCAAGTCCATGCTGTGCCTGTTCTGCAAGGGAGGGGACTTTGCACTGCTCATGTCCATGCTGTGCCTGTTCTGCAAGGGAGGGGACTTTGCACTGCTCAAGTCCATGCTGTGCCTCTTCTGCAAGGGAGGGGACTTTGCACCGCTCAAGTCCATGCTGTGCCTGTTCTGCAAGGGAGGGGACTTTGCACTGCTCATGTCCATGCTGTGCCTGTTCTGCAAGGGAGGGGACTTTGCACTGCTCAAGTCCATGCTGTGCCTGTTCTGCAAGGGAGGGGACTTTGCACTGCTCATGTCCATGCTGTGCCTGTTCTGCAAGGGAGGGGACTTTGCACTGCTCATGTCCATGCTGTGCCTGTTCTGTGAGGGAGGGACTTTGCACTGCTCAAGTCCATGCTGTGCCTGTTCTGTTTTGGGAGGGGACTTTGCACTGCTCATGTCCATGCTGTGCCTGTTCTGTGAGGGAGGGGAGTTTGCACTGCTCATGTCCATGCTGTGCCTGTTCTGTTTTGGGAGGGGACTTTGCACTGCTCAAGTCCATGCTGTGCCTCTTCTGCAAGGGAGGGGACTTTGCACCGCTCAAGTCCATGCTGTGCCTGTTCTCTGAGGGAGGGACTTTGCACTGCTCAAGTCCATGCTGTGCCTCTTCTGTGAGGGAGGGACTTTGCACCGCTCAAGTCCATGCTGTGCCTCTTCTGAGAGGGAGGGGACTTTGCACTGCTTATGTCCATGCTGTGCCTGTTCTCTGGGGAGGGACTTTGCACTGCTCAAGTCCATGCTGTGCCTGTTCTGCAAGGGAGGGGACTTTGCACTGCTCATGTCCATGCTGTGCCTGTTCTGTGAGGGAGGGACTTTGCACTGCTCAAGTCCATGCTGTGCCTGTTCTGTTTTGGGAGGGGACTTTGCACTGCTCATGTCCATGCTGTGCCTGTTCTGTGAGGGAGGGGAGTTTGCACTGCTCATGTCCATGCTGTGCCTGTTCTGTGAGGGAGGGGAGTTTGCACTGCTCATGTCCATGCTGTGCCTGTTCTGTTTTGGGAGGGGACTTTGCACTGCTCAAGTCCATGCTGTGCCTCTTCTGCAAGGGAGGGGACTTTGCACCGCTCAAGTCCATGCTGTGCCTGTTCTCTGAGGGAGGGACTTTGCACTGCTCAAGTCCATGCTGTGCCTCTTCTGTGAGGGAGCGACTTTGCACCGCTCAAGTCCATGCTGTGCCTCTTCTGAGAGGGAGGGGACTTTGCACTGCTTATGTCCATGCTGTGCCTGTTCTCTGGGGAGGGACTTTGCACTGCTCAAGTCTATGCTGTGCCTGTTCTGCAAGGGAGGGGAGTTTGCACTGCTCATGTCCATGCTGTGCCTGTTCTGCAAGGGAGGGGACTTTGCACTGCTCATGTCCATGCTGTGCCTGTTCTGTTTTGGGAGGGGACTTTGCACTGCTCAAGTCCATGCTGTGCCTCTTCTGCAAGGGAGGGGACTTTGCACCGCTCAAGTCCATGCTGTGCCTGTTCTGCAAGGGAGGGGACTTTGCACTGCTCATGTCCATGCTGTGCCTGTTCTGCAAGGGAGGGGACTTTGCACTGCTCAAGTCCATGCTGTGCCTGTTCTGCAAGGGAGGGGACTTTGCACTGCTCATGTCCATGCTGTGCCTGTTCTGCAAGGGTGGGGACTTTGCACTGCTCATGTCCATGCTGTGCCTGTTCTGTTTTGGGAGGGGACTTTGCACCGCTCAAGTCCATGCTGTGCCTGTTCTGTTTTGGGAGGGGACTTTGCACTGCTCAAGTCCATGCTGTGCCTCTTCTGCAAGGGAGGGGACTTTGCACCGCTCAAGTCCATGCTGTGCCTGTTCTGCAAGGGAGGGGACTTTGCACTGCTCATGTCCATGCTGTGCCTGTTCTGCAAGGGAGGGGACTTTGCACTGCTCAAGTCCATGCTGTGCCTGTTCTGCAAGGGAGGGGACTTTGCACTGCTCATGTCCATGCTGTGCCTGTTCTGCAAGGGAGGGGACTTTGCACTGCTCATGTCCATGCTGTGCCTGTTCTGTGAGGGAGGGACTTTGCACTGCTCAAGTCCATGCTGTGCCTGTTCTGTTTTGGGAGGGGACTTTGCACTGCTCATGTCCATGCTGTGCCTGTTCTGTGAGGGAGGGGAGTTTGCACTGCTCATGTCCATGCTGTGCCTGTTCTGTTTTGGGAGGGGACTTTGCACTGCTCAAGTCCATGCTGTGCCTCTTCTGCAAGGGAGGGGACTTTGCACCGCTCAAGTCCATGCTGTGCCTGTTCTCTGAGGGAGGGACTTTGCACTGCTCAAGTCCATGCTGTGCCTCTTCTGTGAGGGAGGGACTTTGCACCGCTCAAGTCCATGCTGTGCCTCTTCTGAGAGGGAGGGGACTTTGCACTGCTTATGTCCATGCTGTGCCTGTTCTCTGGGGAGGGACTTTGCACTGCTCAAGTCCATGCTGTGCCTGTTCTGCAAGGGAGGGGACTTTGCACTGCTCATGTCCATGCTGTGCCTGTTCTGTGAGGGAGGGACTTTGCACTGCTCAAGTCCATGCTGTGCCTGTTCTGTTTTGGGAGGGGACTTTGCACTGCTCATGTCCATGCTGTGCCTGTTCTGTGAGGGAGGGGAGTTTGCACTGCTCATGTCCATGCTGTGCCTGTTCTGTTTTGGGAGGGGACTTTGCACTGCTCAAGTCCATGCTGTGCCTCTTCTGCAAGGGAGGGGACTTTGCACCGCTCAAGTCCATGCTGTGCCTGTTCTCTGAGGGAGGGACTTTGCACTGCTCAAGTCCATGCTGTGCCTGTTCTGCAAGGGAGGGGACTTTGCACCGCTCAAGTCCATGCTGTGCCTGTTCTGTGAGGGAGGGGACTTTGCACCGCTCATGTCCATGCTGTGCCTGTTCTGAGAGGGAGGGGACTTTGCACTGCTTATGTCCATGCTGTGCCTGTTCTCTGGGGAGGGACTTTGCACCGCTCATGTCCATGCTGTGCCTCTTCTGAGAGGGAGGAACGTTTGCTTTGCTCATACACATGATGTAACTGTTCTCTGAGAGAAAGGAACTGTCAGTGCTGATACCCATTTGGTCGCAGTGGGGTGTATGTGAAGAAACATGCACTGCTGATCCCCATGCTGTCCCTGTTCGTTGAGGGAGGGAAGCTTGCATTGCCATTGACATCTTGCACCTTCGCTCTGAAGGATGAATGGTTGCACTGCGTCTGCTGTCCTCTATCCGTGAAGGAGGGTAATGTGCGCTGGTGCCACCCATGCTGGGGAAGCTTTCACTCCTGATGTCCATGTTTCCTGTGGTTGCGGGGACGTTGCCCTGCTGAAGCCATGCTTGCCTTATCTGTGAGGTATGAGACCTGCACTGCTGGCGCCCCTGTTGTACTTGTTGTATAGGAGGGAAGTTTGCACTGCTGATGCCCACCATGCCTGTCTGCGAGGGAGGGAAGCTTGACCTGCTAATGCCTATGCTAAACCTCTTCACTGGTGATCTAAAGTGCACATGCTGCTGCTACCCATTGATGATGAATTGTATCACTTATATAGGGCGCTTCTACGCAAACGGATTTAGTTGCTGGAGATGTAATAAACTGCAAACGAATGGAAAGGGAAATACAACGAGGATGAAAACCCGTAGTTCAGAAAGAGGAAGAAATACATTCATTTTAAATTTCGAAAGCTATCGGGTTTAGAAACTAGTGTTGAAATGAGCGAGCAAGGAATCTAAGTGGCTCAAGTAACAAATTGCAAATTGCTAAATAAAACAATCTTTTGTCTATGGATTAAAGATGAAAATTGGTATGCCTAAGTAGGCTTTTAATGGAGAATTTGATTTCCGTCATAGTTTGAGAAACCAATAATGTAACCATCATTTGGGGTGTAGATTAAGGGTGATTTGTTTAGTAAACACATGCACTTGAAAGTATAGTCATTCATCGTAAGCCTAGGATGTTTAATTTGGACCCTGAGATGTGGTCTCGGTGAACGCTTGTGATGAATTGTACCACTGCATTTTATGCAGTATTAGGTTCGTTGATAAGGGACTTGCCCATCGCCAGATAAATACAATTGGAATAATGTATTTAGGAATTTGCCCCAACTATCATTAGACGTGCTGATTGTGGCAGGCGGTGGTGAATGCTATGTCCTTGCACCAAATGGAAGTATATATCTTTTTGCAGAGATAGGACACTTGGCCCTTCATTGAGATATGGTCATAAAGGATCACGCTTTAATTCCAGACCTTTGCTTTTGCTCAATACATTACCCAAAAATAGGTTACGTCCTGAATCCCCAATGCTCTCAAAGTCCCTTGAATAATGACGGATAACATCATTCTTATCTTGGGGTAGAGGCAGTCACTTAGTAAGACTTCAGGTGTCCAGACAGAAATGATCTGAAGCAGTTTAGTGAAGAGACATTGTCGCCCCAATCCCCTCGGCCTTCGCACCCGTGAAGAGTGGGAGAGCGCATTAAAGGCTACAGAGAGGTTGAGTAGGACTAACAGACAAAACGTCCCTCATCAGATGCATTTTGAATGTTATTCTACTGTGTCTGGTGACGCTGTTTCCTTCGTCTCTTGGGCCTAAAACCTGCCTGTTAGTGGGGGCAGGTTGCACTACTAGTGCTCATGTGGTACCTGTTTTTTGAGGCAGTGAAACTTGTAGCACTGAAGCCCATGTGGTGGTTGTTTTGCGTGCGTGAGGGAAGCTTGCATGCCTAATGGCCGTGCTGTTCATTTTCATTGAGGCTCTGAAACGTGCACTGTTGATGGCCCTGGTGTAACGGTTACACTTATCAATGCGCGCCCTGTTCTGTATAGGAGAGACTCCTGTGATATGCTGTGCCCTTTTTGTGAGGGAGGAACTTAGCATTGCTGTTCTGTTTGTGAGAGAAGCTTGCTCTGCTGATTCTTGTGGTACCACTCATGAAGGGAGGGAATCTTGCAATAAGATTCCCCATCTCCTGTCAAGGTTGACTCCCTGATGGCAGGGCTGTCTTCTCATGGGTCCATCATTTCGGAGGATGCCTCACCCTCAGATCGAGTCGATAGGAGAGTGGCGGTGGCAGTAAAACGGTCTTACGCAGCTGCTAACTTATCCATTAGAGCGTCTGCCTACCTGTCCTATGCTGTCCAGTCCCAAATGAAGGATTTCCAATCTCTGGCTGAGCTTTTGGAGCAGGGGGCTGACGTCCTGCCTACTCTGGCTGTCATGGGACAACAAACAAGACAGCTATCTGATATTTCTTTCAATACCTTGGGGACCAAGGCCGCAGCTGGGGGGGAGGGAGGGTGTGGTAGCTATTCAGGCTCGACATCAGGTGTGGCTGCATTATTGGAAAGCCAAAGCTGCCCAGAAAGCCCTTCTTATGAAGATCCCTTTTTCTGCGACCAAATATTTTGGTTCCTCCCTGGAGGAAATTGTGAAGACGTCGGAGAAGGGATTCGGGTATTTCCGTACCTAAGGTAACCTTTTTATGCTGACGTCCCTGTTGTTCATGTCCTATGATGGAAAGAAGGTTGAACTGGGGTGTTTATGCTGTAGGTGTTCTGTTAGGGATGGAAACTTCAACCACTTACGTTGCACCTGTTCTGTGAGGGAGTCACCTTGTACTACTCCCATGCTGTTTCTATTATGCCACTGAGGGTAACTTGCCCCTCTGATACCCAGGATGTCCATATTTTGTGAGAGAGGGGAGCTTGCACTGGTGAAAATCAGTAAATGTTCTTTGAGGAAGGAACGCTTTTAATGCTGTGCAAGTAATACTTCTGTGAGGAAGAAAAGCTTGGATTGTTGATGTCAATGCTGTATATGTGCTATGAATAAGGACAAATGCGTTTCTGATGTTCATACTGTACCTGCCGTGCATGAGACCTGTTTGAGGTTGTGAAACACACTGCTGATGCCCGCGTGGCTCCTGTTCTGTGTATGTAATGGAAGCTTGAACTACTGATCATCATGCTACACCTGTTCTTCGAGGGAGGGAGGTTTCTACTACTACTGCATATTGTAGCAATGAATGCCAACAATGCTGATGCCAAGCTTGCATCTCCGAGCCCGCCCCACACGCTGTACCTGCTGTGCCAGGAAGAGAAGCTTGTACAGCTAATGCACACGTGGTGTCTGTTTTGTGATCGAGGAAATGTTTACTGCCGATTCCCATGAAGTGCCAGGTATGTGATTGATGGAAGTTTGTCCACATTGTACAAGGTTGTCAAGGAGGGAAACGTGCATTTGCCAATTTTGTAGATGTTCTGGGATGAATCAAAACGTGCACTGCTGATGCCCATGTAATACTTACGTTTGTAAGTAAAGTTAGTACTGTTGATGCCCTTGTTGTAAATGTTCTGCTGGTAAGGGCACTCCACCTGCTGATGCCATGTTGCACCAGTTCTTCGGCATGGTGGTGTCGGATGTTTACACTACTGTTACTATGCTGGGTCTGTTTTGAGAGGCAGGAAATGGATGGGCATGCATTAGTTGGTCAGTGAACGATGTAAGCTTGCACATCTGATACCCACCATTGTACCTTTATGGGAGGGATGGAAGCTTGTACAACTGAGCACTATGTGGTGCCTGGTGTCCAAGAAAAGGAAACGCCCAATTGATGCTATTGTGGTATCTTTCTGTGTATGCAAGGGATGCTTGTGCAACTGACTCCCATGCTGTACCTGTTATCTGAGTGAGGGTCATTTGCACTACCAATGCCATGCTGCACTCACTCTTCCCATCCTAAGAATATCTGGGGGCCACTGCGTGACTACCTGCATACATTAGCTCCAACCTCCCCGCCATCAGCCCCTTCCTCTGTCCCTCCAAACATAGCCCTCCCCTTGTTTCACACTCATCGGTTCCTTCAAAATTTGGCGCACTGATTCAGGTCCTCCACGATTCTCTCTACTGATACCTTTGATGCCTTTGGTTATCTTGATTATATTCCTGTGCATTAATATGATTGATGACGTCCTGGAGTTGTGTCTGGAAGCAGTGTATTCCTAACGCTTGTTCTGCTTTATATTTTAAAATCAATAAAGAAATGTATCCCCAAAAAATTCATGCTGTACTAGTTCTCATGGAAGTGCAACTTGCATTGCTCATATCTCTGTGGTATATTTGATTTATTTGTAATTGAAGCTTGCTCTGCTTAACCCCATGCTTTATCTATTTGGCGAGGAAAGGTGCCAGGCTGTACCTTTTCTGTGAAAGAAAGAAGTTTGCATTCCTTATGTCCGTATTGTCCCATGTTCTCTGCTGTAGGAAAGCTTTAATTCTGGTTGCTTGGCTGTTATGTGAGGACAGGAACGTTAACACTGTTAATGCCCAAAATAAATTCATCTTCTGTGCTGTTGTTGTTCTAGCAAAAAAGTCAGAAGATAACTCTGCCAGGGAATGTGCCACTTAATTTGCATGTGTTGCTGCATAGTTAACAAAGCCTTGCATTATAATTGTTCCTCCACACTATATAATATTAATAGCCCAGACAATGTTACAGCTCTGTAGAGTGATTTGTGGATCCCTATATGATGGTAAAATACTTAATTTACAGAGAACCGTGACATTTTTTCTCATATTTCATAGTTCTCTGTGAAATCTGAGTTTTTAGATCACTGCATGTTGTGCAAGTGTGTATGTATATTATGTGTGTGTGTGTGTGTGTGTGTGTGTGTGTGTATATACATATATTTGTGTGTCTGTCAATACAATACCCTTTTAGGCTTATAGTGCCACATAAAGTATGCAAATAAGGAAGCAGGGCACTCTGGGTAGTTCCCAAGTTTAGTTGAAGAGAAGTTTTTCAGCATAGAATTAGTTCAGTACCACTCACACCGAGCTAGAAAGGTGTGGGGTGTGTGTGTGTGTGTGTGTGTACATACACACACACACACACACACACATATTCTGTCGCTGCTTTATAGATCTAGGGCCAGATGTAGGTGGCCGTTTCAGGCCATTTACCGACCGGTAACGGCCGATTTTGGCTGTTACCGATCGGTAAATGGGTGACAGGTATGTAGGGGGAATTTTTTTACCGATTCGGTAATCCGTAAAATAAAAATTCGGTAAATTTACCGAATCTGAGGCACCCAGATGTAGGTGGGACTCTTCTGAGTCCCAGAGGCCTTACTGAATCGGTATTTTACCATCAAATCCAATTTGATGGTAAAATACCAATTCCGGTGTGCATACACATGTGTGCATGCACACCTATGCCATGTGACAGGCAGACCTGCCCTTAGGGCATGTATGCCTGCCACATGGCACCCAAGCCTGTTTTGGGGTGCCAGAGGGTGTTGAATGGGCATTACCGATTCGGTATTTACCGAATTGGTAAATACCAAATTTTTCCGATTAGTTATTCCAGCACATCTGGAATACCTACATATCCACCCCTCAGATTTACCGAATCGGTAAAATTCGGTAATTTTCGGTAATTCAGATTCGGTAAATCTATTTTACCTACACCTGGCCCCTAGTTAGGTCAGAGTTTTTATAGGAAAAGCATTTTTTGTTTTGTTAATAATTTTGGCAGGGTTTGTCGGAACTTCTCAAAACTTTCCAATGAAAGGTTCATTCCCCTCAGCTACTACCTGGGAAGTTTCAGGCCGATCCATCAAGCAGGGGCTGAGAAAAGGGGGTGTCAAAACATGTTTAGGTCAATGCAATTTCCCAAATGAATTTTAAGACGCATTTCAGAAAACAACGCTCCCGCTAGATTTCTGGGGACACCAGTGTTTTTTCCCCTTCAATTCAAGTGAGATAAAAGTAATCTGCAAAGAATAACCATGTTTCCTTTCACGTAGGCATACATGGTAGCCTCCATCTTGGAATGGTAAATTAAAACAACATTTCTGTTACATTATTATGAATGAGTCCACATGCGTGATGCTGCTCCGACCACTGTAGAGTCATGGCACATATGTGTGCATTAGTTATTATGAGTGCATGTGCATTCCTCACCGCTCTTTTAAAAAAAAAATGCCAATCAGTTTAGTCATCGGCAATATGGGTATAACCATTCTTTTGCTGATGGTGAACAGCAGTAGCAACAAGCATTGCCAAAGCCAAAGCCGACTGCTGCTGGTTTTGTCAATGCTTGTTCTCACTGGGACCAGTGAGCCTATGTTATTAGTCTGGCTTCCCCACTTGACCAAACCGTTTGACTATTGGCAAATGCCTTAATCAAGCTCTGACACAGTCACTTATCAGCCAAAACTGGAATTTCAATGTAAATTTGTTGGATGTGCTTTATCCCAGTAAGACGTCTTAGCCAATATCCTTTGAAAAGTGTTCTAGCCTGAGGAGTCAACTGTTTGTGTGCGACACGGTCCAGTGATGATGTCATGAGAGTCTCTGTAGGGGAACATAGCGCTGGCTGCTCACATGCGCAGATGCTGGAGGTGGCCAAGGCAAACGCTGACATTGTTTGAACCAGACATTGGGGGATTGTTTATTCTTCAAAAAGAAGTGGCATACATATGCATGTGCTTCAATCTAACATCGTATTAAACTTTGCAAGATCTCCCCTTTTTCACATAATGCAGTTGGAGTGGTGCATGCATTATCCTCCACACCCTCCCACCTCTAATACTCTTCACCATTAACGTTTAGAGGTCTGATGAGACAGAGGCAAGGTACCTCACCCTCTGTTTTGGAGACAGACTTGTGAGACAATAGTTTGCTATTTCTCGTATATTTTTTGGCACTTGTCCTCACAATTGTACACTCGTTGGTGTTCACAAATGGTGGCATGTCTGCACATGCTGGACTCTGGCAAGAAAAATCTGTGATTTCTTTCTTTGGCTTCCAGAGGTGAATATTCACATCGAGGCCCTCGCCTAAGTTTGGAAGCGACGCCGACTAACTGGGGAATACGGAATATCATTCCCAGCTGTGGTTTGCTGGCAGTCTGACGCATAAACGCTGTTTCCATTAACGCTGAAACGTATCAAAACATTGTTCTAAATGTTGCACAACGTGTGTGATAGTTCAGTGCCAATTAAGAAACGACACTCTGATCTGATATCTAAAGGGATGTGTTAAGGGCTTAGTCGCAGATGAAACAAGCATTGGAAATGCAATAGGTCTCGCCTTTGTTAAAGTTAAAGCAATTTGTTTTGTAAATGGTATTGTTTTTTAGTTTTGTATCAGTGTATGTTTTTGATTTGTCGAGATTTTATGTTATTAGAATTGTGTTTGTTAACTGGGTAGTAGTTTAAAGCATAATTTAGTAGGAGAGGAGCAATGTTTAAGATTTTGGAAGGAGAATGATGAGAAAAATAGCATTAGAGGGAATGTAGTATAGTGAGGAGTAGAATAGTATGATGCAGAAGACAGTTTTTCGCATTTATGAGAGTCTGAGCTATTGGCATCGTAAATGACAATGCCTTTTATTTATGTGTTGTTTTTAAAAAACGATAAATACAACTTGTCATTTACAATGCCAATAACAAACTTTTGCAAAAGCCTAAAAATTGTTGGTAAGTGTGTAGACACCGCGGCTCCCCAAACCACGCCAATCCTTACTGTCTGTAAGAGTTAATTACGATTTTTAAACCCATTTTATGAACAGTTAGAATTGATTTGGTTCGGAATTCCAAAAGACATTATAACAATACACACGCTCTCTGGTATGTTCTGTTGAGGCAGAATAAAAATGAAATTGCTGTTATGGAATAAATGCGGTCTGAAGTAAAATTCAGGAATCGGGGGCCCTTACATTATTTTAATTCACTTTAATTTAGCAGATTGGAGAGGTGGGCAACATATGCAGAGCTGGCTCAAGTGAAGCACTAATTTCCCAAGGTTTGTGTGACAGACAAGGTGTGGCAGCAGGGAACTATAGGGAGAGGGGTGAGCGGAGAAAGGGCGCATCAGGAAAGAGGAAAGCGGAAGAGAAAGCGAGGTAGAGAAGAAAAGCAGCACTGAGTGACATATAGATGTTGTGTATGATTTAAAACCCCATACTTGTTACTCGGGAATACTTCAGATCTGTAGGGAGGGGTGTTAAATAAGTCCAGTTTCATGAAAGAGGGAGGGCGAGGCCGAGGTTAGAGTCTATCGGGTGTGTGTAAAGCGATATGGAAGCAAATGACACACTTTAGGTGTCCTCTAGTGCCATGAAGCGGCTCAGGGCTTAACACAGCGATATCAAATAAACACTAATGCATAGTAAGTAACTTCACCCAGATGATGACGCCCCTCTCCCCTCCCGTGGACAGCTCAATACAAGACAACGGACTCTCAGCGCCTTGAAGCATTTCCCACGCCACGTGGTGCAAGTTAGAAATGTGCATAAAAGAACATGTCCACCACTTTTCAGACTTTTGTCCTGATAAGCGTACGATATTTTATGAAATAACGTGCCACGCATGTCATAGGCTGCACACACTCCCTGTGCCAACCTTCCATTCTTCACACAATTCAGGCTGCGCCTCAGACTTCTGCAAGCGAATGGGGTGCAGAGAGTGATCCGCAAACAAAAGTGGAGGTAAGGAGATGGTTGTGGGCGCTGCATGCATCCGAAGGGCAGTGAAGGCTTTGGATACGAAGGAGGATGGTGAGGGCTCTGCAAGAAAATGGGGATAGGTAAGAGGGCTGTGCTGGAAAGGGCAGTAAGGGGTTGGCGAGACAGCGAGGGCTCTGTTCAGCAGGAGAAGCAACAAGCGCCTAGGAAGGGGTGCTCTTTAAGTACTTAGAAGTCCGCTGCTAGAGAAAATTGTCTAACTCGGGACAGCGACCATCGCTATTGAACTGTGTGCCGCTACTCACCGTCACAGTCCTCGACATGCCGTGTACGGGACATGATACCTGCTCTCAACTGCAGGTATGCGAAAACACAAGAGATCTTCTGGGGTCTGTCTGGTGCTCTCACGTGCACCGCGCGCCGCCTCACCTTACAGGACAATGCACTCAACAGTCAGACCAGGGCTCCCCTGGGAAACAAGCCCTTCAGCCGCCTCCTGCAGAAGAACACACCCGTTTTAGTTTATTTCCTTCAGGGGTCAGCGTGCGACAGGGCAAATCATACCGGGATAGACCTTAAACAAGCGTGGTGCAGTCACGAAAGTGAGAGGATCTCTTGTCCTTATGGGGCCATGTGTTTCAAATCATGGCCCCATAAAGATAAGAAATCCTTTACGACAAAAGGAAAGCAGGCAAGCCAGTCCAAGTGGGACAGCACAAAAAGCCAAAGGGAGGCAACATACAAAGCTCTTTTCCAATGGCTGGCCACCGTTTAGCATAATAGGGTGACGCCAGCCAATGGGAACGAGGGGCGGGGCTTAAAGCCCTTTTGTAAAAGTACTCATTTACATTAAATCTCGCCGAGCAAGCTCCACATTTGCGCAGCAACGCTAGGCGAGACCTAAAAATGTTGGTACTGGCATTAAAGCATTTCTGCACTGTGGCCACAGTCTCTTGCCGCCTTTCACTCACAACAGCTCGTGGCCTAGCAGTGACATTTTTTGTACTTGTACGGTTGACAACCAATTGTGGACAATACCAATACTAACAGGGGGCTTTGGCCCAACCCATTGTTTGCCAATTGGTGGATTGCTTGCCAATTACATTTGCTTGATTCTTAGTCGATGTCTTTTCTTCCTCTTCCTGTGTTTGTACCACCCAAACTTCTTTACCATTGTTACCATAACACCCTTACCATTAACTATAATTATTTACCATCTATGTTATGTTAATAACTTTTATTCTGTTATGTTAATAACTTTTATTCGGCGCACAGCTGCCCCAGCGAAGGAGCGTCCTGGCGCCTTATCAAGTACCACAACACAACAAATCGATGCTGGAAAGAGAAGTGATCAGTCAACAGAAGCGAACAAATGTGTTTTTATAGCACGTCTGAAGAGAGTCAGGCTGTTAAGGGCACGAATATGGACAGGAAGGGAGTTCCATAATCCAGCCGCCAAAACTCGAAAGGAACGACCTCCTATCCTACTCAGTCTGAATCTAGTCGTAATCGCCAGATGAAGAGATTCCGACCTGAGAGACCGCATGGGGACATAGGGGGAGACAAGACCCGCAAGGGCAGGAGGAGAGGAGAGGTTCAGGATCTTAAATGTCAGACAGAGAGCCTTGAATTTAATTCTCTGTCTGACCGGCAGCCAGTGAAGGGAGGTCAGAACTGCAGAGACAGAACAACGTCTCGGGAGGCCAACAATGGCCCGCGCAGCGGCATTCTGCACCCTGTGCAGCCTGGTGGCCTCAGCCTGATTTACACCAAGCAGCAGAGCACTCCCATAGTCCAGCCGAGAAAGAATGGAGGCTTGGATCACCAGTTGCCGAGTAGGGGGGGTCGAAGAATTTGAGGACTGGTCTCAGTCCTCGCAGAATACCATAACAGGTAGCTGCAATCTTCTTTGTGTGGCTGGTAAAAGAGAGGTTGGGATCCAGCCAGACCCCCAAGTTCTTAACTTCAGCCGCTGGGATGGGGGTCACCCCCAATTCAGGAGGCCACCACTGATCTCCCCAAAGTTCCGCCTGCTTCCCTAAAAGCAGGACTTCGGTTTTCTTGGCATTTAACTGTAAGCAGTTAATACGCATCCAGTTCGCTACGGCTATAAGCCCTGCGCGGAATCTGGGAGCAGTCACCTCAGGGTCCCCACTGAGTGTCACCGCCAGCTGCGTGTCGTCGGCATACGATGTCATGGTTAAGCCACTTTGTCTGACGACAGCAGCCAGCGGTTTCACATACAAGTTGAACAAAGTGGGGCTCAACGCAGAGCCCTGAGGGACTCCCAGTCCCAAAGGATGGAAAGAGGACTGACCAGGTGGAATGGCCACTTTAAAAAACCGGTCCGAGAGGAAAGAGCGGAACCATTGAAGAGCCTTCCCCTCAATTCCCACTTCCTCCAGCCGCCGCACCAAAATGTCATGAGACACCGTGTCGAACGCGGCGCTCAGGTCTAACAAGAGGAGCGCCGCTGTCTGCCCCGCATCCAGCACCGAACGCAAGTGCTCAGTCATAAAGAGCAGAGCAGTTTCGGTGCTGTGTTGTGCGCGAAAACCATTCTGGCTCTCGTCTAGAATATTATTACGGGAAAGATGGGCAGACAAGATGGAGTTCACGTGTGCCTCAGTGACCTTGGCGGTCCAGGGCAGGAGGGAGATGGGGCGATAGTTCTCAGGTAGCAGGGGGTCAAGATTAGTCTTCTTCAAAATGGGGCTGACCACTGCTTGCTTCCAGGAAGCAGGAACCACGCCCTCAGTGAGTGAGAGATTAATCAAGTCCAGTATGGGCTCACGACAGAGGGGCGGGAGAAGTGTAATTAGCTCTGGCTTCAGCGGCTCTAAGGGAGAGCCAGATTTAATTTTGAGGCTCAGTGTCAAAAGCCTCGGCAGACAAAGCAGGCAGGGAGGACAGAGTTTCGCAGACCAAAGCCCTCTCATCACTAGGCTCAGCTCCGGGCACAGATGGCATAAACCCTCGGTAGATTGCCTGCACCTTCTCCACGAAAAAGGATGCCAAGCTTTCACAGTGAGAGTCCGTGCAGATTTCTAGCGAGGTGGCCCGTTTCCCCATCAGATCTTTAAACACCTTAAATATTAATTTAGATGGGTTAGGGCTGTTCGAAAACTATTTACTCTTTACTATTACTATCATTTACTATCATTATAGTTTACCATTATCATTTACTTTATCATTACTATAACATCTAAACCATATATGTTTCGATTGGATGACTTGTATGCTTCCACAGCCCCACATCAAGGAGCTGCTTTTTAGGATCGAGCCTGCAATAGCATAAACTAGTGCAAGCATCTCGCTTGTGAGCCATTGTCGTTAACAAAAAAGGCTTGGAGCCTTCCCATTGCTTACCAGTTGTTTGCTTGCGTAGCACTTTTCTTTACAGCCTCGTAATTTGTCACGGCAGGTTTACATCATTTCCGTTCCTCTTTGTGGAGCAGAGACCAAGAACTGATTGATTCAAATTAATCAGTGCCTGTCTCCTGCTCCCAACATGATTGAGGTACTATTTTGTTCTGTTTAACATTAAGTACCCTGCAAATAGAAGGAGCGTGACTGGCAAAAACGTGCCCGGCTAGGACAAACAAAATTGCAAATATTTATTTTCTATAGTTAACTTTTTTATTTTGCCAAGTCTTCTTTTCTCACAGTGCACTCAAGTTTTCTTTTGATTTTGCTCATGGGCGCAATTCTCAAAAGATGAGGATTATTTTATTACAAAGCGAAATTGTTTCTTTCTTACTTGTAATTTCTGAAATGATGCTTTAGCACATAATCCTGCAATGGACCCCAATCCACCCACGTCAATCTGCCCCACCCCAATCCAATCAACCCCTCCTAACCATACACCAATCTGCCCCACTCAATCGAATCCACCCCAGACCAATCCAATCCATCCAATCCCTCTTCAATCCAAACCACTCAACACAGTCCAATTCACTCAAATTCTCTCAATCCGCCCCACTCCAATCTGCCTCAGTCCAATTCACCCCACTCCAATCCAAAACAATCTGCTCCACTCCAATCTTCTGCACTACAATCTGCCTGACTCCAATCAGAAACAATCTGCCTAACTCCAATCCAAAACAATCTGCCCCACACCAATCTGCCCCATTCCAAAACAATCTGCCCCATTCCATTCCAAAACAATCTTCCCCACACAATCCAAAACAATCTGCCCCCTTCCATCCTCGCCCACTCCAAACCAATACAATATGCTCCCTCCAATCTTCCCCCCCTCCAGTCTGCCTAACTCCAATCCGCCCCACTCCAATCCAAAACAATCTACCCACTCCAATCTACCCACACCAATCCAAAATAATCGGCCCCACTCCAATCCATCCCACTCAAATTTTACCCACCTCAATCTAAAACATTCTGGCCCACTCCAATCCTAAACAATCTGCTACACTCCATCCCACCCCACTCCAGTCCAATCCACCCCACTCCAATCAAATCCACCCACCCCAATTCAATCCACCTCACTTCACCCCAACCCAATCCAATCCACCCCACTCTAATCCAATCCACCACAATCCAGCCAAATCCAATCTACCCCCTCCACCCACCCCACCCACTCCAATCCGCCCCACCCTAATCCAATCCAGCCCAACCCAATCCACCTCAATCCAATCAAATCCAACCCACCCCAATCCAGTTCACTCTACCCCACTCCAATCCACCTCAATCCAATCCACCCCATTGCAATCCATTCTAGCTAAATCCAGTCTACCCCACTCCAGCCCACCTCAATTCAATCCACCTCGATCCAATCCAACCTACTCCAATCCAATCCACCTCATTCCAATCCAATCCACCCAACTCAGTCCAATCCACCCACCTCAATCTATCCCACTTCACTCCAATCCACCCCACTCCACTCCAATTCACCCCACATCAATCCAAACTACCGCACTTCCCCAAATCCAATCCACCCCACTCTAATCCAATCCACCACAATCCAGCTAAGTCCAATCTACCCCCCTCCACCCACCCCACGCACTCCAATCCGCCCCACCCTAATCCAATCCACCACAATCCAATCCACCTCAATCCAATCTAACCCACCCCAATCCAATTCACTCTACCCCACTCCAATCCAATCCACCCCACTACAATCCAATCTAGCTAAATCCAGTCTACCCCACTCCATCCCACCCCAATTCTATCCACCTTGATCCAATCCAACCCACCTCAATCCAATCCACCTCAATCCAATGCAATCCACCACACCCAAATCCAGTTCACCCACCCCAATCTACCTCAATCCAATCCATTCCATTCCAATCACACCTGCTCAATCCAATCCATCTCACTCCAATCCACCCACTGCAGTCCAATCTACCCCACCCTACCCTAATCCAATCCACGCCACCCTAATACACCCCACTCCATTCCAACCCACTCCACCCCAATCTACCCCACCCCAATTCAATCCACCCCACACCATTTACATTCTCTCCACTCCAGTCTAATCCCCCCACTCCACTGTAGTTCAATCCACCCCACTGTACTCAAATCCACCCCACTCAACCCAAATACAATCCACCCCACCCCAGTTCAGTCTACCCCACTCAATCCAATTCATCCAATCCACCCCACTCCAATCCACCACACTCCAATCCACCCCACTCCTATCCACCCCACTCCTATCCACCCCACTCCAATCCACGACACTCCAATTCACCCCATTCCAATCCACTCCACTTCAATCCACGCCACTCCAATTCAATACACCCCCCTCAAATCCAATCCACCCCACTCCAAATCAATCCACCCCCTACAGTCCAGTCCACCCCTCCACCACACCCCACTCCAAACCACCCTACTCTAATCCAATTCACCTTACCCCAATGCAATCCACCCCACCTCAAACCAATCTAATCCACCCCACTCCACTCCAATCCACCTTGCCCCATTTCTTTTCTCCCCACTCCATTCTGCTCCCCCAATCAAACCCACCTCAATCTACACCAGTCCAATTCACCCCACTATCCCAATCCACTCCAACCCACTTCACCCTAGTTCACCTCACTCCACTCCACTCTACGCCACTCCACTCTACGCCACTCTGAGTCATGCCACTCTGAGTCACGCCACTCTAAGTCACGCCACTCTAAGTCACGCCCACTCTACGACACTGCACTCTCCCAAGGAGCTCTGACACTGTGCTCCCCCTACTTCACTCTATGACACTCTACTCCAACAAATGCCGCCTACGACACTCTCCTCCCCCACTCTGCTCTAGGACTCTCAATGCTACTAACTTTTAGCCATGCTGAACTGTTGCCACACTGGTGAACAACATGGCAAAAACACATTGCCAAAGCCAATAGCTTTTGTATAGTCGAGACCTATTGGCTTTGCCAGGGCTTGTTTTCTTTTTCTTGCTGCAATCCATGTAAGTGCATGTGTTTTATTGTTCTCTCACTCTATGCTGTTTTCTCAATGAAATATTCCCTTCTACGTTCTCTGTGATGCTCTCCAGTTCCTCCAGCTTGCCTGTTGCTTCCACTACCCCTCCCCCATCCTGCTCTTGATGTTTGTTGCTGTTGCTTCACCTTCTCTCGTCACTCATTGATGTTGCTTGTCCTTCTTCCGTCCCTGGTTGTTGTTGTTTTACCCCCTCCCACACCCACCTCCCTTTTTGCTTGACACCCTCCTTCATTGTTGTTGTTTGACTACCTTCAACACTCCTGTCCCTCATTGTTGATTGATAATTATGTATAGAAGGGGTCAGGGTGACGCGAGGGTGCACAAACCTTCACATGAGCATAGTGGAGGATCCGTGCCCCTATATATACAAATCGTTTTTTCTCTTGATATCTCAAAACCACTGAATGGATTCACGCCAATTTACAACAAGCATTTTCCATGCAATAAGTCTTGCATTTGCGAGCGTTTAAGCTATTGGCATTAAAAATGACCATGCCTTTTATTTGTGTTTTTAAAAGGAATACATATATAAAAGGCATTGGGTTTTTAATGCCAAGAGCTCAAATTCTAGCAAATGCGAGACCACTATAATGATGGCCACCCCCCCTTTTTTAGACGCTGCTGGTATATTCAGGTGACTGTGAGCAGTGTCTAAACAAAGGGGCGCGGCCAACATTAAAGTGAAAGCGCTTCTGGCGCTTTCACTGAAAGATTTAGGAAAAATAAGTAATTTCAAGAGCTCTGTAGCACGGCCGCTTAAGTGAAAGTGGCCCATGCTGGTAATTAAACAATTAAATTAGCGCAGCCGCTAAAGTGAAAGCGGCCTGCCCTGGTAATGGGTGGAATAGGGGAAGAGTATTAAAGAAAATAGTGCTCATCATCTAATAAAGCAGACCGTGTAGCAACCGAAGTAAAAGGGCCAGTCCTCGTGGGAGGTTACAAAGTGAGACCAGACGGTACTAAGGAGGGAGTAACAAGCCTATATAGGAAATCAGAAGCCAGCATTTACGAAGGACAATGACATAAGCCAATGACCAATATGGGCGGAAGTGGGTGGGGCTTTGAGTATACTCCAATACAGCATACCGCGCAGAGTTAGCAGTGCATGCGCGCTGCCCCTAGGTTCGACCTAAAAAGGCTGATTTCTGGACCAACAGCTACCTTTCTGTCAAATTTGATGTAATTCCGTTCAACAGTTCGGGCTGTAGTCGTGTCTAAAATCTCTATGGGAATTAACATGGGGAAAACGTGTTTTGGGACCCCTACTTTTTCTCTGCCCCACTTAACTGATCACCACAAAACTTTCAAGACAGCAGCCCATGTGACCCCATACTAGTTTGGAAAATTTAGTGAGGATTCAGCAAACAACGCCAAAGTTATTGGCAAAACAAAAAAATGCTTTTTCTATGAAAACTACGTCCTAACTGTATACTGGGACATGGAGATAGATATATATATATATATATATATATATATATATACATATATTTCTGGATTCTCCTTGCCCCCCACTCGTCGGCAGAAGTCACAGCACAGCAGCAGTAAGTAGGTTTCAAATATTTCTTTATTCACACACCATGTGCAGGATGCAGCGCATCAAAAAACGGACGGCCTACGCGTTTCGGCTACTCTAGCCTTCCACTGGACCATAGAGTCCCAGGGATCTAGACCTTATCTTATAGTGTAAAGTAAAAGTACCCTTTTCCATGTCTATTAAAATCTAGACCAGCAACCTTGCTCATTGCATATGGCTTAATTTGAGCACCATTTTTGCTCTACATTTCTGTGAAGTACACATTAACAAAAAATTAACAAAAAATTGTGTTCATTAAACAACGAAGTCTGGGCTAATGTATAATCTCTCAAAATTTCTGTGAAGTACACATAGTGAGAACAACAATTCTGGGCTTGTATACACCTATTTACATGTATCTACATATTTACACACTTGGCATGAGATATCTAAAACATGCCTAATGCCTAATGTTCCTCATATGTTCCTAGTGGAATTCAACATTATTCCTAATCATGACGAATATGTTACCCAAATGTTGAAAAAAATGTTTTCCCTTGAACCAGATATTTCATATCAATTACATTTGTATAATCATCATGTGTTGTATATAAGATTATGAGGATAAAACATAGATCATATCCAGATGTGTAAGTACATCTATTCAGTGTTCTCTCCCTCAGGCATGATCAAATTCTATTGCTATTAGTGAGCAATAATGGTGCAACGTGTATGTACATTTTTTCACAATTTTCAAAGTCAATTCATGACCTCCAAATTATATGTACATCTAGGAATCTAAGCCATATTTTTAAGCTATAGATATGTACAAAAAGGGGATAAACATGGTAATTTACAGGATCTGAATCCTTACGTCAGTGAAGTACATTCCATATTCTATGATTCCTGATTATTTTACACCAATAATATCCCAATGTTAGATCCTAGTGACGTTATAACACCTATATGTCTTTACAGAAAAAATAATCATGCTCCTCCATTGTGGATGTTTGCTTATCTCACGACGTTAGCCCATATATATTTACATATGCCTTTACAACTTCCCTTGACTCATCAAGTTTGACGCCTATAATCAATTATTTACATGAATGGATCCAATTAATCAATTATTTACATGAATGGATCCAATTGTTCCCTCTCAATTAGTTCTTTGTATTTCCCCATCATTTGGGCTTTCATGAAAGCAGTGCAATTAGTTCATAAAAGGTGTACATATAGTTCAGCATCCAGGTTGTGTCCATCCGGGTGTTCAGTTCCCATACCAAGAATCATTCTAGATTCCAGTTTTCGTAACTGTAAAGTACGATCACCACCCCTCTCCGATGGTTTACTCAGTTTGATCCCTGAATATTTCAACAAATCTGGATTGCTGTTGTGATATTTGGCAAAATGTGTGGCCATAGGGTAGCTTGGGTCTCTGTTCTTGATCGCCCTTAGATGTTGTAAGATTCTTAGTTTTAGTTTGTTGATTGTGCTCCCTATGTAAAATTTCCCACATGGGCATTGTAGCCTATAGATCACATATTTCGATTCACAGGTTATGTGATCTCTTATTCTCCCAATTTTGCCATTTCGTAATCTGTACTCTTTTGCATTTGTGCCATGTTCACAGGCCTTGCATTTTGCACACTTCCAAAAGCCTGGCGTCAACCATGTTGATTTTTTTGGGTGTTGTTCCTTTAATGTCAAATGGCTTTAGGTTAAGATGTCACGTAATGAGGCAGTTTTCCTATATGTAATGCTTGGATGTTGGGTTAGTTCTTCTTTTAGAGTATTGTCCAGGAGCAGTATATTCCAGTTCTTTTGTAGAGCTTTTTTCATGTCCCTACTTTGTCTGTTGAAATCCATAATTAATCGTGTCTCTTCATCATCTTCGGTTTGCTCATCATTGTCGCATTTCTTCCTGCTGCCACCAGGAGTCAGAAGGTCAATCCTATTCTTTTGAACCACTCTGTTTTTTGCAGTGATGATGACTTCTCCTGGGTAGCCTCTTTCCCGGAAGCGTTGTGCCATCCTCTCAATCTCCTCTTTCATGTCGTTCTCTTCTGAGCAATTTCTCTTTGCCCGTAGCATTTGTCCATACGGGATGCTCCTTTTTCAAATTAGCTGGATGTCCGCTATTAGCATGAAGTATGCTATTGCATGAGGTTGTTTTTCTGTGAATTTTGGAGCACAGCTTTTTATCACTCACATACATTTCAACAGCCAAGAAGATGAGGTTGGTTGAGCTGATTGTCGAAGTGAAATGGAGATTGTAATCGTTTTCCTCTAATGAGTCAATGAATGTTTGTAATGTTTCCTTGTCTCCATCCCAAATAATGAACAAGTCGTCAATAAAACGACACCAAAGTCTGATTTTTGATCCATGCTCCTTTTCTTTGTCCAGTACTGCAGTTTCCCATGCTCCCATCAGGAGATTGGCATACGTGGGCGCAAATGATGTCCCCATTGCGGTCCCCTGCTTTTGGAGATACAATTGTCCGAGAAACAAAAATACCTTATGCGTTAAGCAATAATCCAACATATCCAAAAGCATTGCCGAGTGTTCCAAATGGCTTATGGACCTCATTTCCAAAGTTTTTTTGACTACTTCAACACCGTCTTCATGGCGTATAGAGGTGTACAAAGAGGCGACATCTATGGTCGCCATTTGATAGTTGGTTTTCCATTCAATCTTGGAGATTTTATTCAAGAAGTCCATTGTATCCCTCAGGTAAGAAGGTAAGGCAGTTACATAGGTCATTAAAAAGATGTCTATAAACCTTGACGTTGTTTCCAACAATGATCCTATGGAGCTGACAATTGGTCTTCCTGGTGGTTTGCTGAGGCATTTATGTACTTTCGGTAGAAAGTATATCGTCACAGTAATGGGATTGTCCGTTTTAAGATATAGATATTCATTGAAGTCTATAAGGCCTCTCTCCTTCCACACTAACAACATAGAGTGATATTCATTCATCCAGTTTTCTAATGGATTCACCTCTAGTCGTTCGTAGTGTTCTTCTTTGTTCAATTGCCTATTAGCTCCATCTATATAGTCTGTCACGTCTTGCACAACCAGATTTCCTCTTTTATCTGATGCTTTTATTATTATGGTGGGGTCATTCCTCAGTTAAGACATTGCTCTATATTCTTATGCTGTTAAATTCCGAGTGTTGTTCCTCTCATTATTGTGGTCAAAAGATTTGCCTGCAATCCTTATTATCTCTTCTGTCATGACCTCGTGAAAGAGGTCCACTTTGTTTCCTGGTGGAAGCTGTGGGCAAAATCTTGACTTCCTTTTTAGGCCACTTTCCCCTCCTACATTGGTGGGGATTCCCGATTCTTGGCAAAATTCAATATCCCTTTGGATTGTACTTGTATGGTCCTTTTGACTCAGGGAGACTGTGTCTTTTATTATTGCTAATGTGACAATCGCTGGTAAATCCTTGTGTCTAATGGACGATGTTGTTATCTTTGATTCCACGGGATCTGATTTCTTCTGGGGCTTTTCTGCATAAAATTTTTTCAGCTTAACCTTTCTGCAGAATTTATATAAGTCAATACGTGTGTTTGGAACATCCATATTTTTATTTGGGCAATAGGAAAGTCCTCTATTCAAAAGTTTCAATTGTGAATCAGACCATTCTTTACTTGAGAGGTTGATCACTATATTGTCTGATGCCATACGTTTTATTGCAGCTACTTTTGCTTTCCTCTGTTTCTTTTTGCTTTGGCTCCTCTTACCGCCCCTTCTTGTTCTGGCTTTGGTAGGGGTTTCTTTTGGAGTGATTGCTGTTCTCTTCCCCACGTGTTGGTTCTTCCTCTTCCCCGTTGCTGCGTAATCATTTGGGCCAACTGTATCTCCCCACGAAAATCCAGGGGTGTTGCATTAGTTTCTTCATCATTGGAGCTTATTTCTGAGCTGTCCACCACCTCCGTGTGCTTCGGTCCAGTATTCACATCCATTGCTACATGACTCCTCAAGGTGTCGTATTTCCGGGCGAATGTATATATTCGACCATTCGTATAGTCCAACCTATCCCTAGTGAATTTGTTGGACTTACGTTTTTCTACCTCCAGTTCATGTTTTGCCTCCTTCTTTTCCATGTTTTCAATGGTCTCTTTGTTCTCCTCTGATGAGGGAATATCTGCGAATTCCAGTTCTAAAGCTTCGATGATCGCTGTTATTTTCTCTAGTTTTCTTTCCGCGTGAATGATGAGAGTTCTCATCAATTTAAAGGAGCATTCATTGGTGTCAGTTTGCCATAGTTTTATAAGATCTGTATCCAAATCATTTAGCGTGGGCATGATTAATATTCGTAGTCCCCTTGGGATTCATTTGTATTCAATGTATTTTTCCAGAGTAGTCTTCTCCCACCATTTATTTACTTCCAATATTTTCTGTTGTTGTAGTTATCTCACTATGGTTTTAAAGGTTCTGTCTTTCTCTTTTTCCACCACATTGCCCCTTTGATTTTTTCCTTCCGCGGGAGAATCATCATTTAATAATTCGCTCGCCCTCATCTGGCGATTTCTTGATTTGTCTGCCATATTTTCTGGAGCTTGGTTGCGATCTTAAATCAGATTGATGTAGCCTTTCCTGGCTAGGTGTGCCTTTTTATTTCGTTTTACACTGGTTTCCCTGTCTCCCTACTCCTTAGGTTCTGCAGGTTACCAGGTTCATCTGCTGCTCCTCGTGAACACTTAGTGTTCAATCGGCTCCCAAAATGCTGCACTGGCCCTTTAAGAAATGACACGGTCTTCGTTCGTCACAGACCGCGCTCTTGTAGCTTTTTTTCTTTTCCCAGGGCGAGTTTGTTATGCCTGTCGCTTCAATGCGAAATGCCGAACACAGTAATGAGCGTGGGATATACTAATATTAGGCGGCATACAAGTATTTGCTTTTTAGTATTGAACCGCATTAGTTCTCCCGGAACCCGGTTACTGTACCCGCGGTTCGATTGCCGGCAGGGAGCTGCCGCCTCACACCACTAGAACGCTGCCGCGTACCTGTGGCGCAAAGCAAGTGACCCCCCAGCTAGCGCACTCACCAGCGGGACTTCACCGGTGTCCTCTCCACGACGTGCTTCACACACAGAGTTCCACTGTGTTCCGTCGCGGCAGTTCGGCAGTAGCAGCAGAGGTGTCAGTCGTTCTTGCTCCTTAGTTTAACCAACTGGATTTCGATATCCGACCGCTTCACCTCAGCTCACCTCAGCTATATATATATAATTAATATAAAATATATTAAACATTGCATTATCTCATCATTTGTCACATAATACAGTGGGAATGGTGCATGCATTAATCTTCACACCTGCCCACTTCTAGAGCTCTTGATGTGAAAGTTTAGATGCCTGATTAGACAGGGTCAAGGTGCCTCACTACATGTCTAGGATACAACTCTTTTTCTTTGATCTCTTGGGCACAGAAAATGCTCCACATACTTATGGGCAAGGTACATTTTTTAAAGCAACCACAGAAAATAGGATTATGCTGGCCATACTAACTCAATAGATCTCAACGTATAGAAAAATACACGTATACAAATCTATGCAATGATTATTACCTTTGGCTGCAGCTGGCTGAATTGATGAATCCTCAAAGCCATACTGAACCCAGTTCAAGATATTTGAATAAGGTGTGCTCAGAGCATTATCAGTCTTTGATAACCATTAAAGTAAGATTAGCGGATTGTTACCAATGTCAAATATCTCCCCTCTTTCTCTTCTCCCCATCGCAATCTAAGCATGCACTGGAGTAACAGAGCATGGTAGGAGATACACCAGAGAACACCAGGAGCACACCGTTTCTTGCAGGATGGTTCTATGTAGACAACAGAGCCTTTTGCCTTTTCCTTAAATCCTTTACTGTGTTGCTGAAAGCATTTCTGGGTATTTGATGAGTGGATCACAGGCTAGCACTTAGTTTACTCATGTCTTTAAACCTGAGTAAAACATTGGATTACCCAAACGCTCCGGCACCTAAGAGCTATGTGGAGGTACTCTAGATGCTGTTCATGCCATGGGAAAGGTTGGTGCCTGCTTTCCATCTAGAAGTCTTTGTGATGTGTGGAGTCAGTTGTGTGTGCGGGATTGTGTTTTCAAGGGAATTAAGTGATCAGGAATTAGCACAAGTAGATTAATTCACCAAGGGTCTTTGTCATAGATATACAGTAGTGGGTGAGTAACAATAACCTCAGTGCCCTCTCTCTGCATCATCTTCGGTGCCATGCTGGCCTGTCCTTTAAGCAGCATGAACCGATGTAAATTCTGACAGCTACCTGTGCAAAAATCAAGCCTTCACGGCCAACACACGTTTGCTCGCTTGACATGTCCTACATTTTGTTCCATGAAATGCTGTTGCAACGCCCTGCTTGCTGGCTGCCTAGATGTCAACCTGACACCATTGAAGGTCACAATTCAAGGCCCTGCTCACCTGATCAGTAACCATAGGGGATTCAACACCTAAACCTAAAACAACTCCAATTGTAACCAGCTGAGGTAAAATCCAATTAATTCCATAACATCCCTTAGGGCATGCATTCAAAGAAACCAGCGTACCTCAAAGAGAGTATCCATTTAACCGGAGCTCTTGAACTTACTAGGAGCTAGCGAGACGTTAAAACTTACCGCACAGCTGCCCAGCGCTGTCAGCGGGTCCCTCACCAACACGGCGCCATTGCCGGCGTGCGATTAGGCCACGCCCCCTTGGAGGCTATGCCCCTCCCTCCCTCCTCATAAAAATATGTGTCACTACTGGACGCGCAGCGGACGGGCGCAGCGTGCGCGCCGATTGCGCGCTGAAGGCGCTCCTAAGGCAAGCCCGTCTTCGCCCGTCCTCGCCAAGTCATCGCCTCTCGCCAGACCCCCTGCTCAAAATACGCTAGTAACACACTATTATGGGAAAAGTCAACTCTTGGCACTTAACCCGGGCCAACAATGTGACAAACTAGAAGGCTGTTTGGGACAGACTGCCCTCAATTGTAAGTCCTGTAACTTACTCATTGCAGAACCTAATCTCCCCAGACATAGGGTTACTAGTAGGAAGCGTTCCTCGCTGACAATATCTCATCTTAATGTCAGGTCCCTAGTTAAACAGCATCCTGAGGTTCATACGCTCCTTACTGAGGACAACCCAGACATCTTGTTTCTAAGCGAAACATGGCTCAAAGACGAACTCACCAGCATCCCTAATCTTACGCTGCCGGCTGGATTCTCGATGACCTCTATTAATAGAGACACAAGAGGAGGCGGTATTGCTGCAATATATAGAACGTCATATAATTGTACCTTTGTAAAGGAAGACATTACAGGATGCGAGTGCGCTCGCTTTAAAATTACTACTAGCCCTCATTTCTCCCTAACTGGCCTTCTCATCTATAGACCCCCGGGACCCACCTCCAAATTCATAGAGGAACTCCTAGAGACAGCCCATGCCCTAATTGCCAGCTCACCTAACTTCACGATCCTGGGAGATTTAAACCTCCATTTTGATGCCCTCGAGGATCCGACCATTAGTAATCTCCTAACAGACCTAAATGCACTTCAACTGACCTCTCGTATACTATCCCCCACTCACTCTGCTGGCCACCTACTCGACCCGGTCTTTACTAATATTCCGGAAGTGGAGGTGGACCCTCCCAAGCCTATGGGATGGACAGACCACTCTCTGGTCACATTTGTGATCACGACCGCCTCTCTGCCTAAAAAAGCGCTGCCCGTCTCCCGTTTGAATCGGCCCTGGCATAAACTTCACAATACAGACTTCCCTGCCAGTTTAGGTGAACCTAATCTGGATAATGCAAATGACATCAATATGGCATACGCCGCGTTCCATGAGTGGATTACGAAAGGTCTCGACACTATCATACCAGCTAAATGGACTAGAGGACGAAGTACCCCCTCTAATCCTTGGTATGATAAGAATTTGAAAAATATCAGGAAAGAGTGTAAAAAGGCTGAACGCCAGTGGAGGAAAGATTATAGGGACGAGGACAAAGCATGCTATCTTGCCAAACTGAAGCGATACCACAAAGCTATCCGCGTGTCGCGGGCCTCTTTTTATGCTAAAGAAATTGAGTCCAGCCCCAACCCCACGAAAACGATCTTTAAATTGGTGCAAAAATTACAAAATGGCAGCAACCAAGCCTCTTGCATCTCGTCCACTCAACAGTGCGATGAGCTGGCCACCTTTTTCACAGAAAAGGTAAGGAAGATCTATGACACCTTCTCTCATACTCCCTCTGTCGGAACCACTGATTCCAATGAGGCCCTCCAAGGCTCTAAGCTCACCTCCCTACCGGCTATCCCTCTTGAAAACTTAGCCACTATCTGCAGAAAGGTGAAATCGGGTTCTCCTTCAGACCCCATGAGACCAACCCACTTTTTAAAGGCATTGGACTTCTTCCTACCTTCACTGGCTAAACTTCTTAATCTTTCCTTCGCATCAGCCACTGTGCCTACATGTTGGAAACAGGCCTGGGTTACTCCCATCATTAAAAAACCCACCCTAGACCCGGCCAAACCAGAAAACTACAGACCAGTTTCGCTGCTGCCGTGGGTATCTAAGTTAGCTGAAGCCCATGCGAATGCCATACTTACTGACCATCTGGCCAAAAACAACATCTTGGACCCCTCCCAACACGGGTTCAGGCCTAGGCACAGTACGGAATCCGCCCTTCTTGCCACCACAGAACACCTCCGGAGGATTATGGACACCGGTCAGAGTGCTGCGCTGATATTGCTAGACCTCAGCGCAGCATTCGACACGGTCTCCCATAATATCCTACTGGGCCGCCTGGAGAGCATAGGGATCACTGAACTGGCACTGGAATGGTTTCGGTCATTTCTCACGAACAGATCGTTTCGCGTATCAGCCCCCCCTTTTATTTCCCAACCCCATGCAATTGGCCAAGGAGTCCCCCAGGGCTCGGCCCTTAGCCCATCCCTATTTAATGTGTACATGCAACCGTTGGCAGCTGTGGCTAAAGAATGGAACCTCACACTAGTCTCATACGCTGATGATACCCAGCTGGTGATCACCCTCACTGAATCACCCTCTGCCACGTCCACTAAATTTAGGGATGGGCTGGCAGCAGTCGCCAACTGGATGACGGCAAACTGCCTGCAACTCAATGCGGGAAAAACAGAGGTGCTACTTCTGGGCAAGAACACTAGCGGTTGGAACGACCACTGGTGGCCTCCCCTGCTTGGTCCTACCCCCCCACCAAAATCCTTGGTAAAAAAACCTAGGAGTATGGCTGGACTCTGCACTGAATTACCAGTCGCATACAAAAAAAGTGGCAGCCACTTGTATCGGGTTGCTGAGAAGCCTAAGTCCCATCCTGGGCTTCTTTGACCCCAAGACAAGGCAACTTATTGTCCAAGCCACCATCCTTGTCCGGCTGGACTATGCTAACGTCCTCCTCCTAGGCGCAAATAAAGCTGAGTTATCCAGATTCCAACGTATTCAGAACTCAGCGGCAAGGGCAATCGTAGGTCTGCCCAGAAGATGTTCGGCCAGAGCCACCATTCAGAGGCTTCATTGGCTGCCCATAGAAGCTCGCATCCAGTTCAAGGCTCTTACCATCGCCTTTAAAATCCTTAGAACGGATGGCCCTGAACTACTCCGAACGCTGCTTACAACCCCCAACGCAATCTTCGTTCCATGGGTCAACATCTAGTGGTGGTCCCTCGAACGAAGTTCTGCCGTATTGGAGATCGCTCCTTCAGAGTAAAGGGAGCTAAACTATGGAACTCCTTGCCCCTCCACATTCGTCACCTCACCAATTTGTCTGCTTTTCGCAAAGCAGTAAAAACGCACCTCTTTCCTCCTCTGTAATCCCTTCCCCTTCCCCCTCCCCCTTTTCTCCTCAGTTGGCTAGGCTGTGGTTCTCAGCGCCGGGACGCCTCGTTGCTGGGGCAGCTGTCGCGCTCAATAAATGGATAACATAACATAACACAACATAAGGCACCAACAGAAAGAACTGAAGAACTTGAAACATTCTCCACCTTTGCCAGGGATACATTATGAACTACTCCTCCTTCTCAGACTCTCTACCTTGCCTATGCTATGAACTCCTCCTTCTCAGACTCTCTACCTAGCCTATGCTAAGAACTCCTCCTTCTCAGACTCTCTACCTTGCCTATGCTAAGAACTCCTCCTTCTCAGACTCTCTACCTTGCCTATGCTAAGAACGCCTCCTTCTCAGACTCTCTACCTTGCCTATGCTAAGAACTCCTCCTTCTCAGACTCTCTACCTTGCCTATGCTATGAACTACTCCTCCATGTTAGACTCTCCACCTTTCCTATGCTATGAACTTCTTCTCCATCTCACTCTCCACCTTTCCTATGTTATGAACTTCTCCTCCATCTCACTCGCCACCTTGCCAATGCTATGAACTTCTTCTCCATCTGACTCTCCACCTTTCCTATGCTATGAACTTCTTCTCCATCTCAATCTCCACCTTTCCTATGTTATGAACTTCTCCTCCATCTTACTCGCCACCTTGCCAATGCTATGAACTTCTTCTCCATCTGACTCTCCACCTTTCCTATGTTATGAACTTCTTCTCCATCTCACTCTCCACCTTTCCTATATTATGAACTTCTCCTCCATCTCACTCGCCACCTTGCCAATGCTATGAACTTCTCCTCCATCTTAGACTCTCTACCTTGCCTATGTTATGAACTACTCCTCCATCTCACTCTCCACCTTTCCTATGCTTTGCACTACTACTCCATGTCACTCTCTACCTTGACTGTTATGAACTACTCCTCAATATCAGGCTCTCCACCTTGCTATATTACGAACTACTACTCTTCTCAGACTCTCCACCTTGCTACTCCTCCATCTCAGACCCCAGTACTGTAGGAAAAAACATAAATATACCTCTTCCGTGTATTCGCCCATCTAACCGATTAATTCACCCCAAACGCCATATTCCTTAATACAGTCTATTCGGTGAAGCAATAGTTTTTAGGTCTCGGCGTCAACGCGCGGCGTCTCCGCCGAGATCTTTTGTCAGCGACTATGCTTCCCAGGAGACAGTGTCGGCCACGCGCATCCTTCGAGGCGATTTGTAACTGGAACGCGCGCTGTGGCCAGGCGCTGTCTCCTGGGAAGCTCAAGCACCACACACGCATGCGCATACACACACACACAAGCGCCCATGCACGCACGCACATACATACATACAGAGACACCACCCCTGACACATACACACACGCGCGCACACACACAAGTGCACCGAGGCCCCCCCTCCCCCCCGCCGTCACCGTCGCACACATACATACACACACACACACGAGCATACACACACACACACACGTGCACCAATCCCGCTCCAGCCTTTTGGAACTTACCTTACCTCAGCACGCGGCGCCCAACCTCCTGCTGGCGCGGCCCCGGGGCTCTACACCGCTCACAGGAGCCCCGGGCCGCGAGACTCAACGACTCCGCCTGCCTCCTCTTCCGGTCTGAACGTGGCCCCGCCCCGTCACAGGCGACCGTGCCTGACTTCCGGGGCGGCCGCGATACTAAGAGACTGCTGGGGACAAAGTGTGGTCTGTGGAGTTACAATGGCTGCATGCAAGGGGTGAGTGTGAAAGTGCCGACCTTATTTATGTTGGCGTCGTGCGGCGCAGCCAGCTGTAGCATTTGATTAGTGCCTAAACAATAGCGATGCGGGCCACGAGCGGTTATTTCGCAGAACAAAGATGCATTGCAGATTGCTTTATGTCGCGTCCATTGGCGCTTATTATGAGAAGTGTACGGGCCTGACGGAAAGTAATTGCTTTCCGCCGGTGTTTTGGTTGGCTGCCGTACATCAGGTAGCCTGTGTTCTCTTTGTATTCACGGGCGGCTTGTACAAGAGAATGGGCTGATTTCCCACAAGGGCATTCACGCTAATTAATTTAGTTATCTCAAGAGCTTAACAAGTTGGAGCCCATGCTGGCCGAGTAGCGGCGTTCTTCCACAGTACAATCACTTCATGGTATTTAAGATTAAGCGATGTTCCTTCCCCATGCGAACAAGCTTACGTGGTCATCTCTGGGCGCGTCTTCGCTTCCCTCGGATTCTAACAGGGAGGTGTCCGCTTTCTGTATTTTTAGTGGTGAGTGGTGAGGGCAGAGTGGTGAGGGCAGAGTGGTGAGTGCAGAGTGGTGAGTGCAGAGTGGTGAGTGCAGAGTGGTGAGTGCAGAGTGGTGAGTGTGCAGAGTGGTGAGTGTGCAGAGTGGTGAGTGTGCAGAGTGGTGAGTGTGCAGAGTGGTGAGTGTGCAGAGTGGTGAGTGTGCAGAGTGGTGAGTGTGCAGAGTGGTGAGTGTGCAGAGTGGTGAGTGTGCAGAGTAGTGAGTGTGCAGAGTAGTGAGTGTGCAGAGTAGTGAGTGTGCAGAGTAGTGAGTGTGCAGAGTAGTGAGTGTGCAGAGTAGTGAGTGTGCAGAGTAGTGAGTGTGCAGAGTAGTGAGTGTGCAGAGTAGTGAGTGTGCAGAGTAGTGAGTGTGCAGAGCAGTGAGTGTGCAGAGCAGTGAGTGTGCAGAACAGTGAGTGCAGAGCAAGTGTGCAGAGCATTGTGTGCTGTTGAGTGCAGAGTGCTGTGTATTGGCAATGTTAATGACAATGCCCATTTATTTTTGATTTAAAGAAAAAAAATGTCATGAGCAATGCCAATAGCTCTACCTTTAATGATGCCGAGACCATTGCATTGCAAATGCTTGTCTGAATTCTGTTATTGGTTTTGCAATTCTGTATACTCAGAATGTCTCAAAGTGCTCTGAATGTGTCAGAAGGCTACATTATAATGTACAAAACAGAAGAACTAAATGAAAAATAACGCAGTATTTAAATGTATAGCTACTATTTTCAGAGACTTACACTGCAAAGGAAGTACAGAACAGTGATGTAGTCAAAGATGGCAGGAAAAGAACAAATCACTCACGAAAATTTGACCAGATATGAGTACATTGCTTTTCCATGTTTAGTTTCTCTCTGGCCACAAAAAAATCAATTTTGTTACATTTTGTGCAATGAATATGGGGAGGGGGGGGGGGTTTGGCGGGCGAGAGACTTATTGAAAATCAAGTGCCAGGAAGCCACCGGCTCAAATTAAATACTGCTCATGCCTCTTCAGTCCACCATAAGATGCTCCCTGCCTCTTTATCTCGCTCTTGCGGGTTATTTTTCAACCCTGCTTTCTACCCCTGCCCCTGTTTTTCCACTCTGCGTAAAGCCATCTTGATATAGTCCCGGGGTACTCTTGAATCTGAATGTGCGCTTTTGAACTGGTCATCCAGCAATATTGGTAGGCTAATGCAGTCTCACGCTGCCTGCAATGTGCAAACTCCTCTGCTAAAAAATTATATTGATAAAATCCACAGAAATAGGACTCCATCGGCTGAAACTGTATATCTAATGTGTGATTTTTTTTTTTTTTCTTTCAGCTGCAGTTAGCACAACAACGTACTCCTCTCCTGCAAGAAGTTTGGGTGACCCTGGGATAACTCCGCTCTCTCCTTCTCACATTGCTGAGGTAAGACACACCCTTCTAATACCACACCATACATCAGCAAGCATCTGCAATGCAATAGGTCTTACATCTATGCGAGTTTAAGCTTTTGGCATTGTAAATGACAATGTCTTTTATTTTTGTTTTGGTTTTTAAAACATAAATAAAAGGCATTGTCATTTACAATGCCAATAGCTTAATCTCTTGCAAATACGAGATCTATTGCATTCCAAATGCTTGACCCTCCTGCCCTCCTCCAGTAAGAGAGAAACGCCTTAATGAAAATAGTGCTTACAGACTAAAGAAGACGTACCGTGTAACAACCGAAGTAAAAGGGCCAGTCCTCATGGGAGGTTACAAATGAAGACAAGGCGGTACTAAGGAGGGACTAACAAGCCCAATAATGAATCAGAAGCCAGCATTTACGAAGGACAATGACACAAGCCAATGACAAATATGGCCGGAGAGTGGGCAGGGCTTCTAATACATACTTCAGTACAGCATGGCTCGCAGCGCATGTGCCACCCAGGCTCGACCTAAAAATTACTTCAAAGAAGAGTCATGCTGCTTTATTTTTTCAAAGATGCCATTTTGCCCATTAATTGCCTTAAATTGACATTAGTATAATTTCTGTATGCCAGAGCATTAACAAGCAGAAACCTGTATAATTTTGTACATTTCCTTTAAATGTTCCAATTCCATGCATTTTTTGATTTTATGTTTCTGTAAGGTAGGTTTTTTCTGCTAAACATCCTGTACAAATGAGGTGCATCACATTTCGGTTATCTGCAAAATTGGTATACAGGCCTTCTTTGCTTCGGTTCATATGTGCACCGTCAAATTTGTGCTATACTAGTGTCATAATTAGCTACAGGCTTTTATCATTCATGTCTATTATGAAAATTATACTGTTCTAGTATTATCACGCAGAGCTACAAAGGTAATGCTTATTCTGATGTATATGGGTCTTTTGGTGGGGAACATGCTGAATTCAGCAGCACTATATGGCAAATAACTTTACTAATCTCGGTTGAAGATAGGAAACCACTCATGACTTTGCAAATCATAAATATAGTGAAATGAGAGTAAACTAAAAAAAAAATACTTCTTTCGAAGGATGGGAAAGGACCTTGATCCATGTTCTGGAAACAACATTGTGTAACAACACTACCTTTTTCTTCATTGTCCACAAAAGGCCTCATGCAACGTAATGTAGCATAAACTGTAGCAGTGCTGCAGAACCCTGGTGCACTCCACTACCACAAAATCAGGTCTTGTGGCTCTAGTAAAAGCATTAAATACAGCTAATTGTTCTTGAAATTCCTGGTTCTGGGTTTAATGATTCAGTGTTATCTTTTGCCCTTATATAAGGATTTGCAGGTGATATCCGATTTGTCTGAGTGAAGTTGAATGTCAGTTTTGGTGGAATTTCTAGCTTGTCCACACTGGTTTTAAAACATGATTATTTGTTGTCTATTGCTGAATTCGCAATAATGATACAGTATGAATATCGTTGCAACTTATTTGGTCAATGCATTTGGCATCTCTTCTCCCTGTGTTGCTGGCGCTTTCGGTTACTGCCTTGTCTGCCTTCCAAAAAGAAAAGACCCGGTTAGTTGGCTGAAGGGATATTTCAAAATCTGTGGCCTGGTTTTTGACTGTTGGTAATTTTCCTTAATTTGCCATGCTAATCCTGCTTATTCAATTTCAGTCCACAGTCACAGAAACTAGACCCATCCTGGGCACATTTAAACACCCTAGTTACTGAACATTAAAATTTGGTATATCTGTTTACTGGTGTAGGGCTACTCAATGTAGGTATTAATAAAGACTTAGTTTTTCATGTCCGGTTATAGTTCACGGTCATAAAACATTTTTGCCAATTCTGTACTTCTTAGGAATTACAGTTACAAACTCTGAAAACTAAAACATAATTTTTTTTAAATTTCTTTTTAACTTGTATTCCATTACACACATTTCAGTTGATTCTTGTGGTGCTGGTGTTACAGTTGCTGCCTAACCGAACAGAATAGTCTTAATTTCCATTCTTGAAGTTAAGAAAAATATGCAAGGATGGAGATAGCCTTATTTCCAATGGCAGCAAAGGAATGGACTTCCATATAGTAACGACCTGAACTGAACAGATAAATTTGAAGTAGGGCACCACCAGAAAGGCGTACTGTTGCTCTGTAGCGTACAGGCAGGAAAATAAGGGCATTGTTTAGAAGCTGGGTAGTCTGGGGCCAACTGATGAAGGAATTGATATGCACATAGAACATGATCTTTTTCCTCAAACACGATGATGGTGCAAGCAGCAGCCTTCTGTATCCTTTGTGTTTTCAGGAGCAGGACTTTTGGGAGGCCAATTCAGAACGTATTGCAGTCATCAACAAAGGTGTTTTAGGTAGCACCCACTAAAATTATTGGAGGTTCCGTGATAGCAGAGTAAGAATCAGTATCAGCCTCTTTAAATGAAAAAAACTATTTTTTCCCCCCAAAGAGTTTTCTTGTGAAACAAGAGAGGCATCAGTATCCAAAATAAAGGCCAAGTTCTTAACTTTCTTCGCCAATTGAAACAAGGCTTGTTCGGAGCATTCCAATGAACAGTCGGAAAATGCTTCTATCTCCTGGCTAACATATCCTGTCATTTTTTTTATCTTTATACTATTCTAATTTTGCCCTCCGAAATTGGGTGGACTATACTGGATTATAATTCAATGTTTACGGCTATGGTTGTTAATTGTAAATTGAAACTAAAATTCATTAACGTGGGATATAGTTAATAATTTTAAACTCTTCTCGGGTGTTTGGGTCCTTTTCCTATATTGGGCACTATGAAGCCCCTGAGAGGTGATTATTTAATCCAAATCATCAAAAGTACTTTGGGTCATCTAAAGTGAAGTAAAGTATAGATCATTGTTAACTATTAATATTAAAAATATTAATATTTACTGACCTATAAAAAAATGAACCCATCAAGAGCAATAATATTTTCCTGTACAAAGGGAGATTATTTGCTAGAATTTGAAGGGAAAATCAAGATAAAATATTTTCCATTATTACTTTCTATTGGCTTATGATGATGACATTAACTAGGATTCAGTATCTTCATGCTAAGTTTAAGTGTTGATCAGAGACCTGAAAAAGGTAAGGATAATTGTAGGTGTTTGTGAATGGGGTGGGGGTAGGCACAATTAGGTGTATTACCTACATGTGGCCAAGCATTCAACTTGGTAAATGTATTCCCTATTATACTCCCTATTGGTGGCGGGGAATTAAAAGGTGTTAGTACCCTAGGAAATGCAGTTAATCAAAGAGTGCTGGGCAAAGGTTAAACCCTTGGTACGTGGTTCCTGAAATAGCTCAATATCACAGGTTAGCGAGACAAGTAGGGCCTGATTTACAGTTTGTTGTGCACTTACTTTATCACAAACGTGACGGATTTGCCATTTCCCTTATTACAAGTGCATTATATCCTGTGGCACTTGTAATATGGAGGCCGGGATATTCATCAACTTTGTTATGGAATAACCCATCCACCAAACTCTAAATCCAGTCCTTAATGTCATAATACACTTATACCAACCAGATGATTTGTATCAACTCGTATAGACCAGCCTTACGTATTTGAAAAACACATAAAAGGTAGGAGAAATGGAAAACCTTTAATATACACGTCAGCAAATTAGCGGTAAATGTATAAGTGAAAAAAGCGTAATTGTTGCTCAGAGGGATTCATACAAAACATTAAAAGAAACAACACACTAATCTTGATTTCTATCAAAAGTTTTCAGATTATGAAACACATTTAGTTCAGGAAGGGAGACATGGAGAGACTAATGTCATACCTCCATGTACTTGTAGGATACTAACTAGTCATCTAAGACTGAGTACCTGGCTTCCAAGTCAGTAGGAAGCCCGTGCCACATGCTTTCAATTTCGAGGAGGCTCAACCAAGTCACTAGCATCTAGTACAAACTGTGATATTTCAAGTATAGTTGACTTACTCGGCCTAGGGAGTTTAGAACACTCTGTACAGAAGTGTGCTAGTTATAGAAAGCTTTGTGGGGTGAAAAATGTAATTAAGTTATAACTATAACTTTAGAATTTGCAATGTTTGAGTAGTTTAATTTTGTTTATTATCTAAAATTATTAATAAAGTTTTCCTAAGGTTTTTGTAGTTTGAATTCTTTTGGTATACAAATAATAAAATACATTTTCCTAGCTATATCTTAGCTTCAATCTTTGTATTTTTTTTCATTGTATTCTTTTACTTTTGATAAATTGGTTTCTAAGTATATACTGTTTATTTTACAGTAAAGTGGAGTACAGCATAGTGGCAAAGAGTAAAGTGGCATACAGTAGAGTGGGGTAGAGTGACGTTGACTAGAGTGAAGTTAGGTAGAGTGGAATGGAGTACAATAGAGTGGCGTAGAGTAATGGTGAACAGTAGAGTGGTTTAGAGTAAAGTGGTGTAAAGTAGAATGGAGTCAGGTGGCATACAGTAGAGTGGTTTAGAGTGAAGTGGCATAGAGCAGAGTGGTGCACAGTAGAGTGGGGCACAGGAGAGTGTTGTAGCAGAGTGAAGTGGCATAGAGTAGAGTGGCCTAAAATAGAGTATTTACAACAAGGGGTGGTGAGGGACAGAGTCTCTGAATTAAGCAGAAAGCTCTCACCCAGTCAAGAGATCAGGGCTAGGTCCAACACTGTTTTTTAGCTCACTGCACCATCCCAGTTTCAGAACCTGGCTGTATGCAAATTAGTCTGTTCCTGTCCCAGTGCATGATGGGAACAGGGCAAACCAAACTACAAAAGCCAATTCTTACACTGGGAAGGAAACAAGCTCCCGGGGACCGGTTTCTGGCATTACAGCCGTCTTCGGCCCGGTTTGCTTGAATCCTGATGGTGCAATGAGCAAGGGTCTCACATCTGAGATAAATAACGGTGATGGATCAAGCCCTGATCTTTGGACTGGGTAAGAGTGGTCTGCTTAATTCAGACACTCTGTTCATCACCACCCCCTTTTCTGAATCGTTTTTGGCCACTATAGGTGTGGCAGGGTATACTCAGACATGAGTCCCTTTCTCACTGCTCCATCAGGATTCAAACAAGCCGGGCCGAAGACGGCTGAAATGCCAGAAACCGGTCCCCGGTAGCTTGTCTCCTTTCTGGTGAAGAATTGGCTTGGTAGTTTAGTCTGCCCTGTTCCCATGATGCACTGGGCCAGGGACAGACTGATTTGCATATAGCCAGGTTCTGAGCTGGGATGGGGCAGTGAGATAAATAACGGTGATGGATCAAGCCCTGATCTTTGGACTGGGTAAGAGTGGTCTGCTTAATTCAGACACTCTGTTCATCACCACCCCCTTTTCTGAATCTAAAATAGAGTGGCATACATTAGAGTGTTCTGGAGTGTGGTGGGGTAGATTAGAGTGGTGTAGAGTGAAATGGGATAGAGTGAAGTGGGGTAGAATAGAGTGTTGTAGAGTAGAGGGACGTAGAGTGGTATAGAGTGGAGGAGCATGGAGTAGAGTAGAGTGGCATGGAGTGGCATACAGTGCAGTGGGGTCGAGTAAAGTGGCGAAAAATACAGAGGCGTAGAGTGAAGTGGAATACAGTGAAGCAGGATACAGTGAAGTGGGGTACAGTGTGGTACAGTAGAGTGGCAAATAGTACAATGGTGTACAGTGAAGTGGAGTAGAGTGGCATACAGTAGAGTGGCATCCAGTGAAGTGGGGTAGAGTGAAGTGGGGTAGAATATATTGCAGTGGTGTAGATTGCAGTGGTGTAGAATGCAGTGGTGGAGATTAGAGTGGCGGAGAGTGCAGTGGTGCAGAGTAGAGTGCAGTGGTGTAGGGAGCAGTGGCATAGAGTGGAGTAGAGCACAGTAGAGTGGCATAGAGTAGAGTGTTGTAGCGTAGCATGGCGTCAACTAGAGTGGTTTGGAGTGAATTGGGGTAGAGTGAGGTGGGATAGAGTAAATTGGCATTTAGTGTAGTGGTGTAGAGTAGAATGCAGCGGCATATATTGCAGTATTGTAGAGTGAAGTAGAGTACAGTGGAGTAGAGTGGCATACAGTGGAGTGGAGTAGAGTGGCTTTGAGTGGCAAAAAATAAAGTTGCATAGTAGAGTGGTGTAGAGTAAAGTGGCATAGAATGGAGTGGCTTACACTGCAGTGTTGCAGAGTAAAGTGCAGCAATGCAGAAATCAGTGGCGTAGAGTACAGTGGAGCAGAGTAGCATTGAGTGGAGTAAAGTGGCTTGGAATAGCATCGAGTAGAGCAGCATAAAGTGAAGTTCATTATGGTAAGTGCGGCTGAGTACGGTGATGTATAGTTGTGTAGAGTAAATGGCATAGAGTGGAGTGAAACAGAATGAAGTGGGGTACAGTGAAGTGAGGTAGACGGAAGTGGCACAGATTACGAGGCGTACAGTAGAGAGGTGTACATTAGACGGTCATAGACTGAAGTAGGGTAGAGTGAAGGGAGGTAGACTAGAGTGGTATAGATTAGAGTGGTGGTATACATTAGAGTGAACCAGAGTGGATTGCAATTGGGTAGAGTAGAGTGGGGTAGAGTAGAGTGGTGCATAGTAGAATGCAGTGGAGTAGAGCGGGGTAGTATAAAGGGGAGTCGAGTAGAGTGGTGCACAGTGAAGTGGGGTCAAGTAGAGTGGGGAAGAGTTGAGTCGTGTACAGTACTGTGGTGTAAAGTGGAGTCGGGTACAGTGATGTAGAGTAGAGTGAAGTGGGATAGGCATGAGTGGGTTAGAATAGTTTAGGGTAGAGTTGAGTGTGGTAGAGTGAAGCAGGGAAGAGTAGAGTGGGGTAGAGTAAAGTGGAGAAGAGTAGAATTGAGTAGAGTAGGGTGGCGTAGAGTAAAGTGGGGTAGAGTCTAGAGTGGTGTTGAGTGCAGTGGTGCAGAGTAGGTAGCAGTTGGGTAGATTGCAGTGGCTTAGAGTGGTATAGAGTACAATGGAGTAGAGTGGTGTATAGTTGAGTGGAGTATAGTGTCTTGGAGTGGTGTAAAATAGAGTTGCATAGAGTAGAGTGGCGTTGAGTAGAGTGTAGAGCAGAGTGACTGAGAGTGCAGTGGTGCAGAATAGAGTAAACTGGTATAGAGAGCAGTGGCATAGAGTGGAGTAGAGTACAATGGAGTGGAGTGGAGTAGAGTGTCTTGGAGTGGTGTAGAGTAGAGTGGCGTAGCGTAGAATGCCATAGAGTGAAGTGGGTTTGAGCAGAGCGATGTACAAAAGAGTTGTGTATAGTGAGGTAGGGTAAAGTGAAGTGAGGTAGAGCAGAGTGTCATAGAGCAGAGTGGTGTAGAGTGCAGTGGTGCAGAGTAGAGTGCAGTGGCATAGATTATAGTGGTGTTGAGTGGAGTAAAGTACAGTTGAGTAGAGTAGCTTGGAGAGGTGTAAAGTATGGTGGCACAGAGTAGAATGGGGTAGAGTGCAATAGCATAGATTGCAGATGTGCAGAGTGGAGTAGAGTACAGTGAAGCAGTGTGGCATACAATGGAGTGGTGTAGAGTGGCTTGGAGTAGAGTGGCAGAGAGCTGAGCGGCATATAGTAGAGTGGTGTAGAATAGTGTGTGGTAGAGTAAAGGGTGCAGTGAAGCGGGGTAGAGTGAAGTGGTGTCCAGTGCAGTGGCGTACACTAGAGTGGTGAACAGTAAAGTGAGGTAGGGTGAAGTGGGGTAGAGTTAAGTGGACTAGAGTAGAGTGGCATAGAGTGAAGAGGGGTACAGTGAAGTGAGGTTGAGTAGAGTGGCGTACAATAGAGTGGAGTGGAGTAGAGTACAGTGGTGGAGAATAGATTGACGCAGAATGAAGTGGGTTAGTGGCCTAGATTAGATTTGGTGTAGAGTGAAGTAGGGTTGAGTGTCATGGCGTACAGTGGAGTGTAAGAATTTTTTCACAGACCTGGTGCTAAATGGTCTGAACAGAGTTTTATTAAATTTGGCAGGGATATGCATTATGTGTGGAATGGGTGTGTTTTGATATTTTATATAAATGTATTAGCTTTAAAGCTATAAGGCCAAAAACGTACTGATCTATAGGGCAACGGTATACGATAGTACTTTTGAAGTATACCGCAGTACATGTCAAAGACAAAACACAATACTATTGGTTAATGTCAGTCCTTACAAAATTAAAAGGCAGCCATATTGTTTATTCAGCATTTTCAGTTTGTTCTAAAATGTAAAATCTAAATTGGTGTATTTTACATGTATAGGAACACATGAGGCACTTTAGCAAACTCAGTAAAGGAAGGGGAAATTGTTTTTAATGTTTACTGTATTCTAAAACTGTTGTGGTGTTCAGCGGTGCTCTTGCAAAAGTATCAAGAAAGTAGAGTAGTACCTATAGTAATAAAAAAAAAAAGATGTATGTGACGAAAGACACTATACAACATGCCAATCAACTCCAGTGAAGTGGGGCAGATTAGTGGTGTAGAGCCTCATGGCATAGAGTGTAGTGACCGAGAATGTCATGGGGTAGAGTCAAGTGTGGTAGCGTGGAGTGGCATAGAGTGGAGTTGCGAACAGTGTTGAGGTGTAAAGTGAATTGGGTTAGACTGGAGTAGTGTACAGAGTCGTGGCATACACTGGAGTGGTGCACAGTGCTGTGCATAGTCTCTTGGTGTAGAGTCTTGTGGTGCAGAGTGAATGGGGTAGAGTATAGTTGCGTAGAGTGGAATGGGGCGGAGTACAGTGGCATGAAGTGCAGTGCTGCAAAGTAGAGCGCAGTGGAATAGAGAGCAGTGGCAGAGCGTTGAGCAGAGTGACATATAGTGTTATGGAGTTGAGTGGAGTAGAGGGAGTTGGATTGGCATAGTGTAGAGTATAGTGGTGTACAGTAGTATGGCTTAGAGTACAGTGACATACAGTCGAGTGGGGTAGAGTGATGTGAGGTGGAGCACAGTGGCATAGTGGAGTACTGTACAATTTCGACACATGGAGTGAAGTAGAGCGCCATAGTTTAGAGGGCTGTGGGGTAGACTGGGTTGGGCTATAGTATCAAGTCGTACACTAGAGTGGCATACAGTTTCATAACATAGAGTCTTGTGGTGTTGAGTTTTGTGGCATAGAGTGGAGTGGGGTAGAATAGAGTGGTCTAGAGCGAAGTGGGTTAGAGTAGAGTGGCATATAGTTGCATAGAGTGAAGTGGAGTAGAGAACAGTGGCGTAGAGTGCAGGGTAGAGTGCAGTGGCATACAGGACAGTGGTGTTCAGTTGAGTAGAGCAGAGAGGTGTTGAGTGGAATAGAGCACATTGGAGTGGCGTAGAGTTGCATAGAGTGAAGTGTTGCATAGAGTGAAGTGAGGTTGAATGATGTGGGCTAGAGTAGAGTGGCATGGAGTGAAGTGGGCTAAAGTGAAGTGGCGTAGAGTGGAGTAGCATAGAGTGAAGTGGGGTAGAATAGAGTGGTGTAGAGGGAAGGGGGTTAGAGTAAAGTGGCTTAGAGTACAGTTGCACAGAGTGAAGTGGGGTAGTGTACAGTGGCATTTAGTGCAAGGTAGAGTGCAGTGGCATACAGCACAGTGGAGTATAGAAGAGTGGAGCAGAGTGGTGTAGAATGGAGTGCCTTATAGTGGCATAGATAGAGTGGCATACAGTGAAGTGAAGTAGAATGTAGTTGGGTAGAATAGAGGGGCGAAAGTAGAAGGTATAGAGTGAAGTGGGGTAGAGTGAAGTGGTGTATATTCTTGTGGTATAGAATGGAGCGGCATAGAGTGAAGTGGGGGTTGAATAGAGTGGTGTAGCATGAAGTGTGTTATGGAAGAGTGGCATAGAGTGCAGTGGTGCAGGGTAGAGTACAAAGACATACAGTGCAGTGGTGTACAGTGGACTAGAGCAGAGTGAAGCAGAGTTGTGTGTCGTGGAGTGCCTTGGAGTGCGTAGAGTAGAGTGGTGTAGAATAGTATGGTGTAAAGCGCAGCAGCATATAGTGAAGTGGTACAGAATGAACTGGGGTAGAATAGAGTGGCGTAGAGTAGAGTTGCAAACAAAATCCCAGGCACGTGGAGGGGAGGCCTTTATCTTTGGAAGAACACAACTTCTGCCCAATCACAACATCTAATCCTGTTCACCAACATGTGGATGTATCCGAGGTCCCATTCTGTTGTGCTCCTGAATGCTCTTTTTTCAGTTGATCACATAAGGTCTGGCAACAGCTGCACTATCAAGCCAGACCTAAAAAAGGAGGCTAAACACTTACTGGGATAACATCGTGCTTAAGTGATGCGCACCAGATGAAGCTACTTACAAGTAGCATTAATACTATTAAAAAGAGAAAGATATATCAGGATTACTGGATTCTCAAGACTTCAAAGTAAGGGCTCAGTGAGCAAGCAAAGCTGTCTTACCAAGGTATTATGAAGTGACTGTCTCCAGAAACAGGGGTGCTCGGTAGTCACTGTTGAGCCCGCATGTGCAACAGGATGGTGATCAGAGCTCAAAGAGAGAGGGGGCGCTTATGGGAGTAAGTCACTTTGTGGAGCTGGTCAGCAATTATGAGACAAGTGGGTGAATTTGATAGACCACCCATCTGTGTGTACAAGGACCCCGAAGAATACCTTAAGAGGCAAAAAGTGGCCGTGCAGAAGACAAGGAATGGTGTTTGATTACACACATATGATTGAACCTCAGTAGGTTATACATAATAGGTAGAACAAATTGATGAAAAATAAGTTGAGAGGAAAGGTCCATCTATGAGGGCTAATGTAAGCCTGATATTAGGATTATATATGGACTGGGCATAATATTTTACAAAACAATTGTGATCTACGTGAATCAACTGCCAAAAACTAGCGCTTCTTGTACGCATTTGACAGAAGATGGCTGCAGCTTCTCTCCTGTCAGTGCAGAAGGAGGATGATATTTTTGGGCAACATCCTGATTTATTTTCATGCACTGTCACTGAATTAGTACCCAAACTTGTGAAAGATAGTTAAAAATATTTAATTTTTTGGACCGGACTTTCTACTGAACGTAAATATTACGTTTTATTTCAAAGTTATTGCTGACCAGGTTAGCCAAATTTGTTATGGCCGTACAGCAAGTTAGTTATAGATGACAATGATTGAGATAGAAACAGTAATTCTCTGGGATTTAGAAATGCCATTGACATATTGCCATAGATAAACCTGTGGCCAGTCTGGCACTGAGAATTTTGTCAGCTTATGGTTGAGGTGATACGCTAGCGCGTAAAAAGTTGGATTTGCACTATGGAATAATATCTGCAAAATTGCTTCATTTTACAAGAGAGGAGGTGTCCAGCTGGCCCTTACATGCTTTGTTCATAGTATTAAATTGAAGGAACCAGGTCCATGTGTTTTTGTCAATGACCTTCCAGTGTGTTTAAACTTAGTCTTGCTCCCTTTACGCGGGTGCTGTTAAAGATGGTGCAAACATTAAAAACAAGCCACTCAAGTGAAGGAGGTCACACTCCTTCTCGAAAGCCAGCCAGATGTCATCCGCGGGAAGAGCTACAATATTAGTGACAAATGGTGATGCAGTGTTTAGTAAAGCGAGATGGCTTATTTTCCTTTTTATCTGGAAATCTCCCTGTGAAATAAAATATTTAACTCCTCTATTTAAGGAAGCCCCAAAACTCGATTGTATTACTTTGGGGATAACAGTGCTTCTTTATATATCAACCAGGGTTGGTAAAGCGCACTACTCACATGTTATGGTCTCAAGGAGCTGGGGGGGGGTGGGGTGTATGTAGCTCTGTTGGGGTCATTGAGGTATTTCCTGAATTGGTGCAGTCTTCGGGCTTAGCCTGAGGTGGAGGTCGTTCCAGGTCTTGGCTTATAGGTCAGCTCTACAAAGCTTTTTTTATATTTTGTTAACAAGCCTGATTTATCTTATTAAAATTTAGATTTGAGGAAATTGCTCATTTGTGCCATTATGGGTCAGAAGGTAGGAAAAAAGGATCTGGCAGGAAAGAGCTTTAAGGGCAGAAATCCAATGGTGAGGCTGTACCTCTTAGTGACTGAGGCTGGCTGTGCAGTGACATTGCTGCAGGGTAAGAAGGCCATATTATAACAGGACTAAAGCTGGGAATGTAGCTGATAAGCACATGAAACATCCAATTTTAGTCACTTGTAAATAGCAGCACCAAATTAACAACTTGAATTAATCAATGTACAACAGGAAATGAACTGGAAAACTCTTACATAATCCCAGCCCCCTGATATACCTCCGTAAAAAAATGGTTGTCTAGAGATTTTCACATTTGATTTGTGTTTTTCGATCATTAGAGAAGTAGTTTAGCTTGGGTAGACATTGCTGATCAGGGCCAGAATATTTCTGGACAACTTTTTTAAAAATGGCAGATGTGTTGCAGTAATTATGTACATTTTCAGGAACCATGAGACCTATATACTTCATTTTGGTGTCAAAACACAACATTCAGAATTTCTTGATTTTTGATGCTTCACTCACTAGCTGGTTCAGGGTGGTATGGTGTTCATCGTCTGTTCTGCCTCCATGCAGAGGCCTCCTCTCACTCACTGAATGCCGGTGTCCAGCGAGGCCCTCCTTGTGCAGCCGCTGCATTGGCCACTCAAACGAGAAAGCCCCGCCGACGTCTTTTTGTGCCAGTTTGTGTATTATCTGGCACCACTGTGCTAACCAAGTTGCTGTATACACAAAGGAGTTTCACTTGGTGGAGATGCTTGCCTTCAACTCTGGAGTGACAAGTTGTTGAACAGCAGCGTTTCAAGTAAGGCACAGGGTGGCACTGTAATTGGGCTTGAAATGAAAGCAGACGTTGTGGGATACAGCGGGTGTCATTTCACTGGAGGCCCCATCCTCTACAAAACTCGTCACAAGCACATTTTTCCTCTCTCAAGATGTTCCATTCCAGCTGCCATGAATGCTCAGTAAGCGCCTAGGGCGGAGAGCTGCGCAGTAAGAAGACAGGCCGGTTCTGTTGGTTACCTCTGCCACTGCACAACTCGCCCGTAAACATTACATTAGGGTAAATCAGTATCCATACACTGATTGGGAACGCTAGCAGGCGGGCTGTACCACTAACATTCACTGACATGGCAAGCAAACAGGTGAGCTGTACCAAGAACCTTACACTGAAGGGGGAAGCATACCACCTAAAGGGGTCCACTTCTTTTCAGAACCTACCAAAGGTCATCTTCAATAGGCAGTGGACCACAAAAAACGTAAAGCCATTAGCTGCATTTAGTAACTTACATTGTGAAGACCTTGTATCTGTGGGGGTTGAGCATGTAATAGGATCCCTGGCCACCTGTAAGTGGATGCTTGTTTTATTAGCTGTGGGTAGTGCACATCTACTGCATATCTGGATACTTCCAATGGACATGTTAGTGTGGTGGCTAAGTCCCAACAGGACAACTTGCTCTCACTCACTCGCTTGCTTGTCTGCCCACTGCTGGCCTCCGCTGCACTCCCTGGGGAACCCTGTGTGGTTGCTTGTCTGAACACGGAGTGGTGTTCCTGGAAACGGTAGGAGGATGGCAGACAGGAACAATTTAAATGGTCTGCCAAGAACCGGAGTGAAATGCAGCCGCCATGCTCCTCCATGTCGACAGTATCCGGTCGGAAGGGAAGAGCCATTGAATCTTGTTCCACTGCATATGCTGAGCATATTTTAAAAGTAAAAAGCGACTTGAAGACCAATATTGTATTTGTTACTTTTAGTTAGTCGGTGTCATGGGAGGAGTATGTCATACTTTTGGGTGTTTTACAGCTCTTACTGGCACTGAAGCTTGTTGTCACCTGTCCATCATTACTTGCCACGTCTTATGGTCCCAGTTACCAGTGAAAGGTGTGTGTGCAAACCTTGATTTTCAAGCGTTTTTGAAGAGCAGGTGGTTTGTCTGACTATTGAGGCTGGACTGACAGAGTTCCAGTTCCTGTTTGGCCTGCCTGCTGTGCACCGAATCATCTACTCCTGTGCTGGTGGACTCTCTGTGTGGGCCAGATAAGGCTCATGGACGGTGGCTGGTGTGCGGGACAGCAGCATATTCAGAATTTCCAAGTCCTTCTGTAATAATCATTGCACGCGTTTCAGGTAGCTTTACATTGTGTCCTGAATCCCACCAGCAGCCAATGGGGTGCCTAATGGAGCCAACTTTGGCTAAATACTAGAAAATGTCGGAGCGAGCTACAAGAGACTGCATTTCCCAGAATGCAAGGGGCGAACCTTGCCTGAGAGGGCAGCGGTGTGCTCCCACATCCTGTTGTCTACTTAAAGTACTCCTGTGATGAGCTCACGAGCTCGTGGATGAAGCACCTGCGTGCCAGTGAGAGGTACCGGACCTGATATAATGTTTGTCAGCCTCCTCCGCAAACCCCAAAATACAAGACTATATTCTATACTGATGACTGTTAATAAACCAGAAACACATGTCAAAAAATTTGCGCCAACTTTAGGGAAATATTTGAAAATATCGGAGCAAGCTACAAGAGACTGCATTTCCCAGAATGTCAGGGGCGAACCTTGCCTGAGAGGTCAGCTGTGTGCTCCCACATCCTGTTGTCAACATTTTACATGTGTAGCTTTCAATAGGGACACAATAGAAATATGGAGTTTAGGTTCTTTTAACTCAGAATTTATTAACACACCTTTTGGTTTTGGTGGTTTTTAAATTCTGTGTTTGAAAATGTCACTTTTAGATGTAGGCATTGTCTTACTTTACCATTCTGTGTGCTTCTGGCTGTTTGTGTATTCAGCATCTGGTGATGGAGTGACAGGAGCTAGGAATGAGCATTCACTTTAGACAGGCACTGGAGGGTTGAGGTGTTCCCTACCTTGCCTGGGTGACTCATTGCTAGGCTGAAATGACCTGGTCTGCATTTAGAGTGGTGGGAGGAGTTTCGCTTGAACCTGAATAGGCTGTGTCTCCTTTTTACAATGCTGTCTCTGACCCCTGTGGTCATGTGCACCAGGAAGGACAGGACTGGTTTGGATTGGGTTCAGAGACTCTGGCCACAAAGAGAACAATGACAAAATGGGGTATAAATACTAGACCTAAAACCCCAGGCCTTTAGATTTCTTCAAGAAACAAGAGGACCCGGCCAAGAAGAAGAGCGCTGTGTGAGGAGCACTACCTTTTCGGTGTGAGGGGTGGGTTGGCCTGCAGTTGCTGCTTCTGTCTTTGGTGGACTGACTCTTTTTACCATGCTGTGGTATCCTTCTTGTGAAGAATCTCCAAGGGCTTGTGTGTGCTTGCCTCCAGTCGGAACTCTCATGGAGATAAAACACTTCACCTGATCCTTGCCGGATTACACAGGAACCTGCCTAAACTGAGGGCTGAAGAGCTGCGTGAAGAGCGCTGTCCCTTCAGTGTGAGGAATGGGTTTGCCTGAAGTTGGTGCTTCTTCAGTTGATTCACTTGTCTATTCTTCACCTTTTGTTTACAAAAATAAGTTGAAAGCGCGTGAGGAGCACTGTTAGTACGGCGCGTAGAGAGCACCGTTTATAGATCCTTTATGACAGCGAGTGTGAGTGCTGACCTCTGGCCCAGATACCACACCTAGATGCACAAGGGCTTCCCCCCAGCCGGAGAGAGGAACTGTGGCTGAAAAAAGTGTCCGGCAAAGCCCCATGGCACTCGCTGAGCCGAGAGTGGGGTGGGCCAGGAAGAAGAGCGTGCCCAACCGCTGCGCAAGTAACCGAGAGCCGACTGCCCTTAGGAGCGATGCTGGGCAACCAAGGACACAGCCCAGATCGGAGGAGTCCCGGGCTATGTCATGTGGTCGTGGGTCAGGAGCGGACCTCATGTGTCATGCTGGTCCTGCTGTGCTCCCTTTCTGGTGCCTCAACTTCAGCTCTGTACGGGGCGCACTCCCTACCCCCGAAGGCCATGGGAGGCCAACGGTGAGCAACTGTACTGTCACTTGAAGCCGGATTGCAGTGCTACACGCCACCCGATGTTTGTGATACAAAAAGGCCGGTCCTGTGCCTATGGGGTCCATGTGGCGTTGGCTGCTGATCCCAGCTACATCAAGGGCAGTTTGCACCCACTGTAGCTGCACTGTGCAACGGCGGACAGCTGCCTATCCAGCCCTGACTTGCAGAAGAGGTCCCAATGTGGCGGCTGCACCGCGAGGTCATGGGCAGCCAGCTCCTGTTGCAAGGGGAGGGCTTCCCACCAAACGTGGCAGTGAGGGTGCCTCACCTCCCCCTAATAGGTGATTCACATGTTTGGGGGCATTTCTGAATCTTGTGGCCTTTGTGGGGTGAGCCCAGGACGGCCCCAGCCCCCCATCGAGAACTGACCGCATAAAGGCCGCAGCATTTACACCTAGCCAACTAGAAATTACATCTCCACCCTAAACAAAGGCATTTTTCATAGCCTAAGGTTATGAGGAAGGTTTATTTTATGAATGCAATTTGCCTATAATTTATGTGATTATGGTGATATCAAATGATGTATGTATTTCTGCCCGAACCTAACTACTGCATGTCCATCCCAAACCTCCTGTCATTTTATGGTTTGTGAGCACTGGGTGTCCAGTGTCATTTCAGGACCTAAATAATGTGGATAGTGATGATGTAGGATGTGTTCATGGCATGTGCACCTTATGAGTAGTTGCTATAAGGTACTCATTTTTGTGTTTATGATCATTGCCTTATGGCAAAGTGAGTTATGATCTTTGCAACATTTTAGTATTTACTTCAGTGCACTGCATGTGATGTTTTATGACTATTGCCAAGTTGGCAAAGTGATTATTGGTTTATGTAATTGTGGTCTATGTGTTTCATGTATAATGCAAAGGATATTTTTATATAACCTTGTATGGAGTCTCTTTTTGTGGTGTGCTTAGTGTGTCACTTTGCCAGTGTGTGTGTGTTGCGCAAATGTTTTACACATTGCCTCTGGTATAAGCCTGACTGCTCTGCCAAGCTACCAAGGGGATGAGCAGGGGTTTCCTAGTGTGTGTAACTTCCTTACTCTGACTTGAGTGGTGGGTTCTGCCTGGCTCAGGTGCATACCCTAGCCAACCAGAAACCCCATTTCTAACAAAGCCAAATACAACAACAGCGTAACTATGTTTTTTAAGTGTATATGCCTTTATTGTTTGTGGTTATATAAAAGCATTACAATCGAAAAGAACACTGAGCTAATATTACAGCAATAAAAGCAGAATTTGAGTCTGATTGTTCAAAACAAATACCATTATTAAAACAAAGGACAAATTCATGCAAATTAAGACCGTGTAGTTGGCAATTTAAAACATACAAGGTGTACCACACTAATGGGCTAATAAAAGATTAGTGCTAAAAAATGTGCTACTGCAGAAATTCCGCAGCAAAATTGGTCCTTTTGGTCCGGCCCAGAGAGTGGCATCACACTAAGAGCTTCATTGCAATAGCAGCGTACTAGCAATCATAAAAATGTGCTTTTTAAGTGAACTTAAAAGGTTTATTTACACACGCACCTTAAGGTATTGTAATCAAAGCTAACCATAATTTCACTTTAACCATTCATTGTTTTTCAGTGAAGCTTTCTTTAATCTCATGCCACAAGTAACAATCCCTTGTGCCTAACCTGCTGCAGACAGCTAATCCCCTTGTACATGGCTTATGGCTGTGCACCGCAGGGCTGGTCGCAGGGTGTGGCCTTCATTCAAACTAGTTGCATCTTTTCAGGTCTCGCAGCAATGGTGGACCGCAAGGCCCGGCTTATGTGCAGGCCCTCTTCTTTTAGGTCTCGTACCTAGCGTTGCAGTGTACAGCACTGCACGCACAGCGCGAGATCTCTTGTACGGGGTTCTGAAAGCTGACCACATGCTTGTGCGTGTGGTTTTGCTTCCGCGGGCCGCCATTGGCTTTAGCGTGCTTAAAAAATATATATAAGGCACGCAATTGGGCAAAGGAGGGCGCATGTCCTGCCTTTGCTCCACCCATTCTTACCGGTGTCTAGGACGCGCATCAGCGTGGCACAGACGACAGGCTCCCTCGCCGTCACTCCTCTGTGGTGCGCGTGCACCACTGGTTACACCGGCCCCTGACTGTTTTTTTACAGTACGCAGCGCCGCATGTAATCACAGCTGACCGGGAAACTAAGCAAACCATGGCAGCTGCACAGTTCGATGAACTCTGTCAATAGCTCCTCTTTTATTTTCACAACACAGCATCGCACTTTGCGCTAAACTTTGAGCATTAACACGGGCGCCACATGTAATATTTTAGCAGGCGCCCGTTTTTCTATTTTTTGGGGTTAACTACTGTTAATATATATATAATTTTTTTTACATTACTAATGCCGCATGTAATCCCAGCTCGCCCAACTCTATGCCAACATCTCCGCTTTGGTGGGGAGAGGGGACAGAGGAGGAGGAGCGACAAGCGCCCTTCCCGTCTGCTTTAATTTTCATCTGTAGGTGCAGGGAGATTCCCCTTGTGCTGCAGTGAAGGCTGCACTGATGGATAACACTCGGAGCCTCACCATACCGCCCAGGTGGGCCCTGGGCTAATCCTGGGCTGTTCCTGCCATGGGGTTTGCCAGCCTGGCCTCCGCAAGCTGCAGCAACAATGCCCCATCAGTCTCCTGTCCTGCCTTGTCAGCCTGCCACGGAGAGTGGCATCCATGGCACCCCCACATTACATTCTTCAACCCCCCAAGCCCCAGGCACACAGCCTCTGACACCCAGCAGGATGCCTGTTTTTTATACTCATTAAGCACTGCTTTTGTGTCCCCCTCATAACCCTGCAGCTGCACTCTGTTCTACACATTCCTTGTGCACCTAATAACCTGAAAGAGTAAAAGATCGTTTTTATCCAGAACGGCCCCATCCTCTCACAAAACTGCCCCTCCATCTCTCCCTCATAAACACCCCGCTCTGATACCTGTCTCTAGTTACCTTAAGGAGGCTGTTCATGTAAGGGCGTCATCCTTCAGCTCTCCTCTGCACCTTTGTCCAGCCCACGCAGCCCCCTCAGCTCTCCTTGCCTTGCGGATGTTGCCCTCCCATGGTGTCAGCTTCTGCATCTCTATCGTGACCCCTCCACCCCGCACCTTCCTCTGCCCTCAATACATTAAGAAACTGCCTGTCCCAGTCAGGCTCCCTGCCATCCACCTTTTCCACATCATCCGCCCTACATACAGAATGTTGTTACCCTACCTTCTTCTCTATTTTTACCTCAACCCAACGACGTGCCCCCTGCCTCCTAAAACCGTGTCACCTGACGGATGCTCCCTTCTCTCAGGCCTTCTTTTCCACCAACCACCCCTCCATATCCTCAGTCCTTGTGGCATGAATGAATCTGGTCCTCTCAGGCCCTCAATCTCAGAATTACTTTAAAAAACTACTAATTTGGTAACAAAGTATATTTACCACCACAACCTGCCTTCACACACATAGTCTGCCTCTCATCCTCTCAAAGAAACACACACACACATGCCATCTTGACTTAATCTCCATCACAAAACACAGACCAGGACATCAGACACACCCAGCTCTACCACTCTCCATCACACTTACGTGCTCCCCCCACGCTCCCTCACAAGCACTCGGGTCGCTTCTCAATCAAAATGGTGTTCTCCTCTTTCCTCACTCTCACTACAAATAAATGTGTGCTTGGTTGACTATACATCTCTGCCATTGTGTCTACACACTACATTTCTCTTTCTCTCTCACACACACACCAGCCCTCCTCTTCCATTGTGAACACACCCATTTTCTCCTCTTCCCATTACACACACACCCCTCCTTTTCTCTTCCCATCCCACATACACACACACACAATGAGCTCTCACCCTGACAGAACCACCTGCTTCTCCTCTCACTCCCCATCACACGTACTCACAGGAACACCACAGCTCTGCCCTTGCAGAACCATGACTCCATTGCGCATCATAAATCACAAACGGGCACATTCATGACGTCCCCTGACACTTCTCACATAACATGCCAAGCAATAGGTCTTGCATTTGCGAGAGTTTGACCTTTTGGCATTGTAAATGACAATGCCTTTCATGTATATGTTTTGAAAACCGGCAAGCAGTGCGTAAACACGCTCTTTGTACTTATAGTCCTTGCTTACCACAAGCAAGGCTGGCAGTAAAAGAAGCACAGTTACTGCCAGCCTTGCTTCTATTTACATACCGCTTGCAGGTTTTCAAAACACATAAATAAAAGGCATTGTCATTTACAATGCCAATAGCTCAAACTCTCCCAAATGCGAGATCTATTGCATTGAAAATGCTTGTAATAGATTTTTATGGGTCTGCAGCCAATGTGTTTGGGTTTGTAAACCTTTGCAAATTCTTGTATCCTTGTTGGACATTCAGCAGAGTTCACAGGCCAGGCACCTGGACCGTGAACCACAAGGAATGTTCAGCAAGAGGCCAGGATCCTTTGCTAGAGTTTGAAGATCATTGACCTGGATTTGCAGACCTTGGGTTTCACAAAATCTCCGCCTGAGCTATTGGGCCTGGGGATTCTCTCCATGTCCCAGTATGTTTACTTTATTTTCTTAGTGAAGATGCAGGGATGAGTCCCTGCATCCTCTAATAGCAGTTGTAATATATTTGTTTAAGTTGCTGTCCGACTAACAGAGAGCTTCGAGTTCATGAACCCGGCTTTGGATATTCAGACCAGAAGTGTTATTATTGTTAAAAAAAAGAAACATTCACTTACCTCCTCACCTCTCTATCCCGCGTCGTCTCTCCTCTGCCGAACAGGAAGCAGCCAGACTCCCCTGAGCCAATCACAATGCTGCAATGTAGAGCTGTGATTGGCCTGGGTGCCCTGCTTCGTCGCTCAGACTGGGAGCCTGGGAATGTTCCTGCAGCCTGCATGGAGAACACGCTAAAGTGCACATTGCTGTTTGAGCGGCCTGAGTGGGCCGGTCAAAGCATCAAGCGCTCTTTAGTGTCCCCACCACTCCTTCCCTGCTCTGTCATCAGAGCAGCCCCATCCTCATGCTGCTGCAGCAGGGGAGAATACAATGATAACATTCTGTTATCATCATTTTATTTTTTCTTTCTTCTACAGCTGCACAGTAGCAGTGGGGCGACTCTCCTCCACCTTAGCGGAGGAGCCGCTACTGCTGCCTAATGCATGATAAATAGTGTAGTCACAATGTACGACCCCTGTGATTAGCTACAGACCTCTTTCCCTGATTTTGAGTTCATAAACTGGATTTTCTTTTTTTAGCTGTCAATGCCCATCAAATGGACCTGTCTGCCCTCTACTAGGCTGCTGCTATAATTCCCAAAAGGAAATCTATCCCACTGGGAAAACTTCCCTTTTCAAAATCAGCTACAAACCCAACTCCGGGTCGGTAATTGATCAATGGTTTAGGACCGCAGTTGTGGTCACAAACCATAGTTTCGTTCCATTACAAATCCCAAAAAGGTGGAGTGTGCTACTTCCACACGCAACACATATTTGCGAATCATATCGGATCACAAAAAACATTTTATGAGCAAGAATGGCTTTTGAAGCTAATAAAAGGTCTTTTTGTACATTTAAAAAAGTTTTTGCTCTTGTATACCCTGTGTTTTTGAGAATTATAACTTTGCAGTGCAAAGCATCTTTGTCCACGAGCCCCTAAATTCCCATATTTCTCCACACTAGCTTTCTGAAGACAGCCTTCATGTAGTTCAATCACAACATTACATTTATGGGTTGATATCTAAATTTGGATTTTGATATCCCAATAGCATTCAGGGATTGGTTTAGGGCAGTAATTGACATGCATAGGATGGGACAAGGCACAATGTAGCCCCAAGATTTCAAAACTACAAATAGTTTAAAGTAACACTTCAGATGACACCTTGTATCTAGTAAGACTGGCTTTATTTTTTCTTCTTAAATAATGAGGGGCTTTGTGCTTATAGTAGCAAGAACACATTCAAGAACACAACGTATCATTTTTTTTTTTGTTTTGAGGTGGTGGCTCATTTAGAATTGGATGGTAGTTCTTCAGTCCACTTGGTTTTCAGAGACACTGACGTCTAGCCTCCTGCCAGGTGGCTCCCCATTGTATTTGAGATCCCTCTTCTGCCTAGCATGAATGTCGGGCCTACACTGCCTCAGCCAGCATTGCAGATTCACTGTATGCAGAGCAGTGTCCCAAGTAGATGCAGTGGCGGCCGGCATGGCTCACTGGGGGTTGTGCGGCGGGGTCGATAGGCGGGGTGGGCGGGGTTGCGCTGGAGTGGGGGGGTCACGTCATGGAGGGGTCGTGCATGATGTGAATATTAAACAAAATTACAAAATATAAACTACCTTGCCACCGGGCCCCACTTCTCTGCTTCTGATCTCTTTGAGGAACAGGAAGCAGAACCCACTGACCAATCACTATGCTGCAATGCAGCATTGTGATTGGTAAGCACTCGTGCGCTCTGACCAATCACTTGGTCTGGGCATCCTGGTTGGACGCTCAGCCAGGGAATAGGGGCCTGGGCATGTTCTTCACGCAGGCTATAATGCAGCCTGCATGGAGAACAGGGAAAGTGCTCATGACTGGTTTGGCAGCCCGAGAGGGCAGACCAAACAGCCGTTGCGCACTCAGGAGTGGACACACCACTCCTCTCCTGCCCTGCTCCGAGAGCAGAGCAGCCCCGCCCCTTGCCCACCCACAAAGGAAACATAAAATGATAATAACTCCAAGTTATTCTCATTTATATTTCCTTTACTTTGCACTGCTCAAAAGCAGTGGGGCAATGCTCCTTCGCAATAGCGGAGGAGCAGCCACTGAGTAGATGTGCATTTTTGGCATGGCTAGCAAACCTTTTTGTTTCACTGAAACAAACAACCAAAAAAGCAAAGGATCTTATGGACAGAGAGTTTTCTTAAAAACTTCTATTAGCTGAGCTGCTTCTTTTTAAGGTCTAGAAATCGCTTTTAGCTCTCTGCTCCCAAAAGACCTCTTGTGCACCATACAAGAACCTTACAATAGCCTCAGAGCCAGCCCATTGCTTAGCATTGGATGACATGTTTGTTACTCTTCTTAGCTTGCTGCTTGCTTCTTATTCACTGGCTTTCCTTTCTCTTCTTGCTTTTGTCCCTCTTTACCATCCATTTGATTGAATGACTTGAATCCTCTTCCCACAGCTTACATTCAGGGAACTACTTTTTCTTTTCTGTACTTCATGAGAGTGCAGGTGTTTAGTATCTCTCTTGCTTCTTAGCTGCTTCCTCCATCAAACACACCCCTCCCCGAGTTCGAATTGCTCCCTCATCTGACAAATATAGCATGCTACCCCTCTCTTTAAATCATACCATCGACTGGTGTAACCACTTCTACCGCTCCCTGGAAATCTTTAAGTACAGCCATGCAAATGCAGGAGGTACAGGGTACAATAATTCGCACACACTGCCCCTCAGCCAGTAGTGTTATGTTAAAATCATTGTGACCCTTCAAGTGTGTCTCCTGACAGACCGAAAGTGGGGCTCCTTTCTTAAATAATAAAGAAACTCTGTCCACCTCAGTCAGGTCCCACCTTCCTCATTTAAGGGTTAGCTCTCATTTCCCCAATGTTTCATGATGTGCTTTAAGCAGCGCACTCGAGCACACTGGAACTGAGAAGAACGCGCTGTTTATAAAATGATTGTTTTTATATGGCAACACCTTGACCCTTCTCTAGGATGGTAGAGGGATTTACACGTCTTAGAAAAACAGCATACCCAGGGTAAGACGTAAACAGCAGAACAATATTATTACTTATTGGTCAATTATTAATATTATGTCATCCACAGTCATGGTTTATCAGGTGTGATGTTTTCATGAACAAAATGATGAGGACTAAATAGAAATACAGCCTATAACAGTAATCAAATGAACGCTTCGGGCCCAATTACGGCATATATGCAGCGGGAGCAGGCGGCACGTCACTGCCACGTTCTGCTGCGCCAAAGTCGTTGTCGGCCAGCCTGCAAAATTAGGAGTTATCTCCTGTCTGGCGGTCTTTTTTTTGTGGCTTTCCCACTGTGGTGCCTCTAAAAATAGGCACCGCAATGGGAAGGCTAAAAGCAGTTCCTGCACCGCATGGACTGTTAAGTCCATGCTGTGCAGGAGCAGGTGTGCATGCACACAGGAGGGCACATGTTGTGCCCCCCTGTGTGCATGCACATGGCGTGAGGTAGGGCACCCTTTGTTTCCACTCCTCCACGGTAAAACCGTGGCGTAGAGGAAACATAATATGGTTGGCAGGATCGCATCAATCCCACGAAGCATATAGCGGCCTCTGGACCGCTGTGCCACCACCAGGGAACGGGGGTTCTCTGGCAGCGTCGGCGGTCCCATGGCAGTCCGGCCAACCAAGTCTTAATAGGACAGTTGTCACGGTGGTGGCTGGACTGCTACTACCACGCCGCCACAAATCTAGTGGTCTTTGGACCGCCAGACTCATAATCTAGCCCTTAATTTTTTTCCCCTTAACTGCAGAGAGGTGTAATTCTACCCTTTTAATAACTCAGGGATCTTTATAAATTCAAGAATAGATATCACACATCATGAATATTACTGATAAATGTAATACATAATCAAAAGCTGTTTATTAAAACAAATACCTCTAGGCCCTTTCAATTTGGCTTGCTTTCCTTACAGCTTTCCTTACAGCTTTCCTTTTATTGCCTGGTCTCCAGCTCATTCTTTTTATTTGCAAATTCATATCTCAGCTCTAGGAAAAACTGGGCTACTCAAGAGCAAAAGTTAATCTCATGTTTACAGGATTGTGTGAAATCAGTGTTGTAGAATGGAAATGGTGCCAAAAAATGTTTTTTAGTTGGGTGTGTATATGTTTAGCAAAATGTTAAGTTGCTCAGTTGAAAGTGCAAAAATAATCATAATCAGGTATGTGTGAAGGAAAATTGGATGCATTCTAAATGAGGGACCCGCACCCATTTAATCTCTAATGCAAATAGGGTGTGTGGGGTATCTGTGATACATCTATAAGACAGGCAGAAGTGTTGCCTGATGGCTATATCTGTGTGTAACCTTGTGGTCACATGATTAAAATTCACTGGGTTTGCTTCTGAGTGTGATGAGATGAGTATCACTGAGAGTGGATTGCCACCTAAACTTTGTTTTAGACAATATTTCAATTTGTAGTATACACAAAGGGTCTGATTCACAATGGTAAACTTGCACTTTTGTATAAGTTTACATTTTTTCTGGTATTCACAAACTGGGATTTCAGTTTTACTACTAGTAAATTTATGAGTGTAGAGTCTCCGCACACAACAAAATAGGGCAGTCTGTGGATTGTTCTTGCACTGTGTTAAAGCCTGCAGGCAGGTATTTCGTTACGTGAAATCTCACAGATTTCCTTTGTAAGGAAAGATGGTGATGTTAGTTACCTCCTTTGACAAACCTTAGGGGCAGATGGATTTACATTGTGATAGCCTTACTAAAGTATCTTTACTTCGGAGGACCAGAAAGGCTTAGCTCCCTGCCTCGATCTTGAAATAAAAAAATAATGTAATATTACATAGATCGTTATTTATCCAATAAATATATATCCTGATAAATACATAGTCTGGGTGTAATTTATTTTCTGTTTCCATTCATGACAGCATACTACATGGGGTTATGGTTCAGTCTACATCGGTCTTGTATCTCTTGCCCTGTTAATGGCAGCATTTTTTGACCAGATGTGCACATCCACCTGGAAATTAGTGCACTTCAGTGTTAGTACTTGTTGAGTAGTCAATTCGTTTTAAATTACACCTTTATAGCTCCCATTACATTTCTTTGATTTTCCTCTTTTGATTTTAGCTTTTTAAGAGGACCCTCCAGCTCCACAGGCAGTGCTAATGAGCCACTTGCTTGCTGCTCACTTCATCTACAGTGCACTGCATCCCACAAGGCCACACCTCTAAATCAGGCAACCATTATGGAGTGCAACTGTCCATACTTTATCATTGTTTGACTGTTCAAAACGTGGTAGCCATGCTGGGGCATTAAAACGACAACAGATTATGCACAATACAACTGCAAGGTGAACACCCGCTTCTATGTTTAGTTCTTTAGTTCTGTTATTGCAAGCATATCCCTGTTTTTATATTTGTATTCTTTTAATTTATCTTGCATATTTTGTTTGCTGTATTATAGTTGTCTCCGAAGGTAAATGCAAGTATGTGTTAGGGGATGGAAAAATGGGCATATGAGTGCAATAAGTATGCATGAATAGTTGAGTGCCTAAACCCATCAGTAACAGAAAAACCCTTTCATCTATCAGCCAGACCTGTTGGCATTGCCAATGCTCCATTATAACGTAGCACTAAAGGGAAACTATTTTGGCCACATGAGCAATAAGTGCATTAGACCCTCATGCAGCAGTACAACACAGTCCATACATTGCCTCGTGCGGCAGTGCCTCTGGGACCAAGCATGGCCAATCGATTGCTGTGTGCGCAGTTCGGCGGTGCTTCCCTGTCATTGGCTGTCCTCGTCCTGTCTACTGAATAGCCATCATTTCATGGCGGCTTTCTCTAATGACCGACGCAACAGCCATTCATAATTATAAGGAGCCTGCGGCATTGTTGCGTCTGCCAGGAAAATTAGCTTCTTGCCCAAGTTGCCTTGCTTTTCTTTCATGAACTTCCTGTAACTCTTGTGAACACTACAGATGAAATTCTCAAACCTTTTGTCCTGGTTTAGCATCACAGAAGTGACGCTAACCAGTGCAAATGTATTTTTTGTTATTTTCTTTCGAGCGCAAAACTTGTTTTACGCTGGAGAGCACCCTCTAAGTAGCGCAAAGCACTGCTTTGCCCCGAGGGGGCGTTACATGGATGGTACCTTGGCGTTCCCATGTAACCATGTAAACATGCCTTTTGACGTAAAACCATATTTACAAAGATTTGTAATCCATGGTTTGCGCCAAAAGTTAACACCTCTTCAAAGGAGGCGCTTACAGGAGAAATGCTTTTATTTCTCCGTGTTTTTCCGACTTTTCATCCGTGCTGCACTGTGCCGCATGTATGCAAATTGGGAAAAGCTTTGCACCGTGCCTAGCATAATATTTTATACAGGAAGGGTACCCTTCCTGTACAAAACCTATGCTATACTCATGCACACCCCCCAGCGCTGTGGCGCTAAGGTGTGTACATGGCCCACGGCAGCTAATATCAGCGCCGGCACAAGGGAAAGGGTAGGAGAGCCATATCTCTGACGATATGGCGCTGTCCTGCTCCCTTCCCGTCACACGGCAGCACAACCTCGCGTGGGCTGCGCTGCGTGACTTTTTTTTATGTCCCCCTTCATTTACTACACATAGTTTTCTACGTTTGATGCTTGAAGTTTTTCACGTTGAAATCAGGACTTTTTACCCGCCCCAAAACATTTCAGTATCAAAGCTGCGAGGGCAACAGTTTTAAGGTTAACTCACCACAAAAAGAGCACCTTCCATTTTCAGCGCCAACTAACACTTACGAGGAAATATTTCGAGTTTGCGGTGAAAAACTAAGCTTGGACGTAAATTTAAGACTGAGAAAGGTACTCGGATCTACACGAGACTTCACTCTTATAATAAGTGCACGGCACACCCACGCACCTCTCCTTTGCCCTGGTGCTCAGGTTAGTATTGCTGCGGCCTAGAAATCGGCCTGCTCCACTGTGTATGCACAGAATATAATCCGAGGGGAACTGAGTTTGCCACTTCGCCATTTCTTCATAAGCAAGGCCCAACCCGGAAATCTCCATATTCCCCCAGGCAGGGCCCGTCCTCCTTTACTTATAAATTCTGACATATGTAGGTCTGTGGAGCAGCCTCATTCAGACATGAGTTGCTTACTTGTTGCCTCTCAGGAAGAATGAATTAAGCGAAGCCGTAATGCAGCCACCAGCTCCCACGCACTTTATCTTAACACCGTGTTGGATATTCAGGCTAACAGGCGGCTTTTATTTTCCTGTTTTTTCCAGAAAGACCCGGATGCCGAGGTGGACGACGAGCCGTCCTTCCAAGTGGTGGTTGCGATTGACTTCGGCACCACCTCCAGCGGGTACGCCTACAGCTTCTCCAAGGAGCCGGAATGCATCCACATCATGAGGTAAGAGCTGCAGTGCAGCGCGCGGCGGACAATGACGAATGGATCCGCTGGCAGAGCGCCGCGCGCATTTCTTCCCAGGATATATACCTCAGTCCTTGCTGCCAGAGGCTGACTGCCACTGTCTACACTTGGGGCCTGATTCTCAAAGTGCCTCAGCGCTTGTGGTGGAGGGAGACTTCGCAGTCCTGGAGGGGAAACGGCCACTACAACGAGGCCGTTTCAACGAAAACCTTAACCACGCATGCATTACAACGCATGCGTGGTTACAACGACAGCCTTTACCACGCATACCTTTACTACGAGGTACGTAGTAAAGGCATGTGTGGTAAAGGGTACAAATAAAAAAAGGGGGGTTGGGGGGGGCTTCCCCCCCCAAAAAAAACACTAACCTTTAGACGAGAAGGAAGGCAATCGGCGTCGCAGAGGAAGAAAACGGCCGTTTCTTTTTTTCTACGTATGACGTCACCACGGAAAAAAAACGTGGAGAAGGACAAGCGTGAACATAGCATTCCGAAGTAACGCATGCGTGGTAAAGGCATGCGTTACAACGGAGTTCGTTGAAATAACATACAACCGTCCTGGAGGAGTCTCCGCCCTCCTGGCGGAATCTCCGCCATTAGAATTCTCAGGGCAGAGATTCCGCCGTGAGAGTGGCCCCACGATGGCTGGGCCTCCTCCAGAGTGAATCAGGCCCCGGGTGAATAGAGGGGCCTGCCACATGGACACAATTATGGCATTGGCAATTTTGGGGGGAACCAAAGGGTTTCAGGATATTGCCTACTTGCCAATGTTTTGTGTGTGGCCAAAAAGAAGCATAATTTCTCAGCCATCAAAACTCTCAGCATATTAATATCGCCGAAATAAAATCACGTGACTGTAGGCCCGATCAGTACCTCAAATGGAATTACATCACTGAACACTATGCCCAAATCCGAGGAAATACCAGTGTGGCTTTACTTGAATCTAGATGATATTACAATAAATAAATGATGGCATATAACAGAGTGACTTTTGAGCACTGTGCCATCATTAAGCTCGCTAGCATATACGTGTCTTCACACAAACATACCAATGAAGGTGATACATTGTCAGTTAGTAACCCCAGTGTGGGGCATGCATTTCAAGATCCCTGCTTTCAGGAGGTTGTCGATGACGCTCATCCAGCTAGGGGAGCTGGCTTTTAAATTAATTCTGCCGTAGGCCAGCTCCAATAAATCGGTAGGTCGTAGTTTGCCATGTTTTAGTAGCAGAGATGTTGTACCCATGGACACTGGGCATCTCCTTATGGACCAAGGACCTGTGCTCACTCGGTGTGGAAGGAATTATTTAGATCCTAGCAGGGCAAACTGAAGACAAAGGGTGGCCCTGTATGGTAAAGTCTATTTTAAATTCTGAAGAGATTCGATAGCCCATTGGATGTGATATGAATGTTTTCAGAATGTTGATTACAAGGGTGTAGTTTCAGGTGGGTACTTTGGGTATGACCCCCTCCAAATAATTACATTCTTGGCTTGAGAATTGGGCCTGGGGGCCCGGAGTCGGGTCTTCTATGCCTTTGTTGTTGGTTTTTCTTGTCCTTGTTTGACAAAAAAAAGGTTTTAACTTGCTTCTATTTTTAAATCAGAAATTTAGGGGCCGACTTAATGTAAATTAGTATTGAACCAGTTTCTCATAGGAACAGTGTATCCCAAACCTCCCACCTTCAGCATACTGTCTTTTTAGTTGGAATATTTCCAATTCACCCCCCCACCCCCCCTGAATTTCACTGTTTAAGCTATGCCGCTGGTTGATTGTTTGCATACCTTAAGGTGATTGACCTATAAAAGTTGCTTTTGTGTTTGAGGAATGATTGGTTTTGTGGTGTCAGTGTTACCTTTGAATATTAGTCTGCTGATGTTATGTAAGCTTGTGATAATAGTTTTAGAGCTGTATTTGTCAAATTAGTAATTGAGATTTCCAAATTGCAATTACATAATTTTGAAATCACAACTACTATTGTATGAAACTTTTATTTTTAAAATAGCGATTCCTAGTGGCTCACAAATCGACCTACCTCATGAATATTAATGAGGTCGTTTGCAATTTGCAAACCACTAGGAATTAACACCATCACAGGGATAGTGGCCTGCTGAGGTCAGCAGACCACCATGTCTGTGATTGCTTTTAAAGAAAGCAGTCTTTTATTGTTAAAATAATCCATGGTCTTTAACCCTTTCTGTACTGGTGACAGAACCACTCCGTCACCAGCCACGGACACGCTGTCCTGGTGACGGAGTGGTTCTGTCATGGTGCGGCCGTCCCGCCTATGCGGCGTCACATCTGCGACTGCGCAGCCATTTTATTGAGCGGGGGGGCGTGACGGAACCACTCCGTCACAAGCACAGCGCGCCCGTGGCTCGTGACGGAGTGGTTCCGTCACGAGCATGGCGGTGCCGCGCTGCCCCCCCCCCCACCTCCCCTCGTGGCCGCGGTGGAATTACCGCTGCGGCCAAGGGGTTAAGGAAAACCGGATGCGTTTTGAAAGAAAGATTTCTTTCTTTTTCTTTTGGTTGTTTGTTTAAGAAGACCGCTGCCTCCTCGTAAACAAACTTTGTTATACATGCACAAAAGGGAAGGGGTCCTCAAGGGACCCCTTCCCTTTTGGCAACGCATTACTACCATAATTTGTAGTCTGTAAATTAATGTTTTGCAACCAGAATTTGGTCTCAAAACATTAATACATACCATTCCGATTCATTATTTGGAAGGGACTTCCCCACCAACAAGGATTTAGGTCACAAACCAAAATTGTAATTTGGTAACATGATTCGGTAAAGTGCAACCGAAATGCGGTTTGGGTTTGATGTACTCCAAAATGCTTCTTTCCAGTTACAAACGTGCGATTCTGCAAATCGGCACGTGTGCGATCAAGAAAAGACTTGCTACATCTGGTCCTTAGTGAGGTGGTAAAAGGATCTGCATGAAGTCAGAGCTCAGGAGCATGGTGTTTACTTCTCAGTCGGAGAGGAAGTTAGACAGAGGGGGCTGCTTGTGAAAAGATGGAAACATTACTAAGGAAGGAAAACCTCTGAGTGCACTGGTCTGAATGAGCTGAGGTGAGTGTCGGGTCATCAAGGCTGACTTAAGTGATCAGTATCATCTTTTAATGGGTACGCTATTTGTATTGCTGATAAAATGTATTATTAAAATGTAATGTGCTACTTCTTTAAGTGTCCCAGAAGCTTCTGGTAATGGCCTATGATCCAGGGGAGCATGTGCCAGACAGACAGGGCCACAAATAGTTGGTGAGGGTGTTGTGTACGCACGCTTGAGTGTGTGTGTGTGTCTGTCTGTCTCCAATCATACCAGTCCATTATGGTTTAAATCTCTTTATTGGTTTTGTAACCAACAAACAGAAAGAAGAAAGACACCAAGCTCTATTATATCAACAAGTAAGTGCCTACAAACGGGGCCACACATGCTATAGAATGCCAACAATCGACCTCCCCTCACTCCCACCCCCGGACCTGGTGACTGCTAAAAATGAAAAGGAAAGACGGAAAGGAAAGGAAGGGAAGGGGGAAGAGGAGAAAAAGGAGAAGGGTCTCGCTCCATCCGGTCCCTCGAGTCAACCCGGTTGGTGATCTCCACATGAAGGTTAAGAGGGCCTTGGGTCTCGGTCAGCCTCTGGAGCCGCAGGTATTTGGGGCAAGTAAGGTCCCTGATCTCTGATGTCAGCAAGGCAAGGAATGGCCCCCATATTTCAGAGAAAGACTCACTATGGTAAGACAGTGAGAGGGAGATTTGTTCCATTCCTGGGATATGCAGCCAGCCTAAGTGTGTAGGTTGTATATTTGAGCCCCAGTCAGATAGGATGTTCTGTAAGGCTGCCCTCAGGGCCAGAATGATCTGTCTGCCCCTCTTCAAATGAAGAGGGAAAGTGAGGGGGTGGGGGAGCCTTAAAACAATGTATGAAGGAAATCTGGGAAGTTTCGTGTCGAAGTGTGTATCCATATCTGCGAGTACTTGCTCCCAATATTTCTGTATTTTCGGGCAGTTCCAAAGAATGTGCAGCAGAGTACCAGTTTGTCCACAGTGGCGGTAACACTCTGGTGTTTTGGAGGGATTATAGCTATGCAGTCTGTGGGGGTATGGTACCAATAGGTGGCGATTTTGGTGGCAGTTTCAATGCTAGCTATGTTGTGAGCTGTGTGGCATGCCCAGTAGTAAAGGTTGCCCCACTCTCTTACTGTTAGTTCCCTACCTATTTCCGTCTGCCATCGGAGTTAGCCTCTAAGCTTGGAGATATCTGTCGAAGGGCCTACCAGTCGATACAATTCTGAGATCATGCTCCTATCAGTTTGTCTTGGCTAGAAGCCAACGTTCAAAAGGAGTAAGACGTCGCTCTGCTCCGTTGAGTACGGAGAGGTGCATTACCTAGTGACGGATCTGCATGTAATGCCATCGCTCCGACTCGGGGAATGCAAAATTCGTATGTAGGGTCTCAAAGGTAAGGAGTTCATCTGTATCAAATAAATGGTCTACTGACCTACAGCCCGCCCGATTCCATATAAGAAACACTGGATCCCGTAAACCTGGGTTGAAGTTTGGGTTTCTGACTATGGGCGTGAGAGGTGAAGGCAAAGATGTCAGGTCCCTCTGCGTCGCTAACCCATCCCACCCCATACTACATGCTAGTCTGTTATGATGGTTAACAACAACAGGTGCAGCCCTATTAACCCAGAACTTGGGGCAATTAAACCAAATAGAAACCATGATGGTTCCAGGAGGTAATATTCCTATATAACATAGATTAACCAAAAGAATGAAGCTAAGAAACGGTGTCCAAACAGGATTTTCGAAGAAGTTATGATTATTATTATTAAATAGTGGTTAGTTTCTTACCTTATATTTTTTTCTGGAGTTTTATATATCGCAAACTCGACCAGAAGGTATCAGAGCGCTTTACATGAGAACCAGTTGCATTACAGAAAGACACATTACATTTTTTTTTTCTGTGAGGCTCGCGGAGATTTAGGGATTTGCCCAGAATCACAAGATGTTGAGCGTCCCTGCCGCGACTCAAACCCAGTTCCCAAGCTTCAAGATCGACTATTCTTTTTTGTTACTCTATGCTATATATGATTATTACCTCCTGGAACCTTTGTGGTTTCTTTATAGTCTAGTATGATAGCATCAAATTGGTTTTGTTATAGCTAAGGATGACACGTTAGCACTCATCTCTTTTCAAGAAAATGCACCACACAATTTTCAGAATTGGATGTACCAACTTAAAAATGGTTAATCCCTCTTTCACATTTTTATTCCAGAATTCCACCTAGTCTCAACAAAGACAGTTAACTGTTGTCAGATTACCCAATTATGCTAGAGAAAACAAGTTATAGATCTTTGAGCGGCAGTTAAGGTAATTAATGGAAAGTAAAGTAAACCTTAGGTGTGAAAACACTGACTGCGTCAGTAAAATAATTGCATTTCCTTTTGAGCTAATGCATGCATATTGTTCACTTCAAAAGAAAACACTCCCTACCAATTGCAAGAAGTATGTTACCTCAACATTTGTGACTTAAATATGTACAATACCTTAGAGAATTATTGAAAATTCGCCATACTAAAATTGCCATGTGTTTTAGGAACTTGAATATCAACAGAAAAGCAGCTACTAATTGGAGCAAGCAGTGGCAAAGCCAACCAGTCTTGCCAAGATTAAATAGAAGAAATGCAGGCGACCAAAGGCTCAGCACCTCAGTTCCTTAAGTAAAACAATTTGTAAAATGTCTGTGCAAACACATTCGGAGTATGCCACAATTTTACTCCACTGGAAGCCAGATAAATATATTCAAAAGAAAAGTACGGAGCACCAGGATGAAGTCAAAGGATTCTGTATGTATTCCAAAGTAGATTTGTCAGCACAGGACCCAAATGTATCCTTTAGAATAGCTTGGACGTTTATAATACATATAATAAATGTATATAAAAAATGCAATCCAAGGGCCGAAATCACAGTCAATGTTCTTTACATTTGTTAAATCGAGTGTTCTCAAAACCGGTCACTCATTCGGACTCCCAACAAGGATACCTTTGGGTCCTGTGCTGACAAACCTTTCTATATGGAAAACTGAGATATACCTAGGCGTTGATTATCCCTGTTTTCTTACCTGGTGTTTACAGAATATTTTCTCTACGTGGAACTATTTGATTATTGGACTGATTTCAAGACTAAATTGCCTGACTAAGTTCCATCTGGAACTAAACGTGTTGGCTGATGTCCATGTTTTTATTTGAAAACGAAGTAATCTATTTTGGATTATATACGGAATCCTTTGACTTCATCCTGGTGCACCGTCCCTTTCTTTTGCCTTTCGAAGATGTGAGGATCGTTAACTTTTTTTATTGCAAACAAATGCCACAAAAATAATAAAAAGAAAAAGAAACCATGTCATATAAATGTTGGACATGTATATGCAATACACATTCAAAAAAGAAAAATCAACCATTTTAATAAGTGTTAAAAGACCAGCGTGGGTGCTTCGTAGCAGTGATGAGTACTTTGATCACGTAGAGAAAGCCTTTGAGTTTTAATGCCCATCACAGCAAGCAAACTATGAATCTTATTGGCAGTAAGCATAATTACAATTTGGCTTTGAATTACTGTACGATGGTGATTCAGGTTAAATGCACGGATTAATACAAATAATTAAGAATGAAGAACAATCCCCCTCAGGCAGGTGGTCAGCGATTGGCAGCCACGCAATTGGGTGTCAGGCTTACGACAGGCACAGGCAATACAGCGTCCCGTGCATCAACCAATGCACTGCAGGCAACATGACGCGAGGTGGAGCCGGTGGAGGCCAGGGCAAGCAAGGGCCGATAGATAAATTCACAGAGGCGGTCGGCCCTGGGGGATCACAGTCACAGGTGCCAGATAATGCGGCGCTATTGGCGGCGATTACGCAATCAAGAGATGTCCTGGATGCTAAAATAGGTGCAGTCGGATCCATTGTCATGCTTCTTCGGCAAGATCTGCGGAACGCGGTGGAGCGCATCACAGGTGCGGAGACGCGTATGTCGGAGGTGGAGGATGATGTATCTACCCTGAAGAAGAGAGTCCTAATACAAAAAAATACAGCAAGGCCTGGTTCTGAGAGCTGAGGATGCGGAGGGGAGCGCCCGGCGAAATAACCTCCGCCCGCTTTGTTGGTTTTCCGGAGAACTGCGAAGGGGGTGATGCCAGTGCTTCCTGACACAATGGCTGGAGGGCTGGATCCCAGCAGACGTCCTCTCCCGCTGCTTCGTGGTCGAGAGGGCTCACCGTGCGCTGATGCAGAAGCCCCCAGCTGGTGCGCGCCCGCGACCAATGAACGCCAAATTTCTAAATTATGCTGACCGAGACACTATCCTGCGACAGGCAAGACTGAAAGGCACGCTTACCTATGAGAACGCTAACATCCTCATCTTCCTGGACTACATGAAACTGGTTCAGCAACAACGCCAATCCTTCATCGCAGTCAAGGCCCGTCTCCGGGGCCTTAAGATTCAGTACGCATTGCTTTACCCGGCAAGGCTGCGGGTTGTCTTCAAGTCTCGCACATTGTTCTTTGACACTCCAGAAGAGGTTTTTCAGTGGACGGATGAAACTGTAAAGGTTCGGGTTAACACAGCGAAAGAGGGGAAATCAGACTCCTCCTTGAGTAGTATTGCCAGGGGAGGCCTCAGGAGTCAACGTCGGCGCCGCGGGAGATCGTGCTCGAGCCGTGGCTCGCGCTCTGGGTCGACCTCCCGCCGGGATGAGGCAACGCTGGAACAACAAGAAGATGTGCCTTGACTTTGGGGGAACTGACCCATGATCACCTGTATATGCCCGAAATAGATGACCAGGTGCACTATTGCTTAGGCTGGAAGTCACACTCGGCCTAGTTAGGGGAGGGAGCGACAGCCTAGTTCTTTATGTGCTGGGGGATCCATTGGGGCGGGTGGATCTCGGTTCCCCGTTGGGGACTGGGCCACGATCCAACCACAACAGGTGCTTCCATGTTTGGGAGGTGCGGGGTGGGGGGAGGGAGAGGGGGAGTTGGGGTTTGGTTCATGGGGGGGGGGGGGGGGGGGGACCGCGCTGGAATTGCTGCTTGCTGACTGCCTTGAGGTACGCCGATTGTGCTGGTGTGATGCCAGGCTACTACATGTAGTTTTATTCAAATGTCTATTGCTAGAGATGGAGGGCGGTTAGGCCCAGGCGTGATACGAACCATGAGCTGGAATGTGCGGGTAATGTTGGATAAGGTGAAATGGGGGGCCGTATTCACATATGCTAGGACAACGGGACGGACGTACTCTTCTTACAAGAAACACACCTACTTGGTACGAAAGCATTGTGCCTTCAGCGGTGTGGATTTATACACACATACCACTCCGGGTTTACAAGGGGTTCCAGGGGGGTGGCAGTCCTCATTCATCGAAGGGTTCCTTTTGTACATAAACGCACCTGGACAGACACGCAGGGTAGATATATCTTTGTGCAGGGAGAAATTGGAGGGGACACGGTAATCCTTGGCAGCGTCTACGCCCCAGCACCACTACAGTGGCCATTAGTAGAGAGGCTACTCTCCCTCTGGGTTGACATGCCCACTGCCCTGTCCATCGTAGGGGGGACTGGAACGACGTCATGGACATAACTAGTGATAGATGGCGAAGTGCTGCTGACGCCCAGGACCCGGGGAGGATTGAGGGTCCTGGTACCAAGCTGCGGGCATTGGCCACAGGTCTCAGCTGGGTGGATACATGGAGACATAAGCATGGGTCCCGTAGGGACTTCACATATTTCTCCACATCGCGGGAATCCTTTTCTAGATTGGATTATGTGTTTGTTCCGAGGGTGTTGGCTCACAGAGTGCTATCCACGGAGATTATGCCACGGGTGCTTTCCGACCACTCGCCGGTGTATGTTACACTAGATACTGGTCACGCTAGGCAGCCGTTTGGGTGGCGTATGTCGGCCTGGCAATTGATGCAAGACGCCTACCGCGCACATATGACTATCAAACTTGATCACTTTTTATCCACCAACGTGGGTACGGTGGACTCCCCGGCGCTGCTCTGGGAGGCATTGAAGCCCGCATTGCGAGGGATAGATATTTCATGGTGTGCGGCAGCACGGAGTGAGAAACGTAGAGACCTGGTGCGGCGCGAGGCGGAACTGGAGGCTTTGGAGCGCAGAGGTCGGGAGGACGATGGCAGACCAGCTAGGTGGCAGCTGGCACTGGCGCAACAGCAATATGCTACTGTACTGTTAGACGAGGCACGGCAGGCCTGGCTGGCCACACGCAGTCGGGTTTACCAATGGGGCGACAAGTCCTGCAAGATGCTACATCGCCTGTGACAAGGCATCATGCATGCCCAGCCACTGCCCCGGATAGTGAGCCCAGATGGGGCACCTATCTTGGAACCTGCCGCACTCGCTGAAAGCTTTGCGGAACATTATGAGGAGCTATATGTGCCCCGGGAGTGCCTAGAGGCTGGGGTAATACAGCGATTCATTGATGATCTCCCACCGAGGGCTGTCTCAGACGAGGCTCTTGACCTCTTAGACCATCCTCTGACGGATGATGAGTTAGCTACGGCACTAGCTGACTTGAACACAGGCAAAGCACCAGGACCTAATGGGTTCCCTAGTGAATTCTTTTGGCGCTTTGCAACACTGCTGAGTCCTCATTTCCGACCAGTGATAGAAGAGGTGCACGAGAGTGGGACACTCCCCCTGGACTGGCGGCACGCGGAAGTGGTGGTGTTTCTAAAGCCAGGGAGACCCCCGGAGAGCCACGCGTCGTGCTGCCCAATCTCCTTGCTAAATACAGAGGCCAAGATCCTAGCTAAGGCCTTGGCCAATAGGCTTAAACCGTACATTACAGACCTAGTCCACCCGGACCAGGCGAGCTTTATGCCACAGCGGGCCACCCGCCATAACATTAGACGGGCCCAGGTTGCGATATCAGCATGGGGGCGCTTGGGGGAGCAGGCGGCGCTGTTTCTTGCGGACATGGACTGGGCGTTTGACTCCCTGAGCTGGACATATCTGTTTGCCCTACTGGGGCGCCTTAACCTCGGCCCGCGCTTCCTGGCATATGTGCGGCTCCTATACACGGATCTCACGGCCTCAGTGCGGATGGGGGGGGGGGTGGAAGTGTCCCGTTCTTTCCCGATCCGGCGTGGGACGCGGCAGGGCTGCCCCCTCTCCCCATACCTGTTCGCCCTCGCCATGGAGCCCCTCGCGGCATGGATGCGTATAGACTCTCAGCTTAAGGGATTTCGGTGGTCGGCAGGCCTTACGGATAAAATCGCCCTATACACCGACGATGTGTTGTTTTTCCTTACTGACCTGAATCGCTCTGGGCCACGACTCTTGCGTATACTGCAAATCTTCGGCGAAACAACTGGTCTATATAAGAATCCGGGGAAATCCACGCTTTGGATATCGGGAGGTCCGCAGACTGTAGGGGACTGGGCACTGGGGCTCCAGTTGGCCACTGAAGGAGTGAAATACCTAGGAGTCTTTTTGTCTGAAGACGCGGCCATTGCTCGAGAGTGTAACCTTACCCCAGTTTGGGATCGCACTCGCGAAGACCTGAAAGTGTGGTCGAAGATGCCGCTATCTATACTCTGTAGGTCTGCCATCTTTAAGATGGTAGCGCTCCCGTGCCTGGTATACCAACTGCAAAATCACCCACTGATAATCTCGCCTTGCTGGTTCCGGCGCCTTAACTCGGCACTGAGCGGGTTCTTGTGGGAGGGGGGGCGCCGCGCGGGTGGCTCTGCGGATGTGCTTTCTCTCGACATACACTGGGGGCCTAGCCACGTCAGACGTACTCTCGTATTACCACGCGTCCCACCTCTTAGTACTAAATGACTGGTGGTATGGCGACAGGAGCGATCCGGCTTACGCGGTTGAGAGGGCCATGATGGGAACTGCGTCCGTTCACACACTCTTGTATTCTGTCCCTTCCCTCTATCACGCAGGTGGTCTTTCAGGTGTGGAGGCAGGCCCTACATAGGATGGGCTGGTGGAATGTTCTTACCCAAGAAACCCCGCTGTGGCGCATCTGGCATGTGGCATCTCTACCCTAGGAGACGTTATGTCAGGGTGTGTTCTCAAATTGTTTGAAAACTTGCGGGACGAGTTTGGGATGCCTCGAACTCAGTTTTTTTAAGTATCTCCAGTTCCGACATGCCCTAACACCATATCTGGCGGGGTTGGAGCGACTCCCTGAGTTCAGTCTGCTGGAAGCTAAAATCTTTATGGGGGAACTGCCTGATAAGAAGCTGTCACGCATCTACCAAACCCTGGTGCGGCATTGCTCCTCAGACCTGCAACGACTTAAAACTACATGGGAACAGGATGTTGGGGACCTAGATGAGGAAGACTGGGTGGAGGCACTGGAGGGTCCCAGAGGGGCGGCAATATCTACGCGCCTGCGGCTCATCCAATTCAGATACTTTCATTTCTCTGGATCCTTCTGTTTGCAAATATGCTTCATTATAGAAAATGACTGAAATTGATGTTGGTAAATTGATAAGGGCAATTGACTCTGGATGGCAGAGCTTTGCATAATATGTGCTTCTTGTACAGTCAATAAAATCTGTTTAAAAAAAAAAAAAGAACGAAGAACAATGTAAAGAAAAAAGCATTGGTGAAATAAACTATTTGCCCACCAACCCTGGCAATAAGGTGCACTTCTTTTTAGGGGATGCGCACAGATGATCAAGCAAAGTGCCATCACTTTAAACATAAGAGAGCCAATGGTTGAAGTGAGCAAACCACTTCCCCATGTGGTATGCTGTGGAAGCAAAAAGTGAGTTGCAGTTAACCAGGCCAAAGGATGACGAGAGCTTACCCAAAGCCCTTCTTTGTATTTATACGTGTATGTGTTTTTATTAAAGTGTTTTATGTCTGGCCTCTAAGACCGCTGTCTTACCAGACTATTGTTTTAAAGAATATATATATATATGATACATATATATGGGGACTTTTTGTCAACCCTCTTCGTTCATTGGTTTGTTCAGTTATCCTTCACTCTTTGCTTCCGCTCACCACTTCATACAGTGTGGGGCAATGGTTTGCCCACTTCACTCATTAGTTTTTAGGTCGAGCCTAGAGCAGCAAATGCAATGCTTGCTCGACTTTAGTAAGGGGGTTTTCAAAATGCTACCAAAGGCAGGCTTTTGCCGGCCTGAAGCTTGCGTTCATGAGAGCGTGCACGTGCACAGCTGCCATGTGGGTTTCTGTAATGGCTTATTAAGCCTTACAGCACGTGAATTTCCTCCCTTCTCCCACTCCCTCCTCAGCAGCTTCATTTTCCACAGGACACTGCAGAGCTTTTTATGGAGCTGTGTTCTCCGGTACTTTTGACCTTTGATTTCCGGTATTTTTTTTTTTTTAGATGCGCACACACAAGTGTTTTTTTTGTGGTATTGTTTAGTTGCCACTGGACATTGGAGAGCTTTTTGCGGTGCAGAGAAAAATATTTTACTGGACACTGCTAATCTTTCCACTGCGCTTTGTTCTCCAGCAGTTTTTTTTTTTTAGGCGCACACACAAGCGTATCTTTATTCATTTGTTTAAAGGCCACTGCTCACTTTTGTTCGCCACATATATGTAGCCCTAGCCATAACAGGCCACATACACTAGCTGGCTCGCTTGCTGCAAGCTCTCTGCTTCACACACAAAAAGCTGGGGCTCACAGAATTAGCAGCTACTTTTCCCTATTAAACCGCTTATTTCACTGCTGCGCCGGCCAGTTCCCCGTCACCAGGCACCTTAATTCCACATTAAAACACACTTATAAGCACAGACCTTGCCCACCTCTCCCTTTTTAGGTCGAGCTCTCTCGACCTATTGTGATTGAGTTCCTCCTCAAGGGACGTAGAGGGGTGCACGCGCGGCGATTCAGGAACGTGAACGCGCACGTACAGGCACGAGCGCACATCTCCTGTCCCGCAGGCAAACCAGCATTCAGTTTCACTGCTTACAGTGAGACAAGAGATGGCATGCTGTTCACACACACATGCGCACATACACACACACAGGCAGGCTCACACACACACACACACAGGCAGGCACACACACACACACACACAGGCACACACAGACATCCCCTCCCTCTCTGCCCCTCCCCCCCCACTTACCGGGCTCTTTCCGCGTCTCGTCTTGTGCACTCCCACCGCGCTGTTTAGCACCCGGCGATCCTCAGCTTGTTTAAAATATTTTGCGAGGCATAATCGCATATGGGCTCCAAAGGTTAGAACGCTGACCCTCCTTTTTCACAAGACCTTGTACCGGTGGCTGGGGGAGAGAGGAGGGTTTCGTGGGTGGTTTGGAAAGTCGACCAAAAGTGCAAAGCGGAAATAATCGCACCCGAGCCTGCTCCCTCCACTCCAGAAAGAGGGGGATGTGACGCACTGTGGTTCGGCCCCCTCTAGTGGCTCAGTTGGGAATCTGCAAGCACATCCGCCTCTTACGTTCTCCCTCTCACGCGCACGTACGTAGCCAGCACCGTATTTTGGGAACCGAGCCTCTTCTTCAGTTCTATTCTGAGCTTAAAAAAACATCTAATCTGGTGAGTAAAATAGAAATGCTATTGAAAGTAAGCATTCATTGTGGTAATGCACACACCACACCATCCATTCCTGTGGCGTTCACTAGAGAATCAAGGCGGCGGCAGACACTGTGCAAGCCACAGGAGCCTCAGTTTATTGCTGTAGTGATTCTAAAGAGGTGGGAATAAGCTGAGTATATTTTAAAACTAGAGAAGTGTTAGAAAATCCAGCGTTTTATACACTTTGCTCTCACCGTACGTACGGTGGCAGAAGCAGGATTTACTCAGAGAAGCCGCCTGAGTGTTAAAGATGTAAAATTCAAAATGTTCCTGGAAATACTTGCCCTTGCGTGCCGATGTCGAAACAGCTGCAGTACTGGTCATTGTCGTGCTCGACGATGCGATGCACACATTAAATCAGTTAGCACATGGCTGTGCCGAAGGAGTAGGGAACATGGATGTGGTCACATTTTCGTTTCGGAAGGCCACCTGCGAGACCTGTCGACAGTGATCGCTAATTTTCCTGAAACTGCTTTCTCACTGAGAGCACATCCCCCTGTTTGACTTCCAGGCACCCGCTAATCTCTTCTCATGAGGGGATGATGGGCCAGAAAGCTGGCAGTGAGGTGCAATGTTGGCAGAGTGTTTTCGCACGTATCCTGAAGCATTTTACGACTGCGACATATTGACACTCCGTGAATTCTTCTTGAGAACTCCTCTTGTCTTAGTTAACAAAGAGTTCATCTTCGTTCTGCTGTACACAGACAAACGTTGTTTGCTTTTGTGTCTTTGTATCTTGGAATTGCCCCTTTATTGAGGATTTCCAGAGCAGCTCTTTGCAAGTGGCTCTTATCAGAGCAATATTATCTTATTGTCACCAGAAGCTTCATAAAGTGCCACTTATTTACGGCTGAACTGCCGAATGTTTAAATGGCCCATTGAGTTGCTGGCACTTTCTCTGTGACGCCTTACGGTGCCCCGTATGTGTCAAAACACACTAGGTGCTTTCTAGTGACCTTTGCACTGCTGCATGAGCTAATTTCGTTCTTTTTTTATTCAGTTCGTTAACTTAAATGGCCTCAGTGGTAACCTGGCCCCAGTTTATTTCCCAGGGTGAAAATCTAGCCAATAAAATGTTAACGTTTTAGGAGCGCTACGGGCAAACAGAGCCCAATGAGTCTTTTCATTTGCCCTACTGCATGGCAAGAATGTCAGGCTTCTTTTTCGCGAGGATAGCTCCAAATCCAATAGCAAACATATTTCCTTTATTACTGGCTTTTGTTCTAAACTAAAGGGGAAAGCGTTCACAGTGGAGTGTGAAGAGCTGAAAACACATGTTGCAAATGGATATATAAATGATTCTGAATATTTGACCTATCTTACCGCTTTTCTTTAATGAAGCAGAGAGTGTTGCTTTCCAACAGTGATGTACTGCATGTTCTGTGGTTTGTAATATCTTACTTGAGTGGTTTCACTTTATTATAAATTGCTTTATTCACTGTGTTGTAACTCAGCAAACTTGTTGAAGCGTTGGCTATGATGCACAAAAAGGGATCTAAAAAGAGAGCAGAATTCTAAAAAATCTTATCACTAGAGGCACAGACAATATACAAGCAAACGTGAGTGCTGCAATTTCCTTCAGTGATATTATGCTTGTTGTGCCTTAAAACTGGCATTACTGCTTCGTTTCTCTTTGTAATACAGACTTACATGAAGGTGACCCTTCATCAGACAGGTACCACGTTGTCCCTTAACACTTTGTCATGTATAGAAACGCCGTGTTCAGGTTGATGTTATTGCACAGTTACTTAAACCCATTGCAAAAATGTTTGCAGCAATTCATAAAAATACAAAACACAAAGAAAGGTCGTTGCCTGAAGTGGGACCTCAAAAGACAAAAATTAGAATCATGTTAGTCACTCGTGGTAGTATATGCCTAGTAAAGTCACAACAACTAGCCACTAACATTACACAGCAGTTGTCACAAATGTTAAAACAACCCATTTGCTAATAATTATCTCCTTTAATCTATGGGTCTCTTCTTCCTTACAGATATGAATTTTCACTTTCAAATTTAATAATTAAGCGAAAAGAAACACTAATAACCTATTAAGCACTCTACATAGTCCATAAACTTCAAGCAACAGGCTGTAAGTTGTCGGATGTCACCCTTTTAGCAAGTAACATTGGGGTCTCTATGTTTTTGCAGTCCTAGCTGTATGTTATTAAATCAATCGGCACCATAGAATCTGCTTTATAGCTACATGGGCGATAGCCGATGCTGATAGTTCCGTATTTCCACCTAGCATAAAATTATTTCAATGCGAACAGCTGAGAGTGAAGGGGGGACTAATTTACACTTCAATGAAAGTGGATGTTCAGGTATTCCTGACTTGCTCCTTTCGCGGCGAAGGCTAATTCATTAGGCATATTCTATTCTATTTATAATATAAGCTTTGCCTCTGTTCTTTTCTGTTCTTTGCCTCTGATTTTATTAACTTTTGAAGGTGATCCAAGGAGGCTGAGTGTCCCACGTTGTCACCAGTTTAAAACGCAGTAATGCTTTTCTCAATTATTTGACTCAGGTTTGTTTCTAATGAGCGAGGGTTTGTTTAATTCCTGCCATATCAAAGTAGAGTTTGGTGGTGATCTAATTCTTGTTAAGTAGGTGACATAGTTTGGTGGTACTGAGTAAATTTGCTTCAGCATAGTAAATTCAAGGTGAGTATTATCTTCTTCAGTATCATGAGAAAGTTACCACAATGATCGTTGAGGGTTCCATTGTGCCAAATCAACCAAACAAATTATTCTATCTGGAACAGAAGCAAAGTTATATGTAAGTGTTGCCATTAATTATGCCTTTATTATTCTTAGTGTTGGGCTTAGTGATGGACCAGAAAGTTGTTTACTTAGTGGTAAGAAAACAAGTGTTCATTTAGAAACCTTTGCCTTCAAGGCCTTCAAGAAAGAGAGGTAGTCACTCTTCTCTTTAAGCCATATTCCCAGGTACGCAACATGTGTTATACTTTTGTTTATTCCAAGACAAAATGGCTATTTTTGCGCAATCTGTTATCAAAAATTAAAACCATGGTCTTTCAATGTATGTTTAATTTATTTGAGTGTCAGTAAGACTGCAAAGCAGTTAATGCCTGGTGCAACCCAATCACCGTCCTTTCTAACTGAACACATTCAACTGCATATTGCAGAATAGCCACAGTTTGGTCACCCAGTTTTGAATAAAAGAGACTAGCACTGTAAATGGAGGCACCAATGTCACCAATATATTAATTAAAAAGCAGGGGTACAGAAACAGAGTCCTGCTTCAGACCTCCATTAGTACAAACTGTGTCTCAGGCAATGGTTGATGTCCCCAGGTTCCCCTTGACCATGTATCTAAGTATAGCGCTATAATAGCTCCCAGAAGAGATGAGAAATGCCTTAATTTGCCAGTTTTGACGAAATTGACTGCAAACCACACATTTGAAAGCAGTCTTAAAATCAATAAACACTGCTTAAGAGGTTTGTCTGTGATGTGAGTTCCCTAATCTAAAGCAGGGAGAGAGCCATTAGGGTGTCCACTGTACAGTTGGTAACCAGTGTAAAAGTTTGTATTAGTTTTTATACCTCACCAAAATTTTAAATTACAGTGATAGATTCTTTGCAAAATATTTTCCTCCTACATCCAGCAACACAATCAAGAAAGAGATAGTTGTCAGGAAGTTGGCGAGCCCCCCCCTTTAATTTGTTAACAATATAGACACCCGCCAGCTATTTGGAATTTTTTAGTTAAAAAGATGTGGGTAAAGAGCGATGACAACATATCTCCTCTATAGTGGCATAATAGGTTTTAAAAATTAGCTCAGGAACTTCTTTGGGGGTCAGGGGGGCCCTCATGCTTTTACTGACTGCAACATCGGTATAACTCTGAGGGGATTTAGTTCCTAATGCACATCACTGGTGCAGTTCATGAGATCTTCACCAACGTTCAGTAACATAGAATAAATGTACTGAATCCATATATTGGTTGCTGTTTCATTGCTTGCTGGGCCATTGCTATCCTTCCTAAAATTATGTGCCTGCAAGTAGAATTGCGAGCGTTCTTGGACTTACGATCAGTGCAAATCTCTAGGCATGGTTTATCCTTAAACTCCCTCTATGTTTAGGTCTCGCTCTCGAGACCTATTGTCACCGAGATGCCTCTCAAGGGAGACAGACCGGGGCACGCGCGGCGATTCGGGACCGTGGATGCGCACGTACAGGCACACGCGCGCGCACATCTCTTGCTCCACATTCACACTCACGGAAGCACACACACACGCGCACATACACACACACACACGCAAAAGCAGTCACACAGACACACACCCCCACGACTAAGCCCCACTTACCGTATCAGCAGCCTTAACCGCCACTCCTGACTTCTGCTGCCACCGCTCCTCTGGGCCGGCCATCCACTCCGTGGGCGCATAGGACGGAAGTCCCGCCCCACGACAGCCGTGAGCGTGCACATCCCGACACCGTAAGTTCGGGAGAGTGCACGCGCACGGCTTGTTCCTCTTGTGACTCCTCCGGCGTCTCAGGCAGCCTTCGTTAGTTCAACCACACAGCAGGACAGCCCTGCCTTCCTTCGTTGATCAGCCTCCGGTGTGCAGCTCCAATCTAGCCTGCAGGGGGAGGTTAGCACATGCAGGGGAGAGAGATGCTTGAAACGGCTGCAACGGTTGCCATATCAAAGTTATTGAAAGATCCCAGCTGGCCAGCATTCCTGGTAGAGCCGCTTCCAGTAATCAGGAACTTGGAGCAAGCACAGAGCAGTCTTCGGCAGCGCAGTGCCGTGCCCCAGCAGCAAGCCTCTCATGCCGTCCCGACTCACAGATCAGCGGTCTACCAGTGAGTTACTAAGGCCCTTGGAGTCACCACAGCACCCAGTGTGCCTTCTCCATTGTGGCTCTTGCAGTAGTGTTTGCTGGGAGTAGTCAATGGGATACCTACAGACAACTAACACTCAATGTTGAAGTAACAGAAACTAAGCTGATAGGCTCCAAGATGTTGAACCGAGGCTGATCTTTGGATTTTGATTCCTTTAAAGCATACATCTTTCTCAATCACCTGAATGCTCAACCTATGCCACAATACACAAGTCCCCCCAAAAAATGGTGAGACAGCTTAGTCAATGGACAATTGGTGCAACACGATTGCCCTTCACTTTGATAAGTAGAATAGGAAAGAAAGCATGACATTTAGAGTACATTTAGGAACATCCATGCAGAGCACAACCAACATGTGTAATAACAGATATCTCCATTAATCTAGTTTGCAAACTGATACTCTTGCTTTAAGTTATCACATTTTGTCCTTTCATTGAGTTGGGCTGTCATAAGGCGTTGTTCGGGGGTAATCCTCTGGTCAGGGGTAAAAAAAACAGTGCAGTGCCACTGTAAAAAGGATATGGTAAAGGTGCAGTTAAGCTGCTATGTCTGCAGAGCAAGCCTCCCTCTGCAGCAACAGTGCATACTCTGACATGGCATCGAAGGGATTTTCACCCCCTTTCGCCAAAGATGGAACAGAACGAGCATGAGGTAGTGACTATCACCCTGAGTCTTTGTCACTGAGAAATACTAATTGTCTTCACTCGCACTTCTTCACCATCGACTGACGGTAATGTGACGCCTATGCCTGTGTGTGTGGCTCTGTGTGTGTGTGTGTGTGTGGCTCTCTGTGTGTGTGGCTCTGTGTGTGTGTGGCTCTGTGTGTGTGTGTGGCTCTGTGTGTGTGTGTGGCTCTGTGTGTGTGTGTGGCTCTGTGTGTGCGTGTGTGTGTGTGTGTGTGTGTGTGTGTGTGTGTGTGTGTGGCTCTGTGTGTGTGTGTGGCTCTGTGTGTGTGTGTGTGTGTGTGTGTGTGTGTGTGGCTCTCTGTGTGTGTGTGTTTGGCTCTCTGTGTGTGGGTTTGATGCAAATGCAATAGGTCTCGTATTTGCGAGAGATTAAGCTCTTGGGATTGTAAATGACAATGCCATTTATTTATCTGTTTTCAAAACCAACACATAAATAAAAAGTTTACCATTTATAATGCCAAAAGCTCTAACTTTTCCGAAGGCGAGACCGTTGCATTGTAAATGCTTGTTCATCAACCAGGCACTTTTTGGGTGTTTTAAACTTTCACAGCGCTTTGTTTTCTGGTATTTATAACAATCTCTTGACCTCGAGGGCACAAAGCTGCCCTCCTGATTGTATAAGTTGCATTGACACCGAGAGCAAATGGGCAGGGAATCTGGCCAATCTTTCACTGTTAATTTATCATCTGCATGTAAATTACCCTTAATTGGGCATCATGAACTTGACTGCACCCGCGGGCATGGCTCTATCCTATCCCACGGGTCGGAGAGGTGCTTTGGTTAGAGCCAGACGTAATAAAGCAACATGCATGCCTATTGAATACTGCATAATAATTCTTCTTTAATAAAAGCAAACAAAAAAGAACAAGCCATTGACTTGTATTTAGTTTTTAAAATGTAGAAATTAGCTATTTTTGTAGGAGCGCTGTATCGTTACCTGATGTGGGTAGTGTGTGCCATGTGGACATGAAAGTAGTGGTATTGATGTGTGTATGTATTTCAGGTGGTGTAATATTTCTATACAGGGTCGTACCCTCCCCCTTTCACGTGCCATTGGCATACCGATGAGGATCGTTCATCTCCCGCCACCCCCTGCCCCCGCACAATAAGCAGAGGGCAGGAGCATACCGATTGAGAGGGATACGGTGAGGAAAGGCTCCGAGTGTTCACTTACGAGGGGTATGGTGTTTGAAACTGGGATATGGAATGGTGCCTGCATGGAAACCGACTCTGGAAATCATAGGATTTGTAGTCCATCCTCCGTACCTTCTTAAATCATGGGCAGTTTGCTAAAATAAAAAAAATTTCCTTGCGTATTTAGTAATTCCATATTGGTTACTCCATACTTTTACATAATTATTTTTCATGCAGCCTTCTTAGAGAGGCGTACTGCCTGGTGGTGAAGTTATCAACCTTGTTGTTTAGTGGATATTTATGTCTGTGTTGCTCGGAGGAGCCTCCTACCTCGCTGGTAGCTTTTCAGCTGCTGCACATGGCCCCTTCTTATTTCAGCTTCCTTGCGCCATTCTTCTTTTGCTAACTTCATTAATCAGCCTCTTTTTTTAATAAAAACATTATTTGGCTATTTTGTATGTCAGTGTGTGATGGTGAGAGTTTGATTCTGAGAATTCTGAGAATAGCACTGACCAGTGTTAGTGTCACAAAGGGCACTGATTATTAGTGTGCTGGGTAAACCAGCAAATTTTAATCAAAGTTTTCCAAACTTGAAGTTACTTTTCATTGCAGTATTTTATTCATACTTATGAAAATGTTCATGGAGATATTCAATAGTTAATACTCGATGTTCAATTCCTTTTTACAACAATCCATATGTTCCCGACAATTCATATATTCCAATGCATTTCGGCCCATTGGCCTTCGTCTGGGAAATCTATGAAACAAGGAGTGGTATCTGTCACTACTCATACTTAAACAACAACGACATTACATTCAAGTTGTATATTATCTGACATAATCAAATTAGGGTTTACACTTTGCTATATTCAACATTTAAACCAACCCTTTATATGTGCACATTGCGATTTTGTTATACGTTGTTAAAAACCACTTGCACGTATACTAATAAATAAAACATGGTGTTTTAATCTCACGGTTAAATTGGCAACATGCGTTAACTAACAGGCATTCGTTAGCGGTATGAATCAAAAGTTCGAGGTTCCAATTTAGTGAAATTCAAGTCTCCTCGAATTGGCTGGGATTCTAAAGCATGGCGCGGTAACGTTACTGTGTTACCAATGCAGCAAGTTAAGTAGTGCGGTGTTCCCAAACGTTTAAAAAGCGCTTTAAATAAATGCTCGCGGTGATAATATTAAATGCGTATGGGTTGCTGTGAGTAAGTTACCAGCATTTGTGCAAGGTTCCTTCTTACCGACTGTGCGGGATACTGGGTTCTCTCAGCGCTGCTCGCAAACCGATCTCAGCGCGATGCAGGTTGGCGTGTGACGCGTGTGGGTTGTGCTACAATGTTTTAAAGGCGCGCTTACATCATTTAAAGGGCCAGTGTAAAATTGTGATAATATTGCAAAGCAATGTTAACGTTTCGTAACAAGGGCAACAGTTATTGCTTGTTGTACCATGGAAAAAATGTATGATAATACACATTAGCATAATCATAATAAACTTATAAGTAACAACTAAATTCAGTTCTTTCATTTATCCCCTGAGGGCGCAGGGTTTGTAAATGGAATATCCAGTGATTTTCACGTTTTAGCAAAGTCTTTTTGTTATCTCTCTCCTCATCTTTTTCCACAATTTCCAGTATACATGCTCTGATTTGGTTAATCTGATGATTGTGTTCAATGAAATGGTTAGCGACTGCTGATTTAGATACTTTTGTTCTTATATTGCTTTTGTGTTCAGTCAGTCTTGTTTTAAGTTTGCGTTCAGTTTGTCCCACGTAAGCTTTACCACATGGGCATTTTAGCATGTAGATGATGTTTTTCGTATCGCAGGTTCCGTTAACCAATAGTTTGATTTTGTTGCCCCGCATGGGGTGTGTGATGGTGTTACCCTCCATGATGTTGTTGCAATTACTGCAGTTTCTACATGGGATAGTGCCTTTGAAGCTGGTTAAAGGTTTTTTAGGTGTGGGTTTTTTTATGATTTCACCGAGATTTTTGGCTCTGGTAAATGCGAATATGGGTTCATCCTGAAAAATGTTGTTGAAGTCCAGTTCAGTTTTAAGTAAGCACCAATGTTTTTTGATAATTTTCTTGAATTGTGGAGTGGTCGTGGAGTATTTACTCACACATGTAATTTTGGTTGTTTTTTTACTAGTTTCAGAAGAGAGTAAAGTGTGTCTGTTTTTTGCCGTGGCTCTTTTGTGAGCTTCCTGTAGTACTTCGTTTGGATATCCTCGTTTTTTGAATTTATTGATCATGCTTAATGCTTGTGTCTTGGATTCCTTCGGGTCTGAGACAATTCTTTGTACACTGAGTAATTGTGAGTATGGTAAGTGTTGTTTGAGAGGGGTAGGGTGGAAGCTTTGGTAGGCAAGAAAATTGTTACGATCAGTCACCTTGGTGTATAGGGTAGTTTCAAACTTATCACCTATTTTGGAGATGGTCACATCCAGGTAGTTGATTTGTTTTTCATGTATAGCATGAGTGAATTGAATCCTAGGGTCAATAAGATTCAACAGTTGAATATTACTGATCAATTTGTCTTCTGTATCTTTCCACAGGATGAAGATATCGTCTATATATCGCAGATATAGACGTAGCCCTTGTTGCCATAGTGGATTCTGTAGGATGTATTTATTTTCATACTGGTGCATGAAAATATTCGCGTATGCTGGGGCTGCTGGATTTCCCATGGCGGTGCCAGACTTTTGTAGGAACCAGTTGTCCTCCCATTTAAAGAAACTGTGCATCAATGTGAAATTGAGTAACTCAAGTAGTAACTCAGAAAGAACTAGCTACTCTCAAAAACATAGCATCCAACCCCAACATTATTTGTCAGAGAGCGGACAAGGGTGGCGCTCTGGTCATCATGAATAAGGAATACTATATGTCACAAGCTTTGGTTCATCTCAATGATGGGAACATCTACATGGAACTCAACACAAATCCCACTAAGGAAATACAAGTGGTACTACAAAGCATCATCACAGAAGGCATCAATAAAGGATGCGTGGATGACAAGATGAAAAAATATCTCACTATGGACCATCCTAAAACACCCAGGTTTTACTTAACACCAAAGATCCATAAGGACCCCATGCACCCACCTTGTCGCCCTATAGTGTCAACATGTGGCAGTATACAGGAACCAATTGGTAAACTGATCGATAAATATCTTCAACCTTATGTCATCAATATGAACTCTTTCATTAAAGGCACTACAGATTTCTTAAACAAGTTGGATAACGTGAAATTGGACCCCAATGAAAAGATTCTCATGTGTACCATTGATGTACAAGCATTGTACACCTCTATACCTCACTCATTGGGGATAGAGGCCGTGGAAACAGCTTTACTACAGATGGAATATGATGAAAACATGAAAATATTCCTACTTGAGTTACTCAATTTCACATTGATGCACAGTTTCTTTAAATGGGAGGACAAATGGTTCCTACAAAAGTCTGGCACCGCCATGGGAAATCCAGCAGCCCCAGCATACGCGAATATTTTCATGCACCAGTATGAAAATAAATACATCCTACAGAATCCACTATGGCAACAAGGGCTACGTCTATATCTGCGATATATAGACGATATCTTCATCCTGTGGAAAGATACAGAAGACAAATTGATCAGTAATATTCAACTGTTGAATCTTATTGACCCTAGGATTCAATTCACTCATGCTATACATGAAAAACAAATCAACTACCTGGATGTGACCATCTCCAAAATAGGTGATAAGTTTGAAACTACCCTATACACCAAGGTGACTGATCGTAACAATTTTCTTGCCTACCAAAGCTTCCACCCTACCCCTCTCAAACAACACTTACCATACTCACAATTACTCCGTGTACAAAGAATTGTCTCAGACCCGAAGGAATCCAAGACACAAGCATTAAGCATGATCAATAAATTCAAAAAACGAGGATATCCAAACGAAGTACTACAGGAAGCTCACAAAAGAGCCACGGCAAAAAACAGACACACTTTACTCTCTTCTGAAACTAGTAAAAAAACAACCAAAATTACATGTGTGAGTAAATACTCCACGACCACTCCACAATTCAAGAAAATTATCAAAAAACATTGGTGCTTACTTAAAACTGAACTGGACTTCAACAACATTTTTCAGGATGAACCCATATTCGCATTTACCAGAGCCAAAAATCTCGGTGAAATCATAAAAAAACCCACACCTAAAAAACCTTTAACCAGCTTCAAAGGCACTATCCCATGTAGAAACTGCAGTAATTGCAACAACATCATGGAGGGTAACACCATCACACACCCCATGCGGGGCAACAAAATCAAACTATTGGTTAACGGAACCTGCGATACGAAAAACATCATCTACATGCTAAAATGCCCATGTGGTAAAGCTTACGTGGGACAAACTGAACGCAAACTTAAAACAAGACTGACTGAACACAAAAGCAATATAAGAACAAAAGTATCTAAATCAGCAGTCGCTAACCATTTCATTGAACAAAATCATCAGATTAACCAAATCAGAGCATGTATACTGGAAATTGTGGAAAAAGATGAGGAGAGAGATAACAAAAAGACTTTGCTAAAACGTGAAAATCACTGGATATTCCATTTACAAACCCTGCGCCCTCAGGGGATAAATGAAAGAACTGAATTTAGTTGTTACTTATAAGTTTATTATGATTATGCTAATGTGTATTATCATACATTGTTTCCATGGTACAACAAGCAATAACTGTTGCCCTTGTTACGAAACGTTAACATTGCTTTGCAATATTATCACAATTTTACACTGGCCCTTTAAATGATGTAAGCGCGCCTTTAAAACATTGTAGCACAACCCACACGCGTCACACGCCAACCTGCATCGCGCTGAGATCGGTTTGCGAGCAGCGCTGAGAGAACCCAGTATCCCGCACAGTCGGTAAGAAGGAACCTTGCACAAATGCTGGTAACTTACTCACAGCAACCCATACGCATTTAATATTATCACCGCGAGCATTTATTTAAAGCGCTTTTTAAACGTTTGGGAACACCGCGCTACTTAACTTGCTGCATTGGTAACACAGTAACGTTACCGCGCCATGCTTTAGAATCCCAGCCAATTCGAGGAGACTTGAATTTCACTAAATTGGAACCTCGAACTTTTGATTCATACCGCTAACGAATGCCTGTTAGTTAACGCATGTTGCCAATTTAACCGTGAGATTAAAACACCATGTTTTATTTATTAGTATACGTGCAAGTGGTTTTTAACAACGTATAACAAAATCGCAATGTGCACATATAAAGGGTTGGTTTAAATGTTGAATATAGCAAAGTGTAAACCCTAATTTGATTATGTCAGATAATATACAACTTGAATGTAATGTCGTTGTTGTTTAAGTATGAGTAGTGACAGATACCACTCCTTGTTTCATAGATTTCCCAGACGAAGGCCAATGGGCCGAAATGCATTGGAATATATGAATTGTCGGGAACATATGGATTGTTGTAAAAAGGAATTGAACATCGAGTATTAACTATTGAATATCTCCATGAACATTTTCATAAGTATGAATAAAATACTGCAATGAAAAGTAACTTCAAGTTTGGAAAACTTTATTGATTAAAATTTGCTGGTTTACCCAGCACACTAATAATCAGTGCCCTTTGTGACACTAACACTGGTCAGTGCTAGTGCTTTCCTCAGTTCATATTACATACTCCAACGCAGGGAGTAGACGAAGGAGCACGATTCACGCCTTTAAACTCAAAGATTACCACTGAGCTGTGCACGACTACAATCTAAATCAATTCTGAGAATAGGCCATAGATTCATAAGTTCACTCATCCATCAATTCAGCCACTAATGAATTGATGGATGAGTGAACTTTTGAATCAATGGGTGAATACATGGATGGATGAAAGGTTAGTTTTTTTTTTTAATGGGTGCCCGATTTGGTGCATGGATAAATGCATGATTACTACTTAAAAGGTGTTCCTACTGCCTATCTCCTTGCTGCTCTTTTTGTCAGCCTCTGATAGGTGAAAGGCTAAGATGGCCATGCTGGGGTCACTGCTCAAAGTGCTCATCACATGCAGACTATGCTCAGATTTCTGCATTTGCTGCTTGGCCCACTAAGCTCCCACGCCTCTCAAAACAAGAATTGGCATAGCTAATAGGCCTTGGGACCTTATAAGTATTTAGTTATCAGCACAATATCCTTGATGCAACAATATCAACTGTTGCATGGCTAAACACTTATAAGGTCCCAAAAGCGAGACCTATGGGCTATGCCAATGCTTGTTCCCATTTGTATGTGATGTCATTCTGCTGTGCACTAAGTGCACATTCTCTATGCAAGTAGTCCTCTTCAGTGCTGGGGATTTCATGCCCTGTCCCATCCTCCTTTTAGCGCTTCACTGAAGCGCTGTTAAATATCAGCCGCCACTGGTATCAAGCAATATATTATAAATACTAAGCTCCATTGGTCAGTTACCTCATTCAGTGAGGGCTGAGTAAGGCTTGCACGGTGAGCGTTACTGCTTAACAAGAAGCCTGCAGTTTGCCCTATGCAGCTGAGGACCAAAGTAGTGCCACAATGTGTGACAAAGAAAGTAGAAATAGTACTTAAAATACAGCACTTGCAGAGGAGGGACACTAATTAAGTTTAATCAATCATTAGTAGAGCGGTGTTCCACACAAGCCACAGGAAATAATGTATGCGACTTCAGCCGAATTAGAAGGCAGCAAAAGAGAGTGATTGTGCTCCTAACCAATGGTGAGTGTGGGTGGATTAAAAGCCCCTGCCGAGTTTTTGTTGTTAAACACAATACATCGTTGCCATAGCGTCAGCGCATGCGCGCTGCCTTCAGGCTCGACCTACAAATATGTTAATTCACAACAGGCTAATGTGTAGCTCCTGACTCCTCTGATATGATGACTTGTACCTGACCCCTGTGGACCTTAAAGGTCTTCAATCTGTTACGGGGGTCTTAGTATGTAAAGAAAGCTACTATTAGAGTTGTGTGACGTGTCTCACTTCTTATGGTCCAGCCTTTAAATCGCACATCTCCTTTGCTGCAAACTAATCATTTCATGGGCAGTGGAACTACACACAATGATGTGCCCTCTAAAAAATATATGCGGGTTCACTGTGACTTCTGCGCTGTTTATGAGCTACTTCCAGCTAAAACATATTATATTTCACTTTTAAGTAAGTGGGTTCTATTGCTGTTGTTAAATGGTGTCCGCCATTCTTCTGACATGCTCTTACGACTCTATTGCCAGTGGTCGACCATATTCGTCAATTTATAAAAATCACCGGACAAAAATCATTGACTCCGAGAAATATTAAGATTTAAAACAAAAGAACACAGACCTATACTCCGTGCCTTCTTGCGTCTGGACAAAGCTATGCTACTCTGACATCTGTAATGATACAGAAACATGTCAGCAGCTGCTCGAGTAATCAATGACCCAGAAATAAAGAATGCAAAGGATAAACATAACAAGCATTTACAATGCTATGGTCTCAGCATTATTAAAGGTAGAGCTATTGGCATTGCTCATTATTTTTTTTTTATCATAAATAAATGGCATTGTCATTTACAATGCCAAACTTTAATCGGTAAATAAATGGCATTGTCATTTACAATGCCAAACTTTAATCAGTAAATAAATGGCATTGTCATTTACAATACCAATAGCTTAATCGCTCTCAAATGCATGACCTATTGCATTTACACCCACACAGAGCCACACGCACAAAGCCACCCACACACACATAAAGAGCCACCCACACAGAGTCATTCACATAGAGCCACCTACACAGAGCCACCCTCACACAGACAGAGCCACCCACGCATAGAGCCACCTAGAAAAAAAGCTATCCACACAGAGCCACACACACACACACACACAGAGCCCCACACACACACACACACACACACACACACAGAGCCACACACACACACAGAGCCACACACAGACGGAGCCACACACAGACAGAGCCACACACAGACAGAGCCACTTATGATCCAAGCTTCTGCTAACTAAAGGCATAATGCCCTCACTGATAGATATATATAATGACCATATGGCTAGGCCCTCCTCATTAAGCCTTGAGTCTCACCCATCAAGTATGAAATCAAGGCGGTGTTCCTGAGTAAAAGTATAGCCCATCTACCCCTTGGAAATACATACACATGGTAGCCGCTCAGGCAAGAGACATTATACCCGGCACAATTCATCAAAGACTAGAAAATCCAGGCATCAAGCAAAACAAAGCAACATGTTTCATAAGTAGGCTTACCGGTATAAGACTGTCAGCAGGTCTGCAAGAGCCAAGAGGTCAAGACAGGAAGGATGTGGGACGAATAGCTTTACCGGGCCAGTTTAAATGCTCCCGGCTGATGACACAGCCAGGGGGCAGGGGAGCACGCACAGGCAGGGGAGCAATCACAGCCAAGGGGCAGGAGAGCAAGCACAGACAGGGGGCAGGGGAGCAAGCACAGCGAGGGGGCAGGAGAGCAAGCACAGCCAGGGGTTAGGGGAGCAAGCACAACCTGGATTACTTTTATGTCACCCTATCCTCCATCTTCATAATGGCATCCACATATCCATCAGAGCCGTCCCTATCCTACTCCAATTTAGAAAAGAGCTGCAGACACACCTCTTTAAAAACACTATACATCTCAGTGCAGTGATGGGCACTTACACTCTTAGAAACCAGCTACCCCTACAATCACACATCCACTTTGCCTTTGACATTATACAGTGCTCAGCTGTGTCTCCACTAGATTCATGTCATACAAACACCACATGCATAATCACACATCCTGGAGATTATAATCTTTCCACCAAAATCATATCACACATATCCCGACAACATCAGCCGATATAATTCACTGCACTTTTTGACCACTTCATCCAACCCTGACATCACTCATCATCCCCTTTGCCTGTAATCACTTCCCCATGTGACTCCATCACAGCCCGGACCAAGTCCTCACACCACGGACCCCACCATCAACCAACATCATCATCTCGTCCTGGATCCCCTACCCTGATAATCATCACGAAAATGTCAGTGAGAGAAATGTTAGGCATAGGCAAGCAAGGGAGCGCTTTGAATATTTTAATGAAAGTATACAAGGGTGATCCAGGGAAATTGTGTTGGGACTATCTCCTAACCCCTTAGCTTGAAGCATTTCCCCTCCTTCTGCTCCCAGTTTTCCATACACCCATTTGCTGCCCCTCACCCAAAGTCCACATTCCATCCATTTATTTCCGTACCAGTGCCCCACGTATCTACCCCATCAGGTTATAAGCAAGTGGCTGTAACTACCAGTTCTGAACGGAGTAAGCATGAACACTTTTCAGGTATATGTTGCTATCTGCCACAGAGAGTCAATATGAGCAAAGTTGTGCCATTTTGTACTTTTCTTTCCGTCGCTTTTCTGAGCCATGGAGTGTGTGGTGATTTGGGTAGACTTTTCAGATTATTTATGAAGATGATTTCAAAGTTTTAAAAAATTGTAGGCTCAATGAAATGGCTGTGAAGCAGACTGTGTTAAATCTCAGGCGCGAGGCATTTCTGGAAGAACAACATAGTGACCTTTTCCAAACTAGTGGAGGGAATGGACAATGCAGTTCAGGAAGAGAGCGAATTCCAGATCTTTGAGGTGCCACCTGAAAAAGAAGTGACTGATGTCTGAAGCTTCTTGGGTTTAGGGATATTCAGGCGCTTGGGGCAGAGAGCTCTTCCTCATTTCAAAACTGCATGCCTGCGGCAATGGGGTTTCAGAAAATATAGACAGTAAGTCTTGTGGGTCTGACTAATCATCCCAAAAGCCCACCGAGCTTCAATAGGGAATTAATGTTTCTAGATGGTAGGTGATGGAGTTAAGGCAGGCTATGCGAGGTGTACAGCCTTCGGTTATGAGGAGCATTTTCGGTAATTTCACACAGTGCGTTTCACACAGTGCCTGGGGGGGTCACTCCTCCATCATCAGTTTCTAAAGCAGCTAGACAGGAGCAATACAATATCCTGGATGCAGACATCTATCGGCACACCCCTCCCCCCTGCTGAGTGCTTCCCTCTCCAAACTGTTGCACACTCGAGTTAATTCACTGCACACTTTCACAGTGGCTGAGCAGGTAGGGGGCTGCCATGGAACCCTGTGTACCTGCCATAACCCGCACCACTCTCGCCTAGGGGCTACAGTGAGAAGGTGGGGTGTTTAGAAAAGTTTAGGGCCCGTTTCTGTTAAAACTGTCTGGGCGGGGGTAGAGGGCAGAGTCAGACTCCAAAGGATTAAACTGCAACAAATTCAGATCTGCCATGACGATGCTGCGCCTGCGCACACCACTGCAGATACAAGTTCAAGAAATATGTGCTGTTTTGGGACTGACGGCGAGACAGGTTAGCACGCCACAGTCAGAGGAATTTGATAAACGCTTAAGAAAACGCAGGACCTGAAGTTAGACGGATCCACGGGGTAAAGGTGAGCGGGGGTGGGCGGGGTAGGTTGTCATTTCCGGACTGTTATTTGCTCGCAGACCTGGCTCTGCCTCATGCCGTAGGTTTTCTTACCCAGCACTAACGCAAGCATGAACCCCCAAAGAGGAGCGCGGACCCCGCGCCCTGCGCACACCACTGCACATAAAAGTTCAAGAAATATGTGCTGTTTTGGGACTGACTGGAAGACAGGTTAGCACACCACAGTCAGAGGAATTTGATAAACTCTTAAGAAAACGCTGGACCCGAAGTTAGACGGATCCACGGGGTAAAGGTGAGGGGAGTGGGCGGGGTAGGTTGTCATTTCCGGACTGTTCTTTGCTCGCAGACCTGGCTCTGCCTCATGCCGTAGGCTTTCTTACCCAGCACTAACGCAAGCATAAACCCCCAAAGAGGAGCGCGGACCCCGCGCCACCCCTCTGCTCCTTCCATTCCGGCTTCCAGCCTTACCGCTGCCGGCTTAGTACTTTACAAACACACCCACTGACATTGCGGCCGCAGACTGCATCTCAGTTTTGAAAACTTAGTAGGGGAGTGAGTGGTTCTAAAGTCACGGGGCGCCACTGTGCTTATGGTCTCTGATATTACACGGCACAGAAAAACAGACACTACATACTTTATTACACGTGCGAGATCTCAGGGACTACGTGTCCCATAATGCACTTTCAACGCTTGTTTCAAACGTCCAGGTAACCACCAGCATCAGAAGGCAAAGAAGCTATTTCGTACTCACGCTAGAACTGGGACTCTGTGCAAACCACAGGAGCAGGAACCATCCTCAAACGGCATCCAAAAAATATGGCGGCCGCAAGCTTCCGAAATTTTCGGAATCGGGGCGTGTTTTGGCGTTCTGAGTGACAGATGACGTCAAAGGTGGAAAGAACGCCAAAAACAGACCCCTAAATCCGAAAGAGACGGGGCTTGATTGGAGTGATGCCCCTCTCCTCCAATGGCTGGCCTCCGTTTAGGAAGCCAGCCAATGGAGGAGAGATGGCGGGTTTAAGCCCCGTCTAAAAAACAATAATTGTCCGACCAAAGACTGCGCAAGCGCAGCCTTTAGGTCCTTGACCTAAAAATGAATAGCCGCCGTCTACGACTCAAACCATCCAAACCACCATTCACAACCAATGAAGGGGAAATCACAGAGCCATGTAAAAAAGGGCACGCATATTAAGAAAGCAATTCAGAACCATGCTAACGGTAGAAGATATTAAACCAATTATGCATTTCAGCAAATATCTTAAGAATTATTGGTTCAGTGCAGCTTTGGTGGAAAAAACAATCCACAGACTCAGCTAATATGTGTGTATAGCTGTGTGTGTATGTTTGTGTGTATACATATGTGTGTGTATATATGTGTGTATATATATGTATACTAACAGCCCGTCCCGGCGTTGTCCGGGGATTTGGCAGTGCCGACGTTGTATATAAAAGAATGTCAGCCTCTGCACCCGATAATGACGGCGCCAACGTAAATCCATTTCACGATTGATACTAGAATAAATACAAACCATACCAGAATAAATACAAACAATACCAACAAAGAACTGAATTTAACTCAAATGAACTGATTACTAAAACTCTGCTTCAGAGGGGCAACAGGCAGAGAGATGGACATGCAGCACTTGTATTTTGCAGGCACACGCGCACAAAGTTTAGCAAACTTTCACACTGATTCTCCATCAGAGCGCACATCTGCCCAGGACGTGTGTCTGACCCCGGCCGAGCTGAGACCCATGTTTTAGGGGCCGGGCAGCGAGGCCATGCTGCAGGCGCTGTTATAGCCGGGCCCGGCGCCCCCACCACCCCCACCGCTGTAATTCCCTGTCATGGTGTTGTAGGCGCTGCTCACTATGCAGCCCAGGCCGTAGTCTGAGTCCTGCAGGCGGGAGCCCGAGATCATGCAGCTGCCCTGGTCCGGGTAGTTCAGGATGTGGTCGATGCCGAAGCTGATGTCTCGGGGTGTCACTGGTGCATGTGGCGGGCGCCCATGAGATTCATGCCTGTCGGCGCCCCACCACGAGCCCCGAGCCCGCTCTTTGCCACAGGTACCAGCCTCAGCCTGCCCCCGATGCCCGCAGCGTGGAGGCAGAGATGGGATACACACAGCACCGCCTCCACCTGCGGCCCCTTTCCCTGCGCTCCGGGTACAGACGGCCGCCGAAGCCCTCAGTGCGCGGCTCCACCACAGGCAGGGCCAGGTCCCTCTGCGTTTGGATCCGGCCTGTTCTACCAACTGAAACATCAATCCTGGTGCCAGAGAGGCCCGGGCGAGATGCAGCCCCTGCCCCGGGCCCTGCCTCTCTATTGGCTGGAGGAGGGAAGAGGCTCGCTGAATGAGCGTACTGAAGGGGCGGAGGAGGTAGCGCGGCTGAGAGCCGGGAGGAGCGAGCGGGGCCGAGGACATGCGCCGCCAACTTTACTTACCAGCATCATGCACCCCGGACACGGGCACTCCGCGCCGCCAATGGTTGTGCGTCTTGCATTTGTTGGGCATGTGTGACTTGGCAGGGTGTCGTTTCCGAGCTCCTGGCCGTTTGTTGGGCATGTCGGACTCCGCAGGGTGTCGGTTCCGCGCTCCTGGCCGGCCAGACCTGTTTACTTTACTAAAATGGCCGGCCCGTGATGTCAGCACGCCTACTGCATTGAACGTCGTTAACGCACACGCCCACCTCCGAGATGGCGTAACTTCCAAGGGACTACTTTGGCAAAGAACGTACTTTGCCCTTCTAACGTATATTTTTTGCCTACGTCCATCTGCTTACCCTGCCCTTTCCAACGCTGTATTGGGTGTTTTGATTGGCGCTGTGGTTCCTGAGTTTACCCGCCTCAAAGGTTCCCAGTTCTCTCTTTATTATAGTAGTATAGATATATATGTATGTACATGTATATGTGTGTTTACATATATATATATATATATATGTGTGTGTGTGTGTATTTATATGTATAAATAAGTATATGTTTAAAAATAGCCTTCATCAGATCTGTTCCACGGCGCAAATTTACTGCAGTATAGTAAGACAAGTAAGCAGAGGGCACTACAAGGATTTTTTTAAAATATATTTTTTATTTCACCAGTGCATACAAGAGACAGTCTTCGCGCTTCAGTGCTTGCCTTCAATCGGACCATAGAGTCCACGCGTTTGGTTAGCCCTTAAATAACTTTCAGGACCTTGGTCCTTTTACAATGTTAACCACAACTAAAAGACTAAACCTCACTCATTGTTTTCAAATCTATAATTTATCAACCATTACAGTTCATTTTGTGAAGTAAATTTTGTTTACATTCTGCTTGAATACATTTGGTGCCAAATATTATGCATAGTATACATATATATATATATATATTAAACATACAAAAATTAAAGTAATGTTCTAGTTAGGTGAACTGTACAGTAACGATTTAATGTTTTAAACTTTAAGAACCACATAAATTGATCAGTTATAGTAACTATAACTCATGTCCTAAAGTAACTTTAACTCACACCCTTGCCGTGCACTGCTAATTGCCCACATATGACATCACTCATGGCATCTTCCATGATGTCATTGATAATATCACTGAAACATTTGCAATTAAATTATTGATGAGAACTGTTCATGGCTAGGGCGCGAGTTATAGATACCATAGGACATGAGATGATATATTGGATTTATCATGCTAAATAAAGTGTGGGGAGATCTAGTGGCGTCTGCTCCTGGTGCTTCCTGGATTATAGGTTATAGGACAACGGGTGGTGGGTATCTATAGCTAGATAGATCAATTGTGGAGCTCACATAATGTCAGTTTTAATTTCCTGCAATCTTCAGACCAACGTGTTTTGACTATAACGTATTTTTCATAGTTAGTGATCATTTCTGTCTCTTATATACTCTTCAGTCCTTTGTGCCCATTATGGAGCATTCTGGTAATTGTGGTCTTATGAATAATGAAGACAATGAATGAAAAGCCTAAACAATGAAAATAAATAAACTGAATTTCGTCACATCAGAAAAAATAACTGGACATTTATATTTGGAGACTGTTCACTGCAACATTGATCACTTCAGGGCTATATAGCAGACCAGTTCAGTATTGGACGTTGTTACTTCAAATGCATATAATCAATGTTTTAATCTGGGCTCCGTGCCCATGTACTTACTCAATGCATATTTGGCTCTATTGTGACTGGCTCTTGGACAATAAAATATCCTTTATAGCATATTGTTCACTGATATATTGAATGCTTGTATAACCATTACTTGTATCAGATGGTATGGTCTCGGCTCAGTGCCCTTCAAATGGATAATTTTTCTATATTGATGTTATATAATTGTCCAATGTTTACTTAATAATGGATTACTTTCATTAATTCATATGTATATCAGATATTGTCAGAATGTGAAGCAGGAAATGTGGTCTGTTAGTCATGGATTCACGTTAATCAGATCTCACTCTCTCTGTGATCATATAATTATAACAGTGAGCCCTTGAGACTTGTGTCACTCATATTTCTTCAAGTCATTCTTAAGTTGGCTGGTTAGGGTTATCATGTTGGTGTGCGGCCTATTAATCAGTGCTTTCTTACAGATGTACATACATTTCTTCATTGGAATTCAAACCACATGGGATCTTGGTTCTTAATCTGATAATGAATCTTGATTCCAGGCAGCATAGTTGATGTATTCAATCCCCTTCGCTCTCATTCATGTGGATGGGTGGTATGCCACAATATCTTACGGTTTTCCAGTTACTCTCACAAATGTTGTAAATAATGTTTAGCTATGGTATAGCTAGTGCCTTTATTCTGCACATTTATTTATTTATTTATTTATTTATTTAACCGGATCGCTGCGGCGGCTTTTCCCGCTGTGCGCGGCAAATTCAAAATTACCGCGTTACGTGACGAGCTGGCCTTGTCATCCGCGCAGGACAGGTAAGCGCGATGACGAGCCCAGCTCGTCAATAGCCTCGAAGGGGTTAAGCTTGTATCGCGCACAGCTACCCACAATGGGTTTCCCGGCGCCAGGGATAGACTGTAGAAGGAGGGTGTATCACCTTGACTTGAGGCCACAGCCGACTATTGGTCACGCTTAGTAAAAAGCAGAGTCTTCAGAGCCTTACGGAAGCGGAGTAAGTTGGTCTCTGATTTTAATGCCAAAGGGAGGGAGTTCCAGTATTTAGGACCCAGAGTAGAAAAGGAGCGGCCTCCCATTTTTGTCAGCTTCCATCTTGGCACTGTGAAGTTACCAGTGTCCGATGACCTTAGTGAGCGCAGGGATCTGTAGGGTTTTACCAGCCCTTGAATATATGCTGGGGCGCTGCCCTGCTTGGCCCTGAACATGTAACAGAGTGCCTTGAATTTAACACGTTCAGGGATGCTCAACCAATGAAGGTCACGTAAGGCGGCAGTGGCTGAAGTGCGTCTAGGGACGTTCTTTAGCAGGCGCGCAGACGCATTTTGCACAACCTGCAGCACATGTATGGTGGCTTTATCTGCGCCCAAGTAGAGAATGTTGCCATAGTCCAGGCGTGATGTTACAAGTGCCTGGACTACGGTTCTGCGTGAGGAGAGGGGGAGCATCCACAGAATCTTATAAAGCCACCGCAGAGTTGAGAAGCAAATGGCTGCAACCTTAGTAGCCTGTTGCCTCATAGTTAGCCTGTCGTCAATAATGACACCCAGGTTACGAACTGCAGTAGTTGGTGTAGGCGCATTTCCCAGTTCGGTGGGCCAATGGCGGGGACCCCATAGATGTTTATTCCATCCCAGAATGACCACCTCGGTCTTCTCCCCATTCAGCTTGAGACAGTTTCCCTTATATATTCCAAGATCTTCCTTTTCAGAGAACAGATGGTACTACCCACATATTTGACGCCGCACTCGCACTCAATGACATACACTGTGTAGGGTGTTTCACATGTAATTTTTGATTAATCATCATTGTCTGATGTTTGAAAGCTTTAATTTCTTTACTATTTTTGCCAATGTTTTAAGCTTTGCATTTGTTGCATTTAATGAATCCATTCTTTTCTTTGTCCAGCCATGTATGCTGTTTTTGTGTCACTTAAGTGACTTTCAATCAAGTTGTCTCTCAGAGAGGGAACTCTCCTGTAGGTGATCCTTGATCTTATGCCCACCTTATTGCCTATGTGTGGATCCTCGCTAATGAGGATCCAATGTTTGTTGAGGATGTTGTAAATCTCTCTACTCTCTTTGCTGTATGTGAATATCAGTCTGACGGTTGTCTCCTCTTGTTCACATAGATTGCCATTTGTCTTCTGTACAGGTTATAGATTTAGCCCTTTCTGCTCATGTTTTATATATTTCCAAGGGTATCCTGTCTTGTGGAATCTCTATTTCACTTGTTCAAATTGGTTTTCCATATCTAGGTCATCTAAGCAGTTGTGTCTCACTCTGAAAACCAAAGTCACCGAAAGCTAGCTACAATGGAGAAGCCTGTTCTCTTTTGGTTTAGCCTGGAGACTGCTTTATCTGTCTTGGCTGACTCGTGTAACAAACAAGCTTTGCCAAAGGCAATAGTTCTGGCCTTCCAGGTGTGTTGTATATTGCATTAATAAAGGCATTATTTAATCATCATGAATTTGGCTACCTATGAAGTATATAGTATATAACCAGGGGTGGGCGGAGCTTGCAGAGTTGTACTCTACGGAATTCCACAGAGTTAGCTAAAAACTCAGCGATATTCTGCGGAGTTCCGCTAGTGGCAGAATTCCGGTCCGACTGCCAAATGCCGACCCGCTGTACATGCTCATGCTAAACTAGTTGTATATTTGGCTCGGATCTACCTATGAATATGTGGGGCTCCCCCTCTAGACCCCTAAAGAGGGCAGGAGCACCGGTCGAGTGCATCTATGCCACTTATTTCAGTTTTACAGTTTGCAACTGAGTGCTGCCTGAACATTAGTGAAGTAATTGAACACAAAAGTGTCTGCTGTTGAACTCTGTGTCTTGCGCTCACTAAAGTGGATAATTCTGATTTATATGTCATGTATATTACACAAGAAATGCTTTGTGTAATTGCAGGACACCCATGTGCCTTTACAGTGAAAAATGAAGCAATTTAAAACAAGATGTTTCACGTTTTACAATACACAATTTTACCCCAAAGCTGTAAAATAGCTTTGAAAAATTAAATTTTTATTGTGGTCTATTATGCTGCGTCTTACCTCTGTGGGTTCAGGTGAGACAAAAGAGAACTTGGGCAGAACTCAGGCGTGAGGTAAACTATAGGTTCACACAGTCGTACTGCACAGTCCCAAAATGGCTTCATCCGTGCAGCAAACGCACTTCTAGTTTTACTTTGTATTTCCGGAGACACCTAGTCGAATATTAACCCCTCGATGTATGCTTGTCTGAGGCTTTGCCTTTCTTTAGTTGAACTTTTCAAACGCGAAAAGATGCCCGGAAGGTGCAACTGCAGCTAATTTTTGTAGGAAGTTGGAGAGGCAGGTCTTCCCGATCCTCTTATGGGCACAGTCTGTCTCCTGTCCTGAATTGTGCGGGCGGGGACTGCGGGAGCTCCCTACCTTTTTTGTGCCAACGGCTAGGATGGGGAGGGGTTCTACAAATCTACAGGCAGCACCTGCATGACGTGGACCCGGTAGAGACCGGGACTTGTCGACAGGGATAGGTGAGGGTGAGGATGGTGGCACGGAAAGCAATCACACAGGCATAGGAGAAACCAAAAGGCGGATGGTGACGCTCTGCACACGGGACAATGACAAACGCTTTCTCACTCATGTCAGTGTGGTCTTCATGCCAGGGCTTCGGTCGGCGGCCAGCACCTGGCATTGCTCAGCGGTTTTAAGGTGGGGATGGGGAAGGGAGCATACAGTCGGAATGCACCCATTTTTAATGTTTAAAAAATGTAATAGGTCTATTTCCCAGTCACTTGCTGAGCTACCTCTTACTGTTGAACATATCCCCCTGCAGAATTTTTAAGACTCTCCGATCCGGGATGGACTCTTGGTCAAAGGGAACCAAGAAACAAGTGCCCTAATGCAGATGAGGAAAATGTTCCCTCACAGAGCCCTGGTTAGGGGTAAGCGTGCAGGGAAACTGCTACACCGGCGGTTGACATAGTTTTTTTGCCCAACTCCATGTTTCCAGTGGAGTGCGAAGTGGCCAAAACTCCACAAATTCCACTGGTGGAGTAGAATATACTGTTTTTCTTTAGTTCAAAATGTTAATGTTACTGACACATTCACCTAATTATAACGTTACTTTAACCTTTTGCAGTGAGAAAAAAAAAATATATATATTCTTTGGGGTGGACAGGATACCAAAACACATACGAGGTGGGGACCGTGAAAAACATCTGAGAATGCTTGAATCTAGGTTTATTCTGGACTTAGACTGTAAAGTCCCTAGAGGACTTAACAGTGGGGAAGAGCTTGCAACACACATCGGCCAACGGTAAAAAATATATATATATATCTGAATAATGCAGATTCTTTCGTCAAATTGATTGCAGATCAAAATCATGCAATCCTCCCAATAATGTTATGGGATTTTTAAATAGAATGAGTTAACTTTTTTACAATTCATCACATTTTAATTGAGATAGGTTAATAGGGTAATGTAGTATGCAATCTGGTTCCTATTTAGGAACTAATAGTGAGCACAAACCGCAATTGTGGAGCCACACAATGGAACCCATTGGGGTTCCAGATGCATCTACCCTGTCCCTGCCCTCTCTCAACCATACACTTAACACTTAGATTACTATACACTCACTCATCACAGTCCCATAACACCTTACACATCCCGCACTAAGAATAGGATACAACCTATGCTCCTTTGACATAAGGGCAGTAGAAGGCAGATAACTCTCAATCTCTATTGGGACGGCCAACATAAAATATAATGAGAATCGAAGTGTAGATACATTGAGGCACTACTTTGGCACATGTGGTTAATACATAGGAGGGAATACTGCAAGATGTAACATTGATACGATGTTAACACAGTGATGGGCGGTTATGAAGGAGATAGGAATGTATAATATTCACAAATGTTCCTTTACAAATACGTTTCAGAAATAGCAATACGTGCTCTATGGGTTCCGCAAGTGCACATCAATTTATCATTGCGGGGGACTCACCAATTTATATGACGACAAAGGTGTCTATTCCACATACCTTACAAGTTATAAGGATTGGAGATGAAATGTGATGTATTCAACATTAAAAAGCAGTATAAACTGTATCATGTAACTATTCAAATTCGTGATTGCCAATAATGACCTAAGTATGATTCCATACGATGTTTACAATTTCAATGTAATCATGTGCTGAATCTATTTCACTCTGTTTTATTTGACTTGATTTCTCACTATAATTCCTATTTACTATTTATCAGTATTAATAGGATTGTAGAACAATCATTTGGTTATCGTAATCTTTTATGTTTCAAGCCGTCATGAGATGTTCAATGTTGCAAGTATTTTGTCTATTTCTATGAGCCTGTAAACTTATTTCTAAGGGAAATTAGAGTATAGGAAGTAACTTGATGAAGGCAAACGCTGAAACACGTCGTCCTTAAAAGTTAGTGCACAATAAACTATTGTGCTGTTTCCTGGTGTGCAGTCTCTTGATTTCATGAATGTTTTGTGGAGCAAGAACCTGATCAGAAACTGAGTGGTCGCTGCTGCCACAGAAGGCATCCACGTCGTAGGAAGGGAAACCGCTCCAGCAGCGACTTGGTGAGCAGATATATCTATACATACACACACACACACACACACATATATGTATACATCGTCAATGTTATGGTGAATTTTTTACTCCAGCATTAAAGGAGCAAAACCTGAACGTTTGAACAACATCTTCCCATCCCTCACCATTTTACTAACTAGAGTATGTCTGTGCCTGGGGAACCTCGTATGCCCCTTTTATAAAATAAAATGAAATCGTATAATTTTTAAAACCATACGCCGTTAATAAGCAGGAATATTAATGTACACAGATTAAAATAGCCATATCGTTTTAATTTCTTCTGCAAAAAAGTAGGCGGTGTGGTTCTTCTCTTTATTTACTGTAGCATGATTGAAGTATTTGCTTTGCTTATTTTTAGTTACCTGTTTGTAATAGTGTATTTTTAACATACCAAACCCATTCTGGAGTATGGAGACCCCTTGACAGGTGAGCACCGTAGGTATCCGCCTACTTCCAATGCCTTAAACAGCTCTGTGAGCGGCTGCCCCTTCCCCAATGTGCCAGTGGACACAGGTCTCCAGGCATGCGCAGTGGCTGTTGTAGTGAGTCACCTGGCCACTAACTTACTTTGTGTCTATTCAAAGCCTCTGGGCCGGGCTCAGACCAACCCTCACAGTTGATTGCACGTAGCCCCTAACTAGAGTGTGTGTCGTTCTTGATGCGGCGAGACAAGGCCTAGGTATAGCTAGTTAACAAGGCCTAGTTATAACCACTTAACATTTGCGATGAGGTGGAACGAGCCTGCCGCGTGTGCCACCCAGCCACATCTTCAACGTGGCCCACTCAACCCTCCAGCACTTGCCGCAGCAAGCCTCGGGTCCACCAAGGGCTCAATTCCAAGGCTGAAGGGGACAGTCAGCGCATCTCCGGGAGGAGACATGGGGTGGGCGGTGTCCTGCTACTGGAAAGCCCGGCCGTGATTCCCCAAGTGAGTCGTGCTCGTTGACGTTGGATATATTGGCGAAGCAGCGGATATCTTGTGAGGCGAGCAGATCGGGGGGCGTGGCCACCGCCCAGTTCAGGATCTGCTGTGCAAGCCGGCGGGACAGCAGAGCAACTGGGTTGGAAGACAAATGAGCCTGGAGCGGCTGGAGGCAAGGCCCCCCCCCCCAGTGGTGGTTGGCGACACCGCAGCCACCTCAGAAGAGGAAGTTGAAAGGGAGACAGCAACCAATAAATAACGGTACAAAGAGGGAACGGAAGGCAGTGGGCAGGAGAGACAAACACAAAAAGACAGAGAATGCGCAAGACATGGTGAGTGACACACATATTTTAAAAAAAAGAATACATAGAAAGAGGGTGCAAGAGGTGTGAGGGCCAAGAAGGCCTGCAGTACAATTACGTGAGTGATTGTGGTTTACACAACAGGTCTAGAGGAACAAGGAGATCCCCAAGTACAGTCCTGGACCTGAGAGTGCCAGATTTCTGGGGAAAGAACAGACTCTTCATTAGAAGAGTGCAGGGAGAACTCACCAAGAGATCGGTAGCCCAGAGGGAGAGAAATAATTGACACCTGCTATAGGGGGCTGCCCACCGCTATTGCGTGGATTCACAGAGGAGGGAGACAGCATGTCGGTGCAACCTGCTGACGAGGCAGGAGGAGTGATAGAATTCCACTCACGTTCCACACTAGTAGTGTTACCTCCATTCAGTCAGTTGGCAGACCCGGCCACAGTGGCGCCAAGATTGCGGAAATGGATCAAATGCCTAGAAAACTACTTTCTAGTGTCTCGTGAGACTGTCTGGACTTTCAACAGGTCGACCATGCTGCATATGGGAGGAGATGAACAGTATGAACTCTTCCAGGGCTTACCAAACACAGGTGATGTACGTGACTATGATGCGTCAGTACAGGCCCTCAACAGGCATTTAGACCCTCAGCTGAATCCGGATTATGAACATGTCAAATTACGGCAAGCAGGACAGCAAAAGGAAGAAACTGTCCACATGTTTTTTTGCAAGATTGCACAAGTTAGCAAGCTCCTGTATGGGTATCGACAAACAGTTTGAGATCAGGGCACAGCTGATCCAGGGGTGTCGGTCTTCAGAGCTGCGGTAACTCCTACTGCGACTACCTGGAATCACATTAGATGAAATCCTAATTCTGGGGAGATCTCATGAACTGGCTGATGTTGGGGCTGGTGAAATGGAATCGGAACTGGCACGAAAATCCTCTTGGTCACAACAAACTAGTCCGGTCACAGCCAAGGAGGAAAGGGTGAAGGCTGTCCGAAAGTGGACTGGAAAAGAAAGAGGGACTACCAGCACACACTCGGAAGGGTAGGCGTGTAACAACTGCGGGATGGAAAGCTACCCGTCAAGGGGGTGTGCAGCCAATGGAAAGCCATGTCTGAAGTGTGGTAAACTGGGCCACATTGCAAAAGTGTGTCAGTGCGAGCAGAGCAGCTAACGCCAGAGGCAAGAACAGAACATTTAGGCAAGTCAAGCAGATTGTAGAATGTGTGGAAATACCCAGTCATCTAGACACATTATGGCAACAAATGCACCTCGTGGAGGAAGACCACAACGAAGAGGAGGTCTTCATGATCTCTTTTACTGGGCGGACCAATCAAAAAAAGCGTCCACCACCCATGTATCAAATAAAAATCGAAGAGACTCCAGTCACTACACTTATAGACACAGGAACATCCATAAATATCTTAGATGCTGATCACTACCTCCAGCTAACTTCTTGGCCACAATTAATAGCTACCAGAGCAAAAATCTTCACATATGGAGGTGACACACCTAATCTGCTTCAAGGAGTAATTGCAGTGGAGGTCACCCATGGAAGCATCTCATTGCAAACCAAATTTCACGTAACTCGAGACAGCTCAGGAACCTTGATCAGATGTCACTCAGTGGAGGATCTGGGATTAGTGAGGGTTGCACTTCAAGTACATCAGTCGCATGCTGCCAAAGTTATGTCTGTATTCCCAGAGCTTTTTGAAGGACTCGGTTGCCTGAAAGGCGTCAATGTCAAATTGCACATTGACCGGTCAGTCAAGCCGGTGGCACTCCGCCACAGAAGGGTGCCGTTTCATTTGCTCCCCAAGGTAGAGGGGCGAAGTTGCAGAAACTGGAAAAAGCTGGAGTGATCAAAAATGTGTCAGGACCCACCCTGTATGGTGATCACTGCCAAGCTCAAACAGCCAGGAAAGATACGTCTGTGTGTGGATATGCGCCTACAGAATAAGGCGATACAAAGAAAGAGGCATATTACACTTACTATCAATTAAATTGTCACTGACATTAATGGGACGAAATGATTTTCGAAAGTAGACCTCCACTCTGGATAACATTAGTTGTTACTGGATGAGACAAGTCAATATTTAACAACTTTTTCGACACATGTAGAGCTGAAGAGATTCAAGCAGCTTAGATTTGGGGTATCATCAGTGGCAGAGGTGTTCCAAGATGCTTTTAGAAGTGCCCTATCAGGACTTGTAGGGGTCATCAATGTCAGTGGCAATGTGTTGATTTTCTCTCAGACATTGGAAGAACATCATTTGCGCCTAAGGGCAACCCTGCAATGACTGGTAGAACAAGGGTTAACTCTACACAAGGACAAGTGCGCATTCTTTACCACAGACGACGCCAGAACGCCAATGGTCTATACCTTGCTGCGTCCTCGATAGATTTGACACCTAAATCAAGCTGCAGGGGTAAGGAAGGTGTAGATTGTGGGAGACCAGTTGCCATTCTTAGGAACCTATTCTGAGCCACCCTCAGAGTGGTTAAATCACTATACCCCCACAATTCTGCGCCATAAATAATTGCAGGAATTATCTTGGAACCATATATTTTTACCAACGGTGCCAAGGGTTTAGTGAGAGATTTTGCGAGCTCCTTCAGTAGGGCACCCCCAAGTTGAGCATGTTTCAGAGTCATAAGATCCAACTGGGGTTTCCAGCTCAGATTCTCACTTAGTGTAACACCTAGGTATGTAAAGACCTCCGTTTGTTCCAAAATTGCTCCACTCATTGACACCTTGGCCTTCACAGTTTTAGGACCTCGCAGGACCATGAATTTGGTCTTATTGACATTCACTTCTAACTCCTGGTCACTGCAAAAACACTCAAAACGGGCCAGTGCGGACTGAAGACCCTGCCTCGTTTTTGATATAATTAGAGTGTCGTCCGCATTCTTTACCAACGAAGTGGAGTTCTTAGGTTACAAGTTTTTGACAGAGGGTCTGCAGGTGGATCCAGTGAAAGTGGAGGCCATAAAAGCAAAGCAGCAGCCATTCCCCAGAATTCAACTGAGATGCAAAGCTTCTTAGCGATGGTGAATTACTGCGGACCATTCATTCCTCATCTAGCAACACTGTCGGAGCCATTGAGGACTCTCACGAAAAAGAAAGAACACCAAGTTGCAGTGGACCAGTGCAGAGGCAAAAGCATTCCAGGAGGTGAATGGGGCACTACAACAAGGAGCCACAGTAGCATAATTCAGCCCAGTGAGCCCAACCGAGTTTATAGTGGATGCTGGTCCTGTAGGACTAGGGGTGGTACTCCTTCAGCAAGACGCTCAGAAAGAATGGGTACCAATACTGTATGCAAGCAAGCCACTATCAGCAATTGAGTCTAGATATGCCCACATTGAAAGGGAGGCATTGCCCATCAAGTGTGCATACCAGCATTTCGACATATATCTCTGTGTGCACAAGTTCCACATGGTCACTGATGACAAACCACTAGAACCGCTGTTTGGCGGAACATTAAGGAATGGACATCCACGAATAGAAAGATGGACAGTACTACTCCAGCAGTATGACTGAGAGGTGGTCTACCATCCAGGAGTCAATAACCCAGTGGACTATCTGTCACGTCACCCCATGGCTGTGGACCCCAGGTGTCAGCAAGAAGAGGATATGGGGGCCAAAGGATTTATAATACTGATCACGGAATTAGCGTGTCCTAGAGCGCTATCTCTGGCAGAAATAGCTGAAGCCACCAAAGAAGATGTCTTGCTGGGTGCAGTCAAAGAAGCCCTGTGCAAATGCCAATGGAAGACCATCCTAGATGGTGTGGGGAGGTTGACTGATGAGGAACAAGAGGCGAGAACGAGCCTCTTGAAGTGCAGGGATGAGGTCGTTGAAAATGCGGAAGGCCTCGTGTTACGACGTCACCAAATTGTAATACCTCAGAGTTTGTGGAGAGGAACAGCAGAACTTGCGGCCACATGCATCAACCTATTTAGGAAGTGCAAACGGTGCAAATCGGTAAATTCGTCCGTTTGCGATTCCTAAATAGGTTTTTGGGATGCATCAAACATTTTTGGCAAAATCGCTATTTTTAGCGAATTCCAAAAATGTGATTGCTTTTAAGGAATCGCAAATTTGCGATTCCTTAAAAGCAATTCATGATTGCTTTTAAAATTGCGAATTCGCAATTAGGGGGTGCAAATTATCACGAGGTAGAACCTCATGGTAATTTGCGAAAAAGTTTTCAAATGCTTAAAATTGCATTTTACACACTGTCATGTTACAGACACACATGTCCTTAGGACATGTGTGTGTGAAACATGCACTTTAAAATACATTTCAGGGGCGCAGGGGGGGTCCTTTGGACCCCCCCCTGCACCCATGGAATGCATTAAAATTTTGCGAATCACTAATTGAAATTCGCAAAATGTCAATGCCTTCCCATTGATTCCTATGGACCTTTTGGCCCATAGGAATCAATGGGAATTGCGAAATCGCAAATTAGAATTCGTGTAACATTTGTGATTCGGTAAAAATTGCAATTTTTACCGAATCGCAAATAATATGCGATTAAAATCATGCATTCCATTTTGCAATTCCTTATTTGCTATTCCGTAAAAATCGCAAAAAAGGAATCACAAAACCATACAATGATGCATGTGGCCGTTGGTTACCAGGGTCTCACCAAAACAAAAGCAAGGTTAAGGGCCAAGGTGTGGTTTCCAGGTGTAGACCAGATGATCGACGAGCTGGTAAAAGGATGTTATTCCTGCCAAATTGCGAGTGAAGAGCTGCCAGTCAGACCCATAATCACTGAAGCTCCCAGTATGTATCCCTGGTCAGCCATAAGCATTGATTTCGGGAGTTTTCCCAAAGGAAGAATGACACTCATAATGATATAAAGTCACACCAAATTCCCAGCTGTGGAAATAGTGCGATCAGCAGCGTTTGAGTGTGTCAAGCCAGTGCTGGAGAAAACGTTTTCCGTGTTAGGACTCCCAGATGAGATCAGGACAGATAATCGTCCACCTTTTCATGGCCAAGAGTTCAGAGAATAACTTAACAATTTAAATATCAGGCAAATAGGGAGGTTTAAAGGTGTATGTGAACATTAAACAAAGCTCTGAAGGCTAGTGTGGATCATGGAGTTTAGGTGGAAGGGTGTCTCCATCAGTTTCTGAGAGCCTATAGACAAACGTCACACAGCACCACTGGGTGCTAGCCAAGTGATGTGATGATGAAGAGGCTGGTGCGAGACCTTGTGCCAGTTTGTGATCAGTAGACACCGGGCGTGGTAGATGGTGAGGCGGCGCCGGCCAAGAGAAAGCAGAATAATGACCGATCCAGCCAGAACCGAAGGGCTCGAGAGGTGGAGATCAGTCCAGGAGACTGGGTGATAGTCAAAAACAGGCATCCGGGATGGAAATTCAGGTCACCATTTGAGAGGGAGCCCTGCAACTTATCGGAAGTGAAAGGAATCACGGTTACTGTCAAAAGAGGCGACCGGATGTTATCCAGGAATGCATCATGGTTCAAGAGGATCACAATGCCGACAGATTGCAGCAGTAGTGAAGGTGTGCCAATACCTACCCGGGAACTTGAGCAAGAGGAGGGCGGAGAGGCAGGACCCAGTCAAGGAGAAGATGGACGATGGCTTAACATTTCGAGTCGGATGATGGCCGTTCCTGTGGCCAGACACCCTGCGTGCCTTGAGCTGGAAACGATTTGGCAGCCAGGAGAGGACATCTCTATCTATTAAGAGTAAATCCTTGGCCTAGCCAAAGGCTGAAAGACTTTGTGTGCTGAAAGGATATTTTTGTATTTTGTCTTGTTTTCATGTATTAAAGGTTATGAGGGATGTAGTGAGTCACCCGGCCACGAGCTTACTTGGTGTCTATTCACAGCCTCTGGGCCGTGGCCAGACCAGAGGCGATAAATAAAGGTGCAACCAAACCTCGTGGTTGATTGCACTTAGCCCCTAACTAGAGTGCGTGAGGTGCTTGATGCGGGTATACCAGTCCTAGTTATAGCTAGTTAACAGGGCCTAGTTATAATCACTTAACAGATGGGACCAAGGTGCTCGGACCCCCAGATGCACTGTTCGCACATGTGCTCTTTATCTGAAGTGTATTTTCTTGAGAGCTTCCACACAGCTGATAGAGATGTGACACAAGAGGTTGCAGTAGCATTGATTTACTTTAGTTCCGACAGTTCCCATGGTTAAACAAAAGTAGTTCCTGCAGCACCTTTTGTTAAAACAAGCTGCTCTTGTTGGCTGAAGCAGGAGCTAAGTATCTTCCGGTTCCCAGCTTCCTTGACAACGACCGCCATGTTCCCTTCGGATAACCAGCTGTGAACATCAGCTGTAATCACTTACTGTAAAAGACGAAAAACAGGGACCAGTGGAAAAGACGACATATGTGTACCTCCAGCTCCCAGAGTCTGTGGTAACCAGGATATTCCGGAGCCGTTGCTAGGCCCCTGTCAGCGTATGCTTGAAAATAACTCCGAAGAGCAAAGCGCTCTCTGCACCTCCGACAAGGAAACAGCTGAAGTATTAGAGCACACCAGTAAAGCACAGGTTCTAAAAATATATACAAAGGGGAGCAAGTCAGGCACCTGAGAGGATTGCAAGTAGGACGAGTGTGATGGTAAGTGGACTAGTGATAGTGCATCCCTTTTACAGCCACTCTGTGAGTGGCTCCATCTTCTCTAGCTGAGTTCAGGCTACGACGCCAACACCTTCCAGCCACCTTTAGGTGGAGATGTGTGAGACAGTCCTTAATTTGTGAAAGAAACAGTGCCAGTGTCCAAAGCTCTGCTACGAAGTAGGCAACTGGCACATTTAAAGGTTGGTGCACCGAATATCGAGGCAGGCTGTCTTTAATCCACTACCAGACACTCTCTGCCCCTTGATCTCAATCTTTGTGACAGTTTTTCTCTCCCTTCGTCCTTCCTATCTAAGCATTATACTCTGGAAATGACTGGCACAGGGAAATAAGTGCTGGTCCCCCAAAACAAGGGCTGGTGACCCACATCTGCTACCACCGGCTCAAATTAAGCACTGTGTGAGTACAGCAGTACACACTTAAGGGCATTCCCATTGTGTATAGTTAGAAACCATGAGCTCCAGAGTTGCCTGTAACCGATAACTAGAGTGTGCTGAACAGGTGTGTTGACAGTTCTAGACTGAGTCATTGAGGTTTACTTCACTTCAGAATTAAGGGGTCAGAGGGCAGTCTACTCTAACTTTCCTTCAACTTAATAGTGATTGAATATTCATCAAAGTTTGGTTTAGGAAGTCAATCCTTTACCTTCAGGAAAAAAAAGTGCACTCAATTCCAGAAGCCTCTCTCCAAACAGAGAGACAGGATGCCGATAAATGCCTCCTTGACCACAGAGCCAACAAACATCACATAAAAAGCAGCCAAATCTCTCATGTGTTAACAACTTTTATCTGAGAAGTCTTCCTAACAGTCTTTTCTTGTTTTACGTTCATCTTCACTGTGCCATAATAGCAAAGTTTGCTGCACCAGTATGCCAGGCCCGGCGCCGGGATCTGGGAGGGCCATGAAGAAGCATGGGTGGGCCATGATGAAGAATAGATTTTCGTAGCATCTCCCAGGTGTCCGAAACCTGGGTCTAGGCATGCTGGATGGTCTTCTAGGGGGATGAGCTGCCTGCTCTGCCTACTCTGGGGGTTGTGCTTACTGTTAAATCTATTTCTAAGGGTTTATTTTGTACCTAGGACCTTTAGCTTTTTTGGCTCCCTTTGTATCACTCTACTTTCCCTCTGTCTCATCCTCCTTTCTCTCTGTCTCACCCTCCTCTGTCTCCACCTCACCCTGCTCTTCTCACTTTCTGCATCCTTTTGCCTCACCCATCTCTCACCCTCCCCTTTCTCTGCCTCGCCTGCCTCTAGTCATCTCAACCTCCTCTTTCCCTACTGTGGCCTCCTCTTTCTCTCTGTCCACCTCACCCTAATCTTTCTCCCTTCATCCTTCTCCCTTCCTGCCTCAATCTCCTCTCTCTTTTTACTTCACTATCCTCTCTCTATGCTTCCACTTTCACCATATTATTCTGTCTACACTTCATTCTTCTCTCACTTCACTTTTCTTTCTCTACCCTACCTTTCTCTCACTCTATCCCTCACCCACCCCTTCTTCTCTTCACATCACATTCTCACTCTCTTCCTCACTATCATTTCTCACCCTCCTCTCTGTCCCTGTCGCACTCCTATCTATTTCCCTTCCATATCTCTGCTTCAACATCCACTCTTCGAAACACAACCTCCTCTCTCTCCATCTCAACCTTGACTCTCTTCCCATCTCCCCCTCTTCTATCAGCCTTACCATCACTGCTTCTGCCACTGGGGTAATATTTTTGTGTATTTAAAGGACCCTAGAACTACTACGTACACGCTGTTATGCCTGCGCGCAAATAAAACTTACGGTCCAGCTGCCTTGTACCTGTTCTTCATTGGCAGTTCTCAACATTTAAAACAGTTGTAGCACCAAGGCCTGGATTATACAGTGTGTGTATGCAGAAGATCTACAGAGACTTAGGAGACATGCATATTTTAAAGAGATTGTAAAAGGCGTTGTCACTTTATGAATGTGTTTATTGCGCCTATTGCAGCATATTCAGGGCTCGAGTCGGGGTATCACGCGAGTGGATGGCGTCCCCCCCCACTTATTTTACCGGGGTGATGCCGCCCCCCCCCTGCCAAATAGCTGGACTTCACTCTTTGGCCTCTCTGGGACGAGGAGCTCGGCACCTTTCGTGGCGTCACTTCCTGTCGTGACGTCACTTCCGGTGACAGCGTCCCCCCACTTCTTCTTTTACGACTTGTGCCCTGTGCATATTTACTTTAAACAAGTGTAATGACAATTGAAAGAGCTATCGTAGTTCAAATGTGAGCCTGTTTCTTCCCTTAGCTGCCCACTGGCCCTGCCAAGAGCACAAATTGTGAGGGTGGTGACTAGAGTAGTAATTTGGTGGCTAGTATTTCAACCAATATTTGGATGCCAGTCCTTTGAGTAGAATGTATTTTAAAGGGAACAAAGTAGAAATGTATAGCTCATGTAAGGTCCGCAAAATTGAATGGTTTATCTAAATTTTGATTGCCAGGTTTCCTCCACTTCTTTCTTTCTCCATCTAGTCTCTCCTATTTCATCACCATCTCTCTAGCTCCATCACCCTCCCCACCCTTCACTCTCCTCTCCTTTCTGTTCTACCACTCTCCTCTTAACACTCCTTCCGTGCACCAACACAATTTAACATTTGCTCTTTCTCCACTCTAATTACCTTTGTTTCTCATCATCCTAATCCTTTATCAGCCTCATCCCCAATCTTCAACCTTCCCTGTTCCTCACCCTGTAAATGAGTGTTTGCATTTATTTGTATTTGTATTTTTATTTGTACCCTGCACTCAGCGCTCATCCATTTCACACCTCAGGTCGATCACCCACATTGCTCATCGTTCTCCTGCTATATCCTCCTTAATCCACATCTAACACCATCTTCATCACATGCTCTACTTTGACGCACATCACTCTCCCACTCCTCTGAAATCAGCCCTTCTGTCATATTTCTTCTCTTCCCTTCTGCTCACTATTGTACTCTTATTTCATCCACCTCTTTCCTTACTATCCTGTTTTCCTTATCCTTCTATTTTTTCCGTACCCTTATTTTTCCTATCCTCACACTCTCCTATAATTACTCTCCATTGCTCTTCTCTGCACCATTCCCATCACCATTTCCTCTTGTCATGATTCTAGAAGTTTTTATTAAGTTCACTACCCTTTAGAGGCACCGTTGTGAAAGCTGTGGACTGGGGTTTTAGTACTTCTGACAAAAGGGCACCATCACACCCACAGCTGCAAGTTAAAATAGTTAATAACATTAAACAATAAATAAAATAAAAATAAAATAAAATAAATAAAATAATAACATTAGTGGTCTGAGTGGGTTACGCACTCTGCCTTTTCAAATGCGCCAACGCTCAATTAATTGAAGATCAAGTAACTTCTTTTTTCCAGATCCGTGACAAAAAGAAGCTCAAAATGTGTATATTGGTGGCAGGATATACAAATCTTTTACAACGCCTCCTGTCTTAATCTCGAGTCAAAAAAAAACTGAGTAGCAATATCTTAAATTCCTTCTAATTATTTAGAGTCTCAGCTAACACTTCTGGAGTTTGCGAGCAGTTGGGAATATGGCAGTACATGTTGCCAGTGCTGCCACAGAATAGCTGTCAATACTGTTTTTTGTATAACAGGAACTTGCTTTGCTCTTGCCAATGCTGCATCTGTACTTTGTTAGTGAAACTTCAAAAAGTATTTTCAATTCAGAAGATTCAAAACGTGTGGCTTGGCTGTGTATTTTTCAAAATAATATCACAAGTTAAGAATAGCCTGACAGCAGGAAGAGGATAAAACAATTTAGATTAAGATATACATTAATTGTATGCATATTTTCAATTACTTATCTTGAGATCTCAAAATCCTATAAGATTGTTTCTGCCCTAAGCAGGGCTACCTTAATTATCCAACAAGGGAGGACCAATTTATGCAGCAGGGTATACTAAATTATGCGGCCTGAAAAGGCAAATTGTGTGCCCTAATGTGGCATATTTTGAAGGAGTATTCACGATTTTCTAATTTTTGCATGTTAACACTATACGGGCAAAGTTTTCACCTCATTATTATCAGTCTACATCTAAATACAGCAATGAAGAGGTGACCTGCCTCTTCCTGGCAACATGTGGTATTATTCAAAAGAAAAAATGTTTAATCCCTTTAAGCTAGAAACCTTTTTAAAAAAAAAAAAAAAATCTGCAAATAATGTAGAGGATGATGGACTATGTCAAGTGCGGACAATCCATGTTTATACATAAAACTTAACATTTGCTGATTCATAACATTCGAGCGGCTCTGGCCATGTATCATTTCTTAGGTCCCCTAGAATAGGAGCTTGCAAGACTCTTTTGATACAATAGACATGTCACAGGTACCCCTGCTTTTCACGTGTGTGTTAACAACCACCACCCCAACGAACTTCACACCTGTCATGAGACACTTCAAGTAGCCCACTGCATTGATGTTTGTCATGGAAGTTAAACAATTAGGCTCAGAAAGTGAGCGTGCTGGCCCACATGGATAAAAAAGAAAAAAACTAAAGATGTTTTCTAATTATAAATGGGCCTTGGGTGGGCCACAGGGCTACATTGAGAGGGCCTGACCCACCTGGATCCCCGGCTAGAACCGAGCCTGCTGTACGCACACTCTGGACCTGACTCACCTGGGCTCCCCGGCTAGAACCGAGCCTGCTGTACACACACTCTGCACTACACCTCAGCAGCGTTTTCCACATCAACTTTGAAGCATGCCTTTGACCTTCATGGCCCTCTCCCAACACCTCATATATAGATCATAACACACCCAACACCATTCCAACACTACAGCCATACACTCTATAAGGACATCCAGGACCCAAAGCAAATTGGAGTTCTCCTTGGCCTCCTCTGCTGTAAGAAAAGTTCTATATAAATGCCAGACCTAATGCGATACAAAACAATCTGAAGAATTAACCAAATGTTAAAGCGCAGTACGCAAAGGGTGGCTGTGATTATGGACACATCGAGAACTCCACTGAAATATGACAATTCTAAAAGTTGGCTACAGCTAGGGCAGGTCTTCCAAGTGACTATGGGACCTTTTTATGGGCTAAACTCTGTACCACCAGACTGTATCCGCTCTCTTGGTGGAGTACAGTCTGCTATATATTATTACATCTGTCTGCCTGGCAACGATTTGCATTGTAAATGATAATGTTTTTTTTACTTATTTGTTATGTATTCAGTGGAGTGATTATTTAGAAAATGAGTTATTTTTTAATTCTGTTGTGGAGTGGATGTATGTTGGACGCAGTGGAATTGTGTGGATAGTAATTATGTGGTATTTAGTGCATTGGAATTGTGTGGAGTGGGTTGTGTGTTATGGAGAGTAATTATGTAATTTGGTATTTTTTTGTTGTGGAGTGTTATGTACTGGAGTTTAAGTATGTTTCGTGCGGTTACATTTTGTGGTGTGATGTGGAATTATGTGGGGTGAATTGTATGGATGTGGTGTGTTATGTAATTGTGTTTGTATTATGTTGTTTCTTGTTAAATTATGTGGTGTGGAATGGAAATGTGTTGAGTTAATGTGTGTGGGACTATGTGGCATTGAATAAAATTATGCTGATTGGAATTATGTGGCATGGTGTGGAGTGTTTTTATGTGGATTGGTGCTCTGGGGCATATATTGGTTTTATGTGGGGTGTATTTATGTGAGCGAGAGATAGGCTGGGTGAAGAAAGAGGGTGGAGAGCAAGGGCAAGTGTAAAGAGGGAGGAGGAGGGGAAGTCACATGCCCAGCACATCCTGGGGGAGGGCCCATCCTGTACTGAGCGAAGCTCACAAGTTACAGCTCAACTTTATTTTAAACTGTTCCGAAGTCCAGTGAGGGTGATGGAAAGAAAGCACTGCATGAAAAAAAGACAGCACTACATGAGGGATATTGATGCACCCAAAACTATTTTCAGACGAAGGATTGTGCGCATACTCACACGGTTCTCTGTTCTTACAGGTCGGAATTTCACCTGTTCATCTACTGTCTACTTCCGCACTACACACCAACTTCCTCTCTAAAATTCTAGTGTGCAGTAGGCGAGGCCAGTGTCCTCATCAACGCACATGACTGAGGAAAAGCATCACGAAACATAGGATTGGCAAAGCCTGTCCTTTCATAGGGTACCACCTGGCCGGTTTTAAACAGGCATGACCGGTATTCAGGGCTAGAGTCGGGGTACCACGCGGGTAGACGGCGTCCCCCCACTTATTTTCCAGGGGGGACGCCGTCGCCCCTGCTTACTTGTTAAAACGCCGTCCACCTTGCACTGGCCTGCTCCTTCACCATGCGATGCAGCGCGCACCGACCAAAGCACACATTACCGGGTGAAGCCTCGGACTGCTCACCACGCCCACGCCTATCGCAGCTTATGCAACCCGCTCCGCCCCTTCTTAACCTTGCCGGGGGGCTCAGACCTACCAGTGGAACAGAGACGTCTGCGACCAATCAGTGGTCATAGCAGACGTCACTGGATGGGTGTTTCTGCACCTCAGCAGTCCCACCCTCGTGCCCATTGCCCTTTATTTTTCGGGCTTTTCTTGCTCTGTCTCCTCCTTTCCTTTTTGGCCGGATCCGGATATCGACGCGGTTTCAGTCCCTGCCTGGCCTCACTAGCTGCCTGACCTGCTGGAGACTTCCCTTCCTGTATCTACGACCTACACCGTCCACTAGGAAACCATTTTCGGCTTCAGTTTCACTAGTTTTAAGGTAAGTGTAAGCAAGTTTAATGGCTCCACTCTTTTTTTTGTGCCTTTCTGCCCTCTGTTTGACTTGTTTATTGTGCCTTTCTGCCCTCTGTTAGACTCGTTTTCCCTTTTTTTTTTGCCTTTCTGCCCTCTGTTCTACTAGTTTTTCTCTTGGTTTCGTGCCTTTCTGCCCTCTGTTAGACTCGTTTTCCCTTTTTTTTGCCTTTCTGCCCTCTGTTCTACTAGTTTTTCTCTTGGTTTCGTGCCTTTCTGACCTCTGTACCCCTCGTTTTCCCTGGTTTTTGTGCCTTTCTGCCCTCTGTTCGACTCGTTTTTCTCTTGGTTTCGTGCCTTTCTGCCCTCTGTATCCCTCGTTTTCCCTGGTTTTTGTGCCTTTCTGCCCTCTGTACCCCTCGTTTTCCCTGTTTTTTGTGCCCTTCTGCCCTCTGTTAGACTCGTTTTTTTCCCCTTGGTTTTCTGCCTTTCTGCCCTCTGTACCCCTCGTTTTCCCTTGGTTTTGTGCCTTTCTGCCCTCTGTACCCCTCGTTTTCCCTGGTTTTTGTGCCTTTCTGCCCTCTGTACCCCTCGTTTTCCCTGGTTTTTGTGCTTTTGTGCCCTCTGGTAGACACGTTTTTCCCTTAGTTTTGCGCCTTTCTGCCCTCTGTACCCCTCGTTCTCCCTGGTTTTTGTGCCTTTCTGCCCTCTGTACCCCTCGTTTTCCCTGGTTTTTGTGCCTTTCTGCCCTCTGTTAGACACTTTTTTCCTTGGTTTTGCGCCTTTCTACCCTCTGTACCCCTCGTTTTCCCTGGTTTTTGTGCCTTTCTGCTCTCTGTATCCCTCGTTTTCCCTTTTTTTCATGCCTTTCTGCCCTCTGTACCCCTCGTTTTCCCTGTTTTTTGTGCCTTTCTGCCCTCTGTACCCCTCGTTTTCCCTGGTTTTTGTGCATTTCTGCCCTCTGTTAGACTCGTTTTTTCCCCTTGGTTTTCTGCCTTTCTGCCGTCTGTACCCCTCGTTTTTCCTGTTTTTTGTGCCTTTCTGCCCTCTGTACCACTCATTTTCCCTGGTTTTTGTGCCTTTCTGCCCTCTGTTAGACTCATTTTTCCCTTGGTTTTGTGCCTTTCTGCCCTCTGTTAGACTTGTTTTCCCTTTTTTTTTTGCCTTTCTGCCCTCTGTTCTCCTTGTATTCCCTTGTTTGTGTGCCTTTCTGCCCTCTGTTAGACTCGTTTTTCCCTTCAGCTCACAATCCCTCCAGTACTCCTTGCACCCCCCTCAGTTCTACTCTGAGCAGCGAAGCTCGGATATGGGCTCAATAAGGGAAATACCCAGGAGCTGGGGAGGCCAGTTTTGTCCATTGCCTAGAGGATGTGGCGAATGGGAAATAAAGCACAACAGGAGGGGCTTAAAGAAACACTTTCTTACTTTGCAAGTCTCCTTGTCGTTTTCTATCAAAATGAAATGCCGAGCAATCTACAAGCGCTCCTCCAGCTCCCATGAATCAGTGTTAAAACATACAACTAATGTCAATCAAGAAAGAAACCAACAAAGTACACACTTGATGAATATTCTGTCCGCCTTACTAGAAGTGTATAATATCCTATTGCACTAGCGCTTTATGGAATCACTTCATGCCTTCTTAACATTTTTCAATACATCTTAGTGCTAGAGTTTAAGCTACCTGAGAAGTGAGCCAACTGAATCCTGAAGATGAGGTGGTGGGATGTAGGTGCAGAAATATCGGGTTCTCAGAATATCGGTTTCTGGTCGGTATCCCTGCAGCTAAATCTAACCAACTCATAATGAAAGTTTTAGATGGCTAATTTTCCTAAAGTTTCACAAGCTGTTTTTGTCCTGGGAAAGAGAAATAACCTTGAGGATGTGGAATAACTTGAGAAAGTTGTCAATATTAGTGGTAAGCGAGTGCAGATCTGGGATTGTTGGTCGGGTAAGGTGTCCTGGACAAAGAAAACCTGTAGTCTCCCTTGGTGAAGCATTGTCTAGAGGTGGGAGTTACGGGCAGTTTGAACTTGCACCATTAGCTCCTGCCCCACCTTAACCCAAGGTGTTACCAGGTGCACAGCTGCACCTGTAAAAGCTGGGTCCGATGTTCACACACGCAGTGATCCCGGGTGCGGAGCCACTGGGCCACTCTGAATTGGCTCAATTGGCTGCAGTCAACTGAACAAAATAGCTTATATGCACCTGTTTGTTCGAAATAATTCTCAGTATCTTTGCACCTATGTGACATTGTGTGCATGCATTATGCATGAGAGATGCATGGTTTTCTGGTGCCGTAGGTGAAGTGACTTTCTGATACTCCCGGGCAATGGGGTACACATTTGGTCAATTTTAGGGTAAAATAGTGTAATTTGTTTATGGCGCCCTTGAATCTGTCTTGTAGAGCTTGGCACAATACAGTCAATATTTTATGATATGTGTAGCACATAGGGATTATCCTATTGTTGTAAGTGTTAGACCTGGTATCGTTTGGTGTGGTTTACCCGGACTTTTTGCTTTCTAACCTCCAGTTTTTGACTTAGTTTTTGCTGACTTTAGGATAAGCATGGGCGGAAAATCCGTTCCGCTCGCGGATTTTGCGGATTTTCGGGAAATTCGCAATCCGCGAGATTCGCGAATCTCCCGCAAAATCCGCAAATCCGCGAGCAGCGGATTTTGCTCGCACTGTTCGCGTGAGTTCGCGCCCCGCGAATAAGTGCAAAATTGCAGAAATACGCTCTTAGCAAAACTGAAAGTAACTACTTACCAGGTTCAAAAGTTCAGGCTCATCATTAGTAGCCATTTCCTGTAGTGCTTCCTGAGGGGCCCCTCCAGAGTTCAGTTGCCAGTTGAAACTATTATGTGACCCTGCTCTGAACCTCAGAATAGTTACACATATGCCACAAAGGTCCTGAATTACAGCTAAGGGAGACAAGCAGGAGCCAGGCTGGAAGTTAAAATCCATTAATCAGCCCCTAATTCATTATTGTCAGTTGGGGCAGGGCAGGTGTTGTAACTAATTTTGCAACAATGAAAGCACTTAGCAAGTGCAAAAGATCACTAATCAGGGCGCACTAAGGAAGCAGGTGCCAGCTAAAAAAATATTCTGTGACACATTAATCAGCCCCAAATTAATTCAGGTCACTTGAGGCAGGGAAGGTGTGCTTTGCTTTGCCGAAAATAATGTACACTGGACAACCAGAGGGTGTGGTGATGAAACAGAGGGTGGCATGGGTGGGCCAGAGGGTGGCATGAGTAGTCAGAGAGTGGCAGTGGTGACAGAGAGTGGCAGTGATGAAGAAGAGTGTCCCAAACAGGCTGGACACGTAGAAACAACAAGTTCGCAAAACTTGCGACCCGACAGGTAAGTTCGCAAATTGCGAAATTGTAAAAACCCTTGCGAACTGGCAGAAACACGGGCGAACACAAAAAAAAAAAATTTCGCGGGAATTCGCGGATTTTGCGGATTGCGAATCCGCAAATCCGCAAAATTCGCGAACGCGAGATCCGCAAAATTCGCCCATGCTTACTTTAGGACTCTTGAGCACTTTACCACCGCTGACCAGTGCTAAAGTGCATGTGCTCTGTATCTCAAATGTGATCACAATTGACATCCATGATTGGCATATTTGGTTTACTTATAGGTCTCTACCAAAGTGCACTACCTGCGCCCCGGGCCTATAAATCAAATGCTACTAGTGTGCCACCCACCTAAGTAGCCTTTTAACTATGTCTCAGGCCTACCACTGCAGAGCCTGTGTGTGCAGTTTTAAACTGTCATTTTGACCTAGTAATTTCACCTACTTGCCAGGACCAAACCTTCCCTTTATGACAAATAGATCACCCCTAGGCCCTGGACAGCCAGTTGTTCTTAAAAGATATGAAATGTACTCTTAAGTTTTACATGTCCTGGTAGTGAAATACTATTCAATTCAAAGTTTGCTACTGCAAGGCCTATTTCTCCCATAGGGTGACATTGGAGATGCTCTGTAACCTTTATAGTTTTGATAATCACTATTGTAGTTTCTAGCATGTGGTTTTCTTTTGTTTTTTTTCAACGCACAAACTCTGCTTTTGTTCATGGTGCCATGTTTTAGTATGCTTCACTTATAGCACTTAATGGCTTGACTAATGTAGTTGTATGCCAAACGTCATCCATATTTGGGCTGTTAATTCCCCCACACAGGGACCTTAAGTCACTGGCTTAAGTACTGAGCAGCTTCAATTAAATCATGCAATATGTGCAAATGATAGATCTGCCTCACATGTGATGTCACTTCCTGTCGTGATTTCACCTCCTGTCGTTAATGTCACTTCCTGTGACACCACCTAAATTGGAGAGTCCCCCCACTTCTTTTTTTAGGACTTGTGCCCTGCCGGTATTTTAATCTCCCAGCCAGTACCAATATTAGAACAAGGCGGCCATTGTGTTCTTGGCCTTTTCCCATTTTGAGCATGGCGATTGTGGTGGGGGTTATGTCACCCTTTGAATAATACTAATGTAGCATCAGTTAAAGAGCATATGGAAGGCAGCAGCCATGGCAACCAACAAAAGGGGAGGAGTTGCATGGCGCAGTGTAGAAATAAAGGCGCGTGGTGCACACCTCCTTAAATTTAAAGAGAAAATAGTGCTGTTTGTAGATAAAGGTGCGCTTAAAGTGAAAAGCAGTGCCGTTTATAAATAAATAAAGGAGCGCTTAAAGGGGTGATGTGGTGTGGAGAACGATACAGAAAAGGGCGTGGTGATGAACAGAGTGTCTGAATTAAGCAGACCACTCTTACCCAGTCCAAAGATCAGGGCTTGATCCATCACCGTTATTTATCTCACTGCACCATCCCAGCTCAGAACCTGGCTATATGCAAATCAGTCTGTCCCTGGCCCAGTGCATCATGGGAACATGGCAGACTAAACTACCAAGCCAATTCTTCACCAGAAAGGAGACAAGCTACTGGGGACCGGTTTCTGGCATTTCAGCCGTCTTCGGCCCGGCTTGCTTGAATCCTGATGGTGCAGTGAGAAAGGGACTCATGTCTGAGTATACCCTGCCACACCTATAGTGGCCAAAAACGATACAGAAGAGGGGGTGGTGATGAAAAGAGTGTCTGAATTAAGCAGACCACTCTTACCCAGTCCAAAGATCAGGGCTTGATCCATCACCGGATCCACGGAAGCTTGTTTCCTTCCCAGTATCAGAATTGGCTTGGTAGTTTGGTCTGCCCTGTTCCCATGATGCACTGGGCCAGGGTCAGACTAATTTGCATATAGCCAAGTTCTGAGCTGGGATGGTGCAGTGAGCTAAAAAACGGTGATTGATCAAGCCCTGATCTTTGGACTGGGTTAGAGTGGTCTGCTTAATTCAGACACTCTGTTCATCACCACCCCCTTTTCTGAATCATTTTTGTCCACCATAAGCGTGGAAGGGTATACTCAGATGTGAGTCCCTTGCTCATTGCGCCATCAGGATTCAAGCAAGCCGGGCCGAAGACGGCTGAAATGCCAGAAACCGGTCCCCGGAAGCTTGTTTCCTTCCCAGTATAAGAATTGGCTTGGTAGTTTGGTCTGCCCTGTTCTCATGATGCACTGGGCCAGGGTCAGACTAATTTGCATATAGCCAAGTTCTGAGCTGGGATGGTGCAGTGAGCTAAAAAACGGTGATGGATCAAGCCCTGATCTTTGGACTGGGTAAGAGTGGTCTGCTTAATTCAGACACTCTGTTCATCACCACCCCTTTTCTGAATCAGTGGTGTGGAGAACGGCACTGTGAGATTAAGAGCAGCACAGCGGGCATCAAAGCTCAAGCACAGAAACGAACTAGGAGCGACCTCGAAGGGGTGGTGGGGGTGGGCAGTGCACTGTTTTTGGAGGAGTGAGGTGGTGTGGGGAATGGCACGGCAAGATTAAGAGATTAAGTGAGGGGCAAGCTGAAAAATGAAGCAGCCATGAAGGTTTCATGGCGGGAACATGAGCAGAGGCAGGGCAACTAAAAAAGGAGTGCTCTTGAAGTTTGGTAAATAATGTGAAGCGTATAAGCACATGTGACAGGGGCAGTCCTCATGGGAGGATACGAAAGCCCAAATGGGGGGGACTAGTAAATCTATCCACCAATTAAAAGCAGGCTTTTACATAGGACAGTAAGAGAAGCCAATTAAACACATGGGTGGTGCTTAAAGGCTATATTCTACGAACTACATGTCTCACAAAGCAGCACGTTTGCTGCCCAGGCTCTATCTAAAAATGGTTCTCAGAACCTCCACCCTAAATTGGGTGGGTGGCCAGAGAATCTTTGACCAAGGCCCAGAAGTCAGTTGAGCAGTCAGGCAAAGGTTCCCACTGGCAGAGCCATCATACTCCACCAGAGGAAACATGATGGGCTGTTTGGCACTAATTAGACCAGTATACTGTGAGTGTGGCAGACAGGGGTTCCCTATCTACAAAATCCAAATAAGTCCCTCAAACTCATCTCCGTTGCCCATGTGCAGCCATGGACCCACTTTATTGATAGCCACCAGATTCTATTGTGAAACAGTTTACCGCTGGAGGTACTCTTTGGGTTTTAACATCTGCAGTAGCAGAAGTGGGAAAAACTGAGACTGCCCCGTCACGAAGGAAGCCGAGAGGGGACACTATTTCAGAGCGTGGGAGAGAGTTCCGGATCTCGTGTACATAATCCTACTGGCAGAGGGTACTTATAAATACTAAAATGCCTCTGAAATGAGCATCCCCCGATTTCCTTTCTGAGGCACCGGACGCATCCAGATCCTGTTTATAAACTCCCGCAGCTCGCCACAAAGAGTCCCAGTCCTGAGCAGCGGGTCACCGGGCGAGCAGCCGCCGCGTGCTACGCGCCTGCACGAGCTGCTCCGTAAAATGAAAACACGAGGCTGTTTGTATTACAAGCACTCGGGCTCCTGCCTGCTCTGGCATGGCTTCAAAGGATCCTTGGGGGCCGAAGTAGGTGCCATGCTGTACTCGCATCATGAGATCGTGTACTAGGACAGAGTGATAGCAGGGAGGCTAGGAGATAGCTCAGAGGGCTAGGTCACCAGCTGCAAGAGCTGTAACCCCTTCATGGTCCAGATCCCAGCCAGGCCTGTATCCGAAGTGACGTGTCAACGAAGCACGTGCAATGAGAATACCGTGGTGATTAACAGAAAGTCGCGCTATAAGAGCAGATCACTCACGAAGTTTTGCCCCTTTCCTACTTTTCGACATTTACACTTCATAGAAGTTCTAAATTACCTCCTTTGCAAATACGTACACCCGGCAGCCTCACATTTTCAATACAGAATGTTAAAAAAAAAATAGTGGTTGGTCATTTGATCATAAAGTTATATAATGTCACTTCCTGTGGTGTGAACAGGCATGATATCACTTTCAGGAACGTAACGCAAGCCCTGCAGTGCAGGGGCCCCCCCAAACACTGACAGAGCCTCAAGCCCATCAGGGGGCCCTCTTCAGACCAAGCCCAAAAAATATCACTGAGCTATGGTTGCCCCTCTGCATATTCTCCAGAGGGGCCCTCACTTTGCATTACCCCACTGATCACTTCTATTACCCCTCATTTTAGAAAACTGAAACCCTGTATGGAGCTTTCGCCCTTCCGAATCACAGGACAGGAAAACATTCTTTGAGCATTTTCCCAGTTTTGTGCCGCATGAGGAAATCCCCATTCATCTTTCGCCCCTATCTGCCTCAACCCCCTAGGCACAGGGAAAACACATCCATAGGTTCCTGTGCTCATTGCCACAAATAAACCCAGTGCTGGCCTGGAAAATCCCAGTTTATCCCCCACAAATTCCATCTTCATTCCAACAGGGCAAAGGGGTTCTTCTGCCTCACACTGCTGACAGCAGGAGGTCTCCACGAAGACAAGGCGCTCATAAAGCAGGTCAACAGGCAGGCGAGAACTTTATGACCCAAGATGTCTATCTGCAGGATTGTAGGGTTTGGACCAGTACGGTGCACTTGGTGTTAGGGAAGTGGGAGTTAGAGAGGAAGAGGCCGCCGTGGTGTGCCAGTGCCTGGGCAAAGATAGGGTTAGAGGGATTTCATTCAAGGTGAGAGGACAAAGCAAGGCAGTTGGAAAGAGAAAGATGTTTCAGGAAACACTGGCAGCCACGTGGCTACACAGAGAAGGTTTCTAGTTGAAGAGCTGAGTCTTTTGGGGAGTAGATGGCAGAAGGAGGAATCGAGAAGTCTTTTTAGTGCTGACTGGCAAAGGGGCAATCACAGTGTGATGTTCTTTCCTGAAGTGTAATTAAGATAGTTATAACTGACTGAATCCTCAAGACCATAGGACAAAGGTACTGTCACACAACAGCACTGCAAGATAATTCTAATGGCTATGCAGCGCTACACAAATCTCTGACGATATACCATAACATTATGACTAAGGTGGTGTTATACATTATAAAATTATAAGTGAACTCATTACTTGTCTACCACTCAAACCTGGAAAATACCTGTTGCTACCTCATCCTAAAAGTTCTTTGTAACTAAATCTCCCATAACATAACAGTATATTTGTGGAATCCCAGTATAAATGACAGTCTCTAAAATTGTTATAATCTGCGACTTGTGGCGCACCAAGCAGAACTCTTTACTAGTATAAGGTTAATATAGTACAATTCTGATGTCACAGTGCCTGCTGTCAGAGCCTGCAGCCAAGGCTAAAGGCAGGTCAGGTCATGGAGCATAATTGATGCAGATGTTTGAAGCTACAAAAACAGAACCTTGCTTTTCTGTACTCTGCTCTAGCTTTTTTATCTCACAATGATAAGCAGAGAGAACTTGTTTATTTTTTGCACTCATTAGATGCGCATAGAAAAAATAGAATCTTTCTACATATTTGAATACATTCAAAGCTAGTGCAGCTTTTTTTTAAATGACTTTTACTGAACTGTATCTAATATCTGTTTGCAACAAATAACAGGTTTTTGATGTTTAATTTTGCACTAAGGTGTTATTTTCAATTTTCGTGTTTGCAAACATTCCTACTCTTTCCTATGTAAGAGCTATGACCCAAAGTTTAAAATGATTTGTTGCAAATGTGATGGTGTGACCATGAACTGTATGGTATCAAGTTTCTCCTGGCGTAGATGATAAGGATATTGCAAGTCACCTCAGAGTTCCATAACCTTATGAAGAAACTCGCCCTTTGGCCTCGTTCCTATATATGGTTATGGAACTCCTCAGTGACTTGGAATATCCTTATAAAGTACAGCAGGGGGTACTTTATCCCTTATATAACTGCTTCTGCCTGACGGTTTACCTAGAGCTTTATAACGTATACCTTGTCTGCCACTTGAACCTGTAAAATCTCTGGCGCCACCTGAAACTATAAGTTCTTTGTAACTTGAGCGTTACCTTTGTTGTTTAAGACTTACACATATATCCACCTCGGCTCTTTATGGTCTGACTGGTTGTCCCTAAAGTGAAACAAAAGTGTTTTAATTCTACCTTAGATAATTGGGTAGTTATTGCAAAATGACACATTCCAAAACTTCTCACCTTGGGATTAAACATCTTGTTTACTTTCTAGGCGGTGGGAAGGCGGAGATCCAGGAGTGTCCAATCAGAAGACTCCGACTACAATCCTCCTCACCCCAGACCGGAAGTTTCACAGCTTTGGCTATGCAGCGCGGGACTTTTACCATGACCTAGACTCCAACGAATGCAAACAGTGGCTGTACTTTGAGAAATTTAAGATGACGCTACATACCAGTCCAGTAAGGAACCCATGCTGTGCTAAATAAAACAGTGATTTAGGAATTTGTCAAGACGGTTTCTGTAAAGTCATATTTTTGAATTTGTTTAGAGACTAAAGGCTGACAAACCTGCAAAGATTACAGAAACTGTGCCTCCTCCCCAAACACATTTTCTTTTCACATAATCAGCCCCATGCCTGAAATACAGACGGATCATGTCTGAATCATGTATGTTTAAGAAGGAATGGTAATGAATGGGTATTTCCCACACAATTAACTTTCCAATTTATGTTCTCAAGATGCAAAGTGAGTTCTTTGAATACCTTCCTATAAAGCTGGTTCACGATACATTATTAGTGCCTTTACACATAAAGAACAAATTGCAAGGGGTCGGTTACCTTGCACATGTAGATCATTCTGTTAAATAGACGCATATTTAGTTCATTTGCGCATTTACTTTACATAGTTTCACGATTATATCTTTTATTAACTATGCACACGCAACAGATATTTTGGGTCGAGCATTTCGTTAGTAATAAACATGTAGCTCACACTGCCTCCGGGGTACTTATTTAATTGCATATACATATATAGTGTACATTGTTATTTAGCAAAAACAATGCAAGGTGACAGACTTATTGGATATCCCTATCACCGTATCTCTGCTGCCGTATAAGGGTGATCGTGCACAGTACTCCGGCACCTGTCACCTATTGGTGCCACGGGTTACAGATTCCCAATGTGCTTTCAGCAATAGGAGGTGCACCGAACACAACACATGTAGTCCATTCTTATGTCTTTAATCTCTTCTTTTATTTCACAATAGTTAAAAAAAACAGGCTGTTTCTATGAACTATTGTGAAATAAAAGAAGAGATTAAAGAAATAACAACGGACATGTGTTGTGTTCGGTGCACCTCCTATTGCTTAAAGCACATTGTTATTTAGGTACATATACATCAACACATGAGCATGTTGGTCACCAATGGTACAAGGTACTTATTTGGTTTTACATGTATGTGTACATCTAGCCTACAAAGAATCTCAGGGTACATAAATAGTTATGCATGCATATGCAAATCCCTATGTAGGTACCAATTTAGTTCAATATTCACCAGTGCCTGAGATTGTTGTACAGGTACTTATTTAATGACTCATTAATGGACGTCCAAACTTGTTACTCTGGGTCGCACTTAAGTAAACTTGTACACATACCTCATGTTGATAATTGATTAGTTCTGCATGTACACTCGTAGCACAATGTGATCTGCATACCCATTTTGTAACACATGCACTTGCAGATTTCCGCGTTACTTGGGTATGTATAAAGCTGCGTAGCGGATTCATGCAGAAAGGTGTAAAAGCTGAAAGTGTATCATGCACCTACTTACCTGATTATGAAAATGTTTTACAACACATACTTCACTTATTTGCGTGAGTTATGCATGTAACGTTAAGGAAACCACAAGCTTAGATAATAGGCTCCTCCTGCTCTGCCTGCATGTCACGTTAATATATTATATGAACTGCTCGTGTATACTTTAGGAAGTTTGTGAAATGCACACGTTAAAGTTTCCCTTCTTAAACACACTGTTAAAATGAAGAGTACTGGTGCACCTTCTGACCCTTTCTGAACCATTTACACCTGGACCATTGATGTGTAAGTTACATGTGATGATGAATGTAGAAAATGCAGTGAGAACTGTTTGAGTACCCAGAGATTATGACTGTGCGGGTGTTTGATTCAGTTCAATTTCCCTGACTACTTCCCTGGTCCTCCCGAATGAACACCTCCTTTTACCCATCTACTAGACTTTTACGTTACAAGTTAACCACAAGTGTGACATTTCAACAGATACAACTTAGATTTTTCTGTCTTTTTCCATTGACACTAAGGGAGTGGCGTAACGAAACTGGAGGGGGCCCCCTGCAAACTGCATGAAAGGCCCCTTCCGGACTTACTCGGGAGCCCTCGGGCCAGGGTACTGTGCTGTGGGGCACCGTAGAACTCGGGCCCGCACTGCGGGGGTCTTTGTTACGACCCTGCACTAAGGCCTTCATTGCGATGGCAGTCGGACTACTATCGCAGCGCGATTGAGACCAAGCCGACCAGTAGTTGGTGGTCCCACCAGGCATAATTCATACGACCACCATGTAGGCGTTCGGAAACTGCATTTTTCTACTACGGCTCGTGCTGCGTCTGTGTAGGAAGTACGATCCAATCATGTCAATAAAGTAATTGTCCACAAAATGCTGATGAAGGAAACTGGATTTATTCCATAGAAAGGACCCACGACATGAGGCATGAACATCAAGGCAGTAACTGAATTACAAAGCCAGTGCATGAAAGATGCACTTAAAGAATTCCAGAACAGAGAATTAAGAGATACAAACCTTCCATAAAGAAATACACTCTCTACACACCCCCGTCCTTATAATAAACAAAAACAAAAAAAAACCACATTCAATAATAAACAAAATCATCAGAAAGGACAGGATTTCTAACACGAGAGCTGCATCTAGTTGGTGCATGATCGCCAGAATTACCAACAACACTTTCAGCATTTTGACGAATGACAGCATTAGAATCACCACCCCCAAAATCCAATGAAGCATGAGAAGAATAATTTCCAATATAATTTTTCTGACACACCTTTTCAAAATCAAGCCAACTAGAGTCAGCTTTTTTAACAGACCTATCACAAATTATTTTCGCTTGTTCTTTCGAAATCTTCACTACAGCATTTGTGTTCTACCATCCCCGACCCTGTAACATAACAGCCATCTTAGAAACTTTTAGAACTTTCACAGGTGCTGAATATTTTGATTCACCTTTCGTAATTCTTATGGGCTTTTTAATGATAACCCAGTCAACAGGAGATAAAGAAGAAATTTTAACGTGTTTTCTTACATCAAAATTTCCTTTATACATTTCCTGTTTGAGTTCAACCCGTTTCCTGACTTTCTGAATATCCAAACCAGGACATATCTCACCAACTTTCCCCTTCAACCAAGCAGGGTTAAGAGAAGAAACAGGTTTTCTACCCCTGAGCAAAAAATAAGGAGTGACATTCGTGGTAGAATGTGGAGTGGTGTTGTAACTCCAAACCTTTTCACAAAGATACTTGCAAACATCCAAATTATTAGAAACAGCAGTTTGAACACCTTCCTTCAACAGACGGTTAGCCCTTTCCACCAAACCATTTGACGAAGGACTATACAATGGTACTAACACATGTTTAACCAAGGCACATCTTAAAAAATTCTCAAAATCACTGGAAACAAAATGAGAACCATTGTCTGTTACGATCTCAATAGGAAAACCTTCCACCATGAATAAACGTTGCAAAAACGTAGTTACAGAAGAAGAATCTGGCCTCTTGACAAAAGAAAAATAAAGCCACTTGGAAATGTAATCAATAATTACAACCAAATATTTATTATCAGAACTAAGCAAGTTAAAAGGACCTGAAAAATCTAAGCCCAACTTTTGCCAAGGACCAGCAGGCCAATCAACAGGGCATAAAGGTGAAGTAGACAAACGCCAATGCTTATCAGAACATAGACATTCTGGACACTTGTTAACAAAGTCCTTTACCTGTCCATCAATGCCAGGCCACCAGTATAAATCTTTAATCTTCCTGACAGTGCTCGAAATCCCTAAATGCCCCTCATGAGCAAGTGAAATGATCTTAGAACGAATACCTTCAGGAGGGACCACTTTGTCTTCCCTCACTAAAACATTGTCAACTAAAGACAAATCAGCAGCCACTTGAGCAAAACATCTATCTTGCATCGACAAACTTCTATCACAGGGCCAACCGTGCACCAAGAATTTTTTAACCCTACGGAGACTCCTATCATTGTCATCTGCAACTGACCAGTCAACTTCCGAAAGCTTACCACCCTCAGCCAAATTAGATATGGTAAAAAACAACATCAAAATCATTACTCTTTACCTCAGGTTCAGCATCCGTTACTTCTAAAGGGATGCAAGACAAACAGTCCGCCCTGACATTTTTCCCACCAGGAATATATTTGATGTCGAAATTGTACTCCTGTAATCTAGCCAATAATCGAACCAGCCTAGAAGAAGCTCTATTAGAAAAGCTATCACCCAACATATAAATCAAAGGCTTATGGTCAGTGAAAAGCTGAAAACGAGAACCCCAAACATACATGCGGAATTTCTCAACAGCCCAGCAGCATGCTAAAGCCTCGCGTTCGCGGTGGGTCTTGAAACCGTCGCCAATAAATGTAGGAAGTACGATCCAATCATGTCAATAAAGTAATTGTCCACAAAATGCTGATGAAGGAAACTGGATTTATTCCATAGAAAGGACCCACGACATGAGGCATGAACATCAAGGCAGTAACTGAATTACAAAGCCAGTGCCTGAAAGATGCACTTAAAGAATTCCAGAACAGAGAATTAAGAGATACAAACCTTCCATAAAGAAATACACTCTCTACAGTCTGGAAAAGTGCAGCAGAACAAGCCTCAGTAGAAAAACGCATGTTTTCAAACATCCATGCATCGTGTGCCAGGCACCATGTGGTGACTTGCACACGGTGCATGGATGTTTGGTGGGCACCACATGTGCCCCCTGGCGACTTAGTAGTGGCTATGGAGGTGGGACCGCCATGAAAAAGCTGTGGAAAATATTTATTTATTTTATTTAAAGAGTTTTATATAGCGCTGGCTAGACCCGGAGGTATCAGAGCGCTTTGCATGAGAATCAACAATGTAACAGAAAAAGTTCAACAATTACACAATAAATCCCCCCCCCCCCCCCCCCCCCCAAAAAAAAAGAATAGGCAATACAATTAGGAGAGGGGAGAAAGGAGAGAGAGAGGTAGTGGAGGGGGCAGGGGAGGTGAGAAAGGGAGGATGAGGGATGAGACAATATGGAGGGACAAAAAGAGATCTGTCTAAGGACTGACAGGGTAAGGTGAAGACCAAGGAGAGAATCCACGGCCCATCGCACCTATAGCTAAACCAGGTAGCTCCATCAGGCATCAGGCAAAAAAAAAAAGTTCAGTCAATACATTGAGAGAAGGGGAGAAGGAGAGACATAAAAAGAGGGATGATGTGGGAGGAGACAGCAGGAGGGACAAAAGGAAGTGCAACAATGTGGTTTAACAGTATAACAGAAAAAGATCAACAATTATGCTTTACAACAAACAGACAGCAATACGTTAGGAGAGGAGAGAAAGGAGGGAGAAAAGAAGTGGGGGGTAGGTGAGGTGAGAAAGTGAGGATAAGGGAAGAGATAACCATAGAGACGAGAGGAAGTCTGTCTAAAGACCGACTGGGTTGGTGACGACCAAGCAGGGAATCCACGGTCCATCTCCCCTATAGCTAAACCTGGTAGCTCCATCAGGCATCAGACAAAGTAGTTCGGTCTCATGTGTCGAGGGAAGAGGTTCGCAGAAAAACAGGATGGGAGGGAGATACGGCAGAAAGACGTAGGAAAGTCTGCCCAAAGACCGGCTGGGTAGGTGACGGTTGAGAGGGAGTCCCAAAACCCATCTTCTCTATAGCTATCAGGTAGCTCCATCGGGCTTTGGCCAAATAGCTAGGTCTCAATAAGAAACTATTTAAGGAACATGGATCGCAAAATAAATGGAGCGTAGAGGGGAGGGGACAGGGAAGGTGAGAAAGGGAGGATAGGGGAAGAGACAACAAGGAGAGACGAAATGAAAACTGTCTAAAGGCCGACTGGGTAGGCGACGACCAAGGAGGGAGTCCATGGCCCATCTCCCTTATAGCTAAACCAGGTAGCTCCATCGGTCATTAGATAGAAAAGTTCAGTCTCAATACATTGAAAGAGGAGAGAAGTAGAGATAATAAATAGAGGGAGGAAGCAGAAAGAGACGACAGAAGAGACGAAAGGAAGTCTGGCTAAAGACCGACTGGGTAGGTGACGTCCAAGGAGGGAATCCCCGACCTGTCTCCTCTATATCTAAACCAGGTAGCTCCTTCCAATATCAAACAGAAAAGCTAGCTCTCAAATGATGCGGGAAAATTCAGAGGTAAACAGGGTGGGGACTAGGGCCAGGACAGGTAAGGGTAGAAATCAGTAGCAGGAAAGTGGAGAGGAGTAGAGCGGGGAGGGGTAGGGGGTAGGCAGTTGAGTAAAAGTTACATGATTATAAACAGTTACTGGATGTCTTGGCTGAGGTACTGCCGAAGTTTTGTCTTAAAATCCCTGAACATGTTCAGAAAAACATCTTTCGTCAGGGCCATCAGAAAAACATATTTCGTCAGGGCCATGTTGTCCGCTACCTCCGCAGGGTCTGGCCCAGGAGTACTCTGAGGTCGCCCTGTCCACCCTGGGCATGCTGGGGGACCTTTGTGATCCCTTGACAACGATTCTCTCTTCAGCTAGGCAGCCATGTTAGGGTCAGGCAATTGGTCTCTTTAGATCCTTCGGGTTGGGGGTCCCAGAGCAGCGCTGATTCTGCCTATTGAGTGATCTGACCCCGCAGCTTATACACCTCTGCCCCCTCTTTATGCCGCACTTGCCTGAGTGGGAGCGGTGTCTCTTAGGCGTGCATTCTCACAGTAGTGGCTGACCGGAGTATCAGGCTCTCTCTGCTGGGCTGCATATGTGGTCTTTTTAGTAGCGCTGAGCTGGGAAGAGGACGTAAAGCACTCCACTGAGTGGCCGGCGCCTCTTCAAATACGGGGATAACACTGTGCCGGTTGCATTGTCTTTATCACGCTGAGCCCACCATTTTGTCAGATCAAGGCTCCCGCTGTAAGTCCCCCGTCCACCGCAACTCCCGGGTGCAGTGCAGTGGTCAGTCCGCACGGGGAGTGTCTTCACTTTCTTTTAGGTGGCAGCGTGGACATCCGCTGCCATACCAGGGGTCCCGGGGATAGAGATGGAGCTCTACCGGGTGTCTGCCGTGGTGCAAGGCGCCGGTTTGGTGTGTGTCTGCTTCGCGGGCTCCTCGGGTGCAAATGAAAGTGGCGGCTCCTGCATCCTGAGGCCCTCCAGTGCAAGCAGAGGCAGCCACCAACATCCGCGCTAGCCCGGTACCAGGTAATTGGTACTGTACCTATCATGAGCAGTGTGTACTACAACCAGTGGCTCGTAATCACGATTGTGGCGTCTGCCATGGCACCTCATCAATTGTAGGGATTACTGTCTTGCCAATGTCCCGACGGGGTCCTTGAGCTCGTCGAAGGTGGTGGTCTATCACCCCGACAGCTGTGATATAGCCATCTGCATCAAAATGCAGCGGTCTGACTGCTGGCCTGGATGTCAGTAGTTCAGACTATAGCTTTGATTAATTAGGATACTCTTTTTGACTCATGTGTGACAAGGTTCTATAAATCAAAACAATGCTGAGTGCTCTTTGCAGAAGTAGGTCAATATAAAAAAAGGGCTATCTTTTCAAGGGCAACAGTTTTATTCACCATCAGAAAATTGGTGTGAACAAGCTGTAGCCTTGTTGCATGATTTGAAATTCTCTGGTCATTGTGCTTACGGCAAAACTGTATCTTTAAATCAATGTTATTTTGGGTGGCCACCACTTTCTGAAGAAATTCACTATTATTTGACTGCATGCCATGTGTGCTGAAGGGAAAAGTCAACATTAATCACATTATGGAAAGGTACAAGTTTGAGGCATGTGGGCTGCTAAATTCATATCTTAGCATTAGATCGCCGCCTAGTGTTGGGTCCGGATGATCGCACATTGTTGTCCTGGAAGAGTCTTCGAAGTGTCCTGAGATAGGTGGCTCCTCCCCTGGACTACAGTGCGCATGGGCATCGGCTCCATCCCCAGATTGTTTTTTTCCGCCATTGGGTTCGGATGCGGTCTCGACGTCTCTCTGTCGGAACCGAGAAAACATAACTTTATTCGGCCAAAAGGCCTTGTATTTCTTACGTCGGTATTGTTTGCGTGCGGTCTCGAGTTCTTCCGTCTCTCGGAGCCGGAATCAGCGGAGTTTTTGCTCTTCGGACTTCGAGGCCTTCTCATCGCGACTCGACAGCAACTTTTCCGGCATGGAGCGGAGCCCTTTTAAACTCTGTCCGCTCTGTGGGGCCAAATACCCACATATAGACGCGCACCCGGTCTGTAACAAATGCCTTTCACCAGACCATAACGAAGGAAACTGCAGAGCCTGTGCAAGTTTCAGGTCCAAGAAGACACTCAAGATTCGGCGTGCGGTGCGCCTGGAGGCCCACCAAACGGCCCCGGAACCGGACGACATCTTCGACGACCAAGAAGAAGAGGACCTGAGCCGTCATCTTCAAATCTCCCCGCCCGAGACGGAGGTCGAGGCGGATCCGGAGGACGACGACGGAGTCGTGGATCGAGGCCTTGAAAACGTCGACGAGGTAGGGGACGTCGAACAAGTTTATGGGGCCGTGGAAGATAGCTCAGGGGATGAGCTATGCCCCGAAGTTTACGGACATATGGAACGGGTCACGGGTTCGCCTGTCGGCCTTACCCAAGACCCCGTCGCGCAAGCCACGGCCCCGCCTTTAGGCCCGGCCACGGACTTACTTGCTGCACAGACGGTATCGAAACCGAAACAGAAACATACGGTATCGACTACACCTAAGATGGCCGAACCGAAACCGAAACTGAAACTTAAGGACTCCACCGTCCCTAAGATGGCGGCCGTACCACCTAAGTCAAATAAAAACGCTGCTTCATCGACTCCCTCGACCTCCGGTCCACAGAGATCGAAGAAGTCTGTTGATTCCACCGTGTCAAAATCGGTGCCAGAGGAGGGATCCTCTAGAAAGGGTGGAACGCACAGGTCAACCGCTACGACGCCGGCAAAGCCCGCCAAGGACAGCGGCACGGCTCCGACGCCAACTGGGACGTTGGTCGGACGTGTGGTAGAATCGGAGCCGACGAAATCGCACGGATCGAAAACTGCCACATCTGCGCATCAATCCAGGGCCTCTGGGGCGGCGGACGCTGCATCATCGTCCAAGACTCAAAAGGGCCAACAGAACGTCGGATCCGAAGGCAAGATCAAGGATTCCTCGTCGGGGCCAAAGGCAACTGCGAATGAAACGTCCCTCGTCGCTGCTTCACTACAGAGAATTAGGGAGAAAGCCGCTGCTTCGTCGGCGCCGACGCCATCGCCACAGAAGGCGATAGACGTTCCGGTCAAATCTGCCACTAAACTCCTCTACCTTCTGCCGCCAAAAGAGGCGCCGAAAGCCTTCGCAACAAAATCGGCACCGAAGAAGTCGGATTCTTCAACGGCAGGGACACTTTCGGGTCGAGGGATCGACTCAGAAGAGGATTCAGAGTGTTTTATCAACGCTAATACAGGCAAATTGACCCTTTACAAAAGGAAGATAACTTCGCAGCCGGTGGACTCCTATGTCATCCCCCTGAAGAAGAAAAAGTATCCACAGGACGCCTCAGGCCTCATGGAACCTATCCAGTCCCCTCCAAGAGGGAGCCCAACTCAGTCTCCAGACCCCTCTGACGGTGAGGGATATGGTGAAGATGACCAGTACACTTTCCCAGCTAATGAACCAGATGCACAGCCGGATTCATTTGACGACTTTGGGGACCAAGACACCCATAATGTGGGACAAGACCCACAGCCTTTCACTGCACGTGCATCCCCAACTGAGGATTCTGCAGGTTTCCATGCACTCATCGAAAGGGCAGCTGCTAATCATGATGTGGACATGCATGCTGACCCTGTTGAAGAGGACTTTCTATTTGACACTTTTGCAGTTTCAGAGAGAAATGTAAAGACACTGCCTATGCTCAAGGGGGTCCTCAAGCATGCGGCGGACATCTTTAAAGAACCAACCGGGGCGAGGGTGGTCAATCCACGTATTGAAAAAAAGTACAGACCAGCACCTGCAGACCCTGCATACATTCGGGGACAGTTGCCTCTTGACTCCCTGGTGGTCGCAAATGCCCGGAAGAGGGCCAACTCCCAAACAACGGGTGAAGCTCCTCCCCCGGATAAAGAGTCCAAGGTGCTAGAGGCAGGAGGCAAAAGGGTAGCTGCGCAGGCTGCCAATTTCTGGCGTATTGCAAATACACAGGCACTATTGGCACGTTATGATAGGTCGCATTACGACACCCTAGAGCAAATTGTGCAACACCTGCCTCCACAGTTTCAAGAGGGCACCAAAATGATTATACAGGAGGGACAACTGATCTCCAACGCAGCCATAAAGTGTGCACTGGATGCCGCGGACACAGCCGCTAGGACCATTAACACTAGCGTCATGCTGAGACGACAGGCGTGGCTCCGCATATCGGGGTTTAAACCTGACATTCAAACAACCATACTTAAACAACCAGTCAATCCTGATAGACTGTTTGGTCCAGATGTTGACACCACCCTATAAAAAATTAAAAAAGACACCGAAACTGCCAAATCTATGGGGGCCCTTCAATCACAACAGTTTCGTGGCAATACTTTTCGTCGCTCAGGTGCACGTGGAGTCACCAGAGGACAAATGGGTCAGCAGTCACAATTCTCTAGAGGTGGAGCACAATCCTCGTACCCCAAACAGAACAAGGGGGGCTACAGAGGTAACAGCACCAGAGGACGCGGCAAAGGGAACAACAACTCACGCGCCTCTACCCCAAGCAAACAGTGACTCGCTGTCACTGCCCCCCGACCACTTAACACCTGTCGGGGGGAGACTACAACAGTTCCTGCCCGTCTGGTTCAACATCACCACAGACAGGTGGGTGCGACAACTTGTTCAGTACGGTTATTGTCTAGAGTTAAAATCCACTCCACCCAACATTCCACCAAGGCAAAGTCTATGTCCGCAGAGCACTTGCACTTATTGCAGCAGGAAGTGGTGGTGATGCTGCAAAAAGGAGCAATCGAGCTCGTACCAGTGGGGGAGGAAGGCACAGGGGTATATTCCCTGTACTTCCTTATTCCAAAGAAGGACGGTTCTCTCAGACCAATTCTGGATCTCCGTCCCCTCAATCTGTATATACTGTCAGAACATTTCCACATGCTTACACTGCAACAGATTCTTCCCTTGTTAAACCAAGGGGACTTCTTAGCAACCTTAGACCTCAAGGATGCTTATTTCCACATTCCACTTCACCCGTCCCACAGAAAATACCTCAGATTCACAATCCAAGGCAGGCATTATCAGTTCAAGGTCCTACCCTTCGGAGTCACCACGGCCCCAAGGGTGTTTACCAAGTGCCTGGCGACAGTGGCAGCGCACCTCAGGAGGCAGAACATCCATGTCCACCCCTACCTGGACGACTGGCTCGTTCAAGCCAAGTCGGAACAGCAGTGCGCCGCAGACATGTCAACCACCATTCACCTCCTTCACGACTTGGGTTTCTCGTTGAATTACCCAAAGTCGCATCTTCAGCCGGCACATGTCCGGCAGTTTCTAGGTGCGACAATCAATACCCTGACGGCCACAGCTCAACCAAACCAAGTCAGGATAGAGGGCATGCAATCTCTAATCCGAAAGTTCAGACCACAACACTCACTTCCAGCGAGAGTGTTCATGCAGTTGATAGGCATGATGGCCTCCTGCATCTTCATAGTCCCTCACGCACGGTTGCATATGCGCCCGCTCCAGGAGTGCTTAGCGAATCAGTGGACACAGGCTCAGGGACAATTAACAGACCTAGTGTTGGTTACCAGTCGGGCATACGACTCTCTGCATTGGTGGACTCCACACAACCTTTGCAAGGGCCGACTGTTCCAGGAGCCAGTGCCACAGATTGTCCTAACAACGGACGCATCTCTCCAGGGATGGGGAGCTCATCTGCTCAATTTCACAGTGCAGGGACTATGGACAACGCAGCAACAGAAGATGCACATCAACTATCTAGAACTGATGGCGATCTTCATGGCGCTCAAGTCCTTCATTGTACATCTGTGCAACAAAGTGGTGTTAGTCCGGACGGACAACATGACCGCGATGTACTACATCCAAAAGCAGGGGGGCACCCACTCACCGCAGCTGTCTCATCTGGCTCAGAGCATGTGGAAGTGGGCCATTCAGAGGAACATCTTCCTCATGGCGGAGCACCTCCCAGGGAAGGACAATCAGATGGCGGATCTGCTCAGCAGATACAGCCATCAAATGCACGAGTGGGAGATACATCCATCAGTACTCCAGCCGTACTTCCAAAGGTGGGGTCATCCAGAGATAGACCTGTTCGCCACAAGGGAGAACGCAAAATGCCAAAGCTTCGCCGCCAGGTTCCCACACCCGCAATCGCAGGGCAATGCGATATGGATGAACTGGTCAGGCAAATTTGCGTACGCTTTTCCGCCGACACCTCTGATACCACTGGTGGTGAAAAAACTAAGGCAGCACTCGATGACACTCATCCTAGTTGCTCCAACGTGGGCGCGCCAGGCCTGGTACACCACGTTCCTCGAACTCTCAGTGGTTCCGCATCAAAGACTGCGCCTCACGCCCAGGCTTTTGACGCAGAACCATGGAGAAATTCAGCATCCAGATCCGCAACAGCTCAACCTGGCGATCTGGCTCCTGAAGTCTTAGAGTTTGGGTACCTCAACCTACCTCCTGAATGCATGGACATCATCAAGGAGGCAAGGAAACCAACAACCAGAGCATGCTATGCGGCAAAATGGAAGCGTTTTGTCATTTACTGCACCACCAATGACATCAACCCGCTAGATGCATCTATCCCTAACATCATTTGCTACCTGCTGCACCTTTACAAGTGCAAGCTAGCGTTCACTTCGATTCGGATACATCTATCCGCCATCGCAGCTTACCTTCAAAATAGGCAGCATCTCTCTCTCTTCAGAGTGCCTGCCATTAAAGCTTTCCTTGAAGGTCTGAAACGAGTCATTCCCCCAAGAACACCGCCAGCTCCGGTGTGGAACCTCAATGTAGTCCTTACCAGACTGATGGGACCACCATTTGAGCCACTACACTCGTGTGAACTACAATTCCTAACGTGGAAAGTAGCTTTCCTGATTGCTATTACGTCACTGAGGCGTGTCAGTGAGCTACAAGCGCTCACAATACAAGAGCCATTTATTCAAATTCATCCAAATAGGGTAGTGCTACGTACTAACCCCAAATTCCTTCCAAAGGTGGTGTCACAGTTTCATCTCAACCAAACTATAGACTTGCCGGCATTCTTCCAAAACCCGCAAACGGTAGCGGAAAGAATGCTCCATACGTTAGACGTACGGAGGGCGTTGATGTACTACATAGATAGGACACAACACTTTAGGAAAACAAAACAGCTTTTTGTTGCCTTCTCACCACAACACAAAGGCAACCCGATTTCCAAAGCAGGAATAGCCAGATGGATTGTTAAGTGCATCCAAATCTGTTATCACAAAGCCAAGCGCACTTTAACAATACCCCCAAGGGCGCACTCCACACGCAAATTGGGGGCATCCATGGCTTTCCTAGGGAACATTCCTTTAGAGGACATTTGCAGAGCAGCTACGTGGATTACACCACATACCTTTACAAAACACTACTGTGTTGACGTGCATTCCAAGCAGCAAGCTGCTGTAGGACAGGCTGTTCTCAAAACACTTTTTCAGGTTTCTGCAGCTGGCACGGGCAACCGCCGCTGATGGAGGGACTGCTATATATTCTATGCTAAGATATGAATTTAGCAGCCCACATGCCTCGAACTGAATATGCTACTTACCAGTATGCATCTGTTCTTGGCATGTAGGGCTGCTAACATTCATATTGCCCACCCTCCTCCCCGGTGCCTGTCGCAGCTGCAGATATACTATTGTATTCAGTCATTAGCATGGACATCATTTACACTTTACACTCCATCTTCTGCCACAATGGCGAAAAACAATCTGGGGATGGAGCCGATGCCCATGCGCACTGTAGTCCAGGGGAGGAGCCACCTATCTCAGGACACTTCGAAGACTCTTCCAGGACAACAATGTGCGATCATCCGGACCCAACACTAGGCGGCGATCTAATGCTAAGATATGAATGTTAGCAGCCCTACATGCCAAGAACAGATGCATACTGGTAAGTAGCATATTCATTATTATTCATGGCATCAGCACCTTTCTCATATGATTTCCATGGATTTGTGGTTGAGCCACCGGAATGTGTGGGAAAAACTATTGTACTAGTTCTAATGGATAATTAACCTTGGACAGGGCATTCTATACTACTTTAATTGGTACCAACAGCTCAGGAGTTGGTTTAAATTAAAACCCAATGTTGTTGGCTTTTTTGGCGTACTTTGTGTATGTCACTGATGAAGGCTCTCACTTTACCTCACGTTTATGGAAACTCTTTGTAAAATCTTGGATCTCAAAGCTCAGTAATCAACACATTATCATCCTCAGACGAATGCCTATGTTCATCATTTAAATCAAGAAATGGACAAATTCTCTGTTCTTTTACTGTGAGATAGGAGTTAGGATTCAAGAGAACTTTGTTAGTGGTAGAACAATTCAGAACAGCATCCACTAGTATTCCACCTTTTCCCTTTTTTCTCTACCTGATGATACCATCTAAATAATCTACACATGGATATCATTAAATCGACCCCTCTACCTTCTGAACAAGAACATCATGATCATTTATGAATTGTAGCGCAGGAAGGCCATACATATCTTCAGAAAGACTATATAAGATGTAGAGTATGCTGATTGTAAAAAAACAAAAAAACAAGAATCTTCATATATAGTAAGGATAAGGTTTGGCTGTCCACTAAGTATTTTTAAATTAAAGGGCATGTCAATCAAAAAACAAATTAAAATGGCACCTAAGATTATTGAACCATTTATCATTGAAAATAAAATTAGTTCTGTAAACATGAAGGTAAATCTCCCTTCAAAATAAAAAATACTCCAGCACTTCATGTTTATCTCTTACAGCTGTAAGACTTTCAAACACATCATACACCACTATCCTGTCATCGTACATGGGGAACTTGAATACAAAATCAATCATATTTTAGATTTTAAGCGAGTTCATGGAATGGTGGATTATATGATATCTGATGGTTAACTTGAATACAAAATCAATCATATTTTAGATTTTAAGCGAGTTCATGGAATGGTGGATTATATGATATCTGATGGTTAACTTGAATATAAAATCAATCATATATTAGATTTTAAGCGAGTTCATGGAATTATGGATTATATGATATCTGATGGTTAACTTGAATGCTAGATCAATCATATATTAGATTATACACAAAATCATGGAATGTTGGATTATATGATAGATTTGAAGAGATAGGACTAGGAGAAAAGATTCTTGGAGCGTTCAAAGAATATACATACTTTTAAATTTCATGATTTTCACCCTAGAAGCCGGGGAGATGGTCTTCAAGAAATTAGATAATGTCAGAGAACTACTTGGGCAAAAACAAGTGGGACAGACCATTGTCATATATACAGTACATATTTCTTTAATGCCAGTCAGGACTGGGAACTAGACTGCTGCAACAGAGGCATGTCTTGCTCGCTCTTTACAGCTCTTGGGGCTCTCAAAGTTTTGCAAGAACCACAGCTCTGAGCTCTTTTGAGAACATTGTTTTCTTATGTTAACAGATTTATATAGTGCAACAACTCTCTTCCAAAGGAGAATCCCTGCGCTAACGCTTTTACTGTAGAGGAAGTTGAAAAACTAGTAAAAATAAGGAGATCTTAAGATAAACACATGTTTGAGTTTCTTTAAAATTAGAAATATGAAAAGCATTCTGGGTTGTTAGAATCTGACTGGGTAATGCCAGGGCTGTGTTTGAGGCTCTAATGCATCTCCCTGAATGATCGAAACGGATTCTAGATTGGAGATAGGTGGGACCTACCCTGTACAATGCTCTATGGGCATGGCAGAGAAGTTTAAAAATACAGCCTTTCCTGATGGGGAGCCAGTGTAAGGATCTTAGCATGGGTTCTGAAGGAGAGACATAAGGAAAACTGCGTACTAGGCGGCTGCGGTATTATGGATCAGCTGTAATCTAGACAAATGCACCTCATTGGTGGCAACCAGGAAGGCATTGCCATATTCTAACCAACTAGTCACAAGGGATGTAGCTAAGGGATCGTTTTCCTAAGAAGGAGGAAAATACCAGGGCAATTCCACAAATTGCTTTATCATGGTGGGCCATCAAAAGCTTGTTATCTGTTAGAATGCCGAGGTTTTTTACTACATATTTTGGGTCTTGGGGGGAGGGAAGGGTGCCCAGCTTGCAAGGCCACCACTCTTCAGACCAGTATTTCTTGACTTTACCAAGAAGTAGGATTTCTGTCTCCCCTCCATTCAGCTATAGACAATTCTGCTTCATCCAAGAAGCAACTTTCCGCATGCAATTAAAAAACCCGAATTTCGTTGCCTTCAGATAATGACCAAATGGGATTATTAATAGTGTCATCTGCATATGCAGAATCTCAGTTCTAAAAGGTTCCTCAATCTTGGCCAAATGCGCCACATATATATTGAAAAAGCATGAGTCTTAGCGCAGAACCTTGCAGGATCCCACAGTTGTTAGTGGTAGTTCTTGATTTAAGAGGAAGGATGGAAACCAATTGGGTTCTCTCCATTTGAAAGCCCAACAGCCAGGCCAATGCCTTTCATTGCTCTCCAAAATCATACAGCCTCTGAATGAGGATCACATGAGATACCCAAAAGATGCTGAAAGATCCATCAGAATTAGCATAGCCAGCCTGCCCATATCCAAACTGATTCTAATCGTGTCAGTGGCAACCGGCAGGGTTGTTTCTATACTATGAGCTGCTTCAAACACAAACTGGAAGGGGTCCAGGGTCTGATTGTTCACTAAATATTGTGAGAGGTAACTGTCAATCCATTTATCCATGGTTTTACTAGGAAACAGGATTAGCAAAATCGGGAAGAAATTGGCAAAAATAGTTTGATCTGCTGTGGGTTTCTTTAGAATAGTAGATACTGATGCCAACCTCCAAGTTTTCTGTACCTTAGCCATTTCCAGAGAAAAATTAAACAAATCTGTGAGATGTGACTTAAATAGCGGTGGCAAAGCAACAAAGATATGTGCTGGGCAAGGATCTTCCAGTGACCCTGATTTAATATTGCATAGTATCTCTTGTTCATTCTCCAGGGTAACTGGGTTAAACCGTTAAACCTGTCCAGTTGACCTGTCAGCTGCACATTGGGGGAGTATATCAAGGGCCTGCCCCGTCTTGGGAGGAGTCACTTTGAGGGTCAAAATCATTTTATAACGTATTAATGTTCTCACAGAAATAGGTGACGAGTTGCATAAGTCCTGTGAGGCAAAAATTGGCTTTGTAAATTCATTCAGCTTCTTGAAAATCTCTTTGGCAGAGTTGCCAGACTTTTCAATACTAATTGTCAAACCATTCCTGTGTGTTTCTCTCAGATGTCAAGGATAAATTGTGAGAGCTGACTTGCAATCACCTCTGTCCTGAGGAGTTTTTTACCTGCACCAATGCCCTTTCAGGTTTCTTACAATTTTGTTTTTCTAGTTTGAACTCCTCATTGCACCATACCACTAGTGTTTTCTCCCTCCTATTCATAATTCACCTAAAGTGGGCCACCGTGTATATGGCCTTGATAAGGGCTTCTTGAAAGTACATATTAGCCCTATCAATATCAGAGGTTTTCTTCAATCCGGGGAATTGGAGATAGTTCTCTATATTAGTCTGATTCATTATTTTCCAAGAGCGTGTCAGTCATAATGACTCTTATGCTGGGATCTGGGGTGGGAGTCAGAGGCACTTTGATTCCAATTAGATAATGGTTTGTCCAAGTATGGGGTTCGGGTTGACTAACTGTATGCTAGGTAGATATACTTAATAGTAAAACAAGTGTATGACCGGCTACATGCGTCAGGCCTTCTACTAATTGTGTCAGTCTTGCCCTCTTCAGGTCAGACAACAGTAAATTAACTTAAATTGTCTGTTATGTTTCCCCCATGAAAGTTAAGGTCTCCCAGGAACAAGAAGTTATCAGACTCTAAAAATGAGGGGATCGTAGGTCTAACAGGAGACTGAAATATTTCTTGGAGTCTGGGGGACGACAGACTAAGGCTTCCTTCCATACGTTTTTATGGGAACAATCCAGTTTGAAACTACCATCTCTAGTACATTAGAGAGACAAGTGCGAATAACGGATACCATCATGTTTTTAGAGAATGCAATCACCACGACCCCACCTACTTTATCGCTTTCAAGCCTCCATAGCAAACAGCTACCCGGAAAAGGGATAGCTATTTCCGGCACCCGTCCATGTGATTTAGCCAAGTCTCAGTAATGAAACCAACATCAGGGGAATCGGTATCTAAAAGATCTCAGAGCTCAGTAACCTGTTTGAGAATAGACCTGGTGTTGCAGTAACTGCTGATAGTTGTCAATTGATGCTTAAGCTCAAATTCTGGTTACTACCTTTTTTTGTCTATTCACAGTATTTGATGGACTCCACATTCTCTGTTGAGCTTAATGTCTCTATTGTCAATTGTAACTTCCCTAGGTAAGAATTTACAACCTTTCAGGAGAAGAGGACAGATGGCTTGTCCAGAGTGTGCTTGAAACACCAGGTAGTTATGTAGTTATTGTAGGCTTCTCTCTCTCTGAAGGAATGTAGTTCTTTCCCCGTGTATCTTAATCTTACCTCATCTGGAGCAGGCGAAAGAAGGGTTCTGGTGACCTACAACAGTCGGGCATAGATAGACTTGCCTTTGGCACACCTTTGGTGCACCATGGCGCAGAAGGGCTGCCTGCTTCTTTAAATATGGTGCCCCTGAGAGCATTACAGTCATTAGAGCATACGTCTCACCAAAATTGTATCCACAAGTGTCCCAGAGTAACAGTTGTTTCTGATGCCACATTTTCTCTCCACCAAAAGGTGCAAACCGTGGCAGATCAAAGAGCTCAAAGTGCAAATGCATTATGTTTAACAAATAGTTCCCATCTGAACTCTGCAATTTATTGATTTACAGCCTAAAATGCATCTAACTATTATGCCCAAAGAGTTGGTAGACAAGTAAACACTGCTGTGGAAGGCAAGAAAGAGAAAGTACAGGTCTTACTACACATCAACGTCACACTACAAAATCTTGGCAGCCATTTTGATACCTCATTGTGTAACTAATTATTCACTTCACTATGCAATCAGAACTCTGAGACTTTGGGTGTTAATTCGGATTTATATTAGGTGTGTACCTAAATTGTATCTAGAGGAGTATTCCTACAGGTACCATTTTGGCTGAGTGTTTCTCCATCTTAGCAGTATCATTTCATTTCGCATCCATCAATTTCCTTGGTTGTTTAAGCTTTCGGAGGAATCCTAGTGAGATTCCTCTCCTGACAAGAAGAAGAAGATAATAGAAGAACATTTCTTAAGTGTAATTGCACAGCAACTGAATTCACGGAAAGATAAGTTATCGACATATTTTTGCCTGATAAAAATCATAAGTGGATTAGGAGCTGGTGGCAATCCTCAAGGGTAAGAAAACATGCTATCAACTCAGCTGATAAGCGTAAGACATCTGTAACACTGTGTTGATGTGGAGAAGTTCCGGGAATGCATTAGCCGAACATGAGACCTGTAACACCTGGCAAGTCTGTGTTGTACATGCACATGTAGCTCATATTTTCTCTAACTTGAATTTTTTCTTACATATGCAGTTATATAGGCTTATGTGTCTTACTTATGTGCACAAGAAAGTAGTTTGTGATTGTAAAATCCAGATCCTGATTCACATAATTAGAATTTGTGGAATGTTACAATTAGAGCAAGCACTTATGATGATGAAAATTTGCAAGTGCGGCAAATTGTGCCCCATCCTGACTTTGTACGATACTCATATTGCTTCCGGGTGGAATATTTTGTAAATGTTTGTGAGAACCCTCAAATGCCTTGCTTTAGGGTTATTCACATACCTCTTGCAGTAGGTCTCCCACACTGGAAACATACTTCAATGTACCCCTATGTAATGCAGCAGAAAATGTTTTTCCAAGTTCAGAAATGGAATACAACACCCCCTATTTATTGAGGAGTTGGGGGAATGGCCACTCCGTGAGAGACAAAGGTTTATTATGAAAATGGCCAGATGTCAGTAAATGACCATAATGTACTCCTGACGAATTTTCACCTAGCATTAAGTTTCGTGAATTGGAATTCACCTAGAAAATTGCAAGTAAATATTTCAAAGTGTGGGAGACAGTTCCGGAACTTTTGTATGCAATACTTTCTTCAAATATGCAGTTGCTTACTACTTACATTGATGCATGTGAAAATAGAAATTCACACACTCTTTTCTCGGTGTATTCTTGAGAAACTGTGACTAAAAAGGGTGTGCTCTGAAACCTTTGGGAATCCCATAAAACAAAATGTATTTCAAGCATAAGATGAAAACTATGGGTATAGACTTCAGACTTTTGTTGTGGCTCAGATCCTCCAATTGCATATCTTCTCCTGGTAACAAAGCCCAAACAGTTAATTTTAGGTCTCGCCTACTCTACGCATGTGCTGTGCTGCGAAACACAGTGTTTACAATCCAATGGGCTAACAACCCACCCACAGAATGCCATTAGTTGTTTTCGTTGTCACTCATTTAAAATGATGGGATTGCTTAGCTCCCTTAGGCTTCCCTTCCTTCCTTGAGTTAGTTCCTCCATGGAGGATGGATTAAATACATGTGGTCTTTCTTGTCTTTGTCCTCCTGATCTTTCTACATCACACTATTGTTTTTATTTTATAAGCATTTCAGTATTATTCCTGGACATGCAATGTGCTTTCCTAATTTTAACACCGGTATATGGCTTGATTTCACCCTATCTGCTGTCACTATTGACGGTTTAGTTACTTACACCCTCAACTGTGCTCCTCTAGGCCAATCTATTCTATGCTGGTAAAGTCCACTCCACTCCACTCTACGCCACTCCTCTCTACTCTGCGTCACGCAGTGCCACTCCTCTCTATGCCACTCCATTCTGATCTACACCACTCCACTCTACTTTACGCCACTCTGACACTCCACTGTATGCCTCTTCAGTTTATGCCAATCCACCCCACTCTCCCCAGTGCCACTCTACAACACTCTACATCCCTGTTCTGTTCGCTGCTCTACTCTTTGCCACTTCACACATTGCTACTCTGCAGAACTTTGTGCCATTCCACTTGAAACCACGTTCCTCAACGCTACTCTTTGCCATTCTGCTCTACTCTCCACCACTCTGCTCCACTCTGCCATTCCACTCTGTGCTACTGCACTTTATACCACTCAACTTTATGCCACTCCATGCCACTCTACTCAAGGCCACTCCACTGGATTTTACACTACTCTACGCCACTCCACTCCACTCTATTCTACATCACTTTCCTCTACATCACTATCCTCTATTCCACACTACGCCATGCTCCACCACTAACTTTTAGCCATGCTTTACAGCAGTCACACTGCTGTATAACATGACTAAAATACATTGACAAAGTCAATAGCTCTCACATAGGCGAGATCCGTTGGTTTTGCCAATTCTTGTTTCTATTTTCTAATGATGCCAGGCCTTAAGAAGAGATTGAGTATAGATACATTCAAAAGGTGGGCATGCAACTACAAATACATCTCTAGCTGGCATTGTCAGGAAGGGCTCATATGTAGACACTGTATTAAGTCACAACATGAATTTAGTTACTATTTCAACTTAAAATGAGTTACTTCTTCTGTGATGCTATATCACCAGCATAAAAGAGACAACTGTCTTCCCTTTAACTTGAATTGATTCAACATTTTCTTTTCGCGTATAATAACTTTGTCTTTTGGTTGGTTTTTAGAACCTCAACATGGAGACTGATCTCATCGCTGCAAACGGCAAGAAGGTGAAAGCGCTGGAGATATTTGCCTATGCCCTGCAATTCTTTAAGGAACAAGCAATGAAGGTATGAATGAAGTAATTGACAGGGCAAATGATTGGACTCCAAAAATTACACTTTTCATGTTATAGTTGTGGTCTACCACTCAATACAAGGGTCTTAGATGTGTGTAGTAGGGACAGAGGACCTCTTGGTGCAGAAGTAGTAGTCTTTAAGTTCAGTGTATGTTCGCCAATTAAAGACAAACAGCATTGCACTATTACTAGTTAGAATGATATAGTCACCTAGCTGTGTTAAAAATATTACATACCCCGACCTTTAAAATAATTTTTCAACAGAGAAATGTGGAATTAGTTCCCAAGAGGATAATCTTACAATGATCTTCAGTGGCATTGAATCCTGGTAATGGAGAGGATTTTCATTTGCTCCATGGCCTTCTTAAACCCAGTGGGTTTACCATTTATGTTGAGAATCTCATGCCATTTTTCCCGATCCCCTCTACTATCGGTCACCTCTTTGGATTGACATCTTTTTGGGTGTAGCAGATAATGTCGCATACAGGCAAGGCTTAAGCCCTTCCCAATAGCACACTAAAAGCTTGCCTCAAGTGAAACTAGACCTTGAAAGTTGCTGTACCAGTGGCTTTGAGACTCAATAGGGATCACATCTTGGTTTTGCACAGGTGTGTGGTTTCCTTTTTATCCACCATTGTCCAATGAAGCAGAATGAGAACTTTTTTTTCCCTTTCAGTGTTTTTGGGTGCGTATATTCCATTTGTCCTGATTTTTTTAGTCTTTCTGTTTTTGAGTATACTTCTTTTGTTATCTTCTGTTACCTAGAGATTTCATTTGGTATTTAATTGATATACCAAGGATGCTGTAGCACAAACAATTTCAGGTGTACATTTCTATTGTATTTATGAATGAGGTCAAATGTTACTGCCAAAGGTACGCTTTTGGGACAAAACCGAGAAATGCCATGCTCTGAATGGGAAATGCAAGCACATTGTTACCTCTTTTAGCCTAAACCTCCTCAGTAGCCCTTAGCAGTAAGTATTGTAGTTATCAGACCTACATCCTATAAAGATTAAACAAAGATCACTTAATCGGCATCAAGCCCAATACACACCAACAAAAACAAATTGATAAAAAAACGGACGTCCACATTTCTTCAGTTCAAGATTTAGAGAAGAGGGATCTAGCACATGTGATGTAGAAAGAAATCATAATGTTTGGTCTGAAACGTTTGAGTCACCATGGATCTAGTAAATGAAGTGCAGGATTGTAGATCACGAGGAGGTATAGATCAACTCCAGTCAATGTACGTGTGTTTATTCCTGGCACTTAAAGGGCACAAGTCTGAAACCTCTTGTTAATCATGGTGGTCCTGCATCTGCAAGTTACACTAAACGTCAGGGCACTTCCAACCTCCCTTTAGAAATTAAGCATTTCACCCACTAGCAACAAGTTAACTTAGATGTCCAAGAGCCTCTGTAAAAGGTTCTGCAGCCAAGCTCCACACCAGGGAACAGTTTTCTCTCCCACAAGAACCAGGCTACTGCCAAAACACATTATTTAAAATTAAATATATGTCAATTGCAAAATGGAGGCATTCTATCCGCACTAACAATTTTTGATTTTGGTGGCAGTAATAAAACTTTCCTGGTAGAATCAACTTTCCTGGTAGAATCAAGCACTCTAAATGGACTGTAAATCTTCAATCTGTTTTTCACACACTCTAAAAGAAGCAAATTAGGGGAAAAAGAGGAGAAGAAAAGAGAGAATGAAAAGAAGAGAAGAGTTGATAATGATCTCAGATTTGTCGAGCAAGAGCCTGTGGCCCTGCCATCCACGTCAGTCCACACCAAGGCACAGCTCTTTCACATAGGCATTATATCTTCCAGTTTTCCTCTTCCCATTGTAGTAACCAAATTGTGGTTACATCTTCCGTCGCTGTATTTCCACTCAACCAGAGGTAATAAACAAAGAACAACCTAAAGTTATTCAGTTTATCCATACCTTCAAGAGAAATTAAGTCTTTTTCATAAATGGTTGAAATGGTTGCCAATATTCTCGAAATTCTGAGAGACATCCACAGACCTGACGTGCCAACGTAATTTGTTTTTTAAACAAATGTTATTGAGCATTTCATAACATCTTACATCTCCTTATATGCAATGGAGTCCTACAAGACCTTCAACAATACAGCGTGTACTGGGTCCTTGGATCTTTAGAGAATCATGGTGCCAGACCAGCAGGTATGCAAGAGAAACCTATTATTCAGCTACTAAAGCATTCTTATAGACTCCAGGACCGGTCTATTTTCCTAGATAGGTATTAGCCCTGCTAGCTCCATCTTTCTATATCATAACCTCCTAGCTATGTAACATCGAACAATTACCCAACTCCCTCACCTCTCCTCTCACTCCCCCTCTGGTGTGCCATCTTCATGATCTAAATAGCCAACCTATTGTGAAACAACGGTGTTCTCCCCAGGAGGGTTGTTTTTCCAGACCTGGGGCAATAAGGTCCTAATGGAAACGGGCCTCAAATTATTTATTTTGGGCAACTTTATGACTCGTAGTGTCTTTGCTGAAACATTGAACAATAGTTGTACCCTCTCAATGGTGTGGCTAGTATCTTACATATTTTATCCACCCCATGACCTCTTCCAATAAAAATTGTCTTCCTTACTGATATCAACAGACGAGAGAAATGCCCTTGAGGCGATCCCAGCTCTCCGAGCCTAGAAGAGTTCCCCATTATCACAGGGGAACAAGTGGGTGTTCTACTGGCTAAGGCTAAATCAGGTTTGGTTTTGGACCCGTTACCACCCATGGCTATGAATGAGCTAGCCCCGGTCTTAGCGGACACCTTGGCAGATATCTGTAATATCTCACTAGCTACGGCCTCCTTTCCACGTAAATGGAAAAACGCTCGTAGTAAGCCCCTGCTGAAAAAAGCTCTAACACACCCTATGAACCTACAGAACTACAGACCTATTTCCTTTCTCCCTTGCTGCTCTAAAATCATGGAGACACTAATTAACCGACATCTTTCCAGCTATTTTGAATCAAACAAGATACAGGACCCATCCCAGTCTGGCTTCCGGGCATCCTATAGCACTAAGGCCGCTTTGCTTGAGGTCACTGATACGCTTAGGATGTCACTGGATAAGGACTCTCCAGTTATGTTAGTACTGCCGGACCTGTCGGCAGCCTTCAACACCATCTCTCATCGTATTCTGTTGAATAGGCTTCGTGAGATTGGTGTCGGAGGCCTGTCCTTTAAATGGATCCAGAGCTATCTCTCCGATAGAACACAATGTGTCCAGTTGGACTCCTATGTGTCGCATACAGCTGCAGTGGATAAGGGGGTACCTCAAGGCTCTATATTGAGTCCCACATTATTCAATTTATATGTTTCCCCCTTGGCCTCAATCATCAGGAACTGTGGGTTTGAATCCATATCCTACGCTGATGATACGCAGCTGATAGTGCATATAGAGAATGATCCCGCTGTAACTAAAGCTAAGTTCATAAACTGTATGGCTAGCATAGCAAACTGGATGAGGGAGGATTTTCTACAACTAAACTCCTCGAAAATGGAGATACTCCTGTTTGGCAAGGCAGAAGAACTGTGGGCTTCTAACTGGTGACCATCAGAACTTGGAGCAGCCCCCTCCCCAAGAGATTGGGTGAAGAACCTAGGGGTCAGAATAGACAATAAGCTTTCAACTGGAGGAACAGGTGGAGACTCTTGCAGGCACCTGTTTCAGGACCATGCGGATGCTTAGAAAGATCTTCCCATGGATCCTGCTTAATGCCAGGAAGACCCTCATTCAGGCACTCCTAATCAGCTGCCTTGATTATGGCAACTCTTTGATGGTAGGAATCAGGGAGTGCCTGTTATCCAAACTACAGGTCGTGCAAAATACAGCAGCCCGTCTTGCCGTCTACAAACCAGCACAAACTCCCTCTCTTCCTCTCCTACGCCAACTACATTGGCTTCCAGTCAGGAAACAAGCCATCTTCAAGCTGTTATGCTTGGTCTTCAGGTCCCTGAATGGAATGGAACCAATAAAATTGAGCAGTATCAGCCTGTACGTTAACTCAGATCTAGTAACCGCAGCCTGCTCTGCAGCCAAAGAATAAGGAAAGTTAAAATGGGTGGTCGTGCTTTTTCCTATCTGCCCCCAAACACTGGAATGACCTTCCCAACCAAATTCGTACATGCCCTAATTTGCCTCAATTTAAAAAAAAATGCTCAAGACCTGGCTATTGTAAGTTTCACTATCCAAGAGGTATTCTATCTCAGGTGCCTAGAGATCCCCTGGGGATGATTTGTGCGCAGTATCAATGAGTTTAAAGTAAATAGTAAAGGTAGTAGCACCCCCTTTGAACACCGTCTGAAAGATAAGGCCCAGATTATTCTCCAGATATTCTCTAAAAATGCCAAGGATTATAATGCCACCTTTGAATAATTCTAAATACATTTCTAAAAATTGGAGAAGGTAACCCTCCACGAAATATTCTTACACTAACTTTAAACCATTCTTCATCTGCTAGGACCCTTCCACTCTTCTAGTCACCCTGCATTTGGGTGGAGCATGTTCTGTCTACCAATAATACACCAATAGAACCCCCCTCCGACGAAAAAAACAATTGTGCTTATAAATTATATTACAACACTCCTCCAAGGGTGTTGCACCCCTCCTCAAATAAGAACTCCAGGAAGAAGTTTCATTTTTAAAGACATTAATACCACCAACCATGATATTGTTTTGCGGCTCCACCTCTCAAAGTCACTTTTGAAACTGTGAAGGAGGGGCATAGTTCTAAATAAACAAATAATTCTTATAAAAGCATCAATGCCAGTTTGGACTTACAAACGTTCATGCTATGTGTCTGAAAAGGTTCAATGCTCCATCCATCATCTTCTTGTGTTTGCTTTGTTTGCCCTAAATTGGCAGGTTATGCTCAGACGTGGGTCCCTTGCTAACTATGCCACAGGATTTACGCTAGCCTGGCTGATAAGGGGCATTACCACAAAACTGGTCTCAGGATGCTTGATTCCGATCCAGGGAAGACCTGGCTTGGCAGTTAGGGCTGGATTGTTCCCATGAGCAACAGGGACAAGACTGATTTGCATATGGCTACGTATGAACTGGGGTGGCGAAGTGAGCTAAAGAACGATGATGAATTCAACCCAGATCTGGGACTCGTTTCAGTGCTCTGTCCATCATCTCCTTGTGTTTGCTCTCTTCTCATAGCACCATATTTACGAGGACAGAGTTGTTACAGACCCAGCATTCTCTTTCATGTTTTGTTGCCAAGCTATCATAATCACTATAGCTGCAATACGGTCTGACCAAGGCACTGCAATGATGTCAGCCTCTGGAACATCTTTAAGACTTTGTCTCTGAATGAAGGAAGAAAATCAGACCAGCTGTGCAAGGCAAATCACTTCTTCTCTGGCTGACATTCCTTTCATACATCTAGAAGACTTCCCCTCTAATAGATTAAAATCCGACTACCATAATTGGCTGTGCTTTCAGTCATCTCTTCCACATTATCACCAAACTGTCTAACACCAGTAGGTCTACTCAAATGGTAACTTACACTTGTGAGTAATTTATATATGTAAATTTACTCTTACAGTTTTGAGTAACGTTACTACTTGTGACTATTCTCAAAATGTGAGTTTAAAGTTGCTCAAAAGGATTGATTTGCATTCTACACCCCCTGAAAAAGAATAAGAAGGCAAAGTTATGAGTGTAAGTTACTACTGCCAGACAAAAAAAAATTGTACGTCCTGCATAGCACATTGTTAGCAACTGATACTGCAACACTCTCCCATAAGAAATGTCAGAAACGGGGGCTTGAAATAAAAAACCTATTGGAAATAATGTTAAATATAATTATTTTAAATGGTTAAAAATATAAATTTAACCTAATGTTTACAATTTCTTTTAAGTCAAATATTTAGTATTTAATTATAACATATTTTGACAACTATTTTTGGATTTATACATTAATGTAACCTTAGTTTCTATTTAAAAAATATAATGAAACTACTTTTCATGTATTCTTTATATCACTTTTAATCATTATTAATGTCTAATAAAAATATTTATTTTATGTGGGAACCATTTTTGTAACTTTAACTTCGACAAAAGATTTTGTATTTAATTTAGTATTTCGAATATAATATTTAACGATTTCATTCACAATTACGTTATCAGGGTTGTAGCTTATTTAGTTGTACATTTGAAATACATATTTAAAATTAATTTGTATTATTATTTACCATAAACATATTTTTACTAATTTATTACACAGTTTAATAAACTTTTTTAATTCTTCCTTAACCATCAAGAGATCTCCACCCTGACTGTGGGGTCGTATAATGCTACAAGATAAAGTAAAAAAGATTAGTTAACTCAAAAAATGTATACAAATATTCTTTTTGTTAAATATTAATATAAATTAATGTTGTATATTTATTTTAAATGTAAAACAATATAAAAATACTAGACTCTGTTTAATTACAATTCATCTGCACAAATGAGGTCAACATTGTCTTTGAGCATGATTTTCATTTCTCTTCACGTCTCCCTTTTTTTCTTTCTTTCAGTACCCCAAAAAATACAGCTAGTGCTTTCATTCTTTGTTCTTGATTCTTCAATTCCAGGACGCCTCCATTAATGTGTGAATTGTAAAATGTAAATCCAGTACTTGTATAGTGCACAAATGACCTCCGAAGGGGTATCTCCCGCTGGGGGTCGTTGGATTAAGCGAACTATTGCATGGCTCTAGATTTGTGACGGAGATCAGGTTGTTTATGAATGGGATCCAATTTTTCTCTCCAATACATGGAATCCCCCATTGTTCCCTACCAAGATTGATTTCTGAAGCTGTGAGGTCTCCTGGTCCAGTCCTTGCTTCACTTTTTATTGCTAAATTTAGTAATGTTTTATCAAGAATCAGCTAAAGTGCCAGGACATATGGCATTTACCCCCAACCCCATGTGGCACACAGCACATGTGTGGCATAGCACATTTTCTCCTGGTATCTCCCCACAAGGGATGGTGCCCACATTATCAAAATCAGTGGCATGATAGGGCCCCCCTGACTGACCATGGCTTAATGCCACCATAAAGAGCAGCAGGCACTAGCATCATACAAGGCAAGCCCACAGAGTCCAGTCCCATTCCCAGTGATGCTCTCAATGTAATTGAGGCTACAACCTCACAACCCTGCACAGTTCACCACTTTTCCAGTATTTGGGTCTCCTGTTCACAGTTGCAAAACTGCCATCCTGCACCGTTCTAGTCCTTCTCTGCGCCATCTCTAACTGAATGCAGACACAGTCCTCTGTCTGCAGCTCTGGAGGGTAAAGTGAGCAGGGCAGCCCCACCATACTCTCTTTTACTGCATAAGGCCTCTGAGGACATGCCAGCCCACTCACTGCAAGGCAGTGTCGTAGCACCCTTACTGGCACAGCAGCCAGGAGTAAGTCCCCATGGAGGATGTATGACGTTACAACGCATGCTTTTACCATGCATGCCGTTACAACGCAACGCATACCATTACAACGCATATCGCTTTGGGGTGCTGGATAGTGAATAGTTTAATTTACTATTGCAACTCCAGTCCCCGTGGATAGTAGGGAAGGTGTTGGATAGTAAATTAAATCTATTCCCTATCCTAGAGCGCCCCCCAGTGCAATGCGTTGTAATGGTTTTCGTTGTAATGGTTGCGTCATAATGGTAGTGCGTTGTAAAAGTTTCGTTGTAAAGGCTGTTTACCCCCCATGGATCTTCATGTAGGCTCTGTCCTCTAGGGAAGCCCATGTTCACAGGCTCTCCAAGAGTTGTCTTCCTCCTGTGCAAAACCTTTTTTCTCCATACAGAGAACCCCTCAGGGACCTATTTATTGATTTTGCCCAGTTACTTTTTTCTTCACAAGTATTTATGGAATTAAGGCATGCTGCTGTTCATTAACGTAAAAAAGCGAAAGCCTTAAATGACCTTGCCTTCGCATTACTCCAGGGATATTGAGCAGCTCTTCATTATGTGCTACAAAAATAGATGCATCATAAAAGATGATGCGCCACTCTCAATAATTCAGGAGCATTTCAGCTGCGCACATTGAGCCTCAAGAAAACCACATCCTCATAAGGATGGTGTTACTGCCGGGAGCCGCCACTTATCGATCAAGTCGGGGCCAGCATGCATGGAAGGGCTGGTGAAGGGCTGGTGGCCGACTGTCTGTAATGAGTAAGCAAATCTTCAGCACAGAACAAAAATGCTTTTACGACTAGGATGAGCACTGTCAGTTGGCACAAAGCTATTGGAAAATCAATTGCCACTTCAGGTTCAACAGGGAAGCTGTTAATCTAGTTGTGCGAATTCCTGGAATCCTAAAAAGCCATATGGGTCCCCTGAGACCAGTCCAGACTTCATGTCGGCTTGTGGCAGCTTCCGTGTTGGTGAGCAAGCACAAGACCTTGAGGTGCATGCAGGTTTGCTTGGTTTCAACTATTGCAACTAGAATCAACAGGACTAACAGAAATTAATTATTCCCCTCAGCTGACAAGAGTTTTTCCAGAATCTACAGATATTGGAAGAGCTCTGTCACCTTGATAAAGGTTTTGGAATGAGACTTCCATTCATTCCCAAATCTTATTTTTTCTAAATCAGTTATCTGAACTTTGTATGCAAAACAATTAAATGTCACAGTTCCCAGGCAGCTTCTGATGCTCAAAGGAAGAATCAATGGTTGCCTTCATTGACCGGTTTCGGAGGGGAAAGTCCTCTGCATGTACCCCTGCTTTGAGTGACCAACTGGACTGTTTTATGGCTTCTTGATGCTGTTTTTTTTCATAGGCCAACAAACACGTATCATGCTTGTACGCCATGGCATAGGCCTGTCTCATGGATTGACGTCTTAGAAAAGGTGTCCAAAGCACTACTCTCATAGTGGTCGAAGGCTAGCACCTTCACGAGAAGTTAGCAGCATAAGCATGGTGGTGGCAGTGTACTGATCAGTAGTAGTGAGCAGGATCTTTTTACCCTGCCTCACTGGAGTGAGCCCTACAGACTTACTCACCTTTTTTTAATGTTCCGCTACTGTGTGCTTAACTCACCCGTGGCCTATATCGGGTAGATGTGGAGTGCTGCTCTGCGCAGAAGTAGTAAATCTGCATAGTTGTATGTGTGCCTGAGAAGGGTACAGTACAGAGATAGAGCAGTACTGTGTAGTACTCTGAGAACAGTTCATGTGCTGAGCATGTGTATGCCTGTGAGAAATGCCTGATATGAAAGATGTAGTGCTGTTCAGTGCATGTGCGGCTAAAGCATGTACTGGATGTATGTGTGTTTCAGTGGAGTACAGCACGTGAAGGGTGAAGTATTGTGCAGCATGCACATTGCGAGTGTGTGTGCTGGTAGTAAGTAGCACACCATGATTAAAGATAGAAAAGCTTCAGGGCTGAACAGTGCGCACATGCAGACTATGTACTGACTGCATGCATAGATGCAATTGTACAATGCAGAGAGGTAAAAGTGCTTTGCAGTAAATGCACTGTGGATGTACACTGCATGCAAGCGTGCCTGCACTTGTACAGTACATGGAGGACCCTGGGTTCCACTTTGGAAAGCCCAGGCCTGCCTGGTAAAGACATGAGGAGTAGAGGACTCCCCTGTGACAGATTCCCCACCCCCCAACAGATTTATGTATTGCTGCATTCCTGTGACCTGGGTAGAGACGCAATAGAGGTCAAAGGAAGAGACTTCATTACATTTCAGAAGACTGATTTTTGATTCAGTGATAGAGCACAAGGAAAGGGCCTGGACACATCTCAGGAAGGGAGATGGGGCTCATGAGAGAATCATAAAGAGAAGGGCTGGGGTCCTGGGGGGCTGGGGTAACCGTTTGATGCACATATCACAGTGGCAGATTTCAAGGTATGAACTTTAGTCACTCCCATGAATTGTGCAGTGTATAATCAGCTTCCAAGTCATGCCTGCGGTGGCAGACCTCTTTCATGAAGCAAAATGAAAAGGAAAAAAGCCCACTGCAACAGAAGCAGACCCCAACATAGAACTTCAAAGACCCCAACCCTGAATCACATTTGGTGTTTGGAAAAGGACTATAAGAGGGGGAGGTTGAGTCCCCTAAAAGTTATTTGCCAAGCAGCCAGATACACTGTGAGAGAAGGGGAAGCTCTGCAAGACCTATGGCAGTGACCAGGACTGTGGGCCAAGGCCTGCTAGTCTCCCTTCTAGGTGAGGGGATAACACCAAGTGATCTCACAGCCACCTGCCCTGGAGCCTGAAGCACCAGAGCCTGTCTGCTTGTCAAGACTAGTGTGCCCTGTGAGGAAAAGGAGAGCGTTGGAGGGGCAAGGTCCCGTTGGGAGCCATACCATGAGGACTCCCTGTGTGGGTATTTGGCTGAGCACCCATTGGGCCATTGCACATGTGTAAGATTGTTTTTGGTGATGCGTGTATGCCAGGAGAGGGCTTCCGCAGACAGCTGTATGTTGAGCACCATGCAGGTCTTGCTACACCTGTACCGCCACAATGCAGTGACCTCGTATGCCAGAAGGGGGCACCAATCCAGTACTATTTCAAGGAGTTCCAAGACTTGTGACTGTCTGGGCCGGGACACTGAGGCTTGTAGATCCTGCTCCTGTATCATTGTGTGGCTTGGCAACCTCATATACCACGAGGAGCTGCAGGTTCCAATGTTGCCAAAGTATTTGGGTTGCCGCCCAAAGGTGAGATTGTAGCTACAACTCGTGGGTTGGACCTGCACTGCGAGGAAACTGCCCTCAACTCCGCGTGGAGGGAGAATTCTTTAGTACAGCCTAATAGTTTGCTTTTCTTGATGCGACCACAAGTGAATAGGGAATAACTTTGAAAACGTTACACGAAAGAGGGTGGGGCAGAAATTTTCCTGACCACCACTAAAGCCCCTCCTCAGGGGGACTGTGTTATTGCATTTGAATGTCATAATTCTTTGCTTGTGTAGAGTTCAAAATAAAATACTTCTTTTTCTTATAAAATCAGGTATTTGGCTTGTCATTGATTTGTTGTTTCTAGACCAGAACTACCAATGAGAGTCAAGTCCAGAAGTGAAACTTGGTACAGTTGAGCAGGATCCATATTAGGTCGGGCCCCATGATATCTGGAGTAAAAGACCTCAATCACCATGGTTGGGCCCATAGGGCCATACGAGCCCTGTGGCCCTTTGAAAGGGGTTATGACAGACAACTTTAAACTAACTATGTTCATTGCCCTTGTTGGCCTTAGTTGACATCCTTGACCACCACAAAAAGTATTCGCTCTGTGTAACCCCTAATACATAAAAACACAAAAGGTGATGGAAGGAATACTACCAATTTGTCTAGCCACTGACAATCATTTGGGGTAGCATTCCGACCCATCCCTCTTTTGCCTTCCAAAACCACTTCAGTTCGGACCCAGCAGTTCTATAATAAAAATGGATTGATAACACTTTTCTGACTATGTTTCAGAATATGAGCATACATTGGTTTTGGTGTGCAAGGCTTTTCTGAAGGGGAGACAAGTAAAACATGTTAGAAGGTGAGTGAAACATATCTTTATACAATAGAAGGAAGAGCAGAATAAAACAAATGGGGGAGGGGCGTTTGGCTGCCTCCAGGGTAGGTCCATTGCTGTGAAAACTTGTTAAGCCTGACTGCTCACATCCTTACACACTTAAAAAAAAAGAAAAAAACAACAGGGGCCTTATTATGCACAGTACCCTGGGGAGCAACCAGTGTGTGTTTTGGATTTGTGCACTTGCGTGCATTATTGTGTTAAGAAAGGGGGAGCAGACTCTTTCTGTGGTCCCTTTTGTAATGCTGGTAGTTACCACACATGTAGTGCCAGTGCTTTCTTAAGAGGGTGTTCTCTAATGTGCATGTGGGAGTGGACCCCATGCAAATGAGGGAATCACATTGTCTCTCATCTGTGCCAGTGCCCAGACACTGGCACAGAGGCAAACAGGCACTTAGGTGGTGCACTGATAGTTTCCCCAAAAAGTTGGCGCATTGTTAGTGCACCCCAAGAAGGAGACCTGTGGAGAGGGCAATGGAGGTCCCATGGAGGCCTCAGACATTCCCCAGCATATGGGTGCATTTAACTCACTTCACCAGCCTGCAGAGGGATCTCTGTCCCCTCTTTAAAAGCTCAGGCGGCTGCACTGTGACACACAGAGGGGCTTGAAGCAGCCGCCCTGTCTTTCACTGAATGCAGTGATACCAAGGCTCCTAAAGTTTGCGGCTGCCCTGCGGCTCACACTCATGGTATTAGGGCCACTATCCTGGTCTGCACCAGATGCACCTTTTGAAAGGTGTCCCTGGAGCAGACTGGAACGGTGCGCCCGTTCTGTAATCTGGGCACAGATCCACTGAACACAAAGCTGGCAAACGTTTATTTCAAAGAAAACAAAATGCAGAAAAGGAGGGCCAGTGAGTAGGGCGAGCTTCCTTTAGATGACAGTGGCAAGAAAAAAGATTTAAAAAGGACAATGATGATGGGAGTGTGGCAGTAAGTTAATTAAGCCCGTGTTCTTAAGTGAATCACATCTACAGGCTTTGTTCTTGCTGTTTCATATGACAATTACTGGTGCGCCAAAAAAAGAAAGCGGGGACTGGCTTTTTATAAATGTGAAATAAATGTGTGAATGTATGCTTTAACGCACGTAACTTTTGCCTAGGAGCTGAGTGATCAAGCGGGCTGTGACTACGCAGCTGCTGACGTCCGATGGGTCATTACAGTGCCCGCCATCTGGAAGCAGCCTGCGAAGCAGTTCATGAGGCAAGCTGCGTACAAGGTAAGACTTGCTTGAAATTCTTTGACCCATGCACCAACAATGGACTCACCAAAGGGACGGACTTCCAACCATCAGCCGACATTTTTATTTTGGTCTGTTTTGGAGAACAGAAATTGGCCTTCATGGAAATATGGTGATCTTAATGACCGACCAGAGCCTCTAAATAGGCGTACAAAGTCCGCCCTTGATTGACGAGTTCTACCTCAGTTTTAGGACAGACTGACCAGTTGACAACTTGGTGCTTGTACCAAAAAATACAATTTTTTTCTATTTTCAAAAGAAGTCCCACAAAATTACAGAGGTTCCATAAAACAACTACAGAATTATCCATGTTATCCATTGTATCTGCATTATAATTTGACTTTAGGCAAAACTAATCACAATACTGGATTGCCTGCTTGCTGAAACAATTGCCTATTTTTGGTATTCAATGCTTTGTAATATTATGTGATTGGTTGAATGACAAGCACAGCAACAATGTCCTAAGGTCACACTCCTGATTTAGAAGGAACAATTCAAAGAACCTTTTTTTTTCTTCAAAAATAGCTCAATGTGAACATGAGCACTCAAAAACTAAGCAAGTTCAGAGTTATGACATATGACCTGCATGTAGAAAACAAGAAGTGTTATGTACACGACAAAGGAAACATTAATCATGCTCTTCACCTATTGCCTCCCGCCTCTCCAACATAGCCTATGTATCTAACATTTTCACCACAGATTCAAGTTACAAGCACAGGGAACATGACGCTTTCCTTAGAACCCTGTGCACGTTTTTGGCTTTTTAATTGTTTCAAGTGGAAACTGCCAATCATGGCATTCTCAAGAGAGGGGCTCATTCATTAAATTGACCTAATTTTCATTTAGCAAAGTGGTGATAGTACTGTTACCCTACTACCCTTTTATCCATATTTTAGTATGCTTGTGAGTTTTGTGAATTATAATTGATTAATGCAACCTGTCTCCTTACAGAAGCAAGCATCACTGAGGATTTTTAAATATATTAACCACTTTCTGAAGTGATTTGTTTGTTAACATTTGCAGGTTAAGGGCGAAATTATCTGCATGCTTGATTTCAAAAGCATATCGGAAGCGGGAGGCACCCATCTGGGGTGGCGGGGCAAGGGTGGGGGGAGGTTCAGTTGGTGTAAAAAAAGAAAAAAGTACCCCCTTGCTGTGCCTCTCCACCATCGTCCCGCCGTCCTCTCTCCTGGCCGGTGTTCCAAACAGAAAGCACCCAAGCTGAGGCTCCCCTGACCCAAGCACAGCGTTGCAGTGCAGCGTTGGGATTGGTTCCCCTAAGCCTATCACAAGGCATCAATGCAGCCTTGTGATTGGTCTAAGCACCGTGGTTCAGTGCGCAGACAGGGGCTAGGGCTCTGGGCATGTTCTCCACACAGGCTGTAATGCAGCCTGGGTGTAGAATATGCAAAGTACACATGGCAGTTTGGCTGGCCTGAGAGGGCACCTGGAGTGGCCAAACCACTCCTTCCCTGCTCCTCTGTCCTCAGAGCAGCCCGCCCCTCCCGCAAAGCTGCCAGCAGCAGGAAAACATTTAATAATGATAACCTCAAGTTATTATTCTTTTATATCTTTCTTTCACTGCTTTAAAGCAGTGGGCGATGCTCCTCCGCCTTAGCGTAGGAGCCGCCACTGAAGCATATTCAGGACCAGGTTGAGCAAATTCTTTGTGAAAAACTTTTCAAAAGATTGTGTACTCAAGTGACCGCTAACGATTAGTAGGCCTCAGGCTGGATATATTTTGGGGCCCCCTGTTTGAAACAGCTTTACATGTATTACTCCTTTTCAGCTTATTGAAGCCCCTCTACTGCAGAACAATATGGAATTATATGTTAAACAGAGTATGCAAAAATATTTGAAAGCTCAGGATACCCGATATCTGATTGCCAATCTGTATCAAAAGAAAGATTAAGCCAATTCTTTTTGAGTTTGTATCTAGATTTATTTTACTTACAACAGCAACATTTTATGTGGCATTCATTGTCAAACCAGCTTGTTACAGCCGTTGTACGAATAACATGATATGGGTAACTTGCTAGGTGTTTAGTCGACTGATGCATAATATTAAAATGCACTGTCTCTTGCAAGATCATTTGTGAAATTAAATTTAAGACGGCTAAGAACCCTCCCATTATTTACCATTGGTTGGCTTCCTAGTCACTCTTATTTCCATGCTTCTTATTTGCCAGGCCGTGCCAGTTCCACTTTCTCTTTGTGTGATTGCTCCTTGAATGGAGCATTGAACAAAGTTCTGATTAATGTCTTTGTTAGTGTCTTTGCACTGCTCGCTTGGATTCAAGATCTTATTTTTCCATCTTGCTTCCCCATCATCATTGCTCCTGCTGTTGCTGTTTACCATCCCTCCCGCCGAGTACATGAGCCAGACTGAAGTCAGACTTGAGACTGTTTTACCCGGCAGTCACTTTTATTTGCATTGTAGGCAATGGATATGCAAATCCTGCAGATATTTACCAAGACATAAATGCCACATCTTACTTCAGAATGCCTCTTACAGTTATGTTTGTTATTAGGCGCAGTGATACACAGGTAGCGGTAAATCTCACTGGCTTCTCCTGCAGAGCTCAGTTTAGCAGATCATTTCTTGTTGGTAGTTGTGGCAAGTAAGATCAAGGTCTGGGCTTGTTTCGGCAGTGGCAAGTAGACCATACTTCCCCTGAATGTAAAGGCTTCCTGCGGAAAGAAAAGAGAAAATACAATGGGGAACTTTGTGAGCGAATCCAGTGGAACTGAGCTGGCCGCTGTTCCTGAGATATCATTTTAACCCTCCTGTGAACTGGTTCACTGGGCTGGCACAATGAACCCACATGTTTATTTCACTGCCGTTCTTCCCCTGTTTACATAGGGCTTTAATCTGCCACCAAAAAGGTCTCCGCTACAATTCAATCACTTATTCTCACTTTTCCTCTATGAAGCGATTAACTTTATAAATATGGGTTTTGAAAATGTATCCTTTTACAGGATTGCCTAGCTCACAGAGGTGGCTAGCTTCCTTTGACACATTCTACCACATGTGAAGAATAGATCCATACAAGATATATATGCAAGGAATCAAACCTGACACGAAACAGGAAAGCATCTTCAATGCGTAGCTGGCACTCAGGACAGAAATAAAGCACCAGGGTGCATACACACTGTAAGACTTTCTCATCACATCTTAACCACCATGGCCACACATTGAATCAACCTTTGAAACCTTTGAAATCAGTGACACAGTTCTATAAATCAAGTTCATGATATTGTATGAGTTATTGCAAAAATGAGAAAATACGCCATGATGCCAGCATGCTGGACTCCTCAGCACTCACAAGTTGTATAGCACTGTTACACCCCAGATTTATGTGCACTCATTGACTTCTTAACTGCCCTCCCATTGTTGCTGCTAGAGCAATTCCCCCTACATCCTCACCATGCCGTTGCTCCCCTGTGTTCTCCAGCACCAGTCCCCCCATTGTTGCCTGCCTGGTGCCTTCCCCACCCCCTTTGGTGTTTGCCCTTTTTCCCCTCTACCCACTCTCACTACAAAAATGCTCTGGCAGTACAATAGGGCTATTTTCTCTAAGCATTGCAAAGCCAGTAGGTCTTGCCGATGCAAGATGTATCAATTTTGCTAATGTGTTTTCTTTGTCATGTTGGACAGCAGCGTGGCTGCTGTGCCATTTGGTTAAAATCTTTTTCAAAGCTTTATTGTGTGGCTAGCATTGACACTGTCATAATCCTTTTTTTTAGATTGAGCCTTCATAGGCTGCGCATGTGCAGTCTCGCTGGCGAGATCTTATGATCTTAAGGAGCTTTCACTAGCGGGCTTTAAGCCCCGCCCCTCTTTCCCATTGGCCGGCGTCACCGTTTATGCTAAACGGTGGCCAGCCTTTGGGAAAGAGGTGTTGATGACGTACACTTTTCTCTTTTACAGATAGCCCACTTGGATGGGCTCGTCTGACTTCCTTCTGCTGCAAAAGTTTTTTTTTTCTTTATGGGGCCACAGACATGGCCCCATAAAGATAAGAAACCTTTTACGGCAGAAGGAATTCAGACAAGCCCGTCCAAGTGGGATGTCTCAAATTACCCAGAGCTCCGGGGAGAACTCCGAAGGAAGACCAAATTTAATCTTAAAGTTCTGTAAACCTTCACTCCTCAATTTACACTCACGCCCGTACTCGCTTCTACTTAAACCCACGAGCAACATTCAGCTCGGTCCAAAAAGTCCCGGAATCCACATTCAAGGCTCGCGACCTCTCAGGTTTAGGGCTAGCTACAGTTAAACAGCTGTTGAGTAACCCGGTAGCTTTGCTTGCCCGGTGTCAGAGGTCACGCGCCCCGCGCATTTTATCCCTTGTAAATATGCGAGTAGGTTGAGTTTCAGCGAAACCAAGCCTGAATCGGCGTGCTCCGAGCTCCGGCTCCCCAGTTGTCGCTTCTCCCGCCTCGCCTCATCAGAAAGCCTCTCAGGCTAACGGCCCGAGGGTTTACTCTTCGCAGGATGCCCGTGAGTGCACCGACTCTGTTGCCATTGAACCATGGAATAATTCAAATAAACCCCGGTGCTTCACACATAGCTGGCCTCCTCTGCCACTTGAGACTGCCCCAAAATATACTGTGCCCCCTCTGAGGGGGTTTACAAGCTGCCGAATTCCGCAGTCGTTTCAAGGAAGCGGAGCAGTGGGCAGTTTCACGTTACACCCCTCCTATACCAAGGCAGGCGCATTCGAAGCTCTGCCAGTCTTACACACAATGCATTTCTCTGAACTTGCTGATTTACATTAAGATTTTCAATCTGGTGCTCTGTTCAAATGTTGTTTTATTTAGCATTATGGAGGCACACCAAAAGTGGTCAGTGCAGTGCTTGAAGTTCACTAAGTCGGTTGATTGCACTGGGGCGCATTAAGTTCTGTTATTTTTTGCTATTCAGTGCCCCTATAGACAAGGACCAGTATAAATCAGGCTTCGCCCCTTTCCTTGCAGTTGGAGTCACTTGACCTAGCGATAATTCTAAGGAGGACTGTACTGCAAATATACAACGAGAAAGGACACTAATAGTTTTTGCAAAGTGAAGGGGCAGCGCTTTAAAGGCGAACATGAGGTGCCCTGGAATAACGCACATGTTGGGGAGCGCCTCCTTTCATCCGGCGATAATGTGTATTTATTTAACACCGAACTTCCGTGGGCGCCTCATTTCATTTAGGGAACACGCTATTTTTATTCAGCACCGAACCTCCGAGGACGCCTCCTTTCATCCGGACAACACAGTATTTTTATTCAGCACCGAACCTCCTTATGCTCATCCTTTCATCTGGGGATTACGGTATTTTTATTAAAAACCGAACCTCCTTGGGTGTCTCCTTTTATCCGGGGATTACAGTATTTTTATTAAAAACCGAACCTCCTTGGGTGCCTCCTTTCATCCGGGGATTACAGTATTTTTATTGAAAACCGAACCTCCTTGTTATCATTGTCTGTTAGAAGTTTTATAAAGCTCTAAACTGTGCCTAGGCCACTTCAGAGCCTTAATGTCACTTACCCTGTCCATGCCATCTGCGCCCTTACAGCTACACGCTGGACTCACTGCTGAATTTTCTAGCTGTGGTTAGGCAATTTATTAAAAATGATGTGCCATGGCGTGATCAGCACATTGTTTATATGAATGTTCTGTTGGAAACAGGAGCACTTTATTACTTTCTGACTTCTCCTATTGTACGGGCCATGTAAACATGGAGGATGTGGCTTAACAGCTAGGGCGTTCGACTCTGACACTGGGGAAACAGTTTCGAGTCTGGCAGGAGGCTCAAGCATCCTGGCATCAAGTGTGAGATCACTTTTACTTATAAAACTATATTTGCAGAAGGTATTTCTGGCATTGTTTTACTATTCGGAAACACTTCCGGAGTGATAAAAGTAAAAAGGATTATTACTTGCAAGTGACTATGCTATGTTTCCGGTGCCAATGTGGAAATATTCGGACCCTTCCTGCGGTCACGGTGTAAGAAATTGTCTTCCGGTCGGACAGAGGGCGAAAGAAGACAGAAAGTGAAGTGCTCCTTATTCTAGGATGGTTTTATGACATATGAGCTATGTTTTAAATTACTGTTTTTATTTACTTTAACTTTTAAAATATGAAGTGTCCCAACAGACATGACAATGCACGCTTTCTTCCCGTTGTAGTATGGGCTATATAAAACTATTTAAATAAGTAAACAGGGAAAGTAAACATTAAAAGAATACAAGATTACAGTAGAAATTTTACACCGAAATTGTCAGATTACTTTTTTTTGTCGCATAGCTGATTATCTGCTGCACATCCGATTGAAAATAGCTATATTCAGATTTTCACTGATGCCTGGTGCAATTCAAGTAGCAGGGCTGTGTTTTCAGTGTTTGCAGTGTTTTTTGCTCGGGAATTGGATAATAACTGGGTTAGTTACTATACTACCTCTAGACCAACCACCGGATGCCATCATTGCAACCTGTAGCATTAGAGATTAGCGTCTGTATCAAAGCCATTGCAAAATGAGGCGTCAATGAGAGAAGTCCCTCCGATGAGGCAATTTGGGTGCACTGAATTTAAACATGCATTTGCAATGCGATAGGTCTCGCATTTATGTGAGTTTTAGCTATTGGCATTACAAATGAATGACTTTTATTTATGTTTTGGTTTTTAAAAAGTAAATAAAAGGCATTGTCATTTACAATGTCAATAGCTTAAACTTGCTTAAATACGAGACCTATTGCATTGCAAATGCCTGTTTTACTTTCAGCCCTGCTGCAGTATTGCTGTGCGGCTGTATACCATATAACATGGCTAAATCAAAGTTGTTGACAAACCCAATAGCTCTTGAATAGGCGAGAACTATGAGATTTACCAATGATTGTTACATTTGTGCAGTTTTTTGGATACACAGTAACATGTCGCTTCGCTGAGTAAGAGAAATGGGATGGGGTGGGATAAAGGAGATGGAAAAGACACATAAAGAGAACAGTATAGAGAGAGACGTGAAGTAGACACTGAAAGGGTTTAAGATAGGTGATGTGGAAAGATTTTTATGGTACAGAGAAAACTAAATGGATAAATGTGAAGTAAATAGAAGGAAAGATAAAGAGAGGTAGAAAGGGTAAGATATAGGTAGAGAAATAGGTACGATTTTAGTGTATAGTAGAGTGTAAGTTAGAGCTAAAGATATGGAGAAGGAAATGTAGAGGGAGGCTGAGGGGTGCCTACTCAGAGGTGAGGTAGATAGACAGAGGTAATGCAGAGAACGCTGATTTAAAGAAAAGTAAGGCAGCAAGAGGTAGAAGTAGACAGACAGACAAAACTAAGGGATGCAAGGTAGAAAGAGAGCAAAATGAGAAAAAGCACATAAAACAGATGGTGAAGAGACGAGTGAGGGGTAGAAAGCAAAATGTGGTATAGAGCGAACAAAGGAAGTTGAGAGACATAAAATAAAGAAAGATAGGGGAGTTTCATATGGAGGTAGAGTTTTGCGATAGAGAAAAAGAGACGGTGAGGTAGAGAGATCTGTAAAGAACGAAGTTAAGAGAAAGAATTGCGTTGGAGGGGTGAGTTGAAATGGAGAAGGAACCCCAGAAAAAGATGTGTTTGCATGTGTGTGTTTGTATGTGTGTGAGAGAGCGAGAGAGAGTGGGAGAGAGAGAGGAGTTGAAAAAAGAGAAAAAGGGGGTAGATGTAGAGAAATATAGGTAGCCAGAAAGGAGTCTGATGTTTAGAGGTGAAGGAAAGGGGCAGATAAAATTGGAAGAAAGGGGAGGTGGAAACTTGTGGTAGTGAACTAATAGTGTGGTAAACTGAAAGACTGGGTAGTGAGAGAGATTCGAGCAGTGAGGTAGAATGAGGTGAGGTTCTGAGGAAAGTGCGAGATAGAGAGAGAAATGAGATAGAGAGGGAGGGCTCAGAGAGAGGTAGAAGAAAGGGAGGAGAGGCCTACAGATAGAGTGCTGAAGTAAAAATAGAGATGAGGTTGTGTGAGAAGTGAATTAGACAAAGGAGAGATCCAGGGATGTCAGATGGAAAAAGAGCAGTGAGGTAGTGAGGGAGAGATGAGGTAGAGAGAGAGAGAGTTGAGGTAGAGATCGGGCATTAGGAGTGATAGCAATAGATGTAGACACAGAGAGTGATAGAGAGAGGAGCAAAGCCACGAGAGAGGTGGAAGAAGATGAAGTTGATTGAGGTAAATTGACTTTATTGAGGGTGAAATGAGGTAGTCAAAGGAGAGGTAGTCAAAGCGGCGAGCACAAGGAGATGAAGGGATATGGGGAAGTAGAGCTACAGTGAGAGGTTAAGAGAGCGGCTTATGACAGAACAGGTAAGGTGGAGAAAGGAGGGAGAAACGACATAGAATAATGAATTGCCACCATCTGCCACAGAGTGTGAGGATTAAGGCCGGGCAGAGCTGGCATGAACCCTAAGGAGTAGGTTTATTAATTTTTAGCTCAATGCAGTGCCTTAACCAAATCTGTTGTGCTGCGCTGCACTTCAGAAGGGGGAGAAAGCAGCACAGAGCCAACTGTATTCATTATAATGGCCTGCTGTCTCTTAATACCGCTTCTGTGGTGCACAAACATGCAGCCTAGTATCACAGGCAACCTTTGAACCACGGTGCATAGGTGTGAGCAGGGGCGGCCTAAGGCATGTGCAAGCTGCGCACCTGCACAGGGCCGCCAAACCCCAGGGGCCACCCCGCCAATATATATCCTTAATATAAGAATCCTCTGAGGATGGATACATATTTGTGTGGCGGCCCCTGGCAGGGATTTGGCGACTTCTGGCTCTGTTCCACTTCCAAACACCCTGACCCCCCCCCCCCCCCCTCTTCACTGGCCTCCGCGCTCCACCCGCCCGGACCCTCTCTTCAGGGGCCCCCTACCTACGCTCCCTGCCCAGGGCTGCCATGAGCCTAGAGCCGCCCCTGGTGTGAGCATGCTGTATTGCATAGGATTTGTACTGGAAGCATAACTTCCTATAGGAATCCTACATCTGGAAATATTCTTAAATATTGCACACTTATGTGTGGTGTGATGTGCTGTGCAGTTAGTGCAGCACACATGCAATGTGTGGAATGTTTGTAGAAATGAAAACCCTTATCCATTTAAACACTTGCTTCTAGGACGTATTATATTTTTTTAGCACAAAGCCTATTCAGGTCACAGTAGTAGATCGAACTTTATGTCAAAAACTCAGGATGCTTGCGCTAATCCACCCAAGTTACACCTAAGTAATGCCCCCCAACAAAAACTGGTACGAAGCAGCACAAAGATGTACTTACAATGAGAAAAGGGTACCTTGTACAGTGCAAACATAGTATTACAATGGAAAGTAAAACCCCCAGCAAGAGTTAACTTCACCTTTCATCACTTTGCCTGACATTGCAGTGGCGTAAACTTATAGCAAATTTGGCCCAGAAAAAGAGTTTAAGCATGATCGGCTGTCAAATCAGAAAAATACTTTGTTTTTTATGAGTAACATTACTGCCCTCTGCAAGGTAGAGCCTTGGGAAATTGCTCACTTTGCCTATGCCTTAAAACACCTCTTTATGTATTATGCCCCTCAGAGCAAGAGTCACTAAATTATTGGAGGAACCCAGCACCATGATATGAGAGCAGCTGCCCTGTGGATTCTCCAAGCACTTTACCCCAGAGCACTGGATATACCACTCATGAATTAATTTTGTACAGTGTTATGTTATGAGGATTTGTATAGCGCACTAATCACCGAGAGGGTATCGAGTTGTTGGACAAGGTGTGTAGGTGTGTGGCCCCAAGGTGCTTATATGAAGAGCCAGGTCTACAGCTTCTTTCGAACTCAATGAGTGAGAAGGAGGCTCTGATCTGTGAGGGAGGTTTTTCCATGCCTTTTGTGCGATGTAGGAGAATGAACGACCTGCCGTTTTGATTTTGTGGATGTGGGGCTTGTGTGCGAGTGAGACTGAGGCAGTGTGTAGGTGTCTGGTGGGTTGGAGAAAGTGTTTTACGGCTGGTCAGGTATTCTGGTCCTGTGTTGTGTAGGGATTTGTATGTGTGCGTGAGAAGCTTGAATTAGCTGCACTTGTGAATGAGGAGCCAGTGAAGCTTCCTGGGGGGGCAGTTTGATGTAGGTGCAGGATGGGAGGCTGAGTATGAGTCTTGCTGCTGCATTCTGGATGGTCTGGTGTCTGTGGAGGAGTTGTTTGGAGATTCCTGCGTAGAGTGTGTTGCCATAGTCCAGCCTACTGGTGATGAGTGCTTGTTTGACCGTCCAACTGGTCTTCTGAGGCAACCATTTGAAGACCTTTTACAGCATGTGTAGGATGTTGAAGCAGGAGGTGAACACTGCATTGACTTGAGCCGTCATGTTGAGCTTGTCATTTAGGATGATCCCTAGATTTCTTGCGTGGTCTGTGGTTGTGGGTGTTGGTCCTAGCTCTGACGGCCGCCAAGTGGAGTGCCATGGGGAGGTCTTGCTGCCAAAGATCAGTATTTCCGTCTTGTCGGAGTTGAGCTTCATGCAGTTGGTTGGCATCCAGTCTGCTACCATAATCTTGCAGTTGGTAAAGTTGATTCTGGTGGTGTTTGTCTTGCCCGTCAGGGAGAGGATGAGTTGGTTGTCATTCGTGTAGGAGAAGACGATGATACCTTGTGATCGGATGATGTTAGTGAGCAGTGCCATGTATATGTTGAAAAGAATGGGGATGAGTAATGATCCTTGGGAGAAACCACATATCAGTTTCTTTAGTCTCTGATGTGAAGGGTGGCAGCCTGACCTTTTGGGTTCTTCCCACGAGGAAAAACAGATCCAGTTGAGAGCAGATCCTTGTTTGCCAATCTCGTGGAGTCTTAAGATGAGTGTGTTGAGGGAGACAGTATTGGAGGCCACAGAGAGGTCAAAAGGATGAGGGCAGCTTTTTCTCCTCAGTGCAGTGCAAACCAACCAGAAAAAAAAACATATAAAAAGTCCTAAAATAAATAGGTGACTAGTTAGATCATTACAGAGAGGTTTGCACACCGAGAAATGTAAACCGAACATTTAAAAGTGATCTTACATTTAACTCCACGGAGTAATTGTCACGCCTGCCAGTATTCCGGCCAGTTGGCGCTGCCTGACAAAGATGGCCGCCCAGTAACGCGCATGCGCGAGGGGGTCAGGCAAGAGTCTAAAGCCTGACTTGCCCGCTACTCTGGGCTTCACGTTCTAGTGTTCTCGCTTGCTGTTTGCGGCACGTCACTTCCGTAGAGCCCTTTCCGTCGATTCACTGCTGTTCTGGATTGGCGTTCTCCGTCTGTTGCTCCCTCCTGTGTCTGTTGCTGAGTCGGGAGCTTAGTGTGATTCTGGCTTCTGTTTGGAGCACTTCTAGTGTCTCCTCATTGCCTCCTTCTTCCGAGCTGCTTTGATGGTCCTCCGTCTCCACTGTCTATTTGACGGACCCTATATTCCCTATATCCCCTGACCTCCTGAGCCGGCTGTCTTCTCTCCTTCCCCTCGGGGGACTCTGTGCCTGTGTTGTGCGGTTCCGCCTATTGGCCGGACACACAGTTCCGTCGATCGGCCGGACTTGCAGGGCGTGGGTTTTGGAGTTCTCCAGGGGGATTGTGGGAGTTGTGGTCCGCCAGGTTGATTCTTCCCATATATATTTCTTTATTTGGACTCACTGGTGTTATTATGGAAGCTGGCATTCGTCACAGTGCAGGGGCATGAAGATCTGGTAAGGTGCTTTTGTGCCTATATTATTATAACTACCCTGACATAAGATTCCCTTTTTGCTTACTTTTGCATTGCTATGTTTTAGATAAGCCCATGAGAAGACCAGTATTTAGTACAAACCTGATACTTAGTTAGTCCAAGAGCACTGCATGGTAAGAAGAGGATAGAACCTTCTCCCTTTTATAGATGTTCATTGAGAGACCTGGGGGAAATATCTTTCTTCTCGCTTTAATAGGCTGACATCAGGCTTTTCCATTTGGGGGCGTGGTTCAGTAAATATGCTTGAAAACAAAGCAACCTGTAGACCTAAGTGACTGCTTGCCTTATTCTAGGTAAGATAAAAACGTCTATGTATCAAGTGTTTGATTATTATTTATTGTTGCTTTGTATTAACCTAACCCATTCCTTTTAGCACCTGCTTCCGCCTTGAGGGATACCAGACTGTGGAGTCATGTTTTCTCCCTTTCCTTCCCTTGTTTTGTTCCCTCCTTTCCCTCCATACCACCATTGTGTTCTAGAGTTTGATAGACACAAGAGGTGCAGGGGGGACGGGTTGGGCTTGGCTTCGGTTCCTGGTACTCCTGCGGAAACGACTCTTGGATCTTTACAGTAATAGTTAATTGATCTCATAAATCACTCAAGTTGAATATATTTACAAAGGGGGTGGAGATTAAGCTGATTTCTAAATTGTAAAAGCCATATTTTAATGAGGAGCAAATCAAATGTTCTGAGTTTAATTTGAAAAAGCACTGGCGTGAATGCTATGTGAGAGCAGGAGATGCCTTTCAATTGTTGCCTTATCCGGTCACCTCCTGCTCACTAGGCAACCTTTGACAATGCTAATCAGCCTATATAACACCATCTCAGTTTTTTCTGGAATGAGGTACTTATCACTATGGAGCTGGAGATGATAGGGTTCCTCATCTCCTCAACTCCCCAGCTCCTCTGTATTGACTCTCAATACAGGGGGAACTTGTCATCAAGCAATTTGTGGCAGGATAAACAATGCATTGGCCAGGGGCATAATGCAAGCCCCTTGCAGGCCCTGCACCTCTAAAGGTTGATACCCTCCAGGGGGTGCCAACCCTTAGAGGGGGCCCCTGTTCAGCCCAGCGCCAATGACTACCTGGGAAATATGGGAGACTCGGGGCCCTTGTCACATGCTACAGGGGAACCCCTTCATTTTGCATTACACCACTGACCCTGGCCTGGCCTTTGGCTCTTAACAGGACTTATTGCTGCAGCCCTTTGTAGCCAGGTGATCATGGCTGTTAAAACCATGTGACATGGACATAGTTTACGAAAGAAGATTCATGGTCAGAAATTAGTGGAAGACAGAAAAAATTATATTCCACCAAGGTAAGTGAGCAAAAATATTTTTTTGCACTGTGAGTGATTTTGAAATATTTAGGCTAATTTCCTTCTGAGCAAATCTCTGTCAAAAAAATAATTTTGTAGACAAGTTATACACAAATTGAGTTTATTATTTTTATTGTAGGAAAATAAATAAAGGAACTGGTGTACCTGTTAAGTTGAATTATGCTAAACGATTATTTGTTAGGTTTTGCTCTAGCCAAGAATATATTTTATCCAATTAAAAAACAAATATAAGGGCTACAAGTTGCTGATGCTATTTATTTATAAAGTTTGATATAGGGCGAACATGACCCTTGCGGGTATCAGAGTGCTTTACAATGTTCAAGGCAACATGTAGAAAAACAACCCCCACATCAAGACGGGACAGGATTGGTCAGCAGCTGGTAAGCCCAGCAATATATTGTCTATTGGTGTGCGTAAGGTTGGATTTTCTCATTCATCCTCTTAGCTTTTGTGTTTTTGTGTTTGTAACACCTTGCATCCTCGTGATGTTTTTGAGTTTTAATATTTCAAAACAAGTATCATTTTTTCCGACACCTAACCTACTTCAGTGTGCCAGATTAAAAAATAATATTATAAAACAAAGGCTTTTCACAGAAAGCAGATTATTATCAATGTGTGATCACTAAATACCTCCTTGGAGACCAAGAAAGGAGTAAAGGTGCACTCCTTCAATATGGTGTATGCATGAGTGTGTGTGCTGATCAGATACTTGATGCTCATATTTTGAGGAGCTCGGAAAACTCTCATCTTACCCCCTACAAAAGGCCATCTCATCCTATTGGGGATGCAGTCAATCAATTATTGCCTTCGGTGCGACATAATTAGTACATTGATTAAAGCAATGAAGCCTTTGCCTTACATGGCGGCAGTAATTGTGTGCGGCCTTCAGAATTGCTGACTAACCAAGTAGAAATGGGTTTCTGCAGTCATCCAACATAAGCAGCTGCCAGGCATCTTGGCTCCCTGGAAGATAATCTGCATTTTGTTGCACTAAGCTATGCTTTGCTGACTCTTCTGCTTTGTTTACCTGGAACGTATCTGGCTCTTTTGTAAAATCTTTGTAAGGAGATAAGAAGTGAAATCCAAAGTCTTAAGATTAGTGTGAAAAGAAAAAGTGTAAGCTTCAGTGAAATTGACAGAGTTTGTGTCCGATTTGAAAACCAGAAGACAGATATGGGAGGAAAAGAGAGCGAATTAGAGAAAGATAAGAGTATGTGAAGCGGAAGCCAACTGCAGTCTTTGGGGTATGTAGCGCATTCCGGGTTTTCTTTAACTTATTATCGATGTGCAAGTTAATCATGAAAGGATTAGTTGGTGAGGGGATAAAACAGAAACAGAGATTGCAATGATTGAAAAGAGAAATGGCAAAAAAAATGTGAGAAGAGAGAAAACTAATAGCATCGTTCTGAGCTGATCTGAGGAGAGGTGAGAAATCTAAGATGAAAGAAACAATATGGGAGGCAAGGAAATGGACTGAGGTGATATGGGAAGCCAGAATGACAATGTATTTAGCTTTGAAGGCCTAGGGTGAAGAAATCAAGGCATGATCTAGTCAGTGCTTAATTTGTGCCGGTGGTCTCTGGTGCTTGGCACATGTTCTTAATTTTCAGCACTGGCTCTAGTATCAGTCCATCACATGGTGGCGCTGCCTTTTTAATTTCTGAGATGAGCACAAAAACCGTGTTTATGAAGGAAAATCACATTGAAAATTAATCATACCTGCCTGTCATGCCATCATTATAGCTTTGTGTGTCCTGAAATAGTCTGAATTGTCACACTTGTAGCAGAACGATGGTTTAGTGTTATGTTGGTACCGTTATCGGCAGTGCTGGCAGGGGATTGGTGCTAAGGCTGTAGTGGCCTTCCAAGATGGGACCTAGCGCTTAATTTTTTTCAAATGAAGCAGTGGATCCAGTACTACATAACACAAAGTCAAACTGAGTAACACAATGAAAGAAAAGTAAGATAACGAGTTGGGCTATCTACAGAGAAGTAGTCCATGAAATGAAACTGGGGTGTCCTAAATGTCGATGGGAAATACAAAGCAGAAGATCAAGAGAATATGAATGGTTCAATAAGTAGTAACATACCTGGTCAACTGTTCTTGAGATAAGAAGAGATGAAAGAGTGTGGCAAATTGTAGTAGGCTCAACCAAAACAAAAGCAGAAAAAAGGTTAAGTATAGCTCCTAGAGTGAAAAGCATAGTCAGGAAATTTGTGATGCCAGTAGAATGTTTTCTATGGGCTAGTCAGAGCGAATGCTAGACTAAAGTAGCAAGAGTAGAGGATGGCTGCAGAAACAGCATGGCAACTGAAGGTGTGGCACTGTGACGGTTAAGGGCATAGTGGATTACGGTGGAAGTTGTCACAAAGAGACATATGAACACCAGAGGGGATGGACAATGTTTACCAGTAGACTTGGAGGCAGGCACCTGGTGGTTGGGTTCCTTTGTATCCATTCAGGCCACTGTTAGATCTGTCCGTGAGCAGTTTGGTGATTCGTCTTTAACCCGTCTTCTCCTGCTCTTCTCTACAGACCCGGATCTTTTTTACCCTTAAGGAGTCATGCAGTTACACTGCAGACTGGGCTCTGACTGAAATTAATGTCTGTGCCACAACCAGGTACTCCTGCTGGCCCGCCAGGTGCCACTTCTTAGCAAGACTGACTACTGCTTCAAGTTTGTGCTACAGACTATGCTACTCAACGTGGTGGTGGAAAACTGACAAATGACAGCAATCCCATGTTCTCCCTGCCTTCTATCACCTCACTGACTCCATACCAGAGATCACTGTGCCGACTGAGTCAAATCCTGCGAATGGTATGGGAGAAGGCCAGTAGTGTGTCATGATGGCATTACCTGTGCAGATGGGATATTCCTCTGCATGGGTGCTGCTCATAGTTATAAGAAGCTGTCCATGTAATTATGAAGTGGTACTTGGCCACTGAATGCTGCTCATATACATGAGGGTCTTCATCATCATTTAATCCAGTTAATGGGAATTTTATTTTATTTATAAGCATATAAGACTCTTCACAGGCATATCAGCCAATACATATAGTTATTTGTATCATCAAAGAAGACTAGCTCAATATGACTTTTATTTTAGGACTCTGACTCGTTTTGTCAGTGGACACCTTGTTGGTGTGTTCATGAAGCCCTCCCCACCAACCTAGTTGGTGGCATACTTCATTATCGGGCCCACCCAGTAACACCTAATGTGTTAGTGGGTGGGCGATGATGAAGCATGCCACCAACTAGGTTGGTGGGTGAGGGCTTCATGAACACACCAACAAGGTGTCCACTGACAAAACGAGTAGAGTCCTAATATAAAAGTCATATTGAGCTAGTCTTCTTTGATGATACATATAAACCCACGGGGACACGGACTAGCTACCTAGTCCTCTCTCTCTCTCTTGATACGTCTACACATATAGTTATTTGACAGCCTTCCCCTCCCACCTACCACACCAGCTATCATGGAGTTTCTTTCCACGCCACCTTCAGTACTGGCAAGAGATGGGCAGGGAAGAAAGAATTGTTTAGGCTATTGCTAAACTAGAAAATTTTACGAAAATGACAAACTCTTATTCAGGACAACATTAATGTTTGGACTAAGATCGGCTACGTGATATCTGGGGACAAAACAGTGCTTTTTCAAAATATTTCAAGCTGGTATTCCAGTGATAGTTAATGCTGCTCTGGTGGCATATATTGATCATGTTATAGTAACATTTTCTGAGTTTTAGAGGACACTTTTTTTTACTGCTATCGTGGTTGATTCATGACTCATGAAAACGTTTCCTGATCTATTCTGATAGCCTTTTTATGACCATATTAATATTTCCATTTGTCCGAACCTGTGGTTTCATTAAAGCTAATGGTTATGCATGCTCTCTGAAATCTGAGCCCTGGAGATGGGTATAACTTGAGTAATGTTTCTGTTATTCCAACCTGTAAGATCACTGTCAAAAGCTCTCCCACTAAGACTTAAGACTGTGACATTTTTTATTTTTCAATTCAGAAACTTCCAGTTAGGAGACTGATTTAGAGTTAGGTGGGCAGAGCACAGTCCATCAGGGTGGTGGAGGACATTGCATCCACAGACTACTGCCTGACAAATTTGGAGATAACTCCTGGCTCGGGGGTCATCTCTGTACTTTGAATGGATCAGCCATCACATGTAAATGTACAGGAATTTATATAGCGCAAATCACTGAGCGGTTTCTAAGCGCTTGCTTAGGGAACCCGTCCTGGTATTCCCCTGTGAGATAACCCCGGCAGGGTATCCGCAAGGAGAAAGCCAGGCATCCCGCTGCGAGGGGCCGTTGTGGAGATTAAGCAAGCTATTGCCCAGAGTCGCAGAGTGTGAACCCGTGAATCGAGTAGGCACCGGAGCGAGAATTGTCGAGTCCATGGACATTTTTAGGACTCAAGACACCGCCGAGCCGGGAATTGAACCCTGGTCCCGGGCTGACCTCTGCTTCCAGGTCTGCCTCCTCTAACCAGTGAGCCACACTTCTCCACTGCAGGTCCTTTCAATGTACTAAAAGTTTAGTGGACTGCCACCATTGGTTTTGATGGCCATTTATCAAACTTTGACTTCTTCTGTTTTTTTCTCTCCCAGATTGTGGGAGATCATTATAGTGCAGAGGAAGTATTCCGTTAGTAGAATACTTCCTCTGACAGCCCAACAGAGTGGGACTGTGTTGATGGAATATTTATTGTCTACTACACTCTCGGCCTCATTACCATGTCGGTCAGAAAGGCTCCGAATGGCATTCGGATTTTCCTATCCCATGTCCGAACTTATGTTTCCGACCGACCTAGAAACATTTCCGACCAACCGAATATGATGGAAGATAACCGTTCAATCATTCCGAATCAGTTGCAACCAGCATTCAGAGAACCCGAGTGAGTCGGAGCCGAATCGTACAGCTAAATAGACCCCGTTTCCGACCGACTTATTACGAATTCTGATTCAGACAATCTTTAGGAATTGATCTGTCCAACATGGAATGGCTGTTGGAAATGACTTTGGTGACACATAGCAGGCCCCCTTTCACTCAGAGGCCTTTGGTTGAGGCTCGTACGGGTACCTATGAGTCCCCTCTTTAAAACCATAAAGTGTGGCAGGCCCCATAAGGTGCCTGCGACAGGTGCAAGGTTTTCCACAACTACCCCTTTTTTCAATGGGAGCCTGTGTTGTCGGTTGGAACACAGGCTCCCATTGAAGTCAATGGGAGAGTTTCCAAACGGTGTTAGGAACCATTGTGATCGGTTGGTCGGACTCTCCGAACCAGTCAGTCGGAAACAATTCCAACAAGGAGACGGTTGGATTGCTTTCCGACCGACATCGTAATTAGGCCCTCTATTGTAGTCGGTGGACTTAGGGTTGACATGCAGGGCACTCCGTGGTGTTTGCAGAATAGTATCCTGTCCACCAAAGTTTAAATCAGACCCAAGGTCCTCAGTCTTGGAGTATGGCAAAGAACCTTTGTCAAATTGGAAAGTAAGGAAAATTAAAAGGGGGTCGGCTGCTTGAAGGGTAGGGCAATGATTTATGCATTTGATTTTGTGCAAACCTGGCAATATGTATCTACTGCTATTATTTATAGTTCTGACAAAGAAAACCTTATTTTAATGCTGTCTGCCTTACTGAGTCTGTGTGCAAACTGACGCAACAAAATTGGCTGAATTGGGTCTTTGAGAAAACTGACATCACCTTGAGAATATTGGTAGAATGTGGGACACCGTTGTAGGCTCAATCTGCAAGATCTCTAAATTCAGAGTCGTATGTTCTTTCCATAAACTTTGAGGATCTTCATAGCGCACCATAGGCAATGAGAAACATGGAATAATCAAGCAACATCATTGATATATTTAGTAGCCTAGGTATACATCAGGAGAACCAGCATGGCCCACAGCACTTACTGCATCACTAGCAACCCAGGCAGTGTTACTGCTGACCCATCACTTCAAGGCATATTTGATCAGGGTCACTGATCAAGAATCCCTATTCTGTTTGTACATCACTTGTGACATATTAACATATGAAACATAACTCTTCAGTGGCTGTTTCCATGGAAGCCCAATGTTCTGACAGGGGCAGCAAATGATATATATTTTATTATTTCTAGAGTTACACTTAATCATTTCCTGTAAAACATATGGCAAGTAGCCAGTTTCTATTTCAAGAAAATGCACCATTTGATCTCTTTTTTTAGTATTAATTTTGAATTAGTGGCAGGCACCTTGCCCCGCTCCGGTATTCACCCATGGAAGACTTATGGTCTCTTGATACAATATGGGTCTGGTTCTACATATTTTTTGCTTTTTACATTTTTTGTTGTATTATAATGTGATGTATTATGACATTGAAACGTAGTGTGTACATTTTTTGTCAAACATATCATGACATGCTAGGCAGAATAGTTCTATATGTTTGTCTATGTTGCCCTTTTGTTTGAGTGTTCTTATGTTGTTATGGGTGCTTGGTGTATTTCTTTCAATGTTCTGTTTTATTCTTCAATATGGTGTTCCGATTTTGTTGCCAGTTATTTGTGATGAAAATCATTCTTCAGTGATTATTGAATTTGTATTTATTTTTTGATCTTCTGTTCTTTACTTTGATTTTTATGTGGTATGTGACTTGATGTAACTAGAGAGATGATTTCTTATGAATTAGGGAACTGGGTCCCCCAGATAATTCACGAAATTAATTGAGTTCTACCTCAACTTCTTAAATCCATTATTTTTTAAACTTTTGTTTAAAAAAAAACATTTTTTGTAAATTGTTATTATTTTCAGGCAGACCATACATAAACACACAAGATTACAGGATCTTTTCCTACTTGGTTGAACCCTAACACATCTGTGTCATGTTGGGTCCGTCCATGTGTAGCAAGTATAATATGAATTTACTAAATAAAGCAGAATAAAACAATACCATCTTATGAAATCCTGCACAAGGTCTTGGGATTTATTGCCATATCGCTGTCACTTTTGTTCTTCTCATGCCAATGGACCATCTATCGTAGAAAACTGCACAATCACTGTTAATGCACCACTTAATATGGCACAATGCCCACGATTTTGCAACTTTCCTGATACGGTGAAATAGTATTATGATACACAAGCCAAAAAGCAAAGGGGTGGGAAAGAAGTAAAACTGCAGTCATTCTCTTCTTCTCAAGGTCAAAATCAATGGTAACTAAATCAGCAGAGTGCTGAGCTGAAACCGGCCACCTGAGGTCCCCGTCCTCTATTGGCGGGCTCGGCTCCCTTGAGGAATACTCCAATCAGTGGCGTTGTGGCACAGCTTTCGTCAGCGGAGTCTTCTGCTAAGTGCTCTCGTATTACAGTCTGCTGAGCGACAAATGCTCCTCTGGCCTCTTTTCCCGCTTCTAGAACATGTGGCGACCAATTGTGTCAGTAGCATCACTTCACATCACGTCTTTAAAATAAATGCAGATGGAAGAAGTTATTTTCGTGCAAGGTCACAAAGTATCCGCAGGAGTCGAGTCTAAACCCTGGGAATTCGCGCCGAGTGCCTAAATGACGAGCCCAAACCTTCCTCCAACGATGGGAGATGCAGCAGGTTTGCAACAGTTGTATCTGGTGTTAAAGGAGCACTTTGCAACCCGTTCCCATCCCGTGACCACCAAGGATGCCTCCAACGGCCCAGCGTTAAGCCTAAACCAAGCCCCTTACCCAGATACTTCTTGCACATTTAAATGCTAGCTATAAAAGTATACGTCTGCAATACGCCAGCAGAGGTAAACATTGCTTTATGGAAATAAAATTGTGCTCTAGGCCTTGCATGCTTATAACATGTTGTATAGAGGAGCATTGGTCCAAAAGAAATCAAACGTTCAACATTTGATTTAAAAGTTGTATATGACACCTAGGTACGTCAGCATGAGGCATATAATGGAAGCAGCAAACAAGCATTGGTACACCTAATCAGGAGTAGTAAGCACTATATAAATGCAATGCAATGCAATTTAAACATTGCACTCTGCTAATATCACGTAACATAGAATAACATTTGATATATAGACATATGTATGTCTGTGCAAAAGGCCTCGTAGCGTTGAATTTTCAGTCACAGTAGTTTGATGTTAGCTTGGTGTTTGTAAAAGGAACAGGGACTAGTTAGTATTGGTTGGTGAAACAATCTAAAAGGCAGTTTGAGTTCTTACCTGATAATGAGATGCTAGCCCATCTCAACAAGAAGAAAATGCGAGACTCTGAGCCATAAAATGATACCTGGATGGTTTGTTGCTGTCTAGTTTTTGTGCTGCGTGCTTGCATCACTGGAAATAGCAACGTCTGTTTTGGACTATACGCCTCCAGGAGTTGAGGTAAAAGACACTATAGGTCAAACCAGCAGACTTGGAGATTAGAGTTCAGTGGGGTCAATTGGAGGGAGAACTGGATAATGGGGGCCTGGTCCTACCTGCGAATTCTATGTGCTGCACTACCTTTAGGGTTGCTAGCTTGATTATGGGCAGCACTGGCAGTAATGCTATTCCTTTATCATTAAAGGGCTCTGTCACTTGTGTTTCCAGGCTTTCAAGGATTGCAATGTCAAGGGAGGTTTTTTTCCACAATAGAAGGTTGACTACCAAACCGTAGGCCTGAAAAGGCAATCACCCTGATGAAATAATGTGTAATTGTGTTGAACCTGAGAGGACTAGTTCTGCGAACTGTATTGTAATCATTGAAGCTGGTTACGTCAGGTAGAATTTATTTCTAGATAAACTGGCGGAGCGGAAATGTGCATTTATTCTCAGAGGCTATTCCATTTACAATTATGTATTTACTTTCAGAAAATATGATTTTCTTTAATATTCAGAATTTCTCTGTGCTAATAGGGCATTTTGTCTTTCTAGGCAAACTTTGTACTATGACCCAGTTTATAGGATGCAGTTATTTTTATAAGATGCTCAATGTGTCCTGCCGCTTCGGTTGCCCATCCCAGGCACTTCTTATTGGAATCTTAACTGTTAACCTGGTAGCACCAACTACCAGTTACATTTGGGCACACAGATAACTGTCCCACTCCACCCTGCCTCCACATGCGTATTCGAGTTGTTTACATGCTTCCTTCAAAATTACATATTTTTCATGATTAAAGCTAAGATGTTAGTGTCCCATACTGTATTACAGAATAATAATCGTAAAAGGTGAGATCCCACTACTGCCCTCATGAAACATTCTGCAACCTTTTAGGAAATTTTTTATACTTGGCTACTGCATATCACTAGGCCAAAAATGTTTTTTTTTAAGGTTTGAAGTGTAATGGTGTTTGCACTATTCATTGCAACATATTGCAGTTTACATTTAGTGTAGGAGGCTTTTGCTCAATCTTCTTCCCCCTTTGGCTTCAGATATTGGCTCAGAAACCTCCGGCCATTTGTTTAAGACATTGTCAGGCATATCTGCGATCAGCTCACAGGAGTATTATAGTCTCTCGTTCTTTCAGGTGACTTTTTGGATATAACCTTCTGTCTCTATTTGAATACATGACTTACAATATATTTTTTTAATTGTTTTGCCCTGCAGCAGGCACTATTATTGCTTTTATCAGTTCTTGTGTGTGAGCATCAATCTTATTGGCTTGATTATCTTTATTTTGCATTAAATAAAGGGCCTGATATGATCTTGGTGGACAGGGTTACTCAGTCACAAACGTGACGGATATCCCGTCCTCCAAATTACATTTCCATTATATCCTATGGAACTTTTAATCTGGCGGATGGAATGTCCGTCACTTTTGTGACTGAGTATCCCATCTGCCAAGATTGTAATCAGGCCCATAGTCCTCAACACATTGGACCCTGGATTATTTAGATAGTATTTGGTGTTTCCATTCACTTCCTAGCAGAATTTCTCAGGTGTTTTAAGAAAAGATAGGGCTGTGGTTGTCCTGAAGTAATGATACCTATTCTTATAAATACCACATTACAAACTATACCTTACCATGTGGATACTTCCGCCCTGACTGTACAGTCTCCCTATGCTAAAGAATAGGGAACTTTTTTTAAAAAGCATCTAGCTCAAAAATAAATATTGAAAATATCTTTGTTAAATATGTATGTACATTAATGTTATATATTCACCTTAAATGTAGATCAAAATAGAAAAAATACTGCAGCACTAATATATCAAGTTTGAAATAAGACTTTAATTAATGGAGGTATAGTAAGTTAATAAAAACTATATTTCTAAAGTTTGTATTGAAAAAAGTAATTCCAAGCTGAAGATTAAATACTTTTTAATGTGCATTAGTAATTAATAAAAGTGTAGTATGGAATTAATTAAAAAACAATATGTTATGTTTTAAATATAAAAAGTCATGAAATACTTTGTAAACCAATATTAAATATGTACTATCTTTATATATTTTTAAAATGTCTAAATATTGTAAATATTATATTTAATATAACAATATTTCCTGTGGGCTTTTATTTTAATTTTCTACCTTCATGTTTTTTCTGTCGGAGGGTGTTGCAGTATCAGTGGGTGGTCATGTTTAGTGCTGGACTTAACTACAACAGTATAAGGTATTACAAAAGTGTAAGTTATACGTGTAAGTTACTAGAAAAGTGCAAGTTACATGTATGTTATTACGAAAAGTGTAATTTACTACAAAAGTGTAGTTTGTGTATACCGAAAAGTAGTAAACTTTCTCGAAATTACAAACTTAAATCAAAAGTGTAAGTTGCCTTTGTGAATCCGGCCCAAAGATTGCTGGGTTATCAGTGCTAAATGTCAGCATTGTGCACTTGTTGATGCTTAGGTTAGTGCACACCTGCTGCGGAGGAGGCAGATTCTTGATTACAGCGCTAAGGATTAGGGCCCACCTACAGACTTGCCGGGGCCCGAATATTTAGGGACTATAAGATGAGGCCACTGTACTTGTTGTTTATGCACTGGAGCACTTTCTATTGCATTTGTAAAGGCACTTTTCCAGCTAAATTTTTACTAGGGTTTGTAAGTTATAGCTCCACGTTTGCCAAAGAAAGTGATGGTGGTGTGTGATTTTTGTTAAATAAATTGTTAAATAAAATATAGATATTGATAAGCCAACCCCACCTGCCCATTTGCTGCCTTTTCTTGAGCTACACTCTATGTGGTCCAGCGCAATCATTTGAAATGCGAGAATATTTCACCCTTACTGGTTCATGAGTTTGCTTCTGTTACTTGCCCAGGATGCCATGCACATCTTCCTTGTATCGTAACACTTTTGCATGTTTGGTAACGAAGCAGCTGCTGCACCATTGAGGTGGTCCCAATATAGCTTTACATTCCTCCGTAGGTTTACCTCCCTTATCACTCGGCACTGCTGTGAGAATGCTGATCTGACATCAAATACAGGGCCTGGCAATTTGCCAACCCCCTGATGACACTAACAGGTGCCATGATGACACTGTACAAAAATACTCCAAAGAAAAGCAAACGCACTGCAACTCAACACACCCCAAACTACAAAACAAATTACATTCTTATAAGGCAAGCTAACGTACAGCACTGTATTAATAGTAGTAACTTCCAGCGAGTAAGTGGTTGACGAATTTCATGGAATGTATGTATGCAAAGTAAGACTTGAAGCTCAACAAATCAGGGGGCTTAACTGAAAACCCACAGCTATTCTGGCATGATTCTGGAATGGCATTTTTATATGACATTAATTTATCCCCGTGATTAATGGCTTTTTAGATTCTGCTCACAGAGTAAGGGGTCTGTCAGTCAGTTTATTGTATTTAATGATGTTTGTTCTTTTTTAACCGATTTTTATACTGTGTTATCTTATTAATTACGGTTTTAGCACAAATCAATAAAGGGATAACTCAAAGCACAAAAATGCTAAACCCAAAAAAAAATAGGCAACCAAGCCCAAAACCAAATACAAAACGAAATAAAAAACTAAGCAACACTCACAACGCAAAGCAAAGACTACACAGTAGATAACACACAAAATAAGTGACAGTACAAACCCAGAAAACGAAGTGTAACGAAATGCAAAATTCACACAACAAAACTAAAACTAAAACACTGAACAAACCATCAAAAACATCCTGTAAAACAGTGCAGACACAACAAAATGCAAGCCATAAAAGGCAGAAGGTCCTCAATAGGCAGGAAATAGCACGTGTAATGATAGAACATTTTCCTAAGGATAAATTAAATCTTTATTTCATTGTAGCAATTTCATAAGGGCAAAACTGTCTTAGCAACCTCATAGAAACGAGTCCTCCTCGTCATATGATGCTACCTGAGACTCCACTATAAACTATATGAAAAAGGTTTCTTAGGCCCTTTACACCCACTTACAGAAAGTCTACCTAGGTATCTTCTTACTAATTGTTGGTTTGTTTGAGCGAATCCCACTTGCTAGGTAGCCCAACTTGTGAACCCTTTATGCTTCAAAGTGGTTCTGGCAAACCATATGAAAGGAGGTGCCAGGGTATAGAGTGCAGAGTAGAGAAAGGGGGATAGAGACATTCAAATTTGTAAAGGGGATAAATAACAGCGCAAGAAGCTGCATCTGTCCTTCATTGTACGAGTTATCCTAGAACAAGAGGCCTCCAGGTGAGACTAGAGAAGGAGGCAAGGCAGAGGGGCAAAGAGTAGCAGCAGTTAATATTTCCTCACACAAAGGAAGTGCATGTTTAGAAGAAACCCTTCTGAGGCACTTGAAAAACAGCCCAAAAGCCTCATTAAAACAAGCATTTACAATGCAACGGTCTCGCCTTTGCCAAAGTTAGAGCTATTGGCATTGTAAATGACAACATTTTTATTTATGTGTTGGTTTTTAAAGCAGATAAATAAATGGCATTGTCATTTACAATGTCAATAGCTTAATCTCTCGCAAATGCGAGACCTATTGCATTTGCACCCACACACACACACACACACACACAGAGCCACACACAGAGAGCCACACACACAGAGCCCCCCCACACACAGAGCCCCCACACACACACAGAGCCCGCCCACACACACAGAACCCCCCCCACACACACAGAACCCCCCCACACACAGAGCCCCCACACAGAGTCCATCCACACACACAGACCCCTCCACACACAGAGAACCCCTTCACACACACACACACAGAGCCCACCCACACACACACAGAGCCCACACACACACACACACAGAGCCCTCCCATACACACAGAACCCACCACACACACAGAGCCCCCCCACACACAGAGCCCCCCACACAGACAGAGCCCCTCACACACACACACAGCCCCCCCCACACACAGCCCCCCCACACATACAGAGCACCCCCCACACACATACAGAGCCCCCCCACACACACAGAGCCCCCCCACACACAGAGCCCCCCACACACACACACACTGTTTATCTGTGATTCAGTTCGTACCATCCTAAAATCCGCAAATAGTGACACCACTGTCAAGGGAGGAGGTCTGAAGAGGCAGATGGGTACACGACTGGTCAAAGCCCGGGATTTCATGGGGGACTAACAACCACTATTGCATTTGCACCCACACACACACACAGAGCCACACACAGAGAGCCACACACACACAGAGCCCCCCACACAGAGCCCCCTCCCACACACAGAGCCCCCCCCACACACACAGCCCCCCCACACACAGAGCCCCCCACACACACAGAGACCCCCACACACAGAGCCCTCCCACACACACACACAGAGCACGCCCATACACACAGAGCCCCCCACACAGAGCCCCTTCACACACAGAGCCCCCATACACACAGAGCCCCCATACACACAGAGCCCCCATACACAGAGAGCCCCCCACACACACAGAGCCCCCCACACACACAGATCCCCCACACACACATAGCCCCACACACACACACAGAGCCCCCCCACACACACAGCCCCCCCACACACACAGCCCCCCCCACACACACAGAGCCCCCCCCACACACACAGAGCCCCCCACACACACAGAGCCCCCCACACACACACAGAGCCCCCCACACACACACAGAGCCCCCCCACACACACAGAGCCCCCCCACACACACAGAGCCCCCCACACACAGAGCCCCCCCACACACAGAGCCCCCCCCACACACAGAGCCCCCCCCACACACACTGTTTATCTGTGATTCAGTTCGTACCATCCTAAAATCTGCAAATAGTGACACCACTGTCAAGGGAGGAGGTCTGAAGAGGCAGGTAGGTACACGACTGGTCACGACTGGGGGACTAACAACCATAAGGTTCGTCAGGACTGAGGTACAGAAAGAGGCAGAGAGCACAAGGGGGAGGGGGCAGGTCAGAAGGTGCACCCTTTCCTGCCCGGAAGTCAATCTCGCTCCCAGCTCACCTGCTCAGGGGTATCCTTCTCGCTCACGGTGGCCAGCGGAGTCCTAGGAGACGTCATGTTTGCGGTGGACCCTGAGCGGGTCTCCGGTGCAGGGGTTGCAATATGGACCCTTATTCAATCCCTCATGGCAGTGCCGCCTCCCTCTCACCGTGGCCATCATTGCCTGCCTCTGCGCGCCACTCCCACAGGTGTCCGCGCGCTCGACCTCCACCGTGCGACCAGGCTTGTGCACTGCCCCGCAGCTCGAGCACACGCTCCTGTTGATACTACGGCCACCTCCCAGCCTCCCCAACAGGGCACGGACAGTGGGCGGGCGGGAGGGAGGAGGCACGGACAGTGGGCGGGCGGGAGGGAGGAGGCACGGGCAGTGGGCGGGGGGAGGGAGGAGGCACGGACAGTGGGCGGGCGGGAGGGAGAAGGCACGGAGAACGGGAGGGAGAGCGGGGGATAAACAAGGCCACGGACACTGGGCAGGAGGGAGGAGGCACGGACAGGGGGCAGGCGGGAGGGAAGAGGCATGGACAGTGGGCGGGAGGGAGAAGGCACGGACAACGGGAGGGAGGGCGGGGGATAAACAAGGCACCACAACGGGAAGGAGAGGATAGAGAACATGGACAACAGGGAGGAGGCGGGAACAAATGGATCACTGACAACGGGAGGAGGGCGGGAGGATGGAAAAAGCAGACAATGAGGGGTGTAACTCCTCGGCGAGAGGGAGGGTGTGGGGGGCAGGACTTAAAAAAAGAGACAGAAATGCCCATGAATCGCGTCGTGATGGGGGAAAAGAGTGATTGATAACCATCTCTTCCAATGGCTAGCCTCCATTTAAGGAGCTAGCCAATGGAAGAGAGAGACGGGTTAAAGCCCCTTACTGAAGCTCAAAAGATTTCGCCTGCGCGAACACTGCTGCGCAGTGGACGCCAGGCGAAACCTAAAAATGAGTGAAAAATAGCACACTAGGGTGTAAGTACCTTTACAGCATGGTATTGGGTCTTTTTTTTAAATCTCTCCTAAGATAGTGTATGCTCTGTCTGTTGCAATAGTAGCAAAACTGGGTTTGGGCCCCCAACAGTAAGGCCAGGCCACTGACCTATATTTAAACAAACCAAGCGCCAATACTGGTTTTTGTATTCAAAATACAGTCAATGCAACCATGTGGCAAACCTAAACCACAAAAGCTAAAGACTGCTAGTTCTGTCTGAGTTGATCACTTTTTAATTTTTCTTACTTTGCAACAAAGACATTTTTACAATGCATTTACATTTTATCAATTACAACACATATATCATATTAAAGCATATACTGATCTACAATTCACCATTCAAACTCTCAATCCCTTTCACTCCATTTTCAAACTCCTCAAAAACGTTTTCACACAACTACCACAATCAAACATTCCATTCCAAATTGTCTTTTACTCTTTACAATACAAATAAAGTTGGATTTTTTTGAACTTTTTCTTTAGAACTACGCCATAGAAAAATAGCAAAAATGTTTTATCATTTGTGCTTAATTAAAGCTTAGTAATAACATTCTTATGACTGAAAATGGTCCATGGAATGTATGATTGTGGTAGTTGTGTGAAAACGTTTTTGATGAGTTTGAAATTGGAGTGAAAGAGATTGAGAGTTTGAATGGTGAATTGTAGATCAGTATATGTGTATGTTTTAATATGATATTTGTGTTGTAATTGATAAAATGTAAATTCATTGTAAACATTTTTTGATTTCTTTGTTGCTAAATAAGAAAAATTTAAAAGTGATTAACTCAGACAGAATTAGCAGTCTTTAGCTTTTGTGGTTTAGGTTTGCTACATGGTTGCATTAACTGGATTATGAATACAAAAAACAGTATTGGCGCTTGATTTGTTTAAATAACTGTCTGTTGCAAGACATATTATTTATTACCTTATATAGTGGTCTTAGGACCTGCCCATTGCTTACAATTGGTTGGCTTCATTGTCACTCTTATTTGTTTTCTTCTTATTCGGTAGGTGTGCGGGCTTTTCTTCCATTTCTTGTTTGTTCCCTCTCTGACGCATGAATGCATTACTATGTCCTTCCACTTTCCACGTTTTCTGGCGCTACTTTTGTCTTTTTACTTAAGCACTTTGTGAGATTGCTTATGTTTTCCTGTTGTATCCTTTGTGTGCCACACTCCATGTTTCTCTCCCTCTTGCCCATTTGCTTCTCTTCCCCTACAACCACGCTGACTTCTTGCCCTTGTGCTTTCACCCTGCCAACCTTGCATTGCTCTCTTTTTGTTCATTTCAGAACCCCAACCATGCCCCTGTGTTGCTTCCCTCACCCAGTGTGACGTGTTGCTTATGCCCCTCATCACTGTGTTACTTTCACCTCCATGCCGCTCTTATTAACATTATAGTGCCTAATAAAACATAATTCCTATATTCAATACAGTATTCAAGTGCAAAGCGCTTTTCAAGAAAGATCCAACAGCAATTATAACAGCGGGATCAGCAAGCATATGGAGATAGCAAAAGGCTGATCTTGACCTTCGATAGCACCGGCCTCGGCTTCGAAGCTCAACGTTGGGTCCGACTTATTGTTTCTCAAATTAAGCACTGATTTACTGTCCGCATCCAGGTACTACCTGAGCATTCAAAAAACCTAATGGACACGTTTTTTAGTGTGGAACAAATGATCTAAAATCCAACATGGCACTGAGAATGACTGTCAATAAATTCAAAAGCAGCATGGGAGAGAGACTGGGTGCAACAGAAGTGTGAAATAGTAGTAACGCTGGAGACAAGCATGTGTATAAACATCAGCCAGGAGGGGAATGGGGAGAATGGATGTGAATGTTGGTCCCTGTCGAATTCTTTTTTTTTTTTTTTTTTTGTCTGTCGTGAATATTCAACCTGGCGCAGAAGAGCCCCATGTGTTTTCTCTAAGGGCCCTTGTTGGAAAACCTACGTGTGTAACTATGGTGCCCTGCTGGTGGCAGTGCCCCAGAGATGTCTCGTACTAGAAAACAACCGAGTCCTTCCTGAATGACTGATGACTAGACAATACAGAGTGTTTCGCGTTATGTGTGTGTCTTTTAATAGCTTGCCACGTGAATCTACGTCATTCAAAGGTGCAGGCTGGGCGAACCCACAGAGGGCTTTATAACCTAGGTTTAAATGCGTGACATACCTCTTTGTCAAGATTGCAGAAACCGAAAATGAAAGCCTTTAGGTTAGTTCTAGATGTATGAAACAGAGGCGCTCGATGTGTAAATTACATACATATAATATCCAAATGGGTGTGCAGTAGTGAGCATACACGAACATTCATGGAGGGTTAAATTCGAAATTGTATTTTTTATTTTTCCAAAATCTCGGATTATTTATCGCTGGAATTCTTTATGTAATTCAATGTTTTTTTAATATAATGGGAGACTCTTCTGCATTTTACTTCCCGTACTTTAAACCATTCTCCTTCTTATTACGTTTTACCGTTCCCTTGCCCCAACTTAACCTTAACAATTACTCTCACGTTTTACTTTATCCTTTTGTAATTAGATGTAGCCTGTTGCAAAGTTAGGTCTCGTCTACCTGACTGCTTTTAGCTGTCTGGTGGCTAAAACCTCTTGTGGACCATACTAAAAAATGATAGTGGGTTTGGAGCCACCCATTGCTTACTATTGGGAGGCTTTATCGTTACTCTCTTTTGCTTGCTTCTTATTCAATATCTTTCCCTTCTCTCAGGGCCGGCCTTAGGCATGTGCAAGCTGTGCACCTGCTCAGGGCCACCAATCCTCTGACGATGGATACATATTTGCGTGGCGGCCCCTAGCAGGGATTTGGCGGCCTCCAGCTCTGTTCCACTACCATACACCCTGCCCCCCCCCCTCTTCACTGGCCTTTGCGCTCCGACCTGCCCGGACCCCCTCTTCTGGGGCCCCCTACCTACCTCCCTGCCCAGGGCCGCCATGAGCCTAGAGCCGCCCCTGCGTTCTCTTCCTGTGTTTGTCCCTGACCTGGGCACACATTCTTTACCATCCTTTTAATTGGCTGACTTGTGTCCTCCCACTGCTCACATTTAAAGTATAATGTTTTGCTTTCTTGTTAAGCACTTAATGAGAATGCATTTGTTTTCTTACTCTCTCTTGTATGCTGCTTAACTACTTCAAACAGCCACCTTGCCCGTTTCATCCAATTCAACCCGCCACAGTTGCTAGCCTACTCTTTGAAATTCTTCAAATAGATTAACTTTCGTGTTCCTGTTTATCCTCCTTTGCACAACATCGACAAAAACAATTTGCATAGCCAATCGTCTAGAAGGTAAGATCGGTTTTCTTTACCAATAGTTGTTTATCCAATGTTTTGGTCTTCCATTTTTGCTCGAACTTTTTCTATCCCAAAGTTTTTTTCTGAAATGAACATGTCACCGATAGTCGGTGTCTCCTTCAACTATTAACATTTTGAGTATTCACAAATGATTAGAGATGCACTAGACTAGTGTATCCAGTGAGCGTACAAATGGGCCTGGAGCACGTTGCACAGAAAGCGCAGTGTAAATCATCAGTCTGTGCAGACATTTAAACGGAACAAATACGTTTTAAATTCGTTTATTTTTCAAAATGTGTTCAAGCGTAATCTTAGTGTTTGATACTAAGGCAGACGTACATGAATACCCTACTGCTGCACACAAGTTTAAACAATGCTGTGATGTCATCTGGGTCAAACAGCATGTAATGCTATGGCAGCTTTCCCTATGCTAAGACAGGCAACAGGTAGAACTGACTATAAACTAATGGTTATAGATGCTTCTGTGGAAGAGCAGGATTAGGGCACATGTTGGGTTTTGAGGCACTAGTACATGCGCCCCCTGGCAACAACATGAGAAAAATGTACACTTCATTCCTGTGTAAGAGTTTTGGTGGTGCGAGCAGTATGCCACCAGCGCTTCCCACACCGAGACTTACCACCGCCCGCCCGCCCACCCACCAGATTACACGTTTTTGGCAGTCTGGTGACGTGGCGGGCGGCGGTGCTATTTAAAAGGCTCATTGTGAGCCTAAAACAGCACTACCGCGGGACCACCAGTGGGTGTTCCTGAACATGAAGAAATGCATCATGTATTTCTTCCTGTGCAGGAACTGGGAGTGCTGAAATACAGGGGGGGGGGGGGGGTACAGCATGCTCCTGCACAGGGGCAAGAGGGGCCTTTTCCTCACCGCCAGCATTTTCATGGAGGAAGAACCTCCATGACAGCGCTGGCAGTGAGGAAAGTCGTAATGCGCTTGGCGGTGCCTTAGGGCACTACTAAGCATATTGCGTCCATCAGAATGTCACTGGACCGCCAGGAAAGTCGTTTCACTGGCGGCTGCTGAGGTGCAATCGCAGTTAAATCACTGAAGTCCTAATAGTAATAGTGCAGTTGGCCCGCCACCGCCGTGCCCCCAGGATTCTGGTGGTCCTCGGACCACCAGACTCTTAATTAAGGCCTAAGTGGCTAAAGGTATTGGATGATGGTGAAAACTTTGAACAATAAATGTCTTATCTCAGGGCAGAGGAGTCAGTATTAGCTGAAATACAGGCAGCATATCAGACCGACCCAGCTGCTGCTGCTCGGGAGTGGGCCATACCTACACGCATAAGTGACACATGGGATATCAGTATCCGCAGCGGTTGCACAGAGAGGTGGACCGGTCCGGACGCCTCCTAGCATGGATTCTCTGGAGAGAGCAGGTCTCTACCCTGACCACTGCCATGCGCACATTGACGGTAGAGTTGATGCACACCATGGCTGCAATCCTGGAGGTGTTCCAGTGACACCTGCAGACAGTATATGCAGCAGACCCGGCAGTCTGGGAGAACCAATGCGTACCATTTCTGCAGATACTGACTCTGACTCCCCTCCTCTGATTGGCCTCTGAAGAGCTGGGCACACAGCTGTCCCTGGACGAAATACAGGACACATTACTGATGCTCCCGCGGGCCAAGGCCCCTGGAGGAGATCAATTCCCACCTGAGTTCTATTGGGCGTACTCTGCCACTGTGACACAGGCATTACTGCAGGTTTATAGGGAGCCCTTTGACTATCGAATCTTACCCCCCACTCTGAGACAGGGAGAAATCTGTATGATCTTGAAACTGGGAGGGGACAGCTTGGGTCGGCTTCTTATTGTCCACTTACTATGATTAACACAGATGCTAAAATGCTATGTAAACTGTTGGCTACCCACTTAGGCCTGCACATGCCTCACTTGATACACGAGAACCAGTGTGGCTTCATACATGGTCGCTACACTGGCATGAACCTGCGTCGGTTAACTCATATCATGCATGAGGTGAAACATCATGATGAGGAGCTTGCCCTGGTGTCAATATAGAAAAGAAAGTGGGATTAGTTCTGCCGATGGGTCAAAATATTGCATACAGAGCCACGTGCACGCTTTCTCGCCTGCTCTTTGCCCTAGCCATCGAGCCTCTGGCAGTGCGAATATGAGGGGAGATGGGGCAGTGGGGGATACAGGTAGGAGAAATAACCCACGTGATCTCCCTATATGTGGATGACGCCATCTTTTATATAGCCTCTCCCCGTTTAGCACTGCCTAGGCTCCTGCAGCATCTTGAGGAGTTTGGGAAGATCTGTGGTTTGCGACTTAGTCGATGCAAATGCTTGATCTTCACACTGGCAGGCATGGCCACACTGCCTCTGGAGCGTCTCCCCGATCTTGGGATAAGGTGGGAGTGGGCTCATTTTCGGTACCTTGGCGTCCAGGTAGCACTTGTCAACACTCAGCTGATACACCTTAATGTAGATGGGGTCATAGATGTGCGGCAACGTTCTGCGACCTTCTGGAACTCACTGCCACTCTATTTTATGGGCAGGCTGGCAGTGTCCAAAATGGTGGTGCTGCCTCACTACTTTTATGTGCTACAAAACTCATCATGTCCGGTTTCCAGTTGGGTCTTTAAGCAGCTGAACTCTGTGCTCGTCTCTTTATTATGGGCGAGGTGGTGCAGTAGAGTGGCACTGAGCACACTGACACGTCGGTATGAAGAGGGGGGACTAGAGGCTCCAAGGCTGGACCTATATAAGTTTGTGGTGCAGCTACAGCATGCGTCCTGTTACAGGACAGAGACAATTGGGAAAATCGACTACCGGCAGGTTGAGTACACCCGGACACATTCCCGGTTGCATTGATGTAGGGCAGAGGGGTCTCCGATGATTTGCCCTATATAGTATGCCAAACCGTAAATATTTGGCAACAATACATGAAGAAGATACTGGGACATGCCCCCGTTACACAGATCACTCCCTATATGGATACTTGCCCCTGTGAGGGAAATTAGCTTACATACATTCTTCCAGATGTGGAGAGAGGGAGGGTGCAACGTCTTGGCAGATCTCTACCCAAATGAAGCATTCATTACATATGAGCAGGCCTGCAGTGACTTTGTATTAGGACAGAGGAACTACCTACACTACACCGGCCTAATAGAAATTGGTAAGATAACCTGGCCCATGTACCCTAACATTCTGCAAATGACCCATACACTGGATATACTGCTCACATGCGGTTTGAGCTCAGGCTGATTTCCCTCCTGTATAAAGCCATGAGGATGGACTTGATTGGCCCTCCTCCTCAGGCAAAAGCAGCCTGGAATGTGGATTTAGATGGGCAACTGGATGACAAGACTTGGGCAACCATAAGCACTCTTACACACACAGTATCCTGTAATGCTCAATTCAAACTGTTTCATTATAATTTTTTTCACTGCACCTATCTTACACTGATGAGCCTACAGCGCATCTCTCTAACCCAAGCTGACACGTTCCCTAGATGCGAAGCAGAGGAGGTGGATTTCTTACATTTAGTATGGAGATGCCCTGGGGCAAAACAGTTTTGGCCTCAGGTGGTGGCTAGGGTGCGGGAAAGTACTGGACTCCGCATTAAGGGGGAGCCATTGGGAATGTGCAAGAGTGGACTTAAGCAGAAGCGAATGGGAACACATCTGGGGGGGATAGCAATGAGAACGGGGAGCAGTAAATAAGTGTAAGACAGTTGGAAGACCTACCCTTGTTTTCATTGTCAAATGCACTATTACTCACTACCTCATTGTTACCCGTATTATGTCTATGTGGGATGGAATCCCTCAGCGTCGCGGATACTGTGCATCTACTACCTGTACCTGAATGATTACTGCAATGTTTGTTAAAAACAAAAATAAAAGTTGTAAAAAAACAAACAAACTATAATTGTCTTGGAAAGTGCTCTTTCTTTCAAAACACAAACCTTTAAGGAAAAGTGAAAGTGTAGATTTGTGCCATGCTAAACGGTTTGACACACCCCAAATGCTGTGATTGCATCTTCGGGGCAACTGGTGCACAGCATGTCCAGTTTGAGGAAAGATGATGCCATGGTTATTCACTTCCTTATTAAGACTGAAACCTAAATTCTTGAGGTTGGTATCTAGTTCCAAGCTGCAGTAGTCCGCGGTGAAGACCTTGACCTTCAACAGCACCATGTACATTTTTATGGTTTATGCTTTTGGGGCTGCTATTGGATGTCATTGCAAAATGGTTTGGGGGCCGACGCAGTACAGGATTTTTGTGAATTAGGCTGAGAGTCTTGAATTGAATACATTGTTTTACAGGCAGCCAGTGCAGGCGACGAAGGATCGGGGATGTGTGGCATTGTTTGGGAAGTGCGAACAGGATGCGGGCAGCGGCGTTCTGAGCTCTTTGTAGCCTATTTGTCACTGTCAAGTTGGAGCCAAGCATAAGAGCATTGCAGTAGTCTAGGTGGGATAAGACCAGGGCCTGGACTATGATCTGACGGGTGGGAGGCTCAAAGAAGCCGAGGATGGGCTTAAGGGAGCGTAGGCGGCCATAGCAAGTGCCTGCCACTTTTTTTGCATGGGACTCTAGGGCAAGTGAGTTGTCCAAAATCACACCCAAATTTTTGACTTCCTTCTTAGGAATGGGAGGCAGTCCCAGTGTAGGGGGCCACCAAAGCTTGTCCCATTTCTGTGCATCACTGTCAATTAGGAGTACCTCGGTTTTGGATGAATTCAGCTGGAGACAGTTCTTTGACAACCAGCTTGAAATGGCCAAGATATCTTCTTGGAATTTGGCTTGGTCCGCCACAGTGTCATTTGAGAAGGTGAAGATAAGTTGCGTGTCGTCTGCGTACGATATTAATTTGATCTCACGTTCCCGAGCCAGCATGGCCAGGGGGCGGGCATACACGTTAAACAGTGTGGGGCTGAGCGCAGATCCCTGCGGAACCCCGCAACCAAGACGGAGCCTGCTGGACGAGTACGGCGGAGCATGAACCTGGAAGGAACGATCGGATAGAAATGACACAAACAAATCCAGAGCTCTATCCCCGACTCCGATCTCCCAAAGTCTCCCGAGTAAGATCCAGTGGGAGACCGTGTTGAACGCGGCACTCAAATCCAGCAGGACCAAAATCGAGGTATTACCCTGGTCCTGTGCCGCCCTAAGATGTTCCGTGACAGCCAATAAAGCCGACTCCGTGCTATGTTTAGCGCAGAATCCGTTTTGAGACTCGTCCAGAATCCCATTGGACTCCAGGTAGCTGGTCAAGATGGAATTCACATGTGCTTCCGCCACCTTAGCAAGGTACGGAAGTAAAGAGATAGGTCTAAAGCTATCTGGCCTGGAGGGGTCCAAAGTGTTTTTTTTTAACAAGGGGACTACTTTGGCATGTTTCCAAGATTTGGGGATTGAGGCTGACTGAAATGAACTGTTGATCAACTCCCGCCCCTCCCGCAGAATGGAGTCCTGGAATAGTCTAAACATTTCAGGTTTGACAGGATCTTCCGGAGATCCAGACTTTACTTTTAAAACCAGAAGATCCATGTCTGCCTGCGCAATAAGTGGGAGGGCTTGAAGTTAGTATGGGAGAACTGGTGAGCCTATGGCGGGGCTAGAGGTCGTAGTGGGTCCGTCTGGATATAGAGAGTTATAGATCCCTTTGACTTTATCGACAAAGAAACAGACTAGTTCTTCGCACTGCGAGTCGGATACTATCATGCTACTTGTTTCCTCTGAAGTTTTGGTCATATCCTTCACTAGAGTGAAAATGGTTTTAGAGCGATTAGTACTGGAATTGATCAAGTCAGTATAATAGCAGGCTTTGGTCTTTTTTATAAGTCTGTGATAGGCTTTGGTGGCGACTCTGAAGTTGGTTTTAGCTAGGGGATCATATGATCGCCTCCAGATATGCTCGAGTAACTTGCATTGGTTTTTTTTCAATTGCAAGTGCCTCAGAGTACCATGGATGGGACTGCTCGCGCTTGGGCCTCAACCTTTTCTTAGGAATGAGGTGATCCAGTGACTTATTGATCCACTCCCTATATGCTGCGTCAGCCTCCTCCATGTTACCAGGCCAAACTGGGCGGGAAGTTTTCAGTCTGGCCTCAAACAGGGCGCCATCTAATTTGTTCCAGGGACGCCTCCAAAGAGGGGGGGGGGAGCTTTTCCCTAAAACTAGCTGGGATCTTGATCGAGATGTGGATCGGGAAATGGTCGGTCCAGCTGAGGGGACTAGGGGTAGAGGTTGTAATTCCCTGCATGTTTGTGAACATCGGGTCTAACAGGTGGCCTGACAGATGAGAGGGCCTATCAACCAGCTGATTGAGCTGGCAGGCCTCCAGGTCACCCAGAAACTTTAGTATAGTAGGGGAATCACGACGCTCAAGATGGAGATTGAGGACCCCTAGTATGCTAAAGTTTGCTGACTGTAAGGCTAACGCCGAGATGGTCAAGACCAGTGACTCCTGGAAAGCGCTCGGAGACCCGGGGCGGTATATCAGGAGCCCCATAAAGGTGAAGATGTCGGAGATCCTTATCTTAAATAGCGCACATTCACAATTGACTATGTTTGTGGGGGAGAGGGTACAGGAATAGTTAGATTTGAAGATCACCGCTAATCCAGCCCCCCTTCCTTTAGGTCTGTTCTGAGTACGTATGAAATAGCCAGGGGGAAGGGCCAAGGCTAAAATAGCAGAGGAGTCATTGGTTAGCCACGTTTCCGTCTGAAATAAGAGATCGGGGGAACGATCTATGAGGAGTTCGTGGACATCATTGTGATGTTTAACTAAGGACCTGCAATTCAGGCTCAGTATGCTTAAATTTGTGGTATTTTTTGCCACTGAGGCTATGGGCGATGGGGGTAAAAAAGCATCTGTGGCCTTAAAGCCGCACTGGTCACACTGTGCACAGAAAGAGCCAGGGTGCCACAGATGGGCCGTACAGGCTGCCTGACACCGAAGAGCAATCTGCTCCTCCCGAGCATATGGGGCCATTCGATTACCTGTCACCCAGGGGTCCTAGCGACTAGTGACGGACCAGCGTGGACGGGCGCAGACGGGCTCGCCTTTGGCGACTCACCGGCGGTCCGCTGTGCACGTCCGCTGCGCGGGAGAAGGTGGTGCTGCCTAAAAAGGCACTGGTCCCGTCTCTGGCGAAAGTGTAACGCCCTCAGGGGCTGGGCCAAAGGTCAGGAACGCCCTCCACACAAGCGGCACAAGCCGCGGTGGAACGGGGCGGCGACCGAGTGAGATACACAGTAAGTTTTTACAGTTTAAACACTTTTAAAACACAACACACTAAAAGAGCAGTTTCGTGATTTAAAAATAATCAGTAAAAGCAAAAAAGCACACAATCAACGCTACGGCGCCTAGCACATCGGCGCATCCGATGCGCAGGAGAAGGTGGTGCTGCCTAAAAAGGCACCGGTCCCGCCTCTGGCGGAAGTGTAACGCCCTCAGGGGCCGGGCCAAAGGTCAGGAACGCCCTCCACACAAGCAGCACAAGCCGTGGTGGAACGGGGCGGCGACCGAGTGAGATACACAGTAAGTTTGAATATACCTTAAAAATGAAAAATATATGCCACCCAAGATATTCTTATAGCTTTGTGTGGCAGGTATTAGTGATTTTAATGTATACGTAATTATTAAACAACTGTTGTGCTCCTCACAAAATTAGATAAACAGCCCCACCATGTAGGAGACTGTTAGACTGTTATTAGAACCAGTGCTAACAATAAAGTGCCGGGGCTGAGCACCAGAAACCACTGGCTCAAATTAAGCAATGCAATATTTATCTTTTGGATGTGCAGGCAGAGTCTTTATGCTGATAGAGTTGAGACACCCAGAGTACAAGACAATGTTGTTTTGTGGGGTGTTCACACTGTCATCTATATCTTTGGAGATGGTTGTGGTTACTAACCACAAAACAAAACACCTTTGCTCTTGCTCTTGATCACCAACCACGTTTCTGTCAAGCATGTCTCACACTTAAAGCACTTGCCATAATAAGCGCTAAGCTGTCCCACGCAAACAAAAGGTTTCCAGTGAATGGGAACAAGCTGGCCTTTCTCTGAGCTCTGTACAGGAGAATGGTGGAACTGGTGTACGTGGTCTATCAAGGCGTATTAAAGTCAAATGTGCTTCTTAGGGGAACATTCTGATTTCAGATAATGGACGGCTATGTGTAAGAACTGGTCTTAATATTAATCTGATGCTAAGTTGTAGGGGAAACAATTCATACCCTATTTGTACATCTGTCAGAGGAAGTAAACTTTGTGGAAAGATAGTGGCATATTTCTGCCACTACCAAATAAACGTTATTTATTGGTAGACGTTGACTGTTTATCATTGTCTCTGCAAGTAAGATTTATGTCTCCACTATGGCTGAGGCAGCAATTCTGAAACCTGGACAGCTCATGGGATCTCCAAGTTTTCCACTGGAGATTCAGAATTGGCAATAGGCATCCATTCCAGGGCACACCGTTCTTGAAGTATGTGGCTTTGCTGCAATTTCATCCCATAAAATCACTCTGCGGCTGATTTAGATCTAAGTGGATAGGTTACTCCATCACAACGGTGACCGATATCCTGTCCGAAGAAATATAAATCCCATTATATCCTATGAGATTTATATTTCGGCGGCTGGGATATTCGACACCTATGTGACGGAGTAACCTGTCTGCCAAGATCTAACTCAGGCCCTCTGTTTTGGGGGGGAGCCAACGTGGATATTGCGCAATTCATTGCACTGTCTCTGAGAGACACCAGGGCAAGCGCATGGTAACACTCCGGTTTCTCTGCAGCAATAAACAACTTTGCATTCAGCTACCAATTTTTCCCAAAGCATCGTGTTTTCTGTGAGTGGCTCATTATGTACCTATTCCACTGCATTTATTGTTGGTTGGAGACTCCATATTTCAGGCTGCTGTCTTAGGAGATGACAAAAGGAACAACAACCACATGACCAAGAAGAGTTGAGTCATACCCATAGCCTTAGATGTAGAGAACAATATCTTTGAGAGCAATATTTCCCTCCAGTCAAACTTACCCTGAACTTCAGGACCGAACCAATGTAGGTTGTGCATCACAAATGAAGTTTAAGGATCCCAAGAATGAGTTAAATCTCAGATAAATCAATCTGACATTAAGAAACCCAGAGTTTCTGGCTGCTTGAACACCCAGTTATGAGACTGTCCTTCAGTCGGGTAGAGTTAGACTCAGTTGATGGATTCCACCAACACACACCAAGATCTGCAAAAGTGAATGATCAATCAAGGAGGTTATTTTTCCTGACATCATCTCTGATCACTTTCGCTTGTTCTCAAGTTCATCTGTGTGAAAGTAGCGGATTTAAATTTAGGGCATATTTATGTTCCTTTGAACCTCATCTACATTTTCTCTGGGGATTTATTTACTTAATCCAAAGCCCGGTTGTGTAAGAAGAAGGATGAGACCTAAGATCTCAGGGAGTACCTATGTACATGTCTCATTGTGTTGACCATGCTCACTTTAATAATCACAAGTACCATAACTCTTAGAGACAAAGCAATATGATGAGATCTGTGATGTTGCGAATCGTTGGCGTCAGAGAGTGGTAGTCGGGATGAAGTTGATGTCCTCCACACAGGTATGCAAATCAATACATGTCCAATAGTGTGCGACTTGTTGCAAAGTACACTAGGATGTGCCTGTTCAGATGTACCAAAACCTTTCAATTCACCGTAAATAAGGATGATTACATTATATACAGAAATTACAAGAAATCTTTCCAGCCTAGTCAACATTTCATAGTTTCCTTGTTGGTTATTTTATTTAAATCCCCCTCCCAAAAAAGCTCATTTGTATTTTATTGATCTGTTTTTCTTTTTCTCTAGAACTTTAAAAGGAGAAACACATTATTGTAAATTAAAAGCGGAGGTTTAATTTCCATTGATAATGTGCAAATTACTCAGCTCCACCCCCCCTGCTGCCCTGCCTGTTCTCCTCCCTGTGTAAAACATATTTTTATCTGGAGATTTCACCATAGAAACGAGGCACACGCAGAAGCAGGGGGTGTTCATGTTTTCAATGGAATTAAACTGCTTTTCATTTTTAGCTCTTAACTAATGCAGGATGGATGGGAGGAAATGATACACACTGGCAGAGCCGCAGCTGTATTTACAGCAAATGTATCAGAAGATAATCTCGCCCCTTTTATATTTATTTATTTATTCATTTCATAAAAGGATAGCTAATTATGAAATGGGATGGTAATTGTAAAATGGCGACATTTCTCTGTGATATTATGGGCGGATCCTGCATGGATGTTTCATATGTATCTAATTTGTAGGTTTTGCTCGAGCCTTTTAGCTCTGTGAAGTTCGGCTAATGCATCAGAGCACACACAAATGCTTATGTTTACCAAGTGTATGGCAGGGACAGACAGCAACATACAGTTGCAGAGGGCCAACTGGCTAATGTGCAACATTTGACTGGACGACCAGGGATTTTTCCTTCTCTAAAAGTCCTTCATTTTGAATGAGCAGACAACATGGAAGCCTCAAATGCCACCCTATCTACTGTGATTGCTTTAATCAGACATTGAGCCTCTTAGAGAATCGCAAGCTGCCATGGAATTCTTGCAGGGATGGAGAAGGCATCTCCTTTAGGTCTATAATAGAGTTTATTTGCTCCAAAGGGGTGCGAAAGAAGCTATCAGTGGTGCAGCTGGTGTAGTAGCACCAGGGCACAAAGAGTTCAGTGCCCAGACCTCCCAGCATTGGCTGCAGTTAAGGAAAGTGAAGAGATGTTGGCAAAAAAACAAGCTAGCATGGTGAAATACAGCTAGCAAAGAGGAGGAGGGATTAGTGACACAAGGAGGAATGGAAGTGTACAGGAGACAGATGGAGATTGGAGGGACAGTGGAGGTGATGGCAGATCTTAGAGCAGAGGGGAAGGCAAGGAATGGGAGAGAAACGACAGAATAGGAAAAGGAAAGATGGTAAGAGGGAGAAGAGCGGAAAGATATTGAAAAGAACTGGGAAAGGTATAAAGTAACAAGGTACAGATGTAGAGTGAGAGGGAGCGAGTGGAGTTACACTAGAAAGGACAGATTGTAAGAGGATGTTGTAATAGACATCAACCCCTGTCCTGAATGCCCCAACTGTATTGATGTCTGGATCTGTAATGCTGATTTTTGTTGTCATAGGCAAACACGGATCATCATGTGTGTGCACCATGACATAGAACTGTCTCACGGATTGTGGTCTTGTTTGACCGGGAGAGGTGCCTAAAGCACTGTCCTCATACTGGTAAAAGGCTACTGCCTTTATCAGAAGTTAGGTACATGAGCGCATGGTGGCAGCATACTGTGTAGTGATCAGTAGGAGTGAACACTTCCTTTTTACCTGTGTCACGGAGTGAGGCCTACAGAATCCCTCATCTAAGCTCCACTGCTATGTTCTTAGCTCACTCTTGTGCCATTAGTGGTGTACATGTGCTGGATGTATGTGTGCCTGTGAATGATACAATATAGGGCGAATGTAATACTGTGCAGTGTGTGTATGTTATATGCATGCATAAGGTGTATGTGTGCCTGTGAGTGGTACAAACTTGAAAAATGTAGTGCTATGCAGTGTGTGTATTGTATACGTATGTGCTGGGTGTATGTCTGCTTGTGAATGGTACAATACATGAACGATGTAGTGCAGTGTGTGCATGGTGTATGTATGTGCAGAGTGTATGTCTGCCTGTGAATGGTACAGTACATGGCTGACTCTGGATTCCATTTTGGGAGACCCATGGTGGAATGGTAAAACATGAGTAGGTAGAGGAGTCCCCCCAGACAGACTGGTGTGTTGCTGCATTTCTGTAAGCTGGGTGGGATACACTGGGCGTAGAGAAAGCCAGGGTTCCACAGTGCACATTAAAGGGTGCTCTTTGATTCAGGGAGAGGGCACAAGGAAGGGGCCTGGGACCATCTCATGAATGAGATGGGGATGATAAGAGAATCATAAAGTGTAGGGCTGAGGTACACATATCACTGCGGCTCGTCCTCACACTCATCTGGCGTTGGCGGGAGCAAGGTCCATTGGGGAATCCCGTCAAATGGATTCTCCTAGTGAGGTGTGAAGAGATGGCTGCTGAACCGATTGGGTTGTTGCCCATGTGCAGGGGAAGCCTGTGACCCTCGAATGCCAGAGGAGGGCTGCAGGGATCATAGCTGTTCCAAACGGGTCATTGCCCATGTGAAGTGAGGAACCAGCAAACCTGTATGTCAAGAGGAGCTGCTTTGAGGAGATCACCATGCTGGGAGGGCTGTAGCCCTTGTGCGGTGGTGAGTCGGTGACCTTGCATGCAACAAGGAGCCATCGTTAGGGATTCTGTTGTGCCAATCAGGTCAGAGCCCTTGTGCATTGTAGAGACATGACCATGTATGCCAGAGAGGGCCATCTGGACCAAACAAGAAGTGTGACTTGGTCATGATCATCAAAGGAAGAAAGACGCCACGGCGGGGACCCTATAGACCTGCACTGCAACATAGGACCAGTGTCAGGAACTTTACACTACTTCACTCGCACTCATCCTGAGAAGGACCAAAGAACTTTCCCAGCTTGGAGGAGCCACTAAGAGCCTCCTGCCAAGTTCTGCCACTTGGGCTGTGTGCAGAAACTTTACAGGAGACCGCTCCTGTGCCCACAGTGGGGCTTGCTCAGAGAATCCGGTTGCTACAATCATGCAGGTGCAGGAAAGACTAATTTTGGGTCGGTCTTCCCCATGGAACTTGCTTGGAAGGTAGCCCTTCGGCACTGTAACACGTTGTGGAGTAAATACAGAGTTGAGGTGGGACTCTGGAGACTTAGACTATAGTAAGGCTTCACCTGAATGCCGCCAATAGGGAATGGGGAATACTACTATTGCTAGAGCTAGGAGGGAGTGGGAGTCAGGGAACCACCTAAAGAAACACTAAAGCCCTGACCTTAGAGGGCTGTGGAAGTTTTTCATAAAAGCAAGCATTTGGCTGCACTATCAAACTACACTATTACTGAGAGTCAAGTGCTGAAGAGGTACTTGGCACAGTTGCTCAGTATCCATAGTAGGTCAGTCACCGGGATATCAGGATAAAACGAAGAGAAAGATGTCGGAGAGAAAAGATAAAACTGATTTAAGAGAGGGAGCAACTCATGAGATTGGTGGTGAGGCAGATTGGTGAAAAAGAGACTGTATACAGGGGAAGACAAGGATGAGAGGCAAACAAATGAGAAAGACAATGCTTAGACATAAAAAGAGGAGGAGAGAGGTCAGACAAGGATGATAAGAGACGGTCCAGAAATAGCTGTTGGGGTAGAGAAGAGACAGCTAACAGAAAGGAGAGATTGGTGAGAGACAAGTGAGAATGAAACAGTTCAAAGATACAGAGCAGGAGAGTAGGAGACGGGTATAAAAGAAGCAATAAAGAGAGACTGGTATGATAGAACTTGGAGAGCAAAAGAGAGAGGAATACAGGTGAGGAAGACAGAGGGATAGTGAGGCAAACAGAATAAAAAATAATAGCTGAAAGGTGGGGAAGTAGTAATTATGGACATTGATTAGGGGTTGCTGTGGCTCTTAGTTAAGAATACTGGCTAGGCCTTTGTTACTCCTGCCACTGCTGGCAGGGTAAGGCCAGACATGAATCTCTTGCTCACTTTGCCACTGGATTCAAGCTAGCCAGGTTGAGGAGGGGTTTTACCCTGAAACAGGTCCCAAGATGCTTGTTTCTGGTCCAGTGAACACCTGGCTTGGCAGTTCGGGCTGGACTGTTCCCATGAAAAACAGGGTCAAGACTGATTTGCATATGGCTGAGTATGAACAGGGATGGCAAAGTGAGCTAAAGAATGATGATGGATTCAGCCCAGATCTGTGACTGGGGGTGAGAGTCTGAAAATTTTCAGTGCTCCATCCATCATCTCCTTGTGTTTGCTTTGTTCGCCATAAGCTGGCAGGGTATGCCCAGACGTGGGTCCCTTGCTCACTTTGCCACTGGACATTCAAACTAGCCTGGTGGATGAGGGGTGTTACCCCAAAACAGGCCCCACAATGCTTATTTCTGGTCCAGTGAAGACCTGGCATTTCGGGCTCGACTGTTGTCCAGTGAAGACCTGGCATTTCAGGCTCGACTGTTCTCATGAGGAACACGGTCAAGACTGATTTGCATATGGCTGGGTCTGAACTGGGCTGGCGAAGTGAGCTGAAGAACGATGATGGATTTAACCCAGATCTAATAGTGGGGGTGAGTGTCTGAAAAGTTTCAGCACTCTGTCCACCATTGCCTTGTGTTTGCCCTGGTTGGCAGGGTATACCCAGACGTGGGTCCCTTGATCACTTTGCCACTGGATTCAAGCTAGCCAGGCTGATGAGGGATCTTACCGGGAAACCTGTCCCAGAATGCTTGTTTCCGGTCCAGTGAAGACCTGGCTTGGCAGTTCTGGCTGGACCTTTCCCAAGAGGAACAGGATCAAGACTGAGTTGCATATGGCTGGTTCTGAACTGGTGCAGCGAAGTGAGCTAAAGTACGATGAAGGATTTAACCCAGATCTAATAGTGACTGGGGGTGAGTGTTTGAAAAGTGTCAGCGCACGTCCATCATCTCCTTGTGTTTGCACTGCTTTAAGCTAACCCTGGCCTCTGAAATGGCACAATCAGTGGCAAGAATACAGGGGCAATTGCCCTTGTAGGCATCGTTGTTCTACCCTTCTTGTTTTATAGCCATCTTTTGTCATATTAATATTGAATGATAGTTTGCTACTCACTGTTAGTGTAATAAAAAAGGAGCCTTAGAAACTACAACGAACATTCAACGATAGCTGAGGTACTTTAAATAAAATGCTTTTAATTGTGTGTTGTATCCTTGTGTGCAGGTGAGTGTGTTGTGAGTGTTTGTATGTGTGAGAAACTGTTCGCGAGAGTGAAAGTGAGTGTGAATGAGTGAGAATGAATAAGAATAAGTGTAAAGCATGTTAGAGGGAGGGAATGTGATTGAAAATGAATGTGAGCGAGAATCAGTGAGGGTGAGTGAGAGAGTGCGAATGTAACTGTGTGTAAGAATGACTGTCAGTGAGTGAGAATAGGTGAAAATGAGTGAATGAAAGGAAGTATGAGTTAGAGTGAAGGAGAATATGAGTGAGAGTGGGTGCATGAATGAGTGAGAATGAATGACTCCACTCGACTGAGAATACGTGAGAAAGTGAGAAAAAAGTGTGAATGAGAGTAAGAGTGAGTGAAAGATTGTGAATGAGAATTTATGACTGAATCGGAGTGAGAGTGAGTGCAAATCAGGGAGAATGAGAAAGAGACAGTGATTTTGAGAGTGAGTGAGAATGAGTGAGTTTGAGGGAAAATGAGTGAATGTAAGTGAGCGTGGGAGAGAATTTGGTGTTATGCTTGCAAATCTGCAGATGGCCGTGGCATACTGAATGAAATTCTTGGTTTATAGAGGCACCCACAGCAAGGTTTTGGTGCTGGCATACAAGAGACAATTATTAGCGTGACAGACAACTGTGACAAAATACTGTCACTACTATACTAAAGGCAATACTTGGTGTAAAGGGAAAACTATGGGAACATTCTGGTACACTAGAGAAAATTCTTGGCATAAGAGGCACCAAAGCAAAATGCTGGCAGTGACATATTCGGGGTAATTCTTTACATAATGGAGGACAGCTGGGACATATTGAGGGAGGAACCGAAAATGCTGGCTCTGACACCCTGGAGGTAAATTTTGACATAAGGGTCATCCACAGTATATGGGCAGCACTGACATATTGTATGTAATGTTTGGCCTAAGGTGGTTCCCATGGTTTTGGGGGTGCTTCCAAGACCAAGTACACACTTTTAGGTTTGCCATTAGCCAATACCTTTTGATTTTACTAAAATGATATGCATAATATGCTTTCTTTAAAAGATGCTTTCATCCACCTCTTTCATCAATTGGCCTGTTGTTGTGTCATACACATTTTGCTTTCGCCCACTACAGCATACAGCATGGGGCATTGGGTAATACTACTTCAGCAATTGATTGACTTCACTTTGAGTAACTGCATTTTGCTGTTTCCCAAGTAACACATCTGCACACTTGATAGCTTCCTTCTGTGCCAGTGTTTTTGTTTTTACTTTATAATTACTTTAGTATCAACTTTGTATTTAGAGCCTAAGGTGAAAACAGGATGGTTTATACCAGATATGAGCACAGGCCATATTCCATGGGTCATAAGTTCCTGTTTCCTGCCAATATTGTTGTATATTCCTTTTGCAATGCCCTTTGTTTATATGAGTGCTGGTGTGTTACAGCATAACCAATTGTGTCCATGTAGAACCGTTCTGCATTAAGTTATACTCTTGTTAATATGTACACAATAACCGAAACCTTCAATAAAATATATGTAAACTCAAAAGTGGAGTATTCTTCAGAACAAGTTTATTTTGTACTCAGTTTAACCAATGGTTCTTTAATAAACTTTGTCCAGGAAGAAAAAGAAATTTGCAGCACTTGTAGCACTTTTTAGGTTTTGCCTAGCGATGCGCACGAAGTGCGCATGCGCTAAAAAACCTTATGAGTTAGAGTGTGGAAGAGGGACCCGCCCCACTCTCCCATTGGCTAGCTCCATTAATGGAGGCTAGCCATTGGGAGACGGCTCTGTCCGTCAATCCCGGACCAGATTCGGGGGCGTTCCCGAGAATTTTTCGCTTTTGGCGACGTCACGCTACGTCAGCCAAAAGCCCTCGGGAACGCCCCCGAATCTGGTCCGGCATTGAGCCGGCACCCGCCTTCCTGCTCGGGACGGGGAGTTTCGTGAAAAACACCCCGAGCGCTTCATAGCGCTTTTCTGCCCTAGCGAGTGCTCACCTCGCTTTTTTGTAATTAAATTGTCCCCTGGCAGGCGCCCAGGGACCTTGCCGCTATTGTTTATTTTCACCTCGAGGGAGCCCACCCCTCGGTGAATTCACTCCCCGCCTGCAGTAGCTGAGACGGGCCGCTGCGCTGCCCGCGACGACCCGGAAGCTGAGGGGGCGACCCGGAAGTCCCGCCCCCCCAGGGCGGACAAGGAGAAGCAGCTGCACCCACCGGCAGGGCTCCATGGTGGAAGAGGAGCCCCGCCGCCGCCCGTGAGAGCACCCGGCCCCAAGAAGCGGGACCGGGTGAGGAAGAGCTGCAGCAAAGTCCCGCGCCCCCAGCGCGGACAAGGAGAAGCAGCTGCACCCACCGGCAGGGCTCCATGGTGGAAGAGGAGCCCCGCCGCCGCCCGTAAGAGCACCCGGCCCCAAGAAGCGGGACCGGGTGAGGAAGAGCTGCAGCGTCCAAGTACCAGTGAGTGCGGCCGCAGAGAAGGGAGGGGCGCTGGGACACGTCCATTACCCGGAACTCGCTACATGGACGCGCGGACCGGATGTGTCTTCTGGCCTTCTGACTCAGGTGAGAGCCATCCCGTCCACCCGATGCTGACCACAGTAGCCCCTTATTATCTCTCTCTGACCTCATTCTTATTTTCCCTCCCAGGTCGCCTCGAATAGTTCTGGACGCACCCGTCCAGTACAGTACTCCCACATTTGGCACCGGGTGCCCTGGTGGTTTACTGTACTTTTTACCACGTGGCCGACTTTGTATCCAGTAGTCGCCACCACGGTAAGACCCCCTGCCACTGTCAGTCATCACGCCGCTCGCACTCTCGTCCTCTGATAATCACCCCGTACTTTTTTCTTTTCTTTAGTCTTCCGAAGAGCACCTGGACATCCACAGAGCGCAGCAGGTGAAACGTGCATCATTTTACATTCCTTCCGACTAGCGGTTCTTCCATGATTTCCTCCCCCCCGCCCTCCTCTGTGACTTGTATACCTTTATGGGGTTCTTCTTGTGTTATTGACACACGATATTAATATCCTCTTTCTATGTAGACTCGACTAAGGTCTCTCCCAGGGACTGTTTTTAGACCATGCACTACTTGAGCTTCTTACATGTCACTATATGACACTATATTACCTTCTCCTACCACTCTCCAGTGTCACCTGCGTAACTGCCTTTATTCATTCTCCAGTGCGTTTGTGTGCTTAATACACGTATCATTACGAACTCTCGTCCTTTTCATTTACGTGACCCCCTTCTATTTGCCTGTAACTACGCTTGGGATCGGGCTTGCAGTGTGTGTGGGGGCTTGCAGTGTGTGTGGGGGCTTGCAGTGTGTGTGGGGGCTTGCAGTGTGTTGGGGGGCTCGCAGTGTGTGGGGGGGCTCGCAGTGTGTGTGGGGGCTTGCAGTGTGTTGGGGGGCTTGCAGTATGTGTGGGGGCTCCCAGTGTGTGGGGGCTCGCAGTGTGTGTGGGGGCTCGCAGTGTGTGTGGGGGCTCGCAGTGTGTGTGGGGGCTTGCAGTGTGTGGGGGGGCTTGCAGTGTGTGGGGGGGCTTGCAGTGTGTGGGGGGGGCTCGCAGTGTGTGGGGGGGCTCGCAGTGTGTGGGGGGGCTCGCAGTGTGTAGGGAGGCTCTGTGGGTGTGTGGGAGGGCTTTGTGTGGGTGTGTGTGTGGGGGGCTCTGTGTGGGTGTGTGTGTGGGGAGGCCTCTTATTTATGTTAAAAAAACATAAATAAAAATATTGTCAAGAGCAATGCAATAGCTCAAACTTTAACAAAGGCAAAACCATTGCATTGTAAATGCTTGTTTTATATTTCTTTCCCTCTTTGTTTCTTTGTTTCTTAGTTGCTTGTTTCCTTTCTTTTCCTTTCTTGTTTTCTTTCCCTCTTTCATGCTTTCTTTATCCCTTTTCTGCATACTTTCCTCCTTTCTTTCTTTCTTTCTTTTTTCATTCCTTTTTCTTTCATTCTTTGTTCCTTCTTTCTTGCTTTCCTTCTCATCTGTTGCTTTCTTTCATTTCTTCTATTTTCTTCTTTTCTTGCCTTCTTCATTCTGTCTTTCTATCTCTTACCTTCTTTCCTTCTTGCTTGCTTTCTTTTCTTTGTCCTTCTTTCGTTCTTTCCTTTTTTCGTTCTTTATTTCTTTTCTGTATATTTTCTTTCTTTTTTCTATCCTTCCTTTCTTTCTTCTGTCTTTCTTGTTTTTCTCTCCTTTCTTAACCACATGGCTGCTAGGCGTTTTCCCGTCCTGCGCTGAAGGGATAAAATATCCATTATTCATGACGAGCTGGCCTTGTCATCCGCGCACGGCAGGTAAGCGCCATGACGAGCCCAGCTCGTCATTAGCTTCGAAGGGGTTAAGGGGAAGAGGCCGCAGAACAATTGGCTTTTTCAGGGTCTGTGTTAGCTAGGACCTTTTGGTTCTACTAAAATTATGTGTATTATATAGTACTTATTGGGGTTTTAAGCCGTATTTCACCCAATTCTCTCTGCTGTGTCATTCACATTGTTCTCAAACCCTCTCAAGCATGCATTATGGGACAATACATCACCCGACTTCAGCAATTGGCTGAATTCAGTATGAGTTCAAGGAGTGCATCCACATACAAAGTAGTTTCCTTTAGTGCCAAGGAGCACTATGGTAAAAACATTTTTGCTGTTAGTCAAGGGTTTTTTTGTTAGATTCACAAATGCCGGGTAGCTTCACAAACAATAAAGGTTTGCAAAAACCATGGCGAAACAAGATTAGCCAGAAGGCTTGCGGACAACGCCAGACCTTTTAGCTTTGTCAATGCTTGTATTCACACGTTGTTGCTATGTTTAATTATTCTGACTACATAAAAAAATTATGTTTTTTTTAACATAACCTTGAAATATTTTAGACTCACAGTATTGTTCATTATTTTGTGGCTCTATATACTCTTCAGATGAACACCGAAACATCATTTTTCATTTAATACAAAGAGAAAGTTGTAACGTTCACTTAGCATATCTTATCAGCACCCCAATATAGGTTATTGTACCTGGCACTCTCTGTAGGGTCACCTCAATTGTTTTGCTTTCGCCTCTCCTGTTTTCTGAGCTCGTGTTTGTTGCTCTTAGGACTTAGTGCACTTTACCCCTGCTAACGTGTGTGTGTGCGTCTGAAAGTTAAACAGGTAGGGAGAGTCTGGAAGGAGATTAAAGAGACAATAGGTGAATTTATGATTACATGGCCCTGGTATTCAGTGCTCAAAATTGCACCTGCCGCGGGTGCTGAGCAGACCTTTGGGTAACTGCACTCTTTCCGTTACAAATAAAGTACTGACTGAAGGGGTACTAATGTACCTATTTTCCGTTACCAGTCTGTGGAGTTCACAGGGGCACATTTCACTCGGATCATATGTCAGACAGATCCTCAAGTAGCAACATGTGCAGGACACAATTATTTCATCTGGAGCAACCAAAGCAGGAATATATGTTACATTAAATATTGCATTTGAAACCTGATAGTCATATTAATATATGTCAAGACCTATAACTGATATTAACATTGTGGACACACACATGGAGGGCGAGGGCACATCACATGGGTACATGCCGCTTTCAGCATGGAATCTATTTTGTTTTAGCTAAGCTGCTCTGTATTACCAGTGCAGTCACTTCATGTTTGCTCCCTCCATCTTTGACGTAGGCTGGTAGTGTGATTCATGATTGTAGATCTCTCCATTTTTACTGATGGCTCACAACAGAAAGGCTTCAGTATGTCCAGCTATATCCTCCCTTCCACCTGCAGTGCTCTCAGTTTTAGTGCACCTAAAGGTTTTACATCCAATCCATCCTTTTGGACACTTGCACTATCAGCTTCGCCGCGTAGCCTTGGAACACTGCAACAGGTCCCCATCTCCATTCTGGCTTGTCCATCCTGACCTACTTGCTTATTTGCACAGTTCTCTTCAACACTCAATGTTGGACCCTCAACAGGTGCACTCAAAGGTGTCACTTCCAACAACTGCATGGCCTCTCTTCAAGAGCACTACTAGCTCCATCAAGTACCATGCTCAGTTGTAACATCTCCACCCTTGCCCAAGTGCCTCTCCTCACTTCAAGTGCACCACCCGTCATCACTAAAAATGATGCGCATTGCAAACCCTGTAGCCAATGCAAGTGCATTACCACTCTTCAAGTACATTATCAATCGTCATCATGTATCATACTTGTCTTAATTGCGTCACCAATCTTCATGCACACTAACCCTCTTCAAGCACAGTACTCCTCATCACCAAATATCATGTTCTTTGCACTGGATTTAGAGCTGGTTTCAGACTATACAGTGAATCTGATTTCTGAAGGCTGGGTATAAGCAGTCAGCATTGGTAGCGAGGGCCTGCCTGTGTGATCTAGGCAAGGGCTTGGTCAAACCATGTGAGCCCTGGCTTCTCTATGTTTCTGTATTCATTGCCTTTCGTTCTGTGAATTCTGAGTTGACTGCCTTCATATGTGTTCCCGATAAAATGTTTAGGAATGCATTTAGATTAAATGATCCTGTTCCAAGTAGCCCCACTTGCCAGCCGGCATTAGAATGCATTAGCGAGGTGTGGTTGGAGTTCAGCTATGGTTGTTCTTAAACTTTACATCAAAATGCATTGGTCACAGTGAATGCCTGGGTAGAACCAAGCAGAGCAGTATTTTAAATTAGCTGATTTTTTTATCCCAAATGAAGGTAGCTTCCTTATTGGATAAGTTGGAGGGCTTCAATGTGCATAGGCCTGAACTTGTGCCTTCTTGCTCTCCAAACCTGTGTGATGCCTATAGCATTGCTTGCCCTTTGTGATTCATATGACCATCAGTCCTCCCCAAGGCTGCCTCTCTTACGCCTCTCTGTGGTACTCCGCTGGTGGTCTATCATGCTATAGAAGCTATTGTGGGTGCTGAACCGTGGAAGATATCTTGTGGACTCTATATACTATGCTTCCTCTCAGGGTTATGACAATTCCATGCATGTGTGGTGTGGATAGCATATCTGCTTGTAGGATGTAGAAATGTTTGGGAGCTGTGGATAGAGCCTCGAGGTGCATATTCCATGGTTTCCCCCAACAGCCTTTCACCATCTCAGTTGATATCTGGTTGATCACTTCCAGTGATGTGAAAGGTGTTTTGCTGTTAAAATAAGTTCCTCTAGTAATCCAGACTTACACTGCCTCTGGGCCCACAGGACATGGATCTGCTTATTATATTGAGACTTGTTGAAGGGGGATCATAATGCTTTATTAGGTATTCCTGGTCCCAGTGACAGTAATATATATGTATTCCTTAAGAAGACAAGGCATTGTTGATGTATAGATCCAAACGTTCCACTTTCCCGCGTTTAGTCCCAATCCATCTCACTGCAGGTTAGATGTGGTTGGTTTCATGCTGTTGAGAGGCAGCTAAGCGTGGAACAGCCTTACCAACTCTTTATTCCCTGTACTCTCATGGTCACCATGCCCACCAATGAGTAAGTGCATGAATGAAGGTAGATGTGGAAGGTTCCGCTCTCCTAGTGACATGGACAGACCACTGTCATGAGTGAGCCCCATGCTCCACCACTTGCCACCTTCCTATCAGCGCAAGCTGCACTGCAACGAAACATGGATGTGCTGCTGTATTCTCATGAATTATTCAACGAATGAGGGGAGATATGAACGATGTGCACATTCTAATGACGCATTTGCGCATATGAGTGAAAGAAAGCTATTATTTTACATCCACCACTTCTGATACCTAAGATCTTCATTTGTACAAATGAATTAGGCAAAAATGAATAGAAGTGTAAATACACAAGGGGAAATATATATGGACGCTCTGAAATTAAAAGCTCCTGGAGAGAGAGAGGTAGAAGGTGTGCCTGCTTTCCAAGATATAGCAGCAACCTTGAAAGGCATCAATCAATACTTTGAAACTGAAGCATGACTTCTTGTGCCCTAGCTGTACGTTTTAGTATCAGTTATTATAGGCATTCCCCTGCCCCTCTTTGTCCAGAGCTGCGTGCACATTAGGGGTGGGTGTAACTTGCGAAATTCTATGCAGCATGATCTTGTGGAATTATCTAAAAAAAATCAGCAAGAATTCTCTGAATTATGCGAGAAGAGTAATTGTGCATTTAGCACTATTTTCTTACCAGAAAAATGCCCCCTTGCATCCAAAATGGATACAAAGATGCATTTTGCAATAAGAAATAGTGCTAAATACAACAGAATAACCATGGCAGCGTGAGCTGCTACTACCGTTTGCTAAACATGCTCTTGGCAAAGGATTTTGCCATAACTTACTCCTGGCATTTAGCACTAGTTTCTTTGCACCAAATGTGTCCATACTGCCAACATGTATGTGAGGAGGCATTTTATGATAAGAAAATAGCGCCAATTGCAAAACAACACAAACCGCAGCTTTAGCAGCTGCTTGTGCTTGCTAAATGTGTTGTTTCTGTGCCCCCCCCCCCCTTTCAAACTTCTCTAAATACGTGACCAGGTGTAATTGAGTATTTATTGGTAATTCCGCATAAAAAAATGTAGAATCAGCAAAATTATTCCGATTACTCTGGCGCCATTAAAATTAGTCCAAGGACTTGTCCATAGGCAAGCAGATCCCATTGGATCTACGATGTATTCTGACCTCAAGCACTGGGATTCATGGCCTGGCCATGAAGACGGTGATTATAGAGTCACTAAAGTTGAAAGTAAGAAATGTGTTTGTTAACTTCAACTTTCTTCAAATGAATTCGAAATTTACCAGTGAATTTACTTGTGGGAGTTTGGCAGATTAAAGTTGTGATCTCTAATCTCTGTTCATGAGCTGAAAACACAGAGTATCCACCACTTAGAGTACATATAAGAGAAGTCCATTGGGTGGACCACAGAGAACCTCAGTGTTCCCAATAGGTCTATTTCTTGCATGTCGAACCCTTCAGCACACCATACACTTAGTGAACTGTCTTATGCTGGTGTATCACAGCAAGGAGCGTTCTTTCAGAGATGGTAAAAGCAGTGAAAGTTAGGAAGAAATGCACATACACATGTATAGCCAGATACCAAGACCCAAGAAATCTGGCAGCCATGAGGAATGTTTCATCGCACAACACACTTCTCAGACTGAGACTGGGTTCAACAGTGGAAGAGGAAGAGACCAGAAGTACCATCTTTATCCTCCTTGGAGGAGGAGCAGGATGCTAACTGCAGCGTGTATTGGATCAGAGCCACGTGCACACCACATATTAGTAGAGTTCCATGGGAACGAAGAAATTCTCTAATAGCATCTTTTCAAGAGGGATACATGGGCTAGTTACTTAACTGCTAGCTGTAGATCTTTGACGAGTGAGTTCTATGGATGGCTCAACCACTTGACAAGGTTGTGTGAATCATGCTAACTTCCCTGTAGCTCCAGGTGCCTTAGCGCTTTTTAGCCACCAAAATTGACTGACAGCCAGTTGAGAAACTGGATAAAAACAGACTTAAGTTCTATGTAGTAATATTGTGTACGAACATTGCTATGCTCACATTAAGTAACTCTTACACAGAAAAGAAAGATATGGTCATTGTAGAATAGCCTGCAAACAGAAAGTAATAAAAGTTGTAGTGTGTGTGTGTGTGTGTGTGTGTGTGTGTGTGTGTGTGTGTGTGTGTGTGTGTGTGTGTGTGTGTGTGTATATGTATATATATATATATATATATATATATATATATATATCCTTTATTTGTATCGCTGTTGGGCCACATATCATCTCATTGAGGCCTCAAAGTGATTATGAAGTGCCAAAATCAACTACAAGGTCAGTGTAATAAAAACGTACAAATCCATATTTCCACTGTTTCATTACACATATATTTGCTGCGTAGCCTGTTAGCTGCTTAAGTCATGTGATCTTTCAGAGAGTTTTAAAGGGGCAAGTCTTTTTACTTACTTCTGCCTTCAGCTGGGCAGTTGGAAAGTGCCATCTAATGCAATGTGGTCTCCAAATGTAGGCAGATAAGCCTGGTCTGGATAACCTACTGGCTGTTTATCAACCTGCGTGCTCCTTCTGGTTGGAATGGCCAGGCAGGAGTGTACTTGGGTGGAAGACCAGCTGCTCTTTCCATATGATGGATAGGCAGTCTGATGTTGAAGCACTCCACCCCTCCATCCAGACTCCTAGAAGGTCCAGAGCTGACTCTGTCCTGCTACAGAGGCTCTTTATTGTCGTAATCCCACATGAACAGATAATTTCAGCCCCCCTTCGTGGGCTTAAGCTACTGGTAAACCCAAACAGTCTGCAGAGGCGACCCTGTATCCTAAGAAACCCCACTACATGCCGAGACCAATGTTCTTCAACTTCCCACCCTAAATCGCAATGTAACTCAATAACCCTCAGAGTGCCTTGCATTTCTAGGACCATCACGGGGGGGGGGGGGCTGGCATCGTTTGCACGGTCGGAGCCAACATATGAAACTCCCTCTTTCTCTTGGGCTCAATTTCCTCGGACCTGATAATTCTCGCCTCTGTGCCTATTCTAACCTCTGCAACTCTGGGCAATAGCTTGCTTAATCTCCTCAACGGCCCCCACAACGCTAAGGATGCCTGGCCTTCACCCTGGGGGTGCCCAGGAGTGGACACTTCACAGGGAAAGGACAGGAAGGGTTCCTTAGCGGTATTCGTACAAAGCTCCGAGATGCCTCCGGGTAGTCGTGCACTATACAAATACGTAATTATCATTATTATTATTATCACTGCAGAAGGCTGGCCATTATGACAAAATCTGGAGTGCCTGATTGTTGTCATCGGTGCATTAACACAAATTCGCATGCCTTAGTAAAGTATAAAATGTCTCAACCATGGGCAGCTCTCCTATGTGAGCTTTGCATGTGCACTATGTGTCATCTGTGCAGACAGTACATCTGCCCTCCTCATACTGGTCCCCTTCCGTCTGCATTCCACATCACGTCCAGGCCCCTCTTCCATACACCAGCGCAGCTGCTCCTCTTTCATAAGCCATCGATCAGTCCGACCTCCGAGCTGATTCCGCAGCATGTTCGCCCACTGATTAAAAAGTCATGCAGCCTCCTATAAAAGAGGCTATTAAAGCCGAGTGCCGGTAATGGCCGCGCAGAATGACACAGAGCACATTTCGTGAGATGTATGGCCCACGGGCGGGGGCGAGGTCCCTGCCCCCCTCCCCGAGATGATCTCATCTGGCGGCTGCATTTTGGGACATGGGCACATCAGTGCTCACTGCGGTAAAATTACCATTCTGGAAGCTCGGGACTTGTGCTAATGCAGGGCTTTTACGGCTCGGGATATCGCCAGCGCAGCATTTTGGGCAGCCGGCGTTCATGACCAACGCATCAGCTCACCACGAGGCGGGCTCGGCTCGAGGAACGGGCACGTCTAGGCAGCAGGCAGGCTTAGTGTGAAATGCAAACTATTGGGGGCCAGGAGGCGTGCTTTTATGCTATAATCCGAGCTGGGGCAATGCAGAAAGAGGGAAGGGTTAACAATGCCGAGGTGTGTATGTGTAATACGTTATAACACTAATCGATGTTGTGCAACCTGCAAAGAGGTGCGGGGGACGACAATAAAAAAAGGTGTGGGGCAGCAGTACAGAGAAACGAAAGGTGACGGCGCATAGGTGTGTGGCTAGTAATACAAAGAAAGATGGAGAGGCAAGGGTGCAAAAGGAGTCGGAGGGTAAACAATTCAGAAGGTGTGTAGTGGCAGCAATGCTAAGAGGTGTGGGGGCAACAATACAAAAAGAGGTCTGAGGGTACAATCCAGCGAGAAGTGAGGGCTAACCATACAGAGACGTGGTTAATAATTCAAAGCGAGGCCTGTGGAGCAACGATGGAAAGGGATGTGTGTGGGCAACCTTGAGAAAAAACTGTGAGCAATTAATGCACAAGATGTGTGGGGGCAACAACGCAAAAAGGTACGTGCATCAGTGCAAAGAGGTGTCTGCAACTGAGGCTAACTGTGCACAGCTGTGAGTGTCCGACAGTGCAAACCAACATCTGTATGTGGCAACAATGCAAGTGTATGTCTAGAGGAACAATGAAGATTGGTGTGTGGGGACTGCAAAGAAAGATTTGGGGCAACAATGCAAAGAGCAGTGACATCCGTGTAAGGAGAGGTGTATGCAACAACGCAAAGAGGAGTGGAGCAACAACGAAGGGAGAGATAAGGGCTAACAATACAGATATGTGAGTAGTAGTGGAAAGAAAAGTGTCAGAAAATCAATAGGAGGAAAACAGAGGCAGCAAAGAGAGGAGTGCGAGCAAACAATGCAAAGAAAGGCATGGGCATCACAATGAAAAGAGAACTGTGAGGGCTCACAACTCAAAAAGAAAAGTTGTGGTAAAACTGCGAAGTGGCGTGGAGCGATAATACATCGTTTATATGTGGACCAACAATTCACAGGTGAAGAAATCGAGGTGTGGGGGCAAAAATGCAAACAGAGGTGTAAAAGCCAATAATTCAAAGAGTGATGTAGGGCAACAAGGCAGGGAGAGAATAGGTTGCTCTTAAGTCTAGTGGTGGGCGATGGGGGTGGGGCACAGGCATTGGCAAGAGAACACCATTTCCCTCAGGGTAATTATGGTAGATAATACAGTACATGAATACTGTGATTTTAATATAGTCACAATTTGTAGAGTTTCCATCACATGCTGGCACAGCCAGTGCTTGTATCTCTGGACATGTGTGTTCTGGATTTTTGTCTGTCCTCGGCAGAGATGAACACATTGGTTTGGGGGTGATTAAAATGCGGCTCATTGTGTCTCCGTAAATTACCACTTCAGAGCACAGGTGCTTCCACCTTTACCTTCCCACTGTCTTATAATTTTTTTTGTTGTTATATTAATTCATTGTAAAGGGATGTGTCGTCTTAACAATTCTCTCTAATGCATTGACATCTGTTTTATGCAGAGTCATGATACATAACAATACAGCATAACGACAGTAAAACAAGAAAAATAGAAATTCATAAACACACCCACATGCATGCATTAATTTCTGAAACATATACTCATGTGCATTCAACAATCATGCGTATGGCTTCAGAGGGAGACTAGCAAATACATTGAAACATCTGTTCACATAAAGAAATGAAGAAAAATTATTAAAATGAAAGTGCATGCGTACACACATGCATACACAGAGAGATACATACAACAGACCTGTCCACACATAGGCATTTAGAGTGGGATGAAGCAAACTTTAAAACTGGTTGTGAGAGGCGGACATCGCCTTGAACCTTCTTTATGGTGGCAGTACTGGCCAATCTGTGGCTCCAGTCTTTTCACTCTTGCCTGCTGGCTAGTGGTAGCATTTAGGGCAGGATGGGAGGTCACAACTCGCGAAGACCCCTAATTGCTTCTCAGGGAAATGAGGTAGCCCACTGACAGCCCTTTTCAAACTCCCCACAGCTCCCATCTCCTCTTTGCCATTCATCTTACTCTCAGGACACAAAACACAATTTCGATGATGGACAAGTTTAACTTTGCTACAATACGAGAGTGCGCACCACCTCTGCTCTGTTGATTGGAGGTGCCACATGCATGCAGTGGTGCTGAAACAATTTTCAGAATCGTGGTGCGGCCTTCAATATTATGTCAGTGAAGACATAAGGCGTGTCAAAAAAAATACTGCAAATTAGCCTCAGTCATTGGACTGATGGGAGAACAGTGTATAAATAGTAGGTGTCCAGTGGGGCATTGCGGAACACATTGCCCTAAATGAAGGAATAAAGCAAGGGTCTGCTTGGGTACTACTTTTCTGTAGACCACCGTTTCCATTGATATGTCCTCTAAATTTGCATCAGTCTTGCAGCTTTACTGCTAAAACTATGCCGCTTACAAACTTGCTTGAATGGGATTTCTGAGTATATTTATCACTTTTGCATTACATACGTAAAGGGTCTTGGTTTGCTTTCATCTTATTAAAATCTTTGTTTCCATCACACTTCAGAATTACTACGTGCCGCACTTGAAGGTTTATTGCTGTTGATATATATTGAAATATGGATGCAGCCCATTTACAAGTATTTAAATGTTGATGTATATCAGAAAACATTTGACATTTTATGGTCTTTCTTTTCATTCTTCCTGTACCCCTGAAAGACTATAACTTGGCCCATAATCTAAAATGTCCTCACTTTGCAGTCAAGGAAAGGAAAAGTAAGCAGCAATCTCCATGTTAAATTTGCAATACTTTGTCAGAAGACATTGCATGACACTTGACCTCTGTCTTTGAACTCACAGCAAATGTAACAAGGTAAAACTCTCTATTGCTCTTTCCCCATATGAACTTCTGCTGGGTTCTTTGGGGGTGCTGTAACACCTCCCACACGCCTACTTCCAGCACCCTTGCCAGTGGAATGAAAAAATAAGAATCTATACTACTATTATAAAGAGAGAACACAAACCTTTGAGCCAGATAAACTACGAAAGTAATGCACCAATCACTACACCCAATACACCATTTGAAAGGGGAGATGTGGCAGAAGGACATAGGCTATAGATATGTACACCATATACATTAAAAAAGCTAAAACGCCAAAAGTGGTAAAGTAGTCCCTTGGGGGCGTGGTCGTGGCCGTGGGCGTCCCAAACAACAAATGTGGGCGTTTACAGGGCCGTGCCAAGTGCAAATAACAAACATAGGCCAAGCGACTTCACAACACACTTACATATGCACACATAGAACGGAAATGCGCTTTCACTGAATTTAGAACGCACAATATGTAGACAGAGCAGAAATGCGCTTTCAATGAATTTCTAACAAACATTTGCATATCTCAACACATACAGCGGAAATGCGCTTTCAATGAATTTAAATTCACACATACAGCGCGGTAACACCAATATACAAAAACAGCAGAGGTGCGCGCTGTAAGAAATATACACACATTCGTTGCAGTTACCCAGACAACATTGACGCCTTCGCATTGAAAACCGGGCGGGCCTTCCATCGACGAGGAGTGTCAAATGACGCCACACAGGGGGCAGGATTAATCGCATACTACATCAATCACAACGCACTAAAGAAAACATACACACGACTTCGTCTTAACAAAAAAAAAAATTCTTTAACCATTGGCCATTGACCAACGACGTCGCAGGAGGGTAAACGCAAACAAAAAAAGCCGACATTTCTTAACGGACAAAGGCAATAGACTGCGCATTCACGAGACTTTCCTCACATCTTGCGGACAAGATAAAACGCTTACAATAAGACATATGAATAACGAAAATAACACAACTGCCCATAATCACTCGAGCACTGCCAGGACTTCACCACACAATTGACAAAACAAAAGGGAAACTTCTTTGAAGGGATACAAAAACGAACACACGGAAAGAGCCTTCGAAAGAAAAAAAAACATTAAACAGGTGACACAACACTTTCCTCACATCTTGCAGACAACATAAAACGCGGCAAACAATACATACAAATTAAAAAAAGAACACAAATGGGCCAAATCAGTTGAACAGGGCCAGGACCTGCACAGACAACTCTTCTGCGGGGCGGGCGGGGGCCCTGAAGCAGCCTTTTGCTCCCGGACAACGTCGGGACGGGCTGCTAGTATAGTAATATATATATATGTATTATTTTTTTGAAATTTTTTTTAATTAAACTTTTGTCAGTTGCAGTATACAGTATCGCAAATGCATGTACATTGATTATACATAGAGAACTGTAGCAGTATGAGCTTGTGATTTACTAATGCAACATTTACTCTGAGCATGTCCCAATCTGACCTAATTAAGGTATATATCGGGCTTATTTCACCTAGTTGTGCCACTACTATCGTCACTCTCCCTTCCTCCCCATTGTTCTTAAATTCCCCTGTATTCCACCAACCTGGACCATGTTTTTCCCCATTTTCGCGGGCAACCTCTGCTTTCATATAACACTTTTTGGGATGCACTGCACCAATGTAGATCAATCTTCCATTGGTCCACTCTCGGGGGGAGACTCGCCCCCCCAGGCCTTGGCAATATTTAATTTAGCCACCATTGCGGCCATCATTAACCACATTTTCTGGTACTTTTGCCAGGCCTGCTCGCCCGTCACACACAAAATAAGCCATCTGGCATCCAGACGGAATTTCTGTCCTATCACTGCAGACATGGTTCGAACTACCCCTTCCCAATATTTCTGTATAACCGGACGTCCCCAGATAATATAGAAAAAGGTTCCCCTATCACTGCATCCTCTTACACATACATTGAGGGGCTGCGTCCCAACGTGTGCATCAACATTCCTGTAGCATAGGACCTATATAGGATCCTTGACTGGACTAGTCTAAACCGTGCTCTCACCTCTACTTCCCTTGGACTCTTTATTGTTTCATTCCAGTCATCGTCTTCCAATAATCCAATATCCACTTCCCATGCTTACCCAGGGCCCTCAGCAGGTGTGTCGAGTTATTAATAATTTCCTTATAGATTAGGGAGATGGCTTTATCACATATTGGGTCTATTAATAACCAGTCCTCCAGAGGGCTGTAATCTGGTAATTGTTCCCCTTCTCTGATGTGTCTGCGGAGTGCATGCCCTAATTGCATATATCTATATTTCTCCGTCTCTGCTAGCTGGTACGTCCTCTCTTGATAGTCAAATGATATTATGGCCTGGCCTCTCCAAATGTCTCCAAGATGTGATATTTCTTACAATTTACATTTACTAAATCCCTGTAGCGTACTGACTTCCTTTAACATAACACTATCCCAAATTGGGGTTAGCTTTCCCATATGCTTATCACTGCTTGTGTGTATGGGGGCAGTTGTTGTCCACTAGTCTTCCGGTACACCGTACCTAGGTAGCTCCTCTGCCCCATCGCTAGAAGATGGTCTACCCTATATGCCGGTTCTTCTCTGTCCACAAAGAGCCAGTCATTGATTGCCACCATCTGCGATGCCCAGTGATATTTTTTGATGTCTGGAATTGCCAGACCTCCTTCATAAACCCCTCTTTGAAGTTTAGTCAGCGCCATCCTCGAGCCTCCTCCATTCCACAGGAGCTTCTTTAATTCACTATAGATTTCTTCAAAGAACCTATCTGAAATCTTGTAGGGGGGGCATTTTGCAGGACGTATAACAAGCACCACAACGTCATCCTTTTGAAGAGCACTGCTCCCCTCCTCAAGGAGATCAGGAGGTCCTCCATTGCACAACGTCTCTCTTCTGATGTTCGGATTGGGGCAACAAATTGGTTTCCATAAATTCCGTTTCTGTCTTCGTAATTATAATTCCTAAGTATTTAAATGCATCTTTGTTTTGTGGTTTAACCTCTCTAATCAGCTGTGGCAGAGCTCCGTCTGCAAGCCAGAGAAGGAGAAATTTGTCTCAGTTAATTTGGTAGCCTGAGTAGGTACCAAATAGTTGGAATATCTGCAGTGGTCTACTATCATAAAACGGGGTCAAGTGGCATAGACAAGGACTTCATCTGCACAGAGGAATATGCAGTCCTCCCTGTCTACTCCTCCCATAATCCCTGTCACTAGAGGATATGCTCATACTCAGCCTTCCAGTGGCTCCAGCGCCAACGCAAAGAACATAGGGCCAGAGGGCATCCCTGCCCGGTACCTCTATGCAGGGAGAAGTAGTGGATTGGTGTAGAGTAGCTTGACCCATGACTGGTATCGGGTACCGAATCTGAGCCTTTCTAAAACCGCTAATAAGTTTTGCCATTCTATACTATTGAATGCCATGCATGCGTCTAGTGAAAGGAGCACCACTTCTTCTTCTGGCTGGGACTTGTTTAAGTGCTGTACACCTTATAACTGCCTAAGTTTCAGTCTGGTACTACGTTGCGGCATGAATCCAGACTGATCTGGGTGTACCAGAGACGTGATGACTACCCTGAGCCGAATCTCCAAGACTTAAGCCAACATTTTGACTTCCATATTTGATAAGGAAGTGTGCCTATAAGATCCACAGTCTTCTGGAGGTTTTCCCGTCTTCGGGATCATCACTATAGTTGCCGTTCATTGATCTATCGGTAAGTGCCCCTTTTCTCTCGCCTCTGCAAACATCTTCAGCAGGTGCGGTGCCACCACACTCGCTGTATCTTTTTACGGCTCCTCTGGCAGGCCATTAGGTCCGGGGTTCTCCCTACTTCTCTTATTGCCCCTGTAATCTCCTCAGATGTAATGTCCTTATCAATATCTTCTCTATCCTCATCGGTCAGTGTCGTAAGTCGTACTTCACTAAGCTGTTCCTGGCAATCCCTTTCCGTCCTAGCAGTCTTGAAGGTGTATATTTCCTCATAGTAATCTGCAAAGACCCTCGCTATCTCTTCTCCAGTTGTCTGCATAATACCCTTAGATTCATGTATGTTCACTACCCACTGTTTCTCCCTGTCTCTCTTTCCCAGCCATGGTATCATTTTTTTGGCTTTATCACCCAGGTCATATGGCCTCCTTTGTGTTTCTAAACCCAATGACGTTGCCACGTTGTCTGCTAGGTCCCTCATTTCTTGCGGTTTGAGACCAATACAATATCTGATTGGTGGGTCCGAATCATCCCCCACTAGTGGCTGTGCCTACAGCCTAATTATTTCCCCTTCCAGGGTGTCTCATCGAGCGCCCCTCTATTTCCTACAGACCCTAGGTAATGCTTGTATATATCACAGCTTTAAATGCTTCCCAGAGGGTTCAGGCTGAGCCTACTAAACCACATTATCCAAAAAGTAGAGTTTCACTCTTTCCTTAATCTAGTCCGCCAAGTCCTTATTCCTAAAGACCCAGGGATCTAGACTGGGTTGCAGAACTGCCGTTCCGACTGTGCCCAGAGAGATCATTTCCACTGATGAGTGGTCTGATAGGCCTTGCACTTTAAGCGATGTATTTCGGAACAATCCCACCCTCCCCAAGTGTGTCAAGATGTGGTCTAGGCAGGAGTAGCTTCCATGTACAGTGGAGCAATGTGTGTATTGTCTTTCACAGGGATTATGTAAACGACAAAGGTCCGTTAATCCCATGGCCTCTACAAATGCCTTTAGTGGCTCCCCACCTCTTCACCTGGTTGCTTTGGAGTCCCTATCTCTTTCTGGCTCCATGGTTAGATTCATATCTACCCCTAATATCAAGGTTCCCCATGGAAAGTCGACTAGGAGGGCACCCATTGCCGGGAATGTGATTGTATGTAGGGTTGGTGACACGTAAAATGAAGCTATATTCAGCGCTCGCCCCTCCCAGGACCCAGATAGAGCCACCTATATTCCGAGTGGATCATGCCATATTTTCTTTACTGTCAGCGGAAGGGTGGTCTTAACTGATATCTCAACCCCTCTTGATCCCTTTGTGTACCCTGCGTGTGCTCTAAGTTTATATCCAAACCTATCCAGTGCCTTATATCTATTTCCCTTCAGTTGCGTTTCTTGGAGCAGCACTAGGTCAGGGGTGTGTCTGCATAGACATTGCATTACGACTGTGAGCTTTATTCGATTTCCCAATCCACTCATGTTCCAGAACAACATTTTTAGATGATTTATTGTTCCCCCCATCTCTGGGCACTTAGGTTAGGAACTTATGTCTGGAAATCAAAGTTTCTTTTGTTAACCAGTTGGCTGTCATAATTCCCTCCCATGCACTGGACCGATTTAGTTCAGCATCCTGACGTTTCAAAGATTAGTCCTGCTTTCTCCAACCATGTAACACTTCCCTCCCCCTGCTTCACTACAAAGAAGGTTAACAACCACCCACCTCCCCAACTTGCAGACTGCCTGTCGCCCCTTGAATTTTGGTAATTAGAACGGGGTAGGCTGTTGCCTCGTAATGTATTGAAGCTTCGTCCCTCGCCCAGGCAGCTCCCTGTTTAATCGACCTAATGCAGATCCTACTAACAACATTCAGACTTGTTGAGTAATTAAACTCCCACTGGGTTCTCATGGTTCCACAGGCCAAATCCCCTTACTCCCCCTCCCATTGTTTGCAAAAGTATATGAGCTGTGCTCGTCGAACTTGATTAGGAGCAACAATACCACCCTGTTCATGGTAGTGTCCTTAGTTAAATACAATTCCTTTGCCTTCGAGTACCGTCATCTGGGGGTGTCTTAATCTGAGTTGTGCCTTGGTCCTGCTTTGTTTTCTTCTTGTTGGCCCTTCTGTAGACCAGTCTTCCTTCTCGTGGGGTGTTCGTCCCACTGTACGCCATCCTTCCAGCCACTCCCACACATACTCCGGTGTATTGAAGTGCCAGGATTTCCCTTCTGCCATGACTCTTTGTTTTGCAGGGTATAACATCATGTACTTGATGTCTTTACTGTGCAGTTCCCTCTTGACTGCCTCAAAGGTTCTCCTTTGCCGCTAAACCTGTAGGGTAATGCCTGGAACAAACAAAATTACGGTGTTGTCGTATTGAAGGTCTCCCTTCACAGCACGTGCTGTTTGTAATATAGCATCCCTATCCCTGTAGTTCAGAATACATGCTTTGATTGTTCTGGGTGGTGCTCCCAGTTTTGGCTTGGGTATAGGGCTGTGTGTGCTTGCTCTATCGTGAAATAAGTGGAGAGCCATTTTGGTTTAAGGTGATTAAGAATCAAGTCCTCCAGAAATAGGTCAACACTCGGTCCCTCCACTCCATCCAGAACCCCACCACCCTGCTATTATTTTGACGGCTCCCCCTTTATTGGTCTTCCAGCCTCCCCATCATGGATTCCTGTTGTTTAGTAAGGGTCTGCAGCTGGTCCTCCGGACGTTTCATATTAATTTTCAGTTGTGCCACCTCTTTTTCTGCTGCAGCAACTTTGTCAGATGTTTTGTGGAATTCGGCTCCCAAAAGATTCACATCCACAGTTCCTGTGTCGCGTTTAGGTTCTATCATCTCTTTTAGGTCAGTAATCACTGCCATGATGGCGCTTAGTGAGGGTTCCACCGATGCATCTGGCTGTTGTTCCAGGGTCCCCATTGCCTGTCTGGGGACCGCAAACTTGTCCATTTTATTTGATTGCGACCCCAATTGTCCTTAAGGTCTCATGAGGCACTGCAGCAGTCCCCTATAATCCTGCGTATCGTTTGTAGATCAGGTAATGCCCGTATATCGCAGCCGTCCGCACCAGCCTTGTCCAAGTTCCCTGGTTGGGTGAGGCTAAGCCCACATCTGATTCACCGATTCCCCTTCCACGCTCCTTTAAGAGGGCGATCAATCCGCCCTGCTTTTATCAGGCCCAGCTTGCCATTCAATGGTCAGAACGATCTTCTGATGAGCAACTAGGGTGAGTATACAGATACAGGCCAGTTCCTACTCCACATGCCTGTGGCATCCCCTCTGTGGTAGGGACTATGTTACCGTGCCAGGGTCCCCCTTATTATTAGGGCCTGATCATAGACCGTGTTTTGTACCTCAAATCTGTTGATGCTTTAGTTCACTTTGTCGCCCACTCTTGTCTGGCTGCGGCTCCGCCACTGGCGCCGTCGGGTGTCCATCGCTTTTCCATCTAGGCCGAGGAGCAGTGACCGGCCTTCCACCCTCTACTACTGCTCCCTGCGTTCGAATAGTAGTCTGGTAGAACACTCACTCCAGACCTGCTTATTCCTCCTCTGAGGGCGTCCGGTTCACATTGCGTGGGAAGACCCTCTCGCAGCTGCCCTCCGCTGGCCTTCTTTGGGTCCAGACAGAAACTCCTCCTCTCTTAATCTAGCTCTGGTGAGAGAGACTACAAGGGCCGCAGGGAGACAAGCCAATGGCTTACACTTGTCTCTCCCCGATGGGCATCCGGCAGTGTCAATGCAGATTACCACTACCGAGCACTTTCTCACTGGTCGGTCCCCGCCCTGTAAATATTGGGAGTGAGAGGGGGTTCTCCTGCACCTGGGACGCCTTCTCTGTCTGCTTGCCACTGTCGACCCACGACGGATGCTCATCGCCCCGTCCTGGGCCTCAGCGGGAGCTGCAAAGGCCGGCCCGGCGAGACCTCCCCAGCGTAGCCCCTGCGCCTTCTTCCTCGCTCTGTTTGGGTGTTTTTATGGTTCCTCAAGCCTTCTTACCCAATCAGATATCATTGGTCTACAGCAGGAATAGATAATGATCTGGATGTCGGGACTTCCCAGCAATTGAGGGTCGGAGCTCTGCTAGTGAGCTGTCATCTTGGTTGGCCCCTAGACCACGCCCCCTATATATATATTTTTTTTTTGTCGACTACCTAGAACTGAACCATGCACAGCTTATACCTCATTGATTCTTGTTGCTTAAATGGTATCATTATGCCTGGCATCTTGTGGCGTGGTGTCCCCTGTCTTTTTGCCGCTTACCTCCTGTTTTTGAAGTGTGCTTAACTTTGTTTTTGCTGGTTGTAGGACTCTGGCCACTTAACCACTGCTGACCAGTGCTAAATTAAAAGTGCTCCATGTTTAAAATGTAATGGTAGTTGGATTTTCCATGATTGGCCTAATTCGTTTACTAATAAGTCCCTAGTACAGTGCACTGTGTGTTCCCAGGGCCTATAAATCAAATGCTACAAGTGGGCCTGCTGGGCTGATGATGCCACCCACATGAGTGACCCTTCAAACTTGTCTCAGGCCTGCCACCGCAGATCCTGAGAGACTGTGTGTGCAGTTTTTAACTGCCATGTCGACCTGGTAAGTACCCTTACTTGCTAGACCCAAGCCTTCCCTTGTAGTATATGTAAGGCGCTCCTAAGGTAGGCCTTTGGTGGCCCCAGTGGGCATGGTGCAGTGTGTTTAAAAGGTAGGACATGCTCTGGTAGTGAAAAATTGTTAAATTTGTTTTTCACTACAGCAAGGCCTATCTCTCCCACAGGTTAGCATTGTAGCTGCCTTGTAACATTTTACAAGTTTATCTTCAAATTGGAAGCTGATCAAAAATTGGAGTTTGGTGTCTCGGGCCCACAGTTTAAATACGCATCTTTAGAGAAGTTGATTTTTAACTTTCAGGTCTGAAAAAGCCACTTTTAGAAAGTCGGTAACAACTCCATGAATGCCAGTATTGATGCTTACTTTAGTAATTCTTTTACCCAATCACACGTGACACTCATGTAAAAATAGTTTTTTTTTAAATATGGTGTTGAAAGTTTTGTCATATATGTGACTCAGGAATAATGTTGTATATGTGTGGAATTTAATGTGGGTCATGTAAAATTGTTTGAATTGTTCATTTGAATAATAATATGAACGCAAAAAGCTTCCTTGATAAAATTGAATCCACACAGGCAAAAACGCTGTTGTGTCCTTGGAGCCCAGAAGAAAGTCCTCGTTGTTTGCTGCTTTGCCCTCCCGCCTCCCGTTGCCCGACTCCACTGCCATCTGGGAGTTAGCGGTGACCGAGAGGAGCGCGGTCGAGGGAACTCCATTTCCCAGGAGGCCTAGCGGCGCACGCCGCGTCACCAGCGTCATCAGCGCGCCAGGAGGCGCTCAAATAGCGCATCACCCCGGTCGAGGGGGGGAATCCACACAGGCAAAAACGCTGTTGTGTCCTTGGAGCCCAGAAGAAAGTCCTCGTTGTTTGCTGCTTTGCCCTCCCGCCTCCCGCCTCGCGTTGCCCGACTCCACTGCCATCTGGGAGTTAGCGGTGACCGAGAGGAGCGCGGTCGAGGGAACTCCATTTCCCAGGAGGCCTAGCGGCGCACGCCGCGTCACCAGCGTCATCAGCGCGCCAGGAGGCGCTCAAATAGCGCATCACCCCGGTCGAGGGGGGGAATCCACACAGGCAAAAACGCTGTTGTGTCCTTGGAGCCCAGAAGAAAGTCCTCGTTGTTTGCTGCTTTGCCCTCCCGCCTCCCGCCTCGCGTTGCCCGACTCCACTGCCATCTGGGAGTTAGCGGTGACCGAGAGGAGCGCGGTCGAGGGAACTCCATTTCCCAGGAGGCCTAGCGGCGCACGCCGCGTCACCAGCGTCATCAGCGCGCCAGGAGGCGCTCAAATAGCGCATCACCCCCGTCTCGCGGGACGCGAGCGGGACGCCCGGGGCGAAGCCCGGGCAAAGGGCGGGCCCTCTACGGCCCTCATTGGCTAGAAGAGGCTGGGCTGGGCCAGAGACCCTGGTAACCGGTGTATGTAAGTACTTGTCTTTGTTGTGCGCTCACTTTGCGATCACTCCCCACTACTGTATGGCTGCAGCGGCAATAAGCCCTGCACCAGTGGGGTCGGACAAAAACACCACCAGCCGGACATTATATGATTATTTTCTTAAACCATCAATTGACGGCAATAAGGAGCTTTCGTTAGCCGAGAGGAGGGCAGACCGCCGCCGTTCCATCGAGCGTATAAAAAACAGAACATTTTCAGAACCCATAATGTCTGTTTCTCTACTTGATGATCTAAGTAGCGCCCCAGCAGATAACACCTCACTGACCTGCAGCATACCCTTGCTCCTTCAAGATTGTCTAGCTCCGGCTCTGTCACCCACTCACTCTCAAGAAATTGCCCCCACAGTGACCACTGAACAGAATAATACCTCCAAGATCCTAATATCTCCCACAATAAGGCCTGGCAAAGTTGTACGAGGTAAAAATTCAAGGCCAGTGACAGATAAAACGCATGGGCCACCTCCACCCAAAAGAAGAAGGAAAACCATAACAGCTAACAAGCCCAAAACAAGTCATACTGACTTTGGCATAAAGAAGAACATTGTTACATTACCTTCCATGGGATCCTCTGTCACAAGTCAAACCATAACAGTTAGCCCTACTCTACCGCCATCCTTACCTCAAGTAACTACAGACTTTGATTCCACTACTGTCCAGATGGAGGAGGATTTGCAACCCGCCACCCCTAAGTCGCTTCTGGACAATATTGAATTGATTATACGTAGTTACATGCTTGCTTTGTCAGACAGATTTAAGGGGATGGAGGTCCGTTTAGGAAAAATTGAGGGGGACTTGTCTGTGTTAGGGAACCTTGTGCGTTCGCAAGGTCAGTCTAAAGCACAGCACCAACAAGGTATCAAAACAACCCAACCCCCCTTAAAAAATACTGTGTGTCCCACGCTGCCCAAACCTAGCACAAGTAACAGCCAGGCTGTTGCAGTAACTCCAGCCACCCCTAACTCCTTAAACGCGGCATCAAAAGTACTCGTTGGTAACACCGGTAAAAACCCTTTAACAACAATTCCATCTGATGTACAGGGCAAACCAACTACCACATTACCAACTATTCCCGCAAATATTCCACCCAGAGAACCTAGACCTGAAGGAAAGGAGAATAATTGGGGAAGAGGGGGTCTGTCTAGAATTCCACCAACAGAACTCCCCCCAGAAGCATTACCTTATGTGGTTATACTCACCGGGGTACCAGAACTGCCCAATGGTAAAAGAGAGGGATATTCTCAGTTAAAAAATAAAATAACGCATTGGCTCTCTCTATACAGACCCAAACCCATTGCGATTAACGGTGAGATAGTTCACGTTCGGCGTCTGTCCTGGCTGGGGGGCAGAGCAAAGGACATTGGTGGTGATGTCGTGGTAATAAACTTTAGAGACAGGAGAGCCGTACAACACATCCTGAATTGGCCCTATGGAAATGAAAAGAACTGCATTGTACCACGCCCCCTAACATATTTTTATCCCAGAGCCACTGTCTTTCCTCCACAATACTATAATAGTAATGCCTTCTCTTCTTCTCAGTTTCCTAACATTGAGTCGGCTCTAAACCCCGTATATATGCACCCTCTGGCTCCACCATCAGCCATACCTGGGTGGAACACCATACCCTTTAACCACAAAACTGGCTCTAATGGGAACATGTTAAGCTTGTTACCATTTACGCCTCTAGAGCTCACCAATAGGTTCTCGGTTTTTAATAGCCTAGAGGACTGTGATTGATGGTTAAGGAACGCAGAAGCTACGGGGGCGGGGTAAGTGCCTCATGCAACTCAAGGTCATCTGAGAAATTAGGGGGTCGGTGTCACGTTATAAATCCATATACTGCCCAAATCACCGCTGATAAAAACAGTAGTTCCCCTATAATACCACTCACAGAGCTAGTAGTGGAAAACGTGGTGCACCCCACACCACCCTCAGATATAAAGGTAGTTACTAGTGTTATATCTGGACCCGGGGAGCCGGATGCAGTGCGTATTGTGGGCCCGATGGTGGCAACTGTACTGTCGCCTTCTTTAATACCCTCACAACCAATTACAGAGTCTGTTGTTTGTCCTGCACTGGATGACAGTGTAAAATTAATTTCCTGGAATATTGCAGGTTTGGCAAATAAGTTACGAGATGTAGTATGGCTATCGTTTATCAGAAAATTTAGCATTGTGTGCCTCCAAGAGACCTGGTTAGAAGAAAATAATGTCCATATGGAGGGTTTCTTAAGTTTTATCACCCCAGCAGCTGCCTCGATCAGGGGTAGAGCCAAGGGTGGTCTGGCCATCTTCATTAGCCAAGAACTGCAATGTAATGTAAGCAACTTCCATAGTGTAAATTTGAACCTACAGAAGATTGATTTAAAAAATGGGAAGTCTGTGATGACATTGGTTAATTTTTATAATGCCAACAGCAACAATGAATCATGCCATATTGCTTCCATGAATGACATCTTGAGCAACACTGTTTATAATGTATCACGGCATTTGTTGATAGCAGGTGACTTTAATGTGCAACCATGTGGTAACCCAGCTAGTACGCCAATGGGGTCCCTAGGGTGTCACAACGAGGAAGGTTTTCATTTTTCTCATAGTAGGGGTGGCGAGCACCTAAATGATTTAATGAACGAGCACAATCTGATTGTAGCTATGTCGCTTGTCCCCGATACAAAAATCTTTGACACCCCAACCTTTAAAGGGCATGGGCAGGGTACCTTTATTGATCACATACTATTATCTCCAGATGCTGCTCAATGGGTCTTGTACTTCTCTATTCTTACTAGTACATACAGTGATCATAATCCCCTTGTTATAAACTTGAGTGGTCCACTTTTTGCTAAACGCCAGTCACGCCCCGATCATGGTATGTTAAGGTGCGTAAATGGCAGGCGTCGCATTAAATGGTCAATGGTAAACCAAGACACCTTGTATTCTAACATAACCAGCGCATGTGAGGAGGAGCTGTCTGTGTGTTTATCATCTGAGTCAATCCCCTCGACCATTTTGTTTAGGTTTGAGGGGTTGGTTGCTAAAATTGGCTCCATGCTCACAGCGCCAATAAAGGGTGATAGGGAGAATAACTCAAAATGGTTTAATCATAATTGCTCAAAGGCAAGCAGGGACTTGAAATTGGCATTAAAAACCAAACCAAGAGATCACGAACTGATAAAAAATCTTCGCATGGTATACAGGAAAACAATAGCCACTAGAAAGAAGGAAATTAAGGCAAATGTAATTGAATCCCTTCTGGACCCATCTGTGTTGGGGAATAGCAGCAAGTTCTGGCAAATAATTAACAAACCCATGTTTGAAAACCCAAATGACACAGCTATTGGAACAAACATTCCCGAGGGGGAGTGGGTGTCCCATTTTAGTGCAATATTTAGGAGCAATGAGCAACGGGAAGCTACTGATTTTATAACTCCAACTGCGTCCCCTTTGTGCTTCACAGTACAAGAGACTGTCAGGGGTATACAGGGCCTAACTACCAACAAGGCCCCGGGCCCGGATGGTTTACCACCGGACCTGTTTAAGTCCAGTATCCCGTTTTGGGCCCCGGTTCTTACGGCTGTAATAAATGCAGCGGTGACAACTGGTTGCCCAAGAACTTGGGGTCTCTCGACTATAGTACCCATTTTTAAGAAGGGTGATCGCAGCAGTCCGTTATGTTACAGGCCAATTTCTTTATTGAACTCAGTAGTCAAAGTGGTGGGGGGAGTAATTCTTAATAGGTTATCTTCTTGGGCCAAGGAAAATAAAATCCTTTCACCCATACAATATGGGTTTAGACCGGATCACTCAACCATCACGCAGTGTCTGAACCTATACCTTATCCTAAGCAAGTACACATTGGCAAGACAAGGTACTGTCTACATGGCCTTCATGGACCTGTCGTCCGCGTTCGACTGTGTAGACAGAAGCCTATTATGGGCCACCTTGCTGAGAATGGGTGTAGAGAGGGATCTTGTTAATTTCCTCGCTGATCTGCATACAGACACTAGGGCGAATGTCCGCTACTCTCAAGACCTTAAGGTAACGGACGAATTTAAAATAAATCGGGGTGTCCGACAAGGATGCATTCTGGCCCCATTCCTATTTAATTTATATATTAATGAACTGGAGGAATCACTTTTACTGGTAGAAGCAGATTACCCCTTAGTTGAGCGCAGAGGGGTACCTGTCCTACTTTACGCCGACGATGCTGTTCTTATTTCTAGAACAGCAAACGGCCTCCAGAAACTTTTAAACTCCTTCCACAAATTTATGGAGTCACGTGGTTTAAGTATAAACAACTCCAAGTCTTTCGTTATGAAAGCAGGTAAGGGCATCCTGAAACCTGGTCACTTCAGTTTAAATGGGGAAAAAATCCCTTCAACTAACTCCTTCTCTTACCTCGGAGTTTTGATAGATCAAAAGTTATCATGGGGGCCAGCAGTCTCCAAAAAGAAGGGTGAAACTACTCGGGTCAATGCGGCCATCCTTGGCTTTGCAAAAAAGATCGGCAATTGCCCGTTGGCTGCCCTGCTTAAATTGTACCAGGCAAAAAGCGTTGCTATTGCCTGTTATGGGAGCGAGCTCTGGGGCTATCGCAAGGTTAATGACCTAGAGGTCGCAGAAAAAAACTTTTTAAAAAAGATCTTAAGACTGCCCAGGGGTATTGGGAATTACTCAGTACACGAGGAGCTGGGGGTCCCTTTTCTAGGTGACAGAATAGCAATAAGCCCAGTTTTATGCTGGCTGAAATGTTGGCTAAACAATGAAATACCACTAACTCATGCCCTACTAAAAGAAGCTTTACAGTTAGACGGGAGATTCAAGGTACCGTGGGTAAAGTATATAAAGGACAGCTTAACGGCAATAGGCCGGTGTGACTTGTTTTATGCCCCAAATACAATCAGAAAACATGATGTGAACCTGGTCAAGAATGCCATAATCCTGTTAAGATGTACTGATAGGGAAGATGTTGAGACACAGAAGGTCAGTGTCAGGAAACATCTTTTGCTAAAAACATGCTTGCAAATAGAACCTTATCTGACATGGCCCATGTCCAGTTATGAACGGTTCCTTTTAATAAGGTTCCGTTTTGACCTTTACCATCTTCTATTGGCATTCCCAAGTGGTGCTCAGCGGGGCGAAGTGTTGCCAGCTTGTGGCTGCGACGGGAAGTCTCCTCAAGACCTGGCACACTTCCTTTTTATCTGCCCTTACTACGGTACCCCACGGAATCTATACCTTAAACCATGTCTTAAAAAATTGAGCTTCACACAAATTAAACCCGCACTTTATTATCTACAACTACTGAACATTGACTGTACCATGTTTATTTGTAATTTTTTTAAAAAAGCCGTCTGCTTTAGGAAAAGCATGGACGGCTAATCATGATGTAAAAATGTGTGTTGGTAATTTTTAAGCTTACAGTTATTTATATTCTTAACTACATACTTCCCTTGCTTCATTGTCTGTTATATTGTACTGTTTATTGTGTTTTTAATTGCCTTTGATAATGAATTGTAACTGTTTTAATTATGTGATTTTAAAAAATGAACTTTTATGATTGTAAAATCTACAATCGAATAATGATATTGAATTGAAATTGAATTGAATTTACCTAAAAATCTTTTTTAAGAAACAAAAAAAGAAGAAAAATTATTTTGTTCTTTTTTAGTCACTAGGAGTGTCACGTCTGATTGAGTAAAAGAATTAGTAAAGTAAGCATCAGTACTGGCATTCATGGTGTTACAGTATTAAATTGGCCTAGCCTTGCTGATTATGGGCCAGAACCCTCTATTGTACAGAACTTTTAGAAAGTCAGCATTTTCTTGCACAACCAATATGTGCCTCTGTCTGTCCTTAGAATATACGTCTGGTTTGGATGGCATTTGGTCTTTGTGAATTCACTCTAGACAGTCACACTCAAAGGGAGCTGAGGTGTGCTCTGCATATCGTGATGGCTCATCACCAGTTTGATGGGCCATCCCGAGCTAGAATGGTGGGAGGAGTTGACACTTGCACCTAGATAGGGCTGTGCCTGTCCCCTCACAAAGCTGTCTGCCCTCCTCCCCTCCCCCACCCCCATGTAATGTGTCTGGAGCCAAGGCAGGGTCTCATGCTCTACAAAGACCCTTTTTTGAAGTCTGCATACTTCAAAGGCTGAAATGGGTATAGATCCTGGACCTCTAACACCATATATTCAGAACAATTCTGGATTGAGAGCATGCTGCCATGAAGAAGAGCTGTGTTGCTGTCTGGAGGGACTGCCACTTTGCTGTTTGCTTTGCTGTGCTATCTGTCTGCTCCTTCTGTCCTGGGAGTGAAAGGACTGGAATTTGCTTTCTACATCCTACTTTCATAGTTTCTCTAAGGGCTTGAGTTGAGCTTGCCTCCTGTTGGAAGTCTTGGTACCATCAAAGACTTCAACTGCAGCATCTGTGCTTTTCTGCAGAGAGATCTACTCTGCCAAGTGGCACCAAATCCGGTTTCTGGACTCTTGTAAATTAATTTGCGGAGTTCAACAAGAATAAAAAAGTATATTGACTATGAGAGTGACTTAGGAGCAGGCGCTGCTCTTCGACACTGCACCGCTGCCTGCACTGGAACAACGGTCCTCTCTCAACGCAATGACCACTACTAGCAATACAGGTCATGACACAGCACCTCCGAAGATCTGCCACAGACGGAGTCCCGCATCACCAAAGTCTGTGACTCCGGAACCCCAGGCGCTTCAGCGGTGGCACTGTGGTGGGACATTGACACTATGAAATCAATGCTGTGTGGTTTGACTCTCGACACTTCATCTACTCCACACCGGCAGTGGAACAGACACTTTGCAGCCAATTCCGTATCACCTCCCCAGTGCCTTGCAGTGTCCTGAGCACTGACAGTAAGAAACCGCAGCTGCACCACCCCACAACAATGCCTCACCTTCCCGGTGTCTTGTAACATCTTTGTTTTGTCATTGTTTCCATGGTATTGTAAGCAGGGTCTGTACGACTTTCTATGTGGCCCGCGCTCCATTGCGGTTGACCCCAAACTTTGAGATTCAACTCCGTCAAGCACATTGTTATAGCCCCAGTTGGAGCTATTGTGTTTCTAAGTGCATTTTTGTGGAATTCGTATTTTGATTTGTGTATGTTGGATTTTTGTTGTTTTGGTCTTGTTTTTTTCAGATAAATATTGGCTATTTTTCTAAACTGCTGTGGAGGAAATTTGTGGTGTTATTAGTGTATTAGTGTATGCAGGGCTGGACTGGCCATAGTAGGCACCGGGCGTTTCCCCTGTGGGCCGCCAGTGTGGGGACCGGTTTTGGACCCCTGTGGGGTTGTTTTTATTACCGTGGGCCGGTTTTACAGCATAGCTGCAATATCGGCCCTCTGTAACAAAAGCAGCTGCAGGGTTTTCAACATGCCCCCCCCCCCCGCTTCCCATGAGACCTGTCTTACTCAATTGCCAGGGCCAGTTTGCATTTCCAGTTGCACCCTGTTCGTGTGTGTGTACAAATACTTTCCACATTGCCTTTGAAATAAGCTCTTGCCAAGCTACCAAGCTACCAAGGGGATAAACACAGGTTATTCTGAGGTTGTAACTTACCCTGACTGGAGTGAGGGTTCCTGCTTGGACAGTGTGCGAACCATAACTTACCCTGACTGGAGTGAGGGTTCCTGCTTGGACAGTGTGCGAACCACTGCCAACCAGAGACCCCATTTCTAACCAGTATTATTTCTCCCTGCTTTCGTCCTCCGTGGATCTTCTCCACAACATAAGAAATGGCGTCATTCATGCTGGCTGGCACTCAAGCCTGTGACTAGCAGATCAACAGATCTCTGCAGTGGGCACAAATCCCACTAGCTGCCTACCCACAAAGACATAAGATAGTTTGGCACGGCTGGGCAGCGCCAGATGTGTCCGGACTGGCGGTAGCATGTGCAGACGAGCAGGTGGTTTTCCCTGAGGAGCTGTGTGTGGACTTTCAATTTCATGGCTGTTAGCTCTGCCTGAGCTTATAAGGGTCTGCTTCTTTTGCAAGGCAGGGACCCTGGGTTATTTCGGAAAAGGAAATGGGCTGATCCGGGCGGGCGGGAGGGAATGTGTGGAAACATCTGCAAGAGCTTAAGGAAATGGACTCTCCCGTGCTGCCCATGTTAAGTTGTCATTACCTTCGCCAAGGTCTTGCAAGTGCTGACAGGGTACAAATCTATCTGCAGTTTTTCTAGTGGATTCCAGAGCGGCTGAAGGAAGCGTGTCGTTTTCATTTCATGGTTGACCAGAAAAGAGTGAGCGGAATGTGGTATTTTTTGAGCCCACTCCTACAGGGCTCTGATCTCAGTTTTCGTAAGGCAGTCCTTGAAAGTCCGTGACTGACGGCTGCGCGTGAAAAGGTCACGCATCAAAGCGGATCTGAGCAGTGCAATGTGAAGTATTTCCGCCCTGATCTGCATCCTCAGCAGACTGCTTCCAGAATGTTCTAAGGGACACGATGCTCTCTGTATGAGAGAACAACTCGGAAATCCTGAAAGTGATGAAGAGAGATATTCGTAGAATCTAGAGGGGCACAGCTGCTTAAAAAACAAGTGATGGAGATACAATACCCCTAGACAGGAGAGCAAGGACAGAGGTATAAATTATAAGATATTAGAACTACTGCGAGACACAGTTGCGATATCAATACACAGGCACTGGAAGCTATGAGGAACAGAAATTCATAAATTCTAAAACTGCGGAAGACGCATACTGATAAGATGCCAATGCCCAGAGACTTGTAGTGAGGCGCGTGCTTTCATTCAGCATTGTCCAAGCCATATAAAAGTAACATGTCTTCGACATGCACAGCTCCAGAACACCCTTGGTTACACGTCAGAAAGAGCATGATGACAGTAGCCCCTCCCCCCCACCCCTTCCTTCAACACTGACACTATAGATGCTCCAATACTAAAAATCACACCGAATTAAATATTCATTAAAGATCTGACAGCTACTGGTATAGTTACGCTTCTCCTCATTTTTACGTAGTACCAATGGGATAACAGCTCCTGTTTCCACATGACAACAGGCAATTGTGAGTTTGATAGGTGCTGCGTTTCCTTTTATTCTTATTTAGAAATGTGTACATATATAAAATGGGTATGTATCCTAAAAGTCAGTCGAAATTGTATTTACATGAAAATATGCATCAAAGTCAAAACATAATCACCAAGGAAGTCTGACTTAGATCACAAAATGAATAATGTATCAATTTCAGGGCATGTCAATAGTGCTGAGTGTGGTAGGGGCCCCCAGAACAGCAAATAATACTCTCTTACTACTAAACTGTGGGTAGGGTCAATTTCCTAGCTTCCATGAAGACCCATGGCACCCTTGCTACACCACTAAGCCATTTTGTTTATAACAAGCATCTATGATAATTACAGATGCACAGAAGATAGTATGTAGTTTTATTTATATATACATTCTCTTAAAAAACCATAGGTTTCAGGCCTTATATAGTTAGGAATTAGCATTTAAAAAACCTTGCAAATTCACTTAAAAAAACATACTTTTCAGGCCTTATATAGTTAGGAATTAGCATTTAAAAAACCAACACTATCATATGCACTCATACACCTATTCAGACACTCACACACTGCCACTCATCCATGGAGTTACTCACACACCTAGTCAGTCATGCAAAGAATCAATCACACTTCCATTTCCTCAACTATACAGTTATACACACAACACCTTACTTATTCAAACATATACTAACACATACTTACTCTCTTATACAATCACTGATACAAGTACAAAATGATCCATATAGCCACTCGCACATTCACTGGCTCTCATGTATAGTCATTTATATATGTCAACTCTCACATGCACTGAGTTTTACATATGTACTTACTAGCACATGTAGCACTGAGATATCCATTCACTCCCCAACACACCCATGCATATAGTCAACACCCCATATAGCTGTTTCCACATGCACTCTTGAACTCATACGCTGCTTACCCGGCTCTCGTGGCGACCATTTGCTATGCTGCCGCTTCCCGGGGAATCAAGTGTCTGTATAGGTGTATGAGTGCATATGATAGTGTTGTATTGATGAGTGACTGTATGTATGAGTGATTCTATGTTCTATGGGTGAATGAGTGAATGTGTGTATAGACCTAGGAATCAGTGAGTGCATATGTAGTAACTGGTATTGGTGTGTCAATGGTTTCAAGAATGGTAGTCTGTATTTAACACTGGGTGTATCAAAGGTTATATTAGAGTGTGAGGAGGTGCATCGAATTATTACATGAATGATATCATCAGTGATGTCAAATGAGATGTCATCAGTGATGTCATCACTGATGTCATTTGAGATGTCATCAGTGATGTCATCAATGATGTCACTGATCATGTCATGAATGATGTGATATATGTGACATCATCAGCAGTGGATTGCGGGTGCCCGAAATATAGTTAGTACAACTAACTATATAGGAGCAATTTCAATGGTTTTTTAAATGCTAATTCCTAACTATATAAGGCCTGAAACCTATGGTTTTTTAAGTGAATTTGCAAGGTTTTTAAAATGCTAATTCCGAACTATATAAGGCCTGAAAACTATGATTTTTTAAGTGACCCTGTGCCTCATGGGAGCAGTCCAGCCCGAACTGCCAAGCCATGCCTTCCCTGGACCGGAAACAAGCTTCCGAGTACCGGTTTCTGGCATTCCAGCCGTCTTCAGCCCGGCTTGCTTGAATCCAGTGGTGTGGAGAGCATGGGACTCACGTCTGAGCATACCCATCCCACTCGGGGTGACAAATGCAAAAACCACAGTTGATGGACAGAATGCAGAACAATGTCATACATTCACCCCAGTACAGAGATCTGGGCCTAAATCAATCGTTTTTTTGCACTCCACACCACCCCAGTTCAGACATGGCCATATGCAAATCAGTCTGACCCTGTGCCTCATGGGAACAGTCCAGCCCGAACTGCCAAGCCATGCCTTCCCTGGACCGGAAACAAGCTTCCGAGGACCGGTTTCTGGCATTCCAGCCGTCTTCAGCCCGGCTTGCTTGAATCCAGTGGTGTGGAGGGCATGGGACTCACGTCTGAACATACCCATCCCACTCGGGGTGACAAATGCAAAAACCACAGTTGATGGACAGAATGCAGAACAATGTCATACATTCACCCCAGTACAGAGATCTGGGCCTAAATCAATCGTTTTTTTGCACTCCACACCACCCCAGTTCAGACATGGCCATATGCAAATCAGTCTGACCCTGTGCCTCATGGGAACAGTCCAGCCCGAACTGCCAAGCCATGCCTTCCCTGGACCGGAAACAAGCTTCCGAGGACCGGTTTCTGGCATTCCAGCCGTCTTCAGCCCGGCTTGCTTGAATCCAGTGGTGTGGAGGGCATGGGACTCACGTCTGAACATACCCATCCCACTCGGGGTGACAAATGCAAAAACCACAGTTGATGGACAGAATACAGAACAATGTCATACATTCACCCCAGTACAGAGATCTGGGCCTAAATCCATCGTTTTTTTGCACTCCACACCACCCCAGTTCAGACATGGCCATATGCAAATCAGTCTGACCCTATGCCTCATGGGAACAGTCCAGCCCGACCTGCCAAGCCATCCCTTCCCTGGACCGGAAACAAGCTTCCGAGGACCGGTTTCTGGCATTCCAGCCGTCTTCAGCCCGGAGGTGCTCAGGATGGGAGTGAGCATGGCTCTTTAGAGAAGGCTTGGTGGGGACCAGGGTACAATGGGGTCCATATGATGGACATAATGGTGGCTGCGGTTTTATCCAGGGAGATGATGGGCCATGGGGTCCCACCAAGCATGCTGCGAGTTTCCTCCCTGCCACAGTTTTCATGGCACTGAGCCCGCCATGAAAACTGTGGCGGAGAGGAAACAGGGCCGTGGGGTGCAAGCAGGAGGCACACCATGTGCCCCCCATATGCATGCACCCCAGCTCCTGCGTGGCATGGACTTTACTGTCCATGCCGTGCAGGAACTATTTTTGGCGTTCCCATTGAGGTGCCTGTTTTCTAAGGCACCTCTGTGAGAATGTTAAAAAAAAAAAAAAGCCTGTCAGACACGAGAAACACTCGTAATCTGGTAGAGTGGCCCAACCACGGTTTTGGTTGCAGGGCGTACCAAGCACTGCATCGCCAAACTCGTAATCAGGCCCTTCGACAGGTGCAAGTTACTTACCATCCTCTTAGTACCGATATTACATATAGCTCAGGTAAAAGATTTATCCATCAGATTACAGAAACTTTCCTAGTATATAACCAATGTTGCCATTCTAGTTTACAAGAATGTAAAGCACCACAAATACACTAGTGTGCCCTTTGTTCTACCTCATAAAACACCACTTTATTTTATGTATTTGATAATATGTACAAACACCGTTGCTATGGCAGTTGTCACACTGATCGAGTACGTGAAACACCAGTTGCGGTGGCAATGTCCTCACTTTCCCGACATGCAATGGAGCCTAATATTTGAGATGATGTAGTAATATATAAACCGCTATCAGCATGATAGCGTTCATACTTTAGCAACCCGTATATGCTTATTATTATGACGTCAATATTCTTATTTTAGAAATTACCATTCCAGTGTATATTCTACTTTAATATTCTGATGTCATTAAAAGAGTCCAACCGGGTGCGCAGCTCTACTCTGTGGCAGTGCTGTGGGTGGTTTTTTCATTTGTGCTTTAAAGTATTGACCAGAGTGTTGTTCTGTTTCTTTGCTGTCTTTCATACAGGCAGGTATGGCCTCGCCAGCCAATCCTGAGCAGCTGATTATTGCCCTGGAGCCAGAAGGTGCCTCTATATACTGCAGGAAGCTCCGCCTCCACCAGATGATTGACTTGAGCAGCAAAACGGCTTTGAATGGCTACAGTCCCACTGACCCGACCACCGTGGCATTTACACAGTGTATTTAAACTTAACTTAATTTATATGCTAGATAAATAATGCATGCAAGTTGTATCTCGCACTCAGTTATGACGCCCTATGGCCTCACAAATAATAGGAGCATTACATCCTGTCTTGCTATCTTACTATCTAAAATTGATCAACGTTTTATTGACAATGTACAACAATATTACCTGAATATGATGGTTGTATTTTGTGAAAAAAGGAAACTGGCCAATCTGAGGGCAGTGAATGTGACAATGTCACATTACGTCACAGTTAACAGTGATGGGCACATCTGTAGACTGTCACATGACTCATCTATACTACTATTATAAAGAGAGAACACAAACCTTTTGGCAAGGTAAACTCGGGAACCACAGCGCCAATCCACACACCCAATACATTGCTGTAATCCTCATGGTGTGCAGATGGACATAGGCTATAGAAAATAAAAAAAAAACGTACATTTAAAAATATAACTTTAAAAAAAAGTAGTGCCCTGAAAATAGCGCCGGCCGCGACGCTGCTCTGGCCGCGACGTAGCGCTGGCCGCAACGTACGTGATGACGAGAAGGAGCGGCGGTGAAGTGAGGAGCGCGGGGAGGAGCGGCAGCTCAGGTGCGTCATGACGTGGAGGAGTGGCGGTGAAGTGAGGAGCGCGGGGAGGAGCGGCGGCTCCGGTAAGGCTCTAGGACACGGGAAATGTCGGGGTGGGAGGCAGCCGGTGCAGGAGGTAGGCCCTGAACAAATGCGGCTGAGGTAAGGCTCAGGCTCTGGGGGCAGCATTTCAGGCCGGGACACAGACAATCTCGTGGCGGGCGGGGGCCGGGGCGGGAGTGCACGCAAGCCTGAAATACTGCCCCCAGCCCCCTTCTGCCCCAGGCAACGCTGGGGCGGGCTGCTAGTCTTTAATAATTCCTTTTTGGTGGCGCTGAAGCCCCAGTTTACATGTTGGGGACCAAAACTGCTCATAACTGTCTGAAGGCAGTGCAGAACGTGTGCAGTTAATATGTGGGTGTGGATAGCCTTTGTTAATCAAATATGGGCAGAGTCACTGCTACATTATAGCAGACCATTTACACTTGTGGGAATCACTGGCCAGCAGTACAACAGCAGTAATCCACATATGGTGAACTATATAGCAGTCTGCCTCCTGGTTGACCCTAGCCTCTCTAATATGATTTCATCTCAATCTATGGGCCTGATCCACAAAGGGCCTCTGCACTCGTGGCGGAGGCCCCGGAATTGCTGGGGAGTCTCTGCACTCGGGCGGAATCTCCGCAATGAGGATTCTCATTCTCCCTATGTCTCTGTCAGTGTCCCTTAATGCTGAGCAATGTTGGGTTTATCAAACATAGACTCTCTGTTAATCGGGGAAATCTTGGTGTTGGTTGTCACTGGGTTTGGGTGCCATCAAGCAGGTTCTGTGTTGTGGGATGTCACGTGTCTTCTGTAGACAATGTGAATGGTTGATGTGTGTACTATTATATACCTATAGCTATGTTCATCCAGTATGTTGGTCACTGATTTATTTATTTAATTTATTTATTCAATTTATAGAGTGCACTATCACCTTGCAGGCATCCTGGCGCTAAGCAACTCCAAGGCAGAGGTGACTCAGAGACAGGGTCAGGCCAACTAATTCTTGGGGAACAGCCAGGTTTTTACACTTTTCCTGAGGGAAAGGAGTTCCCTGATTTGCCTGATCTCCCAGGGGAGTCTGTTCCACAGTTTTGCCGCTGCCACCCCAAAAGATCTACGCCCTGACCTGACTTTCCTAAATCTTGGTACCTTCACAAGTCTTGCTGATGACGAGCGGAGCAGTCTTGTAGGGGTGTACCAGTCAAATTTCTTACGCAAAAGCACAGGCCCTATCCCATGAAGGGTTTTAAAGACAAGGCAGAGAGATTTAAATTGCACTCTCTGTCTCAATGGGAGCCAGTGAAGTTTTGCCAAAGGCTCAGATGAGGAAGAACTTCTAGGCAGCCCTAAATAGAGGGGCTGACACACATGTTAATTTCAAATGTACCCTCTACTGATTTACCCCGAGGTAGGCAGCCCAGCCCTAACTACTCATTGATTATCAAATAGACTGAAGGTAATTACACCGGAATACAAACATCTATTCAAGGTAAGAATTTGGGAATGTAAATAAACAAAATCCCTGCTCGTCTAAAGACATTTAACAAAAAGTAATGTTCAGAATGCACAAATAACCATCTCACTGTATCAACACCCCCTAGATGCTCTGATAACATCAATGCATCCTCCTACCTGTCTCTGCAACATCAGGACCTACTTCCTGCTTTGTCTTTGAGTCATCAATACTCAGTTTTCACATCTCTCTTATGATATCTAAGCCCAAGCGATGCTCACCTCATGACTCTATTGAGTTCTTTCTTTCTGTGTCAGATGTCTCATCAGAGATCGCTCTTCAGCTGACTTGTGTCTGTTCGAGCCCGTTCCACATTCTTGTGATTATCATGAGCCCACTAGTTACTAATTTCTTGTTCATCATTGGCGACTTACAACTTGCCTCTCAGACCTCATATAATTTAACAAAATCCTAACCACACAGGAAATGTTAGTGCAGTAGAATACACGGTGTCGTGGTTGCCAAGCGCATTAAGATGCGTTAGTGTGTCACTGAAAACACCCATAAGTCCCTGCGTGTTAAGCTCTTCTTTTGCAGTCTCGTCGCTCTCCTACAGTTGATGTTCTGCCCACATTTCTTCCACTGGTGGTCTCTGTTCTTGCCCACTGCATCTCTACTTAAATTTCCATACGTATATTTCCCCACCTGTCAATGCCTGAAGTTCTTTTTCCTACAAAGCTAAGAGAGCTCAAGACCAGCTCCGGGGTGTGAGGGGTCCCCTCCATGTACTTTGCAAGGGTGCGGGCCCTTAACTTTCATTATGCCACTTCTCTGAGTCCACGTTTACCAGTGATAAATCTGCCAGTTGGAGAGTTCACCATGTAATTAAGGCTATCTATATGCCAAAATATTACTGAAAATAATAAACAGGCCTTGCAGGTGGTAAGTATTAGCCATTGTTCCTGCCACTGTTTCAGTCCTGCATCACTAAACCGACTAATAAGGAAAACTAAAACCAAATTGTGATGGTAACATATGTACAAAAGTGAAGGGGTTCCATGCGGAATTTTATAAAAGTTTCGAAGTGGGGCGGGGTATGAGCCTGTGGTCCCAATTCTAACTTTTTATTTTTTTTAAATTGTTAACTTTTTTAAATGTAGCTATGTTAGCTCTGTTTCCTTTAAGGAAAATGGGCTGTATTTTTTTTTAAAAAAGTTTTTTTTATTGAATCACAAACATGGAGTCTCCTGACCCTTTCAGGCTGGCTACCTACCCTATTAATATTATCAGGGCACGAGTCGGGGTACCACGCGGGTGGACGGCATCCCCCCACTTATTTCCGAGGGTTTTTCAGGGTGGACACCGTCCACCCTAGTAAATCAAAACCGAGTCCACCATTACTGCAGACTACTGCAACGGACTCTTTCTGAATGTACAATCTAGAGTCACAAAGAAGTTGCAGATGGTACAAAATGCGGCAGCACGCTTGCTGTCCAAAAAACCAAAATTCGCACCCATCTCAGATACTCTAAGGTCCTACCATTGGTTGTCCATTCAAAACAGGATAAAGTTTAAAGCGATGTGCATAGTTTACAAAGTAATGCAGGATCAGGGGCCTCGCTTCCTTAAAGATCACCTAATACCCTATAGTCCGGCTAGAAAGCTACGATCCTCAGCACTTAACCAATTAGTGGTCCCACGTACCAGAACTGTGACTTGGGGTGACCGCCGTTTCCTAGTTGCGGCCCCCAAGATCTGGAGCACCTTACCATATCACATTAAAGCCAGTCCATCGCTCCTACAGTTTAGGAAAAAGCTGAAGACGTGGTTATTTAACCAATAAATGTAGCACACCAGCCGCATCCTTACCTCTAGGGAATGACATTACTGCAGTCCAGCGCCGAGACACCCAAGGGTAATTGTTCGCGCTTTATAAATGTCAGAAAATAAATAAATAAATAAATAAATAAATTAAATAAAAAACGGGAGCGCGGCGCGCACAAAGAAAATAAAGCATTTCCGGGTGGGCGAGTGGCTGGCTGAATCTGGGAAGTTACCAAGCACGCCGGTGGTCACCACGCCCCTGCACCTACCATTTGTCTGTAATTTTAACCGGGCACAGCTTGCCCCCACCTCCCTTCTTGACTCCGATGCTGTATGGAAGCTCAGACCCCCAGCAGCACTGTAGCGGCACAGCGGGATGGCAACCCTCACACCTCCAGCCCTTGATGAGCTGTTAAGAGGTGCTTGAAAGTGACAGAGGGAGGGGCTGCAGGTTCAGGAGCAGGGGGCATCCATTCACATGCAAACAGCCCTGAATGTGTCATGTCTCTGCTATTTAGAGGGGGGCTCACACATTCCATTTCTACCCAGGGCCCCAAACATCCTAGACTCGGCCAGATTACACCCCTGATTACACCAAGGCAGCACGTGGTTCTCTTCACAGAGCTTAATTACTGTCACTAATTTGTAAGCAAACCTCGGTTCTTCAAACATGCATAATGTAGTACAAAAAAGAAATGGCACAATCGCACCCACACTGATTTACAAAGTATGGAGGACAATCAGTTCAATCAGTTCTCTTAGAGTATCTCCTGTAAGTACTGTACATCACAGTGGGGGATGGCATTTTGGACAGAGAGCCTGTCTTCTCTTATTTCTGTAATTTTTTATTGTATATAAAAAAATATATATTTACATTTACATGAGTGGAGGAAATCGTTGTCTTGTGCAGGAGGGGGGCGAGAAGCCCAAGATGATACTAGAATACTGCATGCCCACCCCTGTGCCCACCCTGGTGGATCACGTTCCCTCTCCTGTGATGACTCCTGCTCCTGTCCCCCCATGTGGTGGCTCCAGTCCACCCCCACCTGTGATGGCTCCTGTCCCCCATGTGGTGGCTCCAGCCCCCCCCTCCCCCCGCCTGTGATGGCTCCTGTCCCCCCCTGTGGTGGATCCTGTCTCCGCCCTGTGTGGCTTCTGTCCCAGTCCTGGAACGGCCCATGCAGCGAGGGTGAAGTTCTTGATGGGCCTCTTCTCAAAAGGGCTCAGCTCAAAATTAATAAGGAAAGGTGGGCGAGTGAGCAAGTGAAAGGATGGCTGGATGCATTAGTGAAAGGGTGAATGGATGAATGAAAGATTCAATAAATGGATAATGAGAGAGGATAGATGGATTGATGAGTGAGGGGAAGGATGGAGAGAAAATGTAAATAGCTGGATATATGGGTGGAAGGGTAGCTGCATGATTGATGAGGGGAAGGATGATGGATGAGAGGAAGGATAAATGGATGAGGGGGAAGGATGGATGGATGGATGGAGTGGAAGGATGGATGGATGAAGGGCAGGATAAATGGATGGGATGGATGGGTGAGGGGAAGGATGATGGATGAGGAGAAGGATGGATGGATGGAGAGTGGGTGGGTGAAAGGATGGATGGATGAGTGGGTGGGTGGATGGTGGGTGGGTGAAAGGATGGATCAGTGGATTGGATGGTGGGTGGGTGAAAGGATGGATGAGTGGGTGGGTGGATGATGGGGGGTAGGTGGATGAGTGAAATGATGGATGGATTGATAAGTGCAAGGGTGAATGAATGGACATATTTATTTATTTATTTATGAGTGAAAGGGTGGGTGTAAGGATGGATGAGTGAATGAAAGGGAGGGTAGATGGACAAAAGGATGAATAGATGTGTGAAGGAGTGAAATGATAGGTGGATGAGTGAAAGGGGCAATGGATGGATTCATGAGTGGATGAGTAGATGGATAGATGAAAGGGTCGATAGAGAGAGAAAGGGAAGATGGATGGATGACTAAAAGAGTGGATGGGTGGAAGGATTAGTAAGTGAAAGGATGGCTGGATTGGTGAAAGGGTAAATGGCTGAATGGATGAGTGAATGGATGGATGGGATGAAGAGTGGATGGATAAGTGTACAGATGGATAGGGTGAAAGGGTGGATGGATGGATGGATAATTGAGGATGAGTGAAAGGATGGATGAGGGGATGGATGAAGGGATGGATGAGTGAAAAGATAGATGGAAGGATACATGATGGATAGGTTTGCAAATGGTTGAATATTTTTGGAAATGACTGGGCTTACTTATATACTATTGCGCGATAGATCTGCCTTACATGCGATGTCACTTCCTGTTGTGATGTCACTTCCTGTTGTGATGTCACTACCTGTTGTGATGTCACTTCCTGTTGTGATGTCACTTCCTGTGACCACGCCTACCTTGGAGAGTCCCCCCACTTCTTTTTTTAGGACTTGTGCCCTGAATATTATGGAGTTAGTTCAGAGTACAAACCACTCCAAACTGGAATTTTATGAACCAACCTACTACGTAGGCTTTCGCAAAATTTCGCATTCAAAGCAAAAATCATGGTCACAAATTGAGATCAATTTTTGCAACAAGTGTAATAATACCTCTGGCCCAGGGTTCGCTATGATCACCACAGCAGAGTTAGTGCACTGTAGGATGCTAAGTAAAGAGTCACAATGGGATACCTAAACAGCATCCAATGATTTGCCAGGCGATATGTAGACGAGTTGGCTTGTTTTTAACGTTTTTAGGCTGCAGAAGTAGACGAGATGTGTGTTTTTTAAAAATAAATAAACAAATAAAACATGTTGGCTTTTACGCCTCCTCTGCAGCAGACCAAAACAAGTGTGTCATGTCGGATTACTTTAACAGGCCTTTACATACTGCTCACTTCAAAGACCGCTTCGGGGGTCTCTACAACATGTTCATTAAATAAATGCTCCTATCCTGCCATCTAGTGGCTACTTCCTGGTAGTACGCATTATACCGGGTTCTACGGAAAATCAATCTCTTTCGAAAACTAACCCCTACTAAATGTAATTCTTATTGTGGTTCTTCCAATTATTTATTTAATAAGCATGAGTCGTTTTTATAAATACATACAAATACAAATATTAAGCTTTTTAAATGATTTCAATTGGTTAGTTATGAACACTTACCACTAAGTGTTGAATAAATGATTATTGACATGATTGTACGGGAAACTGCATGGCATGTAAAGGCCCACACTACTTACAAACAGCATGAAAATGCCAAAACCATTTGCAAATCGTTGTCTCCTACCTTGTGAAGTGAAAGACTGTTCGTCTTTGTTTGCTGTGATAGGCTGCATTAGACATAAAGGGTTGGGTTCCAGCTGTTATCCTTTGTCAGAAAACTGCGTCCAGCCCTGTGGACAAAGGGAGCAGCTGATTGTCCTTTAAGGGTTCTCTTAAGTGTCCTCTCTCACCTCACGCAGGAGCCACAGCATGCGCCATGATAGTCCCAGTAATCGCACACTGCACCAAGGCATGGCAAGATTGAGGAAATGGTATTGTTTACTCTGGCCCCTTCTGAATGTAGGGCTAGATGCACGAAGCATTTATCCGATCTCAAATGGCCTGATTCACAGACTAGAAAAATACTTATTCAAATGTACAAAATGTAAAATGTGACTCAGGATTTCTTTTACTGAATCGCATTTTGCATTTGCGATTTGGTATTTGGAAGTGGCGTGTTTAGGCTGTCCCTTCCAAATTGGTATATATGAATTACTGTTTGCGACCAAATTCTGGACCACTGCCTAATCTTAAGAATGAAACTTCAAGGTTTACTTTTTCTCCATTTAAACACATCCCATTTCCCTTTAAGTAAAACAGGCTACAATTAGAAAATAAAAGATTGCTTTATTTAAAAACGCAGTCACAGACATGGTAATCTGCTGACCCCAGTAGGCCACCATCCCTGTGATGGGTGTGATTCCTAATGAGTCGCAAACTGTAACACACCTCATTCTCATTAATATTTATAAGGTAGGTCGATTCGCAACCCACAAGGAACCCCCAAAGGAAACTGAATGAGTTTCATACATTAGGAATACTGATTTCCTAATTGTGATTTGGAGAGATTCACAATTAGGAAATCAGTTTTCCTAATGTGTGTATATCTGGCCCCTAGAATCTAGATCAATAATACTTGCTGAGATCCCGCTGGATTCCCCTATACTCTAGCACTGACTGCAGTTGTACCATCTTTTCAACATGTTATTTTTAAGAGGCATTTGTATGCTTTTAAAAACAGTTATTTTTCCTAGATCAGTGAAGAGCCCTAGATTTCCTTTAACAATTTTCTTTCAATAAAAATGTAGCTAAACATAATGTACTGTGAAAGTGGAAATAAGTTTGTCCCTAAAACTTAATTATTGTAAATTGGGGGGTATAAAATCTTTGTAATTTTCATTTGCATAATTGTGCAAAATCTCATGAAAACTCAGTAAAAACACATGGGATCCCATAATATGCAGTACTGGCAATTGACGCTATAATTTAGCGCAAAATGCATTCTGGTGGCCATTTTAGATGTAAAGATGCATTTCACTTTAAAAAATAGTGAAAAAAACACAAGTTTAAATCTATTATTATGCAATGTGGTGTAATGACAAAAAATTGGGAATTTTCTGTAAAAAGCATAACACAAAATTACATATTATACCAGGATAATGGAAATTTCACCTGAGCCTTATTAGAAACAAGTATAGAGATGAATGTGCATTAATTGACACAATACTACAGTTCGAATATCAAAGTAAATACTATTGCCATAGTACACAATATCTACAGCCATTTTAAGAAAAAAACTGTTTCTATACTCACAACATCATTTTAATGAGATTGTATTTCATTCCACCTTGTAGTTTGTTTCTTATTTTGTTTATATTGTCCTATTGGACTTTGTCTGAGCAATCTTTAAGGTCCTGAGATTGACCTTGACTGGCGACTATGTGGTTTGTTTTCATTGTATTGGAAAGAGAAAATCTGTCAGTCCAAGTTATTGTTTAGTGATGGTTTGTATTAGTTAATGGGCAGAATAAGATTTACATGATCATGCAAGGGCGGGTTGTAGTGCATTCTGTTTGTGTCTCAAAGTCTGTTACCATTTATTTAGTCTGGCATGCTCTGTCTTTTGCAAAATGTATTGTTAACTGTGAGTGGGCAGAGGGCCTGTCCATTACTTATCATTGATTGTCTTAAATGTCACGCTCATTTGCAAGCTTCTTATTCGTTAGCATGGGTGTGGCATCCTTCCTCCATTTGTGTTTGTCCCTCCCATTGCTTGGCTTTTAGTATGCTATTTTTTTCTTTTCTTTTAAACACTCACAAGAGTACACATGTTTTCCAACTGTCTTCCTCATTTGCTCGTCTTCCTCACTCCGTCACACTCTGTGTTCATTCTCTCTTGTGGGTGCTTTACCCCCACTCTTCCTGCTTTGCCTTCTCAGCCTTGCTTTTTCTTCCAACCAGCTTCTTTCTTTGTTTGGATCCAAAAACCCCGGCCCATGTGTTGCTTCCCCAATCAAGTCTCCCATTTTGCTAACACCCCTCACCCGCACACCCATTTTTCTTTCCAGTTGCTTTCCTCCCCAGCTGTGCCCTTTCCCCCACCCCCAGTGCTGCTTCCCTGGTGTTGCTTCCCCCTCTAGTGTGCCTTCCACACTACTATTACTACGCACTCGATTTAAAGAAAATGCTTTTGAACATATTTTTGACCTTTTAAGTTATCAATCCAACTTGGATAGCTAACAAAAAAAGGGACAGGGATACTGTGCTGCATGGCTAAAACAATGTGGAAAAGCCAACAGGTCCCTAAGGTGAAACCTATTGCCTTTGCCAATGCTTCTTACATTCCAGCTTGGTTAACTCTGTACTTTGTTTAGCCAGAAGAGGCAGGTTTGTTGAGGCTCATCATTGGCGACTTATCCAATAAATTGTTTTGATGCATTCTTTTGTGTATGCTTGTGTGTGTGTGTGTGTATGTCTATGAGTAGTATTTGTAAACTGTTATGTTATTAATGGTTTTGATATGCAGGTTTGTCAGAAGCTATTGATGTGCTATTGCTTGTGTATGTTGGAGTGAGTGTTTACTTTAAGTAGGAGATGCATCCTCTTCCCTTTTTCACCGATCATATTTTGGAAGATGCTATAAAATTGCTCCAGCTCTTTATGCGGGTGAGAGTGCATGGTTTGTGGCGGGTTGTAGTTTGCCCAAATTTCTTATACTGGAGCATTTTTCCCCTTTCATGCACAGTTTAAAACATCAGCAAAGTACATTTTCCATAACTTTATTCCACAGACAGGAATGTTCACAAAGTGTGGCACCTTACGTGACTGAACATTAAGCGAGCCCCAGTAGATGAGTAGATGGGTGTGTGGGGGTTACGCCCTTGATTTGGTCGACCCCTGTACGAATCCTGCTGTACACTATCTCCCCAGCACATTATTAACGCCATTAGCTTTCCTTAAACCATTTTACTGTTACCACACATTCCTTTTCTGTTTTTCTAATTTAGCACCCTAGCTTATCTCTCAAATCTCCTGCAGTTTCACTGTTATCAGACAAGTTTATGCTCTGTTCTTCCAACAGAAGATCATCTTGTTTCCAGTCTCCTCCCCGTCCCAATCGACTCCATTAATATAATTTCGACCTCATATCTTCATTGCTCTCCCCCTCACCCACTAGAGTAAACATAGACAGAAAGATATCAGCTCTTCAACATAACAAAATGCTCAAACCTCCTATTCAATTCCAATAGTTTCATCATTAAGGGCCAGATGTAGGTATCCAAATACCGGTCGGAAGCGGCTGAAAATACCGATTTTCGGCCGTTTCCGGCCGGTATTTGGATATTGAGAGATGTAGGGGCATGTTAAATTACAGAATCAAAAATTTTACCGAATTTGTAATTTTTCCGATTCGGTAAAATACCGAATTGGTAAAATTACCGATTCTGTAATTCAACATGTAGGTAGCACTGTAATCAGTGCTACAAGGGTTTAAGAATTTGTTATTTACCACCAACTAGAAGTTGGTGGTGAATAATGAAAACCCTTCAAAAAGCATTTTTTTTGCTTTAAAAACGTGCCATGTTGCAGACATACATGCCCTAAGGGCATGTATGTCAGTAACATGTGCACCCATGCACAATTGAGGGGTGCAACAGGGTGTCAAAGTGACACCCTGTCCCCCTTGCAAACTCGGTAATTTTACCGAATCGGTATTTACCTATTGGCATTGATTCCTATGGTCCTCAAGGCCCATAGGAATGAATGGCAATTCGCGAATCGGTAAATACTGATTCTGTAATTACCGAATCATTGAGATTCGGTAATCTCAAAAGTGAAATTACCTACATCCCATTTACCTACTCTTAAATGCCGAATCGGTATGATTCGGTATTTAAGAGTAGGTAAATCGAGATTACCTACATCTGGCCCTAAGTGACTTATATATTGGAGCAGTCTGCTTGTGGGCCTGCTGAATTTCAGTGCTGAGTGCTCTTCTTCCTTCCACGAGACCAGTTTACCTCCTTTGTACTGACTATGAGTCGGGTGCACTCTACTAGCTGCAGAGCCCAAATTAAGCTCCCCCGATTGTCTGCAAAGTGATTCATGGACTTTCGCCCCTTCCTTTGCGGACACTTCTGCCTAACATTCACCGTTCGCATCCTCTGTGCTCTGCCAACCTGCGCGTCTGTCTGTTCTTAAAACCCTCTGTAAAGAATCTTGCTTCTTCTTACTCAATATACTACACCCGTACCCTTTAACACAATCCCTAAAGCTCAGGAACACAACCTCTACATGCTGGTTTTCTAGATAGCTCTGAATTACATGCCTTTTTATTCTGAAGTCTCTTAACCTAGGAAGATCCCCCCCCAATTAATGTTCTCTCCCATCCATCATGTAAATGTGTTAAAAATATATATTGATAATTTATGTACTGTCTTCTTGTGTACGTTATTAACTGTCTCTCCCATTACTCCTTAATCTGTCTCTCTAGGAATATGTCAATCACTCAAACCATTATCTATTGCATGTGCTGTGTTGTATTTGCAACTAAAGCTATTCTGTACAGAATGCTTCTGCACTTGGGTGGCCTCTTACCTGCACATATGTGAATTATATACTTTGTGAAAGAAAACTCAAGTCTCCAAATAATGATGGAGTCTCCTGGTCTCTAGGATACCAACAAGAAATGTTGTTTTTTTGGTGGGGTTCCTAGTTCCATGCGGCTGTAGTGTTACACTAGGGTATACATCTTTGTTCTGTTTGTTAACAGAAAAATACAAATTCTATTGGAAGGACCTCAGGTATCTGATATGGACGAGTAGTTCGGAAATCTCAATGGCGCCACTCTACCAAAATGATGGTGGTAGCAGAAGTGGCATCACATGAGCTCTGACTCACTGATTGATATTCACGGAATTGTTGTTCAATAATCAATTGCAATAATATCAGGACCCTTGTCCCTTCATAAAGAAACATTATTGAAAATGTAAGTTTGCCTGAGAACTTTTGTGATTCAGCATGGCTTGGCAGTCTGTTATGGGACTCTCATCTATAGGAACACTCACTAGATCCCAATAGATTTTGCTCACTTCCCTTCGCAAAAGCCACCTCATGGATTCCGTATTTCCTTAAAAATGATTGATGTGTTCCTCAATCAAAAGTCAAAGGAATCATGAGGCTGGTTGAGACGTTTCCTGTTTCTTCATTGTAAGGGAGTTTTCAGTATCCTGGTCATTGAAGTGAAGAAGGTTTTACAAAATCGTAGCATTACTTGCCATTGCCACCAGGATTACGCAAACAATTTACATTGTGCCTGTAGTGAGATTTCCTACTATTCATCTTCACAGTGGCGTCACTAGGGTTGGTGTCACCCGGTGGGGTAACTCATGGTGTCACCCCCTCACGACTTACTGCATGGACCTCCTCCGCTCCTGGTCCGCCAGTGGACACAGCGGCAGCTGGATGTGCACGAGACCCACCGGGCCCACAGTGATACAGCAGGTCGGGTATTTCCATTGGAGCTGGTAACTCCTGCTATTGCCCTATCTAAGTAGCGCAGCATTTGTAATGGGGGCCAGAAAAGTAACTTTCAGCCAGGGTTTTAGTAAGACAAACAAAAAAGAAAATAATCTCTAGTTGCACTCAATACATGTAAACTGTCACTATGGTGAGACAGAAAGAAAGATGCATGCACTGGCGCCCTATCTCAAAGACCGAAGAAAACCAGTTCAAATGATGCTGCAAATTGCGTCCTATCATTAGCGTGAGGTAAGGTTCACATGTGATCAGCACACAGCCCCGTGATCTGTATATTTCTCATAGTCACAGTGACATCTTAGAGCACATAGTGGCAGTGGCGTCTCCTCCAAAGCATCGCCCCATTGCTTTTAAGCAGTGCAAGAAGTAGAAACATAACATGGTAATAACAGACTTTCAGTTATTATCATTTGATGATTCCTGCTGCTTTGAAGGTTGCTGCTTTGCTCTTGGAGCAAGGAAGGAGTGGTTTGTCCATTCCTAAGTGCACAATGACTGTTTGGTCATGACTCTCGGACCGCCAACACAAGTCATGCACTCTTTCCCTGTGCTCCATGCAGGCTGCATTACAGCCTGCATGGAGAACATTCCCAGGCCCCCATTCCCTGTTTGAGCGTCGAACCAGGATGTTCAAAACCAATCACAACGCTGCATTGCAGTGTTGCGATTGGTCTGGGGTGCCTGTGTGCCAACCAATCACAACATTGGTCAGTGGGGCCTGGCTGTGCTTCCTGTTCCCCGAGGCAAGAAAGAACAAAGACGCGTAACCCGGCGGCGCAGGTTTTGGGGGCAGCGGCAAAAATATTCTCTAGCACCCCCCATCCTTCAACACGGCGTGTGGTGGCAAAAGGCATGGGTCCGCCACGGGTGGCAGGCAGAGTGCATAGCTACGCGCCTGGTGCCAGGGCTCTCATCAGGAGGACACTTCAGCTTGCACCACACATTGCCCATTCCAGTGCTACCAATGATAGTGACAACACACTTACTAACCATCACCCTACAACCCTACAACCCTACAAGTGTGACAATTTGGAATATTCCAGGCCCCCTAAGTTATAAGAATGGCTTGGTGGGAGGGTAAGGGTTGGATAGCAGTTAATTTAATGTATATTGAATAAATAATTAACTGTTGTTGTTATCTCTAAATTAGCCAGACAGTGCTATCTTGTGGAATACAGTTTCAAGTGCTGGTGCTGACAATTAAGTGCCAGTGCCGAGCACCGGAAACCGCCAGCTCAAATTAAACCCTGGTTTTAAATGCTGTATACAATGTATGTTAAGAGGAATCATGCTACCACAATGCACAACTTTATTCAGGCCTCATTTAAAAATATTGGAATAGACACCATACATCACAAATTATATTGAAAAAGAATATTGAAAGGGGGGTGTTTGCCACTAAACAACTGTTATTCTCTTTTACAGCATTACGAGTAAAATACAAACCGTATGTACAGAAAACACGCATGTTTTATTATTAACAGCGTATAGTATAAATAACTAGTATTTATTTTTAAAAAACACTTTTCATTGGAATATAGGAGTGGAAATACAGGGCTGGACCCTGTATGGTCCTGATGAAAAGCTTGGGGGAGCTTGAAACATGTCGACCAAAACACTGATCTAGCTCAATTAAAGTTAGAATACAGTGTTACCCCTTTTTAACTTTATACCACACTAGGAGCAAAATACATTGTTGAGGCCCACTAGCACGGTATTTTTAATTACACACCCACTCCACCATCACCACACTTACACCACACATAGTCATCTCACAAAACAAGTGCTCCAGCGTAGTCGCCTTGTCGCAGCACGCCCCTTTTCGTAGAGAACTGGGATGGCCCCAATGATGAAGCATGTCACCGTGGGGCAACCCCGGTGAGTGAGGGGACTCTAGAAAGAAATTTTTCTTTCTTACATTCTTGGTACACACTGACTTAGTAAGCAGTAACCATAAAACACCAACCAGGTCTCTGAACCCTTCACATTGGGTTCCTGTATTGCATATTGTCAAAGATTACCACGAAACTTATTTAAGGAATGAAAGTCTCACATTGCTAGAAGACACTCACCTAGAAGTTTTTTTTTAGAGAAAATGAGATTGACAAGAGTACAGGACCAATGCCTATTTTAGCATTGCGAGTCCACATCATACTACATTTTGTATTATCCAAGTCTTGATTTTTAAGAAACAAAACCAACCAAATAGTTCAGCACACAAAATATAGAAAATTGGTGTGGGAGCACACTGCTTCACCTCCCAGGAAGGTCACCCCTAAGCATAATGGTAGATGCAGTCCGACAAGCGAGTACACTTGCAAAGTCTTTAGAGTGTTTCACCAGGTGGGTGCAGATTAGTGCTGGCCATCTCTGGACACGTGTTTCTAGATTATTATCTGTCATCAGCAGAGATTTGGCATTAGTTGGGGTTGCTGAGCAGGCTGCCGTATCCTTGGAACGTAGTATCTCTCCAGGTGCACAGGTGCCTCTCCACGAGCTCGTCAGCCCACAGCGGCTCGAGGGAGCCTTCAAGTAGAAAATTGGTGTGGGAGCACACTGCTTCACCTCCCAGCAGGGTCGCCCCTAAGCATCATGGTAGATGCAGTCCGACAAGCGAGTACACTTGCAAAGTCTTTAGAGTGTTTCACCAGGTGGGTGCAGATTAGTGCTGGCCATCTCTGGACACGTGTTTCTAGATTATTATCTGTCATAAGCAGAGATAAGGCATTATTTGGGGTTGCTGAGCAGGCTGCCATATCCTTGGAACGTAGTATCTCTCCAGGCGTGCAGGTGCCTCTCCACGAGCTCGTCACCCACAGCGGTTCTGTATTAAAGAGGCATATATTTACAAGGCCATGAAAAGCCATGAAAAGTGGCTGTACGTGGCCTTGTAAATATGCCTGGGCACATTGCGCCACCGGAATGTAAAAAAGTGGTAATCCGGTGCTCCGGCGCCATAAGTAGCCTCATAAATGAGTCTCTGTAAGATCTGTCGATTACATTGTTTGGGAATTTCATTGACCTGGTTTCCAGTTGCTCTTGAATCATTTTAGGCCTTACTTGCAATCATTCTAACTTCAGATATGTCTCTTCTTTCCAGATCAGTTATAAAATTATGAGCTATAAAAAGGCTATTCTGTGTTAGGCTTACATTTATTATAACTGTTAAAATCCCACCGAAAGGGGAACAGCCCAGATCATTGTAAACATACAGACACTGATGGACACCTGCACAACCACAAACTAAAATGCCATTCAAAAAAGGAAAGTTACAGAGAATGAGACATTTTCTATTTCTTTCTGAAGGGGGCAACACAATATAACATTGTTATACAGGGCAACAGCAAGAAAAACTGGTGAAAGATTTTTCTGCTTGAGTTATGTTAAGGGATGTCACAAAAATATATTTTCTTTTTGTTTCCTCCAATTTTGTGTGCTTAGATTAAAAGTGCAGGACTCACACAATCTGTTTTTAGGTGTAATCCAATTATTTTATGCACTGCAGAGAATCTGGGAATATTCAAATCGTATTTGATCTTTTGGCAATGTTGAACTGTTTCACTGATTGATAAAATGGTTGACTCATAATAATCTTGACCAATATGCGCCATCATATTTACCATGCACATGGCATAGGGTTAAAAACATGACCCAAGCCTTTCCACATTGTGCTACCGTCATCTAATCTTGACTTTTTGTCCAACTGTTTACTGCTGGTGTTTTTGAACCCATATATACAATATTAACACAAAATCTAAAGTCCCAGAATAAAATATGATGCATTTTAAGAGGTCAGGACTGATTTAAAGTGAGGCATTTGTCATTTGACCACTTGACTCATATAAATGTCCACACAACAGCAGCACCACTTTAATGTATTCAGGCAAAGAGTACAAAGAAGCAGTAGTGAGTATGAAAAAGCTTCAACTTTCAGTGTAGAACACAGAGCTACAGATGACCTGGTCTAATTTTTTTTTAAAGTTTTCATCCAGTATTAAGCCTTCAGCAGTGTTAACCACCCCTACAATGTCATAAGATTTAGTTAAGAGGTGGTGAATGACACCAACAGTGTAAAATAATTTATTACGGTTTTGAATATAGCACTCAATTTTTTTAACCCTTTAATAGTCATGCAAACCAGACAGAGTCCTGGCAGAGCTAGCGTGAGAGGTAATGAGATGTGAGGGGGGGTAATTAGATGAGAGTGTAATGCATAATTTTTCTATGCTTCAAACAGCCTGACACAAATCCATTTGACACATTGCCAATAGGAAGACACTACATACCCTGTATTTCATCTCTTTTCTATTACATATCTGATTTAGAACAAACACTGCAAAAAAACATGTTTTGCAAACACTGGAAAAACACTTATCTATTTTGTCGGTTAGGCAGCTGAAAAAACACTGATAAGCACTGATCTCAAAATGTTTGGAATGGAAAACATCAAGTTAACACCACTGAAATCCATACAAAATAAGCACTGAAAATAGGACAGACTATACGTACTGTACTAAATATTTCTGACTTAGGTGTCTATGTGTTGCCTCATTCACATCCTCTACCTTATAGTGTGGATGAAAAATAACCGGTACCAAATTTCAACATGTTGTGCAACATTTCAGACATAAGTTAAACCCATTGATGTATCTATCAAAGCCAGTTTTTTCTAGTAAAGATATCAATTTCGTGACGATTACTGTATAAGTGTTACCCATCTCTGTTGTCTGAGGAGCGGCTTGTACTGTTAAGCAGATATTTTTATCTAGGGATTATAGGGCAAGGCAACTTACAAATGTAATATTATCTACGCTTATTTAAATTAAAAATCGCTTTGGCTAATTTTGCAGTTTTGTGTGGTATAATAGATATTTTGTATCTGCCAAAAATCTTTAAAAATGTAAGGAAAGCCCAGACCATAGTTAGTATTTTGGAGCAGTAGTTTCCCCCCACAACATACCTAGCTACCATCTCACCTACAACCCTAACTTTCTTCCCTGCCCCATCCCATAACCACCTTGACCCTTTCAGCGTATTAAATCACAAGGAGACCATACTTGCATATTAAAAGTTTCTATTACTGGGTTTTTTCATATGTACTAAGAGCCTACTCTATTCCAGCTCAGTGGACCCACCTCGACTCCCTGTATATTATATATATATATATATATATATATATATATATATATATATATATATATATATATATATGATGCTCCCTGTCCCACTGAAGAGTCAGGGCACTCGCGAGCGGGTGCAGTTTGCGGTAATGGGTACCCGCAAAGGTATACAGCTCAGCCTCGGAAACGTGATATCCAAAGAACTGCACTCGTGGAAACCAAAGGATTGCAGTGCTCACACCAAAGTTTTAATCACACTTGTCAACAAGTGTGATTAAAACTTTGGTGTGAGCACTGCAATCCTTTGGTTTCCACGAGTGCAGTTCTTTGGATATCACGTTTCCGAGGCTGAGCTGTATATATATATATATATATATATATATATATATATATATATATATATATATATATATATATATATATATATATATATATATATATATATATTATACAGAGTCCTGCAATTTCTTTTAGAGGGCTTCTGAACATGTAGCCAGACAGAAATTTGAATAGCTCCAGTTATTAGGCCAACAATGAACGCAAAGGTGTTGAAGGGAGGGGACCATCTCTAGTGAACAGCTTAACATGGTGAGAGAGCACATGTAATTGTATTAAATAATGTAAAGGGTCTGCTCACATCTCCTGTGCAATAAGCAGTTGTAATGATACTATTCTCTATCATCCTTTATCTGTTCTCACTGCATGCTAAATATGCTAATAGACTGATCATGCTGTCTCACTCTGGTCTTTCTCTCTCTCTGTTCCTCACTAGCCAAGGAGCACATTCGGCGTAACCGTCAGAGTCGGACCTTTCTGGTGGAAAATGTCATAGGAGAACTTTGGTCCGAGCTGGAGGAAGGTACTGTAGATAGTCCTATCCTATATGCTCTTGCTAGTTAATGATTTCTGGCAATCTACATTCTCTAAATGTTGTGGTGCTGTTTTGTTTATTTTTCTAAAATATTTCTTTGGCAAACCTAAACATGGACAATCTTTTCAAAATGGCACCTTTTGTAGAAGACATCAGGCATGTCAATACTTCGTCCTTCAAAATAACTGCCCCTTCTAAAGAACAATCATTTTAATATGATATTCCTTTCAAAATGGCTGCTCTTTATCAAACTGCTGGCCTTGTCAAAATGGCCACCCCTTTGACAGCATTACCTTTTCCAAATAGCTGCTTTTTCCTAATGTCCATGTGTTTTCCGTGACAGTCTTTAGAAGCATTACTAAAAAGATATGCATAGTTTTTTTTTTCCAAAAGATATTTTACTTGCCCACAAACCTTGCTTCTATTGTAACATTTGGAGACATGTAGGAAGGAGATTTTGCAGCCAAAAGAGAGAATTGTTGTTGACCTTTTGCTTGCAATTGTTTGAGTGTAAGAGGGAAAAGACTACACAAAGTTAACATTTTTGGGAGTCTCTCTCCTTAACAAGGATAGTATGAAAGTGCTTAAGTGTTTGAAGGAATTTTCCCCTCCCATATTTCGTGTACATAACAAACAAATGTTAGTGGGTTCAAACTATGTAAAAATAGTGCCTACTCCAAGTTTATCTTATAGAATTTAGCACACTGCAATGCCACTTGCGTGTCCGTAGCTCTTCCAATGTTTTGCCTGAATTTCCTTTCATTTAGCTCACAATTGTAGGGAGCAGAACTTGATACCATGGGGAATGGCGGCTCTCCTCTGAGGCTCAGAGAAGGAAGGCAAGGCCTTGCCAGATTTCTACACTTTCCAGCCTCATTTTTCTGAAACAATTGATCGTATAGAGGATCGGAAGGCAAGCTGCACCTGCAGCTTTGATTCCTGACGTAGAGAGTTGCCATACAGCGGTGCAGCTCATCGATTTGTTTCATGTGCTTTCAGAACAATAACCGCGCGACCATCTTGGAAAAATGCCCAATATGCTTTAACAAAGACATAATTTCCGACTCCTGAATCAATGAGGACATCAAATATACATCAAATTCTGCTAGGTCTGAGACAATCTTTTTCCCTCTTTGTGACTTTCATTTTCCCGCAGTTTTAGACTGATTTTTGCTTAACCCACTCTCAGTATGGATTGAGTTGAGGCACACCCATATTAGACAAGGGGACAAGCTGATGATATACTATTTTTGTCATATCCTTCTAGAATAATAAGAAAATATAACGCCTGGGATACCTCATCAGGGCTGAATGAGAACTATCATTAAGCTAACCACACCCACGTCACGTGCCTTCTCAGACTGGATCCTTTTCAAAGACCTCATTATCAAGGGAACAGAGAGAGAGGTGGACCGAGGGTCACTTTCAGTATAAAGCCCCCCCCCTTTCTATATCTCTATGTCGAAGTTCAAGTAGGCCAGACACTTGCTATACTCCGAAGCATTATTAACCAACCCTAATGACCCTGAAGCTTCATCTGCTATGGCAAATACACAGGATATCCCAGAACAGCTATGGACCCTCTACTCAGAGAATTGTTGGATATTAAAAACTCAATCAGTTCAGTAAATATTGCAGTGTCTGCCACTATTCGTGAAGGGCAATCTTTAAGGAGCAAAGTCAACTAATTCCAATCATGCATGCAACTTATGGACGGATGCGTTGTCGTATCAAGACTTGACAAGCTCCCTGAACCTAGCCAAGGCATCTAGTATCTCCGACAAAAATCAATTAATCTGGAAGATCAAAGCAGGATAGACAATATCAGAATTATTGGAATGTTTATGTAAAGGAACACCAAAGCACTAATTTAGTGTCGACTATAGTATGAATTCCAAACAGTAGGGATTGAGTATAAATGGGGGTACAATTTATTAACAGGTTCAGCAATCTTGTTTTCTTATGTACATTCCACTTTGACAATTCTTTTTCAACAAACAGCCGTTTGTTGAAGTAACACTTTTCCTTTATATAAACATGGTATACAGTTGGGATTCTTTGATCCAGTTTGTACATAACACCTGTGGTAGTACTGTCCCTTATTCTGGACCCACAGAGAACGCTTGTTCGTAACGAGGTGTGAAAACTAAACCACTACTACCTGTTTCTATTGATTAGAATATTGGAATACCGGAACAATCCGAGAAGGAAGCTATTTTTCAAATCCTCACTAATATGATTCCTACACTTATGGGGATCGCTTTTGCACCCCTGCTTGAATTCCAACGTGCCAACAGAGTACGCTCTCAGAACTCTGCTAGATTTCAACAACACCATCATATACAGGTTTGCTGCTTGCGCCATCAACAGGCACAACAAATCATCACAGAAGCAAGGAAACACAGCCCATATCTATATGACAAACATCAGTTTATCATTCCCGCAGACTTTTCTGCTCCAACCAACCTCAAGAGGAAGCCGTTCCTAGCTCTTCAACCTAAAATAAAGAAGAGAGAAATCAAACATTGACTGTTGGAACCAGCTACAATATGCATACCTTACCAAGGAAAGCCTAAGGAATATCTAGACCCAGACTATTTCAAAGTTTTTTTTTAATTACTTGGATGACATTGAATCAACCATGGAATATAAAGACCTCACCTAGCTGCCACAACCAAGGAGTGAAGGGGGATGCTTCTGAACTGGACGAACATGGCTGATGAAAAACGGACTCAGAACTGGTCCCATGGTGGCTATCATAAAGCTTGGAAGTTGTTGACACATCTAGATCACATTTGAAAGCTTAATTCAGGAACACTTGTAGAACCTGATTATTGTATTACACAGACTTGTAATGTATTATTTATATTATTGTTCTCCCCTTTTTTTCTTTTCTTTTTCTTGCACTGTTACAGTTAGGCTCATAATGTCGGAGGCAGGTGTATATATAGTATTATTGACATGCTATTTTCTTTTTTATGTTTGCTGTACCATGACCTTTCAAGATAATGTATGGTGTTATTATCTCATTGTTAGGATTCTATCTCTGATAATTGATAGTCAACACACATTTGATATTGTTCTTTAAACCTTTCAAGATTGGTGGCCTTGCCTACCCCTAATCCCACGTGTCTCATACCGCACACCCACAGAAAAAAAGTTAAAACTGGTAGTGGAGTGTACAATACTGTTTAAACATTTTGGGTTGGACACACGAATAGAACATAGTATTCAGAGAGGAGCTTGAGAGTCCCCTTTCTACTCCGACGGACGGACAAAACGCCAGACCGCTAGAAGCTACCAGGAGGCAGAGTGCTCCTTTACGGGGGCCCTGTGAGCTGCGAGACAGCTCCTTAACGTGGCTGGACCTTTAACGTGGTAAAGCATCCACCGAGTCGTGGTGGAGAGCCGCAAGCTGCCCCACAGTGCGGCGGAGAGCCGCGAGCTGCCCCACAGTGTGGCGGAGAGCGAAGAGCCGCAAGCTGCATACAGAGAAAGGCATTGGCCTACATCCTGGCGATTGCTAGTGACGGAATTGCCGTAGATAGAGGAGACACACATTCTTCACGCCCGAGCAAGCCGAGTAAGCAGAGCTGAGCCCCTGTCTCCGTCCTCAGCCCCGTCTTGCCACACCCCGCGCAACGGGGAGAGCAGTGGAGAGTTTTTGGGGCGCCCGCTTCAGCTGGCTGATCCAAGCAGCGGGAATCTTTGCACCATTGCACCTGTGACACGTGATTGACTGAGCCAGCTTGAGTCTTGTCGGGTCGGAGCAAAGAGTCCGGAGGGCCAGAGCCAGGGGGTGAGTTGGAGTGAGGTGCCTTGTCTGTCTGATTTGTGTCTGTAAAAACCTCGCTGCTTCCTGCCCCCCCGCCTGCCCCCTCCCCCCCCCGCCTGCCCCCTCCCCCACCAATTGCCCCCCCACCGCTGCAACCTTGATTTCGATCTCGACAGCTGTCTCCCCTTGCAGAGAACAACACTTCTCACTCCTGTAGAAAGGAGCCTTAAAGTAATGATCGGTCGTGGGTTGCAAGTGTTAGAAGGCATTTAAGGTTTTCTATACTTTGCAGGACAGCCCCACCCTCGGAGAAGGACAAATAAGGACACTAAAGAACATTAGAGCAGTGGAGTGGGGTTGAGAAGTGAGCAGTGATCAGAGTGCTCAGAGGACCTGGAGAGGCATCAGGGGTCGGGAATCACATAACATCCCTCCAACCCCTCCCCCGCAGCCTCCACTTACACCATTCCTCTCCCGCTTTCTGACAACTTCTCCTCTAGCAATTTGACATCTGTCGCTTACCCCTGCATGCTCCCCCATGTTGGTCAGGGATAGCAGACACCGTAATCTTTGTCTCCAACTTAGACTTTGTATCTTCAGGCCTATCAACCAAGTTCAATGACCAGGCGCTTGCCAGACTCCCATTGCGCTGAACAACCATGCGGACATGGAATGCGGGTCTGATCCAACCCCAGTCCAGCTACCACCCTCATAAGTCTGCAAGACACCAAACAGCCAAGATGTTATATCCCCTTGGCAAAGATAGTACAAGACACAATCCAACCTTACAGGATAGGACCTCACAGGATGGGAAACTATTGGGAGAGGAACAAACAAACTCTCCCCTAGTTTTCAAGTTAGCTTCTAGGACGGATACCAAGAACACAAATACAAATACAACTACAAAGGGGAATACAAACATAACTCAAAACCTGAGTGAACATGTCGAAACTGACAACAGTAATAGAAATAGAAACCGCGATAGCATCAGCATTTGCAGTAGAAACTGTCCTAAAGGCAACAACGATATCATAAATTACTTCCAACAACTCTCCAAACAAGGTAATTCCACCGTCTGTGGAAAATTAGTTGATGCATCTTCCTACGAGTCTATGACAGACACCAATGGAACTATTGCCAACACACCACCATGTACTGCTAAAAACGAAATCTTGAATCAAATCTCTTGCGAAAAGTTTTTATTGTGAAGGGCGGCAGAGCACAAGCTGGAGAACACTCAATCCATCACAGCCCGCTTAGATTCAATTATCCAGGAATCAACACATTGGTGCCCACAAACTCGGATAATGGTCTCACGGAAGCTTCACTTACCCCAGCTCCTTTGGAAAGTGGGATAAACAAGGAACCCCATTCTTTAATACGATATACCACGGACATTAAGGACAATTGTTTACTTCCGAAACCTCAGTCGGACCCCACAATCCTCCCTTTTACGCCCATTAAACTGGGTGACGACGACGGGCCTTTCATCAAAAGAAAATCCTGACTCAGATTTGGAGCAAAGTCCAATAAACGCAAACGAACCACGGTCGTTCGAGTTAAAACCAAAACAGAACCTAGTCTGACACCACAAAGAATAGAAAACCATCTTGCAATGATTAATGAGGCTTTGATTTCAAGGGGGAACGCAGCAATAATGCACGCGGCTAAACTAGACATCCAAATACACATACTGCAATCAGTAGCAGCCTGATTTCTGGAGGGGATTTAAAATTGGAACATTTAAACTCCCTAATACGTAGAGCACAGGCGGACATAGAGGTAAAGGTTAAACCAAATGATTGCAGGTGTTCTCCAATACTGCAGACCTTGGGAAACTCCCAGAAATAATGAACAAACTAGTTACAGAACTTAAGTGTGAGGCGAACAGATGGATGAGTAACACAACACGCTCTACTCCCCACAACTCAACTCAGAGAATGAGTGCAAAGCCTACAGATAAAGAAAAAACAGGACAAAAGCTACGCACGCACCACTAAAGCCAATACTAGATCAAACTAACAAAATAATTATAAGCGATACGGAGTCCACTTCGGACCCACATCAATGGTTACAGGACAACCAGGATAGCCTAGAGAAAACACAGGAAACTCTTAGCAACAATAATAACGATCTAAAAAGCCCATTGAGCATTAATACTTTGGCTTCAAATTCAAACTCACTGTCAAAATCACAACCTCGCCAAACAGTCGATAACAGTCCTGGAAAACCTGATGACCCAAAACCTCCTCCCTTAGTACTACAATCTTTATCAAGGAAAAACAAGAAAAAACTGAAAAAGTTAAATAAAACAAAAAAAGATAAGTCCTTTAAAAGGGACCATCAAGCATTGGTTCGCACCAGTAAACCATGACAACAAAGACAACAGCAGTGAAAACCAGAAGGGTTGTGATCAGATACAAAAACCAACTACTGCAGATCAAAATAGAGACACACAAATAAATGGTATAGCCAGCATTGAAAAACTTCCACAGAGCCTCTTATGCACCTCAAGTGAGAATCTGACTAAAATCACTACTGAAAGATCTCCTGCGCCCAGTGACCACTTGAGCAAAGCACAGGGCCCTCAGATCAACGAGCCACGCCAAGACATCACTTACAAATTTAACGCCACACATCCAATTACCTATAATGACCCCCAAATTGAAAGCACATTTAAAGCCCAACGGGAGAGAATCATCGTCCAAGTAAGTCTCAAAGACTGCCAACTTGCCCCGGACCGCACTATCATCTCTAGGACTGAATCGCATACTCACACCGCAAACACAAATTGGACCAGGGGTGCCTCGGTTCTTTGCGATAATCCCATACAGAACTTAGTGAGCCCTTGGAAACTACTAAGGCTCCTCCCAACTCACTTAACCCTTGTCAGACCCCTGGCATAATCTGTGAAACCCTAAAAGTCTTGTTATATCCCGAATACACTTCGCAGGGGAGCTGGGACATCCTCAACAGAGGGACCCTTTTGAAGCTCTGCGAAAGCATTCCAGATCTGGAGAATATCAAATCTACAGATATCGAGAGGGTGGCTTTTTCCAGCCGAGGGCCGACTGAACTAAACGAAAAAACCGAGATAACCTTCTCCAATCAGACCATGGCGAATGCTTTGAAAGTATACAAAACACAACTGGACAATTGGGGTATAAAAATTAAGCCTCCTCTAGCTACCCAATATTCAGAGATTTTGAAAAATAAAGGGCTAAATGACCAACAGGGAGATCAAGATTTGAAGCAACAGGAAAGCACGAACAGCAAACACCTAACTTCACTTCCCACCAGATCGATCTTACATGGCTCTATAGGTGGCACACAAGCAAAACAGCGGAACAGCAACTCAATCCAAATCATCAAACACACAGATGGAGGTAATCGTTCCTGCATAATTACGGGACATAGCAGCAAGGATTGGACCTGGCTTCCTCGGGCCTTTATTTCTAGCTCCTAATATTAATATTGGCTATTTGTCAGGCAACCACCCGGTACCAACCAAAATTACCACCGGCCACCTCCAGCACAATAGCTCTGCTGCGAGTAATCAAACAATCATTATAATGTATTGGAATGTCGTCGGGATACAAAAAGTTTTGCAAAGTCCAGGAGCAGTCACACCCCTAGCAGGACCAGATATAATCTGCGCACAGGAAACATGGGCTACCTCTTCAACACCAATAGGGGACTACGCGGAATATTTCAAACCCGCAAAAAAGGCCAATATTTTCGGGAGACCGTCAGAGGGCATTTCAACATATGTCAAGCACGCACTGAAAGTAAACTTTTCAGTAATACAGAACACATCCGACATGTTTTTGGCTGGTATTTTGAAAGGCCTGACTACGACAGACGGCCCAACATCAATACTCCTAAACAATGTCTATTACAACCGCCAGGGGCCGGGTTCAAACAACAAATTCAGCCGGCTATTAAACGAGATTGAAACTCTATTACTACGGTATGCAGGCATGGACTCAATTAATCTGGGCGATCTCAACATGCATGAAATAGGGCAAATGACCTCTGAAAATCACCATAATGGAAGTACCAGAATATTTAATGCCCTTATGTGAGTCTATAAGCTGGCTACGACACACTGTTTAACCACAAAAGATAACCCAACAGCATTGATACCACCAACTTACAACAACCATACAACAATAGTTTACATTCTACTAAGCGAGAGCTTACAAAAACACATGTCAAACTATAAAGTCCACCCCCGATTTGAAAGTGACCATGCTGCCCTTACCTTAGAGTTGTCCATTAGTGCGAAAACACGGTGTACTCTTCGCTGTATTGGAGCTACAAAGGGAGAAGAGTTATACAGACTCCTTAGAAGAATCAAATGGGGACCGTCTCCGAGCCATAAGTTTGCCTCATGGAAACTAACATGGAAAGGCTGGCAGACTGGCCATAATGACAAGGGCAGAATTAGAGAATGGGGCTCACTCGCATATGACTTAGCCTACCAGCTTCGAGTGAGCGATAATCAAAGAACCCATGTCAACTCCGCTTACAAATTGGCATATCAACCAGAAATCAAGAAATGTTCAAGAGAACTTAACTCGAAACGTAGAGCTTATCGAGCAACCAGATCGGTGACTGCAAAAAAAAAAATACCTAAAACAAGCGGCAACGCGACATTAAACAGTGGTCTGGCAAGCAAATCGTGAACTTACAGAGCAAAAATGGCTGAAGATTTTCAAATTGCTTGCCCCCAGTAAAACTCAAGAGTTCTGGCAATATATAAATAAGGTAATCCATAGAACTTCCAATTGAGAGAACTCACTTGATGCAAGTACTTGGTCAGCCCATGTAAAAACTCTCTACAAGAACGATTCAAAGAAATACCCAATAGAAATAAAAACTTTTGGGTAACACCTAAATAAAACATTGATTGAATCCATGGACCCCCCAGCCGATGCCATAGTTGCTGAAACACAGGCAATACGAACAATTTTGAAAAAAATACGCTACAATGGCGCCCCCGGACCAAATGGCCTGCCTGGCTCCCTCTTCGGAGAGGTTATCTTGGGACAGTTGTATGCGGAGTGTAGGCTGATGGTGGACGTCCCACATTCCTGGAGGGGATCTCTACTACATCCAATTTATAAAAAAAGGGCCAAACACAGACCCTAAGAACTACCGCATGATTGCCTTATTGGATGTGGAGGGCAAGGCCTATGTAAGGACTCTCCTGATGGAACTAGTGGATTGGGTCAGTAAGGAGAATCTGCTTCCTTTCTATCAGACTGGGTTTCCTCCGGGAGGCTCCACCCTAGATAATATTATTGCCCTATCATATTTAGTACAACAAACAATGGCTCGGAATAATCAGCCGCTTTTTGCCTGCTTTATTGATTACACAGCAGCTTTTGACAGGGTAGACCAAAACATCTTATGGAAAAAAATGGCCTGTTGGAACATCTGCCCGAAAATACTACAAGCCATTAGATCTCTGTATACGCAAACTTGGGTAAGAGTCAAACTCTCGTGTGAAACAGCCACAGAAAAAATCAGCACAGATCACAGGTTAAAGCAGGGCTGTGTTCTTGCCCCGCTGCTTTTTAATTTATACACAGCAGATCAGGGTGACACTGCACGGAGCAACTCTGTCAACTCCCAGGATTTCGGGAACCAGAATCCAGTTGATACAGTATGCAGACAACCTGGTCCTTTTGGACCATACTAAAGTTGGCCTTCAAAAAGGTCTAACAGCACTAGCAGAGTATAATGCCAAAAACAAGCTGCTTGCAAACCCAACGAAATCTAAGATAGTGATCTTTGGCCGACATTCGAGAAAGAAGTTAATGAAATGGAGCCTGGGACCATTAACATTGTCCAGCACAGAATCGTACAATTATCTTGGAGTATGGATCAGTGAAACAGGCCGGCCACAGGCCCATCAACACAAGCTCCAGCAGAAAGGCAAAATGGTTACTTACACCATCTGTAAACTTATTGCCACCTTGGAAAGTCCAACAACCTCGGCTATACAACGAGTCCTGAGGGCAAAATTACTACCTTCCCTCAACTACGTGATACAGGCGTTTCCAGGCAAATTGGCACAAGACCTCTAAAAGATCAACTGTGCAGCCTTCAAAAAACTATTCTGTTTACCGTCATGCACAAGAAACACTCTAATTTGTTTGAAATTTAATCTTAACCGACAATCTTTGGAAGAACTGGCAAGTCTGGCAAAATACTTTTACTTAACCACTGTGGCCCCAGAGAACTCAATGAAGTTTGTTATAACAAAATATTTAAAAACCCGGGCAACCCTTGATCAACCGGTCTTGCCACTGCTAAAGACCTCTTGAACTTTGCTACAGAGAACTGGGACCCCATCATAATTACGTACACAACTATCAAAACATCAATAAAAAAGCAAGTAAGATCATGCTCTCAAAAACTGGATATTGAAGCTTTGTCAGCCAGAGGCTTCCACGAGACCCAAAGTTCCCTTCACACATCACATGGCCGCAAACCTCACCTTACACAGCCGGTGGGGAGGCACCCCTCCAAAGGATTCTTGCAGCTAGACTGCAAGTGCATCCTTTAAAACATCTGTATCCTTCAGTGAAAGTAAGACCAGCAATTATAAAGTGTCGCCTTTGCCATTATAAGCGTGAAACATTGGCTCACGTCTTACTATGCTGTCCCGCCCTGTTGTCAATTCTGCCGAATCCATCTAAGGCCCATTCTCCTCCAACTGGGCACGCGGGCGGCAAAGGAGGCAGTCCTTCAGCTATATTTGCTAGATACGGTGAAGCACATGGCTAATTTTGCGAAGTTCATCTATCATGCCCGACAAGCCCTAATGGACAGGTCAACTATGGCACTGCATGGAATTCATCTGGAGGAAGGCCGAAATGCAGTCCGGTCCCATCTAAAAACTTGTCCAGTGCAGCCAAATGATCTATAGTTACTGCATTTAAAAAAAAACACCAAATGGTGGTTTTAGGATCATGCCATATATACACATTGTTATTTTAATCAATTTTAATTATTCTTTTTATATTGATTGCTCCTTTTTGTATTGGTTTTTATTAACCACACAAATAAAGTGTCCTTGTCATTGGCCTAGTATTCATATCCATTCTTCTGATAACTACTAGAACAATAATGCTACTTACTTTTTCTTAAGTGAATTACTTTACACCCAGAGACGACACTCATATTGATATTTAAATTCCACACTACAACTAAGACTATATTATATAATCTTAATCACTACACCCATTACATGCTCTCTTCTTTCACATAAAAGGATATAAACTCTCATCCCACCAGCTGAATTATATACCTTTGTCAACACCATGCAAACATCACACACAAGACCGCTTAAAGTTGTGTCTTTGAATGTCCATGGTTAAACACACTTTATTGAAAGGAAAAATATACTTATATGGGTCACAACAAACCTGATATTGCATTATTGCAAGAAACCCATTTTACCCACCATGAAAGTGAAAAATTAAAACAAGATTGGGTGGGTAAGGTCATAAATGACCAATACAAAATACAAGGACTCAACACCTCAAATAAAACGTGGAGAAGCCATTCTTTTTAATAATCAACTACCCTACTAAGAGATGCCCATAGGTTGTTGGGAGCTGGAAAGGTAGTATTGCAAGGCATGATTATGAAGGATGTAGCAATTGCAAAAAAATACACGCATTTCTAGAATTTGCTTAGCGAATGAAATCACAAATCTTACCTCCACTTATTCTCAGACACAATCGCTGGACACATTGACAACATTACTTGCTGCTTAATTTTCTCTTAATAGCCTCCATACAAACCATGCTGAGAAATGTTTATTTTGCATTTGTCAGCGCCATTATGAAAGAGGGGAGAAGGCTGGGAGGCTAATGGGCTGTCAACTTCCTGAAGGAATTTTTACTGTATCTACCCAAATTGTGAAAAGATGCATACAAGCCTTTGTTTTTTTGTTGAAATATCCATTTTATTTGCTGTTGGAAATGCATAATTCTTTCCAATGTAGATTGTTCCAACAATTCTTTTCACTTTTTAGTGATAATCCATAAATAGTCATACATATTTTTAGTTGTAGTTCGTAAGCAGCTGACACGTGTTTTGCCCCCTGGTAGCTTGATAACCTGTGGCTTTCTCAAGGCTGCAAATAAACAAATACTATGACTGAAATAAATCATAGTAGCAGAGTAAAACATTAGAGTCCATCACCGAGCATGTTGTAAAGTGAAGGGCAGAACTTGTGGAGTGGTAATTCCTTAAGGAAAAATTTGGTACGGGAAAGATGCCTCACAGTTAAATGCAATAACCGAACGTGAGAAAAAGGTGAGAGAGCCGCAAACTTTATAGTCTGTACAAGGTGCTATTTTGCTTTCTAAGCAAATATGTTGTACTTATTTTCTTTCTATGATGGTGAGCGTGGTTTCCTTACAATCTCATAGCAATTGCTTGGTTAGGGACTTTTAGGATATGGAGGTAAGGCATACGGCATGCATAATTTTTGGTAGTTTGATGTGTTGAACTTGCATATGGTACTGGCATGCAGCTCTAAGCAAGGTGTATAAAATAATTAAAAGGCTTTGAAAAAGGAGAAGTTAGGCTGCAAATGGAACCCAAAAAGTATAGTAAATTTGTGAGAAGGCCAAGGACCCATTTACTATATACTAATATCAGGATTGGAATACCTTTTTCTTATAAGTTATACATTTCCACAGTGTCTAAATCCACAATAACAATAATCAGTTTCAATTCATGATGCCATTTCGTCTAAAGACAAAATGTAAGAACAATTGTAGGTATTGCTGGACAATTACCATTTCGTGAAAAAGGTTGTGAGAGAAGGTCCATGAACAAATGAATTAGTGACTCGTAACCCATAGCTAGTTCTGCAATATCAGAAAGTACAAACTGTTGATGACTGGTTATCTTCCTAAACACAATTCTATTTTAATAGCGAGGTTTTCAATCATAGTAGTAAGGCCTAATATGACAAAGTCATTGATCTCATAAAACATAATATCTTGAAACTTGATTGGGGTACTACATAGGATTCATGGTAAACGTAAAGTAATGTATGGTTGAATCCTGACTTGTCTGAAACACCGGATCCCTGGTATCTATTGGTTCATTCAAACAGGACCTAAAAGTTTGAATAGTCAAAAAAAATCATTGTGTAGTAGCCAGCATAACTTAAATGCGTAGTGAAGTATGGTTAAGTTATAACATGTCTCAATGATCGGACCGGGGGGTTTTCTCTAAGGCAGAGGAGCCTCGCCCCACTGCTCTTTGAGCAGGAAAACTAAAATGATAATTACTTGGTTATTATCATTTTATTTTTTGCAGGTTCGGGGCTAGGTTAGGGCGGGGCTGGGCTTCAGGAACAGGGGGAGGAGTGGTTTGTACACACTGAGTGCCCATGACTGTTTGGCCAGCCGACTGGGACCGGCCAAACAGTAATGCGCACTTTGCATGTTCCCCACCAGGCTGCATTACACAACCTGGTGGGGAACATGCCCATGCCCCAAGTCCCCATCTTCGTGCTGATCCACAGTGCTCAGACCAATAATTGGCTTAGGAGAGCCAATCAAAATGCTGCATTGCAGCGTTGTGATTGGCTATGGAGAGCCTGGATGCTTCCTGGTTCCTCGACTCCGGAGAAGCAAGGAGAGACGGCCACCAGAAGAGGTAAGTGTTTTTTAAATTCATTATGCACCTCCCGTTCCCCGACCTTCCCCCTGCCCCTCCACCATCATTCCCTGCCAGCTGTTACTGGATCAGACCCTTGGTATCAATTAATATGTTTACAGAAGAATATGAAATTATCATATAAAATATCAAGTAAGGCATCATGTGTAGGACTCAACATCAGTTACAGTGTAAAAATGTTGGAACACAGTGGCCTCAGCCACGCATGTTCCAGCTACGTAAGCGCTACAACGCCTATTTCTTAACCACACTTATGTGTGGATACGAGGGTGTTTGTGTAAAAAAACCTTTTCAATGTGGTAAAAAACGAAAGTTTTACCAGTTTTAAACAAGCTATGTGTTTGTCCTGTGGGTTGTTCTGTCCCCCCTTCCCTTTCTTTCTGGTCATTCCAAAAATCAAGGAAAATGTTGCCTTGTGAAGCATAGCAGGGATGGTTACTTGAACTATCTGTACTTCTTGAAGAACTAGTCACGCAGTAGTGTAAGGTACAGAAAATTCTTTCTCAGTCCTAATGAATTGCCAACAGACCCCCTTAGGGGCTGGGTGAGGCAAGAAACATGTTGACCACGCAAATTCACAACATGAATACTCCATAGGACCATTGCATCACACACAAGCTACACTGATTTTATTTAGGTTAGGAAGCCCCATCAATAAAGTTTAGTAATACCCAGCATCACTAAACCTATTTTAACCACCCCTTTCACTGCACTACACTACTTATCACAGTCCATATACCCTCACTCACTCAACGGCTTTATCACAAAAAGAACTCCGCCAAAGAACCCATTTGCGGGCCGGCCGGACAAGGAGCATGCCCAGATGATGAAGCATTACACCTCTCAGTGTGTGTGAGGGCACGTACTCCAATTGGATGTTATTCCACTGACCTGACCATCTGTCCCAGGAACTGCACACCCTTGTATGCAATTACTACAGAAGGTAGTAAGCGTGTTGGACCTAATCAAAAGCTCCTGTTCCTCTTGTTTTGATGAATCATTACATACCCCCATAGTGTAATTGTCAGGTCTGTAAACTGTGAACAGGATACATTAATCCTTTCCTAGAGTTTCACCCCCAGCAGAGATATTCAACAAAGCATGGAAGGCGCTGAAAACATAGCTGATAAAGGACTGATCTGGTGCAAAATACAAACAAAACTCCCACAAAGTAAGATTTGAAAAGACAACAGACAGTTCAAACATTGAATGGCATTTTAACAAACTTTGAATTCAGAATTTTTTAAGTAAAAATATGAAAACCTAAAGGACACCACAGTACATTAGGGGCTTCTGGAGAAACCTGCTGCCCTGTTACACTTTTGTCTCAGTGAACCTCTTTCCTTTCCTGTTGTTTGGGGGACAATTTAAAAGGGTAACTAAGCCCACTTCTTTATCTGAACTCTCTACAAAAATGTTTTTTTTAAACTTTGGATATTTCTCTTTGAAACACAAGTGTTCTAGAATCTTTCAAATTGTTTGAAATATTCTGTTAATGAACTTAAATAGGAGTCTGATTTAGAGGTTTTCCGACCAACAAACTCTAAAAAGTAAGTAACATTTCCTTATATATTCCCAACTCAATTTAATTAATATTTTGTAGCCACCTGGCTCTCTACCTGCAGCCTTAATGGTACATTCATTTTTTTGCAATAAATGTTTGTCCATTGTGTTATTTTATTAGCTCAGACACACTAAGTGATAGTCATAAATGTTACAGCAGGATTACGTCTCCTGGTGCACTACTTTTTCAGTTGTGTCTTGGGGATGTGATGTACTCTGCCTAGTGTGATGCATCATAATTGTGTGCCCAGAAGGAGTTTAGGAGTGATTTTCTTGTCTAATTTTTCTAATCTCTTCCCCAGGTGACCGATACGTGGTCGTGGACTGTGGAGGAGGGACTGTAGATCTGACCGTTCATCAGATCACTCTGCCTCAGGGACATCTGAAAGAGCTCTACAAGGCCTCAGGTAACAGAACAACCTCTTATGCCACTTTTCTTGTTTCTTAAATGTTTTCACTGTGCACAAGGTATGGGCTGCACCATCTTTCAATCAATCAAGCAAAGCATTTGTAAAGTGCAACACTGACCCCTCTAGGGGTATCTGGGTTCTGTATCTCTGTCGAAGAGCCAGGTCTTGAGTCTTTGTATGTAGTCTGCCAGCAAGTGGGCTGTAAGAAGCTGGAGGGGAAGGTCATTCCAGGTTTTGGCAATGATGTAGGAGTGGCGGCCCCCCACTGTGGCTGCAACAGATGTTGGGAGGTGTTCATGGGCGAGAGAAGAGGATCGCACGTGTCTCGAGGGTTGGTGGAAGCTCCGTCGATAGTTGATGTAGGCAGGTCCTAGGTTGTTAAGGTCTTGTAAGCGTGTGTGTGGATCATGATTTGGGATCTCTTCTGGATGGGGAGCCAGTGCAAGTGTCTTAGGTGGAGACGATGTGGGTTCATTTGGGGAGGTCCAGGATGAGTCTGGCTGTGGCTTTCTATATGTTCGGGAGTCTTCTGAGCAGCTGGTTGAAGATGCCGACGTAAAGGGTGTTGCCGTTGTCAAGGTGACTGGTGACGAGGGTCTGAGTGACGGTCTTTCTAGTGTTGGTTATAATTAATCTGAAGATTCTGCGTAGAATGCGAAATGTGTGGAAGCAGAAGGAGGCAACTGCTTTGACTTGTAATTTCATGATCAGTTGGCTGTCGAGGATGATGCTGAGGTTGCTTTCATTGTTAGTCGGTGTGGGTGTAGGTCCAAGTTCTGTAGGCCACCAGTTGTGGTCCCATATGAAGGTGTTTTTCCCAAAGATCAGTACTTCAGTTTTGTCGGAGTTGAGTTGGAGGTAGTTGTCTCGCATCCATTTGGCTACATTGGTCATGGCATTGCAGAAGATGGTTTTGGCGTTGGTGGTGTACTTGGTGAGCGAGAGGATCAGTTGAGTGTCGTCTGCGTAGGACTTTAAGTTGAGTGCGTGGGATCGGACGTCTGTGAGGGGGGTCATGTAGATATTGAACACAGCGGGGCTGATGGATAATCTGCATATGATGTATTTAGGGCGGAGGTGAAGGAAGGCACTCAGATGCTCTGTGTACCTCCTGAAAGGAAGGAGGCAAGCCACCTGAGGGCGTCTTGCTGTATGCCAGTGAATCTGTTGATGAGGGTGTTGTGGGAAACAGTGTTGAACACTGTGGAGAGGTCGAGGAGGATCAGGGCCATAGTTTCTTCACAGTCGAGGAGTGTTCTGATGTCATCTGTGGCGGCAATCAGAGGGTCTCAGTGCTGTGGTTGGCCTGGAATCCTGATTGTGTGGCGTCCAGTAGATGGTTTTGCTCCAGGAATTTGGTGATCTTTCGATCATGAATCTTTATATACTCTTAAAATACAAATGGTCTGTGGGAGGTTAGTAGTAAAACAACTGGGTTGTCTGCAGAAAATGTGGTCAATGTAAATTTGACTTTGTAACAACGTAGGTGGAACTGTAGTAAGAGTAAATAAGTTTAATAGTGCCCCTGCAGGGAAAGGCCATAATTATGGAGTGGAAATGAAGAGCGAGCAGGAGACTTCAGTAGTGTCAGAAAGAACATTTAAGCGGTGGTCCTTAGCAGCACCCAACATCTTTATGAGTGACCCTGCTCTAACACACTTCCATGACAGCGGTGACAGCATATGGAAGAGGACATAATGGGAACACAACAGATTGCCTGAATCTAGTACCCTTGTGTCTAGTCTTGAGTGCGTGGATCCTGATCCTGTCATTCGTCACTCACAGAAAGGTACTGAATAGGTTATTACTTACGTTCTAGGTAGGGACAGGCATACTGCATCCTGACCCTCATGTCAGATGAACATGGACACTGAAACACTTAACTCCAACAGACAAGATAAGATGCCACATGCTTCCCTCTTCACAAAGAAAACACTATGAAAAGATTGGCCACACAAACCTGAACCAGGAAACATTTACAAACAGCACAGCAACACCCAGTAGCATTCCCCCAACTCTGATAGGGGTGCAGTGTGCAACAGAAGCCCTTTATCATTTTCCAGCTAGCTGCTTCCAAAAGATCCCGTTTTATTCCTTCGAATCTGCTAAAACACAAAAAATCTAATGTTCTAACAAATCTCTCAAACTCGGGCTATAGCCAGTAGAGTTAGACATCGACCAGTTACAGAGGCATTACAAGTTCAAACGCAAAGGTACACCAATGTTACAGACTCAAACAAGCCACAAACAGCAACACAACATAGAAAAAAAGCTTTATTAAGATCGATAGTGCAATGCCTCCTGCATGATTCATGCCATTGCAGTAAGTGCCCTTTGGCACTGCTGGACGTACATGAGCAGTAAGTCTGCCGAACTCAGTTGATCTCCCCGATATACATTTTAAATACATTTCTGAAAGGAAGTCATATTGTCCCTGAATATCACTTTCAGATACATTTTGAGCTAAATGCAAACATTTAAATGTTGTTAAACTCAGTCCCCCTAAATGAAGGCGGTTTCCCCTGAAATAACAGCATTGTATTTCGAGGGAATACATGTGTGGTCCCCACTCATCAGCATGTCATTGTTATTATGACGTGTGCAGACAGTTTCCTCCTTACATGCCGAGTTATGATTATCAATACCAGTGATGCTACTCTAGTATGACGTTGTTGGCAGCAGATATGGCAGGAACATTATATTAAAGAGGGGAGTCATTATGCCATGACTACTGCCTATATGCCAGAGTAATAATAGCCACCATTAGGACAAGTATGCTAGGCCAGTATATTACTAATCCTTGGCCTTATTATGTATGAAAGTTCACAACAGGCATGATAAATACATGTACATTTACATTTACATTTACATGAATAACGTCTAGTATGCCAACTCCCATATTAGGCTCCATCATGCCAAGCATGGTGACAATCTGCCAAGAATTGTCTCCATTACACAAGAAGTTGGCCTCATCATGCCAGAAATGCCAGGATTTTAATTAATAGTTGTCATGGTTATCTACAAGATCCCCTTTTCCTTGTTCCTACTTCCCTACTCTGCCCTCCATTGACCTGAAGCCCAACCATCCGCTCCATTGTCACACAACAGGAATAGATATGATCATACCAGCATCCCACTACTAAATTGGATATGGGCCAGTTCTTCACTAGCTCATGCGCGGGCCAGCAGTAAGGTATTGTGTTCCACTGGCATCCGCTGTGACGCAGATGTGAATCCCCCTATCTTCTACCAACACGATATGCACAGCGTCAGGCGCGCAACACCCATTGAACTCACGGGGCTTCGTGTGTGGCAGCCCGGGATGAGACAGATCCCGGGCACACACAGATCTCGAACGTTTCACAGGTCTTTAAAAGACCATTTGAATGTTAATTTGGCCTAGCAGTTGTTTCACCCCTTCTAAGAGCCCCTGCAGCTCCACTCTGCCTACTGATTAAAGGTTCAGGCCCCCCCCCCCGAATTTTTTTTTAGCCCCCCCCCGAAATTTGGCTCTAGTTGCGCCTCTGCACAGCGTAACACAGCAGAAGTGACGTCAGTGTATGCACGTCTGCCAGTTGCACATGCACAAGAGCCTGTTAGCCCTGCCATTGCTTAAACAACAGGATAATTGACACCAGAGAGTCACAGAATCTATTTATGTACAGCAGGTGCCCTCAGAGCCATGGAGAGGAGGGGAAGCATCTGGGCACCAAAGATGCTGCCAGGCTGCAGAGCATTCTTTGCACACTAATCTTAAGCATTCTAGAAGCACCAGAAAGACCGTGCAATGCGAGGTATTCAACGCTCGCTGAAAATAGAACATAGTAAAGCACCTCTATTGTTGCTACACAGAGGGCACTGATGTCCTCAGGGGCTGAGTGAAAGAATAACACTTGGTCACCACTGAAGAAATGGGTCAACATCAGCAGGTAAGATGGAAAGGATCCAGCAGTGATATGTGATGGAAAAAACTCATAAATGAGCTGCTTAATCTCAGCATGGGCCACATAATATGTTCCACCTGAGACAATGCACAAAGCAGGCATCAAACACGTTTGTATATCAATGTTTGGATAACAACTTCTCCAATCTCGAACCTGTCTTGTGTCTCACACAGGTGGCCCCTATGGATCTCTGGGCGTGGACTATGAGTTTGAGAAACTACTCTACAAAATATTCGGTGAGGACTTCATCGAGCAGTTCAAGCTGAAGCGTCCGGCCGCTTGGGTAGACCTGATGATTGCCTTTGAGTCGCGTAAGCGGGCCGCCGCGCCCGACCGAAGCAACCCACTCAACATTAACCTACCCTTCTCATTCATCGACTACTACAAGAAGTTTCGAGGTCACAGCGTGGAGCACGCGCTCAGGAAAAGCAAGTAAGTGAGTCTGATGCTTGAAGGTTGGCCCCACCTCCAGAGTAGGTCTTCTAGAACTCTGCTTTTGAAGATATGTCTTTTTTTTATGATGAATGAGTCCTAGCTTGCATTTGGGGCTGCTTCATGTGATTCTGAACAGTGAGTGGATTTTGAAATGTACAGCTCAGATTCTTTAACAGTGGGGCTTGGAGTAGTTTAATACTCTGGTCAATGCTACTGAAGAGTTATCTTCGTGTAAGCCCATGGACTGCAGCCTTACCCGCTAGCTTTCTAGAAGAAGGTTGTCATATATATTTCTGGGATCAGTATTAATTGGCAAAATAGCGCATGGCCTGCCAATCTGTAATCTCACATTTTCTCCATTCATGTAGAATATCTCAAGCTGAATTCACAACTTGAGCGCTGGTATGCTTCACCGCTTTGTCCAAGTGTTTCATTCTCTATCTGAATTATCGTTCCTACAGCTTACTCACAGCCCTGTCTTTGCATCACATTTTTAATGTTCTAAACAGTAGCTTTTGGGCATCCGGGACATGACATAACTCAGTGCATTTTCCTTGTTCAAGAGTCATTACTCGCTGCTGTGCAGCTGTTTCATAGGACTGTCTGCTCTTATTGTATGCCACAGTGTGGCTGGGTCAGAAACAATAATGTAAAATATACATTTTAAAAAAACGCCTCTGGACATCATCTGTAATAAAAGCCTTGTGATGATGATTCGTGCTACATCTAAGTCCAACGTCAGGGAAGCGTCTTTCATGAGCCTGTTTTCACTTATTATTTGCAGCATCTTTTTGTGGTGAGCTTGTTTTGTTTTCTAAGATGTGTTTGCTGCATCTATTTATCAGAGGAGGACTTGTGTGGGTTTTTTGCATTTATTTTCTTTTCTTTATTGTAATGCGATTTTATAGCGCAAACATTACCCGGAGGTGTCAGAGCGCTTTACACAAAAATGAGTTGCGTTACATAAGGACTTTGGATTAAATGAGTTACATAAGAGATATAAAACAGGAACAAAATTACAAATGTACAAGTGGAGTGAAAGGAGGGAAAAATTGCAAATGTACAAGCTGTAAAGTGACTCAAGGAAGAGCTACACACAGATAAACTCAACATTTATATAGGAATGGTAGCAAGTGCAAAGGCCTACTACTTATACTAGTGGTTAGAGCGCTTTACAAACGTACCAGTTACATTAAATAAGGACTTTGGAGTACATGAGTCACATAAAAGATACAGACAGAATAACTCAAAAATCTCAAAAGAACAGTAGTCAGTACATACGCCTACTACAGATACTAGGGGTTAGAGTTGCATATATACAAATTGAAGATTCACTCAAGGAGAAGAAACAAACAGAAGAAACTCTAAAATTACATAAAAACACTAATAAGTAAATACGTCTACTACAGATTCTAGTGGATAGAATTACATACTTATATATATACACACACAAGTTGCAAAACACAAGATTACATTTAAAAAGTGATTAGGGTTAGACAATGATATATTACAAATTTACAGAGCATGGCATTTACAAGAGTATTGACGAGAAAAAAGTAAGAAAAGCAGATAGGGACAGGAAAGAGCGAGAGAGAAAATGGAGATGGGACCAGAAGTATAAACAATAGTCACAAACGGGGAGCAGATCTGTGGAGGAGGAGGACGATCTATAGGCCGCCCAGCTGGAGACCAGCGGGGACGGAAGAACAGACCAGGTTCCAGCATTGTGTCTGGCTTGCAATTAAGTTGCTCTCTTCTTTGGAAATTTGCTCTCTTTAAAGCTTGTAAGTTTTCAAAAGAGAAAAATGGCTTTTTATTTTTGCAATGACTTTTTACGGAAGAATCGAGACCCTGAGACTAAAGGACATCGCTGTCACAAAGAGGAAAATTCTGTTAAAGAAAACATTGACAATCGGTCTCCAACCTTCCCTTCAACACAGAATTAGCCACCTTTTGTCACAAGCCTTCATGAAAATATTTACAACAAGGGGTGGTGAGGGACAGAGTCTCTGAATTAAACAGAATACTCTCACCCAGTCAAGAGATCAGGGCTAGATCCAACACCGTTTTTTAGCTCACTGCACCATCCCAGTTTCAGAACCTGGCTGTATGCAAATTAGTCTGTTCCTGTCCCAGTGCATGATGGGAACAGGGCAAACCAAACTACACAAGCCAATTCTTACACTGGGAAGGAAACAAGCTACCGGGGACCGGTTTCTGGCATTTCAGCCTCTTCGGCCCGGCTTGCTTGAATCCTGATGGTGCAATGAGCAAGGGACTCACATCTGAGTATACCCTTCCACGCTTAGGGTGGACAAAAATATTTACAACAAGGGGTGGTGAGGGACAGAGTCTCTGAATTAAACAGAATACTCTCACCCAGTCAAGAGATCAGGGCTAGATCCAACACCGTTTTTTAGCTCACTGCACCATCCCAGTTTCAGAACCTGGCTGTATGCAAATTAGTCTGTTCCTGTCCCAGTGCATGATGGGAACAGGGCAAACCAAACTACACAAGCCAATTCTTACACTGGGAAGGAAACAAGCTACCGGGGACCGGTTTCTGGCATTTCAGCCTCTTCGGCCCGGCTTGCTTGAATCCTGATGGTGCAATGAGCAAGGGACTCACATCTGAGTATACCCTTCCACGCTTAGGGTGGACAAAAATATTTACAACAAGGGGTGGTGAGGGACAGAGTCTCTGAAAAAACAGAATACTCTCACCCAGTCAAGAGATCAGGGCTAGATCCAACACCGTTTTTTAGCTCACTGCACCATCCCAGTTTCAGAACCTGGCTGTATGCAAATTAGTCTGTTCCTGTCCCAGTGCATGATGGGAACAGGGCAAACCAAACTACACAAGCCAATTCTTACACTGGGAAGGAAACAAGCTACCGGGGACCGGTTTCTGGCATTTCAGCCTCTTCGGCCCGGCTTGCTTGAATCCTGATGGTGCAATGAGCAAGGGACTCACATCTGAGTATACCCTTCCACGCTTAGGGTGGACAAAAATATTTACAACAAGGGGTGGTGAGGGACAGAGTCTCTGAATTAAACAGAATACTCTCACCCAGTCAAGAGATCAGGGCTAGATCCAACACCGTTTTTTAGCTCACTGCACCATCCCAGTTTCAGAACCTGGCTGTATGCAAATTAGTCTGTTCCTGTCCCAGTGCAGGTGTGGCAGGGTATACTCAGACATGAGTCCCTTTCTCACTGCTCCATCAGGATTCAAGCAAGCCGGGCAGAAGACGGCTGAAATGCCAGAAACCGGTCCCCGGTAGCTTGTCTCCTTTCTGGTGAAGAATTGGCTTGGTAGTTTAGTCTGCCCTGTTCCCATGATGCACTGGGCCAGGGACAGACTAATTTGCATATAGCCAGGTTCTGAGCTGGGATGGGGCAGTGAGATAAATAACGGTGATGGATCAAGCCCTGATCTTTGGACTGGGTAAGAGTGGTCTGCTTGATTCAGACACTCTGTTCATCACCACCCCCTTTTCTAAATCGTTTTTGGCCACTATAGGTGTGGCAGGGTATACTCAGACATGAGTCCCTTTCTCACTGCTCCATCAGGATTCAAGCAAGCCGGGCCGAAGACGGCTGAAATGCCAGAAACCGGTCCCCGGTAGCTTGTCTCCTTTCTGGTGAAGAATTGGCTTGGTAGTTTAGTCTGCCCTGTTCCCATGATGCACTGGGCCAGGGACAGACTAATTTGCATATAGCCAGGTTCTGAGCTGGGATGGGGCAGTGAGATAAATAACGGTGATGGATCAAGCCCTGATCTTTGGACTGGGTAAGAGTGGTCTGCTTGATTCAGACACTCTGTTCATCACCACCCCCTTTTCTAAATCGTTCATGAAAATATTGGTACTGATACTAGTGATTTTAATAAATTTGAGAAAGCCCTTCTGCAGTACAGCATATTTCTTTTTGTGTTAAAATGAGGCCCAGTGGCGCATCTCTCTCTCTCTCTATATATATATATATATATATATAGAGAGAGAGAGAGAGAGAGAGAGAGAGAGAGAGAGAGAGAGAGAGAGAGAGAGAGAGAGAGAGAGAGAGAGAGAGAGAGAGAGAGAGAGAGAGAGAGAGAGAGAGAGAGAGAGAGAGAGAGAGAGAGAGAGAGAGAGAGAGAGAAAGAGATGCGCCACTGGGCCTCATTTAACACAAAAAGAAATATGCTGTGCTGTACTGTATATATATATATATATATATATATATATATATATATATATATATATATATATATATATATATATATATATATATAGAGAGAGAGAGAGAGAGAAAGAGATGCGCCACTGGGCCTCATTTAACACAAAAAGAAATATGCTGTGCTGTACTGTATATATATATATATATACATATATATATAGAGAGAGAGATATATATATATATCCATTCTTGTTTTCTGAACGTCAATGTGCTTCCAGAAAGAGAGGCAGGCAACTCTTAGCAAAATCAGCTCTTCTGCTTCAACATCCAAACCATCCTGCTTCATGAATTGCATAGAAGGGATTATCACCACCAGGGTATTTGTCAATCACATTATATCTCTTGATACTTCTTTAAACTGTAGGAACAGTTGATGGACGGAATGCTGAACAATGCAAACCTTCACCCCCAGTCACAAAGATCTGGGTTTAATCCATCATTCTTTTGCTCTCCAAGCCACCACAGTTTGAACCCAGCCATATACAAATCAGTCTTGACCCTGCTCCTCATGGGAACCGTCCAGCCCGAACTGCCAAGCCAGGTCCTCCCTGGACCGGAACAAAGCATTCTGGGACAATAGCTATCCAGGCTAAAGGAGGAGAGGTTACATTTTTGTCAGTCAAAGATAAAGATGTTAAAGTGGATTTGGCTATAGACAAAGCGTTAATGTGGATATGGTGGACAACATTCCTGGGCTGTCCAAGCAATGAGAGAAACCATGTTTCCGCTGCAACAGAAGGAGGTGGTCAAGACCTGTGCTCCATTTCACCCCTCAAAAGACAAGTAGAGACTCCATTGTTTGGACCCAATATCAATTGCGCTAAAGATCATTGTGGGGACAATCAACTCTTTACAGGGTTCTCTGGGACAAATATCAAGAGGGATGATCCTCTCTATTAAGATCTGCCACGTATTGGCGAAGAAGCAACCTCCTGGAGATCGGAGGGCTCATTCTACCAGACACATGGCTTCTACATGGCTTTGAAGTATTTCAGGGTTCCCAAGGCCTACACGCTCCAGAGATTACCCACTTACACAAGAACTGTTGGCACGGAAACTGTAAAATGCAAAGAACAAGTTTATTAGGACCCCATGGGGTGGTGGTACACTCAAACAGCACCCTTCGGTAATGCAAGAGGTATCACACCGAACACCGGTGTGACCCCGTTTATATACAATTTTGGGGCAATAAAAGATAGGCGGCATAAGTTAAAACACAGTTTTAAAGACATATATGGTCATGTATTGGAATACTGCCAGCTCATTGGAGAGTTTCAAACCCACTGGTCAGTTAGCGGCACATTCCTGAAGGTTTACGGGTCAGTGAGAACTGCGCATGTGTGTCTTGACCAGTACTAAAAATAGCCTGTTGCTGGGCAGATGAGAGTGGTCAGTGGAACGGACAAAGGACTAAAGGGCACGTCGGCCACGAGGCCGCTCATGGTCTAAGATGGCCGCTGCAACATTCAAAATGGCGTTTATTGTATATAGCCAAGTTAAAAAGCGAAACGTGTAGGTTCAGCTAATCGCTAATCCGATCGGGCCAATTACGACAGACAACCCTTTTAGCGTTTAGCTGAATCTACCTCATAATGAACATAGTCTGGATGTTCGTCCTCGATGTCTATTGACATAATTTTTGTCACCTCTGTGTGTAGCATCATTTTATCCTGAGCAAGAGCTCGTCTCGATGGTAAACAAGCTGATAGACACATTGAACATAAGGCAGGGCCACATTGGATACACAAGCATATAAAGAACATTGCTCCCACAAGTATGCAAAGAATTGTCAACAGTTTCCAGCCCCAAGTTGCAATCATGGACCAGAACCATCCAGAAAGTGTCCAAGTTCCATTGTCCGGGTGTATTTCGGCAGCGATTTTATGCAGCTTGGAAATCGCATCATACACAGATGGAGAATTATCAGGGACATAGACACAACAGCTGCTTCCGATGATTCTACATGCCCCCCCACGATCAGCCAAAACAACATCCAGCACCATCCGGTTTTGGAGGGTGACAATTCTAGAAATCTGCAGTTCTTCGGTAATATTCCCCAGGGCAACAGCAGTGTCATTCGCAACAGCCTCGACAACGCGAGTCAGCCGTCTGATTTTCCGGCTGTTCAATGCAGCCCCCACAAAGGAGAATAGTCCCAGATTGAAATCCACATATTGTTGTAATGCAGTGTCCGTTTGATCAATATCCTCTAGCGCAACAGTTCGCTTAACTCTATTCAGAACAAAATCATGGTACAGAGTATAGTCGTTGTGGTACATCGGAGGGGCAATGAATACAGGAGGTAGCACAAACGATACATAACATGTGCCCAACCACCCCACTGGAAGCTGATGGTACCCCTTCGTTCCACAGATGAAGTAGGTGTTTCGGGATGCAACAAATGAAATGCCATTCGGGCTATCAAACGTGAGAGTAATATTACATTCGCTTTTCCCCACTGCAATCGTGCCCTTGTTTCGGATACATAAATCGGCTTTTGTGGCAATGACGTTTATGACATGAGCACTGGATACATTCACATTTCGCTGATTGCTATATATTCGTGGAGCGGATACATTATCAGGCCTGTACTCTTCCCATTCAAAACGTGTACCCTCAGCCCGGGGAAACCCATCCTTGTCATGGGAACATACTTTATTCAAACGAAAAAGCACCCCCCCTTTGGTTGGCCATCTCAGAGTAAAGAGGAGGGTGTACCAGGCATTGCATGACCCATTGTGCGAAAACGGCAGTGGAATAAGTGGGGTGCCCCCTCTCTTCTGGTGCCCAGGCAACATTCCACACACCCAGCAGTTAGAGGTATTGGTCATATTATGCGTGTGGTGAAGAATCTGAATGAAGCTGTTATTTAAGTACGTTTGGCGATGGCGTTCTTCATGGAATGGCAATGTAAAATGGAAATGTTCAGACGGTGCCGGGGTAGTCGGCAGCAAGTGTTCTCGTACAGGCACCACAAGTTCAACTACCCAAGCTATAACAGCTATCACCACAATCGTGAAAACAAAAAGAAAGGCACCCAGTATTTTCTTATCACGCGATGCCGTTGATGCCATAGTTCAAGGAAGTCTGTGCAAAGTCTCAAACGACACAAATTGTTCACAGTTTTTCACAAATAGTCTCTGATACACGTACGTGTATACCCTAAAAAAAGAAAAATACGGTGCTGAACTCCGAGGTAGCCGTTGTTTTCTTCTCCGGGCCAAGACGGGTGTCGCTACTCTGGCAGAACTGATCCCCCCCCCTTGGAATTCCCGGTTTCCGTTTCACAAACCTGGAGCGGTTACCAACCAGTCTAAAAAGGAACAAAAAATCTTCTTTATCGCGGTCGTAGATTGTAGCGCTCTCTTCCAGTAGCAGGTTGGTCCGGGAAGACTCCCTCCACTTCGGCCGACGTCACAGCTGGGCTCTTTTCTTTCTCCAAGATCTCTTTGTAATCAGTCAGCACAGCAGGAGTCACCAGGTCCGGAGAGACACGGCGACAATGGGTCGAATGCACCCACCGCTTTCTGTTCGTCACTCGTACTGCGGTGCGGGTCGCCAAGAGGACCTGCTCGGGGCCTTTCCACCTGGGCTCCAAACTGCTTGCTCTCTCAAACGAGCGGATCATCACATGATCCCCAGGACGAAGATCGTGGCCTTCTCCAGTGGAGTTATCAGGGAGCGCTTCTCGAACCTGTTGATGAATAGAGAGCAAATCATTTGTTAATCGTGCCAAATAATCATTCATCATAACACAAGGCACATCATGTATTAATCGCGGCTTGGGCACCCCCCAGATATTCATGGGGCGGCCAAACACCACCTCATAGGGCGTAAGGCCTGTTCGTGAGTGGGGTACTGATCTAAGAGAGAGCAGTGCTAGCGGCAATGCATCTGGCCACTTCAACGATGTAGACGCCACGATTTTGGCCAGCTTAAGCTTCAAGGTGGCATTGTACCGCTCGACCAAACCTGCTGACTGAGGGTGGAATACAGCGTGGAACTTTTGCTGAATCCCTAACCCCTTCAGTACATATTCCACAATCTTTCCAACAAAATGGGGCCCATTATCGCTCCACAAAAATTTGCAAACTCCAAAGCGAGGAAAAAATTCCTTAAGCAACACCTTAGCTGTTGTTAAAGCCGTATTGTCTTTCGTGGGGTAGGCCTCAACCCATTTGCTAAAAGCACACACCACCACTAAGACGTACTTCAAGTTATTGCAGCGCTCGAGTTGGATGTAATCCATTTGAAGCACTTCAAACGGTGCAGAAGGTGGAACGAACCCTCCTTTCGGAGTATAGGCCCCCTTTCCAGGATTGTGTTGCAAACATACCAGGCAGGTCTGCACTACTCTCTTTGCGGTGTTCGCAATCTCGGGATGTTCCCAAACTCGTGTTAAAAGCCGAGTTATTGCAAGAGCTCCGACGTGGGCCAGTCCATGAGTCATCTGGACCATCGCCTGTAAGTAAGCCGCAGGCAATTTCCACTTCTCCATGTCTTTGCTTCTCCAACAACCTTCGTCATCTAGCACCCCATCTGCTGCCCAAGCCGCAAACTCAGATTCTGTAGCTGATTTTTGAATATCCCGTATCTCTGCTCTAGCATCACTCCATCTCTCGGCCTGTGATTGTACCACGTACATAGGGGAGCTAGTTCGGGACATGGCCGTCTGCCTTGCTATGTTGTCTGCAAAGGCGTTTCCTTGACCCACTTTATCCGTGATCTTTTTATGGGCACTGCACTTCACTATTGCTACTTTCTTGGGGCAAAGCAACGCGTTTAAGAGATCACGCACTAACTCTCCGTGCATAATGTGCTCTCCGTGTGATGTCAGAAACCCGCGTTCCCTCCAGAGAAGTCCGAAGTCATGGGCCACTCCAAAGGCGTACCGGCTGTCTGTGTATATGTTCACACATAGGCCAGCACTCAATTCGCAGGCTCTTGTTAAGGCTATCAGCTCTGCTGCCTGAGCCGATTTTTGTGGTATTCTAGCTGTTTCAACCACCGTCTTAAGAGTCGTGATCGCATATGCTGCAGAAGTCGTACCATCCGGCAGCCTCAAACACGATCCATCAACCCACAGTTCCCCATCCACATCAGGAAGTGGCACATCCTGTAAGTCAACACGACCCTTTGTCTGTTCCTCAGTCAGGAAAACACAGTCATGATGTTTTTCTTCCTGACTTTCCTCGGCCGGATAGGGCAATAAAGTCGCGGAGTTCAAAGTAGCGCATCTTTTCAATGTTATGTGAGGCGCTAAAAGCGTCAGCTCATATCCTGTAAGTCGTGCGCTCGTAAGATATTGGGTCTTTGTTTGGTTTAACAGGGCATCTACTGCGTGGGGAACTAACACCAATAGTTTGTGTGATAACACTATGCCCTCACTCTGTCGTATGGCTACTGCTGTTGCCGCTACCGCCCGAAAACACCCAGGCAACCCTCGTGCTACAGGATCCAAAATGGCAGAGAAGTATGCACATGGTCTCTGCTTATCCCCGTGTAACTGCACTAACACTGACAATGCGCACCCATCATTCTCGTGCACGTACAGTGTGAAAAGTTTCGTATAATCTGGTGTTCCTAACACAGGTGCAGAACAAAGAGCCTGTCTCAACTGCTCAAAGGCTTTCCGACATTCGTCTGTCCACTCAAGAGGCATCGGTGTAGTTTTGGACAACAATGCTAGCAAAGGTTTTATGATATGTGAAAAACCCATGATCCATTGTCTACAAAAAGATGTCAACCCTATGAAGGCACGCACATCTCTCTGCGTGCGGGGGACTGGTGTGTCTAAAATTGCCTGAATTCGATCAGATGTTAATGCCCGCCCCTCCTTAGACAACAGATGACCGAGGTAGGTCACCTGGGGTCTACAGTATTGAAGCTTTTTCTTGGAAACCTTGTGATTGTTGTGTGCCAAAAAGGAAAGCAACGCAAGCGTACTCTGTTCACATTGTGCATAGGAGTCGGCGGCGAGCAGAAGGTCATCCACATACTGGATGAGTGCCACGCCAGACTGCAATGTAAAGGAATCTAGTTGACGTTTCAAAGCCTGGCTGTAGATGCTAGGGCTCTCAGTATAACCTTGGGGAACACGACAAAATCTATACGATTTATTATTGAGCGTAAAACCAAACAGATATCTGCTATCCGGGTGAACAGGGATGGAAAAGAACGCATTCTTTAAGTCAATAACACTAAAGGTGGTGGCTGTCGGTGGAACCAAGGTAAGCAAGGTCGTAATATCAGACACCACCGGGTATTGGGGAATGACAATTTTATTTATTTCACGCAAATCAATGATAAATCGATAGATCTTGCCATCTGAGTCTCTTTTAAGAATCGGTAGAATAGGGCTGTTACAAACATTATGAACAATATGCGTCAGTGCAATTTCACCTTCCTTCGAGATCTTATACTGTGGCACTCGTGGTAGGGGGGCCCCCTCCTTAACAGTAATGTGTATTGGTGGAATGCGCATCTCTCCCACATCCGTATCTGATGTCGCCCACAACGTGTGCGGCAGAGAGGCCAGAGCAGGAATATCTAAAATGACACAAAATCTGTCAGGGTCGGGGCAATCGTCAGGGTCAGGGTAGTTGTCATTCAGAATAACCCGCACTCCTTCTGGAGCGCAGCGTATTGTTGCTCGAAAATATTTAAGCAAGTCAATGCCCAAGATATTATCTGGGGTATGGGGCGATAACAAAAATTGGCCAAAACTAAAATATTTGTCAATGCATAGTGCAAGGGGCTTGGACAATGGGCTGGGGGAGGGTGTGCCATCAAACCCTACACACGTAATAATTTCGCCAGACAGGGGAGCCCTCGGAACCAAGTTTTTCGACAGAGCGCTGCGAGTAGCTCCTGTGTCGACTAGAAACTGATCAGTAGAACCCAAAATACCCGCTGTTACATATGGACCTTGCAGATCTACTGGCACTTCAACTGATTCCTTACCCCATCCTACGCAATCCTATGCATGCACATAATCCTGATGTTCCACGTTCTCTCCTTCCGAAATCTGATATTGATTCCGTCTATCAAACGTATTTCGTTCGTCCTGGCCACGGCCCCTCTCCTCAGCCTGTCTACGATCACCTCCACCACCTCTCGTTCCAGTATAACCTCCTCTTGACCTTCCACTACCTCGACCACGCTGACTACGCTGTTCACGAAGTACCGGACAATCGTCGGCCCAATGCCCAAACTCCTTACAATAAGCACACTGATCCTCCGCAATGTCCGTACGACCATATGATGCGTTACCTCCCCCTCGTCTACCTCTCTCATTCCCTCTACCCTGTGTTCCCCGAACCTGCGCCAACATCACCTTCGTTTTCAATTCCTTCGTCTTTTTCTCTACACTTTCTTTAGCCTCCACTTCCTGCCGCTCATAATACTGAGCCATAGTTAACAAGGACGCAGGGGTCGCCGTGGCCCAGGAACTCACTCGACTTCAATCGCTTTGCAATCTCTGGTAGGAGATTAGCCACATACTTATCTACAAACAAATGCCGACCCGTATCGTCAGTTAAAGATTGACCACTGTAATCATGAAATGCCTCCTCGAAGCGGGTAAAGAAATCTGAGACCGTTTCATCGGGTTTCTGTTTGCACGACGTTAACATGGTCCAATCTATCTTTTTGGCGGGAACAAGCGTTTTCAATTTATGCAAAATAGCTGCCGGAAGATCTAGAATTAGCTGACAAGGCTTACATGCTGGTTCTCTATCTAAATCTGCAGCATTTATCTCTTTCCATGTCCCCCCCAAAATCGTTTCGTCATTATTTTTACGAATTTGCCTCCACATATCAGGTGGTAAAATTAGCCCAAAAAACAAATCTATATCTACAAGAGTCATCACACAAGACGATATAGCCCCCTCCACCCCCTCATAAAATGCTGCTGGGTTCTTTCGGAGATCAGGTAAAGAATTTTTCAGTGCCATGACATCTGCCCTATTCCATGGCGTATATACCCAATTATACACAAAATACCCTTTCGCATCCTTCGACAACTTATCATCATCCGTACCTTCCCCTTTTGGTGGAACATACAAAGGCGCGGCTTCACGCATAGGCATAACATGCAACGCAGAGCTCTTATCTGAACCACGGAGAGAACACTCCTTAACCGCCCCGTCATTTCCCGGCTCGGACTCCTTTTGCCTCCGCTTCCGTTCCTGCCTCAAATGGGTTGTCTCATCCCGCAGCTTGATCAATTGCTTGAACAGGTCGTCAACATCTGAAAGATCAAAGTCGCCTTTAGCTAAATTTTCACGGTACACCGACAACACTTTTGGCTCTAACGTATCAGAAAGATCTCGATATGCGCTTACAACCTCATCAGCCAAGGAAGACAAAAAATACATCACTTCAAGATCCGTCCACCCTGCTTTCTCTGATATCAATTGATCCTGAGTAACACTATGCTTATTCACTTTGCGAGCCCAACTACGTAAATGAGCGGACCTCTCCGCAGTAAACCTGAGAGCCGATACACCCTTCTTGCCCGACTTATCCCGTCCGTCATCGTCAGAGTCCACAGCTGGAGCCGTCGGCGTAACATACGGAGGCGGTGACCGATCTAACAAAGAAAAATCATCAACTTCATTATTAAGGACAGGATAAAGTGGTCGGCGAATAGGAAACTGACCAGCAGTTTGCAAATTACGTTCCCGTTCCTCCCTTTCTTTCTTCTCCTGAGCCTCCTTTTCCTCAAGCTGTAAAGCCTTATCCCGAGCAGCCTTGCGCTGCTCTTTGTCCGCCAAGGCAACCTCACGCTTCATTCGTTCACGCGCCGCTTTCTCCCACATTCGCACACAATCAAACATGTTTTGTCTAGACCTGCGCTGAAACATACATTGCTCCACAAATTGGATTTTACTCAAATCGTATGACCCGTGTAGGGGCCATTGCAATTCGGGATCGGCCTTAGTGTACCTATGCCACAATTTACTGTACATAATAGGGGGGAGGCCGAACTTGATATACATTTCCCTATTTGGAGTCCCCTCTGGGGGAGCCGGCTGTGATTCCGCTAACCTGATTGAGGCACCTTCTCCAAAACAACACATTCCTCGGAGTGTGCTAAAAACAGGCATGTTCGAAAAGTATCACGAAAGCGTGATACCAGAAAAATGGCACTTACAATTCTCCACACGATTGTGCCGCTCAAGGGAAAAAACAAAGTTAGAGAAACATCTCTACATGCCTGCCTATGTGAAGTGCACTACACATATAAGTTCAAAGATCACAAATTCACAATGTTAGCTAACTCAAATCAAAGTTCATAGATTTCGGCAAGCGTCCTCACCGGTCACAAAGCACAGATTTTTCAGTAAGCGTCCGAAGACTACCTTACCGAACACAATTCGTAGAACTTCAGTAAGCGTCCGAAGACTACCTTACCGAACACAATTCTTACCAACTACTCAACTGTCCAGGTTCCAACTGCCAAGGTCTTGTAAGCCAAATCAGCCAAACGGCACTCTCTTAGTGATGCGGGCACTTCGAAAACTCAGTCGGAGACCGGCGCCACCTGGAAGGTCAGATCAGAAGGAAAGGAAAAAACACCGTGGCAGCCAAGACTCGGGTCACTCGTGGCAGCGCGCGCCCATGGCGGATTTCCAAGCCTTCGTCACGACCTCTCCTTCGGGCATCCGAGTCGCCGATGAGTCCCTTCGTGGTCGCCAATTGAAGTATTTCGGGGTTCCCAAGGCCTACACGCTCCAGAGATTACCCACTTACACAAGAACTGTTGGCACGGAAACTGTAAAATGCAAAGAACAAGTTTATTAGGACCCCATGGGGTGGTGGTACACTCAAACAGCACCCTTCGGTAATGCAAGAGGTATCACACCGAACACCGGTGTGACCCCGTTTATATACAATTTTGGGGCAATAAAAGATAGGCGGCATAAGTTAAAACACAGTTTTAAAGACATATATGGTCATGTATTGGAATACTGCCAGCTCATTGGAGAGTTTCAAACCCACTGGTCAGTTAGCGGCACATTCCTGAAGGTTTACGGGTCAGTGAGAACTGCGCATGTGTGGCTTGACCAGTACTAAAAATAGCCTGTTGCTGGGCAGATGAGAGTGGTCAGTGGAACGGACAAAGGACTAAAGGGCACGTCGGCCACGAGGCCGCTCATGGTCTAAGATGGCCGCTGCAACATTCAAAATGGCGTTTATTGTATATAGCCAAGTTAAAAAGCGAAACGTGTAGGTTCAGCTAATCGCTAATCCGATCGGGCCAATTACGACAGCTTCTACCAATGTGTTTGCACACAGAGTGTCCATTCTGGATATCTGTTGGGCTCCAACATGGGAATCAATGCACACTTTCAAAAAGCACTGCTGCCACGACAGCAAGGTATGATGGGAAGGGTATTTCTCTCATTTACTCCTGCAGGAATTTTTGATCTGGACAATTCCACAGGCCTGCCACCTTGGGAGTTACTGCCTCTGTACCTATTCACAAGGGGCCCGATGTACGAAATCATGTTTGTGATGTTCTAAATAGCTAATTTTAGCAATTTGCAATTTTTAAATAAAGCAACCTTTTTTTGTAATGCAGCAAATGTTCCTTAAAGGAAAATGGGATGCCTTTCACTAATATAAGTGAAAAGCTACCTTCTCAATATTTTTTAAGAGTAGGCAGTGACATTGGGACCACTGCCTACTCTTAAAAATTGTTGGCACCAACATTAACAAAGGAGAAGAGGTCGCTTCGGGACCCCTGACTGTTTGCAAATATGTTAACACCAACTTGAAGTTGGTGGTAACTGCAAACGTTTTGCGACCAAATTCCCTACCGCAAAACACTCATACATATCAGTGCTATTCTGTATTAGGAAGGGACGCCCTAAACACGCCCCTTCCTAATACTGTATCGCAAAAGCAAAATGTGATTGGGTAACAGGTTACAGTCTCGCATTTTGCCTTCTGTACATGGCAAAATGCATTTTATTGGTTGAAGACGGCCCATTCGTAAAGTAATTCTTGCATCTGGCCCCAGGTGAGGAATCTTTGATCAGAAGTATCCATCAGAAGAACAGGTTACTTACATTTGGTAATGCTCTCTCTTGCTGATACTCTAACTTACCGTAGATTCCTTACTATCCTCCCACCTCCCCATTTTGTGGAATGGTCTCTTTTTTCTATCTAAAAAGGTCCCAGTCTAGAGATCTGCACACTGGCACAACAGATTGATTGTTGAGCTCTTCAACTGAGGGTGGGGACAGTGTCATGATACAAATGTACTTAACTGTGCTGTAAAAAACAAATCCCAATCCAGTCTGGCATCTGGGGATATTCTCAAGGTGAGGAATCTGTGGTTTGATTGAGAACCCATCAGAAAGAACATTACTAAAGGTAAATGACTTTTTTGTTCATGCTATTTATAAATGTATACCTCTTGGATGTGGTAAATAAAATGTTATAAAAGGTATATATGGTTTATTGCCATTTCCAGGGAATAAAAAAAGTTTATTTTTTGCCAAGGAAACTTCTACCTGTTGGAAACTAACTTCCGACTAATAATGACATTTTCTTAAATCTGGTAAAAATAATCAACTTTCACAACACTCATGTTTTTGTATATAGAAACATAACAAATATATAGGGAATTATGTAATTGAGTTGTACCAGGAAGCAGTGCTTCTTTAAACATGTTTTACATCAAACTCTTGTTGCAGTGTGGACTTTGTTAAGTGGTCCTCTCAAGGTATGCTGAGGATGAATCCTGATGCCATGAATGCCTTGTTCAAACCAACCATTGACCACATCATCCAGCATCTTAGTAAGTATCACTATGTAATGCACCAGCCTCCGCCCCCCTGCCCCCACACATGTCCTGATCAGTCACCGCGACGGTCAGTATAGCCATCATAGAGATGTTTATTTGAGATTGTGGGAGTTGTAGAAAAAAAAATCCTATTTATTTAACGAAATGAGTATCCTCTTGAAGATCTCTCTTCACTGACTGTATAAGAAGAGTTATTTTTTAAATTAGTTTTTAAAACGTTGTATAAGCTTTAGTATTTGAATTTATATTGGACAGAGTTGAAAATGTTTGAACAAACAGGGGTTTTCAATGTACAGATAGCTTCTTCAAATTACTCAAACAACTCTACATTGAAGAAAAAGTGGCAGACAGAGTTATTTTAATAAATTCATGGGAGCAGAGGATATGAGATTTCACCTTAGTGACATCATAAGGAAGTACCATTACATGACTACTGGTGTAACAGACGGGCCGTTGAACAATTTTCATTAAAGTGTAAGGCTTTCAATACATTACTTATTTATCACTCTATACATGACTTATGCATCACTGTTTATTAACAATTGTGATAAATAAGTCATGCAAAAGCTAAACAATATTTTCATAAAATATCAGGAGTCGGATAAGTAAAGTCACTTTGACTGCAAAGCAGTCAAAAGTAGTGGCAAGCAGCTACATATTGTTACCCACTGCAACTTATAACAACTCATGAAACAAGCTAGAGGGTGTAGAGTAGATAGTGACATCATTTTTTTTTACTGCACATTCGCCCCACTTTTGTTTATTGTGTTAACTATTTTGTTTGCAACATTTGTCACTCTTTCGTTGATTGATAGCATGCGAGGACAGCCAGGGTCACCTAGACGATCAGTTTTATTATCTTCAGTAACAACTTGGACACTACTCTGTTATGGGCTCTGTCTTTTTCGTCTTACACTATATTGATAGGTACTTATCTTTGACCTGGAATTAGCTGAAGTGGTATAAAAGATCGAGTTGGAAATTAATAGGGGCTGATCTGACTGAATTAGTATTGTGATTCTTCTCTAGTGTCAATATATGCACATGTTTGCTCGGGATCTTTGAAGGCGCTAGGTCTTATATTAATTGGCAAACCATGTAAATTACTAAGTACTCCATACTGTTAATAGATGCTCTGTCACGACCCTCCACAGAAGAGTACATTATTTTGCTATGCATCAGTATACCAGGGACCTTTTTGGCCTTGTGCAGCTTGAGTTGTGTCATTGAAAGAGCAATGTCGAGGGGGTCACCCCACTGCCCAAGATGGCCGCTCTCCCTTGAGCTCCCCAACCACAGGAGAGGAAACGAGGCCGCTGCTGCAGACACCACTGCCCTGGCCATGAAAGGAGGACGGAATTGGAGAGATCATTCACTCTAGCGCCTCCAACCTCGCTTTAACCCTAATGGCGACAGTGGCTCCTCTAACATTCTGCCGGGGGCTGTGCCTTTGGAGGGCACCTCCTCTGCTACAGCAATCATGACTCTTATTGAGGGCCCTTGTGGACTGGTTCACCATGGAGACCTGGCCCAGAGTGAAAACTGCACTGCAGGCATCGCTTCAGCATAACAGCGGCCTGTTTTATCGAAGACCAGGCCGGTCTTAGCCCAACAGCAACCCAATCCTACTATGCTTCACCGGCTGCCTCTCCTCGATACTGGGAGAATGTAGAAGCTGGGCCCCTGGTCCAGTGAGCCTCGGGCCCCAGAGGCAAGCACAGTTGTGGCTGGGGTGCCCCTCATTACCTTCTTTCCCCCAGAGGCGCTGTCAGGATACAGATGGCTGGATTGATGGACTGTGCTGCTGGATGCCATTTCCCTCTCTGAGGATGGCTGCCACACCCCAATGAGTGGAGCCCATGCCGGGTGGGGGCGACATAGTCCTATGCATTCAAGCCTCACTATGCTTCACCTGCAACTCACTCCCGACATTGGTGGGTTGTGGTAAATATTTGGTTTACCGTCCTAATTTCTATGCAGGTAAGTACTTAAACAAAAATAACTCAATCGGAAAGAAAGACGCAGAGTCCGTGGTGTTAGAGTTCTTAGGGGTTTTATTCCTTAAAAAGGAATGGTTCTGGTACCGGATATCGGGTTCCTGACACCACTGGGGTGCAGGAAGGGATAGAGCAATGCTTTATTGACAATACATAGCTTATATACTTAAATCATATACTGAAAACCAATACAGTAGGCGTAACAGCTGAGAGAAACAAGATAAGCACACACACGTGTTAGCAATACGTAATCAGGAGGCGTAAACTAGGCGTGAACATAGAAGAGTGTGCTAGAAACGTCACATGTAAGTGTCACGAAAGGGGTGGATACAAAGCAGAATCTTGCAATGTCAGCAGAAATCTGAGATCTGGATGCGCGCGCAGCTGCATGACGTGTGATTGACGTAAAGTTGGAGGGTGCAGGGGACTTGACATTTACTCTAGCGGAAAAGACAGAAGTCTGGCATGTCAGATCAACTTGTACCTATATCATATCTGATATCTGATGTTTGGGAACCATATTATCTAGAAAGAAAAGGTCTCTCGAACAGAGGCTATTCTATACTGACTGTGAGTGCGTGTATAAGCGTCTCGGTGTCTGCATGAGATGCGAGGGGGCATGGGCCTACCATGGTAACAGAGACTATGAATTACTCGGACGGAGACAGTGAGGCCGGGCCCTTTGCTCTGCAGCTGGAAGGATGTTTACTTAAACTAGTAGGCAGGAATGTATTTTTGAGGAGCGGAACAGATAATTCGAAGGTTGAATACAGTCTTGGCAGGCAACAGGCTGAGCTAAGCGCCGTGAGCCGCGCAGGGAGTAAGGCAGAGGTCACGGGTACAGAGGCCGGCCCAGGCTGAGGCATTTCAGAGTCTGAAGGCAGGAAAAGGCTCGATGGCAGAATTCAGGGCCTACTTCGCTTGGGCTGGAAAACGTGTAAAGTACACCACAAAAAGACGTTGGCAAGGCATACTTAGAAACGGAATATTCAACCCGTTCAGGGTGGGTCTGAAAGAGGACATGTTAACGTTGGACGCAAATGTAATTGCGTCTTCATAGCTGGCACAGGAGGGAAGTTACATGCACCTTAAGCTGATACATGGAGACGGTGGGGTACACGTTAGGGAACATTTCTTGACCATAAAATTTATATTTCCTCAGGGTCACGGGTACCGGACTCTTACTTTTACTCAAACAGTACCCTATCTCCTAGAGGGGGCCTCCCTGTACAGTTGTGCCACCTCGCTGGACTGCTGGTAACTTTTTAACATGCCCTCACACTGGTAGGCCACTATAAGGATCCCCCCTGGCCCTAGGATCACATCTGGCCTCTCATAACGAACATTCGTCTAATGGCAGAACGCCCCATGCCTGCTGATTAAGAGCTCTGATTGAACCGTTCTCTGCCCCTCCAAGATCCAACAATGGTGATGGGGAAACACTCCAGTCAGCAAGAAATTTCTCAACCCTCTACCATCAGCAGTCGCAGCCATATCTTGATACACATCTGAAAGCCATTCTTAGGTAAGCTACGTACAAATGAACCCATCTCTCCACCAACAATTACAAGATTACAGATCTTGCCCAGGATATGAAAATCATCAAAACGGGCATGGGGCTGTTTCATTCACAGGAGGCTTCCCTATATCAATACCTTACAATCACAGAGGACAAACTGACGGACTTGGAGAAGACCCAGCAGGAAATTTGGCGCATCAAACAAAAACTCATTGACATGGAGGACCACTCCCGTCATGATTACAAATTACAAAAGTTCCTGGCCCTGTGTCCTCAACTGCGCAAATGCGATATTACGTTTGGATTATTAGAAACCGCTGTCATGTGGATTACTGTGGATGTTCATTCCAGAGACTTTAATGACTTTCCTGAGCGACTCTAGCATGGATACCTCCTGTTCCCAACATATAGACACAGATGCAGCAGTGCTCTGATCCACAGTGCTGGGGCTGCCCACAGTGACAGCCTTTCGTGAAAGCACAGGACCAGGCAAAACTGAGGAGGAACTGAGCCACTCTGAGGACAGGGACAAATCTAGATCCCCTCTAAAACTGGTTACCTCCCGGGCCGACAACCACAAATACCCCCCTAAATGGGGTCTGAAATGCCCCCTAGCAACTTTCTGCACCCATATAGAGCTCAATAGTATACTCTGAGATTGATTGGTCTTGCTCTCCTGCACCCTGCTTCAGATCCCTTTGTTCCACTTTCTTACCCTTTTACCGCCCCAATAACCTTGTCCTGCTTCCTATACCCACCCATTGTGCCTCTCCCCTATAGCCTAATTTCCTTACCCCTCACAGCTTCATACTGGGAGGCTAACACCAGAGATATCCTATCCCCCCATTTTTTGGCCTATAGTTTGTCCCCGGTTCTATCCTTCAAGCGCATGAATGTACTACTGTGGTATTACGCGAGGGTACTGCGACCACAAATGTTTACTCTACCTAATAGCTTAATGATGTTTAAGATGCTTATTGTGTTTGCAAATGTATGCTATGCTATGCTATATCTATTTGAAAATGTTCATCTGGCTTGGTACTATCCCACATCATACGCCCCGGACTGACAACATAGGGATTGACGGCATCACATATCCTTTAGTTTTGGTCCCTGCCCTCTTTGGGATACTGTAGTATCGGGCATCCACTTAGCTGTCATGCTCCCTTGCGACCCCACACATCCTCCACATACTAGACACCACCCCTGCTATACCATACTATTTCCTATCCTCGAGACATCTCACTGATGTCCTCCCTCCCCTGATAGCTAGACCCCGGGCACTGATATCCCCAAGCTTCTCCAGTCCTCATCCTACAGAGCATCAGGATCCTGTGCCTGTTTGAGTTGCCCTTCCCTTGAGAACCCCCCCCCCCATCCAAATTCTGTACTGATCAAACTCCATCCCAGCTGGTGATGGGAGCGGACTCTTGGTTTGGGTGGCTGCTCCCATAACCCCTCCAGTATTTTGGGCCGACTGAATCACATGCATCAATTACATAGTATCATCCCTCTGCCTTTCTTGTCCTGACTTTTCTCCTACACTACTTATCTCTCTCCTCCCTCTTCTGATCAGCCAGTGTGGCCGCATATTATTATTATTACTATTGTTGCTTTTATTTCCCACCGGCACTAGCCAATATCTCCGACAGAAGTTGTCTCCCGGAGAGCCCGGACTCACCGCAAACAGTTTAGGAATCAGGACAATCCTCGACCACCCCACCATACATGTAACAACCGTCCTAACTTCAGAACCAATTCCATCAATCATTATCTAGCGCTAGTTTTTCCCCTGAGCCCCCCACTATCGTTCTCCCCTCCCTCTCTTCTTTCTCATCAGTCACTCCCCCCCTCACCCAAATGCCTGCTTATACACCTGTCACCTGGGTGACAGTACACACCCCCTCGGACAACTAACTACCCAATTCCCAAGACCCCTCCATTTCCCTATTACAGTGCCTAGCATCATGGCCTCATGGCCTCTCACTGTTATATCCTTTAATGTAAACAGACTGACCAGCTATATAAAGCGTGAAGAATGCTGTCCTATTTAGCCACACAAGGAGCGGACATTAAACTCACACAAGAAATTAACCTCTCCGTAACATCTGATAAACTTAGTAAAGACTGGATGGGAAAGATTATCTATAGTTGCACATGGTCAGGTGCCCCTCCCACAGCATCATCTTCTTTGTCACCTCAAATATCAGTGAAAACGTGGAATGGCTATCCTAATGCATAAAGCTCTACCCCGTTCGATAATGAAAACCTGGACAGACAATGATAGCCGCTATGCCTTAGTAAAACTGAAGATCAGCTCTACAATACTTTGAATTGGGTCTTAATAGTCCTCTACAGCAGTAGCGGCTCCTCCGCTAAGGTGGAGGAGCGTCGCCCCACTGCCACAAAGCAGCCAAAGAAAGGAAAAAATAAAATTTTAATAACGTTATGTTATCATTTTATTCTGTCCTCCTGCTGCAGCAGCTTGATTGGGTGGCGGGCCGGGCTGCAGAGCAGGGGAGGAGTGGTAGAACACTCCTAAGTGCACAACAACTTTGGTTAGCCCTCTCGGGCAGGCTCAAACGGCTGTGAACACTTTCAGTGTTCTCTCTGCAGGCTGCATTACAGCCTGCATGGACAACAGGCCCACCCCTCCAGCTCCTGGCTGAGCGCTGTGTCACTTCACTCAGACCTTTCACAACGCTCCATTGCAGCATTGTGATTAGCTGCAGGGAGCATGGGATCCTTGGTGCTTTCTGCTTCTCCCAAGAAGAGGACACAGGAGAGGCGGCGGCTAGCCATCCTGCCGGCCGGCCGGGAGGTAAGTGTTTTTTTTTTTTTAATCCAACCCCCTCAGCCCCTTTCCCACCACTCGCCCCACTGTTGCTTCCAGCCAGCAGCCGCAACTGCCCTACAGGCCTTTAATCCACATTTCTCCCTGCCAGTTGATGAGAGCCATGGCATTAGCCAATAAACAACGAGTTTTTGCCACCTTTCCCTGGACAGAGATTAAAATCTGCGCTATTGAATATATATTGAAACACTCGGGCGCAGCCATATGCACCCAGGAATAGGTCAAAATGGAGCTTAATTCACTCTACACGCTCCAAGGCTGAACATGTCATTTATAAACCGAAAGCCTGACAATACGAACATGGAGAGATAGTGGGGAGAGTTCTATCAGTGCTACCACATCAGAGAGAAGCCGTGTCTGCTAAACCGCCCATTAAAGACAGCACTGGTCCTGTTGTCCATGTCCTGCAGGGCATCGCCAACAGATTTGTCACCTTCCAGAACCAGCTATATAATTCTGCGCCCCACGGGGGTGATGCAAACTTGACAGCGATGTTTCTAGACAACCTACACCTCCCTGCCTCAAACAGGATGGCAGGAGACTCCTCGAAAGAGGGATCACCAAAGACGAGGTGGCCCAGGATATATCGAACCTACCATACCATAAGATGAGAAGATGATTTTCTGGGGAAATTCTACCAATGGCCCAAAGATGAGGCAATAGATATACTCCATGCTGCTTTCAAGGAAGTGGAACATACTGACTTTCTCCTCCTCTGGGTCAACACAGTGGTGGTTAGGATCCTCCCCAAGCCAGGCAAAGACCCCCTGCACTAGCTACTACCCAAATTCACTCCTGAATACTGACACAAACATTCTGGAAAGTATTCTGAAGACCCGACTCAAACGAGTCATTTCAAGTTTGATTCATGACTCCCAAGTGGGATTTAACCTGGGAAGATTCTCGCGCAACTATCTTCACACCTTGTCCACACACGCTGGCTTTCTAAAGACTCACCGAAGTCATGATTGCCCTCTCACTAGGCATTGAGAATGTGTTTGATCAGATAGAATGGGACTGCCTATGCAAAGTGCTACACCACTTAGGCCTGAGGGACAACTTTATTTTGCTAAACCGTTGGCTTTATACTGATTCAATAGCACCGATCAACTGTGGGGTCTTTCTGTCAACCACCTTGCCAGTTAGGCAGGAGACCAGACATGGATGCCCCCTCTCCCCCTGCTGCTTCAACTAGCGATAGAGCCATTGGCAGCCACCATCAGTTAATCCAACCATATAAAGGGTATCTCCACGACTGCAGCCACTGCGAAAATGCTCCTGTGTGTAAACTACATATTACATACACTCAGAGACCTGAACAGTTACAGCCAGTTCTAATATCCCTTATTGCATCGTTCTCTCTGATATAAGACTACAGGTACAACTGAGATGGGAGCAAAGCCTTACCCATGTTTCTTACCACCACAAAAGGGCCTGTAACAGGATTTCCATTTATTGGAAAGACCTCCGGCTTAAGTACCTCAGTATCTTTATCAATACCAGCCTGGACAACCTGGTCTCTGATAACCTGGACCTTCTTATAGCTAAAACTAATATTGAATACCAGTATTGGACTCATCCAACCTTCTCCTTGTTGGGGAGAACACAAGCTGTTAAGATGTTCATAGCCCCCTGTTTTACTTATGTCCTGGGTCTGTTGCCCCTCCTTGTATGTACTGCCATCCTAAGGGCGATAGATAAAGGCACTAAGTCATTCATATAGGGAGACATGAGACTCCACTTGTCCTTCTCCAAACTATTGGTGCAGAGGAGGTGTGGTCGGCTGGGGGTCGCCCAGTATAGAACATTATTATCAGGCCTTACATTTGGCACAGATGGCGCGTATAGACTTGCAAGCTGCAAACCCACCGTTTTTGGTCTGATTGAAATGTGCCATGACCCACAGCAGCTCTGGTCTGGATATCCTCTACCAACACAAAACACTCATGCCGCTGACTCCTAATCTGATTGTGCAAATGATGGAATGGATTTGGAACCATACCCATAAAATACATCACAGCTCTGCCCATTTACATATCACAGCACCCTCTGGAATATTATGGATATTGGGATGGGCGGCCGTCCCCTATTAAGGAAAGCATAGGAAATGGCTGGGATCCTGACATTACACAGTATCACCCATGACAGTGAGCTGAGATCCTTTACCTCCCTACAGACAGAATTCTACATGCCTGCTTCTCAGGCATGGTGCCACATCCAACTACAGTACTGTCTGAATAGTATACTAGGACCCTGGCCATGGCATATCCTCACCTATCCCATATATCACTACTTGACGACCTAGGGAACATGCAAGGGGGTGATGTCAGGACTCTATCATTTGGTAATCCAACACCTCCACTCCCAAGCTATACTAACACACCTCTGCATGCACTGGCAAGACAATATATATATACAAGACACAGAAGATGATTGGAGGGAAGTGGTAGACAAAGACACACAGGAGGCCCAAATGAAATTCTGTTTCTTCAAAAGGATACAAACATGGTACTAGACTCCCCAGAAATTGGCAGACTCAGGCCTCCTCCACCATACCAGCTGCTGGAGATGTGCATATCCAAACTGTGACCATACCCACATCCGATATGATTGCCTGGCCATCTTACACCTCTTGGTTCAAATACGCAACATACTATGCCTTGTACTTGACCTCCCCATCCGCTGCCACTAACTCTAATTATACTACATAATTTTGCTGACCTCCCTGGCCTCTCAATACATGCCAGATGTTATCAACAACCTTGACCACAGCAAAGCGCTGCATACTACGCAAAAGGTGTGTGATCCCCTTACCCACACACGATGAATGATTAACCCAAGATGTATAAGGTAGTGTCCTATGAAAGGAGGATCTACTGGTACTAGGACAAGGATGATACGTTTGAAAACATTTGGTCCCCCTTCCTGAATCTAGGAGTTAGCACGCAATGATACCACACTGCATCACCAAGACCATGTGATGATGAGCAGCTCCTATTCTTACCCTCTAGTCCCACACCATAGAACTGCCTACGACATGCTCCAGAACTCACACCTACCGCCCAACCCCCCTTGTTTCTTTCCCATTGTGGCTACACTTTCCCCCTCCCGATCGAATTAGAGCCTCAGATGGGAAGTGCAGACCCCCTATTACCAGTCCTCACTTTTTCCATATACACTCCAATAACTTACGATATGTGAGAGGCATCTCTGATAGACAGTAGAACTTCCCAGGGACCCGTCCATTTTATTCTCTGACAATAACTAAATCATGTGCATTCCACAATTAGTTGTGGTGGGGGAAAAACAGGCTTAGAGTTTAAAAAGACCTAAAAAGCCACAGAGGAATAATCATAGTATGGACCAAAGACATAGCTGGGGACAAACCTATTTTTATGATGTATTATCAGCCAGATAACTGGGTCCGGTGATTTTAATATGCAGCCAGTATCTATGCCTCCTCAGATGTGGTGCTCTTTGGTAAATGGAGAGCACACTAGACATTGTTGCTTTCTTAACTTGAAGCCAAATTCGGAGGTAGAAGAACACATCTCTTGTGTATGTATGTATGTTATTTCAATAGCACAAACCTAGCCAAAGACAGCGGAGCGCTGCACATGGTGAAAGACATGTAAACCATCAACAAGTAATAGGAGAGGAAGCTGCGCCGTGGATGGTCAAGGCATTGTAATGCGGTTTTCTTTAAACGCCACCTGGAATCAGGGACACCATTGGCCATATATTTGTGTGTGTATAACCTCTTTTATCTCAAGACTGATGCGGCTGTGTTTGTCTTCCAGGTGATCTGTTCCAGAAACCAGAGGTCATCGGTGTCAAGTTCCTCTTCTTGGTGGGCGGCTTTGCAGAATCCCCGCTCCTCCAACATGCCGTCCAGCAAGCCTTTGGTGATAAATGTCGAGTCATCATCCCCCATGACGTGGGCCTTACAATCCTTAAAGGAGCCGTCCTCTTTGGCCTGGACCCCGCTGTTATTAAAGTGCGCCGCTCCCCACTCACCTACGGAGTGGGGGTGCTAAACCGCTACGTGGAGGGCAAGCACCCACCTGGGAAGCTCCTCCTCAAAGATGGCACGCGCTGGTGCACCGATGTCTTTGACAAGTTCATCACTGCCGACCAATCTGTTGCACTTGGGGAAACAGTCAAACGCAGCTACACCCCGGCCAAGCCATCCCAGATGGTCATTGTCATCAATATCTACAGCGCCGATCAAGATAGTGCCAACTTTATCACTGACCCTGGGGTGAAGAAGTGTGGCACCTTGCGTCTAGATCTCACCGGGACAGATAGCGTTTCTGCTCCAAGCCGCAGAGAAATTCAAACGCTGATGCAGTTTGGAGACACAGAAATCAAAGCCATGGCTATTGACGTGGCCAGTTCTAAAAGTGTCAAGGCTGGCATTGATTTCTTAAGTTACTAATTGCCTAGATCCCTGCCCTCTCGCCTCTCCCACGCATATGCAACTTGTCTTTGCACAAGATCTGATCCAAGTGCAACCCAACAACAACTCATGAGGTCCTCATGGGACATATTTGGGCTAGCGCTGCTTCCCTGACACCAGCCCTGATTCGGGGTGCTGACGTGGACATTCACTTTGTCTAGAGACTGATTGCAATGAATATTCAACTTCCTGAACTGTAATCAGATAACCTCCAGAGGACCAAAGTAGTGACAATTACTTCCCTGTGTCGTTCACGATTCTCACATACTTCTTTCCGTAGTTTAGCAGAGTCACAAAGTCACTCATCTGATAAACACAATATCTTCACACAGGATTCATCTCAGCCTCGTGTGTTACTCTTAAGGCCTGGCTCTAAGAGATAAGCCACAGGGACCCCAATGTTACGGTGCACTAGTCCCTGAGGGCCTGTCCTCTTTTAAATGGATGACACCCAGGCGGTCATCAGTGCTCCTGGGGTTTTTGGTGAGGCCATTGCAAAGTCGTGAACAGTGTTTATCTCCGCAGGGGAGGTTTCAGTTCCCTACAGCATTTCCTGTTTTCTACAATGTTATGCAAATCTTTGCAATACTGGGTATGCTATTGTGGATTTTACTCTACTGAAAGTTTACACATTTCGAAACAACCTCATACATCACTACAAACTTACACATTTCATTTCAACTTGACGCATTTCATTATTTATTTACCACTTCAAACTGGTCCTTCCAACTTTACATATGTCGTACCTTTACACATTGGACTGGAACTGCACACAATATTTACTTTTTGTTTTCCCTAAAAACACCCAGCCAAAATGCGGAAATCTTTGAATGCTCCTGATTCTAACACATTCTTGTGATCTGAGAGTCAAACCAGGTTCAGACCGATTCAGAGGCACAAGCCAACTGTGGAATGCTCCGATGCCCACGTTGTCCAGTCTGCCTCAGAGGACCAGAACCTACCTGGCCCTGGCACCTGTTTAACCTTTGGAGCCCTGCCGGGCTCAGGGTCTCTATAGCTCCATAATGTCATTTAATGTCACCAGCCAGGCAGATGTATGTGCTCCAGCACCCGGGTTACTTGTGTACCTTATACAATGCCCTTGTTCAGACATGAATGTGGACCAGGAACTGTTCTTCGTTATCCCCAAATATTTAAAAATAGTTTTCCCTTTAAAGAGATACAGGGCTTTGGAGAGACTGAAAAGTGTATATCGCTCAAGGTAGGGGAAGGAATACATGAACATCAGGTGGAGGTAAATAGCTTATTAAAGATAACAACACATCCTAATGCTATCTAAGTAGATCTCAGCAAAAATGGAGAGAACATAGCCACCCGGGCCACCAGTGACTGCGACATCCAGCGCCCTCTCTCTGGACCGACGTAGGCGAGGACAGAGACAACTCTCCATATATCGGTAAACCTATTACAAATAAAGACGCTCTCTATTTAGAGTACCCGTTTGCTCCTAACAAGTGTCTGTACTCTCCCATTAAAAGTAATGCAGCAGTGCTGAGAAGTGCATGTACTCTCCCTTTCAAGTTAAAGAAGTGCAGGTACTCCTTACCCAACAGTACCTGCCAATTTAAAGCACTGATTGTACTGCATCTCATGAAATGTCACTGCACTTCCAGGTATGTCACTACACATCAGGATATTTTAACCTCGCTGAGCCACTGCACATCTGCTGTGACATAATACCCCTATTTTAACTATAGCCTCTGGAATCATATGAATCTGCAGCTGCAACATTTTCAGAATACCTGTGGGTTTGCCCTATTTTCCACATAATTCATCGTCTCCTTCATCATTTTCAGATTTTCACAAAAAAAGTAGTTTCTTAGTTTCTAGCTCTAACGGGTGCTGTGGATGACCCTTCAGAAAGATTGACGATCACCTTGCAGTTGCTTATTGATGTATTTGAGTGCTAATCTGTTTTCTTGGTTCACCTCTGGTTTGTAGAGTGACTCTGCGAAAGATTTCCAGGCATTATATACTGCTGCCACCTGGCGGCTATTTATGTAACTATTAGTAAGCTGAGCTTAATGTGAGGCCACTGGCAGGGTCGCACAGGGACACAAAATAGGCCAGGCACCAAATGAAGAGTGATCCATTAGCAACTCAGATAGCTGAAAAAGTAGTCAACAATTTGCAGATCAGGGCAATGTTAACCCGTTATGTGCTCCCAACGGCTGGCGGGAGCACTCCCTCCAGGTGCTGCGAATGGCCAACAGCCGTCACAGCCCCGCCCACTCTTTAGAACGCCCACACCGCCGCGGAATTGCCGCCGCAGTTAAGGCGTTAAACTTGTAAAGACATACTGTATAAGTATTTTGCAAGGAATGGGAGACTGCATGCATGTGCGCTTGCTACAGCGATGTTTGTTCAATAGTATTATCAGAGAAATAAATAGTAAAAAACGCCCCACAAGTCCATAAAGTAGGCCCACAAAGAGCCAAAAGAACAGCCCATGCACTGATCTATGATACCAGCCCTTTGGGCACTGCCAGATTGCCCTATAGGCCAGTCCGACTCTGGCCACTGGTGAAGGAAATTCACCAGTCTCTCTTCTGTTGAATTCCCAACACTGGCAATGTATTCCCAAAGCAGGGACAGGTAGTGAGTGCCCCCATACTTGAAATGTGTTTCCCAATCCAAGCAGGCTAGGGACAATCTAATTTCCTGCTTATGACACTCTGCCACCATTTCCATGGTCATCTTTCCCGGAGGCACCTCCTACAACTTGGTGCCACATGAGTGACTCTAAACATGACCATTGTTGCACCACCACTTTTGGAATTTTTGATGGGGCCAAATGATTTGCCGTCCGCTTGGGATCCACCATTGTTTGAACTGTAAGTGGGCAGGGTTCCTACTTGTGTCCATGAAGGAAAAACTGTTGTTTTTTGGTCACACAACACATTACCATCTCCTCTAAATAAGGAGAGTAAAACTCAGAAGAAACAGATGTATCTGTTTAGTCAGGAAAGCAACTATGGCTGCAAAGGACAAAGTGGTTACTGTTTGCCACCTGACGAGGATGTTTGTGGAATTGAGCGGCCTTGAAGAGCACCATGTTGTATTTTATAAGTAATTTACTGAGAACAGAGTCACCGGTAAATAATAGCGGTCTTATGAGCAGGGCTCATTTCCCACGAAACCTAGTAAACTCGAGCATAGGGTGCAAGCAACCTCATAATGAAGTTGTGAATTGATCGAACTTGACTTTGGCACATCATGGGGTTTCGCTTTCACTTGCTCTTAGAAGGGCTTCCACATTCTTTAAGTCTCCACCCTCAAAAAGCGCCAGAACTTTGAGCTTACATTAAAAGTGATGGGCACACACTGGTATAACCAAAGGCAATGCTTTGTCATTCTTGAAGAAATTGCTTTTCATCTTTAGTTTACTCTACAAATAAATTAGCGGATTAAGGCACAGCATGCCCAGGTGTTTCCCCAAGAACACACAATCTGGTTATATCAGTATTCACTTAAGTCTTCAAATGAGAGGTCCAGGTACGTGTACTGTTTGATGGGAACACACTGCTAGGTGTACACATTGATGAAACGTTGCTCAGAATAAAGGCCAGGCTGAGGCTTCCAGGACATGGCCGATCAGCACCAGCCAAAAATGTTTTGTAAGTGACAGAAAACTCTAGGTCAAAACTCACACGACGCCACATCCTGCCATCCAAATCCACTTCAAGTGATTAGTGCAAAGACAGCAGTCCCAGTGAAACTGTCAAAGAGAGGGCAATTGTGTCATTTCACCAAAATCACAAGAGCAGTGCAAGTCCCCTGACATCAGAGTCCTCTTGAAGACGTCACATGCTGACCTCATGGGCCCTTTGTCCAAGATTAATAGTCAAGATTAAAAAGCCCTCTCCTAGGTCAGCTTGTCGAGGTGTTTCATTACACGAAGGGTCTGTCACTTACCTCCTATGCAACTGATGGGTATTTTAAGAGCACCTTTTACAAGTGGTGCAGTTACAGCGCCAATCACTGGCCAGCTCCCAGGAAGAGAGAACTAACAATCAGTGACGCGGTGATTTGTCCATGTCTCTGCTAAGCAGTACTGTGTGGACTCAGATACCTGTACTCAGCAGCATTAAGCAATCCGTCACCACATAGCACCGGAGCCCCCAAACTCACTGTCCACCAACTAACTACTTGTGATTTTATAATACATTCATGCCAATCAAGCAGTCAACATATACTGTCTGCAACATATGTCATTGTGCAAGCGAGTAAACTAGTGTTACAAGCAGTGAAGTTTTCTTGATGTGACCACACATCTAATGTTATCAATGCCCCACTATCTATGACCAGACTTTCCTTTCTGGTTATGTCATATGCACAACCTTGCTAATGCTTCTTCAAGAGTATCTATCAATTCAATCAAACACTGAAAGGGATCCCGGTACCTTTGGGTGCTGTATGGCTCCTAGCCCTATGCAACTTACTAATATTTAAAACAGGTTTCCAAAGTCGAAAAAAGTGAAGAGGAACGACGACCAAGAATTCAGTGTTTGCTGTTAATTCATATATTTAATATCACATTTCACAGCAGGCAGGTTAAGCCAACACATGTTTTGCGACTTACTAATTCATATGTCGCTTCATCAGGGCAATTGGTAATATGTATAGAGTTCAGAAAAGTGCGATAGTTTTGACCGGAATCGAGGTCAGACGTTCAAAACAGGACAAATAGGTAAAGACCCCCTTTTCAGAGCGATCTCATGTCAATTGGTGTTAAGATAAATACTCACAGGTTTTGGGTGACACAGTAATTCCGTATATACATTTTTAAATTGAGTTTTTATCAAATGTTTTTAAGGAATGAGTAAATCCAACAGCAAGTTATTACTTTGGTTGAAGGAGCTCTGTAATATTGCTGATATTGTAAATTCACTCCGAACCACATCATACACGGGGTGATTTAATTTAATTTTAAAAACTGTGTAGCGTGCCCATGGGAGGACAACACATGTTATTAATAATCACCATCTCTGGAACTGTTTTTCTACAGGATTTCAGAAGTATTTAGCTGTCCAAGTTGGTGATGTTATTTATTGAGAAGTACAGTTTGAGCCTCTCCAGGCAGGATTTCGACCTGACAGGACATATAATTGTGCTGGATTTCATCTTGCATGGCCTGCAGCATGAAACGGACCACAGAAAGACCTTCACTCAGTTCTTCCTTGATCTGCCTGCATCATACACACATTCAAACTACTAACATGTGGAGATCCTGAGTGGTCCCTGCTTATTTTTAAAAAAAAATTTTTATGTGATCCCGCTGATAAAAATCTTTTGGTTCTTCGTACAATGTTGTCAAAAACACAAAATCTTTTGGTTCACATATTTATATCAGTCACAGTTTTAATTAGTTTTGCTAAGTGAGTGAAGGTCATCAGTAAGTGGATATTCTTCAATATGTTGTAATTGAATTCACTTAAAAGTCAGGAGCTGGGAGTAGGTCCACAAATGCTTCTTTAACCCTTTGTTTCTGCGACACCTTAGAACTAGATCCAAGACTACTTCCAGGTCTGTAGTCTGGGCTTTTGTTTACCTGGATTTGGACCTGACAATTGAACCCCAAGTGGCATCAGTGATGAGCACCGGTGACGTCCATCTAGGAATTCTAGGGAACTTATTTCTGTATTGGGCAGAGAGTTAATGCTGTTATTGCCTTCTACTGTTGCACAGTGATCATTTTCTGCGCCTGCCTCGAGACATAACCATCCATTGGAAAAAGATACAAAACTCTCTGTTCAGTATGATGATGAGGTGAGATATCATTTCTCATCACTGGCTCTTTTTCCCTATCATCCATTGTTTAGAGCACCATTATTAATGCGCTCTGCTAGAATCATCAGACCAGAGAGAGGGACTTTTTTACGGAGGCTAATTTGACTAACCACATTTCAGAGAGAACCTTAGACCATCTGCAGACCTTCTCTTGAAGGTTGTGTGAATACAGAGTTTTTAGGTGGTAGATCTTTCTCTACACTGGATCTTTTTTTCTGGAATGCTTTACGCCTCCCCCTAAGAGCTTTTGAGGTCAACATTGCATTTGGAAAAGTACCCAAAAAATAGTTGTTTCCCAGGTAATACCTCAGGCTGTGATCACTCGCTATCACTGGATAAGGAGCCTCATATGCATACACTAAAAAATTATGTAGCATAATACACTATTTTGCTTACTTGTAGTATGCTTTCGTCCAACTTATATCCCATAGTAATACTTATAGGGGCACGTTACCTAAGGCTTTGTGGCTGCTAACTGGACACATCTCATGAGAACATTTTCACCCAGTCCTGGCTTTCTTCTTTTACTGACACCTTACAGTGTGCCTGAAACTGTAGTGTACTTTTCCATTACACATATGGGAGTACGTGTCCTAGATTGTAAAGTGTCAAATACAAACATGTTACTGGATAAAAGTGCATCTGATGACATGGGACAATTACCTCAGAAATAAAGTAAATGGAGAAAATGTTTTCATGGCAGGTTTGGTTTAAATGTGACTTACTCAAATCCTTTAAGTATTTTGTACCACAGAAGTCTTCTAGAGGTCCCACAACCTGTAAATCACCCCCCCCCCCCCCCCACCCCCCCATCTGGAGTGATCTAGGGTCCTGCAGCCATTGGGAATGGTCCCTTTTGTAGAATTCATCCAAAGTTTTCACTGTTCTATTAGAGCACCCGATCCCACTTCCTTTGTGATAAGGTAAGAAGTACCTTAAGCCTACAGCTTGCTGGCAATCCCTCTCCTCGCTTGGCACCTCGGGCATGGTTTTACTACATGTATACCTAGCAATTGCTTCAATGCATTTCTCATCTGGTGCAGACTTACATCTGCGCACCGGCATGACAAACAAGCAGGTTTTTTATAGGCCATTATGTATGCTAAGGTACTTTGGATTTGCGCAAAATATGCAAGCGCTAAATCACATTGCTAGTTTTTAGGGATAAAACTGACACGATGCATCTCACGAAACTTTGGCAAACTATCACCTATGTGTTTTCGGGCACGAACAAGGTTTTGCATTTTAGTACTAGAGATCCCTGTGGCTGGTACTGGTTGACAGTGAACATGGTTGGACTGTGGCGATTACCTTGGTAACAAGAAGACAGTGATTTACAGGATCTCTGGGAAAAGCCAGCGCTTGCATTTGAATGCATTGGTATTATATGGTCCTAGAGTGAAGGGGAGCTACGTATTTGGATAACTATGAGAAGATTCGAGAATTTCAGGACCCACTGCAGAGCTGGGATGGTCTGATTGTGGGCGAAGGATCTCTAGTTTTGACTGATGTTGTTTCCTTGATAGAGCCAACCAGGAGTGATGACCTTTTCTGTCTTACTCTCTGGCATATTTTAAGTGTGTAAATCCAGCTCTGACTTCAGTGCATGTGTAGACAACATAAATGTAAATCACACTCATTGTTTTCATGTATTTCCTCCAACAATGAATGACATTGCTAGAAGCCCCTGACTTGGTGCACTTCTCCAGAGAGGCATTTGAGGTACAGGTCAAACAGTGCCTGCTCCCTTCGACAAGTGACCCCTGGAAATAAAAAAGGGGAGAAGGGTCACTGTGTAAAGACTGAGCTTCTGCTGGTAATGTACTTCCCAGGGACAACCATGATGCTGGTGGGAGACCATTGTGGGATGAGCACAATCTTTGTTTATGCACGGCCCTGCTCAATACTTACTCCCAGCATGTCTTGAAGTAAAGCACGCCTGGATAAATCTAGCATACTAGTCAAAGCCCATAAGAAGGATACTCCTCCTGAGTTCTTCATCATTCGCCTATTGAACATGACGAGCTCTCTCCTAATATTATGCAAAATTATTGTTACCTCTCTGCACAATTTTATGATGGGACTCTTTAGTATGATCCTCTCAATAATTCCCTCAAAATTGGACCCTGTAATTTAGAAGCTTCATATTCTCTAAAGCAAGAACATCAGGCTCATACACAACTTAAAGCCCGTCCGAATACCACCCTGCGTTTGAACTACTTCTATTATTTTCCATTTACTGCTCACGCAGATGATTTGCAGTACTGGTCTAACGAGATGGAACTTTGTTCCATGAGCTGCTTCACTAACTGCATTGTTGGCCCGCCCTTCTACTCTTGGCCACACTTTGAGGTGGTGCATGAGCGCAAACTGCAACTTTCCAGTAAAGAAGTCAACTTTATGATGGCAGCCAATGGTTACCTCACAAAGCACCGGTACCTGATTTAGATGCCTTTTCCACCATCCAAACAATGAGTGGACCAAACATATAGTCTCAGCTCATCGCCCACACAGGATTTTCTCACCTGTGCAAATTGTGCCCCTTCTTGATCTGCCAGGACAAGAGTTCAAATGGTTAGGGGACCACTTTCACACCAAACATGTAATTTGTGTCAAAGTACAGCATCAGTATATTTGCAGAAAAGTTGTACCTCATTTCACCCTAACCTTAGCTAACAGTTGTCTTAGAATGTATCGGAGAGGTTTTAAACTTTGTTTATGTAGTTAAAGAAGTGTGATGTCATGAGGATGTTAATGCTCCAGTTAGGCACCCATATGGAATGCAGGGGATCAGGAAAAAACAGTAAAGTGCAAAGTAGTGCACAGTGAAGGTGAGGCAGGGTTTGAACCCAGTGTATCGATAAAGAAATTGCTTGTAAGCTTTGCAGAATTCCCTAATAAATGTGAAATACAAATTGCTGGATAAATGACGCACCATTTAGAATGGATAGTAGAGTCGAATACGCAACTTCCTGTATGTACTCAGCCGACATTCTCTTCCCTGCTATTGGCTATGCTTCTGCACCCATCGACCGTAACTGTTTGCCACATTTCTGTGTTAACACACCACAGAACTATAAAGATTACTGCCGATCGATAGCATTGATGTATATAACATATTTAAATATTGTACATACTTTTTATTTTTACTCTGTTCTGTTGTCTAAAAATGTCCTTGCTTCCTTCGAATGCGCCTGGCTCGCCCTCTACAGTTATCCCAGATTCAGCCCAAAACATGGAATTCTTCTGAGAATAAAGGAATTGAATGAAACTCTGTCTTTTGAATGCAATGTATATGAATCCAATGTATATTTGACTGGCCAGTCATACTTTAATGTGTTATGCTCCCCACAGGATATTCTCCATACACAACAGAAAGGTTTCCAGCTCAGATTTCCAGTTACTGAAATATTGGTTCCCATTTTCTATCTTTTCCTTGTTTTGTCCTGATGAAAGGACTTATTCGTTGTCAGAAACCCTATCTCCAAACTGTTTTAAAACCAAAAAAGGTATCCATTTTAGGTTTCACCTGCACAGCGTTTACGCTGTACTTGCAAAATCCCATGTTAAAAAAAAGCTTAAAACAGGCTTAGACCCTTCCACTTTGTCTTCAGTTCTTCTGGTCTTCAATGGAGCAGTTTCTTGTCTGTGGCCAGTGTCCGTCCACTGGACGCCTACTTGCAAAGGTGCTTTTTTGTTACTTCTAAACTTGCACTCCATAAGAGTACATGTGTTTTCAGGACTTCTCTAGCCCTTCCCATCACTTCCTTCCCCCATCCGGTTCACCCTTTATCCCATCTTTGTTGCTTGCCCGGACCCTCTACACCCTCCCATTTAGTAGTTGCTTGCTCTATTCCCTCCCAATTTCTCCCACAATCTTGTTGCTTGCCCCGCCCGCTTTCATCCTTGCTTGCACTTGTCCAGTCTCACACTTCCTGTGTCTTGCATACACACCACACTTTTATAGTTGCTTGCCTTGTTCCTCCACACCTTTCCACATCCCTTCAACCCCCCTCCTCCAGTGTTCTTCTTCTCCCTACCCCTCCCCCTGTCCGTCAGTGTTTTAAAAAAAGGGCTCAGCGACTAGCCTTAGAGGCAGACTTTAATAGCCAGCATTTGTAAAGCCAATAGTTTTTGCCTCTGTAAGATCTATTAGTTTTTTTCAGTGTTTCTAGACGTGATGCACAGCAGCGTGGGCTTCCGCGCAACATCGCTTAAAGTAAAGATAAAAGCACTAAAATGCGGCCAACGTTGACCGCCTCATAGCACTATTATTTTCTTTACTTTCCCTCCTGCTTAAAAAAGATAAAAATCCATTAGTTACACAGGGTAGTGTTATCAGAAGACCACAGTCTGTGTGGGTGGAAATTGGGTGATAAAAGTGAGTAGACACTAAATCGATCAACCTTTACGAGGAATGTAGGTAGATAATTGGGAAAGAGATAGGTTGCAAAGAGGGGTTTGCAGGGTGCTGGGCAGGTGTCAAGGTCCAGGCTCTATTTCTCCTAGCAGGCCTAAACAAGGAAGCATTGAAGCTTAAATCAAGGGAGAGTCAGCATAGTGGGTTCTCTCTGCAATCTACAAGCATCAAAGCAGTCAAAATGCAGGGACTGAAGGAAGTCCAAAAGGCAAAGTTGGCAATAATCTGCAGCAGCGTCTGGCCTCCCAACCCACTAAATACACAAGATGAAGATCAGCTCCTCATAAGCCAGCCCCTAGATGGGACTTGTAAATTACATGAAACTGAAGATTTATTGTCCAGTTGACAGATTATTCAGTAGCCATGTATTTCGTAAACAATTCTCTTCTCTTGTAAACTTCACACAACCCATCACTTGACTCATAACCTGTAGAAAAGCATGGGCCCCAACACTCTACCTTTACCTGCACAAAGCTTACAGAAGATCTCAGACCACAAGTGTAATCTTCAGTCAGTTCCTTTTTCTATCCATCTGAGCTTTTACTGCTGGGGCTCGCTGTGGGAAGGTGCTTGAGCTCTCCTGGGCTATATAAGTATTGTCCGATAAAGAGAACTTGGTTATTTAAACACTCATCACTAATATCTGCATTGACCTGAAGATCAACATTTAATCCTGGCAACGCCAACTAAGCCTTCCATTCTTCTGAGTTCATCAAATTGATCACTATTAAAATGGAACACCTTTTATATGCAGCTCTTAAACACATTTTTTTCATTATGGTAAGATGTGGTGTACTACATTTTTTTCTTGTTATTATAATTTTACCCTCTTGAAAAGGAAACTCTTGAGAGACATTTTAGTACTTCCACAAACTGTACAGAAACTTTGCACTCTGCACTCACCATTGAGGCGTACTCCCTGGACATCTTCATGACAGAGACCTGGCTAAACCCCAATACAGCATCTGCCATCCCCAGACCCATCCCACTGGGCTATAAGATCTCCCACCAAGACAGACCGAACAAACAAGGAGGAAGTGCCTTTATCGAAAAGGACTCCCATCACCACCTCCACCAACGAGGACTCAACCTTCATGAAACATATGCACTTCTCACTTCACACCGGCAACTACACCTCCATCAGAGGAACCCTACCCTACCACCCCTACTGACCACCTGCACCACTTCAGCAATCTCCTCACATACTTCATTGTCCCAGTCACCATTAGCTCGAATGATTTAATCTTACTCTGTAACCTCAACTTCCATCTTGACGACCAAAATGAGCACCACTCCTCAGACCTACTCAAGAGCCTTGAGATCTTAGGACTCACCCAGATTGTCCAAGGCCCCACCCACAATGCAGAACATACCCTGAACCCCATTCTGACAGTCGGCAACAAGATCACGTTCAGCCACCTCACTCCACTCACCTGGACAGACCACTCTATCGTCCACTTCATAGATGCACCCCCAACTCCCCTCTCCCAGGCAGCCTATAACCTCAGATATTGCTGGAACAAGATAAAGAACACAGACAGAACCAACACCCTCACTGCCCACCAGCCAGGCCTCATCAGCGACCTGCATAGCAACATCAAAGCCTTTGACAACTGGATCCCTACCGGCACATTCACTCTAGCCCCCAGAAGAATACCAGACACTCAAAAACCAACACATGAACCAGCTGGTACACCGAAGACCTTCGATCCTCCAAACAACTCTGCACAGAAAAGAGCTCTTTAACATTGTAAAATAATTCTCCAACCCCTTGACCACCACCAGCTCCATCACTCCACCGCAAGACCTCTCCGACAACCCCTCCAATTTCCTCCACAACAAAATTCCCAACATTTACAGTAACTTCGAGCCCCATTGCAAGACATAAGAACTCCTCAACCATCTGTCCACCACCCCCAAATCGGACCATCAGATTATAAATTGGAAACCCTTCTCCCCATTAAGCACTGCTGAAATGATGAGAACAATCCACTTCGGGGCTCCCACTGACCACTGCCTCCACCATATATTCAATCTTGGAGGAACTCTGATCAGCCACCACCTCACCACCGTCAAACACCTCCATCCAAAGTGGAAACTTCCCAGACTACTAGAAACACACAGAAATCACAGCTCTCCTGAAAACCCAAAGCAGCTTAGCAACTAAAAACCCATCTCACTCCTGCCCAGACCATCCAAAGTTGTGGAGAAAGCTATCAACAAACCACTCTCCAGCCATCTCAAACAGCACCACCTAACATGCATCTCGCAGTCTTGATTCTGCAATAAACACAGCATGGAAACCGCTCTCATCACAGCAAATGAGGGCATACGGACCACCATGGACAAAGAAGATAGTGCCGCACTCATACTACTCGACCTCTTGGCAGTCTCACACTGTCGCCCACAGCTCCCTTATTACAAGACTCCACACCTCCGGAATACATGGTCCCACCCTGAGCTGGATGGCATCCTTCCTGACTGGACTCAATGAATCATGCTCCGAATACACCTCCGAACCCAAAAATCTCATCCGCTGAGTCCCTCAAGGACCATCACTGAGCCCTACACTCTTTAATGTCTACATGGCATGACTCGCCCACGTCATAAGATACCACAGAATCAAAATTGTATCCTACGCAGATGACACCCAGCTCATCCTCTCCCTCACAGACAACAACCACACCACCGGGACCAACTTCAACACCTGCATGTCCAACATAGGTAACTGGATGAAACAGAACTGCCTAAAGCTCAACACAGATAAAACTGAAATCCTAATCTTTGGCAACAAGAGCTCTCAATGGGACTCCTCCTGGCGGACAACAGACCTGGGACCCATACTCACTCACACCTAACACCTAACACACCAAAAACCTTGGTATCATCATAAAATACAGACTCGCAATAAGCAAACAAATGAATACGATCACCTCCTCCAGTGTCTTCTTCCTAAGCATGCTCCGCAAGATTTTCCTCTGCTCCCCACCAACACCAGACACACGGTCACCCAGGCCCTCATTACCAGCAGACTAGACTAGTGCAACACACTCTATGCCAGCATCACAAATCCACTTTTATAAAGAATCCATACCACCGAGCATGGCACCCCCAGACTCATCCTCTACATCACATCCTACCGCACGGAGTTACACTGGCTTCTATTTCAGAAACTATAGCAATTCAAACTGCTCACACACGCAAATAAGGCCCTCCACAACATTGTGCCTGCCTACCTCAACTACTGCCTCAGCTTCAACCCACCCATGAGACAACAGAACTCAAACTCACTCCTCCTCACACAAATACCCCGCACCTGCAGGAGCAAATCAGTAGGATGCTCTTTCTACATTGCTGCCGAACCCTGGCACAAAATGTTCACACCACATCAGGACCTCCCCCATCCCGTCTCAAATTCTTTTATAATCTTAAATATTTCTCTAGAGTTGTTTCCTGCCCTTCAATCCTTCCTTCATAAAATACTCTCTTAGAAGTTATCACAATCACAGCATTCTTAAGTGCCTTTTTATACATAGCTTTGGTGTCTATGCTATAATTTTTCACTGTGCCCTTTCTGCCTTTTTATATGATTTTTTTTTCTCTTGTTTCATGGTGGCATTAAACCAAGCACTAGAAATTATGTTTCTGCTTAACACCTGACCTAGGAGGGTAGCTAGTTTTTTCATTGTAGAGCACAACCAGTTACCAACTTCCTGGGCGTCAGATTCAATAGACCCCAAGAGTCAGGCCTGTAATTTCCCAGGGCAGACAGTAGACTGTTTTGGGTAATCTTAGAGAAAGGTCTAATCTGGGGAGGAGCAGAATGGTCATCCAAGTTGCCCTGAGGATGAGGTAAGTCAATTTAACTGAATCCAATAATGGTCTGTCCATACCAGAGAATTGGGTCAGGCACAGTCATACATGATTAGAAAAGACAATCAATTGTATGACTTCCTGAATAAGTGGAGTTCTTAACAAATTGAGAGAGACCCATCGGGGACATAATGTCCTTAAGCGTGAATGTGTCTTTGTCGAACGGGCAGTCCCAATGGATATTAAAATCCCCTAGTATGATACAGTGAGAGAAGCGCTGCACAACGAGAGAGATTGCCTCGTTAGAAGAATTTAAAAGGGGACCAACCGGACCATGAGGTCGATATCAGACTGTTGGGCGTTCAGCGAGAGAATGAAACTAAGTGCCTCAGCTTCCAATAGTTCAGTAACTGAAAAGGAGGAGCAAGTGTAGGCTTCTTTGTAAAGGATAGCAATGCCTCCCCCTCTTCCAGTAGTTTGGTCTAGATTCTGCATCTTAGAACCAGAAGGAAGACAAATTTCTTTCATTGGATTAGAAGAGACCGACAGGCAAGTCTTATTGATAAATAGCATAAGCGGGCTCTTGTTTGAGAGAAGTTCATATACAAATATGCATGCTTCTGAAGGGAGCAAACATGAATAAGAAAGGATTTTATTGGTCCTTTAGTAGTGGCAAGAGAGCAACGGAGATCCCTCTGTGTAGTAAAAAGCTTTGGCTCCAAAACAACGCCACAGTGAATACACATAGAACCTCATCAGCATACGTTTTCGAGGGGCACCAAATTGAAGTGTTAAGGGCAAGTAAATCCACTTTAGAATTAGTCATGCTTATCCTTAATTTCTTTGTGAAATGAGCATAATGGCTGGCACTGGACGCTTCCGGGATGTTGATAGGCTCAGACGGGCTTGCCTTTGGCGCACCAGCGATGTGTCCGCACTTTCAACATGATTAATTAGGGAAGCTGGAGAAAAGACAAATGTGGCTCAGCCCACTCAGCCACTGAAGCCGGGAAGCAAAAGTAAGGTGTGATAACTACACTGCCGCCTTCAATAGGGAATAACACTGCAATAGGCAACAACACTGAACTTTCAAAGGTGAGCTACAATCCTATGTTATGTATATTTGTACAGTGCACTGTCACCCGCGAAGGTATTCTGGCACTGAAACAATAAATTCCAGTGTGGGTGTATCTGCTCAGGCAAGGTCTGGATGCTGTACATTAGGGCTCCCCAGGACAACAGCCGAACATGAGGCCTGTTGCGTTTAGAGGAGAACAGGAACCTTCATTCCCTCGGTGGTCGTGGCTCCTTTGACATTTTAAATGGGCTGCGCCTTCCCTGCCCATCCAAAGATGAATTAGCCCTCATAGAATAAAGTGAAGACAGCAGTGAGTGGGAGTCAGAGCCCATTCAGTGGCATTGCCACTCGCTGCCATAGTCTAGGGGTATGGCTACAACCAGAGCTGGAGGTGGGATCAGCACCCCACAGCAATGCCCAGAGCGAAGTCTATGCTTCCCCAAGAGTCTAGTACTACCTTGTTTATCTGTCCTTCAGCTGACTGCCCAGTCCGGACCTCCACTGCAGGAGCCAGTTACAGCTCTTTCAGCAGTGCCTACACATGAACCAAAGCGGAGTTCAACCCGGCAGCACATTTAATGCCTTAATCAAAGATAGTTCAGAAGAGACGATCACTCTCAAAGATTTGCATTGGGTTCAACAAACAGTAATGATGCCATTAATTATACTTCTACTGGGGATCAAATTAACAAATAGAGACAAAATAGCCCTTCTTTTATGGAACATATTGTTGGACAGCAGTTAACTGAAACAGAAGATGTGGGGAGTGGGAAGTGTCCCTTGTGATTTAACAGGGAGTGGGAGCCTGACAAAGTTATGTATATGTCAATAAATGTAATGGAGGGTTCGTCTGGGATGATGATGTTAATGGAGAGTACACACTTCAGCTTCTAGTCAATGCATTTCAACTTCTCTCTCCAGGGACCATATATTGTTTTGAAGAGATCTTCGCAGGACTGGCATGATCCTCATGAAACAGTTTCAGCCTGGTAATAATAAGAGCAAGTGACGATTAGTGTTTGGGTATATCACTCTTGTTTGGAGGGAGGTTGTTTGTTCAAAAAGAGTTGAAAGTGAGGGCCTCAATTATGATGAATTTGGCACTGCCCTACACCAAAGTGGAAGGGAAGAAATGCACCGTAGTCAGGCTTGCAACGCCCATAAGGCTCAAAGGGCTTCAGCATTAGCGTCCCCACACCCCCAGCGTTGTGCGTGTCAGTCCGGGCAGAGACAGCTTCCTGGACACACACACACTCAGACAGTGGTTGATCTGCTGTGGGCTGGCTGGTCCGGCGTCTTATTGCAGCTGCACCCAAGTATTTCACAGATCTTTAAAAGACCATTTACTTGATAACAAGGCTCTGTTGGTTTTTCACCTGTTCCTAGAGCCCCTGCATCTCCACTCTGCCTATTCCTTAAAGTTGCAAATGACTTTTGCTGCCAGTGTGAGAATGCATTTCCTGAAAAGTACTCTTATGCTTTCTTTTTTTGCAGTTTTATGCAGCTCTCACTCCACCCGAAGGTATGGAGGCACTTTTGTATGAGCACAAGTTACATTATACAAGGACACATTGCTGGAAGTATTAGCCCCCCCCAAAAAAAAAAATGAGGCTCTAGTTTTGCCTCTGACCGTAATTATAAAATACGGTGCATTTCTATCTTTTCTCCCTGCGCTAGTGTGCAATTTGCTGCCTAGCACCAACGTAGGCACCCTTGCACCATTGTGAAAGGATGCCCCCATTGTAGGCAGGATTGTTTTGTGCAGAAAGGGGCAACTTCCTGCACAAAAACAATCCCAAGAGCGTTTCCCTCTTTCTATATGTGCTGCAGAATGCCTCAGACATGGAAAGAGGAAAAAACGAGGAGAAATACAAATATTTTTCCTTGTTACACCTGCTCTGGGGAGGCATAAGGTTTTGGCATTGCCCAGGTTTACGTGAATTAGTAAATCTGGGGCAGCATCAAAATCCATAGGTGCTGCATGGGAAACCCTGTTGCAACACCCATGAATGTCTTCTTGACGCAGACTAAGGAGAGGTGTGTCGAATGCAGTGATGTAGTGTGGAGTGGTGCACGGTAGAGTGCAGTGGCGTGAAGTGTTGCAGAGTAGAGTGTATAGGTATAAAGTTGAGGTTGCATGATGTGGTATCCCACTGCCATTACAGACAACACATCTTCAATTGAAATGACCATTACCTTTGCCCAGACATGCAGTTTCACTGATAAACCTATACACCGCACAATGTGTGGAAACATCATTACCTAATGTATTGATTTGTTTTGATAGTATTAAAATATTTGTTTCCACTACACTTCACACTTACCAAAAAGGTGCTTCTTTTGTGTTTCCCATTCTCATGCTGGAGATCCTAAAATAAATAAAACCAGCAAATAGAAAGCAAGCAAACGTGAGTTACAAAGCCAATGGTAAACAATGAGCCGAATGCATTTTCAGGGAAGCTTTCTGAAAGCCCCCAAGATGTCAGTTGACACCAGACTGCTGTGCTGTCTGGTAGGCTTTGACCTAAAAAAAGTAGAGAGTTGCATCTCTTCCTTCTGCAGGTATGAAGTTTGTAAGCCATTGAGAGAAACCAAATATATTAGGTAGTACCCATCAATTAAAGTTTTACAATTATGTGCCAGACTGAGGCAAGTAATATGAGGCACAAGAATGGTGAAGCTGCCATGCAGTATTACCCATGCAAGATTTAGTACGGTTTATTCCTGGGGTGAAAGCTCTTCGCTCATTCTGCCGGAACTGCTGGTAGTTAATGCGATGTGCACATTTACAAATATAAAGTGCGTCTATCAAAATATAAAAATGAAGTCTTTAGCTGCTATGTCAAGGTCCTATTGTAGTGGTGAGGGTGTGCAAATCCCCAAATAAAAGTGCAATTTATCAAATACTGTTCCCCCCCCCCCCCCCCCCCCCCCCCCCCCCAGTAAATCGAGTGAAATCATCAATTTCAGGCCTGCTTATTCAGCTTGCTCCGATAAGACTGTATTTCAATCAATCAATCAATCGACAACATTTGTAGGGTGCACTACATACCCATGAGAGTCTCAAGGCGCTGGGGGTGGGGCGCTACTGATAGAAGAGCCAGGTCTTGAGTAGCCTCCTGAAGGTCAGCAGGTCTTTGGTCTGTCATAGGTTCAGTGGGAGGGTGTTGGCAGCGAGGTGGGAGTAGGACCTCTTGCCGGTGGTTTTCCTTCGGAAGCGCAGGATGGTGGCGAGTGCGAGGTCGGTGGAGCGGAGCTGACGGTTGGGGGTGTAGAAGGAAAGTCGTTTGTTGAGGTAGGCTGGGCCGGTCTTCTGGAGTGCCTTGTGTGCGCGGATGAGGAGCTTGAAGGATATCCTCCTGTTGACGGTTAGCCAGTGCAGGTTTCTCAGGTTGGGGGTGATGTGGCTGTGGCGTGGTACGTCGAGGATCAGTCGTGCTGAGGCGTTTTGGATGTGTTGCAGTCATTTGTTGAGCTTGGTTGGGGCTCCTGTGTAGAGGGCATTTCAGTCATCGAGTCTGCTATTGACGAGGGCCTGGGTGACTGTTCTTCTTGTTTCTGTCGGGATCCACCTGTAGATTTTGCGGAGCATGCGGAGGGTGTTGAAACTGGTGGAGGAGATGGCGTTGACTAGCTTGGTCATGGAGGGCATTGAGTCGAGGATGATTCCTAGGTTGCGTGCATGGTAGGTGGGTGTCTGGGCTGCCCAGAGTGCCGTCGGCCACCAGGAGTCGTCCTAGGCTGAGGGGTTGGAGCCGAGGATGAGGACTTCCATTTTGTGCGTGTTCAGCTTCAGTCGGCTGGTCTTCATCCAGTCGGCGACAGCCTTCATTCCTTCATGGAGGTTGGCTTTGGTTGTGATGGGGTCCTTGGTGAGGGAGAGGATCAGTTGAGTGTCGTTGGCGTAGAAGATTATGTTGAGCCGTGCTGTCGGGCGACGTGTGCGAGTGGGCCCATGTAAATGTTGAACAGTGTCGGGCTGAGTAAGGAGGAGCCCTGGGGTACGCCGCAGATGATCTCTGAGATTTCGGATTGGAATGGGGGAGGCGGCCACTCTGGGTTCTGCCAGAGAGGATGGAGGTGGTCCATTCCAGGGCTCTGTCTCGGATCCTTACGGCGTGTGCGTAGGGTGCGGTGGCAGACGGTGTTGAAGACGGCAGAGAGGTCCAGGAGGATGAGGACTGCAGTCTCACCGTTGTCCAGCAGTTTCCTGATTTCCTACTGACCCCCTATTTGTATAATAGGGGGTCAGCAAAGACTCCCTTCTTTCACCATCAAGGTAATATATGCTAGACAGGTCGCCCCCGGGCTCGAAAAGAAAGAAGTTCATCATGGGAGTTAATTCTGGTGACTTTCCAGGCAGTGTTAATATAAGAAGCCACAGCAATTAAGAATGTATCGTAGTCAGCTTGGAGGCCAAAGCACAGGCCACTGTCCAGAGTCTTATATTATATCTTCTAAAAAAGAGTTTGTAAATACATTCTTGTTGCTTTCAAGGGCTTGGTGCAAATGAGCATAAAGTGCAATAAAATTCTATCTGCTCCTTGGTTACAATCACAGCATATCCTTTGTCTTTATTGGTCCAGTTTTTGGTGAAGGTCTTGGCCAGTAGTGTGCCTACCCTAAGCATTAAGGTGCCATTTCGTTGGCTTGGCCGGAAGACTGTGGGCCTCATTTAGGAGTTTTTGCCGAAGGGCAGCAACCAGGCATTCCTGCTGTGCTGACCTATGGCAAAAGAAAAGGGCAGGAATGTGCTGTATCTATCAGATGTGGAGCATTCCTGTCCTTTTCCCCTACATCAGTGCACAATCGGCACTGTGTGCCAAAGCAAGCACCTTTGCACCATGGTGCAAGGGTGCCAGCATTGCAGGGATGATTATTTTTGTGCAGGAAGGGAAACCTTCCTGCACAAAACCAATCACATGAGGTTTTTTCCTCTTTGTATGTGTGCTGCAGAATTCAGCTCAAATAGAAGGAAAACCGAGGAGAAATAAATATATTTTTGTGCCTCGCTTACGCCTCCCCTAGACGGGACCAAGTATTTGGCACTGCCTCAGAGCTACGATTTCTCATACGTCTGTGGCAGTGTCAAAAATCCATGGATGTTGCTGGGTGTACTAAATTGGCCAGTCATGTGGTTGAGTACCCCATGAAGACCGTCAACTATCACCATCTTGGACAGTCTTTAGCGTGTTATTGTACTCTGGCCTTGATGTAGAACAATGTTACATATGCCTGCCTATTGAGAATAGTTACAGTGTAGAGCAGTACTCTTTGATATGGCTTCATGTCAATCTGGTTCTTTAACTTTATCTTGCTTTATGGCAGTGCTTGCTATTGGCTTTGACATGGTCCATTGTCATCTTGCAGTAATTCTGCTTTGTTTGAAGCTTCTTTAGGTGCATGCCTGCGTTTGCATAACTGACTACATTTTCTCAACTGTCACTATTTTCTGAGCTTCACAAGGTGGGGAGGGCATGTTTTGCTCCTCACTTGTTTTTCGCACCTCACTAACCAGAGCAATCTGGATATTTTCGATGGAATGTACGAACTCTGCCTCAAAGCCAAAATACAGGGGCTTGGCCAGCCACTGCTTTGACCTGGACGTGGACTGGTACAAGCCAGCCTTGTTTCCTCCGATGAGAATGTGCGAGGCTTTATAGAAGCTTTGTTTTTGCTTGAAACCGTATTAAAGGGAGAGGCCTTGGGGACCAGATGGAAGTTCACCACAGAATAGACGTTTTGCTGTGGGCGGGTTGGATCTTTGTGTCCTGACTGAAGTCTCGCCTGGCTGCAGTACCGGACTCCCTTCAGCTTGGTTAGCGAGATGTGGACTAGGAATCAGTCGGTGAGGTGTTCCTACCAAATTCTTTACTAATTTCTACCTAATCTTGCTATATTTTACTGTTCTTTTCCTTGTTATTTCTTATTCCTTTTATGGTGTTGCGTATGTGTATATATATATTGCATTTCATTTTGACCGTTTATTTTACTCATCTTATTGTTACTTGGGAGTCTGCCATGACTAATGCATTCAGCCTGCATTTGTTGAAGTAGTGTATAAATAAATTCATATGTGTTTTATTCCATACGTTTGGATTGGTATTATTATCTCGCCTTGGGGAGTGCTGGGTTTTGCCTCGATCCAAGGAAGTAGTGTGGTTAGGATCTGTCCTTTTTGTGAAAAGCAGATTCACAACACTGGAAGCGCCCCCAGGTAACACCTCCAGCAACACCCATTGCACCCCCCTTTTATGCAGAAAAGTATGTTAAAGGCAACGAGATATATGAGGCAGCATTAAGCCAAAAAAGGGGCTTAGTGCTGCCTGGTAAATATGGAGTAGGCTCTTGCGCCATGGAACGTCACAAAAAGGGATGCTCCGGCGGCACAAGGGGCCTCATAAATGAATCCCCGCATATTTACGATCATGACGTGCTGCGCTGATGAGATCCATGTGGCCAAGAGTGTGGAGTGGACTCTGCCCGCAGGCTGCAGTTTATATTTGTGAAAGCAGAATTCATAATTTTAACATCTCAGAGGGTTCTGGAGTTGTGACATAGAAAAGGAGAGATACATCAGTATTGTTTAGTGCTCTGACCTTTTTCTGCTAACCATTGTTTGCCATCAGAAATTAGAAGTTTTCTGTAAGCCAATTGCTTGATGTAGATGTGTTCTGGGTACTAAGAAGTTTACTGTTGACACTACAGACTTGAGTTCTATTACTGTCTTTTCTTTCCCATTTGTTCAAACTGTGTGATCTTTCTCATTTTATTTGATCTCAGCTTCGCTCTCCCCTCTGCCTGCACGTTCCCAATTTGCTAACATTGCATGCACTTAGAAAATAACTCAATCCGGTATTAAGGAATATCTAAACACATGGCTTTTATTTTTGTCAACAATGTTGCGTGTTAGTGCTAGCACAAAGATGCTGTGTTAATGACCAGGCACTCCTCCTTTTAGTCAGTCTCTGGAATAGGCGCTCCCCCACCGTATGTACTTCAATAGTTCTATGTGGAAGGGGTTGATGTGTCAATGAGGGCCCGACTGGTGCATCACTCGCATTACACTACACCCACTGGGAACAAAAGAGGACACATCCATTAATGCATCTTTTCCACAACTGTTTATGTATGCCAATAAGGCTCTCAGCAATCATTTCCAGGCGGCAGGGCTCGTTAGGTGCCTGTGCCGCTCTCCCCGCCTCTTGTCAGGAGGCGGATGCAAGCAGTGAAAATGGCTTGATAACTGCAGGGTACAAAGCGAGCGCTTCTGGCATCTCCGGCCTCCCTTTGTCCTGGTTGCCACCCTCTCCCTCACCAGATAAGAGCTGTCCAGAGTTCTGTAGAGGGCACCGTTCAACTCCAGGTCCAAGGCCCTTACACAAAATAGGCATATTGAGTGCACTGCTCTCCAGGGTGATTCTATGCCAAGCATACACTCTAAAATCCTCTTTCACAATAACAGAGACTTATACATTTAGACTGCTAGAATCTCGACCATACATATACACCTTCCTAAAAACGTGTACCTGTATTTAATACCTAATCCCGCCAAACTCAATTCCCAGAAACTTAAGAACTGGATTAATTTACTTTTGTAATTCCAGTCCTACTCATTTTTGGGTACAAGTGCTAAATACTGGGATTAATTGTAGTTTAAATATTGAATATGTCTACATGTATATAAAGTCGAGATTTTGGAACCTATAGGTCTGATTTAGTTTCACGTACAAATTTTACTCAGTCAGGGCAAATGAGTAAAATACTCTCTTGCTCTGACTGAGTACCTGTACTCCCAATGTAAAGATGTTCGTCGGCATTGTGGACATCTCTAGTTATTCACAAGAACTGCTGTCGCAGGAGTTCCTGTCAAACAGTCGCTGCTGGTGCAGGTAAGCGTGGTGTGGGTGGAGCAAGGCTGGGAGCGGTAGTCGGAAGACGACGGAATAGATTGTATTCATTTATTTAATTTGACCTATTCCGTTCTCTTTTGACTCCCCATTCTCCCCCACCCACCCCGCACCGCTGCGCCTACTTGCACTGGCTGCCGTTGCCTGTCAATGAGCTTAAAGGTTTGTGGAACGGTACTGTCATTCAAACTTTGAACTTGGTTTTGTTTTTTTCAATGTGGGATTTTGTTCTTGAATAAACAAAAAATAATAATGACCCCACACCATGGCTGTTCTCTCCTTTGAGGTGGGGCTCATTCAAATATTTTTAGCGCCAGTTTTTATTCACAGCTGTAAGGGAGAGTAGAAACTGGCCATTCAACTGCCCACTCCAAATCAAGTGGTGGTTGAATGGCCAAACTTCTGGTGACTCTTACGCTGTCAGCCCATCGGAGTCGTGTGTCACTGGCAGAGACGGTGTAGTCTCTGTTGCTGTCTTACTTAAGGTCTTCCCAAGTGTACATCAGGCGGGCAGGCATTCAGGTTGGTTGACAGGGTTGTCCATCAATGTTTGGATGGACTACCCTCTTTGTCAAGGTCTAAATCATCTCCTATGCCTTTTCAAAAAAAGGTTTTGCAGTCAGTATTTTCTCATACTAGCCCCCGAGCTACGGGCATGCTGGATGAGTGGGTTTGGCACACACTGAAGAGATGTGAGTGTAACATCAGATAAGAATGGAAATCGGCCAGCTTAATTAGTTTTCCACCTTCAAAAGCAATTAAACGACCACCATTGATCTGGGTAATAAAGTGACCATAATGAAAAATTATTTTCAAAACATAATTATACTACTGAACAAAATACTACCCTTACAATACACCCCATGCAGTATAAAATATAATTAATGTACCCAGACTATAACTCTATTACAATGAGCCTGCATTCAACATTATCACAATGTAGCATGCATATTTTAGTGCTCTGAGAATTACTCCTGTCTTCTCATTTTCAAAAAGCGAAAGGACCATATTGAAAAAGATGGGAATGTGCATAGAGTCATTTCTATAAAGTAGCTAAGACAATATCAATACCTTGCTAGTCACAATACCTTTATTATGCGTCCTGGGCCAGGATTAAAAAACAGGACACTGCAGGAAGAATTAAACCTGCTCAGTTGTGTCACCAGAATAGGTTAACATGTTTCACCCTATAACTCTGGAAAGCGGTATTGCTGAATTAATCAGTCCTGTAGTGGAAGTGCTTCAGCTTCTAGTTGTGCAAAAAACAATATTGGAATAATGTGAATTTTATACAAAACTGTTCAGTGGTCCTCCGAGAGTCCAAAAGATAGGGGAAGGGGGATCACCTGGCGGTTGCGTGAAAACATTGGGCGTGGTGCCTCAACATGGGCCCAGGCGTGGGCTCAGGGTACTCTCTATTCTTTTGGCAGTGATGAGTCCAGCCACTGAGGCCACCAGGGATGAGGACCACTGGACGGTGTCCTGATGAATGCCGCAACACCTCTTTTCGAGGATCATAGGTTGAAACATGTTGATCTATTCTGGTAATATAACTGAGCAGGTTTATTCCTGCCTACAGTGTCCTGTTTTTGAATCCTGGCTCAGGGATGCATCAATAACGGTATTCGTGTTCCTTGTTTTCAGTTTTAACTATCACACGTTTTCTTTGCTTATGCTCTGCTGGCCTCACCACACTGAGCTCATTAAAGGGTCTTTATTATACCTCTCAAAACATTCACTGTGCTCCTCTCGCTCAGGGAGGGGTTGTAGCCTACACCGTGATTGAGCATGACACTTAAGGTGGTTAGGTGAAATCTGCCTTTAGAAGGAATAGTGCATCTCAGCTAGGTCACACTACCCTTGTTTTCACCTTTCTGTACACACAGGAGTTTTGTTGTGTTTCATTGATGGTGAGCACGATGGAAAAGAGCGTGCAACAGGACTATGGGGGCCTGCAAGAGGTACGAGTGGTTGGGAGCGAAGATGTGAGAGCTGCAACCCTGACATTTTCAAATGGTCCTGTAGGAGCGAAGATGCAACTGTTGATGGGAAGGTGTGAGGCGAGGACTGATGTTGGTGACAAGAGAAAGAGGAGGGCATTGTCCCCAAAGGCGAAGGTGAAGATTCAGCAAGTGTGTACGGTGTGGATAGCGGTCGGCATGGAAAGAGGAAGGGGTCCACGAGGGAGGGCGGGGAGAAAGGAGTCGACGGTAGATAAGTTTTAAGAGAAATGGTGGGAGAGTGGGGAGAAGTATTTGGAAAAGAATGGGGAGGAAGGAATGAAGGTACGCACCACACATGATAGGGTAACCCAGGTGAGAGAGTAGATCTAGGAGGAGGAAAAGGGGATGTTGCGGCGACAGTGCTCAGTGGGGAGAACCTGGGCTGCAAAGCAAGTACGGGTGATACAGTCGCAGGGGCAGGTGCATCTGAGTTGGTGGGGTTGAAGGACAAACAAAAGGAGACATGAAGGACAGAGAAAGAGCGCAACCAGGACTGCTAAGATGGCGAACACCATAACAGTGTTGGCCCATGACAGACCCTCGATGGGCCAATGAGTATTTGGGCATACTTGAATTGCTGTGCTGGGAAATCCGTACAAATAAAGGGAGGTACAGAATAGCCACCAAAATTGATATTTTCTCAGCGGCATTCATGATTTATGTTGGCATAATGTGTAAGAAACACACTGAATGTAGTGTGGCAGTATTAAAATATATGCATGTCAAAATGCTAGTTAAGGCCGAGTGCTCTGGAGTAATTGGAAACTCCCATTGTTGCAGTGTTTTGCTGGGCAACAATTACATAGGGAGGGAGGGGAAAGATGGGTAGCAGAAAAGGTTTTTAGGGATGGACAGTACACCATTCAAGATGGAGGATATGGCCCTGTGGTTGAAGAAATCCCCAAATCGGGTTGCTCAGTGCTGGGCCAGGCCGACAATCTTGTATACACAGAGGGAGAGAAGGGGTGGTGCAGGTCAAGTTAAAAAAGGAAAATGGCTGCCTGGCTCATTCCAGGATATGTAAATTCCAAATTTGATGATTTCACCACTAGGAATGTTGCCAAAAAAGGTGGCTGGAGAATTTTGTTTGATCCAGCACTACCCATGAAGGGGCTTGGAAGTCCCACCAATGCGTCTGGATCACAGAATAGTTAAAGAAGAACTTGAGAAATTAGAGGAGGTTTTTGACGCCTACAATGGGATGACAACGTGGATGCCTATAGACCTGTATGAATGGGACGTTAGAATATTCTCTAATTCCTCAGTGGCTCATGGATTAGGATTCTATAACAATGGCAGATGATGCACTGAGAGGTGATCGAATGACTGAAAAAGACTTAACACTATCGCCTTCCTGGAATTCTTCCCTGTGCTCTTGCAACTTGAGTGCATGAGCTGGGAAACAGGCGTGTGATTTTTGTGGCTGATGCTGAGGCAGCAGTGAGCATGATTAGCAACCTGTCAGTGGTTTTGAAATTGTTGGGGGAAGTGGTATTGAGATGCCTTTAACTGAAGGGTTCGTTCTGAGTAAGACATACCCAAACTAGAAACTGAGCTTTCAGACTACCAGAGATTATGTAGTTTGGCAACAGAAGCAGGACAGAATGGGGGTAGGTGGTGGAGGAGCTGTGGCAGCTAGGGAGATGAGAGCACAGCAATTAGCTAAAGGTCCATTTGTGGCATCAAGGAGGACTGCATATGGACAAGCCTGGCAGAAATGGGTGCAGAGCAATAAGGTGGAAGAACAACAGGGAGGAAACAGAATGCAGAAAGGAGACGTGGTAGAATATGTGATGACCGTGATGGAAAATGGTTTATCCCCAGTAATATTCATTGGAAAATTAGCCCCTGTTGCCTTTTATGGGACATTTTTTCAGGGATACAAGCCATACGGAGTGAATTAGTGAAGAGAATTTTGGAAGGTTGGGCCCGGCAGAGGGGATTAGAAGAGTAAGGGTGTACGGCCATTTTGGTAGGTATGTTTGGAGACATTCTGACCCAGGCGAGAACTGCAAGTGGATCAGCATGGGAGTTGGAGTTGTTACAGAAAATGTTTCTGTGCAATTTTTGGGGTGTTCAATGTATTGGAAGTGGTAGGAGGAAAGATATATGATGGATTGGAAATGGCAGATGTGAGTTTGAACAAGGAGGACACAAGCATTAAAATGACCAAGAGCAAGGCAGATGAGAAGGGTACAGGAACATTGGTGAGGCTTAAATAATCAGGCAACAAGATTTGTCCTGCTTGACCCTGTAAGAATTACTCGAGTTTGTGAGGAAATGGGCTCATGGGGCTGTATTAGAAAGGAGGTGAGAGGGGAAGAAGCATTTTGATAGTTGGGCCTAGAGGATGCTGATGAAGTGCTTAAGGCAAGGCGACTGGCCCAAGAGATCTTTTGCAATCCATTTTTTAAGATGGGTGATGTGATGGAAGCATTTGTGCTGGGAAATGTGGACATCTAAGAAAATGTGGAGGGACTTCAGGCTAGAAGGCCTGGGGATGAAGTGTTAGGTTATCAATTGTATCTTCCATGTAGGGTTGTCCCAGGAAGGCAGAAATATGGATATGCAGCCATTCCATTGTGAAGTCAGCGGTGGATCATGCAAAGAAGCAATGCTATGGTCAGCAGCTGGGCATGGACCATGACAAGTTTGCAGTGGTATGAAGGGGAATCAGGAAATGATATTGGGGCAACTGCTGCAGATGTTAAGAGATTTGAGGGGAATCAGACAAAGGCCTGACTGTTACACGTGTGGCTGAAAGACCTAGGGTCAGTTGTACGACCCTATTTTGCATGTGCAAACGTGTTGGCGACCCGTTTGCGCATACAAAATGTCACATGTCCATATACAATTCCTCAATAGCTAGTCGCAATTTATTTGCAACTCGCTATTTAGGAATTGCGAGTCGCTGTTAGGAAGGGGCTTTCCCTTCCTAATAGCGACCCTAAAGCCATGTATGATATTTTGCAACCGCAATTACGGTTGCAAAACACTCACAAATTACCACCCTCTTCAAGAGGGTGGTATTGCACTCACAAAACAGGAGGGGTCCCAGGGGACCCCATCCTTTTTACAAATGTAGGGGGAAATACTTTTTAGGGGCAGGCAGTAGTCCCAGGAACCACTGCCTGACTTAAAAAAATTAAACGAAAATGTTTCATTTCTTTTTTAAAAAATGCATCCCGTGTTCCTTTAAGGAAAACTGGCTGCATTTAAAAAAACTGCTTTATTGAAAAGCGGTCCCAGACATGGTGGTCTGCTGAGCCCGGCAGGCCACCATCCCAGGGAGGGCTAGCCATTCCCAATGGGGTCGCAAATTGCGGGTGGCTCGTTAATATTCATGAGCATTGAATTTTGTGACCCCCTTGGGCATCGCAATCCGTGTCTCTGACAATGTAGTACATTGTAAATTGAGCCTCACAATTTGTGACTCGCAATCAAGCGGAAATTACGAGGCACAATTTACAAGGGTTGTACATCTGGCCCCTAATGGAGTAGGCTGGACTTGAGTTGATAAAACTAATGAAAAAAGACCTGATGACTGTGAAAGACAAATGGCGATCACTAGATGTAATGTGGACAACACTGCTGCCAAGGCGGGTGTCAAGGAGAGTAAGGAAACCAATGGCATTTGGCAAAGAAGGAGATAAACTGGGGGAAAAAATTGATGTCTTATAGAAGTGGACAATTATATTGACAGAGCCTAAAAGATACTGATGCTGTTTCGGACTGAGAGGGTCCTCTTGTCAGTACCTTGGAACAAGACGTATCTGGTGAAAGTGATGGAAATTGTAGCGGAATGGGGTAAGGACAGGAAGTGAACATGGGAAACAGGACACCATTTACACCTTTGGGGGGGTTTTCAAGTGGCAGAAAAGAGAGCTCGATAGGCAGGGAAAGAGATGGCAAGTTTAAGAGACCAACATTGGCAAATGCAATAGGTTTGACCTATTTGATTAACAATACGTTTTTTTGTAAGTTATAGGTTGGTGAGCAGTTGTGCAATATATAAATTAAAGAAACTCCGTAAAAGTGTTATCACTTGTTTTTTTAGAAAGGCAATGTATTATGCAGTAACTGGTGGTAGTATAAAGCTCTCCTGTACATTCAGGTGATGTTGGTGCTATCTAAAACTGGGAAAGGGACAAGGTAAGTGAAAACAAAAGAAAAGGGAAAAGAAAGGGAAAGGGGAAGGGGCTTATTATAAGGTGATAGCACTGAGCATAAAGGGGAAGGGAAGGGAAAGTGAAAGAAAAGGAAAAAGAAAGGGAAATTGGGAGGGAAGGGAAGGGAAAGGGAGAAGGGAAAGAAAGGAGAGAAAAAAGAAGAGAAGGGTCCTATTATCAGGTAATGACGATGAGCACAAGGAACACAAGACGGGAGTAGTGCTGTAACTGTAAAGAATGTTCAAGTGAGTGTAACTGTATTGAGGTCAAAGTGAGTATGGCAGTTACAAGCAAATGTCTTGATGAGGCAACATCTGACTCTTTAGTCTATGGGAAAGGTGCTATGTTTTTGTGAGGCAATGTAAATAAGAGAAGAGCAGCTGCAGAGTGCCTCACAGCCAGCAACCATCTCGATGTGCCTTCGGCCAAGAAAGAAAATGATCAGATGAGCGGGAAAGAACAGGTCGCAGTTGTAACATTGTACTTCTCAGGTCCGGAAAATTACGAGCACTAGATCAATGTCCACATTTCTATGTGTAGGCAGATAAATGATTTCAACATTTCAAAAATAATTTACACAAGTGCTGATGCATGTGCAAATCCTTATGTAGGATTGCCCAAACTTTGCACAACTAAAATGTATACAGATGTCACATATGAACCTATAAAAAACACTGTCTTCCTTGCATTAAACATCTTGCCTTAAGGAATATTGCAACATTTCAGTTCTATTGCCAATGAAAATGTAGCGCACACAACGGAAATCACAACATGAAGAGAGCCCAGGCCGTGCATAGACTGGCTGCAGAGCGCCTGTGTTCACCTCTGTTTTACACACAGGCTGATTCAATCTAGCACATGCCACAAATTATGCTGTTCCCAGCCGAGTCCCATGCACACTGACGCTTATTAATACTAGACCAAGAAAGGCATTTGCGAGAACTGCCTTATTTTCTCAAGACTGATGGCAGTCATTGTTCTCTGATTGGTTTGCTGAAAAATTGAGGGGCAGGCTACGGAATGAACTGGGGAGGGATGAATTGGCCCAGCCTCTGTAATAAGCAAACTCGGCGAGGTCCGACTGTGCGGGCCAAACAGCCATAAGTGCTCTCTCCTTGTAAATGCATGCCTTATACATACAAGTGTTTAGATAATTTTAGTGAAGGAGGGGTGTTATGAATTTCTGATTTTAGCAGAGGTTTAGTCATGTCACGGCATTTGCCCTAGGGGGCTGCCGCAAATTGTTCTTTCTTGGTCGTACCCTACTGGAATTGATTTGGCTGAGATGTTCCTCAGGGGTGGTGTTCTATCAGTGGAAGCTCATTGTATTTTGATTCCCTATTTGCTCAGGTGCATAAGTGTACAATATGCCTGCGCACTGAAAAATTATTGGGAAACCATTTTTTCTCAGCTCTTGTTCGCACATCAGCCAGCAGCAAGAGGCTTGTAAATAACTTCACCAAATTAACAGCCTTGCGCTTTGGCGTATTTTAATTCTGAAACGTTTTTTTTAATGCCAGAATGGAGAGAGGTTATAAAAATAAAGAAAATGAAACAGTAGATGAAGAAGAAACGAAATGGTGTGAGGAGCGAGCCTAATGAATCCAAAAGAATGATACAACAGTGAAATCAAAACAAGCATAGCGCAAGCTCTGTGCAGGCAAAACCTAAAAAAAATAAGAGTTACACAAAAGTGGATGAAAATAGTACTTGAGCCTTGAGTTACTGATAAGAGAAACAACAGGAAATGGCATTCTACAGTCAATGGAAATGGAAAGGTAAATGGTAAGCACACCAACCAATGAAAAGTAAAGGCGGGATGTAAGCCCCTTTAAAGTTTTATATTAAATACAATAGATTTCACAAGCACAGCACAAGTGCTACGCAGGCGAAACCTAACAAAGGAAGAGAGATATAATGGCAATATGAGACTTTGGCCACGTGGTGCAGCTCAGGCAGGTGGAAGAAGACGACAACATTATAAGAATGTGAAGCCAAACATTTCTTGTGGTTAAAAAGTCTTTAGAGTAGCAAAGTTAAACTGCAGGGGGAAGGAAAGATTGAGGGGCGGGTAGTGATCAGGAGGGGTGGCTTGGGTTTTAGAAGTTATTGTTATTTTATGTGGTAGGAAGTTTATACTGTATGGCTAAGCCAAAGGTTATATAAGGCGAGAGATCAACTTGCTTCCAATAACACAGCTTTCCAAAAACGCAGAAGCTTACTGAGCAGTGCTTTTCCCAAGGCGGTCACCTTACAGAGAGGAAGGGGCCCTCTCAGTGTGGGTAGTTTTGCGCAGGCTTGAGGGCGTGTGGCATGCGCATGGCATCAGCAGATGCAGGACTGCCATATTCTTCACTTGCTAAGGCACACACAGAGGCAAACCACATTTCCATCTGTGCATTGATGTGGGCCACCTCCCTCATTCAGAGGAAAGGAAGATTACATTTTGGAGGAATGTTAAGGATAAGTATTGGTTAATTGGACTGGTTATGTTGTTGCTTGAAGAAGGGCGGAAAAGAAAACTTGGGACAAGGTAGGTAAAGAGATTACAAGTTGAAGAGAGAATGGAAGGAGACATATCGTGGAGTTGCAAGAGTCTGGCCACCTGGTCCAGTTCAGGTAGGTGGAAAAAGTAAAGGAAGGTGTTACGAGAATGAGCAGTAAAACAATTTTTGTGGTTAAAATGTAATTCAGCTGACAACATTATATTGCAAGGGAGGGAGAGACTGAGGAGTGGGTAATCAGGGGTTGGAATTAGGATGTTATTATCAGATCATTTGTAAGGAAGTTTAAAGTGTACTGCTAAGCTGAAGGATATACTATAAACAGCTTCACTTTTTTTCAATAAAGCAGCCTTTTTCACAAGGGCTGAAGGGTAACTGGTCTTTCCCCAAAATTGTCAGAAGCTGCCTAATGTGTAGGATCCAATTTATAAAATCTCCCACAGCAACACTGCATCTTGATTTGAGAGAAAATTTAAGGGTAATACCCACATATGGGAAAGAGTCCCTCTGCCTAAGTACACATCACCATCAGGGGTCCTCTAATTTATCAAAACCAAAATGCAACCCAAACCCCGCTCAGCTGCACCATAAATCAAAACAGGGAGTCACTTGGCTACACACATCTTACTATAGGTTGAGAATGTATTGCCACAATATTGCATATTAAGACTTGGCAGGTGAAAGGGATGACACTATCATCCACAGCACCTCCCAGTGGCCCAGAGTGAGTTATCGTAAACTATGCCTTCTTAATATTTGTAGTGATAATTTAGATGCTCCCAGATGCCAGGCTTAATAAGTTATACTAGCCACTAAAATGCATACTTTTTACTCAAAATCACCTAGAGGCCATTCAAACATTCACAACTTTCTAAATGGTCCAGCCAATGCTTCACCCCTACAGGTGTGACATTAAGCAACAACCTGTTAAAACCGCAGGGACTGTCTCACTTACCAAACTGAGAGGAAAACTCACCTTGCAGCTCTTTTCTCCTGCAAGAACACTGATATAAATATTGAAGAGGATCTGGCATGAACACAGTTATGGCTAACACCTAAAATGCCATTTATACGTTTTGACTATTCCTTTCAACCTTAATATTTAACTTAAAATTAAGTTTCATTCTACAGCTCACAAAATCTAGAACTAATAGTGTGGAGTGTCCCATGCCAGCAGTTTCTTTATAAATGGACTAGATTCACTTTTTCAAAGGCGAAGTTACCAAATGCAGCCAAACAAACCGCCCTATGAGTATCCCTTATCTTGAACAGACCACTGTATTGTATGCAGTCATTATCCCTACCATAGAAAATTTCTATTCCTATGTTTCATTAACTTTTTGTCAATCAGACACCTTTTGTTCTTACAAAATCATTGCTTCATTCACCTTCTGTCAGTTAGGCATACAGGGTGGCAATACACTTCCAGTAGCCTTGCTTCATTAACACTCAATCACTCAGGCATGTCCGGTGGCTGTTTTCTTTCTGTAGGCATGCATCTGTTAATGCTTTTAACTTATAAATGAAAAGGGTTGAGACAGGATCAGGGCCATGTGAATTTCAATAGAAAGCTGTCCTTTGCCATGAAATGAAACTTTCACAGGACAAAATTCAAAGTCAACACCATAAAGGTTTATTCAAATGGATAAATCATTACAGAAAGCAAAAAAGTAAAAGGGGTTAGTCTAATTCAAATCCGTGTCAACAATACATGAAATATTACCAATTGTGAGAGGTAACAACATAAGGTAACCTCTAAAGCAAGAAAATAGCCAGAACCAAAATATAGTTCAACAATAGGAATAACTTGGATTTGCTCAGTTCAAAAGTCAAGGAATGTTTAAATATAAGTCATTAGGCAGACTACCGTGGAGTCTCTATGGTTCAGAAAGCAAGAAAGTGGCACATCTCCCATAAAGGGCACATTTTATAGGTTTCAAACAGTGAAAGGCACACACTTCACAAGGTTATATCTTGTATCAAATGGGTGTACTATCAGAGGTACAATTTTGCGGCAAGTAAGAGTCACTGGCATAACGAAAGGTGAGGGGGCCTCCCTGCACGGAACGTAGAGGGCCCCCCCTCTGGGCTCAATCACGAGCTCTCCGGCCACAGTGCAGTGCCGAGGGGGCCCCTTGGAGCTTGGGGCACCGCGGGGGCTGCGGGGGCCTGTGTTACACCCCTGGTAAGAGTTATGCTCCTTCCAGATGGAAGCAACTAAATTATCATCATCTGGAAAACCCTGTCATAGGGCTGTATTAATAATGTAACTAACACATAAACCAAAAGTAAAACAAGAAAATCAAATAAGAGGCATTTAAGCAAAAAGTTACAACAATACACATTTTAACTGTTTATAGCAGCACCACACAAAGAGCCTTGAAGATATTGCAAATAAAGGAACATTCAGGAAATTACTTTCTTCTTGAGTTACAAACATAAATACATTTCATCTCGGCAAAATAAATACCACCACAAACTGAATTATATTTCGCTTATTTTATGAAAAGGAAAAACACAAGCCCATAAGAAACATTTTATCTGATATTGCAAAACAAATGTCAATGCAAGCTGGCTTTAGCTTAGTCACGTCAACTGAAGCATGCTAAGTGAACATATTTAAATTAAGCATGAATTTCTATATATTAAAAACGCCCTGAAAAGTCTTTCTCAATGCATTTCTGGTAGCTGTACTTAAGCATACCCATCGGTGGCACCGGCCATTCACTTCCGGTATACCCATTCTGTTCTTTTATTTCCAGATGGTGTTTCATTTATGGAAGTTCATAGCATAGTGCCCTTACAAGTGAACTACCATTCATTGATTACTAAATTTAATAAGGCTTTGGGTTCCCACTCCTCATGACTTGTCATATGGCCGGGGTTCTTAACTGCTGCACCTTCCCCTTAGTCCTGCAGCAGGACTTGCTGCAAGGGGTCCGCTCCTGGGGAGAGACAAAGTTTTAAATAGGTGGCGTTTTGTGCCCAGGTTGAGGTAGGTTGGAAACTGGTATATTGGACTCCCTTCCTTTAGTTAGCCGCCTTCATTTCTTCCTTTACAAGGCTGCTGGTGATCTCTTTTGAGGGTTCCACGCTACCTCATTCTGCCGTATATTTCACCTCATTGGAGGTCAGGCCTGTGGCATAATTAGTAAGTATTTGAGATGCACTGTACATTTATCTCAGTTATTTTTGATGGTCTCCCATGCAAACAGCTAGCCCTGGGAGCTGTTTGTTCTTCAAAGTGAGACAAACCTGGCCTTTGTGCCTTTCTCCTGTGGGCCTTGCAACAGTTCTAGATTTGCTCCTTTGGGTGAGTACTCGATGTACATTATGTGACCCTTCTCCCAACTTGTGTGTGTCTCCCATATTGATCAATGTGCATTCTAATTTCGGCACAACCATGATTTAGATCCTACCTGGACCATGAAAGCCTCCCCGTGTCTTCCCCTCATTAGGAGCCTTACTGACCGATTTTACGCCCTCCCGCTGATTATACAACTGTGGCTTCTGTGTTGAGTAAGACCACTTATTCCTATTGTACCCCAATTGTACATATTCATAAACTAGTGATTGATTGGGTATATTTATCTTGTAAGATGCTCCCTCTTTGTTCTGATGAAGATCCCATAATAAAGGTTAATTGACCTGTGCACTGCCTGGGGGTCGAAACACCAACACTTTCAACCATGTCAGCCTGTACTGGGATCTTTGTCCACATCTAGATAAAAGGGAAAACATATGCTGTATCTTGTAGTTGTGGAAAGAAAAGATGCAAATCAATCACAGACCGGGATCTACATAATTGTAAATATTGTGTATATTGGCACTCCAATTCCTTACTTTTCCTTATGTACTCACGAGCACTCTGCCAAGCACCCTATTTCTACTCACTGTGCAGCAACTCCTCTATACAATAGTGTATTGTATCAATGTACTTACTATTGAAATGTAATTGATACATTAAGAATGTATTTCATTCAAATGTGTGTTATTTACATCTTTTGGGTAAAAGTGATTGTTTTGCTTGAAACAATTCCGTTGGGACCCATTGTGTTCTGTATCACTACTCATCCAAGTCCTACGATTTACTGTACTTCCCTATTGTTTTGTAATGGTTTTGTCTGTATTTGTTAGTCTTTATTTTTACAGTGATTATTGTTGAAGGCTAAGCTTTCATTGTGAACTGGTGGAAGGGCAGTCATGTGAGCCTGTTGCATATAAATTAATTGATACTGAACGACAGACCTGGGTGATGCTGGTAATCAGTCAGTCAGTCAAAAACTTTATTATCGGTTGAAAACCATAAAAGCACAGTATACAGAATACAGTAAGAAGCATTAAAATATTATACAACATTCATAAGAACCTGAATTCATAAAATAAATAAGAACTAACTGTGGAGGTACAGACATAATAGAAACCATTCAGATTATAAGTAGGGCAATCAATGAATAGACCCAGTGTGGTCTAGAATGTGAGCCACCGGTTGAGTTACAATAATTATGCCAACACAGGAGCAACTGATTCACAGTTATTTTGATTGATTCTTGCTCTTCTTATACACCACATTGACATTAAATATCTGGCGGTCGCAAACACAATCACAGGGGTGGTATCACATTTTAATAGTCTATAAACCTCCCTGAAGTCCCTAAGTCTTCTGGATTTACAGAGTTGAATGATTCATTTATCCCTTGCCCTAGAGTAGGAAGGGCAGAAGAGCAGAACGTGCAGATCTGTCTCCTCAGAACCTTCCACCCAGGACAAGAAGCTGGTATCAGGGGAGCATTAGGCCACTTATTTGTCAGTGCCCTCAAAGGCAATGTTCCATGTCTAAACTGGACATATCATTTCTTGGCCAGTGAGGGCTGAATATAATTCAGGAATTTCTCGAAGTGGGGAACAACCTTGATATCCAGGAAGGTATTGGAAAACCTACCCAACGAGGAATTCTTTAGTGTGAGTTCCGTTCGATATTGCTTAAGTGCAGAGCTCAACGACCTCTTGGTGAGCAAGACACAGGCCGCCTCAGGGGAAGACCAAATGTCACCCCTGATGCTGGTAATATGACAGCCCTTGGTTAGGACGCAGTCAGTCTCCATTATTCCATAAATAGATGTTTCCTGCTTCCTAATGTGTCACTGAAGTCACTGCTAAGATCTACATCACAAAAGGCACTGTTGGTATTGGGAGTGCACTCGTCCCCTGGTTTCCATCCCTGGTATTCGAGTGCTTCTAGATCTGACTGCAGCCACAGGTGAGCTTATGTTTTATATTTGGTCTCTGGCAGTGTGCATGCTTTTAATTGTTTGTCGAAACTGCTTTTTTTTAACCTACAAATATTTGGTGGGCTTTGCATTCCAAAACAAAACAATCACTCACCCCTCGGACCTTGTCAGTGTATCTGTAAGTCTGCAATGATAATTAGATTTATTTAAAGATGATAATTTATGACCTTTGACCAGCCACTGACTCCTCCTGATTTAGTCTCTAAAGTTTTTGTCATAAGACACAACTCAAAAACTGTAATTGTGAGTCTCAGTGGCAACAGATTGTCATTGCATTTTCAAAAGTGGTGGGAAATGTATTTATTGCTCCACTAAAAGTAAAGATTTTTTACCAAGAATGTACAATGTACAGCAGGCTATTACATCTTGTTGAAGAACTGCATATTGAACACTCTGAAATTACGTTCAGTTTTCATCTGGGAAGCAGTCTGGATTCATCATGTCAAGTCCACTCATTATAGAACGCTTAACCCCTTACTTGCGCGCGTTGGCCAATGGCCATCGCGAGCACTACCTCGGTAGTGCTGCGCACGTCCGTTGGCCGAGGCTCCCCGCCCACTTAATAGAACTCCTGCACCAAGTCGAAAGTTGAGGTAAAGGAGTTAAAGCAGGGTAGCCACATGCATCTATGTATTGAGGGGCCTATTTACTGAAAGTTCACAGAACGCAGGACAGCAAGCAAAGTTGTTGCTCTGCGTTGCATGAACAGGAGACAGCTGAATAGCGCCATATTGACAATGCTCTTCAGTTTTCCATCTGCGCTGGCGCTCTTGAAGATGAATAGCACCAATGCAGGCCCTCTTGCAGCAGGGTGAAAGGATGTTTGCTTATGGTTAGGATTGTTTTTGTGCAGAAAGGGATACCTTCCTGCTCAAAAACAATCCTAAGAGGCTATTTCCTCTTTCTATGTGTGCTGCAGAATGCATCACGTATAGAAAGAGGAAGTAACAAGGAGAAATAACCATATCTCTCCTTGATATGCCATAGTCGAGTGGCATACCATTTTGGCACAATGCTAGATTTATAGAGCACAAGCCATTGCGTTGTGTTACATTTTGTTATACTAAGTAATACAAAGCATTGCAAATCGCCATAGACCTTGGGTGGCTTAGTAAATCTTACATAAGCCTTTGCGTTGCCTTCTGCATCATAAGTACAACGCAAAGGCATAGTAAGTCTAGGCTTCAGTGTTTGAGCAGATACTGCCAATAAGTGATTCAAATATTGTTTCAAATACAATCAACTAGAAAGTATTTATAATTATAATGCTTCAACAGTATTTATCGCTTATTGTTAGAACTGGGGGTCTCTCAGTCCTGGAGCACTTTGTCGACAAGACTCCTTATTTCCTTTTACAGTGTAGGCCAGGGACATCAGACGCACCACAGGAGATTGAGCCAGAATTGTGGAGGGAAGACACAGCCCTATTCAGGTCCCAGGTGCAACTCCTCCCACCCATCTACATGCAGATAGCTCTATTCAGCCTTGTGCTGACTCACCCTGTCTCCCGGAATCCCCCAGCCCCTGTCACTCAAACTCCAGACAAGGAATACACAACCTAGAAGAGGCAGGCTTGGATAGTTAGGCAAGAAAATAACAACTTTCTAAAAGTGGTATTTTCAAAAACAGAATGTTAAAATCCAACTTCACTTAAAGATGTATTTTATCATTCTGAATTCAGGCATACTAAATTCGAATTTACACCATGTTCCCTGGGTCAGTTAGGATTATAAGATGTTATAATCAAAACTCCCCATTCTGGCATACGTGGAACAGGTAACCTTGCAATAGTGAAACACAAAAATGGCTGTAATTCACTATTGGGACATGCCACACACATACAATGCACCCTGCCCTTGGGCCTACCTTAGGGGTGTCTGATAGAAAAGGGAAGGTTTAGGGACTGGCAAGTGGGTGCACTTACCAAGTCGACATGGCAGTACTAGACTGCACAATGTTAGGCCTGAGACACACACTTTACAAACTGCTTCTGTGGGTGGCACAACCAGTAATGCAAGCCCACCAGCAGCATTTGATTTACATGTCCTGGGCACACATGGTGCACTGTACTAGGGTCTAACAAGTAAATCAAATAACCCAATCATGGAGTCACCAATCAATACACCAATTTACAATAGAGAGCATATGCACTTTATCACTGATCAGCAGTGGTAAAGTGTCCAGATTCATAAAACAGCCAACAACAGGTCAGAGGAAATACAGGAGGAAGGCAAAGGGCTTAGGGATGGCCCTGCAAAAAGGGCCAAGTCCAACACTTATCATTCAAATTGACAAATGTTTGGTGTTTCTAATTTATTTTGAAGGTGTCTGGTGGTAAGGGGCACTGAAAAGGGCTCAATTCACCCTCACTATGGGAGATAACCCATGACAGATGGGGCATTGTGTTTTTTTTGTTTTAAGAAAGAAAATCCAATTTTGGGTTTATCTTTTTGAAAAACAAAATTGTACATTTTCCATATAGCTACGTTATGTTGACAGAGCGGTCCGTCAAACTTACAATGCTAAAAATGCCTGCTATATCAGAAGACATTTCTAAAATGGGGTATAGCACTTTCATCAGGATGACAGATTAATTTACTCCATTGCCCTGTTAGAAGAAAAATGGAAATCGGTTAGAGTAATGTGACAACATAGGGCCAGATTTTAATATTGGCGGATGGCCTGTTTCTCTGTCTCAAGGAGTGCTTCCTCCTTGCTATTCTGTACTTGTTTCTTGACAGATCTGACTGCTTGAATAGCAGCTGGAAGATATATTTGGGGGAAGAAGGTTACTATCTTCCTCAAAAGTGTTTAGGTCTGTGTATTTATGGCTATTTCTTAGGCACTGGCAGAAGGGCAGTGCTAATGTGCTTTCGACAGCCTAGGAGGGAAGTTTATGTCTGTGATTTTAATGTGGATTTTGCTGGTCAAGATACCTACAGGGGCATAAGGCAGGGATTAAGAAAAGCGAGTTCTTCTTTATTAATGCTTGTAGTAAATCTAAAATATTAATCTTTTCTAATGAGATAAGAAAGGAATTTAGTTGTGGACCTTTCATGGCCATTTCAGATCATCAGGATGTTAATGATGCCAAATCCAAAATTTGTCATGAAAAGGGTTGCAGTTGTTGAATACGTTTATACGTTAATAACAATTTACATTTATATTTGTATGCTGGTAGCAGCGGATGTGTCCTGATTTTAAGGTCTAGTTTGTCCTAGTTTGTCCTGGAATTGGAAAAAGTTCTTTGCTAGGACTAATTCAGCGTATGAGAAGTCAGAGCAACTCTTTGTGTGATAGTGTTGTATAGGTCCTCCATATCAGGTTTCATCATGAACTCGTTGTTGGGAGTGAAAGGCAGGATTTTATGGAGTTTGAAAACATGCTCAGTAGGGGGAGTAATTTTCACGGTCCGGGGAGCAATGACGGTGCCAAAGTGAAGAGCGGTCGATCAGCCTCACGCCAGTTGCGTACGATCAGCTAGGCGGCCTGCGATGAGCGAGTGGAAGCGCAGGCAGGCAGCGAGGAGAGACTCACTGCTGAGGAACACAACAGTGACCTTGGCACGAGCTGATTTCTGGGGATCCTGTGCTGTACCCTGCGATTTTTGCGATTTCCTGGTCCTGGATGACAGAGCCTATCTTTCCAACGTGCCTACCTAGATGTTAATGGTCTTTTCCCTGGCCACCCTTGCCATCGTGGAAACTTTAGTGCCTGGCTCGAGTCGGCTTTGCAACCCGGAGAGTAGAGTGGGAGAACTCCGGAGGCATCTCAACTACCACATGGAAATGAGCGGCAGGGGCGCCAAGAGGGGGAACAAATCAAAGAACGCCACTGAGCCCAGAGACGAGGCTCCATCGGAGGGTAGCATCAGCAGCAGTCGAATCCGGCAAGAGGTTAGTGGCACTAGAAAACAGTTGGGAAAATCCGAAGGTGCAGGGGCAGGGGCAGTGGCTACCAAAGACTGTACAAGCACGAACTACGTACCTACACTTGCCAACATTTTCCAAGGAGTTAAAGGGCAGGCTAAAGGACAGAACCCGAACACTAGCACAAGTAGCAAACTCCCTCCATCTGTCCCCCCGAGAACGCTCCTCTGGACCTGGATCTAATCCTGACTCAAACCCCTGTGCCCACACTAGCTCGGAAGCATGAAACTGACCCCGCAGGAGTACTTTTGGAGGCCTCACTATAAAGTAATGCCATGGCTACATCAGAGGTGGTAGTTAGAGTGGAGGACTCCCTCCCCCCAGCCGACACTGTCCAGGCAAACCAGATAGGCCCAATTGTAACATACAACGATGGTTGTCTGCTCGAACAGGGGTCAGTGAATCCTGGGGTTCCATCAAATACGCCTGAATCCGGAATTATTAACTACATCCAGGGCTTGGAAGCTGTTGCTGGCGCACAAGCACCATGGACCCCAGACACAGGGCCCGAGAACTTCTATTCCGTCTTGGATGGCACTGGGACATCTTCAGAGGAAGGAGGTTTCGACTCAAGCGAAGGCGACAGTGAGGAACTGGCTAAAGACACTGGCACTGTTCAGCCCACTAAGAAGGCAAAAAACAAAGGGAAAAGACGGAGCCAACTTAAGTGTGATTATTCAGACTCACAGATGTCCTATCCCCTGGATGAAGATGAGGATGCACAGCCAGCTGACTGGGATAAGATGAAGGGTCTGCCGGACACTACTGAGCCCTCTTAGCCCTCACTGGCATCAATACTAGCCGCTATTAAAAAGTTTCAAGAGGAGGTACGGGCGGACAACCGGGCAGCAAAGGGTGCAGCTAAAAAGGTGCAAGGTGGCCTCAGACGACTAAATAAAACATGTACAGACATAAGTGACCGTGTTTCCATGATCGAAGGGCGCACGGAATATCTAGAAACCGAAGCTACGGCAGTCAAAAAACAGAGCGAAGCGAACACCGCTTGCCTGGAAGACGTAATGGCAAAAATGGAGGAGTAAGAAAATCGCCAGCGTAGGAACAATCTGCGCCTGCTTGGCATCCCGGAGGGCAAAGAGGGGGAGGACCCCAGAAGGTTCATTGTGAAGCTCTTATAGGATTCTTACCCTGAACATTCAACTTGGGACTGGGACCGAGTGGTGCAAAGAGCCCACTGCTTTCCCTTCAACCTGAGGAGACAACACGATGGCAACAGGGGCACGGAAGGCGGGCACTCAAGGGTGTTCCTAGTCTACTTTGGGAACTTTCTTTTGAGACAGCTCATTTATGATCAAGGCCATCCTAACTCTAAAAAAGGGGCTAACGGTTTCAGCTTCTTTGCAAAACCAGACTTTTGTCACCAGACAGTTGAGCCTAAGGCCGTTGATCTCTCCATTTCAGCAACAGGGAGCTGAAGCCTATCTCATGAACCCTGCCAGGTTCAAAGTCATTTGTAACGGGGGCTCCAAGATATTTCTGTCAGAAATTAAAGCTCGGGAGTACCTAGAGGAGATCAAAATCCAAAAAGGGGCCTTGATAAAAGCCTAGACAAAGAGTCCCTTAGGGGCATATAAGTATGGAGATTGATACAAATTACTCTTGCTTTTCTAAAACTATAATATTTGGTGTCAATGTAATATTTACTGCTTTGCACTTGTCTTATACTCGCAAACTATGTTTTTGTTTTTTTGGGCCCCCTCTTTAGGTTAGTTGAACACATTTTTACCCTTAGTGACGTAGGGTGGCACCTAGCCGTTTTGGAATTTATGTCTATAAAGGTGTGGTGGGCGGCTGAACTTCACTTATGGCAACCATCACTTAGGTAATACCCGATTGCTCGGGATTTAAGGGGGGGCGGGGGGAAGTGCGGGGGTGGCGCTTGAAGGGAAACAACAGGTATCATGGACATCCTTTTTCGTACAGTTACTTACCTATTCACACACATACACAAAAGGCAATGTTGAGATTTGTTTTGAAAGACAAAAGAAAGGAGAAGGGAAGGGGGAGCAACCCAGCCCCAGAGATTATCCGACACTTCATCTTTTAAAATAATTAATGGCTAAAAAAGGAGTCCTCAGGTTCATTTCGGTCAACGTCTGTGGGCTGAACTACGGTGGGAAAAGACAAAAAGTTGCACAAGGAATAAGGTCTTTAGGGGGGACATCATATGTCTCCAAGAAACCCACTTGGAGGGATCACAGAAGTAGCTCTTGAATACATTAGGGTACAAAATCATAGGAGCCACCACGCAGGGGGCAAAAACAAAGAGGGAGAGAGTCAAATCCGATACACTTGGTAGATGGGTGATTGCGGAATGTCATATGCCTACAGGCTCCCCCTTCACTACATGCTCAATTTACAGTAGCAACACTGATGACCCAAACATTATCAATCAGATATACGGGGAGCTAGTCCACTGGCCCACCCCAATAATCTTGTGAGGAGATCTTAACATCAATCTGCCGCACGACCAAGAAATAGGGAGCAAATGGAACTATAAAGGCAGGAAACCTCTGGTCTATAATGGATTACGGGGAGGCACGGAGAGGCGAGTAGGTACCTAGAACTTTGTGACCAGCTGAACTGTAAGTAATACTCCAAGCCCGATACTGACAACTTTGATTCAGTATCCTGAGACCCTATCCGTGACAGATATCTTCTTTAATCCCCTCGCAGAATATGGCAGCGTGGTTTTACCTTCCCTCCACCCCGTGATGCCTAAAAGATCCTAAATAGGAGTAAGCCTTACTTCCCCTTTGTGCGCCCGTGTGTGTGAGTTGTTTGTGTGACTGCTGAGTGTGAGTGTTTGCTTGTTGGGGCAAATCCACTACGTCAATCAGTGCTCACTCTAACCTATACGTGAGCAGACATGTCAAGCATTCGGAAGTGCTGAGTGCTACTCATTTTGAATGATAAATTTATTAATCAACCACCTAACCACTTAGCGCACCAACATCACCAGAGTGTGCAAGTATGAGTCATAGGTGTAACACGTAGATTTCACTGCGTTGTCCTCCCACGCTAATAGCACTGTGAGTTTGTGTTTCCACGCACGATTCAGTGCTTAATTTGACTGAATGCCTATATTGAGTATTTAGTGATCACCGAGCACATCACCAATGGAAGAGTGTGCTAGCGTTAGTGATAGCAAATCACTACCGATCACAAATATCCTTGAATGGAATGTACGACACAGCAGAAGACACGTGAGAAGCAGCATGGCACCTCGTAACAGGCTTGTATTAATTATACTTATGACCTTTTACATTTCTTCTCCTACAGGTCTTTTTGCTTTTCAGCTCAACCATTGTTGTTTATGAGCTTTTTCACTCTGACCTATTTTGTCAGTTGTGCACAGGGAAATAGGGACCGGCAGGGCGTTAGTGTGTCCTGACCACCCCTTTTTCCTTTTTGGTCCTGACGAAAACCCGGAACTTTTCCATCAAACGGGTTGAAACATGTAGACCTCACACATAAGAGATACACACGGTCATAATACCTAAACGTATCCACACACATATTTTAATATTGTCCAGTTCTTGATAATAAAAACTTTCTACACAAGTATACCAGGACAATTTTTAACATTTTTTTCACTTCACACACAAAATACCCGCTCCACTGTAGTCCAGGTGTCGCAGCACACCCTGATGGCACTCGGCTGTCAGGGTGGACCCCGATGATGAAGCATGTCACCGACCAGGTCGGTGAGTGAGGGGTTTCTTAGAAAGGAAGGACTCTCTTCTTTTTCATCCCATTCATTCCATTCAGACCGCTTTAACTAAGCTACTTCTGATGGTACTCCTCTCTTGTTTTTGTTTACTATAATGGACTAATCAACTTATCACAGACACATGGGCTTAGCGACGCTTGGTCTAAACTTAACCCCTCACAACCCGGATATACATACTTTTCATTCCCGCATCGAACATTCGCCAGGCTAGATTACTTCTTGATCTTGTCTTCCCTACTAGACAAATGTGCAATAGGCTTAGCTCCACGCTTCATGTCAGATCATAACCCACTCATTCTGACTATTGGGGGGGCTTGAGAACTGGAAAGATATCCCTAGGTGGAGTTTCGAGAAAGCGCTTCTGCAGGACGCTAGCTACCGGATTCATATGCAAACCTGGATTCAGAAATTTCTCGAAATAAACATGGGGTCAGCATCTAACACGATAATATGGGATACACCAAAAGCTGGTATTCGGGGGGAAACGTTAAGATTTTCAATCAGGAAAAACAAAAAGAAAAAACAGCTAATAATTGATTTGCAGGCAAAACTAACAAAAGCAGAAACCGCGTTAATTCAAAGGTTCCAAAGCGCAATAGAGACAGAGAACATCCAAGCTGAAGTAGCACTGATCAAAGCTGAAATAGGAGCAGTATTCGTGGAAAGAACAGCGGCTAAATGGGCGGCTGCACGCGAAACACTATATGAGTGTAGCGACAGGATTGGCCACCATCTCGCTGTCAAAACTAGGCAAAAAACAGTCAACACCGAAATATGTACAATACGCCTACCCTCAGGTATAGAAACTAGTGACACCAATAAGATTCAAGACTTTTATGCAGCTCTGTACTCGGAAGGAAATAATCAGTCTGCTGACCTGGTAGAGATAGAAATTGCTAATTACCTGCAAGGTATAGAACACAGGCAGCTCAATCCAGGCGACTGTGCACAGCTGGAGACTTTTCCAACGAGGGATGACATTCTGGCTGCCCTATCTAGTCTGCCCGACGACTGTAAAGCGGCTGGTATAGACGGTATCCCTGTGGAATTTTATAAGGTCTTTGCACCCCAAATAAAACACATCTTTCTTGACATGGTCACCGCTATATTTAACGGAGGACTACCCCCCGTGTCCTGGTCCAATGCAAAAATCTCCATATTTCATAAAAAAGATAAATCACCCTTAGAAATGGGCTCATATAGGCCTATCACCCTAATAAACTGCGACTCCAAGATCTACTCAAAATTACTGGCAATCAGATTATCTGCGATAATAGAATCCCTTGTTTCAGAGTGGCAACAATGAATTTATTCCAAAAAAGGGCACTACTGAGCATATACGGAGGGCTATCACTCTATTTGATGCTGCACAGGTGTCGGGAGACCCGATGTCCCTGATCTTGTTAGATGCCGAAAAGGCCTTTGATAGGGTCTCCTGGCGGTTTCTGAGGAGTATCATGGAGAGGATGGGCTTTGGTCTGAAATTTACACAGGCAGTTCAAGCTATGTATCACCATCCGACGGCCTGTGTAGTAACAAAACGGGAGGCTCTCCAAGAACTTTAGTATAACACGAGGTACCAGGCAAGGCTGCCCCTGCTCCCCTTTACTCTTTGCTCTCTACATAGACCCCCTAATCAAGAAAATTGAGAAAAACCCGGCAATTCTAGCTATGAGAACACAGGGACTAAACACCAAGATCTTGGCATATGCAGACGACCTGGCCATCACCACCCCTGACCCTGAAAACGCTATACTAGCACTAGAGTCAGAAGCACAGGAGTTTGGAAAGATTTCAGGATACGCATTAAACAGCTCCAAAACGCAGATAATAACCAACAGTGAAGTCTATTGGAATATCAGCCGGGTAGTGACAAAAGCTAAATACTTGGGGGTGACAATAATGGCAAACCAGGATAATATAGTTGCAGAGAACTTAGTCTCCTTGGCCTCTGAGACAAAGAAATCCCTTAAAGCAATTGACAACTTGCATTTGACACTGGTGGGAAGATGTAGTGTGATCAAGATGATGTACTTTCCATAATTACTATATTACTTTTGCTATATCCCTTTAGAGTTTAGTAGGACACAGCTATTAAAATTTCAGCAAATTTTTGCACAGTTCATTTGGGCTTATGCTCAGCCTAGACGGGCCCTAAGACAACTGGCATTCCCTAAAGAACGGGGGGATGGGCTCTGCCAAATATAGTACTTTACTACTGGGCATCAGTTTTGCAATATAGTACCAACTTAATCGCGGTACGCCCTCACACTTTTACAACCGGCCTGCCATTTCCATTCTTACTACTACTGGGAGAAGAGGCGCATGGTTGTCTCTTCAGACAGGTATCCTACGGGTATTACAAGCGGGTCCGCTTTAAGACACTGATGAACTCCTTCAAGGTGTTTTGTAATATACGTAGGATATATGGTCTTGGAAGGCTTAATCGCTACACCCCCCTTAGCCTAAACTGCGACCTGCCTAGCATTTTTGATCAAAGTTATTTCGCAGAGTGGTACAAGGCTGGTATCTCAAAACTAGGGGGACTTAATTGCAAATGGGAGAGTAAACACTTTTGCAGAACTACAAAGCAAATATAGTTTAAAACAACAAGACGCCTTCAAGTACTTAGCAATTTATAACTTTCTCTCACAGAAGGTGGGGGGACTGGCTGGGTTCTCAGAGGTCAAATTTATTAGCATGCTACGAACTCCTGTAGCACCAAGAATAGGATCTATATACGCAGCTTTAAACACTAACACACCGGACGATCTCCCTAGAATAGCTGACAAGTGGCAATCAAAGCTGGAGGCACCAAATAGTTTGTTTTTTAAATCATTAGAACTCTCTCAGAGTGACTTACTGTCAGCTAAACTACAGGTAACAACACTTCAAAACCATTTTCTTCCTATACTTAACTCCTAGCAGAATTGCCAAGTGGGGCACAGGGGAGGGGACAACTTGTCCACAGTGCTTCGAGTTCGGTGCCGATTCTATTCACATGTTTGCCACCTGTCAAAAATTAGCCCCTGTCCTTTTTAGAATACAGGAATTCCTGCGAAAAGATGTCTCTCAGGGTTATACACTAACCCCCACAACAATCATGCTAGGGACATCTGAAACACTAAGCCGGGCCAAAGGAGGGACATTGGTGTTTGTAGCCATGACAGGATGGAGGATCTGTGTATCTTCAGAATGGAAAGAGGTAGACCCACCACCATTCTCTCAATGGCTAGCCAGGCTAGTGGCAACGTATCATCTTGAGAAAGCTTTGTATGCCAAAAAAGGTCGCAAAGGGAAGAAAAAGGGTCTGGACATATGAGGACCTATCACCACCTGGCTTGAGCGCTCTGATTAATTCTTTTTATCTAAATCCTCTTTTTCTCACCTAGCTTCTTCCCTATCTCTTTCTTTGCTTCTATTTTTCGCTTCCCTTTTGCTTTAGCAGTCTCATTCTTTTTTTTTCTTATTATTCCTACACTTTCTTAGGTGTTCCTCTGTATTTAATTTTGATGTCCTCGATTAATATTGTAAACTTGTTCTGTTTTGGATAAGAAGGGGTTGGGGGAAGGAGGGGGACACACAACGATGTTAAAGACTGTATACTCTGCAAATATTGAAATAAAAAAGGGGAGCGGACCACTCTTAAAAAAAAAAAGAAAACCTGCTTAATAGCCTTATCATAGTTTGTCCCTTTTTTATTTTTTTAAATAAACCTTACAATAGATTACAAAGTCAATTAAATATTTTCCTGATGAAGTCCCCCCACCCACCTCTCCAGGTCCGTCAAGATTATCAAAGAGTATTACAAGCAGTGGGAGTCAACAAATTAATGGAGGATCAATTTAACAATATTTAAACAAAAAAAAGCTGTGTTAGCAAAAGAAGAAACAGCGTCAGAGCAGCTAAGAATATATGTAAGGGAGAGCCAACGCGGAAGGGAGGACTAGCGCGGGGAGGGGAGAGCAGAGAAGGGGGGCGGAGAGAGGCGTGGAGAGAAGGGCGAAGAAAGGAAAACATAAGGACATCATGATAACACAAAAACAGTTACTGTAATGTGTGTACATTCAGTGTAATAAGCCACCTAGTTAGGGGGTCCCAGATCACTAGCCCCTTTGTTTTTTCAAGTCTGCCTTTTTTGTCATATATAGCCTTCTCCTGTTTGTAGGTAGCTAACAGTCGAGCCTGCCATTGAACAAAAGAGGGAGGATTCAGATCTTTCCAGTATGAAGCAAAACAGATCCTAAGAATAGTCATTGCCACAAACCGTAGAGCACCCCCTGTTTGCAGATCGATCGTACAATACAGTCCTAGCAGAATAGTGGGTGCTCTAAGTTGGATATCTAACAATAGAACTCCACACAAAAAACGCTGTACTTTTTCCAATAATGGTTCCAGCTTTGAGCATGTGGCAAACATATGCACTGAGTCTGCGCTATACTCAGCGCATCTCGGGCAGGTTGCTCCACTACTGGTTCCCCATTTAGCAATTCTGCTAGGAGTTGTATATAAGAATTATCCTGTTTTATAAAATTGTGCTTGCAATTTAGGTGACAGTAGGTGGGTTTGTGCAAGGCTTAGGTTATGACAGAAGGTATTAGGTGGTACATTCAGTTTCAGCTGCCACTTTTCGTCTATTTTACTTATGTCGTCGGGCCTTCGTTCATTTAGCATTAAGTAAATACTTCCTATCTGTGGTAGGCAGGGCCCAAGTAATTTATCTATAAGGTCTATCTTTGCGAACCCGGCTGGTCCACCGGTCTTGTTTGTTAAGTAACCTGCAATAGCATGATACTGAAATAACTGATTGTTGCTCACACTATAGCGATATTTAAGAACATTGAAGGGCCATATACCATCGGAGGTAATCACATGCCCCATTTTAAGATGCGAGCTTGATACCACTTTTGAAGATATGCGTTTTTGAAAATAAGCGGTAGATTATTATTATTTCTGATTGGGGTATAGTGATTTAGTTTAGCAAGTCCAAGAAGCTTACGTACTTTGAAGAAGACCTTATAAGCGTTCATCAAAGTTTTAACTCTGACCCGCTTGTAGTAGCCAAATTCCGGCTGACACCAGACACAACTCTTTACACTTTCACCTAGCAGTGATGTATAAGGAGATGGCAATCCTGAGGGCTTTTCAACGGGATGATCGTGCAATAGCTCAGAGCTATATTGCAGAGCAGCGGCCCAATAGTACAGTTTTATATTAGGGAGCGCCCACCCTCCTCTGTCTCTAGGTAGAGAGAGTAAGTTAAAAGCCCTTCTCGGCTGTGAATAGGCCCAAATGTAATTGGGAGAAGATTTATTCAAATACATGTAGTATGTTGTTAAACTCTACCAGGATTGTTCTAAAATAATTAAGTACTTTGGGGAAAAGGTCATCTTTACAACATTGCATCTCCCTACTATTGTCAGGTGTAGGTTGTTAATTTTTTTGAGTGACTTCTTCATGTCGGCTGCTAGCGGGGTCAGATTTTCTTTTACTATTAGGCCCAGATCTGAAACTATATTAACCCCTAGGTATTTGGCTTTTCTGAGTGACTCTATCGTCAACCCAATTTATTTTCTTATTTAATACAATTTGGGTTTTTGTTTTGTTAAGGGCATATCCAGATATCTTGCCAAATTCTTGGGCCTCTTGTTCCAAAGCCCTAATGGCCGTCTTGGGTTCCGGAGTTATTATGGCAAGGTCATTGGCATAGGCCATGATCTTTGTGTCGGTGTCGAACCTACTCACTGCAATTATATCAGGGTTTAGTTCAATTCTTTTGAACAGAGGATCAATATACAGGGCGAAAAGTAACCGAGAGCAAGGACAACCTTGCCTCGTCCCTCGTGATATCCCTATCTGTTCTGTCAAGTTTCCGTTAATTGATATTCTGGCTGTGGGGTTCTAATATAATACCTGCAATGCCTGCACTATCCTAGGGCCAAAACCGATCCGCCGCATGACAGCCCATAAGAATTGTCGGGAAACCCGATCAAATGCTTTTTCTGCGTCCAGGAGAATTAATAAGATCGGGTCTACTGGCAGCAAATAAGGTGATGGTCCGGCGGATATGTTCAGTGGTACCTCATAGTTTGTCCTTTTTTAGTTCTCTAGACTTAGCTATAAGCCACCGATTTGTGATAATGGTTCTAGAAGTGATCCTATGCTTGACAAATTGGATCTTCCCTGAGTTAGGGTTCTCAAATTGTGAATATTTTGTATGAAATATAGGAGGTTTGCTGCTAGAACATCGCCTATTTGGAAAGTCGCCCTACTATCAGGCACTCTGTAATAAGACAAGCAATGGAGATTTTGAGTTTAGTTGCAAGATCATTATCCACTTTGGAGTAACTATCTTTGCCAGAGAATAAATTGGACTATTCTCCAAAAGACAAAGGACTTTCCTCCTCAGAAAATATGCTGAGTGTAACATAACTTACACAGCTGTAAGGATGCTCTGCAGGAGCTGGCCTGAATAACAGAAGACAAGTACAATCTTCTAAGTCTGCTCTGATGGGGCACCTTGCACATTCTCTTCAAATAGCTCTAAGACTAAGAACCAAAAAGGGAGGATGAAAATAAGGTAACAAGTATCTTCCACGTTACATTCACTGTTCTAAAATATGTTTGTGATCCTCTAATGGTAACCCTAATTCCATGCAGTGGATCTGTTTTTGAAAACCAATCTAGATAATAATTGCAAACATTCACATTCTTTAATAAAATAATAGTGAAGGGGCAGTTATATTTAATTTGCAAAGAGGCAAATAAACATCAACCCTGAATGCAGCTACTGCATCCCAAAGGTAAACAAATGCTGTCACCAACCAGAAACCCAGAAAAGGAGCTGATGGAGTGAGGTATTCCATTAAGACAGTAGGTTGGGTCCTGAGGTATATCAGAGTTTGGAGGGTTCCTTGTGATCGGGAGACCTTCTAACTTGGTCAAAGAAAGAAATGGGCACTGGATAAGATCATAACTGCCAGCTCTCTATCAAGAGTGTTTTACTCCTTTTTTATACAATTTAATGAGGGGCCATGGGGTCCCTCACGGGACCCCGAAGTCACACTGGGTCCCGGAGACAGTTTTATGTTCGAACTACGAGTTTTCCAACCACGACTTCCTTAACAAGGAGGTCGCAACCACGACCTGATCTAAACCACAATATGTTTTACCACCTATTCCTTTACCACAATTTTTCATTGTAAAGGAATGTGTGTTAAAAAATGCTTTCCATCTAGTACCCCGATCCTCCAATCCTTAAAAATGAATTATGCCCCCACCCTAAAAACAAGATTTACAAAAGGGGGTGGTGATGAACAGAGTGTCTGAATTGAGCAGACCACTCTTACCCAGTCCAAAGATCAGGGCTTGATCCATCACCGTTATTTATCTCACTGCCCCATCCCAGCTCAGAACCTGGCTATATGCAAATCAGTCTGTCCCTGGCCCAGTGCATCATGGGAACAGGGCAGACTAAACTACCAAGCCAATTCTTTACCAGAAAGGAGACAAGCTACCGGGGACCGGTTTCTGGCATTTCAGCCTCTTCGGCCCGGCTTGCTTGAATCCTGATGGAGCAGTGAGAAAGGGACTCATGTCTGAGTATACCCTACCACACCTATAGTGGCCAAAATCGATTTACAAAAGGGGGTGGTGATGAACAGAGTGTCTGAATTGAGCAGACCACTCTTACCCAGTCCAAAGATCAGGGCTTGATCCATCACCGTTATTTATCTCACTGCCCCATCCCAGCTCAGAACCTGGCTATATGCAAATCAGTCTGTCCCTGGCCCAGTGCATCATGGGAACAGGGCAGACTAAACTACCAAGCCAATTCTTTACCAGAAAGGAGACAAGCTACCGGGGACCGGTTTCTGGCATTTCAGCCTCTTCGGCCCGGCTTGCTTGAATCCTGATGGAGCAGTGAGAAAGGGACTCATGTCTGAGTATACCCTGCCACACCTATAGTGGCCAAAATCGATTTACAAAAGGGGGTGGTGATGAACAGAGTGTCTGAATTGAGCAGACCACTCTTACCCAGTCCAAAGATCAGGGCTTGATCCATCACCGTTATTTATCTCACTGCCCCATCCCAGCTCAGAACCTGGCTATATGCAAATCAGTCTGTCCCTGGCCCAGTGCATCATGGGAACAGGGCAGACTAAACTACCAAGCCAATTCTTTACCAGAAAGGAGACAAGCTACCGGGGACCGGTTTCTGGCATTTCAGCCTCTTCGGCCCGGCTTGCTTGAATCCTGATGGAGCAGTGAGAAAGGGACTCATGTCTGAGTATACCCTGCCACACCTATAGTGGCCAAAATCGATTTACAAAAGGGGGTGGTGATGAACAGAGTGTCTGAATTGAGCAGACCACTCTTACCCAGTCCAAAGATCAGGGCTTGATCCATCACCGTTATTTATCTCACTGCCCCATCCCAGCTCAGAACCTGGCTATATGCAAATCAGTCTGTCCCTGGCCCAGTGCATCATGGGAACAGGGCAGACTAAACTACCAAGCCAATTCTTTACCAGAAAGGAGACAAGCTACCGGGGACCGGTTTCTGGCATTTCAGCCTCTTGGGCCCGGCTTGCTTGAATCCTGATGGAGCAGTGAGAAAGGGACTCATGTCTGAGTATACCCTGCCACACCTATAGTGGCCAAAATCGATTTACAAAAGGGGGTGGTGATGAACAGAGTGTCTGAATTGAGCAGACCACTCTTACCCAGTCCAAAGATCAGGGCTTGATCCATCACCGTTATTTATCTCACTGCCCCATCCCAGCTCAGAACCTGGCTATATGCAAATCAGTCTGTCCCTGGCCCAGTGCATCATGGGAACAGGGCAGACTAAACTACCAAGCCAATTCTTTACCAGAAAGGAGACAAGCTACCGGGGACCGGTTTCTGGCATTTCAGCCTCTTCGGCCCGGCTTGCTTGAATCCTGATGGAGCAGTGAGAAAGGGACTCATGTCTGAGTATACCCTGCCACACCTATAGTGGCCAAAATCGATTTACAAAAGGGGGTGGTGATGAACAGAGTGTCTGAATTGAGCAGACCACTCTTACCCAGTCCAAAGATCAGGGCTTGATCCATCACCGTTATTTATCTCACTGCCCCATCCCAGCTCAGAACCTGGCTATATGCAAATCAGTCTGTCCCTGGCCCAGTGCATCATGGGAACAGGGCAGACTAAACTACCAAGCCAATTCTTTACCAGAAAGGAGACAAGCTACCGGGGACCGGTTTCTGGCATTTCAGCCTCTTCGGCCCGGCTTGCTTGAATCCTGATGGAGCAGTGAGAAAGAGACTCATGTCTGAGTATACCCTGCCACACCTATAGTGGCCAAAAGTGCAGTGAGCTAAAAAACGGTGTTGGATCTAGCCCTGATCTCTTGACTGGGTGAGAGCTTTCTGCTTAATTCAGAGACTCTGTCCCTCACCACCCCTTGTTGTAAATATTTTTGTCCACCCTAAGCGTGGAAGGGTATTCTCAGATGTGAGACCCTTGCTCATTGCACCATCAGGATTCAAGCAAACCGGGCCGAAGACGGCTGTAATGCCAGAAACCGGTCCCCGGGAGCTTGTTTCCTTCCCAGTGTAAGAATTGGCTTTTGTAGTTTGGTTTGCCCTGTTCCCATCATGCACTGGGACAGGAACAGACTAATTTGCATACAGCCAGGTTCTGAAACTGGGATGGTGCAGTGAGCTAAAAAACGGTGTTGGATCTAGCCCTGATCTCTTGACTGGGTGAGAGCTTTCTGCTTAATTCAGAGACTCTGTCCCTCACCACCCCTTGTTGTAAATATTTTTGTCCACCCTAAGCGTGGAAGGGTATTCTCAGATGTGAGACCCTTGCTCATTGCACCATCAGGATTCAAGCAAACCGGGCCGAAGACGGCTGTAATGCCAGAAACCGGTCCCCGGGAGCTTGTTTCCTTCCCAGTGTAAGAATTGGCTTTTGTAGTTTGGTTTGCCCTGTTCCCATCATGCACTGGGACAGGAACAGACTACTTTGCATACAGCCAGGTTCTGAAACTGGGATGGTGCAGTGAGCTAAAAAACGGTGTTGGATCTAGCCCTGATCTCTTGACTGGGTGAGAGCTTTCTGCTTAATTCAGAGACTCTGTCCCTCACCACCCCTTGTTGTAAATATTTTTGTCCACCCTAAGCGTGGAAGGGTATTCTCAGATGTGAGACCCTTGCTCATTGCACCATCAGGATTCAAGCAAACCGGGCCGAAGACGGCTGTAATGCCAGAAACCGGTCCCCGGGAGCTTGTTTCCTTCCCAGTGTAAGAATTGGCTTTTGTAGTTTGGTTTGCCCTGTTCCCATCATGCACTGGGACAGGAACAGACTAATTTGCATACAGCCAGGTTCTGAAACTGGGATGGTGCAGTGAGCTAAAAAACGGTGTTGGATCTAGCCCTGATCTCTTGACTGGGTGAGAGCTTTCTGCTTAATTCAGAGACTCTGTCCCTCACCACCCCTTGTTGTAAATATTTTTGTCCACCCTAAGCGTGAAAGGGTATTCTCAGATGTGAGACCCTTGCTCATTGCACCATCAGGATTCAAGCAAACCGGGCCGAAGACGGCTGTAATGCCAGAAACCGGTCCCCGGGAGCTTGTTTCCTTCCCAGTGTAAGAATTGGCTTTTGTAGTTTGGTTTGCCCTGTTCCCATCATGCACTGGGACAGGAACAGACTAATTTGCATACAGCCAGGTTCTGAAACTGGGATGGTGCAGTGAGCTAAAAAACGGTGTTGGATCTAGCCCTGATCTCTTGACTGGGTGAGAGCTTTCTGCTTAATTCAGAGACTCTGTCCCTCACCACCCCTTGTTGTAAATATTTTTGTCCACCCTAAGCGTGGAAGGGTATTCTCAGATGTGAGACCCTTGCTCATTGCACCATCAGGATTCAAGCAAACCGGGCCGAAGACGGCTGTAATGCCAGAAACCGGTCCCCGGGAGCTTGTTTCCTTCCCAGTGTAAGAATTGGCTTTTGTAGTTTGGTTTGCCCTGTTCCCATCATGCACTGGGACAGGAACAGACTAATTTGCATACAGCCAGGTTCTGAAACTGGGATGGTGCAGTGAGCTAAAAAACGGTGTTGGATCTATCCCTGATCTCTTGACTGGGTGAGAGCTTTCTGCTTAATTCAGAGACTCTGTCCCTCACCACCCCTTGTTGTAAATATTTTTGTCCACCCTAAGCGTGGAAGGGTATTCTCAGATGTGAGACCCTTGCTCATTGCACCATCAGGATTCAAGCAAACCGGGCCGAAGACGGCTGTAATGCCAGAAACCGGTCCCCGGGAGCTTGTTTCCTTCCCAGTGTAAGAATTGGCTTTTGTAGTTTGGTTTGCCCTGTTCCCATCATGCACTGGGACAGGAACAGACTAATTTGCATACAGCCAGGTTCTGAAACTGGGATGGTGCAGTGAGCTAAAAAACGGTGTTGGATCTAGCCCTGATCTCTTGACTGGGTGAGAGCTTTCTGCTTAATTCAGAGACTCTGTCCCTCACCACCCCTTGTTGTAAATATTTTTGTCCACCCTAAGCGTGGAAGGGTATTCTCAGATGTGAGACCCTTGCTCATTGCACCATCAGGATTCAAGCAAACCGGGCCGAAGACGGCTGTAATGCCAGAAACCGGTCCCCGGGAGCTTGTTTCCTTCCCAGTGTAAGAATTGGCTTTTGTAGTTTGGTTTGCCCTGTTCCCATCATGCACTGGGACAGGAACAGACTAATTTGCATACAGCCAGGTTCTGAAACTGGGATGGTGCAGTGAGCTAAAAAACGGTGTTGGATCTAGCCCTGATCTCTTGACTGGGTGAGAGCTTTCTGCTTAATTCAGAGACTCTGTCCCTCACCACCCCTTGTTGTAAATATTTTTGTCCACCCTAAGCGTGGAAGGGTATTCTCAGATGTGAGACCCTTGCTCATTGCACCATCAGGATTCAAGCAAACCGGGCCGAAGACGGCTGTAATGCCAGAAACCGGTCCCCGGGAGCTTGTTTCCTTCCCAGTGTAAGAATTGGCTTTTGTAGTTTGGTTTGCCCTGTTCCCATCATGCACTGGGACAGGAACAGACTAATTTGCATACAGCCAGGTTCTGAAACTGGGATGGTGCAGTGAGCTAAAAAACGGTGTTGGATCTAGCCCTGATCTCTTGACTGGGTGAGAGCTTTCTGCTTAATTCAGAGACTCTGTCCCTCACCACCCCTTGTTGTAAATATTTTTGTCCACCCTAAGCGTGGAAGGGTATTCTCAGATGTGAGACCCTTGCTCATTGCACCATCAGGATTCAAGCAAACCGGGCCGAAGACGGCTGTAATGCCAGAAACCGGTCCCCGGGAGCTTGTTTCCTTCCCAGTGTAAGAATTGGCTTTTGTAGTTTGGTTTGCCCTGTTCCCATCATGCACTGGGACAGGAACAGACTAATTTGCATACAGCCAGGTTCTGAAACTGGGATGGTGCAGTGAGCTAAAAAACGGTGTTGGATCTAGCCCTGATCTCTTGACTGGGTGAGAGCTTTCTGCTTAATTCAGAGACTCTGTCCCTCACCACCCCTTGTTGTAAATATTTTTGTCCACCCTAAGCGTGGAAGGGTATTCTCAGATGTGAGACCCTTGCTCATTGCACCATCAGGATTCAAGCAAACCGGGCCGAAGACGGCTGTAATGCCAGAAACCGGTCCCCGGGAGCTTGTTTCCTTCCCAGTGTAAGAATTGGCTTTTGTAGTTTGGTTTGCCCTGTTCCCATCATGCACTGGGACAGGAACAGACTAATTTGCATACAGCCAGGTTCTGAAACTGGGATGGTGCAGTGAGCTAAAAAACGGTGTTGGATCTAGCCCTGATCTCTTGACTGGGTGAGAGCTTTCTGCTTAATTCAGAGACTCTGTCCCTCACCACCCCTTGTTGTAAATACCCACCCTAAAAACAATCTTGATCGCCTTCACCCCTAAAAATAAACCCCAAATCCCCACCCCGAAAATCTAACCCAAACCCCCCCAAACCCTGTATTCTAACCCCAAACCCCCGCCCTCTAAAAACTAATTCCCCTACTCTAAAATTAAACACGATCACCCACAAACTCTAATAACTAATTCCCCTACCGATTAGGAAACACGATCACCCAAAGACCCTTAAAACATACATGTTCACTCATACCCCTTAATAAACAAATTCATCTCCCTTAAAACTAATTTCCCCCTCCTTAAAAATGTTCACGATCACCCCACCTCCTTAAAACGATCTGCACACTTTCTTAATTAATTTACCCATGTTTTAAATAAATACGAACACCCAAACCCCCTAAAAACGAAACCCCAACCACTAAAATCTAACCCTAATCCCCCCATCCCCTGAAACTTAACCCCTCTTACCTGTTCCTCTGTGGCGCTCCTCAGAGCTCTGCCCTGCCGAACACTAGACAGACTCAGCCTTAATCATGCACACGTTCAGCTTGCATGACCCCGGAACTCGTTGTTCCGGAGTCGTTGTTCAAGATGTTTCTCCCTCTGGGACACCACATCCCTGGGGCCAATTCTTTAATACTGTGAAAACCGTGAAAAACCTTTTATTGTTCGATTACTTAAAATCATTACTATTTACTAACAGTATAAAAAAATTGTGTTGTGTAAAAACAAAAAAAAATTACATTCCCTACTTGTTGCTACATCCTAGTGAAGCATTAATATAAAAACCTTAAAAACAGTATCACATTCTAGATAAACAGTATGGGTGCAAAGCGCATTATTTTTGAGGGGGAGATATGTCCGCAGCTCCCATACTTCCGGGACGACTGTTTTCTTTATGAGGCTCTATTTTCGCGGACAGTGTGGCTCGAATTAGTTCTGTGAATTTCCCCAGCCGTGCTACTGTCTGGGTTGAGATCGAAGAAAAGCACAAGTCCGAAACTTTGCTGCATCGTGTGAGGCCCCGAGCTCTGCAGATAGGGATGACCAAACGATGCCTCTCACTAGCTAACTTTGGGCAACAGCACAACAGATGGAGCCAAGATTCCTGATGGTAGTTGCAATGTCTACAAGCTGCAACTTCTCCGGGCGAGCCCAGCTATGGTTAAAATCCACGATGGGCAAAGCGAGTAGCCTCATATAAGTGATCTTTTTACGGGTTTGTACTGATAGTGCTTTCTCAAGGTAAGGCTGTGGTTTGCCCACTATGTAGGAGGCATCTAACGAAGAGCGATTTAGTTGGTGATGTAAATTTTCCAGGTCTCTTGTGTGTGATATATTCTTGACCTGTCTGTTCACCGCTCTTTTCCATGCAGAAACTAATAGGAGTGCCATGCCCCCCTCCCGGGCCAATTCTGGTCCCAGGGACCCCATCCTCTGGGACCTTGTCATACTTCAAAAGGGAAGGGGGATGTGTAGCCCATTCTTAGGCTCTTTTTGGCAACGGGATCCCATCCCCGGGGCCCTGCCATGTCACCTGGGTGTCCCAGGGAACCCAATGTGCAATGGGACTGTGAGGGGTGACTCAAGGACCTCGCTATCCCAGCCAGCTCCTCGCCTTCTACGGGAGCCTGCATTGCTCTGAGTGTGGGCTGCTAAAAGGCAGCTCACTGTCCGTCAGAGAAAAGTTTTCATCTTTCTCCCTGCATGCATATTTGCTTGCAGGGAAGCAGATTAAAGCTCCGCTTTCATCAAGCAGGAGCTGCTTGACAGATTCCGCTTGCAGAAAGCGGAGTTATGTTAGCTTGGTGTGAGCTGTCAGTTCCCAACTAGCAAACGGGTACCTTCTGAGAGGTGGCACCTATGAAGATAGCAGGAGCTTGACCTGGGAGGTTGTGGTCCAGAGGGCCATCCATGGCTCCATGAGGGGGCCACGTAGCCTCCAAAACCATAGCAGTATTTAGCTGCTGGGAGGTGGTGCTCCCTATGGGGGGGTTTGTGATGGAACCCCTACATTAATTTATTTCAGCCCTGGGGAGATGACGGTCTCTGGGGCTGCGGGGTGATCGCTTGCCCCCCCTTATTTGCAATTAATTTCCCTGGGGAGGTGGTGGCCCCCAGGGCTGCATGGGGTTATGGGGGGCCTCCATATTAATTTTATGTTTTGTCCCGGGAAGGTGGTGGTCCCTGGGGTGCAGGCGAACGCGTGGCCCCTGCACCTATTTGAGATTTGCCATGTGGAACACCCCCTGCATACCATAAAAACAGTGCCCGGGAAGGTGACAGTCCCAAGGGCTTTTGTGAGCCCAAGGAGGGGGGCCCATACACTCCCCTCCTTTTTCTAGCTCGTCATGTTCCAGTGACCTGGCCCACCTGGGGGCTAAACATTACAGAAGTGTGGGAGCCCATGCTTTCTTTTTTTTATTAATTTCAGTGGGAGCTGTGGATCCAGCGAATTTGAGGTGTCATCAGTGATGTCATCAGTGATATGACTGACAATGTCATGAGTGATGTATTATGTGAGGTCATAAGCAGTGCATTGTGAGGGCATGAGTTATAGTTAGCTCGCCTAACTATAACTGCTGAATTTCTCTGGTTTTGTACGAGTAAAATGTCAGCCTAACTATAACGTCCCTGTAACGTTTGTTTTTTTCAGTTAATTTTAAAGGTTTTTCAAATACTATTTCCCAACTGTAACGTTCATGTAACCTATGTTTTTTTCGTTACATTTGTAAGGTTTTTAAATTATATTTTCTATCTAAAATAGCTCTATAAGGTGTCTTTTTTCAGTGGATTATTAAGCATAGTTGAACTGGACCCAAACCACTCCCTCCGAAAAGCCCAATTCTGAGGTCGAGTCCACCCCGGTAGTACATCTCACCAGGGTGGGACGGGGTGGCAAATGATGAAGCATGTCACATTACGTGAGTGAGCCATCCTCGTCCAATTCTTGGAATTTCCTTGAGTTTAGGTAAAACACAACTAGCAGCACACAGAGTGCTTGTTGGGTCTCTGTTGATGACCTGCTGATCTGGCCACGCTGGCCACGCTGGCGGTCAATTATGCCTCAGTCCTAGTGCTAGGTGATTTTAACTACTGGCCCACAGATCCCTTTGAATGCACAGCCTCCAACCAATTCACAGAATTACTCCAATCTTTGAATTTTATCTCCCACATTCAAGTTCCGACACATGTACATGGACACGTGTTAGACCAAGTTTGGTCTCTCAATTATTCCATTTCTTCTGCATCCGTGTCCCCATGCCCATGGTCTGACCATGCTCTTATTTCGTTCTCCCTTCACCTTAACCTTGCTACTAAGGTTCTGCTTGCAAAAAACACCTGGGCACGGAACTAGAATCGTGTTGATCTTACCTCACTTTCATCTTCCCTCTTGAATTCCTCACCTGATCTGGCGGACCTATCCTCCTCATCACAAGCCACTGTGATTGATACCTGGCTCGCGGGAGGCTGCAATTCAGTAGCCCCACTACGTCGGATTTCTACCAAAAGACCTAAGGAGGCAAACCGGTGGTTCAACGAAGACTTAAAGGAAAAAAGTTGACCCTCCGGCAAGCTGAGAGGCTGTGGAGAAGGGAATACTGTCCCCTACAGAAAACTCACTACCTTACACTATTGCATGACTATAAAAAAGCCATCCTAGGAGCCAAAACTGCCCATTTCTCATCAAAAATTCTGGCGGCAGAGAACCAATCTAGAGAAATCTTCACCATTGTACATGATTTAGCCTTTTCTGAGAGGACTATTCCTAAACCCCCTCCTACCCAGTCCCTGTGTGACTCACTGAATTATTATTTTCTGGACAAAATTTCAAATATCAAGATCAATATCCCTCCTCTACTTATGTCGATCCCCTCCCTCCCACTGTCCAGTCTTGTCTACTTTCGATCCCCCCTCTCACTGAAGAAGTATTTTTGGAAACTCTCCTTAAAGTAAAGTCAAGTTCTCCGGCCGATATCTGTCCGGCCCGCATCCTCCAACGGATCTATTCCGTTTGCACTCAGCCCCCGATCACCCTCCTTAACAGTTCCCTTGCACAAGGGGTTGTGATTCCAGCTCTCAAATCTGCCTCAATTGTGCCTATTTTAAAGAAACCTGGCGCCAACCCGTCCGCCCCAGTTAACTACCGGCCCATCTCCTTGCTGCCCTACTTGGGCAAGGTGCTTGAGCGCCATGTTACCTCGGTACTCAGCGCCCACGTGGAAGCAACCGGGGGCTTGGCGCCTTGTCAAGCGGGCTTTCGGCCTAGGCACTCTACTGAGTCTGTCGTGGTGTCGGTCCTGGACAACCTCAGGGAGGGCATGGACCAAAACAAACATCAGGCCCTGGTGCTCCTCGATCTCTCCGCCGCTTTTGATACGGTGGACCACTCCATCTTGCTTTCACGTATCAGAGCGGCGGGAATCGGGGGCTCAGCCCTGGTTTGGCTATCGTCCTTCCTGCGGGATCGCACCCAGGCTGTCCGGCTGGGGGATTTCACGGCAACTCCACTCAAGATCACTTGTGGTGTTCCCCAGGGTTCCTCTCTCTCTCCTCTTTTGTTCAATCTTTATATCTATCCTCTAATTTTCGCACTCCAGCAGCTGGAGGTCACTGTATATAATTATGCGGATGACCTCCAGCTCGTCTTCAATCTTTCTTCTTCTTCCCATTCTATCTCTAACTTTCAGACTATTATGATTTTCATCAGGGACTGGATGAGCCACAACCACCTGAAGTTGAACCCGGATAAAACCGAGCTGGTTCTCACTGGCGGCTCTTCCAGTCCCTGGAACTCTTTATTTTGGCCCTCTTCCCTAGGTTCCCCTCCCACTCCCTCTCCTACAGTTAAGACCTTAGGCATTAAAATGAATAATCACCTCACCCTTCACTCACAAATTAGTTCTGTCGTCTCCTCCTGCTTTTTCACTCTTCTCACTATTCGCACTGTTTCCCGTTTTTTTTTTCCCCCTTGGCACTAAAGTTGATTATGTCTGCCCTAGTGATCTCCAGGCTGGATTATGCCAACGCCCTGTACAACGGTATTCCAGCCTACAGTCTACGAAAGCTCCAGCTGGTGCAAAATCAGGCGGCTCGGTTAGTGTATGGCCTCCCCCGCTCACATCATTCTACGCCGTTACTGAAGGCGCTACATTGGTTGCCTGTCAGGCAACGTTCCCTCTTTAAAACCAGTTGCATGGTTTTCCAGGCACGCCAGGGATCAGCCCCGGCCTTTATCATCTCCCTGATAAAGGAATATGTCCCCACCAGAGAGCTCCGATCTTCTTCCCAATCCCTTTTACAGGTACCCCGCTATAAGAGGAAAAAGTGGGGAGGGGCCAATTTCTCATTTCTAGCACCCACCTTTTGGAACTCCCTCCCCGACCATCTACGGTCGACAAAACACTACTCCCTCTTCCGTAAGGGCTTGAAAACCTTTCTGTTCAATCAAGCTTTCCCGCAGTAATCCTTTCATTGCTTTGCTCCTGCTTACTATGCCTCCTAAGCGCCAAGAAACCGTTTGGTGTACGCTGCACTATACAAATATTTTAAATTCAAATTCAAATTCTGTTGAATTAGCAGATAGCAGACTTCTGAGGGTGTCATGCCAATCCCTGGGTTTGTTTTTGCTGTCAGGATGAGCCATCTATGGCAGGATGAGGGGGAGGAACTGTCACCTACATCACTTGCATATCACAAAGGCTGGTTGGGAAGACTCTTGAGCTTTTTGAAAAACCTGTGGAAAGGGTTATCCACAAGATTCTTTCAGAAAACCCTGGGTGTTCCACACAAAATCTGAGTAAGACAGAGAGAGAGACTGTGAATAATTAAAAGATGATTTTAACCTAACTATCAAACCTGCGAATAAAGGGGGAGGTGAAGTTGTTTGTAATATGATTGACAATGAAAATAAGATACAGAAAATGTTAAATGTAGCACAGCATTATGAACCAGTGCAGAGAAACAAATTAGGCACTCTAGCAAAGGATTGCTAATATCTTCTCGTAGAAGCAAAAGAGAGCAATTGAAATTTGTGAGGAAGAATTTAACTTTCTTCACAACACAGAACGAAGGATCCCCGCTCTATATGGACTACCCAAAGTCCATAAGAGCAGTACGGATCCCCCTATGAGACCAATAGTGAGTAGTATCAACTCCCTTATGAAGACTCTAAGTAAATATATAGATCAATTTTTGTGCCCACTGGTGAGTGGTCTCAAATCGTATGTTAAGGTCTCTATTCACATTATCTCCCTCATTGAAGGTAGAGTGTTTGATAGAGCGACTCAGTGACTGTTTACAGTAGACATTGAGACTCTCTATACAAACATCCCACAGGAAGCCACTGTTGATGTGGAGCGTAGGGTCCTTTCTAATGTAGAACTAGATGGAGTCAACAAAGATTTCATAGTAGAATGTACTAGGATCGTCTTGACTAACAATATCTTTTTGTTTAACTCCTTGCCTCCGGGGCTGATTCCCACGCCGTGCTGGGGGGAGGGGGCGCGCACAGCGCCCCTGTTCTCATGATGAGCTGAGCTCGTCATGAGCCACAGTAGTCATGTGCTCATGACGAGCTGAGCTCGTCACGGCCACACCTGTTTCTGTAGAACGCTCGCACAGCAGGGGAATTAGCCCCGCGTGTGGGCGTTCTAACGGTCATGACGAGCTCAGCTCATCATGAGCACACGGGAACAGTGGCTCATGATGAGCTGAGCTCGTCATGAGCATGGGAGGGGTTAAAGACCAACTACATAAACAAAGAGGAGTACCAGCATAGGGGCTACCTGTGCCCCAAGTCTAGCATGCCTCTATGTTGCTGAGTTTGAGACTAAACACATCTACATTGAACTTGCACCATTTTACAAAAATGTAGCTGGTTGGTACTGCTACATTGATGACAGTTTTTTTATTTGGGATGGTGCAATGGAGGAGCTCATCTACGGGTCTTTCTCAGGAGGGACAGGGAGCAGGGGGGCCTGGGAGAAACCATATAAAGAATCAAACAATCAGAGGTGTTGATCCTCCCTCCACAGCGAAAGGGTTGAAATGTCGATGATCTCCCCCATTTTTGAAGCATGCACCCCTGTTCCCCCTCTTGAAAAACTTTGAGCAAATCGTTTGATTAAATACGTGGGGCAGGCTCATACTAAGGGAATAGAACCTTAGCCTTTTTTGTTTAAAGCATTGGATTGTCTTTCATATTCATTTTCTCTCTTTCACTTGAGCACGCACTTTTGCACGTTCTACTGCACCTAGCAGCATCCCCTCTATTTCTCTTTTTTAAATATGTATATATGAATGTGAAATAAATTGCATATTTATATTGCCTTATACAATTCTGTGTTTACATTTATTTTGGGTATTACCAATAAGACTGGATGCGCATTTGGCTTTCTGTATGTTTTTTCCTTCCCTTTGTTTTTTTCAGGATTAAGTCCTGTGACCACTTTGTTTGCTATATTATCGAATACCCAGGTCCTTTGACTTGTTTCTGGGCTATACCCCATTTTCTTAATGATGACTATGTAACCCTAAGCATAAATAAGGCCCCAGTTTTCTGTACTCCTTAGACTGCCTCATTCATTTGCTAAGGCTTCTGTGTGACGTAGTCTCCCTCATCTGAGGTGGACAAATGCATTCTTTTTATATTACAGCTTCTGTGCCAATTTCTTCTTTGTTGGTTTCAAAGGACTAGGTATCGGTGTGCCCCCCTTGGAAGGTTTCTATTTTCTACAAATGGCGCTCCAACGTGGACCTCATCAGAGAAGTGGCTGTCTAAGGAGTGATCTTGTCAGGAGACAGAAATCTACTGTGGAGGACAGGACAGGACTCTACTAAGGAGGTACTCTGTGCGCGGAGATTCTGGGGATTCTCTGTCTCTGCAGCTCAGTGTACTTCTGGTCTTCCTGATTTTGATCCTCCACATGATGTCACTCCTGACTGAGAACCTTTTTGGCGTGAGTATTCTAAAAACGACCGTTCAGACATTCAGATCTTGGCAGTTAGAATTTGGGCACCAAGTGATTGGTAAGGGTTGTTTTGATGCAACACTTGCTGTTGGTTTTTGATGCCTTGGATTGGTAAGGTAGTTTAGTAACGCTTACTGTGGCTTTTGATTTGTATGATTGGCCAATATTTGCATTTGTATGTATGTAATATATAAATTGCAATTTATGTAGGCAGATAATGAGGAGAATGTTCTCTGTTTTGAATTGATTTGAATGGCACACAGTACACGAGTACCTAAGTGCTACTTTGGTTATAATACTGCATATTCTGCACTGTTTTTTGCATGCCTGTTTCAAGCACACATCGAAGAATTGTTGCTTTTTGGAGGTACCATAGTGAGATGTGAATTAAATTAGACGGCTACCCTGAGGGAATACCTAAATAGGTTTAGGTATACAAAATATATTTCTTCCTTGGTGACTCTGTACCCCAATGGAATTAAAATATGACAATAATATAAACAAGGAACCTTTTCTGCGCACTTTTATAAATGGAGATATGCAGAGCGATTTTTGGTGTTCTGCCAGCCAAAGCTAGTGAATTGGGTGTATTTTGGCTACTTTAAAATGAAACAGTCTGTTGGGCTGTTTTTTGCAGTCTTTTGGAATACTATTGAGAAGCTCTTCTTGTAAATATGACTTACAACTAGTATTTACAAATGGTTTGGTTAAAGCACAGTCGGTGGGCTGTCCTTTGTTTCTGTCCTAAGTGTTGATCTGTGGGTTAATCGTGTGTTTAAATGTCTATGTGGTTCGTGGTTTTCCCATTAGTGATACTTCCATGAGTAAATAGCGATTGCGCTCTTTTGTGTAAAAATGGCTAGCCTTAAGTGCGCTGTATTGTGTGTTCTGAGTGTTTGACTCCCCTTCTGTGTATGTCTGGAATGAGCTCAATGTGTTTGTTTGTGTTTTCTTGCTGTCATCAGTCTGTTATGCAAATTGTCATTTAATTAATATTAAATACAAATTAAATAAATATCCAGAAATGAACCAAATGATATGCTAAATAACTACATGTTACTATTAAATTGATAAGAGTAAGCAACTATGCACATGTACAACTGCTAATGCTTAAAAGATAAAATTAGAATTCACATTGAATAGGAATAAAATAGGCCTCAACAACAAAATTGTGTTTTGCAGTAAATAAACATTTATAAAATGTTACAACATTTTCCTTAGATACATTGTGTAAGATATAAATAGGCAAATACATCAACTGAGTAAATTGGATGTTGCTGAACTAAACACATATTATAGAACATGCAGTGAAATGCCTCAGTTTTAAATAGACAGTCACTGTGCTGCCATTTCAACACTAAAAAAAGCTTTACAACAGCTGTGTTTTAACTGCCCCTAAGGAACAGCTGCCGTTTTGATTGTAGGTCACAGAGAGACAGGAATGTTAACTCAGCTAGGATTTTGTCAGTACAAAACATGGTGTAAAACCCTGCATTTCAGACTGCTGTTTTAAAAAGTTACAAAAATCAGGTTCATTATTTTGGATAACAGGAAAAAATGTAAAGTAAGGATTTCCTTTCTTAAAGCCTTTTTACATAAGCATATTCGTGGTTCTGATGTTAAATAATTGTCCTTTTAAAAAGTGGCGCAAAACTTTTCATGTTTCAAGTTAGGCTTCTGTGATTAGGCTTATGAATCGATGCGTCTAAATATGATAGGCAAGAAATGAAGCTTGCTTTTCCTATGTGGAATTATCCAAATGATTGGTTTTATTTTAAAAAGTATTATTAATTATGAGAAAAATATTTAAAAAATAAGTACTTTTGAATTTAATATTTATAAAGCTTAATACTCTTAGCATTAAAATTTAATTTAAGTTGTGTTATACCCCATAATGAGGAAATTTGCATATCAAATCACTCAGCGCAGGCGTAAAAAAACTCATTTTTATAAGGGTATAAATGAGATATTTCCAATGTCCAATCTCTGGGATTTGTAGAGAACATTCTGAGGATGACTATTATGCAAAAAAATTATAGGATATTCACATTTTAAGTGCCCCAAATATCAAAGTCGAAATTGGGCAAAATTCACTCATTTAAAAACAAATTCTGCATTCTGAGCAGCTTTTAAAGTGCCTTAGGCTTCACTAAATGCATACATTTAGGTATAAATCAAACAGCTGACCTCTATATTGTTAGAAAAGTATACTGCACACTGCTTATAATTGAAAATATGTATAAAAAATGAGCAGAAGTTATTATCTTAACCCTAAACTGATAAACAGGGGGATAAGTGCTTTCTAGCTCTGTCTTTAGGGTGACTTTGAATTGGGTCAGCTGCATCGAAACCCTTGCACACAGAATAGGACAGCAGGGAAGGGTTAAATGGCAGTTCTATATTTGGAAGTAAAGCATGGCTCCCAGAGTAAAGTTTGCTTTGACATTTTGACCTCTCGAACATTTTGAAAGACGACAGGGGAGAGAAGAAGTTTTACTTTTTTTGGCAAAAGCAAGCACTTTATATACTCATATGATAGAAAACGATATAATGGAATATGTCAACTTTGATTTACAAACAGTTTTGCCATATTTATACAGCACTAATGATTTTAGTCTGAGGATTACTGTACAACAGAGAAGGCAATGAAATTTAGTTTGCATTCATTCGTCCTCGTGTTACATTTGTACATTTGCTAAAAGGATTGCGGGTTGGGTATTCATATTCTTTACCTCCTCAAATGTACTATGTACCTCCTATAACTTTGTTTATGCCCAGTTGCTACAAATAGGGTTTGATAGTGTTGACAGAAGTGAAACCTGTTTCAGGTTTCCTACAGTCAAAATGGGGTAAGGAGGCTAGCTCTTCTACAAATGAAGGCTAGGTCAAATGTATGTTGCTCTCTCTTTTTCTAATTTTTTTTAACCTGTCTAAACTGTCTGTGAAATAGCAATGAGACATTTAATTGGCTATTCAGTAATACTGTTTTAAACATTGTTAGCATTAATAAAATGAATAAGTATATATGTTATGTTACTGCCCATCCTGTTTGATGAAATTATGACAGGATCAGTAGTCTAGGTTGTTGCTTCCTTATTTTGATCTTTAAGGGGAACTAGATGTGGGTAGTGTTTGTTCTAAAATTTTTAGGTGATAACACCATTATTGTATGTTATTCTCATGCTACATAGTTTTGCAAGGGCATTGCTAGCTTTAATTAGCTAGTCTGTGTAAATAAACTGAGAGTCCTTATTAGAGCTGATGTTGCATAGTTTGGATCATGAATAGAATGCAGGGAAGATGCCCATGTGATCCTTAGCAAAAACATTTTTGGAAGGAAATATTGTTTTAAAGATAAGAAACCCTGTTAAATTAGCAGTTTTAGATTGTTCCTGTCGCTCCTATAACATGAGTGCATGGTCCTAAGCGTACAATGTAGGTGTTTTTATTAAGAAGAATCATTTTAAAAGTGTCTGCAGTCCTGTACAAGTAATGTAAAGTTTATGAGCAAAAGTGTAAAACATTTCCTTTTTTATTTTGAGGGTTTTCAGATTAGTACACAGGAATACACCAATGTAAGGATTTAGGGTATGTCTGTGTTGTTTTTCTCTTATTCTCTGAGTTTAGTAAATTAATACAGACTTCCTTGGCTGCTTGGGATTGGGTGATGTATTACTCTTGTCAGTTCACCAAAGAGTTCCTTTTATACTTGCCAATAGGTCTAGGCTGTTGTTTGTTTTACTCTCACATAGATACATGAAGTGGTTCTTGGGTGCCTTGCTAATAAATGAGGCGTCCCAAGACTAGGAAGAATTCTGAGACTATCCTCTCTGTTGATAGACTGTTTCTGTGCCTTGTCTAAAGACCTTTTCTTCTGTCCACCAGTAGATATTTGCTGCCTTACAACCATTGCCAGAGGGGCCTGGACATCAGATTCAGCCTGGGGAGTCAGCGTCAGGACCAGTCCAGCTTGAAACCAAAGTGAAGGTAACCAGCACAGGCATTGCTGGCAAATAGAACCTCAGTGAAGGCGGAAGACCTGAGATGAAATCTTTACCCCTGCCACTGTCTTGGGTGAAAGACGGGGTCACAAATCAGAAAGGAGAAATTATGGATCACGTTTTTGATGCCCAGCTGAGAGTCACAGACCGACCAGAACAGCAAGGAGGCTTTGCTTGAGGTGACCCCTTTTGAAACAAGGGTTGCTTCAGAGATCCTAGCATCAGGCCTCTGAATCCTGGTCCCAAAGTGAATGGAAGTTTGCTCCTTTGTTTGTTGGTCAAGAGATACCTGAGCACACTGGATGCAATGTTTGGCCCCAATAAATGAGCACTGCGCCAGCAGAGCAATACAGGAGTTAGGGAAGGACTTGAGTTTAGGGTACAGGTGCTGTGTCTCCGGGTCCTGTTAGATTGAAGTGAAGAAAACTGGTGCACTGCTTGAGAAACTGTACAGGATCGCTAAGAGCATTTGCCCTGGTGGGTGACTGCCCTATCCTGAAATAAGAGACTTTTCCCTTGAAACTGGGCTGTGTTTCTTGAATTGCGAGTTGTGCAGCTCCACCATGGAAACAACAAGAGCCTGCCTGTGAGACTCAAACTGACACAGGGAGAAGACTCCCCTCTGGTTGGTCGTACAGCAGCTTCAATTTCCCCATGGTCTTCTTCTTTTTCTTGTTAATAATGTACCCCGTTAGTCGTCTCGTTTTTGAGGAGGAGTAGCCCTTTGCAGCTCTTTGTCCTAATTCCTATGGCCCTGTATGGTCCTCCTGGTCCCAGATATAATTGATGTTCTAGCCCTCATAAAAAGAAAATGTAAAAGTCAATTGGAAAATGTTTTTATTAGAGATGTCCTGTTAGCTATTCTGAAACTGAAATGGATGGTCACTGAAATGCATAGGAGCCCTGAAAATGTTTACTAGATGATTTTAGGATTTGCTTTTGCTTAGGACTAGAAAAATTATAATTCAGTTTGTAATAGTGGTCATTACTCTCTCCGTTCTCTTTGTATTCCTGCTTATACCTCACATATACCCGCTTAATGAAATGTTTAGAATGGAAAATGCCCACCTAGCAATGAATTAGGATATTGATAAATTTATGAAAATTAATGTGTAAATATTTTCTGTGTTCCTACTGGATCATAGGAATGTCTTTAGCTCATGCTAAAAGTACCATCTGTTAAAGATTGGAGGGATTTGTTAGCATGAGCTGAAAGCCATTTTGTATTTTGGCAGCCATTTTAGTTAGCCATGTGCTCGCCATGTGCTGTTTCCCTCTTCAGAGCCTTGCACATGCTCAGAAGGGCCTAGCTAGTAGAATGCACCTGCTCCTCTAGTATAACTGTCAGGCTATTTTTGCTGCTGTATGGAGAAGTAACTCTCCTCCCACTTTGTTGAGCAAGCAGATCTTGTACACCCATATTAGGCATTCTGCATGCTTATGCAAGTGGAGAAGTGTGGCTCACCGGTTAGAGGTGGCAGACCCAGAAGCAGAGGTCGGCCCAGGACCAGGGTTCAATTCCCGACGCGGCAGGGTACGGAACCAATGACAGCGGGCTCGATAAATCTCGCCACAGTGCCTCTCTAACCATGGGTCCCACACTGCAACTCTAGGCAATAGCTTGCTTAATCTCCACAACGCCCCCCTCGTTGCTGGGGATGCCTGGCTTCACCATGGGGGTGCCCAATAGGGACCATCTCACAGGGAAAGCCAGGACGGGTTCCCCAGCGGTACACAGCGCCAAGAAACCCTGGGGTGAACGGGCGCTCTACAAATTCATACTAACATAACATAACATAACACTTTGTTGAGCAAGCAGATCTTGTACACCCATATTAGGCATTTTGCATGCTTACATTAGCCAAGACTGCCCCTTGAACTTATGCTGGTTATGTAACCCTAAGCATATATCAAGGTCCTCTCGTTGCTGAACAAATCATTACTTACAGGGCAGCTACCTGATGGATTTAAAGAAGCTCGGGTAAAGCCTTTAATAAAGAAACCAGGAGCCGATCCCAAGTCCCTGAAAAACTACAGGCCCATCTCCCAGCTCCCGTTCCTGGCCAAAGTCCTGGAGCAACATGTGCTGAAGTCCCTGGCCTTGTTCTTGGAGTCACACCACCTTCTCCACAAGCTTCAGGAAGGATTCCGCGCACACCACAGCACCGAATTGGTGATGCTCTCGGTGCTGGATGAGTTGAGAGAGATGGCTGACAGTACTGATACTTTTAGATCTATCGGCGGCGTTCGATACTGTCAGCCATACACTGCTCCTGGACAGGTTGTCCAGCTTTGGGATTCAGGGGTCAGCATTCTGTTGGCTGAAATCTTTCTTGACTGAGAGAACACAGAGGATTCAGCTAGGGGAGGAGATCTCAGAGGTTGGAAACTTAACATGTGGGGTACCTCAAGGCTCCGCCTTATCCCCCCTCCTATTTAACCTGTACCTTCAGCCATTAATCAACTCCTTGGCAAAGATGGGTTGTCGCGTATTTAATTACGCTGACAACACCCAATTGTTGCTGAGTATAGATAATACAGCACAAGCTCAGACCCAAGCGCAGAATGTACTCAGATACACCGTTAGGTGGATGTCTTCGAATCTTCTGAAAATAAACCCTGAGAAGACAGAAGTTTTAGTGGTCGCATCGACCTGCTCCCCATGGAGTGACTTGTACTGGCCCCAGGATCTGGGCCCTACTCCTAAACCAGCGGACAAAGTAAAAAGTCTGGCCATCAAGATTGATCGTGAGTTGTCAATGGCGAGCCAGATCTCCACCGTAGCCGGCACCTGTACGGGTTTGATTAGACAACTACGCAAATTAGCCCCTCTTTTGTCCAGGTCCATGCTGCGTACGGTCATATCCGCGACCATAATATTCAGGCTGGACTACGGAAATGCGCTGTACTTAGGCCTTCCAAAAATACTAACTAACAGACTGCAGGTGACCTTAAATGATGCGGCTCGCCTTATTTTCAGGCTACAGAGACGCTCACATGCCTCACCACTGCTACAGAGCCTCCATTGGCTGCCTATAAGGCAGCAGTCTGAATTCAAGAGCCTCTGTATAACCCATAAAGCGATCTATGGACAAGCTCCGTCATACATAAAAAAACAGCTGGAGCTGTACAAGCCAGAACGGTGTCTTAGGTCCTCCGATGCACAACTGCTTGTTTGTCCCCGTTTTAGACTCGCTACAAAAGGTGGAAGATCCTTTTCGGTCTTGATCCCTAAAATATGGAACAAACTACCTGAGTCCCTCCGTAAAGAGGGAAACCTCCTTCGCTTCAGGAAGTCTCTGAAAACAATTCTGTTCAGAGAGGCTTTGAGTTTAGCCTAAGCACGCTCCCCCTCTGGTCATCCTGCTGAGTAAGATGTTGTTTCCTTTCGGTCAAAGCGCCTTGAGACCTGCCGGTGAGTTGGCGCTATATAAACCGGAAATGCAAATACAAATATAAGGCCCCAGTTTTCTGTAATCCTTAGACTGCCTCATTCATTGGCTAAGGCTTCTGTGTGACGTAGTCTCCCTCATCTGAGGTGAATCAATGCATTCTTTTTATATTACAGCTATTGTGCCAATTTCTTCTTTTTTGGTTTAAAAGGACCAGGTATCAGTGAGACCCCTGAGAAGGTTTCTATTTTCTACATCCTGAACTCTATAGAAGGAGTGGGAACGGTTAATAGGGGCCTTTTGACTTTTAAGGGTTTGTTAGTGTATAACTGAGACTGATCTTTTTTCGATTTAGTGTTAAAATTATGTAAATAGGGCTGTTCATATGTTGATACTGTCACAGGATTACAGAGTCCGGATGTTGTTTAAAGTGATACAGGGGCATATAGTTTGCAAAAATAGAGAGTGATTATATTTCGCTCATAGCTATGTAGGAAGATTTTCCCTGTACACAAGGACACTGTAGTTTTGTGATTAAGGTTGAGTTAATCAGCGCATGGATAAAATAGGCATAGGGAAATATCAGTGTCAATATTCTGACAGTACATTGTACTTTTTTAATCATATATATTTTTTCAGTACAGATAGTGGTCTTAATCAAAGAATTGCTTTGGACGTTATTTGGTTGCCCTGATTGGAGTTGTCCGCCGATATATCTCTATCTAGCCGCAGTGACAGGGATAGCTATTGAGGCCACACCAACGAAGTTCGAGAAAACCAAACGTGACGACATTGGTCACATGTTCTACTGGGGCTGATTTAATCAGGGTGGGATGATTTGGCGTACACATACACTTTAAGACCGAGGAGGGTTTTCCCCGTACGCGAAGCGTTTTTTGAGATTTTCAGCGGTTGCAAGGTAAGAGGTCTCCTGCCATTCTGTGTGTACGCTGGGCCCTTTACCCTCACTTCTGTAAGATACAGGGATTAGGTGTTATCATGAGGTAGCACATGGTAAAGATTGGGGGGGCTATAAAACTCTTAAAGATGTGAGTAAAGGGATTCTGAGGGGTTTGTCCTTTTCATAAATTTTTTTAATATTGATTATGTTACTAGTATCCAAGAGAGAGTGTAGGCATTGACACTTGCTTTACGAGTTTGTCACTCTCTGGCGTTTTCAATGCAGCTATTTGGTTTCTAACGTTCTATTGAGTGAGAGCCTTTTTCTTAGCCCATCTTTATTTGTGTTCATAGGTTCTAATGTTAGCTAATCAAAGGACCACTTTTGTCAGTATGAGACTTGAGGGCAGAATAAAGTAGTAAGCTGTCCTTCGTGAGGATAATCATGCAGTAGTATCTTTGTTCTATACTTTTTATTGTAGAACACTAGAATGTGTTGCTAACGTGAGGGTACTGCTAACCAACTTGAAGTTCCAAAGAAAAATATACTGAAAGAGGACGCTGGATAAATGTTCTGTACCGCTTTTTAAGGTAAATAAATAGATAACTATGTAATGAGAATATATTATCTGATTAGTCCATGAACTACGGTTGTCAGTCTAGAACATAAAGTATATTTACTATTTTTTTCAACAGATTTTATTTTATTTATTCTCTGGTGCTCATAAAGCTCTTGAAGTTATGGTTATTGTGTTTTCTGTCCAATAGAGAGTATAGTGTTATATTGAGAATCTAGCCTAATGAGATAGTTGTGTCTGTTGCATCTTTTCAGAAACTAATCCACCATTACAATTGGTGATTTTTAAATGAGATGTGAGGGTGAGGTCTACCCATCTTGCAACCAGGGTCTACGTGGATATTTCCTGCAGCTCGTTTTGGATAAGATTCGTTTGAATCCAAGCAGGTATATGGTTATCTCGTTTTCTGTTTGATAGAGAATATAGTGTTATATGGATAATACAGGCATATGAGACAGTTTTGTCTGTTGCATTTTTTCAGAAACTAATCTAGCACTACAATTGAGGATTTTTATATGAGATACGAGAGTGAGGTCTACCTATCTTCAACTAGGGTCTACGTGGATATTTCCCGCTGCTCGTTTTGGATAAGATTTGTTTAAATCCAAACAGGTATAAGTGTGTCGGTGTGAGAGTGATGTTTGTCCCAATTTGAGTGAGGGCATATATTTGGATGCCTTTATATTTACAAAGTGGGATATATGAGTATGTGTCTGGTATTGCTAGGAAGTTTTCATATTTATCCTATAGGTTGGATATATGTGTGTGATATCACTAGGATAGAAACACTGTTATATAGATTTGCTCATCATAGGCCAAATGTTTTATCTTTGTTTTCAATATATGTGTGTAAAAACGTGTTTCTCTGTATACTTGTATACAGATTCAAACTGTGTCTTGGGAGATATCATCCTTTGTCCTGAAGAAGGTGGTGTTTAAAGCGGTTACACCCACCGAAACGCGTCAACACCTAGTGTCAACAGGCACACTATAGATTGTTACAGACATTCTTTCATTTTGTTAAAGTTGATTGGACAAATAATGAATGTCATGTAAATGAATTGTTCTAAGGTATTTGCCTGTTTAACTGATTAGAAATTCTTCTTCTTCTTGTAGGTTCTCCCAATTGTGTCTATTTCTGGTTCTGTGGTGATATCTATTTTATACTTATTATTCTGTTGATTAATTGCTGAATCACTGTTTTTAACTTGTTAATGTTTTATGATTAATACAGTTTGGAGATATTTTTCAGCACTTGGCCTTTGAAGGGAATGTGTTATGTTCTGGTGATATAGTTGATTGTATGATTATGCTGGTGAGTGTGTTTGCTGAAGTTAATTAGGTTGCCCAAAGGGGATTTCCTTGTTTGACTAAAGTCTATTTGGTGCCCTACTCCTTTGGGTTTCATGGGGCTCCTCTCATTTTTTGTCAGACCTACATCACTTGGACATCACAAAGGCTTTGCCTCAGCACAGTTGAAATGGGTGTCACATTAGTCTTTTGTGCCCCCAGACGAGCTGGCCAGGCCAGGGAGGAAGGAAATTCTGACATCTTTGTCTGAAAAGCTTCTCCCACTTCAAAGTGGGCTCCAGGTATATGCAGTGGACTCTCCGTTCCAACTCTTCAGATCACTAACCCTGGGTGGAGTTCATGGAGTTGCGCTACACGAAATTCCGCAAAGTGGGAAAAAAAACTCTGCCGCGCTATGTGGAGCTCCGCAAGTGGCGGAGTGCGATAGAAAAATGCTGTTCGCAGTGATTGCAAAGTGCCAGATGCTTGTCCACACTGTGCAATCATTGTGAATGGCACCAACACAGCGAAATCTTTCCTTTTCTGCTGCTAAAGTAGATTTTTCTTAAGCAGTAGCTTTCTCAACGCGAACGGGCAGTTTCTCAATGCAAGCAGTCGCAAGCATAAGCGACCACTCGCAACGAGACATGTAACCCCCAGGTTGAGAAATCTCACCAGGAGGTTTATTTTCCATGCTTGTGCTCACTAACTTGATGATGACAATCGTGAACAAGGAAAAATCTCGCCGGGAGGTGGATTTTCCTCGCTCGAGCTCACCAACCTGACGTTGGTGAATGCGAGCAAGGAAAAAAACTCCACTCTGCTGCGAGAAGCGGAGTTTTTCAGAACTCTACAAGCTCCGTGTAATTCTGAGTGCCGAAAAGTCTGTAAACTCCGCAAGCCGAGCGGAGTTCACCGCTCAGGGTTACAGATCACTGTTGGATTTGGGGACTCTATCATGAAGAAGGACTGCCCAATTGTGAAGTCTGCCCTGCTGACATGCTTGCTGACCAAGGACAGCTTAGCTGCCCAAATCCTACGGTCGCTGCACCAGGACGCTTCTTCTGCTGTGAGATGCCCTTGTGAATCCAGCCTGACTAGGTGGACCCTGGACTCCAATGAATCCTCAAGGGTCAGTCGGCTGGCCCCTGTCAAGATACAGTGACATCACAGCAGGGCACAAGTCCTAAAAAAGAAGTGGGGGGACGCTGTCACTGGGAGTGACATCATGACAGGAAGTGACGTCATGAAAGGTGGCTTGCACCATCGGGCTCATTGCCTCCCCTTCGCTCACCCCTTAGATGCGATTGCCTCTGAGAAGCCAGCCCGTGTGAAGCGTGCTGTGAGCTCCGATCTTGTCCCAGAGAGGCAAAAGCTGTTTGGCAGAGGGGACAGCTCGAGCCCTGCATAACCGTCTCTTTGACATTGGCGCAGCTCTATGTTTCGCGGCACAGCCAGCCTTCGACTCCAACCCAGAACAAGATAGCTCATGCTCGACGATTATGCACCTTATATGCAAGTCCTCGCAAGTCCCAGTGGCGTCTTTTGACAACGACACAGCCCAATGCATCTCCTCTGTGCCAAAGTAGCGCAAGCATCTGCAAGCCCCACTGGCTTCCTTGATGACGAGACAGGACCTCGCATCGCTGCTCTTTGTCTACTCCCATTAACTATGCGGCTATGTCATGCATTTCGGTGCCCAGGCCACAAGATACTTTTAGGTGCCCTCTATTTGGCCTGTGCTCCATTGCCGTCAGCTTGAACTGGTAATTTGGACTTGGTTTACCGCAACCAGAAAACCGTAGTTGGGCCTTTTTGCTTCTTAGTACTTGATTTCTACTAAACCTTTAAAACTGCATATCTCCTGTTCTGCTAATTGGATTTTAGTTGTTTTGGTGTCAAATAATTTATTTCATTTTACTTTATTTTTCTATATTGCTGTAGGATTTTTCTTGTGTTGTGTTTTCACTTTATTACCATTTGGAGTGCTACATAAATACTTTATACATTGCCTCCAAGTTAAGCCTCACTGCTTTTGTGCCAAACTATCAGATGGGCAAGCACAGGTTAATTTGGGATTTGCTTGTGATTCACCCTGACAAGAATTGTGGTTGCTGCTTGAGTAGGGTCTCACTGACCTCAACCAGGATCCTAATTTCCTAAAGGGTGAAGGCCTGCTAGTCTACCAGATGGGTGAGGGGACATTACCTACGGAAATCGAAGACCACCTAATCTGGGACCTTTTTCTGCTGCATAGCGCTTAACGCCCAGGAACACATATGCCTTTGAAAGAGTCAGAGTGGGGCTTCTAAGTGGGAATCCTGAAACTCAAGACTACTACAGGAGCTTAACCTGAATGTCACCTGTAGTGATTGTAAAATAACCACTACCGTTAGTGAAAGGGAAGTGGGAATCGGGGACCTGCCTATTGAACTCTAGAGCCTAACCTGAGTGGTCTGTGTGTATTGTTTATGTATGCCATCTTTTACTTTGCGTTTTTATATAAATACTCCTTTTTTCACAAAAGAGAGCATTTGACTGGATAATAATAATGTATTGCTGCTATTGAAAGTATTTTGAATTGTGAGCTTGCGGTCATCCCCTGCTCGACCCACAATATTACTGAGAGTCATGTGGATGGGGTTCTTGGATCGAGACCGATAGCTATCAGGAGTAAAAGCCTAAATCTCCATGGCTGGGCCCAGTAGCTCCTGCTTGCCCCACGCCCCCTGCAATGCTTGTTTAAACCATGAAAGTCCATGGAAAATGACGGACACCTTCATTAGTTGAAATGTGGAGAGTCTTTACTATCTTGGATGCAGGTGTCCAATGACTTTAAAACAGGTACCAGGCCCTAATGTGAGCAAGAAAAAGGGCTCCTTTGCAGTGGCGGTTTCTCTATGAGGGCGTTGGAGCTCCGCCTCCGTTAGTTTGCTGGATATTCTCAGCAAGTCAGCAGTCATTCATAAAAATAAAATACACATTTAAAAGCTGCCAAAATGCCTTGAACCCAGGCACTGTATGCCCCACACTCACTGATGTCACCACTGTCATGATAATTGTTATAATTGACTCACCCTGCCTTGTTTGCTCAAGGAAGCAGCCCTGCCTAACGCTACGTGTTTGCCGGCTGAGAACCTCACAGCCCTGAAGGCTGTGATGTCATCAGCTCGGCAAAGACCTAGCTGTGAGGCGCAGTCTTCACCCTCTGATGGCGTGGAGGTAAAGTTAGCCCCGGGCGTTTTGAAAACAAGCCCAGGATAACAAAACCTCCACGTCAATCGGAGAGAGTGGAGCTTGGTACCACACCCTTTCCCAAGTCGTTACAGGGCGTGGGTGGGACCATGGGTGGGACCTCTCCCATGAGCCTGCACTCTGCAGTGACTGGAAATTGCATTTGGATAGCATTTTTTATCTGTGTCATCATCGTCATTATTTACTACAGTGCCAGGCCAGCACTGATTACTTCACAGTGTTGCTGCCTTGTTTTCCGCTTAAAACAGCACCGGTTTTGGAACTTGTTACTGCCGCCTGCCAGAGAGTACTAGGCCAGACTCACTGCCTGCTGACGTGATGTCATCTGAACTAACTCTGGTCAGTTCACAAGCCCAGGTAAGGCCCAGGCGGGCATTTTTAGCTTCAGTAATACGCTCGGTTTTGGGGATCCAGGCCACTCAGCGAGTCACAGTGAGCAGGTATTGGGTAATCTAGACACTCAGTAAGCCTCATCTCGTCGCCCCGTTAAGTGTTGTGAGTGTTACCGCTCTTTACAAGAACACCAGCTCTTCGCCTGCGGGAAAGTGCAGGCACTAAGCTTTGCAGGTACAACAGACCTGACTGAGCCGAAGTGCTGGTAAGGGGCTGAGCTCACTGAAGAGCTTCAGACGGATTGTGTGGAGGCGGAGGGTTCACAGGGAGGGGAATATGCCCACTGAAGAGCATTGGGCACAAGAGGGAAGGTGGGTCTAAGCCCACTGAAACAACATTGGGCAGTATGGAGAGTCTGATCTCACTGAAGAGCATTGGGCACAAGGCGGCATTTGTCTAAGCCACTGAAGCACAGGTAGCGGTAACAGACAGAGGTGAACACCTCGGACTCGGACCGGAGGAAGAAAGTTCGAGTCTCGGCGTCGGCTCAAAAGGCTGTGATTTTGGGTAAATCATTTATTCTGCCTAACAAAAATATGAATGTGTCTTGTTTATGTAACTGCTGCCACTGTAAAGCGCTCCGTTACCTGAGGGTCGAGTGTGCATTATATAAAGCCATAGATCTAAAAAACCAAGTGAAGGGGCCCGAGACGGGTTTTTATTTGGCAGGTCTGACTAAGCAGGGGTCGGGTATCTGAGACTGAGACTCTCTGAGTCTCAGCGAGCAGGGCTCGGGATACTAGATACTCAGTGACTAAGTCTCAGTGAGCATGCCTGGGGTATTCCCACAGCTGGCTCCGGGCCCTCTGCTGCCCTGAGAGTGGTTACAGCACCGAGGGTATTACTTAAAAAAGTATTTACTGCTGAGCGGAAGTTTGTTCTAGTCCAGTTTTTATGGCGCATTTAACAAGCCCATATAGTTCTTAGGTGCTTCTTATGATGGACGCTCCATGTCAGAATGGTCAGATGCTCTAAAGCACCTCTCTGGGCTTGGGGTCTGGAACCGGGAACCATGGCTTGATCAAACACTCGCTCAATATGCAGGGCAGTTACATCGGACCCAAAGACTGCCTAATGTGCACAGCCTGGCTGCCTGAAACTGAGATGACTCTACCCCTCACAGCTTTCTGCACAGCCTTCATTTTTATTGTATATCAACATTGATCTTGATGGGAGGCGTTGCAGAATTCGTCATAATATATCATTTACAAGCAGCCCGTCCTGACATTGTCCGGGTATGAATTGCTGCCGGCCAGTAGTATATTGTTTTGTAGGATTTCGTTTAGATAGCATTTCTTATCTGTGACAGGCCTGTGAAACGCTCCGATTCACAGTTCACTGCTGATGCACTTAAGAGTGCACGTTCAGTAGTGTGTGAACACGAGTTTCCCTACTTTATTTTTCCTTGCAATATTATATAGTGTGAACTCGACAACATGGCATGAGCACAATTTACATTACAGAAGAACAGATTCATTTGTGGTAGGCACGGGGAGACAAAGCAATTTGCCTGGAATCACAGGATGTTGAGCTGATGACGTGATTCGAACGTAGCTCCCCAGCTCTAAAGTTCGCAATTCTAGAACTTGTGGCGGGAGGTGTGTCTAAAAGTGTATGTCGGTACTGGCCATCAATGAGAGAGACCTGTGCATTTTTCAAATAGGTGGTGAAAAAATATGAGTATGTTGCTGGAGATGTGGGCCGCCGTGCCACTAATGTACTTACCGGGGGAGGGTAAACACCCATTATTACGCAACTTTCTTTCCGCATACCATCACTCTGTATACTTTCATTACGAAAGTACCATGACTCCGCAATGCCATTATAACGCATGGCATTACATTGTATATGCTTTTACCACGCATACATTTACAACGAAATTCGTTGTAAATGAATGAATGGTAAAAGCATGTTTTTTTAATGTTTTGATAAGGTAAGTATGGGTATATAGGGGTATACGTTTTGGGGTACTGGGGTATATGTTTTGGGGTGTTTGGGTATTTTAAGGGTTCAGATATAGTTTTGGTTTATGGGGTACAGGGGTAGTTTTAGGGTTTAAGGATAGGTATGGGTTTTGGGGTACAGGGGTATTAGGTTTTAGGGCTAGGTTTGGGTTTTGGAGTATAGGGGTATTTTTAGGGTTCAGGGGTAGGTTTCGGTTTTGGGGTACAGGGGTATTTTAAGGGTTCAGGGCTAGGTTTGGAGGTTACAGGGGTATTTTTAGGGTTCAGGGCTAGGTTTGGGTTTTGGGGTACAGGGGTATTTTAGGGATCAGTGGTAGGTTTGGGTTTTGGGGTACAGGGGTATTTTAAGGGTTCAGGGCTAGGTTTGGGGGTTACAAGGGTATTTTTAGGGTTCAGGGCTAGGTTTGGGTTTTGGGGTACAGGGGTATTTTAGGATTATGGGGTAGGTTTGGGTTTTGGGGTGCAGGGTTATTTTTAGGGTTCAGGGCTAGGTTTAGGTTTTGGGGTACAGGGGTATTTTTAGGGTTAGGTTTTGGTTTTGGGGTACAGGGGTATTTTTAGGGTTCAGGGGTAGGTTCGGGTTTTGAGGTACAGGGGTATTTATAGGGTTCAGGGCTAGGTTTGGGCTTTGGGGTACAGGGGTATTTTTAGGGTTCAGGGGTAGGTTCTGGTTTTGAGGTACAGGGGTATTTATAGGGTTCAGGGCTAGGGTTGGGTTTTGGGGTACAGGGGTATTTTTAGGGTTTAAGTATAGGTTTGGGTTTTGGGGTACAGGGTATATTTATAGGGTTAAGATGGGTTAGTGTTTAAGGGTGGTGGGGTATTTTAAGGAGTACGGGTGGGTTATGATTAAGGGGTGCAGGGGTATTTAAAGGGAGCAGGGTGGGAATTGCACACGATATGAGACATGGCATGAAGGGTGGAACGTACCACACGCCCCCTGCACACACCCACAGCACAACGCAGACACTCCCACAAGGGACTACTTTGCTGGCACAGTTCTTTTTCCTTTTAAATGTATATGGTGGGCGTCTGCATAGCCTATGTCCTTCTGCTGCAACTGCCCTTTCCAACGCTGTATTGAGTGTTGTGATTGGTGCTGTGGTTCCTGAGATTACCCGCCTCAAAGGTTTGGGCTCTCTCTTTATTATATTAGTATGGTTTATTTATTGTTCCGCAGCAAAGTTGATGGGCAAGGATATGCATCAGAGAGACACGCTCACATCCCTTGGCTTCAGGCCAGGCATAATGACACACTCCTTTGTAAATTCTTATTTGCTTCCTTAAATGGAAAGTTGATGCCAATACTTGAAGTTTGTTTGCTCAAAATAATTACCCTGGATTCTGCTTGTGCCTGCTTTTTGTGTTCACTTTTACTGTAGTAGCTCCTCTTTCACTAGTTCCCCTTACTTCCACACTTACTATGTATTTGTGCCCCAAATCAGCGAAGAATATATTCGAAATGTGGATCTTGTTTTGTGAATTATGCTCCCTGTTGAGTCGCTTCAGTTCAGCACTGAGTGAGGCTTGTTTTTTTCTGGTGCCATTCCATTCATATTCACATATTTTGGGATTTCACTGTATTGATTTCAATCTGCAGCTTTTCAAAGAGTCTCATTTAAAAAAAAAAGCTCCTCTTGCAGTCCCCAGGTGGCTAAAATTGAGATTTTCATTTGAAACCATTGCTTGTATATGCTGCTATTGCTATATAGTTAAATGTTTCTATCTGCAGCACTGTGGAAATCCGCTCTTAAAGTTCAGAAGCACTCAGTCTAGACATACGATATGGTGATAAATCACATTATATAAGGCAGAAAACTGATTTTTTTAAGTTTACTGATGGGAAATGTTTGTCTATTTAATTTACAAACAATTTTAAGGCACTGAGTGACCAATTACAATACATAAGACAAACTTCACCTTTAGAAACTCGCCTTTTGTTCTATGAATTCCATTTTCTTCAGTCAAATGAAAGAGTAATCCCAGCACATTTACCTATAAAGAGGGGATTTTTGTCCGCCAAAACACGTGATATCCTATTGTGCCCATGAAAAGTTGTCACAGTGCAAAATGACTTGTCGGAAAGTTTCACATTATTGTGTCACAAGGGAGCACCGCATTACATCTTGGCTGTTGTACAACCCTAAATAAATGTTTCACTAATCTTTCTCTGCACAGCGCACGACAAATGTTCTTTGATATGCTGATATGAATGTTGTGTGTTGCTTTAAACCACTCTTAGCACCACAGTTTATTTGATAGCGCAGATCCATGGAGTCCATTAGTGCAGGCAAATCCATTGCATTAACGCCCTGGCAACTTCCGTTTATCAGGGTTTGTTAATCTGCTCATACCTGATAATTTGGGAGCCTCTGTTGATGGCGTGGGATTGTTTTCTACTGAGAATTTTGGGAAACGATACCATGGGAAGCCTTTGCTGTTACATGCCAGCATTTTTTACACAGAGTACAACTTTAAATGCATTCATATTTTCTGCACTTTTATTTTAAAAGGAGTTTCTTGCATGAAAATCAAAAACGAATTTAAGGAAATAATGTCATCATAGTGATGTACAGCACTGCATAGTCAATGAATGTATTTATTGTATAGTAAAACCATTACAAGTGTATCAGTGTGTTCAACAGTTAAAATGGGTAAATGATAACATCAGCATTAGCAAAGATTGTCCTCTATAGCTCACAAAAATTGGCAATTTCTTAAATGATAAATAATTAAATCGTACTGCTTTGTTAACCTTCCTGCTTCCTAAAAATTGCTTAAAAATGCACCATTTGTCAACTCTTTTTTCAAAATTTTCTCAGAGGAAATCCCTGTGAACCCCCTATAAGTTTTTTTAGGATCGCTCGCTACGCTTGCAGCAGTGCAGTACCGCTAAAATGTTACGCCTTACCACTTTCAAATGTCACTAGCCACCACTGCTCCTTTGTATTTGGTACTAAAATCAACCTATAATTGTGGGACAGTGAGCTTCCCGCACCATGGGGCATTGGTGGAACTGTTTCACAGATGAATGTAGACTGTACCCAGCCCCCAAAAATATTTTGGGTGGGTACACTTGACATTCCTCTGTGAAAAGGGTTTTATCCAACAGGAAACGAGTGTCCGGTTATTCTTCTTGCTCAAACATTGGTGGAACTGTACCTGCTGCACTAAAGATCAGTGGCGTCGTGAACCCCCGCTTTCACTGCTTAAGCTGGAAGGTGTTGACACCTATAATTATTTCTGAACTTGTTCTGCCTGCAGAAAATCACTCATAAAAAAAGAAAGGGAAAAACATAACAGAGGTCACGGGTAGAAAGCCAATAAGAGTAAAATAGGCCTAAAAGGAGAAATAATGAGAGAAAGAGAATGAAACCGTGTGCAGGGGCATAGCTTCAATTAGTCCAGCAGGTGCATGGGTACCAGGACCCAAAGGCTTAAGCAGCGCATTGAACCCTATTTATTGCTGTATTTTAGCAATCAGATAGTAGCCCGGGACCCATTTACTTCCTTACAGTGCGGCCCACAATACACTGGCTATTGTACTGCTAGTGTGAGAGAGATGGCTAAAAAGAAGAATGAAATGAATAGCATATGAAAAGAAAAAGGAAACTGTGATAAGTAGGAACAGCCAAATGGCAAGAAAAGATGGATGCAAGGGTGTAAGAATTGATGGGTGAAATATGAAACAACATTGCCCTGGTGGGTGAACGAAAGAATGGCTGGAATGATGAAAGGCTTTATGAGTGGATAGATGGATGAATGGAAGTGTGGCTGGATGAGTGAATTGATAAATGGAGAGTGAAATGATGGATGGAAAAGAAGGGATGTATGGATGGGAAAATGGTGAATGAATGACTGTAAGTGTGAGTAGAAGGGTTGAAGGAAGGGTGGGAGAGTGATGTTGAAAGAATGGATAGACTTAATGATAAAGGACGAAAGCGTGATAGATGGACGGAAAGGGGGATGAAAGGGCCATATGGCGTTAGTAAGGATTACTCGCTTCCCTCACCCCTGGGCATTAGAGATACGGAGCAAATGGGTGGTGGGGCGGGGCATTTTAATTTTCTGGCTACTCCCCCGCTAATAAGTATGTCTTAGAGTGTAATCCTAGTGATACCTGCAAGTAAGTCACTAGATTGCATTCCGCCGCTCCTCATAAATTACAAAAATCTCAAAAGATAAAAAAACACAAATTAAAGAATTTTATATAAAACATTGGCTAATCGTTTAAATCTCCACTCGACAGTTTTTTTGAAGGGCTACAGGAGTGAGGGCCTAAATGCGCGTGGATTTTAGCACGCGCTGCGCGCGCGAGGCCCTCTGTCAACGGACCTACCCCTTAAGGGATGTTGACGCGCACACAATGGGAGAAATCGGTGGCGGTCGCAACACATACAAATAGCGCAGAAGCGCAGCAGCGTAATGGATGACAACGGACGCCCCGCGACACTTACTGCCAATAACACACGCCGCTAAGTAGCTCACGTTTGCCAACAGGCGATTGTTTGACGCAAGTGCTCACAGCGACTGCGGCTCCCAGGGGTCGAGAGGGAAGCGCTCCATCAGCAATAAAAGCTGGTAAAGGGAAAACAGCAATTTGTTGTTCGTTTAACATGACATTAAATGTAATAGCCCAGCACAACAAGCATTCATCCTTTGTGAGGCCCTGGAAAATGGAATGGCCATTCTGGCGCGGTTATGAGTGGCTGCCGAGCGGCTGCTATTGTTAACAATCTTCTTGATTCTGTCACCTATTTTCGGAAATGATATGCTTTGTGGAAGCGGCTGCGGGGGAGGAGTGTGCACGCGCGAACAAAAGCCCTGTGCAGAATTTACACGGCTGGGTTGAGTGGGGATGATGGTAAGAAGCTCCCTACGGTAATGAGTCGCGCGCGCCGCCTGCAAGGCCGCTCTTCAAGCGCTTCTTCTGTCTCAGGAGGTACTTAAGGAGGCCGAGGATGTGAGGCCTCCCTTCCAGGCACCCATACTTAGGCCAGCATGTGCAGTGGGGATGAGGCCGCCATTCGTCCCGGTCAGAGGATGTTCTGGTCGAAGGAAACAACCTCGTTGACTTTTATGGGGTCGGGAAAGGGGTTTCTAACGGGATACACCGGATGGAGCAGATATTGTTCTGCCTGAAAACGGAGTGGTTGCACACGTGGCTAACAAAATAAAATGAATCTCCTTGAATAAACCATCATGCATATTACGGTGAAGCTAGCGAGTCCACTTGTTTTGTATAGCAACTCATGCACGAATCCTGAGGTTTTCAATGCCTTTCGTTACTTCTTTTCCATATGTCCTGAACCCGTTAGAAAACGTAACACCTACACATGACCGGGAATGAATTATAGATACAAACTTATTGGCAAGGATGTACTAACACTTTGCATCGGACAAAGAGCTGAATTAGTATTTGTTTTCCATTACAAAACTTAGGGCCTGATTACGATAGCGGTCGGACGAGCATCCGACTGCCATCGCTGCAGGCCGGTAGCCGTCCGACAATGAGTCGGCAGTCCCACTTGCCCTATTATGATAGGACCGTCGTGCAGGCGGTCAGAGAGTGACTTTTTCTACTGCAGCTTGCGCTGCGGCCCAGGTGAAGTGCTGCAGTAGTAAAAGGTACTTAGTGCACATCCATGCACCATGTGCCAGGCACCGTGTGGTGCCTGACACAAAGTGCATAGATGTGGGGGGACACTACATGTGCCTTCCCAGGACACTTTTTTTTCTTTCTCTTAAAGACGATACCTCTATTGTGCTCAAGCAGGCCGATAAAGGCGGAGCAGTTGCCATCTGGCCAAGGGACAAATACTTAGCCGAAGCTTTATCACAAGTCAACAACCAAATGTGGTACAGACAGCTAAAAGAAGATCCTACAAAGGAGATACAAGGCATCATAGCTCTAATCATTCAACAAGGCAGGGAAAGTGGCTTTGTAGGACCAAAGGGGGGAGAGTTCTTGGTGAAGAAATTCCCGAGGACCCCCCTCCTTTACTTCCTCCCTAAAATCCATAAAAACTTGAACGAGCCCCCTGGGACGACCTATCGTCTCCGGGTGTGACTCGTGTCTAGAACCACTAGCCAAATATGTTGACTTCTTTTTAAAACCCTTTGTAAACAAAGTTAAGTCATACCTGAGAGACACTGTTGATTTTCTAAATAAAGTAGAGGGAACCCTGTTTTAATCCTGGAAATCATTTGATGGTAACTATGGACGTTACGTCTTTATATACTCAGATTCCCCAGGAGGAGGAATTAGAAATAATGAAGCTCTACCTTGATGCCCGAGAAAGACCGCATAGAGTCCCCACTCAATTCATCCTCAAACTAGCAGAAGTCGCCTTGAGAAAAAAGTACTTAAGATTTAATGACATGTTCTTTATGCAGACAAAAGGGACAGCCATGGGATGTCCTTATGCCCCAGAAATGGCCGTATTGTTTATGGCCGAGTACGAAAGAAGGTTTGTGGACAATACCAACCCACACAAGGGACACATAATTCAGTGGTTACGCTACATCGACGACGTGTGGCTCCTGTGGCAGGGGAGTCACGCAGAGTTGATGCAGTTCCACGAATGGCTCAACTTGAGGCATCCAGACATAAAATTTTCTATTGAGTCGAGTAGTACAAGAATGACGTTTCTGGGGGAGGAGCCAAGATGGCGACTGGAGCAGACGTGTAGGCTCCCGGCTCCACCAGCCCTTGTGCCCCGCACCAACATCCTGCTTTCTATCCTGGTGGTTTTTGCGGTGGAACGTTTACGATGCTGTTCTGACTCTACCCGTGTTTCCCCGGAATCTCGGCCTGCCCGGTAGCCGGAGATAATTGCAGAACTGTTTGCAGCCCTGGACCCTCGCCTGCACTACCGCCTGTCGCCGGGCCTCGGAGGCTTAGTGGCTACCCGCGCGGCGCCAAGGACTTGGAAGTGGTGTCATTCTCACGAGACACAATCCTGATTGCGCTGCCTGCCGCGGTCCATCGCAAGCTGTGCCTTGAAAGTGCTTGCTGGGATGAGACGCTCTGAAGGTACGGATTCTTTGTTCGGGGCTGGATGTGCGCGGCATGGGTCGCACGGCCATATCTGCTCGGCACCGTCTGCCTGCCTCTTTGTCCCGGCGTTTCAGCCTGATGCGAGGCGGTTCTAAGTGACGGGTGCTCGATTGGAATTGACTTTGGTGGCATCGAGACCTGGATTGGCGCCTGTTCATGCCGCATCCGCCCCGGTGACTACTCTGGATTATCGGTGCCATGGCTTTGTCTTGTAACTCGCGGCATGGGGGAGAGCGCACATCCCTGCCCGTGGATTGTGTTACCCTTCCTGCGCCGTGGGCCAGCTCACAAGCACCCTCTCCGTGGATTGAGACGAGGGGGCTGCAGCCACCACTATCTTGTGGATCAATTCTGGTCGCCCTGTGTGAATTCCGATCAGAGATGCGCAATGGCTTCCACGTATTGGGTGAGAAATCTGACGAAATGGTTTCCGATCTGGGGCAGGAGTGCAATGTCTGGTCCCAACAAGGCTTGGACTTGCCTTTGCCGGAGCTTCGTGGGGATACAGTGTTTCTTCATGCCTACAGTGATGATGTGCCTGCTGTGGACTCTACTGGCGCCCGTGACCGGCCGCCCGCCAGACCCGCCTGTGATACTTTGTCTCCCCCTCCTCCGGGGTCTGCTTCATTGTTGCCTTCAACATCGCTATTGACTCGGGAACCGGCTATGCAACCTCTGGCCCCCTCGATGGCTCTTTCTTTGTGGCCTTCACTCTTTCCACTTAGGAGCCTATATTCTCCGGATGCCCCGGAGGAACTTTCTATGGTGGACAAAGGATTTTACGGTGACTGTCGACGGCCATTTTGCGCTCCTGAGTCACTCCCCCCCTCTATGCGGCCATATTGTCTCTTTGTTTCAGAGGGGGCGGGCTTTCCTCGGGGAGTATATTCGGGGACGCATCCACGATCGGGCCAGGGCTAGGCTGCTTTTCTTTATTGTCGACTTACTGGCTGGCTGAGACGGGGTTGGGACTGTTTTGCATTTATTTCAGACGCACACTGCGAGTTGACTTTCCACATCTGTATTTGCATTGATGTTTGCTTTTGTGCTGTTATATTCAGGGTGGAATATGTATTTGTGGCTGGGGGGGACCGGGAGCATCTAGAATTGAACCTCCTCTCGACTCATTTGTGTTTTATGAGAGTTGTAGATTAGGATGCTCTTTTCTCACTCTCTATATCTTGGGTATTATGGCCTTTTTTTCCTTTCTTTTCTCTTCTTTCTTTTCTTCTTGCTATATTTCGGGTTTATTGGGCGACAGACACACTGCTGGGGGGGGGGGGTAGGCCGTAGCCTCTGCATGCGTGTAGGGTGGGGGGTTGGGGAATTTCAGTTTCTAGGTTTCAGTTTCTATGGTGCCTTATTTTTTCTCTTCACTTTTGTTTTTCCTCTTTATTCTGTCTTGGGTCCGTGTCTAGGACTGCTAGGGGATGGGTGGTGGCGGACATTGGGTAGGATGTTAGGACTGATACCCCTGTTGCATATACTTCTAGACGCCATGCCGCCTGGGGGGACTTGATTGTTGGGTTGCTAGATTGCGTGGTGATTTGTAGCTACTGTCATGTTCCGCCTGCACGGACTCTGCCTTCTTAGCCTATTTTTTTCTCTTTCATGATTAAGAAAACGTACAATTCGAACTTTAATAGCTGCAAAGAAAATTTAAAATTAACCTTCATTGATCCTGGGACATGGTATTACGGCGCTCTACAGTGTAACTCTTAAATGCTTGCTGATGGTAATGACGTATTACTGTGTCACCGTATTGCATGCACTAGTGCTTCATGAGTATCTGTGGCCGGCCTGATGGTTGTGGGCCCGTATTTGTTCTTTTATTAATGCACAATAAAGGTTTTCAAAAATTAAAAAAAAAAAAAAGAATGACGTTTCTACAAATTATATGTGTTGAGGGCTGTTTGCAATCATCATTATATAAGAAGAAAACTGACAAAAACACAATACTTCATCATCGTAGTGCACACCCCAGGAGCCTAAAGGCAAATTTGCCATATGGCCAGCCACATATCTACCTCATACATGTTTGCTCTGTATAATGCTGTGATATTTTCAATCTGTAACCTACCCCCTATGTTAAGCGCTCTGATACCCACGGGTCTTGTTCGCGCTATATAAAACACTACAAATAAAAAAAAAAATTAAAAAAAAATACTCCGAATTAGGAGGAATTGTACGCAAATAGGAGACTATGATCATTATGCAGAAAAATTCTGTGGGGAAATGATGAATAGAGGCTACCTACGCAAAATGTTAAAGCATTCCTATAAGAGGGCCCGCATTACACCGCGTGAATGTTTATTGGAAGTAAAAGAAAAACAAGAACTAAATAGACTAGCCTGTGTGACTACATTTGGTCCTGAAACTCACAAGATCAGACAAATGGTCTTAAAAAATTGGCACCTTCTTGAGAACCTAGAATGCCCATTTCCTCGCCCTCTGTTTGCCTACAAAAAAAACAGAAGCATTGGCCATAATATAGTGATTGCTGAAATAGCTTTGCCTAAACCGAAGAGCGATTTACTATCTAAATGGTGGTTAAAACCAATTGAAGGACACCACAAGTGTGGAAATTGTGTATCCTGTGCCAATACGATTGAGGGAAAAGAATTCAAACATGCCAACATTAAATGGAAACATGTTGGTTTCTCCAACTGTCGGACAAGAAATGTCGTGTATGTAGTCATATGCCCATGTTCAAAAATTTACATTGGGAAGACTAATCAGCAAATAAATGTGCGAATAACACAACACAGGTCCCGCATCAAAAATAAGGTGATATCAGCCCCTATGGTTGAACACTTTATTGACAAGCAACATGGGGAAACTGATTTCAGATGGTCGGTCTTGTACAATGTAAACCAGTCAACCTGTCCCATTGATACAGAAAAGTTACTTCTGCATAAAGAAGCATATCTGATCCTAAAATTTAACAGCGCTCTAACTGGATTAAACACGCTGTCAGAAGTTTCGCGACTCTGATTAAAATAATGTTCCGTCTGTACTATTAATGCGGGGTTGACAAATAATTAAGAATGGTATCCGCATATTAAAAACTGACACGAGCGTTTGGCATAATGTAAAAACAGCTACAATATTAAAAACTGAAATGAGCGTTTTACAGAATGTAAAATGTAATATACTGTTAGTTCAAATACACATTATCCATTGTGTTTAAATAAGACAACAAAGCTAGCTAACTTATAAGCTCGAAAAAATTGCCTGTTACAAGATGGCCGCCATTCACTGAATATTGTCAAACACATAAATAACACACTAAAAGATCGCCGCGGTGTCAAAGGACTAAGCGGATCCAAACTTGGCACACAAGAGAAGCAGGTAAGATGCGCGATATGAACACCAAAATTGATACTAAGTAAAATGTCCTTGAAACTAAATTTCGGTCTCTGTGTAAACACAAGACTATTGGAGAGGACGAAAAGGGAGTAGGAAAGCGGAACAAGGGTCTCACAGACGCACGAAGCTCTCAGCGTGGGATCGCGCTATCAAAGAAAACAGGTATGCCATCTCGAATGCAAGGAAGAGGAAACATAAAAGTAAAACGAGTGCCCCTCGGTGATGGAATTTTTCAAACTTGCAGGGAAACACAGTGACAACCTTATAACTCAACAAGCCGAGACGTGCAGCACCCCGCGCATGAATGCGCCAAACTGAGATCAGGTATGTCTTAGAAACTGCCCTAATAGGAGTATAATCAGATGAATTAAATAGATGGAAAACAAATACTAAATCAAAGTTTTTCCATTTGATCATAGTAACTGAACATACTACGAAACAAACAATTGATAAGGGTGCACACACAAAGATAAAGATCTGTAAAGGTAGGCTTTTCGCAATGCTTTTGTAAACGAGCTCTCAAACAAAATGTAAACAAAATCCCTTATAAATATACTTTACATTGTAGATAAAGAAACATAAGAGCTAGCAAGTGAATTGTAAAGCAGACGACCGGTGACACGCTGGAATTCAGGTACACGTTGTGCCACATGCAAATGGAGGAGCGAATGGGGGAAGTAGTAAAGAAATACAACTAAATACTAAAATAGAATTCTCCTTTTTTGTTTTACATATATCCTGTAGACAAACAAAAGAGACAGAGCCCTGATGAGAACCCATAAAGTGACAGAATGGGTTTGAAACGCGTCACCATTTAAATCAGGAACGCATCTAATTGCAGCATATTAAATGATACTTACAAATTGAAATGCATTAAGTTGCTGTCTTTTGAACAATAAGTACTCAAATGTTTACTTTGTCCTTTGGTTTTAGATTAGAATCAGAGATCATTTTGTGAATATAAATTCAATGTTGATAAAAATTGATACAGTGTATATATATGTAATGTGGAATGTAATTGTTCGTTCAGTGAATTTATGTTGAAAGTGTTTTATGTATTTATGTGTCTTTTTCAAACAAAAAATACTTGAAAACAATGAAATAAAAAGTAAAAAGGTATCAAGTAGATATACCAAACAGACTATATAGTAATTTTGGTTTGTTTTCCTCAATTGCGAGGCGAAAAGTAATGTGAAGTTGGCAACTGTTTTTGTATACAATTCCCAGGACACTTAGCAGTGGTCTGCGGGACGGGGGCCCTGCTTGTCGCCCCAAAGTCCCTTTCCCGCTGCCTTTCCATGGCGGTGGGACTGCCATGAAAAGGCAAAAGGTAGTCAGAAAGGGACATCCTAATCCCTACGGCGGTGCCTGCGCAGGCACCACCCTCATGTTAAGGATAGGAGTCCAACCGCCGTCCCAACAGGATGCTTGATCCTGTCGGAGATCAGGATAAAGAGTAGCTACAAGGGATTTTGTTTTGAATCTTACTCAATTATTTTTTATATATTCTTGGTTCTTTCAATAGAACCAAATGTATCCTCAGGATAACTGGACAATTTTGTTGAACACTTTTTGGAAAGATAGTACATTCATAATTGACAAGTTTAAAAAGTAAAAAGGCACACAGCAAGGAAGGGTGTTATGTTAAAAAGAAATGTTTATATAGATATAAATCACAGAAAAAATCAATTGAATGGGGATACAGGATGAACAAAACTATGCAAAAACCATTATGAATAGCAACAAAAACACATTGAATTGACAATTCATAACAGTAAAATGAACTCCAATAAGTAGATAAGGAAACCAAATTCACAACTGTATCTATGATTTTTATTGGAGTTGATTTTACTGTTATGAATTGTCAATTCAATGTGTTTTTGTTGCTATTCATAATGGTTTTTGTATAGTTTTGTTCAACCTGTATCCCCATTCAATTGATTTTTTCTGTGATTTATATCTATATAAACATTTCTTTTTAACATAACACCCTTCCTTGCTGTGTGCCTTTTTACTTTTTAAACTTGTCATTTATGAATGTACTATCTTTCCAAAAAGTGTTCAACAAAATTGTCCAGTTATCCTGAGGATACATTTGGTTCTATTGAAAGAACCAAGAATATATAAAAAATAATTGAGTAAGATTCAAAACAAAATCCCATGTAGCTACTCTTTATCCTGATCACCAACCGCCCAAGCCTATAAGGGTATATTGGGTTTCCACGTTTGTATACATTGATCCTGTCGGAGGCTGCATTCTGTCCCCCAGACCGCTGCAGTCAGACTGTTTTCATCGTAATGCGGCAGTTGGACTGATGGCCTGGATGTTTGTGGGACTGCAACCAACGACTTGTCGGTGGCAGTCCCTCTGCTATCCAAATGAGGCCCTTAGTCACCCTAATGTAAAGCAAATAATCACCATGTGCTATTTTTCATCAAGAGGCCATGCCAAGGATGGTAAATGCGCGTTCTCAATTAACCACCCATGGTTTTTAATACAAAGCACTATCTACTAGAAAAGGTAGACAAGGCAAGGTGTCAAAAAACTACACCTCCTTGAAGCTGGTGCAACATTGGTGAAAAGATTTATTTTCTTAAAACTTTGTCACCTTTGCATGTATACTGTACTGTATAGCACACATGCAAACTTGAAAACCTTTTAGACTATGTCCTAACATACCCTTCCAGTATAAACCCTATGCAAGACATCACTCACCTACTCTTGCATGGTGGTGCAAGCGTAGGTGCTTGATATAAGGCAGTCTAAAGTGCGCTAGCTCAGGAGGAAAGATACAGCAACATATTTGATTGGATATGGTGCTGCTCTGCTTGATGCCACACAATGTACCAACCAAAGTTGCTGCGCTGTGTTCCTTCACATATACCCTTGGTTTTTTAATCAAAGACCTATCTGCTTAAAGAGGAGGACAGGGCTTTGCGGAAATACATTTACACCTCCTCGAGGCGGGTGTAACAGAGAAAAGTTTATTTTCTCCAAACCTTTCCAACTATGCTTATGTGCTGTACAGTACAGCACACATAAAATCTTGGAAACGTTTTGAATTATGTGTAAGCTTAGTCTTTAGTTACTGGAAAGGTGCTCTGCCAGTACAAAACAGTAATGCTAGACTGCACACAATACTTGCACTATGGTACAAGTGTGTGTGAGACACAAGGCACCCTAAAGTGTGTGAGAGTAGGGTTGAGATACAGTGCAATTTCTACATTGATTTGGCACTGTTCTGCTCTCTGACTCAAGGCAGTACAGCACCCAAAGTTGTTACACCTCATTACATAAATGCTAATAAAAAATTGTGCCTATGCTAAAGTATTTTCAAAGTCCACAGTAGAGAAGAGAGTCTTTCTAAAGCTCTCTTTGTTCCTACTCTGGGAATTTCAAAATTTTTAACATTAAAGTTGGACAGAACAGCATGTTCTTCCAATGCTAAGTAGTTATGTGCCACTAACTCTTTTTTTCTTTTAGATGTTTGACTGCTTCAAATCAAAAAGCATGTAGTAAGAAAAACAAGGGTACCTCAATAAGTGAACCTGGGGTGGAATAGTGATTATGAAAACAATGGTTCTTATGTGGCCAAAAAATGGTCAAAACCAATGGGATGCAAGGATGCAAGGGTAGAGTCAGAATTAGGGACAATGAGCTTAAGTCTAGATCAGTACATAATATCTCAGGGAGCAATAATTAGTGTGACAAGGGACAACGTACCTGTCAAAATAACATTTGTTATTTAATTTATGAAAATATGCAAGAAACAGTTCAGGTGCTCACATTGAAAAGTGACAACGAGCGTGGTGTAATATATACATCGCATTGACAACATATAAGTGAACTCCTCATTAATAAATTGTACAGAATGTATGGAATTCTTGTTGTAGGGGGTAGACATTGTTTCAATCTCAGTGATTTGAGAACATCTTCAGGACATAGCAATTGTGAGCCGGCTGAATTCTAAACCGTACATTGCCGGGGATAATTAGGGGAGATGGGCCCAATAAAGGCGTGAAAGCTGTAACTGAAGAAAAGAGCATTGAGTTGCTCCCGCTGGGACTGGTGTCCGCCAGTATCTAGCGCTGAAACAAAAATAGCGCATGTATTGGGAACAATTTCTTAGGACGACGCTCAGTCCGGCATCATCCGATCAATTAAGGAGTGGTAGAGCTGGAAAATCAAAGTCATGTAGTGTGTCAGTGGTGCCTGTCGAGGGTCGGCCATTTACTCATGATTGGAAAGCTTTCCTGTCTGGTTCAGTTGTCTCCTCTTGATTATATGCATTCCTCCCTATTCTCGTGTTTGTCACCCTTACGGACATTCCAGTCTCAGAGGGTTCTGGTTGGATGTCTTATATCCTTCCACTCCTGACATTGCTTGCATTCAGGGAACAATTATTTTGACAACTAGTCATACTTTTTGCTTTGTTCAGTCACTGTGGAGTGATAAAGGGACGCTATAATGAGAACAGCCACAGTATTTGTCTGAGTAATCTACCTAGAGAGCAGCCAATAAGAATGAGTGTTGTACAACAAGCAGGGTCACATGCCCAGAGGAGTCCGTACAGGGGCGTCAGGGAGCAACCCATTCTGTAACCAATCCATAAACGGAAAGGTTGTAGCCAATCATAATAAATGGTCATATAAGTCCAAGCCCTAGGTAACGTAGGGCACCACTGTGTCAAGAATGCCCACAAAATGTCAAGAATAGCCACCATTTTGAATGTTCAGATTTGCTTTATCACTGAGTAATATGTAGTGCATATTCAAATCACATATTAATTGTGAATGTTTGTTCAGATTGTCCACAGAAGTCTCGAGTGTAGAAAATGTGCATAAGCATATTTGTACAGTCAATCAAGAATCCTAATACATGTTCGAATTGGCACTATCATTCAGAAATCATTAGTGTCTGTTGAGATTGCATCATCCCTCACTAATCCGCAATACATGCACATATTTACATCACCACTCAATGATCATGCCACACGCTATTTGAAAACATATGCGGTGAAACTGGGCAATTTCTACTCGCCCACTTTCACTCTTCCTTGCGGGGTCCCTCAGGGATCCTCACTAAGCCCCACATTATTTAATATATATGTGGCAGACTTGGCGAGTGTTATAAAAGCTCACGGGCTGCGGCTAACCACCTATGCCGATGACACCCAACTGGTGCTGGCAGTTCAAAAAGATGGTCCCGCAGTCGCCGCTAGATTCCAGGAAGGGATGATGGCCATCAGCTCTTGGATGGCGGATAACAGTTTAATATTGAACTCGGATAAGACCGAGGTGCCGACCTTCAGCAGGCTCTCTCCTGAGTGGTCTGCGACCTGGTGGCCCAGTGATATGGGTCCCCCCCCACACCAGTAACCAAGGGCAGGAATCTCGGCATCATGTTCGATGATAAACTGTCTTTTAAGCATCATGTCAACGCTGTGGCGGCATCCTCTTTCTATATGTTGAGGAAAATCAAGAAGTTGCTGCTGTATCTCCCCTCAACTGCAGGAAAAACCTTAATCACCACGCTTGTCTTCTCAAAAATGGACTATGGCAATGCCCTTTTCCTCAATGCTCAGGAGCAGGTTATATCCAAGCAGCAATCAGTGCAGAACGCGGCAGCTAGAATACTGCTCGGCGTTCCAACTCGTCACCCCACTTCCGCAGCCATATACCACCTACACTGGCTGAGAGTAAAGAGTCGGATAAAGTTCAAGGCTCTTTGCATCGCCTATAAAGCCATTCATGACTCAGGACCTAGGTTCCTGAAGGACACCTTCCGAATCTATGTTCCCAAAAGATCTTTACGATCAGCCTCCACACACATGCTCCCGGTGCCACGCACCAGAACCACCACATGGGGAGACAGGCGCTTCTTGGTAGCAACCCCCAGGCTGTGGAACTCCCTCCCATTGGCTATATAAACTTGCCCTACTCTCATCATGTTCCGCAAGCTCTTGAAGACTTGGTTATTCAACTAGTGATCCCTTTAGATGCCTTCTGTTATTAGGAAGTTCTGCATGCGCCGAGACACCCTAGAGTATTTGTGCGCAAAAAATCTCAAAAACATAAACATAAAAACGTTGCATTAGCTAATATTATACGTAATTTTCATGTATAAATGGCAAAGGGTATCAATTGGAGTTTGCCTTGTATGAGAAAACCACATTCAATCCATGGTTCTCCCTCACAGTCAAAATAACTCACCCTTCCTAATTTTGAGGGAACTGATGGGCCTCCAATGGTGGAACCTCAGTCAACTCTGAGACTGGAACCTAGACCATTTGGAATTCGTTTCTGAAATGTAAAATAAAAAACTGCCCCAAAAACTGCAGACCGGCCACCTTAGCATGGCAGCCAGGGAGCATTGCAGGTTTGCCGAAGGTGCTTCTGCCACCTAGACAGAAGCGCTATTAGGGCAACATGATCACTGCAGACAAGGTAGGGATCTCTAAGTAAGGCAAGTTGTCTTCTGATTGATAGACAAAGGCGAAGGCCACAGTTGATCCAGCTTGTTGGTGGTCTGACAAACTCAAGATCAACATCATGTTTATGCAGATGGCACTACACCCTTCCCAAACCTTCACCAATAATGACTTTGTTATCTACTACATCTCAAGCTGCCACTTTCGCCAGGTACACCACCAATGGGACTGCAAGTGGTCCATCAGAAGTCAGTAGAAATGGTGAGTGTCGTGTCTCGCTAGTGGGCGCCGGACAAACACCAAACTCGGCACGCAGGTCAATTGCTCAAGTATTCTTTATTTCTGTATCTCTGCTGCAGATTACATCCACGTCCGTCCCCTCTGCCCGTCCTGGTCAATCTGTCCTTCCTGTCCCTAACTGGATGTGGTGTTCGGTGACCTGGTCACCTCCCTCTTGACCCACAGGGTCCTAGTGTCCTCCTGTCCTGTCCTGTCGTCCTATCTGTCGAAGCAAATGTTCATGTTACAGTTCTACTGATAAATTTCGCCCCATCACTATTTACGATTCAGAAAAGGGGGGTGGTGATGGACAGAGTATCTGAATTAAGCAGAACACTCATACCCAGTCAACAGATCAGGGCTTGATCCATCACCGTTGTTTAGCTCACTGCACCATCCCAGCTCAGAACCTGGCTACATGCAAATTAGTCTGTCCCTGGCCCAGTGCATCATGGGAACAGAGCAGACCAAACTGCCAAGCCAATTCTTTTACTGGAAAGGAAACAAGCTTAGGGGGACCGGTTTCTGGCATTACAGCCGTCTTCGGCCCGGCTTGCTTGAATCCTGATGGTGCAGTGAGCAAGGGACTCATGTCTGAGCATACCCTTCCACGCTTATGGTGGACAAAACGATTCAGAAAAGGGGGGTGGTGATGGACAGAGTATCTAAATTAAGCAGAACACTCGTACCCAGTCAACAGATCAGGGCTTGATCCATCACCGTTTTTTAGCTCACTGCACCACCCCAGCTCAGAACCTAGCTACATGCAAATTAGTCTGTCCCTGGCCCAGTGCATCATGGGAACAGGGCAAACCAAACTACCAAGCCAATTCTTTTACTGGAAAGGAAACAAGCTTCCGGGGACCGGTTTCTGGCATTACAGCCGTCTTCGGCCCGGCTTGCTTAAATCCTGATGGTGCAGTGAGCAAGGAACTCATGTCTGAGCATACCCTTCCACGCTTATGGTGGACAAAACGATTCAGAAAAGGGGGGTGGTGATGGATCTCTAAGTAAGGCAAGTGGTCTTCTGATTGAAAGACAAAGGCGAAGGCCACTGTTGATCCAGCTTGTTGGTGGTCTGACAAACTCAAGATCAACATCATGTTAATGCAGATGACACTACACCCTTCCCAAACCTTCACCAATAATGACTTTGTTATCTACTACATCTCAAGCTGCCACCTTCGCCAGGTACACCACCAATGGGACTGCAAGTGGTCCATCAGAAGTCAGTAGAAATGGTGAGTGTCGTGTCTCGCTAGTGGGCGCCGGACAAACACCAAACTCGGCATGCAGGTCAATTGCTCAAGTATTCTTTATTTCTGTATCTCTGCTGCAGATTACATGCACGTCCGTCCCCTCTGCCCGTCCTGGTCAATATGTCCTTCCTGTCCCTAACCGGATGTGGTGTCCGGTGACCTGGTCACCTCCCTCATGACCCACAGGGTCCTAGTGTCCTCCTGTCCTGTCCTGTCGTCCTATCTGTCGAAACAAATGTTCATGGTACAGTTCTACTGATTCATTTCGCCCCATCACTATTTACAGCATTTACTCATTGTTGTGGTGATATAGAGACAGTGATAGCTAAAGAGAGATGGAGAGAGAGAGTGAGAGAGAGAGAGAGAGAGAGAGAGAGAGAGAGAGAGAGAGAGAGAGAGAGAGAGAGAGATAGATAGAGAGTACAGGTGTCTGGTCGACCCGTCTCTCCAGTTTCTGACTCCTACGTTTTATCACTTAGTCTCTTTGTCCCCTTACATTCCTTTTCGGTCGCTGTTCTCTGCCATCGTCTTTTTTTTTTGTTTGTCGGTTGTCCTCCTTCTGCTCTCCGCTTGCCAGCCTCTCTTCGTCTCCTTCTAGCTCCTTGCGGTGTGCCCAATGTCCTGGGCCAGCTGGCACTATCTCTGTTGGCTCCTCTCTTTCCACGGCCGCCCTTTGTTTTGTTTGTTCCTTCAGTGGTTCTTTTTCGTTCTCTTCCTCTTTCTCTGGTCCCTGCGTCTTCTCTTTGCTTGCTCTCAGTGCGTCTTTCATTTTCTTTTTTGTCGTATGTCATAGTAATGAGACCCATTATTTGGGCGTTGCTGTTGCTCAGTAGGCATGGTTCTGGGACGTCACCTTTCAGCACATGGATGTCCTCTTTGTTCTTTTTGTCTTTATACCTCAGTTCCTCTGTGAACTTTCCCAGGTTTGTTACCTCTTTCTTTGACCCCCAGGTGAAGATCTTCACCTTGGATGCTCTCAGTGTCGGCTTTGCTTCGATCTTCTCGTACTCTGATGCACACATGACATTGCATGTTGCACCACTGTCCAGTACAAATTCCGCTTCATGTGTTCCTACTCCTATCTTTGCCAAATCCGTCTTTTCCTGGGTGCTTCTGCCTGTACGGTGTGTTGTTTCTCCTATTTCGTCTCCTCCACTCAGTTCTTTGTGAATCTCCGACATGTGGTATAGTCTTTCCACTTTCTCTTCTTCCTCTTCTTCGCCTGACCCTCGTGATGAACTTCTCCTTTCTCTGTCGACATACCTGACGTATCTTGTTGTCGACTCTTGTTGTCTTCCTGTTCTTCCTCTTTCATCTCTGAATTGTACGCCTTGGCACATACTGGCGTAGTGATTTCTTCCATTACATCTTTTGCATGTCTGACCAAACGCTGGGCACGGGCCTCTGTCTGGAAATTCCATTCCGCACCTGTAGCATGTTCCTTCAGGTTGTCTCCTCTCTTTTTGTTCCCTCCAGTCATTCTTCCACCGGCCTGTGCGATATTTGTTTGTCATGAGGTGTGCGTTTTCTATTTCGACGTTCTTCCCTCTTTCCATTTCCTTGGCATGTTCCGTTGCTCTCGCCTCTGCTCTCGCTAGTGACAGGATATTTTCCAATGAGGTCGGTTGTTTTAGTATTCTTGCCCTGAAACCTGTGTCACGACAGCCTTCTATGATTCGTAACCTTATTGCTTGTTCGTTATCGAATTTGTCGAACCAAAATGTGTCACCAGTTTTCTCAGCCTTGTTGCGAAGTCATCTAGCGTTTCGTCGACTTGTTGGCACGCAATAATGAATGTATATCGTTCGAAGTCAACATTCCGTTGTGGGTCAAATTTGGCCGGTAGGCATTTCTTTAATTTCTCATATGTCTTTGTTTCTTCAGTAGGCAGTGTCACCAGAAGTTCTTCGACGTCATCCCCTGCTAAATTCAGTAGTAATCCTAATCTCTTTCCATCTGTTACATCTGTCGCTTCCATATATCTTTCAAACCGTCTGATCCACTTCTCCCATCTGATTCCTGTTTGTGGCTCCGATAAGTTGAACGGCAGTGGTCTCCTGTATTGTGCACTGGGCTTTGGGTCTGCCATTCTTGCCTTCTTGCCTTTATCTGCTTTGTTCTCTTTTTGTTCTTTCACTCCTTTGTGCGTTGTTCTATGTTTCCTTTTCTCTTTGCCTTGTCTTCTTTTTCTTCTTTTACTGTCTCTTTTCTCTCTTTTCTTTTTGTTTGCCTTTTGTCTTCTCTTCTCTTTTGTGATCTTTTGTCTCTCTTTTTTCTTCCTTTATTTTACTTTATTTAGCCTTTTCTGGGCTTTCCTAGTCCTTTTTCCTTTATTCTTGTCTTTTTTCTTATGTTTTTCTGCTTCTTTTCTTCCTTGCCTGACCCTAAAATGGCCGCCTTGTTGATTCCTATGGTCCCTCTTTGTGTTATCCTTTTTCCAAAATGGCCGCTGCTCTTCTCGCGAGATTTCGCTATCGAAATCTCGCTCGCCTGACTTAGTAATGGCCGCTTCCCCGATCTCGCCTCTGATTGGCCCAGCCGCCTTATCTCAAAATGGCCGCCGAGACTCTTGTGAGAGCTCGTGCCTCTATTCTGAGATCACGCGTTCCATTCTTGCTTACCGCTGATTGCTGGCGATTCTTCATAAGCGGTTAGGTGGGCTCCGATGTTGCTCCTTTCCTCCCCTATTTCTTGGCACATCCAGGGTGGGCACCTGGTTCTTCCTGATATTCTGATGTCGCCGTCGATCGATGTGCGACGATCTACGCGTCGGCTCGTTACACCCTTCGTCGCCAGTTGTCGTGTCTCGCTAGTGGGAGCCGTAAAAACACCAAACTCGGCACGCAGGTCAATTGCTCAAGTATTCTTTATTTCTGTATCTCTGCTGCAGATTACATGCACGTCCGTCCCATCTGCCCGTCCTGGTCAATCTGTCCTTCCTGTCCCTAACCGGATGTGGTGTCCGGTGACCTGGTCACCTCCCTCATGACCCACAGGGTCCTAGTGTCCTCCTGTCCTGTCCTGTCGTCCTATCTGTCGGGTCACGACAGTGAGGTCCTTAAAAGAGGCCCATCTAAAATCAGCAAAAGGCTTAACTACCATTAACGATTGCCAAATGCTGCTATCCCTTGGAAGACTTTTGCTACCACCATTAGGATAAACAACAATGAGTTTTCTCTCAGCTTCCCATGTTGTGAAATGTACTTGAGTAAACTCGCTTCAGCATTGCTTGAGTGTGTCAGCAATAGCTTTGCTCTTGGCGCACTACAACATTGAAGATTTTATGTAAAATGAATGCTTGTATTCATAGTAACTGACAGTGGTGACTCGCATAAGGCGTTCTGCGGGGCTGTGGGGCGGGGGAGGGGCACGGTGAGGGTAGTAAACTCGGACATATGAACGAATGAAGTAACGTAATAATTACGTTCTGTCGTGTGTCCGAGTTTACTACCACCCCACCCTGCCCCTCCCTGCCGCACCGCACCGCAGCTTGACCTATGCGAGACGCCACTGGTAACTGAGTATGCTGTGAAATTTCTAATGCTAGATATGTCTGGCTAATTCCAAACCTACCAGACCTAATGCATCAGTGGCCTCTGCAGTGGCTGGTGGTTGTGTTGCCATGCTAAGGCTAGAGGCCATGTCTGAGAGTAGCGGTGCTGGGCTGCAAGTTTGCGGCTGGGAGTCAACAGGGAGAAGATAGCCACTCATTTTAATCTGGACTGTGATCAAGGTATGGGGAGCTGCTAGGTCCCACAGCTCAGAACGCCTCTGATGGCAGTGTTTAGGGTGAGAGCAGAAGCAAGAGGAGAACCTGCCAGGGTCCCTGGAGGGTGTGTCTGAGGCCTCAAAGTGGGTTAGGCTGCAGATTATGCCCTGGAGAGATAAGGGAGTTGACGGCTGTCCTTCTATAGGTTGGCCCACAGACGGGGTATAGAAATCTGCTAGGACCCGTAACCTGAAAAGTCTGGGAGGGCAGTGCTTGGGGGTAAGATCTGATCTGGGTTGGACAGAGACACTGGCAGAGATAATGGAAGTTTTCCCTGGGCCACTGAGATGCGAGGGGGCTATAATATCTCTGGGAGCAGTGGTGCCAGGTTTGGCTGGGAGGACTCCTTTTTGGCACAATGTTCTCTTTGGATGATTCAAAAGTGGCAGGCTCGTCGATGATGCAATAACAGAAGGAGGCTGACTCAAAGTGACCAGGGGTTGAAAGAAGGAGATCAAAAGCCCTTTTCTCTGCATGTGTAGCTGGTGTTGTTGACAAGAACTGTGACATACAGGTAAAGTGGTCTGTAGATGGACGTAAAAAGATCTAAAACAACAAATGCAGCATCAGTCGTACTTTAGAATGGAGTCACAAAAACACAGAGGTGGATGCTAAGAAAGGCTTTATTTGCACAAATAGTGGAGTTTCCCGTTGTCTTTTAGCATCCAGTCAAGGTCTGCAGGATGTCCTCCCTGACTGTTCCACTGCCACAGAATGTTGACCTAAGTAGACAAAAAAAGGATATTTAGACAACTGGTAAAATATATACTCTTTCAACAGCCAACCCCAGAATGACACACAGCACTGTCAAGTATTAGCAACAGTAGTGAATGAGCTTCCTGTGATCAAAGGAGCAAGACGCATTTAGAAGGTGGATGGACAAATAAAGTAGTTTGATGGGAGCAGAAGGGGTAGGAGGAGAATGGACTGGGATGTGCTGATAGATTATTGATTCACATTTGATTTGCTACAAAGTACATTTGTTGTGCCCAATAATCCACTATTGCATGATGAACTCTTGCATGAGCATTATTTGCGTCTGAACCAACGCAGCTATGGCAAGAATTCCAAAAACAAGAAAAGCATCTCATTGCACACATATACCACATACTTATCTTATAAAAGAGGGTACATAGTGGAGCATCAGCAGCAACAGTTAGATGCATACATTTTGATGATACATCTTAGACCAACGTGACTGACACCACATGGACACAGGCCCCGAAAGGGAGCATGTCTGGCATGGCAAATTTTACTTCCCTATTGTCTCGTTTTAGAATTAAAGGTATTACTACTTGGCTCTGCCACTTTGGAACAATGGTATTTAATGAGTATTATGCGCAGTCCATAGGTTCAGATATATCGCATAAGCAAAGACTTTATGCAATTCCCTATTCTACTGAGGAACTAATTCCACAGATTTCCCATTTTCAGGCAGTGCATAATGTATTTCCCATCTTCTGTCTCAATATTTGTTTTTCAAATCAAAATGATGGTGCCTTAATAATTTTGGTAACAGTAGTTTAGAAACCTTGCTGCTTTCTCCCCAACTGCTTAACTCTCCCCATTATGTAGGCTTTTTACTACCTCTTGGGACTCATCAGTCAATTCGTTTGTGTTAACAGATGTTGTGTCATTCATTTGATTCCTCCTTACATTAGTTCTAGGTTGTCAAACCAGGAGTACACCATTTCTTTCCCCATAATTGAACCTTTTTATTTCTTTAGATTAATATATTTCGACACATTAGCTACATTAACACTGTCATCTATGCTGGAAATAATTTACTGTGGCATTCCATAAATGTGTTTCAAGCTGTGGCAAAAGATAAGGGGTGGAGTCCGAGGGTGCAGGGTCTCGAGGAGCGGAGTCTGATAGTCAACTTACACTTCTTTTTTTTAAAATTCTGACCCAAAGAAATTGTCAACAGAGACATATGTGCTAATACAACTATTCTGGCTTACTTACTTGGTCACAAACATTTTAAAATATCTTTGCATATTAGGGCACCTGCTAAAGAGATCTTAGGGGCAGATGATTCTCGAAGGTAAACTTGCACTGCCGTGTAATTTTACGATTGTTTGCTGTTCACAAAGGTATTTTACAATTAGTATCTTTTTGACTGGGAAGCTTTCACAAAATAAAAGGTAGGACAGTTCAATCCTTTTATATTCGGAGACTCCGCAGGCGTAACAATATTACTCATAAAATAGGTTTGTGAATAGCAAACAATTGTAAACTTACACAAAGCTGTAAGTTTACTTCTGTGAATCATGCCCTTAGTGTACCCAGCAATTTCCAGGGCTTAATAACAACGAGGTAACTCTAGTGGGTAATGCACTTGCTAGAGAAATCTGGTGCAGTTAGCCTGGCTAATCCTGGATACATTTTGTTTTTGTAACTGCTACTTTTTTGCCTGACAAATTAAAAATCTGAAGTTGTATCTGAGGTTTGCAAATAAGAAATCAATGAAGTCTTAATAATTCATAGCTACAAACCATGACTTAAATGGCTTTCACTGGGAATTCTGTCTTCGTCAAGAATCCAGATGCTCCTACAGCTTAGCTTCGAAACCAAATGTGTGAGCTATAACCCAGAAAACCTGGCAGTCTGTGGGTTCTGTTCAATCTTTGTTTAATATTATTTATACTTTAATTCCCAGAATTCTAAACACATGACTGTTATTCATTGACTTTTTTTGTACGTATACAATATTGTAAGTATTTCATATGATACATTAAGTGTTTTTATCACACTTGATTGACTGTATTTAGATTTGCAAAAATGGTAAAATAAGTAAGCATTTACACTGCAATAGGTTTTGCATTTAAGAGAGTTTGAGCTATTGGCATTGTAAAGGACAATGCAATGCCTTTTATTTATGTGTTGTTTTTAAAACAGATACTTGAAATGAAATGAATGAAATGAAATGAAATGAAATGAATGAAATGAAATGAAATGAAAAAGAATTTCTAAAGCGCATGGCTGCCCTTGAGCGTCCCAGCGCTACGTGTACACACAGACAGACCTCCTCTGAACCGCATCCAGAGATGTTAGTCATTCTGGGGGAAAAGGAACGTTTTCAGAGATTTTCGGAATCTGGTCAAGTTAGGTTCTTTCCTCATTGATGTTGGGAGGGAGTTCCACAGCTGACCCGCATTTATTGAGGAGCGGCGTCCTCCGGCCCTTGCTCTTTTTGCTCTCGGGATAGCTACCAGGTTTTCCTCGCCAGAGCGGAGCGTTCGTGATGATTTGTAAGGGCGGATCAGATCTCTGAGGATCGGAGGGCCTGTGCCTTGGAGGACTCTGAACACTGTACAGAGCGCTTTGAATTTCACTCTCGCTCTTATGGGCAGCCAATGGAGTGCTTTCAAGGCCGGTTTCGCTGACGTTCTTCTGGGTGTATTCGTCAGCAGTCTTGCGGCTGCATTCTGTGCCCTCTGGAGCACGTTCAGGGTGTATTCCGGTGCAGCCAGGAAAAGGGCGTTGTTATAATCCAGTCTTGACAAAATAAGGCCCTGTACCAGCAATTTCCTGGAGTCTAGTGGGAGTAAGGGCATAACTTTCCGTATTGAGCGGAGCAGCCCATAGCAACACCCTGCGGTTTTTTTCGCCTGAGTGTGCATCGACAGCTCCGGTTCAAGCCAGACGCCAAGACTTTTTATGGATCCCTTCGGGGTCGGAGGGTCTCCTAAGCAGGCCGGCCACATACATTTGGGGAGGGAGGTGCAGAGATTTCCCAGCAACATCACCTCGGTTTTGGAGGCATTAAGCTTGAGTCTTGAGTCGGCCATCCATGCCATGATGTTGGTAATTCAAGCAAGCCGGGCCGAAGAGGCTGAAATGCCAGAAACCGGTCCCCGGTAGCTTGTCTCCTTTCTGGTAAAGAATTGGCTTGGTAGTTTAGTCTGCCCTGTTCCCATGATGCACTGGGCCAGGGACAGACTGATTTGCATATAGCCAGGTTCTGAGCTGGGATGGGGCAGTGAGATAAATAACGGTGATGGATCAAGCCCTGATCTTTGGACTGGGTAAGAGTGGTCTGCTCAATTCAGACACTCTGTTCATCACCACCCCCTTTTGTAAATCGATTTTGGCCACTATAGGTGTGGCAGGGTATACTCAGACATGAGTCCCTTTCTCACTGCTCCATCAGGATTCAAGCAAGCCGGGCCGAAGAGGCTGAAATGCCAGAAACCGGTCCCCGGTAGCTTGTCTCCTTTCTGGTAAAGAATTGGCTTGGTAGTTTAGTCTGCCCTGTTCCCATGATGCACTGGGCCAGGGACAGACTGATTTGCATATAGCCAGGTTCTGAGCTGGGATGGGGCAGTGAGATAAATAACGGTGATGGATCAAGCCCTGATCTTTGGACTGGGTAAGAGTGGTCTGCTCAATTCAGACACTCTGTTCATCACCACCCCCTTTTGTAAATCGATGATGTTGGTAAGGCAGGCAGCAAACTTCTCACCATGGTTTTCTGCGAGCGAGAGCGAAACAATCAATTGGGTGTCATCCGCGTACGTTGCGAGTTTCACTCCAAAGGGTGCGACCTCCCCCTCCAGTGGGGCCATGTAGATGTTAAAAAGCGTAGGGCTCAGTGATGAGCCCTGCGGGACACCACACTGAAGGGGGGTGGGCACTGATCTATTGTTGCCCTCGCACACTTGATATGTTCGATCACTCAAGAATGACGTTAGCCAGGTGAGCGCCAGGCCTCTTACTCCCAGCTCCTCCACCCGGTGGATCAAGATCTTGTGATCCACCGTGTCAAATGCCGCGCTCAGATCCAGGAGGACCAGGGCTGCTGATCCTCCTGAACCTAAGATGCACCTGCCCTCTTCTACCATGGTGATCAGCGCCGAGTCAGTGCCCTGACCGGGCCGAAAGCCAGTCTGGGTGTGCCGTAACAACTCGTTGGATTCCAAAAAGGACGAGAGTTGCCGGTTAACCCATTTCTCAGCGATCTTTCCCATCCCTGGCAGTAAGGAGATTGGCCGAAAGTTGGACAAATCGGCGGGGTCAAGGCCCGCTTTTTTTAGCAGGGCTTTGACTATAGCCTGCTTCCAACTGGGGGGGACCTTGGCGGCGGCAAAGGAAGCGTTGAGTAGATCTACTGCCGGACCCGCTATGACATCCGTAAACTGCTTTAGGATGTACATAGGCATGGGATCCGTCGGAGAGCCACTTTTTTGCGCGGCCAGCTCTTTACAGAAAGCTTCCCTAGTGATCGGGGCAAACTTGTCTAGCACGACTCTATCAGTGGCCAGACAGCTCTCCCCTAAGGGCGGGCTCTGACGGGGCAAGGGGAGGCCGGCTATGATGTTTTGAATTTTCTGGTCAAAGTACTGGGCCAGAAGGTTACAGCGGTCCGTACTCCCCTCTGAGGGTTCTGGAGATACTGGAACTTTGAGCAGCTCTTTGAGAATTTTATAGGTTTCCCTTGAAGAACTGGCTGATGATTTTATCCTATTTTCAAGGTAGGCCGCTTTGGTGGCATTGCGTGCCACTTTATACGTTCTCATGGCTGCCCTGTACTCTTCTTTGGAGTTTCCTGCCCAGTTTTTCCGCCAGTCACGTTCTTTCTTTTTACAAATTTTTCTCAGAAGACCCAGCTCTGGGGTGAACCATAAGGATTTGGGGCCCCCCGTCTTCCTGTTGGCTATTTTCAGGGGAAGTACCGCATCTAAGGCTGTGCTGAGCCATTCGCAGAAAGCCTCATCTGCCTCTATAGGATCCCTATTAAGCACCGGGATGGTATGTGTCAGCTTGCGTGTAAGATCGCTGACCGGGAGTTTCGACCATACCCTTACTGGTACTTGTGCTGTGGCTGCCGGGGGAGGTGGGGGAGCTGTAACAAAACCCATTTGAAAGGGGATCAGGAAGTGATCAGTCCAAGGGAGAGGCAGGGACGGTGACATGGAGAGAAGGGGAAGATTAGAAAACACCGTATCCAATAAGTGGCCCTTGACGTGGGTGGGCTCCTGATTATGGAGGGTGATGTTCCCCAACCCAAGTTCGGATCTTAGGTCGTTTGCAACTTTATCCTCCGCTGAGTCGAAATGTAGGTTTAAATCTCCAAGCAGGAGAAAATTGGGTGCCGACGCTATTAGCATTGGGGCCTCTTCAAGCAGAGAGTTCACGAACTGCTTGATATTACCCGGAGGCCGGTAAATCAGCAGCCCCGACAGTGAGTCGTTGGGGGACAGTTGAATCTTAAATCTACAACTTTCCGCATCCTTGATAGATCCTTCAGCGGCCCTACATGTCAACGTGTCTCTATATATAATGGCCAGCCCGCCCCCTCTGCCTCGCGGTCTGTGCAGGCAGAAGATACAAAATCCGGGGGGAAGAGCGTTCGCCATGTCGAAGTCCGAACTGTCAGATGTCCATGTTTCCGACAAAAATAGCACATCAAGCTTATGATCCAAAATCAGATGGTGGATGTGTAAGGAGTGCCTAGGTAAAGATCTACAGTTCAGGAGGGCTAGTCGAAGTGGTTCCCTGGGGGGGGGGAGCATTCTGTGCCTCTTTAATTTCCGTAGTACATAGATCGCAGACTTTGAAAAGCACATCCATCCTCAATCTCCTCGGACAAAGGCAGGAAGCTTTGGGGCAGAGAGACAAAAGTTGTTCTTGCGAGTATGTGAGAGGCCCTCGCTTTGCTTTGGGCAGCATGTCTGGCCCTAGGTCCGTACGGGCCCGGACGGGCCCAGACGGGCTTGCCTCTGGCTTGCCTCCGGCGCGCCATCGGCGCGCCCGCCCGCTGCGCGGACGAGTGAGTGCGGCCATTTATGAAGCACGAGGGCCTGTGTTCGCCCTCCCACTAGAGCGCAAAATGCCCTCTTCCCAATCCAAGATGGCGGGACCTTCCGGTTTAGACTTTGGTTACCAGAGGTCATTCAGAGCCCAGAAACGGCTCGAAAATGCCCCCAACAGCTATTATGACCAGGCGCTGTGACAAGGAGTGAATTTAAAAGTAAAACAAATTTTTTCTAGCCAACTTCGAAAATAACTTTTTTTAAAGCAATTTCGGCTCAGTGATGCCGTGTAGTGCCCGGCTAAGCTCCCTGTGAGTGTCAGGGGAGCCGCCTATGTGTACAGGCTGCGCACGAGGCTTCTGCCTCAATTTATAGCACGAGGGCCTGTGTTCGCCCTCCCACTAGAGCGCAAAATGCCCTCTTCCCAATCCAAGATGGCGGGACCTTCCGGTTTAGACTTTGGTTACCAGAGGTCATTCAGAGCCCAGAAACGGCTCGAAAATGCCCCCAACAGCTATTATGACCAGGCGCTGTAACAAGGAGTGAATTTAAAAGTAAAACAAATTTTTTCTAGCCAACTTCGAAAATAAATTTTTTTAAAGCAATTTCGGCTCAGTGATGCCGTGTAGTGCCCGGCTAAGCTCCCTGTGAGTGTCAGGGGAGCCGCCTATGTGTACAGGCTGCGCACGAGGCTTCTGCCTCAATTTATAGCACGAGGGCCTGTGTTCGCCCTCCCACTAGAGCGCAAAATGCCCTCTTCCCAATCCAAGATGGCGGGACCTTCCGGTTTAGACTTTGGTTACCAGAGGTCATTCAGAGCCCAGAAACGGCTCGAAAATGCCCCCAACTGCTATTATGCTGGCATAACTTAAAAGGCATTGTCATTTAAAATGCTGGTAGCTTAAACTCTCGCAAATGCGAGACCTATAGCATTTCAAATGCGTTTGCGCTATAACATTTTTCAAAAAACATTAGGAGAGAGCGCTTCCTGCCTGCAATAGAAGGTAGGACAAAACTATTTGAGAAAATAGTGCTTGGAGGCTGTAATTAAAGCCTACTGAGTAACAACATACATAACGGGGTGTTGCCATGGGAGGTTACAAAATGAGACAAGCGGTACTAAGGAGGGGCTACTAAGCCTATTGACCAATGAACAGCCACTGTTTACAGTAGACAATGACACAAGTTGATGAAAAATATGGGAGGAGAGCGGGCGGAGCTTCAAGTATGTACCTGAACATAGCATGCTTCGATGAGCAGTGTATGCGCTGCCCATGCTCGACCTAATAAATGATGAAGAACTCCTTTGCATAGCAGTTTTGCTTGATCTACAGATGTTAAATATAGTGGGGTCAGTTACCCATAGGAGGGCTCGTGCAAGGATACATTTCACTAAGGCAGTCCTCCTCCCTAAGATACAAATGCCTTAGACGTATGAATGTATCTTCTTGCACTGCAAGGACTCTGGAGCCCGCATTACACCTCTGTTCTGAGGAAGGCCATGACCAAGGAATGCAGAACGGCAGAACCATATCCAGATTATTTACATCCTGTGGTTGAAATATGGTGACAACAGCCCAAGACTGCCGCACTAAGGATACAAAAGGCATATATTGACTGGTTCTTTCGTTTATGGATAATTTCAAACCATTCAAAGCACAGCTTTGCATTTATTTATTTAATTATCTTTCAAAACTACAAGATGAAGGAAGGACCAAACCTAGATCTGTCTTACAGGTGTTCAGTATTACGGTTCATATTAATAGTACGTTTAACAGAGAGGAACTCCAGGCGCTATGAAGTCCCAGTAAGGATACATGGAGACAGTAGCCAAAACACAGTCATGAAATAAAAGGCTGGCATTGCACAGCATGCAAATACGTACGTTCTGCCGTCTCTTCCATTCTGAACCACGGCTTCTTGTGCACCTAGTTTCGGAAAGGTAGGGTTCAGGATGTTGTTGTTCCAGAGAAATTTGACTGTGGAAATAGTCCCAACATCAACTTCTACGTCAATAAATGCTGAATAAGTGGTCCCCGCCTTCAATGTACCCCTAAAAAAAAATATAAAAGGATGACAGTCAGACAGCGCATATCTCGCCTAGTATAGTTTGGGGTAATGCATTGTTTATTGTGAAAATACACGATACACTAAAATAAAGTAGTAGACGGTAAATTCATACAACTGCATCTTTGATCCCCACCTTGTGAAATTTATAATAAAATAACATATGGCACAACACATATGGCCAATCAATCACTCTGCAGCTGATTTAGCACAATTATAGAAGCCCACACTTTAAATTCTTGTCCGTCTCCTCAGCGCATCTATGTATAAGGTTAAAGCTATTCTGACGAATAAGGTTGTTTAAAATTGAAGCCGGTCATATCATCATTATTTTGCTTTCATATTAAGCGGGCTGCCAATGTAAAAATTCGAAATCTGTCTGTAGGATGCCCGAGGAGTGTTCCTAAATCAAAGCTCTTTGAGGCATTGTCATTGTTATGAATTACCATATAAATGATGCAATACCATACAACATATAACACTTTGCTATGGATGGTTACACAATAATTAAAGGACATCAACAATATGTAATTGTGTTAAAAAATATCTCACAGCGGTAGGAAAAACTGACCAATAGTTCCCACACTCAAAGGTACAGCACTGAAAGTCTGTTCTCACTGGGTAAATAAGAGTCGAAGAACTTGCTACAATTTAGAAGAGAATCAAACACCATCTCTTCAAAAAATGCCTTCCTCTTATCAAATGTCTGCTCATTTGCCTCACACCAGTTCATTTTTTGTTGGATTTTGTGTGAGGATTGTTCAAACCCCGGAGAGCTAGCAGGTAGTGAGGCCTTGAAATTATCACAACTTTTCCACTGGCATTGTTTATATGTATCCCTCTTACCCTCCATGTTACTGCCCTGTCTTTGTTTTTTAGTTCTGACCACTGACAGTCTTAGCTGTTTAGAAGACCTCATCATCAAACCTCTGAAGCACAGTAGGAGGTACAAAGGAGGAGGACAGTGAGGGAGGTCTTTGAGCTGACCCTTCAGATAATGGGTTTCAAGTGTTTTTTCATGGTTTGCCATTGCATGAATGGGTTGTCCATCATGACCATGGTATTTGTGGATGGGACATTGACTCAATTGTGCCCCCATTAGATTTCGGAAATGGGGCTGAAGGGGTATTTTTTTTTATTAGAACCTGTGTGTGCTCTTTGATGTGTTAACTTTCATGATACAGCAAAATGTAAATTACTTTTTTTGTTTAGGACCTGATTGTTGCCATGATGCCTTAGAGGGTTGAACGCTGTGATGTTCACTAATCATCTTGCATGTTCATTTATTTTACTTTCCTGTCATGATAACATGTTGGAATAACAGTTTTTTTAATCACAAACCTGCATTCACAACTCGCCTAGCAATAAAGCAAGCACTTCCAGTAGTATCTCAGGAACTGAAGTTTGCTTCTTTGATATTAATTGCCGATCCCTCTCCAAGCATCAACAGCACATATTAAATTTTCAGTGGGACAATGATCCGGATGCCTTGTATCTAACTGAAACATGGCTCCATGAGGCATCTCTATCAGATGTAATAGCCGCACTCCCATCTAATCATGCTATCGTTCGAAGGGATCGGCAGAGCAGGGCAGGAGGCAGAATCACCATTCTTTTTAAGAACAAATACCAATGCCAAGTACAGGAGCTACCCATTCCAGTAAGTCAATCTTCCTATTTTTCATTAAGTTTCACCCACAAACGCACAGCATCAGGGGCTTTGATCTACCAGCCTCCGGGATATGTGGAGCTGCCAACTTTAGATTTGGGGAGGGGAGAGGATGTGGTGCAACGACCAGAGAAGCCCACTTTGGACCTCGGGATCCAGATTTGTGTCTTGCATCGGCTCAACATCCTGTGATTCTGGGCAAATTACTTGATCTCGCCGTACCTATGGAAAGCACCTGGATACCCTCCCAGGTAATTAGCTGCATTATACAAATTAGAGTATTTATTTTTTTATTTCCCAACCTACTTGCCTCCTACATTCTGAAATGTGCCAATTTTACACTCTAAGGTGATCTTAACATCCACCTTGAAGCTCCCAGGTGTAATCTAGCTACAACATTCATAGAGGACTTGAGTCTGCTGAATTTAGGTCTTATCAACTCAGCAAAAGAGGCAGGCTACCTCCTTGAGCCCATCTTTTTCAATGCCATTGATCTCACTACAGACCCACCCTCGCCATTACACTGGTTGGACCATTTGCCAGTGCCGTTCTCCTTCAGGAATCTGGCTACCCATTCTGCAAGACCGGCCACTGCCCTGGGCAAATCCTTCCCCCGCTCTGAATGCACAACTGCTCCGCACTTGCCAGATATGAATCAGACAGTGGACCTAGCTCTACCCCTGGTCAATCATTGGATCACAAACTCTCTAGAGACAATACTGCCAGTAACACCAGGGTCTTCACTGAGAATCCATCCCTCTGCCCCATGATTCAGTGAAGCACTTCGTTTAGAGAAAAAAGATGCAAGGGCTTAGAAAGAGATTGGAGAAGGTCCTACAATGAGTACCAAAAAGCAGGGTATAAATCAGCACTTAAGCACAACCATGGGTGCTGTGTGGGCAGCATTCTATTCAGAAAAAAATCGCTAAAGGCCAAAATCAGCCCAAAGGCACTTTTAAACATGGTCAAGTAAAACAACTCCAGCACCTTCACTGTCTCAAAATCAATGTGAAGAACTGGTACACTTCTTCCTTAAAAAGGTGGCTAATATTCCGCTTCACTTCACAATGCTTCATACTGCTGATTGGCAGGCTGCTAACATCACCCCCAGTGTTAGCACTTGGGATCACGTCCCAAAAAGGGAAGAACATTTATCATATATGCCTTTTGCCACTCCTAAAATGGAGTCGCTGCCCCTATTGGACACCCCTCAGTTTCTGACTCTACTTTGATCAATTAAATCAGGTTCACCGCTCGATCTTCTCCCTCAATATAAACTCAATCTACTGGACCCAGAACTACTCCAAATAATAGTTGGACTCATTGCTAAAGGGATGCATCCCACTGGCCTGGAAACATGTCATGGTCTTACTACCTCTAAAAAAGCCCAAACTTGACACCACCAACTGGTCTAATTTTAGACCGCCCTCAATGCTGCCCATCCACTCCAAGAGTTTGGAGACGGATGTGAACTCGCAGCTCACCACCTCTGTGGAAGCTCAAAACTTTCTCCACCAATCACAGTCAGACTCTAGGGCAGAACATAGCACTAAATGCATCCTCCTAGGAGTCACAGAACAATTAATACAACTCCTGAATGAGGGAGGCACAGCCACACCGATCTTATTAGAAGTCAGCGCTGCGTTTGAAACTGTCTCCCATTCCATCCTCCTGACACTGGGTCTCCAGGGTACAGCTATTCAAGTGCAAGTAGCCCAGAATGTAGTGACCAGGCTACTCTATTCCAAAGTGTGCCTCGGTATTGAATCTTCTCTGTGAGCTCCACTGTCTGGCCATGGATAAGCAAATACAGTTTAAAGTCGTGTGCTACATGCACAAGGCTAGATCTGGCATGGGCCCAAAATACATTCACGATCTGGTGGTGCCCTACTAGCCTGTGTGCACACTTCGATCACTCGACCAGTCTCTCTGCAGAGTGCCTAGAATCTGCTTGGTGTGCATGGGAGGTTAGTCCTTCGTGTATCTAGGCCTGAAGCTATGGAATGACCTTCGGTAATATTTACGAAGCTGTACCTCCCTCACTGTGTTCCACAAGAACTTGAAGACCTGGTTGTTCTAGCATGTTTGCTTGATTCACCTAACCTTGGTTCAGTGCCTTGAAATCCTTCGGGGTAGCAGAGTGCTCAACAAGACGCAATAGTAATAATAATCATAATAACTACAGACATGCATGTACATAGACTTTCTTAAAGCTGCGACAAAAACACTGTCCCCCTTGTCAAAAGTTGGTACTATGCCATATTCTGTGACATGTGCCTGTTAAATTCACCAATTACAGTGCAAACCTCGCCTTCTGATTCCATATGGACAACTGTAAGAACATTCCACAGGGTTGCTTAAATAACTCTCATACAAAGAGCAGAGAGCAAGCGGCTAACCCTGTTGCAAATTTCCTAGTCCCTCTCTTGTGGCACATGCCAATTAACCTTTGCAGAATATGTGTTTTTTTATGAAGTGGTATACCTATGCTGGCATACACCCAGTGGAATCCAGGCAGAGACCACCAATAATCTCCTGGAAACAGGTAATTTCGGGCCTTCCTGCTCAAAATGCATGTGCAATGCTTGTCACCCATGTGCACACCAAGAAAAACACACATTCAGGCTGCTTCACTTAGTTGACATGCTACCCTTGAACGCAATAGGGGTCCCAAATCCCATAAGGATCACATTTTCTAGCTCTCTGTAATTCTTCACAAGCCAAACAAAATCACCTCGTTCTAGCAACCTTGGGGCACAGACAACTGTCCAGAACATTGCGATGCTTATAATGGAAAGGAACCCTAACTAGAGAAACCCCATTGTGGGATTGCAAGATCCTCTTGGATGTGGGAAATCTATGGGGATTTGGGAAATGAGACTTAATTGAGATCACAAAGTTAGGGCATGTGTGCAGGGTGGGCGGCACAAAAATCCGAAGAAAAATCCAAGGGGAGTTTGGTCTGGCAAGCTCAGAGGCTTTTATGTACTTGCAATTATTTCATCCCATGGTGACTCATGTCGCAAGAGGTGCTCCCCTTGCGAATTCATCGCCCATGGATGATAGACTGCTGACAGAGGAGATCCCACAGAAAACAATATCTCTCTTATACTGGAAAAATATACACAATACCCCAGTGTTGGACATGGCCCTTTTGGCAGGGTCATCCCAGAAGATTTGCTTTCCTCCTGTATTTTTTCTGACCTGTTGGTGGTGGTTTTCTGACTCTGGGCACATTACCACTGCTGATCAGTGCTAAAGTGCATAAGCTTTCTTTGTAAATTGATGTTATGGATTACTGATTCCATCCTTGGCATATTGGATTTACTTATTAGACCCTATTACAGTGCACTGTGTGTGCCCAGGACCTGTAAATCAAATGCTACTAGTGGGCCGCAGCACTGATTGTGCCACCAACAGAAGCAGCCTGTAAAATGTGACTCTGGCCTGCCATTGCAGAGCCTGTGTGCAGTCTCGGACTGCCATGTCAACTTGGCAAGTGCACACACTAGCCATTCCCTAAACCTTCCTTTTTCTGCATACTAGTCACCCTTAGGGTAGGCCCAAGGTACCCCTGTGGGCAGAGTACATTGTATGTGAAAGGTAGGACATGCCATGATGTGTGTGGCATGTCCTGATAGTAAAATACTGCCAATTTCGTTTTTCCCTATTGCAAGGCTACCTGTTCCCACAGAACAGAATGGGGAGTTTATTTATAACAACTTATAAACATAACTGACACTGCAACAAGGTAGAAAAACAAAGTTTAGTATGCCTGAACTCAGAATGTTAAAGTGCATCTTTTAGAGCAGGTGATTTTTACATTCTGTGTTTGAAAATACTACTTTTAAAAAATAGTTTTTTCTTGCCTAACCATCCAGTGTGCCTCTGCTAGGTTTGTGTATTGCATGACTGGATTTTGCATGACAGTGGCTGGGGAGGGACAGTGGCTCCAGAAGTCTGATGAGTCAGGGCTGGGCTGAATAGATTTCCTTTCACCTGAATGGGCTAGTCTGCCTTAAACGATGCTGTCTCTACCTCCTGCCAGGAAGCTGCACCACTGAAGACAACTGGATTTGGCTGGGTACAGGCACTCTCTGCCTTTAGAGAACAAAGGGTTTTTGTGTACAAAAAGAGGGGCCCAGACCCCAGACTTTTAGATCATTTCTGGGAAATCAAGAGGAACCTTTGCCAAGGATAAGAGCCGGATACGCTGAGGAATACTGCTCCTGTGCTGTTTGCTGTCTGGGGTTGGCCTGCTGTGGCTGCTTGCTTCCAATTAAAGGAGGAAAAGGACTTTGATGTTTGCTTTGTCACCTGCTTGAAGAAAAGATCTCCAATGGATTGAAACTGAGCTTGCCTCCTGTTCTGAAGTCTCAGGGACACAAACACTTCACCACCAGCTCCCCTGAATTTCCTTGCTGGGAATTCCAACCTGCATAGAGGTGCCTGCTGCTGTTTAGGACCTCTAGAGACTGTTTGTCGCTGGGTGCTGGAAAAACGATGCAACATCAAAGAAACGTGTCGCATCCGCACCTGTTTTGCGACGCATCGCTGAAGAAGCTGTTACAGTGCCTGCCACGGCTTGAGAAACTGGTGCACGACGCATCACGTGCAATGATCTCCGAAGACCGAGATCCCCGCATTGATCCCGACGCAAGCCTGCTGTGGGGCTGCACAAAACCACGCATCGTACCGATTGACGCATCGCATGAAGGAACCAATACTGTCACATCGTTGGGGGCTGCAGTAAAAACAAATGCATCAACTGCCCACGAAGTAAGAAAACAACACATCACCTGCTCCCCGGTAAGGAACCGACCCAACAACTCCCCTGCGCTGTAGTAAGGAACCAAGGAATCAACACATCACCTTCTCAGCGGCCATTTTGTTTGTTTTGCGTGATGCATCCAAGGTACTTTGTGAGAAAAGTGTTGCATTTACAACTTGCATTGAGCTGAACTATTTCTACCATTTGTAAGTCTTATTTTTAATACTGTATTGTGGATTTTTGTTGGTTTGGTCTTGTTTTGTTTCAGATAAACATTACTTATTTTTCTAAAATAGTGTGGTATCCATTTGTAGTGTTTTCACTGCATTACTGTATGTGTTCATAAATGCTTTACATACTGCCTCTGAAATAACCCTGTCTGCTCATCCCAAGCTAGCAAGGTGGTGAGCAGGGGTTATTTTAGGAGTGTATCCCCCTTACCCTGACTAGAAGCAAGGATCTCTATTTGGACAAAGGTACCTACCTCTGCCAACTAGAGACCCCCATTTCTAACACCCATGCCCCCTGGTTGACCGTAAGGAGGAATGGGAGGAAGAACTGGGTCCTTTCAAAGAGGGGGAGAGGGAGGAAGTGATTGCCAGACCAAACAACGTGGTGGCCATAAGAGCAGGCTTCAGATTGGTGCAGTTAAAGATTTTGCAGAGGTTGTGCGTAACAAGATCGCTTCTGGCCAGGATCATCTGCACTCAGAACGATTGCTGCCTAGGGAACTGTGGCCAGAGGGAAACTCTCCTACATACGAGGTGGGACTATCCAGTCATGAAGCAATTTTGGCTAGCAATAGAATGTTGCCTTATAGCTATAGCAGGCTTCCACCCCCACCCCCATGCTCAGTAAAATGGCCAGATGCCGAGGTAGCCATGTGGCACTATGCAAAAATCTTTTGTAGAGTGAGTTTCATGGCTGACAGGAGAAACAGGATCAAGTGATGGGGCTTCACCCACCCACAGACTTAGAAGAATGGGAAATGGTCATGGACTGGTGTTCTATGATCGAAAAGCACATTTATACCAGTAGAGAATGCCTGAAAAAATAGGAATGGATCTGGCAACCCTGAAACGATACTGGCCTTACATCTATGAGATATGATTTTATGGGGGCCGTGGCCACTACACTGAGGCAATTGCTTAATGCTGTATATATGTTGGGACAACGATGCTACTGGCTTGCTGTAATTCAAAGAGAAGTGGTGTGTGTTTTGTTTTTGTGTTGTAACTCTTTAATAATTAGATTAAAAGAAAAAAAGAGTATTTGGACCTCCATCCATTCTGACGTAGGTCAGAATGTCACATGCCTAAACATGATATCAGAGACTAAAGCAGGAGAATAAATGGATCAATGCCACAACTTATGTATTAAAGTGAAAATGCAGGGAGTGTGGATCCCTGAGGCACCCCATACAGAAAATGCACAGGGGTACATTTGAAACTTTCCAGTGCCACAGCCTAAGCCTTGCCTGCAAGAATGGAATGAATCTACATGAACACTGTCTGAAGATGCTGGTGACCTCTGACACCCATGAACGAAAGATGATGTAATTCACATCATGGAAGGTAACTGAAAACAAGAGTACAAGTCACAATTGTCAGGGGCCCAAAAACATGCCCGCTGAGCCACACATCATTCAGTGAATTGGGTTTTAGCACTAACACAGGTACATCTGAAAATTAGGTATCCTAAAGGCTGCACTGTCTGAAAGGAATGGAAGACCAAAGGGTGAAACAGGTGATACCAAACTATGATATTTCTTTGCAAGCATGTCACGTAGAAATTGAAACACTGTTAATTAAGGAGTACATAACTGAAGCTATTACATTTAAAATGTAGGCAGTGTGATGTGTCTAGGAGTTGATGTGCATTAAGGTAGTGGGCAAGATGCTTGTTGATGGTTTTCTACTTTAGCTTAGCTGGGTAGTTAGTAAGGAGATTGTGTGGTGGTTTGCAAGGTGGGTGGGGTCTGACGTAGGTTTCTTTAGAAATGTGTTGACTGCTGCGTGTTTACAGCCTCTAGAAATGTCCTAGTAGTGTTGGAGGTGTTCAAGATGTGGTGAGTACTTCACTGATTGGGAATGTGACCATGTTGTAGATGTGATAGGGCAGGGATGCGTCAGTGCCTCCGAGTGGATGGTTCCCATAACGTTGACCGTCTCTTCTGTGGTGATTGTTTTCCATGTAGTCAGGGTGTTACAGACAATGTTTGTGAATAGGCTGGAGGTGAGGCTGCAGGGGCCTGGTTGCGGGTAGAAATTGTTGAAGATGTCTTTGATTTTGGGAGGGGGCGATACTGTCTGTGGTAAAGTCTTTGATGATGCCTAAGATCTCTTTGCAGCTCTTGGAGCTGGTATCTTTCAGCTTTGCTAGTGTCCTCTTCTTAGTTTCTCTGATCTGCTGGTGGTAGTGCTTGGGTGCTTCGTTATAAGTGCCCTTGTTTGTTTCTTTGAGATTCATTCTTCACCTTCTTTCCAGTTGTTTGCAGTATTATTTGGTTGAAAGTACTGGTTATTTGGTACCAATTTGTCTGCTTCTGGGTTACTTTTGGTTGTTGTGTTTCTGGGGTTCCAGGGAATTGGCGCCTTCTGTGATCCTCTGATCTATTTGTTTGAGGTCACGTTTAAAAGTAGGTCTTCAGTGGGGTTGGGCTGGTTCATGCACAGGGTGTGGGTCCAAGAGAGAAGCATGGTTGCAGGGATTTTTATGCTGTTAAAAGTGGTAAAGACAGGGTCGAAGGTGTGTCCAGTGGAGTGAGTAAGTCCGGGGATTTTGTCGAGTGCAACAGATTTGGGTTAGTTCTATTTTCCATGTCAATGCTGACGTCCCTTTGCAGGATTTAGGTTTAGTAGTCGATGGACAGAGGGGTGATGAAATATGCGATGGCATCAGTGAATGGGTTTGTAATCAAGAAGATCAGCAGATGAGGGTTCAGTTCAAGGTGTAAATTGCTGAGTTTTGCAGTTTGAAGTGTAGGTGCTCCATGGAGGGGTTCTCCTTGTCTGTGGTAGTAGTGCAGTTGATGATTTCCAGGAATATTATTGTGACACCTCCTCCTGGTTTGTGCTGCTGGTCCTCTCTTGTGATCTTGTATCCTGATGGGAGGGCCTTGGCGATGTCAGGTGCCATGTTTCTGTGAGGAAAGGGAGGTCTGGGACATTGTTGTTCAGGATTTTCTAGATCTGTGTGGCAAGTTTGCTGAGGGAACTGGTGTTGTGAAGCCTACATGATAATTTTATGTCCGAGTGAGTGTTTGCTAGTGGGAGTGGGAGGTGTGTTGGGTCTAGGTTGGGTGAAATATGGTGATGTAGGCAAAGGGTGTGATGTTGCATGTGAAGTGACAGTTGGTGCAGGAGAAGGCTCATTCTGGGCTGTGCGGTGGGGTGTTGCAGCAGGGTGGGAATGGTTCACTGACATAATACAACATAATACAACAAGTCAAAACTGACATCCAAACTCTACATGACCTGATTCTACACCAACCCAAAGACAAACGTTTTGAACAAGATTCCAACATAAACTTCCACAGTGACCACCTCATACTCATCCAACAGTTACACAAATGCTCGCCGAACCTTCAGCCCCTCATATGGAAAACAGTACCCTACCCCAATGCCTCAACCAGTTCAACTCGAAGGAACAATCATTTATCGACTAAAGACATACTCTCCCTACTCTGCTCCTATGATCGCCCACTTCCCACCCTCAACACAGCGCACTCCGATAACCTGCCTTTACCTTCCCTAATCCAAACCATCCCCTCTAATAATCACAGAGTTACAAAACATAATTCAAGAAGCATAGTTGACAACAACCTCACGCAAGTCCCCCTCACACAAGAACCCAGTACAACCTCCAATGGAGCTCGTTTTAAATGTATACTTCCAAATTGCAGATCGGCCTCAAGACATGCAACCAATATAGCTGACCTCATACTCACCCATGAACCTGATCTACTAATATTGACTGAAACCTGGTTAAATGAGTCTTCTACGCTTATTCTCGATATATTAGTACCCCCAACCATGTTATCACCAGACTTGATAGAACTGATAGGCCAGTGTGTGGTATTGCTTGCATACATCGTTGCAACTTCTCAGTGAACTGCTCCCTCTCATCTGCACTATCCTCTTGTGAATACCTCTGTCTAGACATCATGAGAAACAACAAACCAGTGTGCTTGCTGCACACCTTTTACCACCCACCAGGAGATAATCTCACCTTCATAGAGCAACTCATTGATATTGTATCTACAAATGCTGGACAACAAAATACTCAAATATTCCTTGAAGACTTTAATCTCCACTGGAATGACATTAATGACTGAGATGACCAGACATGTAAACAGTATATAAAAGATTATCAAAAACATCCCAAACTTGCATGGATACCACAATGAGATCATTTTAAAATAAATCCCAAACCCTAAACAGTGGGCCAGTTTTTATCAAAAAGATTCCTCAATATATCATTGGGCACATTGGTGTTTACTGCAGCATGTAGAGGGATTCAATAATATCAAAACAGTTATAAACACAGATCATTATCAAGCTTCATTTACAGTTGTTATTACAGAAAGGTATGTAGCTACCTATCTACATTTAGACCCATGTCCACTGCCCTAAGTCTTATAAGCCTTCTACTCTACTCTCCAGTTGTCTAGGGTGTAGAGTTCTATCCCCACCCCTGTTGGAATTTTTAAGTGTATCGATCCCATGAAAGGCGATTTTCATCTGGACATCGCGTCTCCCTTATAATGTCCAACACCGCCGCACTCAAAGCAATGGACAACCCTTGGCTGCTGACTCTGGCCAGGATTAGGGTTCTTTTGCGGGCTAGCCTTAGAGTTGGAGAAGAAAATTTCCCCCTTAAAGTTATTTTGGGGGCCTTTGGAGAACTCCTTTTTCATATTATCTCCCCCTCTTTATTCTGGGGAGCGCCCTGTCCGGACTTCTGAGAATCTCCTCCCGTCCCCTTTGTGGACACTCGGGTACTTACCCAAATGTCCGCCTCCTCAGCAAGCTTACGGGGGCAAGTAAGTTTGCTGTCTACCAGGTGCTGCCTCAGCTCGGGAAGACATTTCTCGAGTAGATGTTCCTTGAGTATTAGATTGTACAACCCTTGATAGTCTTCCACCTCACTACCTTGGACCCACCCATCCAGGGCTTTCTTGGCATAATCCAGGAAGTCAACCCAATTCTGTGAGATCAGTTTATGGCCACCCCTAAACCTCTGCCGGTATTTCTCTGGGGTCAACCCAAACTTCCTGATGAGCGCCACCTTCATGGCGGGGTAGTCTACCTGATCCTCCCGGTCTAGGGCCAATAGGGCATCCCTACCTCCGGAGGTGATGTTATGGGCCCTGAGGTCGAGCTCTCGTAACTTGAGCTTGTGTTCCATCCTCTTCCCTTCCATCTCCAGCTTGGCTAACTCCCACCTCAATTGTCTTTCCTCTCTTCTGTCAGCTAAATCGGTCTCTGACAACACTCCTGTTGATGCACTGCTGCCCTCCCGTGAGGCTACCTTGGGGCTGATTATCATCTCACCCACCCCCAGGGGACATTCCGCAGTCCTCTCAACGACAGTACCCCTGTCTGACTCCTCCTCCTCTACTGTTCCCTCCGGATGCGCTTCCACCCAGGCTCGCAGACTAATACGGAGCTCCTCTCTTTTGGCCCCTCGCCTAACGAACACTCCCCTTTCCTGACAGAACTCCTTGAGCTGTGCCACAGTATAGGTCTCCAGCTCTGACATGTCGAATTCCATCTTGTCAGTGAAAAGTGTGGACAACCACCTCGAAGTAGGTTACAAGGATAGGAACTCTGAGGGTCACCTCCACCCACCTCCAGAAGAGAATTTGGAAAAAGCAAAATATTGAATTGGAGGGCCGCTGGGAGAAAACTCCGGGTGTGTACCTGTGGCGCACACTGAATTATTATGGGGTCCAAAACAAGCACGGCTCGTAATCCCACCCGCTGAGCACCAATTTTACGTTGGACCTGCGATGGGCAAGCCCAGCACAAAGGGGGTAGCTTGGCTCAAGTGTCAAGGCAAGTGAAGGCTATCATGTTAAGCCGGCTCTGACCCACTAATATCTCCTTGTACAACCACCAAAAAGAAGGACACCACACCACTGCTGTAGAAAAATACGATTCCTTTATATAAAAATTCTCTGTTGTGAATAGGGATCAATTAGGAAAGCACATATACATTTCTTTTGGTCACACTTTGCTAGGTTTCGATTTTGGAATAAATACAATAAATAAGCTCAGGAATAAATATTATCAATAAATAGAATAAATATCAGGAATAAATATCATCAATAAATAGAATAAATATTGCTTTTGTTTAGCAGAATAAATACTGGTTCATTTAAATAAACAAACACATGTTCATTCTGGTATCGCTGCCACCAATTAAATACTTCAGGAACATTACACTTGCAATACGTTTCAGGTTGGAAAGATAACTCTTACAGTTTATGATGATTTCACTGAAAGTGAATACAGGCTTCTCTGGGCACAAAAGGACTGTTGGGACTCTTTAAGAATCACTTGGGGGATATGCACGTTATCTAAAAGGCAAGGAAACACAGTGAACACTTCATTTACACTCGGCTCCCACCGGGATGAGATCTCTGCTTGCCGGTGGGGTCTAAGCGCGCCTACGGGCTTGTCACCGCTAGCACTCAGGCGGCACCAGTTCAAAGTCTTTAGACTGACGAATGGGCTGCCGGAGAGGGCACACAATCTTTGCGCTCAGTCAAATAAATGCCGGTTCACAGTTCCTTTGCAACGCCGCTCCCCACCTGAAGAAACGGGCCCACCTCACATCGACTGCAATCGGAAAGTGATTCAGTCAGGGCACAGCACTTCTCACGCCAGCGACGGGGTTCTCAGGGGCTCCACAGACCTCCCTCCGACTTCCTCATACAGGGATGGTTCCCGCCCACAGCTACAGCTGCTGATTCACTGGGGAGGGGCAGAGACAGTAGTCCCGCCGAACGAAGGCCGGCCTTTTCCCGCCCCGGCGCACCATCTCACCTTCAGACTGCGCAGGAAGCACTCTACGCCGGTGGGGCTCGGAGACGTCCGAGCTCCTCGCTGGAGGCGCCTGTCGCAAAGGGGCACAGAAGACGATCGTGGTCGCTGCGAACTTGCTCTCTCCTCGCGACACGTGGAGTCTATCGTGATTCACCACCGGGGGGGCGGGGAGGCACACGAAATTGGCCACAGTCTCTTGGGGGTAATGAGGCACTCGCTGGGTAGGCACTGTAGGCGCGAGGTCACCGCACACGCAGCTGACTGGAACACCAGTCAGGATCAACGCCAATGACCTTTGCTACTCTACTGCCCGCGCTACCAGCCACCTCAGGGGTCAACAGAGCAGGTGTCAATCTGGTGTCAAGTCTGGAATCTCCTTCTAGATCTGGAACATCATCTAATCTGACCTAGTCTTCTTGATCATCTCAAATGGCCACCAGGGACTGGACCTTATATAGCCAGTGCCCTGAGGTGCTGGCTCGTGCCAGTGGGTTCTAGAACCTTCTCTGGCTAGGCCAATGACATGGCACTTTTGAGATGTATTTGGGACCCTAACAGCCACCATACTGTGGTTCTAGAGCAGCCATTTTGTGTACCTGAGGGAAATAAAGGAATTCCTGTCAGGAATGCGCTCCAAGTAAAAGGGCGCCAAAACCTTGAAAGGTCAAGGTTCATGGAGGCTCCAAGGGGAGTCACTCACATGAGGAAAAAGGATGGCCACCATTTTGAGGCCATTCATACAGGTTGCCAATCCCAGTCTATAATGTCACAGGTTTCGCCAGGTGCCTTGTAAATAGGTGCCAAAAACCTTGTGAGCAACTGGGCGTCAAGGAACATCTAGCCCCATGAAACAGCACACAAAAGTCCTGGTAGACAAAGAAAAGCGACAAATTTTGGGAGGTACAGGGGAACAAAAGAAATCATAGTGGTGAGGGGACTCTCAGAAGCAGACAGGTCTAACACCCACACTTATAGAAGCCAGGCGGCAGTGATGGTAACCAGGTAGTGGTTGGGGTGGGTCTTAGATAGCTGTGACAAAGAGATTGTCTAATTGTTCTCCCGCGACTATGTACGATGTTTGGCTTTTCTAAAATGCTCTTGTGTAATGTATCATCTATTTTCAAGATGTGCCAAAGTCTGATCAGTATCTTAATAAGGTCATGGGTGGCCCCACTGAAAGGAACCACAAGGGCAGGCTTCTGTTTCCTTTGTTTGTTGCAGATCTTCCCTGAATTTTGTCTGTCCTGTAGGAGATATGTACGTTTAACTTTGTCAATCCTATGTTTCGCCTTTGTTATGATCTGTCCAGAATAGCCCCTGTTAACGAAACCTTTGTCTAGGTTATTTAATTCTACTTCAAAGTCAGTGCCTACGCTACAATTGCGCCACACCCTGATCATCTCCCCATACGGGATGGCTGTGATCTGAGTTTGTGGGTGGGCACTAGACGCATGTGATACTACATTGCATGTTTTCTTCCAAAATAGTTTGGACTTAATCTTTTGTTCTGCGACATACAATGTGGTATCTAGGTAATCTGTGCTTTTATCACTTGATTGATATGTAAAGTGCACATTGAAAATGTTGTTATTTAGGCACACAATAAAATCATCCAAGGCTCTGGATGTTCCTGACCAGAACATGAGCACATCATCCTATGTACCTTGTCCATAGAATGAAGTGCTCTGTGTAAGTTGATGGACACTGGGTCCAGACATGGACCTTCTCATATATGCAATCAAAAAAGTGAATTATGAGTTACACACCTTGTTTATTGTTTGTCCTCTAAACTTTACCAATTGCACTTTGAAAGCGTGCATGCACGCTTTCAAAGTGCAATTGGTAACGTTTAGAGGACAAACAATAAACCAGGTGTGCAACTCGTAATTCACTTTATTGATTGCATTAATTGCCGCCCTACAAGCGAGTTTGCACTAAGGGTGGGCGGGCGGCTACGCTCCGTGCACGGAGTGTGCGTAGTGCCGGCTTCTACGCATTTTGCGTAGCAGGCGAAGAATCCGGCACTACGCACGCTCCGCAGACGGAGCGTAGCTGGCCGCCACCCGCCTCCCTAAATACTTTAAATTACATCTGTAAATGAATTAAAAGGCACTTACCTTGCCCGCCGCTGCCCGCCGCGTCCCCGGGGCTCGCTCTCTTCGTCGCTTCCGTCTTGGGTAATATTGTGCATGAGCGAGCGGCCGCGCATGCGCATTTCTCACGAGAAATGCGCATGCGCGGCCGCCCATGCATGCGCATTATTACCCAAGACGGAAGCGACGAAGAGAGGGTGCCGAGGAGACGCCGCGGGCAGCGGCGGGCAGCGGCGGGCAAGGTAAGTGCCTTTTAATTCTTTTACAGATGTAATTTAAAGTATTTAGGGAGGGCGGGAGGGAGGCCTGTGGTGCGTAGTGGGGCTACGCGGAGTGCGGAGGTGGGCGTAGTTTCTCGCCCACTTCACGTAGCTCCGCGAAACCCCACTACGCCCACTACGCCCACTACGCCCAGGGTTAGTTTGCACCCATCAGAAGATTTGGATAAACATGAAAAAACGAAAGGACTAATGGACTGACAATAGAGGAACGTACCAGAGTGGAAATACACAGGAGACATGGTTTCCAGCCATGTATATTTGGAAATCGGTAGGCATTCAGTTGCCATTACGAACTTTGGAAACATTGAATAACATTATCATCATTGAACTTCAGAAAGTGCGCACTGAGTATTATGGTTGGTCAGCTTGTTTTGTTTTAGCTAATTGGTACAGAATATGAGCAACGTGGGAATCATAGATTTGAAAGAGATAGATTGCAAGGAATTGTGGGCAATGTAGTGTTAAATGGTAGAAAGGATGTTGGTTTAACACTCACGATGACCGGAAGTTTTTAGTTAAATAAGCATGAGCACCTGCAGGCAATTGACGTGTCATGACAAATAGACGAACTGCTTAGAAGCAGGGGATTATGTTTTCACGGAGAGAAAGACGTGCGTCCATGCACTTTTAAAACGCAAACCAGTTGAGATGGCATGTAATAATATGCCTGATGAAATACTAGCTGGTGGAATGCGCGGTCTTGTTTCTTTTAACTTGAATGATAAACTACAGATGCCACGGTAAGCGCAACAGGGCAGCATTACATAAAAGGGTTCGAACAGCTTGTTAAGCGTGTTCGATTTAAGAAAGGTAGTGGTGTCAGTTAAGTTTGGGTGGTCTCATGTGAGAATAAAGGAAGGGGACTGTTGCTCATGTTTTTTTTAAATAACAGTAGTGTTCTCAGTATATTGAGCATAACCCATGAATATTATGATCATGTATATTTTTAAATGCACTACGAAGGTTGATGTGTAACAATGAGGTCAATGTATATTCATTCATTTACTGTAGATACCCCTGACGAAGGGATTCGTCCCGAAATGCATTGGGTTACTCAATAAAACACTTGGCTTATGGAAATCACTTTGCCTCCTATGTTTTTGAAGATCTATCACCGATTGAATTATAATGAGTAAAATTAATCGAAGATTAAAAAACAGTAGAAACAAGTAATGGATTCAAAGAAGGAGTACAAAAAGAATAATGATAACAGTATTTAATTAATTGGACTCATCGAGTCATTTGGCTGTGCTTCCGGTTTAGGAATTTAAAAAGGTTCCTGTGTATCTGCCTTCTCATATATGCCCATGTAGAGGTTTGCGAATGACGGGGATCATTTTGCGCCCATAGCTCCCCCCGACTGTCTGTACCATTTGCCATCATGGACAAAGAAATTGTTGTCCAAAACCAAAGTAATCAAGTCAATAACCATGATGTTATGCTCACATAGGGTTGCATTTCTAGTGTCCAAAAAGTACTGTACTGCTTCCAGACCCTTGTGCCTGGGAATACACATATATAATGTACTGACGTCTACTGTGACCAAAACAAAATCCTCCACTTTGTTCAATAAATCCTTTGTATCTTTGAGGTAAGATGGCAAGTTATGTACCAAAGGTTGGAGAAACAGGTCAATATACTCAGAGACAATTTCTCCATGGGGGCCCCACTTCTGGAAATAATGGGCCTACCCGGTGGAAATTCATTACCCATATGCACTTTTGGTAGTACATAGATACATGGTGCTGTTGGGGTGGGATTGAAAAGATACCCGCGTAGGTTTGTTTTGACTCACAGATCATATTCACGCCCCAATTATTATGGTGATATGACCTTCTCTCTTCCACACTTGATTTCTAGTACAAGTGGTATGTTTTAGGATGCTTTATAATCGGTGGATCTGTAATTTTCCGATTTACTGCTTAGGCATCTGTGTCTAATATCGAAAGATTTATGGTCATATAGGACTAATTTTCATAATGCTACTCCTTCTGATGTATGATATCGGTCTTCTGTTGATATGAGAGGGGTTATCTAGTTTTGCTGAACCTGAACTTCTATCGTTTACAGCGAGGCAGTGAAAATGCGCGTTTTTAACAGCTAGTGATTCAGACATGGATTGTGCATACTTTGGACCTGACCTCATGTATTATTTTTTTTTAAACACGAGCTCCAACGTTTCCAATTTGCTTGTATATTTACTAGGTGTTGAACTATTATGACGATTGGGATTTTGTTTGAAATCGAATCTTGGAATACGAATGTTTCTACCGATTTGTCTAGGTAAGATGGAGTGCACTGAATACACTTTGATAATATAGACAATTGAGGGAACAATTTGTCAGTTTGTTACATTCTTGGTGGTGGTTACTTTAGTTTCTTTTGGTGGTACATGTTCTTCAAGGTTATGTCACTTTTGAATGGTGTAATTGCTGATGATATTGAATACGCGCACCTATATTACTATACAGTTTATAATGAGGAATCATTAACACTATTTTTGGCACACTATCTTTTGTTGCATCACACTTTTTTGGCATGCGTAATGGTATATATATGACTTGTAGTTATAATATATTATCCGTTTTTTCTATTTTATTCACAGTGCTTGCTTTGTGATTTGCTTCATGGGAGTAAATGGGTAAAATGTCCAACATTTGGGCAGATAACCTTTATATAAAATGTTTTTATGTATATACAAGGAGATTGAAATATGTTCTACTGTTTTGATATAGATTCAAATTGTTTGCAGCCTTGAGAACGTCCTTTCTGACTAAACACAGGTTGGATGCCTGTTTCGGACATTATGAAAACAGTTTTTGATATACAATAAAGGATACATGGAGAAAATCAGAGATCGACTTATGGACTTCTTCTCTTACATTATGATGGCTAAAGCCTACTTCACTGGTTTGGACTTCTTTTTATGTGCCTCGGCATTTGTACAGTCTATGTATAAACCTCTAGGTGGATTTGCCTCTCCCTGGAGAGTTTGATTTGGTCTCCCATAGGCGTAGGGAGGCTTCTTGCTTGGAGAGCACTGCAACATACTGGTTTTTGGAGAATGTGACTTTCCGGCAGACGAATTTGATAGATGTGCATTCAGAGAGTGGCTTTTCTGCGGTGTGTCTTTGTGTAATAATCATGGATTTGCCACATAATCCATCATCTGCTGCATAGTGTATCGATTTTATATTAAAAAATGGTTTCTAGCTCAAATGGATCAAATGTTCAAAAAATTCGTCAACACCTGATGGCCCTTTGCAAAAGTCGACTGGTCACTTTTCACTTGCCTATTGGTGTGTTTGAGTGTCAAACTGCTACTAATGAGGTTAAACCTTTCCAAGACAGTATTAACGTTTAAAAAAGGACAAAATAATAAGCAGTGGTCAAAGTGGGCATGACGTGCCTATACTTTTTTTTATTTTAGAAAAATAGTTCCCCTACTTTTGGTGAAAAGACAACCGTCCCGCGACGTTTAGTACCAAGTGTTGAAATGCTTCAACTGAAATGAATGTCAGGGAGTCTCCTGTGCTGTGAAGGTTAGGGAGGGCAGACAGTTAAAGAAGCCTTCTTGCCAGGGTGCCTGCTCCCCTGAAAGAAACACAAATGTGCCCAGCTGGTCAATCTTAAAATGTAAAAGGTGCTTGGAAGCCAGTATTGGCTTTAATTAATGGAATCCTGATGACATACATTCATCCTTTTAGAGAGGTATTGTAATGGAGCTGCCATCTAAGCTGTAAAGTGTGTGCTTTTTTTTTTATTTCAGTAATTTTTTATTGAAAATTATATTTACATGGTGCGTAACATATACATGGGGGGGTAATTCACAAAGGAAAGAGAAGAAAACGCCCGGGGGGACGGGGGGGGGGGGGGGTTGACACAGTTCCATCATTTCGGCAATTAGTGCTTCTGACTGTGGCTGTGCAGATCTGCCAGTGTGTTCCGTTAGTTCGTGGCTCCGTATATATCGCGAGTCTTTAGTTTCCCCCTCCGTCCCCCCCTGGTTCCCTTCTTATTGTCTCTCGCACGTTTGTTGATTACCACTCCCCTGGTCTCAGTGGCTGAGAAAAGAAAAAAGAGAGAGTGGAGAAGAGAGAGTGGAGAAGCATAGGCAGACACCATAACGGCCAAACACACGCAGACGCCCCACAAGCAATGCGAAATGTGGCGCTCACTGGACAACTACCTGGCCTCACACAAACCGCCGTAGTAACGGCAACAAGCAACGCAAATAAAGTGTGTGCTTTTAAAAGACAGTTAAAAAAAGTACAGCAAGGGTATTAGTAAAATCTATATTTTGGAAGCACTCTTTGTGCATTTTGTAGCAGCTTATCCTACACTGTGTGCATTGCAAGTTTAAAAAAATGACTTGCATGTTCATAGTGCTTTCTGTCACAAACTGGGACCTTGTAGCACTAAACATACACCAGTCACTATTCTCCACTGCACCAACCAGGATTAATTCCTGTGGTTCCCTGGTCCAGAGCATTAACTAATAGAGGTTTCATAATGTACAATAGTGCACCCCCCCCCCCCACATAAACATAACCTGCATTTAAATTTCACTTAAGATGTGCGTTATTTTACAAGTACTTATCTAAAGGTGTCAGACTAAAAAAAGTTAGGAAGTTACACCTGTGACCACGCCCCCACTCTCACTCACCCCGCCCCATTGCGCACTGCATCACAGTTCCCATACTTTTTTTTAATACACTTCGATCACTGATAATAACTGATATTGTCACAAAACGTGCCACGCTACGCTGCATATGTTGTCTTTTCTCCTCACATAATATAGGCAACTCTGCAGCACAATGGAATCCACCCCTGTCGCAGTATTCCAGTGGCCCCGAAGAGCGTATGAGAGGTAAGCAAAGCAGGCAGTACAAGAGGGCCTAAAATAAATCCACATATTCACCCTTTAATAAAAATAGAGTAGATGAACCAACACTGCCATCTACTGCTGAAAATAAAAAACGAAAACAATGTTGACTTTAACGAAATTTTCAATGCAATAATATGTTTAGAAAACAAAGTAAAACACATTGGTTCTCGAAATCAATCGCTCGTTATTAATTTCCCAGACGTTAATAAGGAGTAATTAATGGATTTGTAATAATAACGTGGAACCAACACCACACGTTCTATTTACACTATGCCGCAGAGGAATTCCACGAGGTAGACAGTCCTCTCTGGTTTCTTTAATACGACAATTTATTCAATGTAATACAAACTGTTAAACAGGCAATGTGTTTTCACATTTCACAATAAACTTACTTGAAAACTTCATATTGTCGAGTGTTGCCATTGCTTCCGTAGAGTGCGACGTTGAAATAGCCGGTCACTCTCGAACTTCCAGTCAGAGTGACCGACACTTTGTATCGATAGCCTGCACGATTAAGGGTACGTTCATTAAAATGTAGCCAAAAAGAATAAATAAGTACTGCATTTGTTTTTTCCCCCTTAAAAGCACTTTAATTGTTATAGGTATCTCGCCTAAATAAATATACAGTGGGCTATACCTTATCTCTGTGGTCCAATTTTTGCAAAACTGTTACAAGGGCTTCTCGCCATAGGACCGTCACAAAAAGTGACGTTCCTTTTGGTGATAAGCCCTTCGCCTTACTTAAGAGGCGGAGTTAAGCCACTTAACATAGCTTCACACTGCCTTGTAAATAGGTGCCCTTTCACGCTTCCCTTAGCATGAAGGGAGCGGGCAATGTGTATTGCGTTGGTCGTTCTGCAGCAACACCCATTGTATTTTACGCTGCCCCCTATTTACAAGGGTGACATAAATATGGGATATTACCAAAATTAAGACCAAAGAAAACCTGGTCTTAACATGGCAAAACGAGAAGAAATAATTAATTTATCCACGTTTTTGCTGTTTCCATGAGTGTTGCATTGTGCAGCGCACATAGAAACACCGATCACCATGAATGATTGTTTAAGTGCAGGAAGGGGTCCCTTCTTGCACATAAATAATCATAAAAAAATTACGATTTGCAACTTCTATGTATGCTGCGCAATAAAGCAAACACAGAAGTTACAAATCACCATTAGTGATTGTTTATGTGCCGGAAGGGACACCTGGTGCAAGAGTGCCTGCGTTGGCGCCAGCCAGCTGAATTTAGCACCAGCACTAGGGAAAACACAGGGTGCGCCATATCATTGCAAATATGGCGCATCCTTGTGTTGTCAGAATGGCGGAGAGCAACATTAGCCATTTTAGCTTAATGCCACGCTCCGCCAATCTATTGTAAATATGCCCCTGTGTCTTTATCTTTCCTCAGTGTTGAAGTTGAAAGCTGAGAGATCTGCAATTGCTTCCTTAAAGGTCTGGTCGCTAATCCGGAAGTGGTTTTCCACAGATGACTCAGTGGTAGCAAATAGATTGCTTCTTGCATAGCCAGGTCCTGACTAATGAATATTTGCCCAGCCACTCACACTTTGACAGGACTAATTCTTCCTCCTAAATGTTAATAAGTCACCCGAAGGTAAGCCTTATTGCCCATAAGACAGGGTGAATGGTATTTAAAAGTAAGACACATGGAACATTGAATGTTCCACATGTCCTTACACTGAAAAAGCTTATTTTAAAGTACCTTAAACCGACATCAGTATGGTTCAGAGTATATTAAAGGTACACAGATCAACACTGTTGCATTCGGTCACCCCAGCATTACAGATTTATAACGTTCATGCTCTGGAGTCGGCCCTTAATGGTATTGGAATATGTGGCCATCAAACATTTCCCAGTCTGGCCAAAGTGGAAAGCATTTCATTAGATCCCTTTTTTTGATGCCACAGAGTACTCCATTGTTACCACTTTATTTGCATATGTGAATAAAATCCATTGTACGCAAAGTAAATATTAGACCACTTTTGTACTTGCTACACATTTGGCAGACACACAAATTACGCTTCTATAGAATGTCCCTTGAGGAGGTACTTGGACTACGAGGATATTTTATAATACCATGGTTAAATTTGTGTGGAAACAATGATATACCATTGGCCTTGAATCTGGATGTGCTATGGAACAATACAAGAGAAGCCATATACATTACAAAGATTGCATAAAAGAGAAGTACTGGCTACATGTCTTAGGAAATTACTTGGTTTGCACCAGATATGTTCGCCTTTCCTATATATTTCTAGATCTTAAAAGTACAATGAATTTTGAGCCATTCTTAGATACACTTATGCCAGTTTTATGTAAACAACTTTATATAAAATTGAGGTACGGCATACTTCCTCTGAATGGCTTGTGTAGCCAATGGTTAACTGATGTAAAATGTCCCACTTATAAACTTGAAATTGAGCCTATAGCACATGTATTATTTTTCTCCAAAGCCTATGCAAACTTCTGCACTAAGTTTTTTGCCCCAATATGTCGTCAGATTGGGGCAACACATCACCAAAATGCTCCACAATTTTTAAGGTCTGATACTGGAGAAACTATAGTATATAGCATGTCTAAGGGGCATATTACCAAGCAATAGCGATAATTATCGCTATTGCTTGGTTAGAGACAAAAATTTACCGCTGAGCTGCGGCGATTTTTATCGCAGATAAACCTTGGTATTACCAAGGTTTATCGCAAATGCGATAAAAATCGGCCGCAATGCATGAATATCGCTGAAAAGTTCGCGATATTCATGCATTACCGAGCTAATGCTCTTAGCCATGTTATCCACCTCCCATTGGATAATATGGCTAAGAACTGCTCAGGCAGGTGTTAGCTTTTGGAGATATTCGCGCTTAGCCCGAATATCTCCAAAAGTTGGTAATAGGAAATAGCGATGTTAGCGACTGTTTCCAGTCGCTAACATCTTGGCACGCCCACTTTGCATGTCATTAGTGATAAATATCACTGACACGCAAAGTGGGGCCCAAGATGGTCGCTATCTCCTACTAGCTGTCGCTAACTGGTGTTAGCGACAGCTAGGTAATAGGGAGATCATTTTATCTCCGCTTTCTTGGCTTTTAAAGCCAAAAAAGCGGAAATAAACCCCCTTGATAATATGCCCCTTAGAAGTTGTTCCTAAATTCAGTGCTTAATTTGTGTCAGTGTTTATCGGTGCTCTGTACCGGCATCTAATTCTTAACACCAGCAATTTTTATGACAGCTTAACACATGGTGGCGCTGTTTGTCTGTGCAGGACACAGTTCACCAATTTAACATACATTAAATAGAATAATAGTAGTGGGTCAAGGCCATTGGTAATAGCATCTGGCAGCGCTGGAAGGGTCAGTGGGTGGTGCAAGCGGCAACGGCCTCCTAAGAGCTGCCATAGACCCTTGTACTTATACCTCTACAAACTATGCACTCGCTGTATTTATGATTAAATAAATGCGTCACATTGATTGTTCATGATGATGTACATGTAACATCTGTCCTTTTGCCTTGCCTTTAGCTTGTTGCACTTCACCAGTTGCACCTAATTCAAGAGCCTGTCCCTAAAACAGATTGATTTGGAGCTGAAAATCACACATAGGTCCACAAGTTTCTTTCAATCTAATCCCCATTTCGCGGCTCATTGGCTAAATCCAGATCCGTGGTAAGGTGACTGCAAATAGAGAGCCGACGCATGAAAGGGTTCACATCGCTCCAGTAAAAATCTACCATGCAGGAGTTAGTGCCTGACCCTTGTTGCTTAATATGGCTGGAATACACAATGGCTTGTGTGATACTGGATCCACACGAACCCTGTTTATCCTTGAAACTGATTTATGCTGACCCCCTGCGGTCAGCATATTATTGCCTCAGGTATCTTCTCTTAAAATCTAAAGTGTGCTTAACCCTAAGAGGGAGACAGACAGGTTTCCGAAACCATAACCCATTGCTTTTTCTCGAAGTAATCCAATTAATTAAAATTTTATGGACAAACTTAGTAGTAAGACTCACAAGAGTACATATGAAAAGTGTCTGGTCTCCAGAGCAGCCCTGAAGAACCTCCATAGAGTTAAATGTTAAAACATGTCAGGAGTCTACACAGATCAGTGGTGCTGAACTCTCATAGGATGATATGAAGCATGGTTTCCCATGGGCGAATGGTCTTCTGTATAGTACCGCCAACCAACTACACTGCAAGACAAAGCTCCTAAAACATATATTTGAAAAAGTATCTTGAATAGTTAAGTTTAGAGATGTGAAACAACTGGGAATCTTATCCATTTTGCACTGTACTGTAGTTTTAGGGTATTATTTATTTAGGGCCTGCTGATAACTCGGGAAGAGCATTCATATTTATTTTATGTGAAGTAACCGTGTACACACCTTTTGTCTCAGGCCCAGTATCCAGTACCTTGATTAGTAGGGAAAACATTCAATACCACGTTTGGTGCGTGAAGGTGGGCCCCACAACCTCATTGATCTGCTTGAAAAACTAACCAAACTTACCAAAGCGCAAGTGCCCTTCATGACAAATTTCTAGGATTCACCCCATTTTCCTCAGATAGCTCAAGTTTAACCTCTAAATAAGGATGTAGTTCTTCGGGAATACGTTTTTTCCAGGCCAACCCTTAGCAAGCATACCAAGTACCTCACCTATGGCTGCATCGTTTGCTTGTTTGAACTTCCATTCGTTCATAGATATACCATGCAAGTCCTCATGAATGTTGGCCATGCACAGCTATTCACTCTCGCTGTCTTTAGTATCATGTACTAGAACCGGCATGCGACTCAAACAAATTAGCCACCAAAGTTTTCACCCCAGACACATACTGGACTTCATAGTTAAAATCGAACAATCGCACTGACATCCGTGCAAACCTGGGGGATGCAAAATGAAGTCCCTTAGTGGTAAGAACCTTTGTTAAAGGTTTGTGGTTGCTGCATAAAATGAACTTGTTTCCCCAAACAAATTGGCGAAAAGGGTCCAGACTCCAAATACACGCTGTTGCCTCCAGTCTAACTTTTCATCTGGGAGTGTAAGAGAACGGGAAGCAAAAGCAATGGTGCATTACACCACATGGGTATCTCTCTGGCTGAGAACCGCATTCAGTCCTTTGTCACTTGCATCAGTCGTGATAATTGTAGGGAAGTCAATAACCACACGGAAGATGGTTAGAAGCAGACAAGGTTTATTCCGTTCCTTCAGTCTTCAGGTTCAAGTCAGAATGACAGTAACGAGACACACTTTAACAGTCTGCATTCTACATGTTTTTAAAACATAACATTACGTCCCCATGATCACGCCCGTGTCACGAGCTGCCAGACATTGCTGAACGCTCGTGACACAGCTCGTGTGAGAATATGTACAATCCCTACACACCTTCCCCCTTTATAAAAAAAAACACAATTTTAAATTCCTAGTTCATCACAAAGTCATTAAATCGAATTGGCAAACGATGACAACGTGTTGTTCTGGTAATGTTAGTGCTATTTTCTTCACGTGGATGTTCCACATTGTCATTCTGTTTCCCCACATCAAAAAAAACATTGCTGTCAACATCATTTACAATTTGAGTGGGACCTTTAAACAATGAAATTCTGCTTAAGTTCCACACAGAACCACCATCAACCCTGACCGCGTTTCTGAAGACTTCGATAACTTTTTTAGGACTTGACCAAACTGGTAAACCTTTACTTACACCTTCCTTCCTTTTTACACGGACATAATCACCCACTTTAATGGAACAACAAGACGTAGAACCAATTCTCTTGACCATATTATGTTTCATTTTGTCTTTATACAATTGAACTCTGTTTTTAACTGCTTCAAAATCTACCTTCATACAATTTTCAGTACCAGCTAAATTTCCTTTTAACCACCATGGAACTAATTTAGTACTAGGCTTCCTTCCTCTTAGTAGCTCAAAAGGTGTGACCAAAGTTACTGAATTAGGTGATGTCCTATAAGCTAACAACATGGATTGTAATGCATTTCTCCAATTCAAATTGCCCTTGATAGAGAGTTGTATAGCTTTCTTAATTACACGGTTGAACCTCTCAACCTGGCCATTGGCTTCTGGATGGAAAACTGCAATTTTCCTATGGATAATACCACACTTAACAAAAATTGTTCTATTTCTTTGCTCACAAACTGCGGCCCATTATCAGTCACTATCTCCTGAGGAATGCCTTCCCTGCAAAAAATCTCATCTAGGAATTCTATTATTTGACACGAAGTGACTTCCCTTACCATTTTGACTTCTGGCCATTTAGAAAAATAGTCTATAAGTACTATGCCAAAAGCTTCTTGTCTGGGTAAGCAATTAAAAGGTCCTATGATATCTATCCCAAGTTTACGCCAGGGACTTGAAGGTAATTCGACAGGACATGGTTCAGGGCGCAAGGCAACAGCAGTCTTGTCACTATTTAAGCAATAAGAACAAGAACGTACAAATTGGTCTACACATGAGTCAATGCCTGGCCACCAAAATGACTCCTTCAAACGCCTTCTGGTGAAAGATATCCCAAAATGTCCTTCATGGGCAATCTTAAGAATAGAGTTCCTAATAGAAAAAGGTGGAACAATTTTATCGCCACGAAGAATCAATTCATTTTCTACTGCAAGTTCTTCTTGAATTTTATAAAAACCCATTAAGTTCCCTGTTAACTTCCTCTGTTCTGGCCAGCCTTGAATAAGGTACTTCTTGACACTGCACAATTCTAAATCCTTACTCATCTCTTCCATCCAATCCTTTTCCTTTAATGACATTTGTTCACCACATACCAAATTAATGTCGTGAAAAGTAAAAGCTACTTCACATTCTTCTTCCTTAATTGTTGCGGATGTCCCTGAATCAGAAATCAATCTGGACATGCAATCGGCATGCATATTCGCCTTTCCTTGAACATATTCAATAGTGTATTGAAAAGATTGTAATCTCGACGCTAATCTTGCAAGACGTGCCGACATAGTTCTGCCTCCACCTGGAGCCATGAGATACACTAAAGGCTTGTGATCAGTCTTTATCAAAAATCTTGTACCCCACAAAAAAGGTCTAAAGTGCTCAGCTCCCCAAACACACGCCAGTAACTCTCTCTCTATTACAGAATAATTTTTTTCTGCATCTCTCAGAGCTCTTGATGCATAAGCAACAACCCATTCTTTTTCATTATCTTTCTGGAGGAGTACTCCACCTAAACCAGAAGAACTAGCATCCACCATAATGATACATTTCATGCCAATTACAAAAGGTTTGAGACACGGTGCATTAATAATAAACATTTTTAAAGATTGAAAAGCATTTGTCATTTCTTCAGTCCAGCTAAACTTTACGTTTTTCTTTAGTAGGCACCTGAATGGATCAACTTTTACTGAAAAATTCGGTATAAACTTGGCATAAAATTCGATAAGGCCTAAAAATGCTACAAGTTGTTCTTTAGAAGTAGGTACAGGAGCATTTATGATGCTCTTGACATGATTTTTCTTAGGTTTGATTCCCATTCCACTTATAGTATGTCCGAGATACTCTACTTCCTTTTGTTTAAATTTGCATTTGTCAATGCGCAGTGTTAGCCCCTTGTTTGCTAATGCAGCAATCACACATTTTAAATTGTTGTCATGCTCATTGTCATCTTTTCCATATACTAAGATGTCGTCTTGAAATGCTATGGCCCCACTTAAACCCTCCAAAGTATCCCTCATTAATCTTTGGAACACTGAGGCCGCACTCGCTAAACCAAAAGGCATGCGACAAAACCTGTATAATCCTTCAGGTGTGATAAATGCAGTTATGTTTTTAGATTCATCGGCTAATACAACTTGATGGTATGCGCTGGCTAGATCAACACACGAGAATACTTGTGCGCCAGCCAGTGTCGAGACCATCTCATGTAGGTTGGGCAAGGGATGTGAATCAACCCAAATTGCTGCATTTACACTGCGGAGGTCAATGCATAATCTGAGTTCCCCATTGGATTTAACCGAAATCACAATGGGGGAAACCCAAAGTGATGACTCTATGGGTTCAATAATGTTTTTCTCACAGAGATCTTTTAGCATTTCTTTAAGTTTGATTCTGTATGATAAAGGAACATTCCTTACTCTATGTCTCACAGGGATGGCGTTTTCCTTTAACTTGATGGTGTGTTCAAATCCCTTATATTGGCCTAATTTACCACTAAAAACCGTAGGAAAAGAATCACGCAACTTCTCTACTATTAGTGAACTATTCTCAGTGACACTTGGAACACTTAATATTTGTTCAACGTAAACAGGTGGATTGGCTCTGGGATCAATTTTCATCCCTAATTCATATTGGTGTGGCCAACTTAGGAGTGACAATCCAGATCTTGACACATAGATTTTTCCTGTCATGTGTCGGTTGGCGAATTGTATGTTTGCTAAAAAGTAACCAATTAAGTCAATTTTGTGGCCTGTGTATCCACCAGGAGAGACATCAGACTCATGTAATTTTCTGTCTGGGAATTTGTCTTTAAATATATTTAAGGAAATTAATGTATACCATGCGCATGAGTCTACGAATATTTCTAAACTCACTCCATCAATATTTATGATGCATGATGGAAATTTTTTGCAATTTTCGTCCCCACATGCGTTGATAACTGTATTGACTTGAAACTTTTCTTCATTATCTGGTTGGCAATCATCACAGTATTCATGTATGCAGTTCATTTTTCCTTGTGCTGATCTGCAGCATTTTGTGAAATGGCCTTTTTTGTTGCACTTTAAACATGTTTTCCCTAAAGCTGGACAATACTTATAGTCTGCTAAGTGACTGTCACTGCCACATCTAAAACATAGTAGCTTGGAAGTTTTTCTTTCATATTTCTGATTCTTGAATTTGTTATCACTCCTAGATAGGTATTCATTCCTTTGATAAAAACTTTTCTTGGGTTTATCTACATCTTTAGTTATGTTAAAAACATCACTTTTATCATTGCCTCTAATCTCTTTGACAAATTTCTCTGAATGTTCTATAGATTTGGCAATATCGATAGCATTATTAAGTGACATATCAGAAGTTGTCCAAAGACGTTCCTGTACTTTTTTGTTGTTAGTTCGCATTAAAATCTGGTCTCTTAACACTTGTTCATATGATATGTGTTCAAAATCACATGTGACAGCTAAGGATCTCAAGGCTGATACAAAATCCTCTACTGGTTCATCATTTCTCTGTTTGCGAGAATAAAATATAAATCTCTCCATGACTACATTCTTTTTCTTTCCATACCTTAAACTTAGCTGTGAAGAGGCATATTCATATACATTGATGTTCCCTGGGTTTACTAAAGCTGGTAATGTTTTGAATTCTTTTAAAGCTATACCACCCAAGCAATGTTTTAGAAGTGATAGTTTTCTTTCTGGCTCACACTCCCCTTCTTCTAACACATCAACATAAGCCAAGAAAACAGGTTCCCAAATCTCCCAAGCCATGGGTGGTTCACCAGGTGAAGACAAAAATGAAGGTGGAGGTACAATGCCTGACATGTTAATTTTCCTGTTAAATACACTAACTATAAGTCAATTCAACACACAATTATACGTCTAATGCAGTTTGTGAGTATAAGTTATATGTACATTGAATATAAGCTAAATGTAGGATAATCAAGAAGGAAATATGACTAAGATACTTAAAATTAATAATTATCAATGTTATCAATTTTCAAATTGTGGGACACGCAGTGTGCGTGTCACTGAAAACCTTGTAATAAAGGAGATCTCCAACGCGATGTCTCTTGAAGTTGTGGAGTTCATAAATGGTCGTTTATTATTTGCGCGCTGTGCCTTTAAAATTCAGAGAGTGTTGACAGAGTCCTTAGTATAGGAAAACAGTTTCCGGGAATCCGTCTTCACTGTTTCTGACGTTGCGCGATGACTTCACAGGTCGCGTTGATCAGCGGCAATAGAACAACCATGCGCGAGCTCTCGCGCGTGTAAGATGCTCGATGGTCGAAGTTAATTTCCAATGGATGTCGGAGAAAAAAAGTGAGTAATCCACGGCAGTTTTCTTGTAAAAAAAAAAAAGTTTCAGTTTCCGCTTCCCTTGAATAAAAAGTATGATCTTCCGTTTCTGCTTCCCATAATTAGTGGTATTCCAGCACTGTTCGTGTATATTTGAAAGCGCTGTAAAATCCAATAAACGGTAAAATCTGAATAAAGTTGAATTCCTCTTATGCAGGTAACAACTCCCGCCCGTCGCCAGTGTAGGGAAGTCAATAACCACACGGAAGATGGTTAGAAGCAGACAAGGTTTATTCCGTTCCTTCAGTCTTCAGGTTCAAGTCAGAATGACAGTAACGAGACACACTTTAACAGTCTGCATTCTACATGTTTTTAAAACATAACATTACGTCCCCATGATCACGCCCGTGTCACGAGCTGCCAGACATTGCTGAACGCTCGTGACACAGCTCGTGTGAGAATATGTACAATCCCTACAATAATGTTCGCTAACATTGGGTCAAAACCTTGCAATGGAGGAAAAGAACACATTTCTTTTTTGAGTGTACAAAATGATTTTTGACATGCATCTGACCACACAAACATCTTCTTGTGCGTAAGCAACTGTCTTAGGTCATAGATTTTGCATTAGAAGTTCCGGATGAACTTCAAGTAGAATTCAACAAGACACAAAAACGAGAGTAGCTCCTCCTTGTTACTTGGTTCAGGAGTATTTCATATGGCATTCAATAACTCCTTCTTGGGTATGATACCATTCCGTGTGATTACGTGTCCCATATAGGTTACTTCTGTGCATGCAACTTTACATTTGCTCTGCTCGGCTGTTATACCCTTTGAATCAGGGACACTAAGAACCTGTGTCAATTTAGTGTCAAGTTCTTCTATAGTTTTCCCCATGACTAAAATGTCATCTTGGAACATAAGTATGTCTTTTACACCCTTAAAAAGTTTGTGCCTCAACCTTTGGAATATTGTGGCAGCAGAAGCCAAGTCGAAAGGGACTCTCTTGAAACGGTAGTGACCGAAAGGCGTAATTAAAGTGGTAATGCTCTTACTGTCTGGGTGCAGGGGAACCTGGTTATAGGGCGATTTGAGGTCTGTGGTTGAAAACCATTTCACACCCTTAGTGTGGGCCAGCATTTCGTTGATCGGTGGAAGAGGGAATTGATCAACAATGATGTTGTCATTGAGGTCACATAAGTCAACACATGGCCTCAAATTTCCATTGGCCCTCTTAGCCACAACTATGGAAGCCACCAACTCAGAAAACTACACCTGTTTTACTATACCAATTTCAAGCAATTTTTCAAGTTGTACTTTTACTTCGTCTTGTAAATTAAAGACGGCCTTGTGGATTTTAGAATGGCACCTGCCTAACATGAATTCTATGTTTACACTCATTTAAAACACCTGTAGTTCCAGAAATGTTTGGGGGAAATTTACATAGTAAACCTTTGCTGAATTCCTCCTCATTCTAAACAAACCTCCAGGGGATCATCTGGAAACATCTTGATAGTAATATCAGATGTCTCCAATTGTTCCCCCAGGGATGGTACAAACTTTTCCTCCCACACCAGTTTGTTTGCTATAGTATAGGGCCACAATGGAAATGTTTACCCCTACTTTTGACAAATCACAAACACATGTTAACATCTTCTTCATCAGGCATAATGTTTGCCGTTTCATCCTCATGTTCTACCAATTTGCCAAAATTAGTCGTTCTTTTCTGGCATACATTTTGAAAATGCCCTCCTACCCCACAAAATTAACATGTAAGTTTTTTTAATGAACATTTCTTTTCATTGGCCAAGTGGTTGGTATTACCGCATCTGAATCTTACTTTCTGTTACTAACATAGGCTTTACTAGTAACTGCTTTGCTGCTACCAATATACTTTCCCTGCTTTGCTAAATGTTCTAGAATCCCTCACCCTAGCTACAGTATGTTCATCTTTTTTTTCTTTATTTTGAGAAAGGACTGCCCTGGCACACCTCCTAGTAGGTTCGGCCTTTCTTGCTACGTCATTGACAGTTTGCAATGGACTTTCACCCTTGTCCTATAAATGTTCATGAATATTAGTATTCAAATCTTGCATTACTATTTGATCACTGATGAACTCATCATGTTGTTCACCAAAGTAAGAGTTATGTTTTTTAAGGCAAAGACACTCATCTATCGATTCCTCCGTGCTCTGTTTCCTGTGGAAACGTTTGTACCTATCTACAGCCACACAGACTGTGGGTTTATAGTAACTGTTCAAATCATTGATGGCATGGTGTACACATAGCCCTCATCCGCAGCTCTAGTTTTCTTATTTATACCATTATTCACCTTAATACCGCCTGCTCCCAAGCAATGTAAGAGTATTTGAAATTTCTTTTCTGCTGTGAAGTCCTCCTCATCATGCCATGCTGACCTGGTGACACCGCGTGCACTAAGAGCCACACATGAACACCGAGTCCGGAAAGCTATGTCCCTGGTACGAGATGCAGACCTCGCTAACACTGTCTGTTGTTTGATTATGTTTCAATGTAAGAGACCAAGAGACCCAAAAAGATACTAAGTGAATAATTATGAACGGGTCAATGCCGACTTAGAACCATTATGTGGATTGAGAGAGTGCTGGGACGGGGGAGGGAAGGGTAGGAACTTGGGAGTTGGAGCTAAGCATTTACGCAGAAAAACAGAAAATGGAACTATTGGATTTTATACTGTTGTGGACACTGTACTACTTTTATGTACTAAATGCAAAGGGAAATATGTTATATAACAGTGACTTTATGATGTCAATAAAGAAATTTTCAACAAAAAAAAAGTCCTCCTCATCATCAAAAGTGGCGCTGTAGTTTGTGAAGTACTCCCTCCACTCCTCCCATTTAAGTACTGGTTCACCCACAGATGGTAGAAAGATTTTTGGAGGACTTAGGTTCCATATGTATCCAGAAGACATGCTTATATGTTTGAAGGGAGGAGCAGTTTACTGAATGCAAGTACAGTATCTTGTAGTAGAATGTGATGTAAACCAAGTGCAAGGTTCTTTCAGGTAAACCACAAAAAAGGGTACCAAACAGTATCAGGAAGTACCTGGAAGGAGCAAGCTGTCAACTGGCAGGTCACGTAGACAATTAATAATTAACATGGAATGCAGCCTGACCCATTACAAGAGCTACACTTGATCCCTCTCTGCTGTGCCCAATAGCATTGGAGAGCACAATTGACCAGCGCTTATTTGCAATAAGTTCTTAAATTTTGAAGGAGCGCTGAAGTCGGTCCTCTCACACCAGCACTGAGGTGAAAATGTGTTTCCAAAAGGGCGCTGCGTTGCATGCAGACGTGGAAGCCTAGGCACGTAATCCTAGTAGTCTAGAAGGCTGCCACTTGAAGACAGAGATATTCCTCCACAATGGTGCTCGGTGACGTAGATGATTCATCACGTTGTTACCTAGGCTATGTTAATGCGTGTGCTTACAGCGGGTGCAGTAAACAACTGAACACAGCACGCAAACAGCTGTGACCTAGCTGCACGATCCAACGGTAAAGCGTCACAGCAGTGTGGCGCACTATCTGAAATGTCTGAAATCAGTATGAACCAAATCTACTCTCACCACATGCAACCCAAATATGCTAAACAAATTCTTCCAAACAGCATGACGGCGGCCACTGGTGTACACATATTGTTTTATTTGAGCGAAAGTCACAGACACGCACAGACTACTGGACCATGACAATGTCCATGTTAGAATGTAGTGACTGACCTGAGCGTTAATAGTTCACAGACAGCCCTACATCTGAAATTCCGTGCTGTCCTAAAACTGTGTGTAGCAGCAATCACACCTGGTGTGAAGGGGTTTCGAATAAGTCTTAAATCGTCTTGTAGATTGAAGGCTGCACGACGTAGAATCTTTGTGTTGGTCACTCGTTGCCAAAAATTGTAAAGAGGCAGCGAACAGGCGTAGAATGAAGAAATAATGTATTGGCATAACCAACACAAGTACAGCTCCGGTCAAGACCCGCTGGGGCAGTGCAACCGTTCACCGGAGTCTTCACTCATCATCGGCTGTCTGCCAGAATTCTAGAACAGTCAGCTCATGACATGCCAGAGGGAATGGGTACGGTGTCCCTAAGTGGACATAAGTACTGCAAACACAACAGTTAGTATTCCGACTATTCGCTCTATATGCCGTAAGTCACTTTCATCAACCATCTATTAGCAAGTTTTTTGCTCCTCAATTACCCATTCATCCGGGTGGCAGGTCAATTTTTAGTCTACTGCCAACCAGTAAACCAGTTACAATTAGTTCACTTCTCCATCAGTCCTTCCTCAGCAACTTTTTTTCAATAACTGATTACCTGTTCATTCGATCATGTGACATGTGTGGAGGAAAATATCCTCCAAGGCTTCACAGAGTGTTCCACATCAGTGCTACTAAAGTTCTGGGTCGCGACCCTAGAGATGTCTTCAGAAGGAGAAGACAGGGTAAAGGACATTGGGGGTGAAAGCAGGCCAATCAATTTTAAGTCAAAACAACCATCAAAAAAAGAATATGTAGATGGCTGCTCACAATATTATTGATCATGGGCTACTAAAGGAAAATGGAGTGATGTTAACAAACAGCTTGAAAAAGCACATTCCATGTCTCCATTTTCTGCAATTCCTTCCTGCTCTGATTTTAGGAAGGTCTGGGAGAAATTTTAATTACACCAGAGTAATTGGAGTACTTTCAGTATTAACTAATTTCTCTTGTGATGCGAAATTACGTGATTACTCGAGCGTGAGTAATAAAGGCTAATTTGGGACAACAATCCTACTTCAGGAGCACAGAAACAACAAAATGAGAGGGAGAGAGCGACTGCTCTCAACTGCTGCTCATGGCCTGTAACATTTAGTACTATTTTCGTACTGCAAAATGCATCTTTTGGACCATTTTGGATGCAAATGTGCATAATGAACTAAGAAAATAGTGCTAAATGCTTGATTACGCTTCTTATACAATTATGCATAATTAAAAGTAATTTTGTGGTAATTATGCTAGAGAGAATTGTCTTTTACAACACCCCTACTTTAAGGACTTTTTGGTCAGATATATATTATCACGGATACAATTAATATTTAAATATTCTTTAAAAAAAACTGCATGCAGGTATGAAACTTACGTGCAAAATCCTTGGCATCACCCGTGTTTAAGTAAAATTTCTGGCTGACTTTGGTAATACCAGAGTAGGTGTTGGCGTAGTGGCCCATCTGTGGGCATCCTATAGAGGGACAGGGAAATCCAGTGCCCTGGAGAAAGGAAAAGGTGTTTTGTGATTTAAGACTCTCTTCAACAACATGCTTCATTCTATTTTCTTGTTCTCGGATGGGAGAAGTTCTTGGCGTGAAACACATGGACTCTGACAATCAGAGAGTTCAATATGCCACTTTTTCAATGATTATTAATATCAAATTCATTTATAGTGCACACCACAAAATTTGAGGAAAACCTTGGTACCTACATGTGATATTAGTAACCATCCTATAACTGTGAGTTAACCGCTCAATCTAACTCATGTTATCAATCTCAGAAAGATAAACTGTTGGCCCAAATGGCTACAGTGAAGATTTCCCTCTCAGGGACCGTTTATGATACAACCCGTAAATGCTCTGACCTTTGGTCGGAGCCTTTTGGGCCGCATCGCAATGGGACGGTTGGATTCCTTTCTGACTGCCTCATTTTATTGGATGCGGTGGGAAAGGAATTTGAGTGGTCATCCCGGCTGCTTCCGACAGGCTTGGAGAGCCTGTCTGCCAGTCGGAATGTGGCCTGTTATCTCAAGGGCACTTCTTTGCGCCCTTGAGATTACAATGCATGTTTTCCGACATGGTTTCCATGCCGGTCTGTCTGACTTGGAAACCATGTCGGAAAGCAGGTTAGAGGGGTAAAGGGCCTCCAGGTGCGGGCCGAGCGGAGACCTGTAGATCCCTGCACTTTATTTACCTGCCACAGGATTCAGGTTTGTACCGCATCTCCCAATGCATGCTCCCATAGTGAAATATAGGAATGCAACTGAACAGTACTAAATGCTTGATTACATCACATCCTAATGGGGTGGTCAGGACCGACGACCGGGTGTTGGTCGGTCCCATGACTGAGTCGGCGTCAGGCAGAAGTGATTCAACCCGACATCGTAATGAGAATCCTAATGTGGACAATGCGGTTGTGATGTTGAACATGTGCTTCCATTGAAGTTCATAGCAGTAGGGTAGCATTAGCCCCCGCACCACCAGTGTTGCGGAGGGCGGGCCTGAGCTCCAAGGGGCCCCTTTCTGGTGCTGTGCATGGGGCCCCTGGCCTGAGAGCTCCTGACTGGGTCCATGGTTGGGTGGCCTCCTCCATGTACTTTGCAGGTGGGCACCCTCAAATTTCATTACGCCACTACATCCATTAGTAAAGCTTCTGTCCTATTTCTGCCCCAAGGTTTTCCTCTGTTATATTGTTACTGCAAGACTTCGGGCTATTATATGCCATTTATAGTGGTTGATGTCAATTTTCACACATGATGTGCGGTCCGTCCTGCCATGGCTCTATATGGAACCCATGACATGCATGGTGCATGCTCTGACACCGACCAACCCCAAATGTGTTCAACAGTTGCTTCACATCAGTACATTGTATGGGAAACATTAGGGATAATACATTCAGAATGAATGACTGAATGGTGAAAGTAGAAGGAGATGATATACTACACTTTTTTTTACTTATATGTACTACAACTACCTGTCTCCTCCTTCAAAAAAGCAAACGTAAAGAAATAAACAGTACTAAAAAAATTGAAATTAATTAATGACCAAGGCCACTGTGAACAGAAAAGGAGAATTTGTTCACATTAGCTATGAATATTGAATTTGTTAGGAGACTTGACTTCTTCGAAAAGCACTGACCTTTCCCAGACTTACATTATCTGGTACATACCAGGGCACACTCACATCAGTGCTGCCCTCTTCCACTCCACGAAGACTTGTTGGAAAACCACCTTTTCTGAGTGGCGAGGCCTGATTTTTCACCTTTTGCTGACTCCTACTTTTTTGTTGACTTAAGGACACTTTGCACTTTGCCCCTGATATCCAGAAGCCAGGGCCAAAAGGATACTGCAATAATTTAGCATGTTACTCACGTTATAAGGCAACTTTTAAAGACACAAACATGTCTTATGCAGGCACAAATTGGATTCTATAATGCTTGCTTGCGATTCCTATGAATGTTATGCACTTTCTGAGTAATCAGGGATAGGGATTTTATCGTTTCTAGCTTAAGTTTGTGCACATTACTGCTGAACAGTGGGTTGCTCACTTTTCCCAAATTTATTCTGCGTAGCTCTGTCCAGAAGTGCCACTCCTGGACCAAATTCCTTGTCATTGTAATGATAGCTTTGTTGAGTTATGTGAGGCTATCAATGCTTTACAGATGCGTACGTCCGTTAAGGCGCCTTGACCTGAGGGGTTGCCCATTTACTTTTTTTAAGAGCAATCTTGATTTCTGAGCACTATTACTTACAAATGTTTTTAATAAGATAGCTGCTAATTGTATACCACATCATTGGTGGTCAGCCAACATTGTACCCATCTTTAAGAAGTTTATCTTATTGCCTCACCAATACAAATTCAGAGAAGCAAGACTTCTAACAGGATTATTGGCTGGGCCTCAGAGTACACAATTGTAAACCCTTGCCAATATGGATTTTGTGAGTCAGGGCTGTGTTGTAGGACCCATTTTGTTACTTCTCTACATTAATGATTTGAATAATGTTTTAGTGGAGCAGGGATCTTTACCTGTAGTGGTCTTATTTTATGCGGGGTTGTATGATGTTTCAAAGCATTCAGTTGCAACGCATGCCTTTTCCACACATGCGTTACAACGTGAATGGCTTTACCACAAATATCATTTACCTCGAAAATGCCTTTACCACCCATACCTTTACAACTATTTTCGTTGTATAACTATGCATGATAATGACATTTTCATGGTTAAGGTTTTATAATAAGTAGAAAATTATATACTCACGGTTTTTCGTTTCTTTCTATGGACGGAATTCTTCTTTTTTTTCTCTGTTTTATTTTGTCCTTTTTATATTTTTTGTAAAAGGCAGTACGTAGACAGACATACACAATTACGTTGCTCCTCGCCCGAAGGACAATAAGCACAGAAGAGAGTTGATCAGGCAACATTTTTCTTTTTTGGTGGGGGGGGGGAGAACCCCCAACCCCCTTTTCTATGTTTACCTTTAACTGACGCAGTCTTAAATGCTGGAACTCCGAATAGCTTGAAGCTCTGCTCTTAGCCAGAGACTTTTCACATTTTATGTCAGAATTAGGTTTGGGGACTAACTTTAATTAATTCAAAACAAAAGGTATATGGATGTCATAGACAATCCGTAAGGGCTTCAACAATTAATGATAACGTTCCCTCAAAAGTTTTTCAGTTCCCATATTTGGAGATTACTTGTGCTCACTCTAATTCAAGAGTGATAGTCTGATTGTTCGGAGTAAGAAACTATACAATTCAGTTGGAACCTTATTCTGTTTATCTACTGCAATGTGCAGCAAGCCCTTTGCCCCTTTGATGGAAATGTAGAGCAGAAAATGTGTCCTGGGTTCTCTGTATAGAGCAGGAGTTTGGGGATTCTCAAATGAATGAGCTAGTCGTGGCCTGTGCAGGTAAGAGCAGTGGGGCAGTGGGTGCCGGGTTGGGGGGGGGGGGGGGGGGGTGGATTTGACAGACGACCACAAGGAAAAATTCAATACATAATTCATTTTCCCACATCGTTGTCTGTTGAAATCCCCCCACCTCCCCACCGCTCTTACCTACACGGGCTGCGGCTGGCGTATGCTATCCAACTTGAAAAGTATCACTGTCTGCACCGTTTTTTTGATCTTCCTCCATCCTATTCCACTTTTGTCATGAGAAGCTCAGTCTTCAGTACATCAAAGATTATATCAAACTAGTTCCGTTATCACTCTGGTTGAGTCCTCTTGCCACCTTCAATCAGGGATTGTTTAAACTGTAAGGAGGGTCTTAAAATTTCCTGGTTGTCCTATGTCAAGAACGTCTTAGAGACCTTGGGGAGGTCTGCTCTATTCATGGACCCTTTTAGTATTCGTAAACTGGAGATATATATATATACATACACACATATCTCCCTTTCTATCTCGGCATGGATAGCACTGTACTAATCCTATGCTTAAAAACTTTGATAGAAAAGCAGACATTTGAGGTGAGCAAATTTAGAGTGTCACTGGTGTTGAGGGTGCTCTATACAGGAGCAGCCTTCCACCTAAAAATGGGAACTGCCCAGTGTTCTCTGCTTCTTTTTTGTATAATTTATGCGTCACTCTATGCCTGCAAGGGTAGTGTTTTGATATATATATATATATATGAACAAGCGGCGTTCACGCCGCAAAACGCGTCTCAGACACTTGGGCAAATAAAGAAGTAATCAGCACGAAGTTTGGGTCTGTGTCCTGTTTGACTCCAGCGTGTGATTTAAGACGTGGCGTTTACAACAGGATTTGGAATATACATATATATATGTGTGTGTATATATATATATATATATTATATATCACTTAAAGACGGAGGGCCCACCCCACCAGCCGGTCGGTAGTGGGCCCTCCACCATCGTACTGCTGTTTTCCTCCCGCCATATTATGATGGTTAGTTAAGCGTGGCAGTTGTAAAGACCGCCCGCCACGTTACCGACAGGTGGTCCTTTTCCGACCGCCTGTCAGAAGAAAAACATTAGCTAAAATTGCGGCGGTGCCGTGCAGGCACCGTCGTAAGGATTATGATATCCCTTTCCTCCGTTCGTTTTGCAGCGGACAACCAGCTGCAAAACGAATGGCGGGAACGAATTTGGGGGCCCGTAGTGGGTCCCAGGTGCAGGGACATGTACCGTCGAGCGCACCATTGGTGCCCCCCTACATATCCCTGCCCCATGTGGAAGGCATTGCTGTCTGCCTGCCACGTAGTGCAGGGATGTGTACCCTCTATTTTGCATTGTGGCGGGATGCTTATCGCAAACTATAGGTGATGCGACCATCGTGGTGGAAGTCGCATCGTGATTAGGATTGTGGAAAGGCCACCTCATAGGCAGCCGGACCCAAATCCATATCAACTGCTGACAGACTAAAGTCCGTCCGCCATCGTAATGAGGCCCATTGTTCCTGAATAAAAGACAGTCAGATAAAAGAAAGATGCAGAATTGCTCAAACCCTCCATTCGGGAACTGAACCCTTTTTATTGAAGGTGGTTAGGTGTTGCGATAGGACAATTCTTACTTGCTTTTGGACTAGGATCACCATTTCTCAAATGCACAAGCATGCAGTGAGTTCATATGGTGGTAGTTGTTGTGCTTTGGTGGTTTCATCACATGTGTTACAGTCATACTGTTGGCAATTAGGGTGGATATGGTAATAACAGTGCAGACAGTTCTCTCCAGTAACACCTGGTAGTAGTAGACAATAACGCATGGGTGAGAACGCTTAGAGCAACAGCATGTGCAAACACAGCAAATTGATGGGTCATGGGCAAGCCTTTTCTGTTTCTATGCTTTTTGTTTTTCTGTTTCATTATCATTGAATACATTTTGTTATTTGTTACTTTTCGAGTTTCCTTGGCAAAGAGATTTCCCGAAATGCATTGGGAGCACAGCCTTGGACATAAAACAATGAGTGTAGCACTGTTTTGCAATGAGATGTGAATATTGTAATATTAACATTGTATTATAACATCATAATGCTGATGTTTGATAGATGCAATATAAGCCATAAGTAATGGCAATTATAGTTTATGTTTACTAAGAAAGTGAAATAAATGCTTGAAACAACGCTTTAAAACTAGATAAATGTTGATTATATCATTATATGAACCTTAGGGTCTTGGGTTGTGCACCTTGCAGGGGTGGGCACGTTCTGTATGCCCCATTTCATAGATTGTTACCCTGACAGGAGCAGGTCGGGTTTCAAGGTAGCGTACAATTAGAACACGAAGTTCACATTCAATTTAATTTCACTAAACAGATTATTCAATCAATCAATCAATCATAACATTTATAGAGCCCACTACATACCTGTTAGGGTCTCAAGGCGATTGGGGGGGAGCTGCTAATGTTCGAAGAGCCAGGTCTTGAGAAGTCTTCTGAAGGTTAGAAGGTCTTCGGTCTGCCGCAGGCGGATGGGTAGGGTGTTCCAGGTTTTGGTGGTGAGGTGGGAGAATGATCTGCCTCCGCCGGTCACTCTTCAGATGGGGGGGACGGTGGCGAGGGCGCGGTCTGCGGAGCTGGCGGGTGGGGGTGTAGAGGCTGAGTCGGCTGTTGAGATACTCTGGTCCGATGTTCTGGAGTGCCTTGTGTGCGTGGGTGAGGAGTTTGAAGGTAATCCTCTTGTTCATAGGGAGCCAGTGCAGGTCTCTCAGGTGGGGTGTGCAGGCAGTTCCCATTTATAGAAGGTCACTAGGATTACCATAGTCCACTTATCACACTAACCCCGAGCTCTCAGAACTCAAGTTAAGTGTAGCTAAAGACTTTTGGCATCTTGAAAATGCCCAAAATGGGTAGGTTTGGCCCGGGAAACTTTACCTTATTGGTTAGGGTGTGTCAATGTCATCCCAACCACGTGCTAGAGCCAGGCATAAAACTAACTCCTTTTGGGCACCCATTTGAGAATACTTTCTGGAACTGCACAATATCAGAAGAGGACTAGACCTGGTGTTTGTGAGCTGAGGGCCCTGAAGTACTGGATCTGTTCCCTCTTATATCCTGGACAAATAAATGAGCTCCAAAGGTCATAAGGCTGACCTCCTGTTCAAGCTGCAAGCTACAGGGATACAACAAGCTAGAAAAGGCCTTTTCCTGGAAGTACCGAACTAACCAGTGGCAAATGGACCTGAACTGGACCCTGCTTTTGACCTCTGCCTGGCATCCTATGACTCTTGAAAAGCCTCCTGGAGAGTTTTAGATGGGCACTTCTTTGGTGAATAGGGTCTTAAAGGACTAAGGGCCCGAATACAAGTTTGGCGGCATTGGAGCAGGCTGCCACATCAACGCCCGCTACCACACTGCCAAACAGGGTCGCCACCCACTAGAATAAAAGTATTAGCATGGTATGGCGGGTGGTGTGGTGGTCTCACGGCGGTGCAGTTTAAAGGCTGATATGTGAGCTTCAAACTGCACTGCAGCAGGACCGCCAGTGCACTGTGAAGTCTATGGCATGCAGGAATGGGGTGCATGCCCACAGGGGGGCACAACATGTCCCCCATGCATGCACCCGCAGGCACCTGGCCAAGGGGGGGGCTTCTAGGCATAAGGACCTAGGAGTAAGAGCCTCCATGAGACTGCTGGCATTGAGGAAAGTCATAATATGCTTGGTGGTGCCACAGAGCACCCCCAAGCATTTTACAGCCCTCACGCCACCACCAGGGATCTCTGAACCCTGGCGGTTTCAGCAGTGCCATGGTGGTTCGACCACCCAAGTTGTAATCCGGCAGTTGGACTGCCGGTGTGGTGGTGGCAGATCACCACTGCTGCGCCACCATGAGTTTGGCTGTGCTCGGACTGCCAAACTCATAATTAGGCCATAAGTCCAAAGGTAAAATCTTTGGCCAAGCCAAACCAGGTTGGTGTATCCGAGCTGCATTGTGGTGAACCTTAAATTGCACCTATGTCCAGGTCTATTGCGATTATTGACTTTTATTGGCTCTTTGTGCTTTTTGGTGCAATTTCTACTTAAAATTTAAAAAAAATTAATTTCTCCTGATCCTCTTGTTGGATTTTTGTCATTGTGATATAATTAGGTTTTTATAATTGTATTCAATTTTTCTAATTTTTGTAGAAATGTTATTACTTTGCATTTTTAATTTGTTACAGTTTTGGAACTGCATAAATTAGACTGCACTAAATTAAACCTTCCTGCTTCGTGCCATAGCTATCAGGGGGTTGAGCTGTGATTAATTTAGTGACTTTGAGGGTTCACCCTGACAAGATTTGGGATTATTCCTTCATGTGGATAATCACCCACCCCAAACAAGAATCCAATTTCGTACAACAGTGCTTCTACCCTTCAAAATCCCTTCACCACTCTGCTCTCTTTTAAGGGCAGCATTGCACACCTTGAGTGTTTATGGCAATGTCTTTTCTCAACCCATTCTTCGCACTCTACGCATATACAACACATCAACACCCAACCTCATTTTTTACCTCTTTCTTTAGTACATTCACACTCCTCTTAAGTTCACTAAACACACTCTCTTCCTTAGTAATTTTCCTGCTAAGCCTAATGCAGGGAGGGACATTGTCTCACCTCTAGTTTTGCTTCTCTTCCTCCATCCTTGATGTGAAATGGAATACATGTACTTAATTTGCAACAGGGCATCTGCCAGGGCCAGGTCATTGTCGGTTGCTGCATGGTCCCCTTGTTCAGCCCTGACCAAAAGAGGGGGAGGGGTGTGCTGCATCACTCTGCAGCTGCTACTGCTTGGGCCCTCTCCCTGGCCACCTGTTTCTTAGTGGGACCGTCTTCCATTTTCTGCCTCAGGGCCTTCAGGGCCTCCTCAACTGCCGGCACCACCACCATTCTCCTCTTTGGGTGGCGACACGCCGGCATTTGAGACAGGCCCATGCCTCTTTCAGAGTTGGACAAAAGGTGGTGTGACCCTCATGTATGATCTTTAAGGTGGTGGGAAACTGCAAGACATATTTTATATCCAGGTTGCAGAGTTGCCTCTTCGCCTCCAAGCACGATGTCCTGTGTCTCTAAACGCCTGCAGTATAATCTGGAAAATGTTCACAGAGGAGTTGTTTACTCCCAAGGGCCCTTGCACATGCCACCTGTGGTATATGGACCCTCTCCCCGTGATTAAAGAGACAAGCAACAATAGGCATCAGAGGAAAAACAGGTGGACCACTGATCCACTGAAAAGATTAAGAATTTACCCCTTAGCATCTTCTGTGAAAGCCACTACTCAAGGTAAAGCTCCATGCTGTGGCCTAAGCTCACTCTGGTAGCCCCAGGATCCTTACAATATTGCAGCAGGAGTGGCCCTTGTGATACTCCACCCACTGCTTCGGTGACAACTGTTTGAGTGCAGCCAATGTAGATTCGTAGTCCTCCAGCCAGTTCTTCAACTTCTTGTGGTTGTCACGCATGAGGCCCATGTCAATCACCAAGGCATCAGCTCCAGGGAGGATTTACTGTCCGAGACCACTTTTAAGATCTCGTTGAACGCTCGCTAGTAGTCCGACAGCATACAATCTAATAATGCGTCCAGTGGGTTCCCACATCAGCGCACCTGGCATCCCATGTGCCAGCATCATGCTTGTCTTGCTTGGGGCGGCCCATGTGGCCAATCAGAGGAGCAGGAGCACCTGCAAGGAGAATAGTCCATTATGCACAAAACCTCACCAAGTCCCACAATCACAGTCCCTGTGGGGGAGCAGCACAATGTGCTCAATGAAGTTCGCGATAGATCTCTGTGCAGCAAGGAAGGCGGGTGACTCAGCAGGGATGAGCATAGGAAGTCAGAAAGTCACAGAGGAAGGTGAGCGGAAGAAGTGAATCCAGCAACCCCGTCTGGGGCAGTTAAGGCAGCAAAATATGCAGGGCAGACATGGAGGTCAACCTATCGACCACTGTTCATGGCCTTGCTCCCAATGCCTCAGTGCGTCAGGAAGTGGTGGCCTCGGGGCGTTTAATAGGTGAAATAATGGTACCCATGGCAGTGGTGTAAAGCAAGAAGGCTGGGCCAGGCATCATACTGCACAGGTCTGGTCAGCCATGAGGGAGAGGAACTATAGGCCCAACAAGGCCACTACACAGCAGTCCCAGGCTCCTCCGTGCACCGGACAGTGAGGGACAATGCTGAAGGCAAACAGAAGGGAAGAGTGGAATACAGCGTGAATCCTTGATGCTGCATACCGCAGGACTCGGTGGGTGGTCACCCCAAGCACTGCTGAACAAATCGTGCACAGTGCTGCAGGCAGGGTCCTCATATCTCCCTCACCAAGCTGGGGCCTGGGTCGGCGAAGCAGCTTAGCGCAGCCAGGACCAATTTCCCGGTAGCACCCAGGGGCCTTGCCAGCAATGTTACACCACAATCGGGGGCTGCGGATGAGGGCCAGCACCAGCATTATGCCGCTATATGTAGAGGGGATCGAGAAGCCCAATGCAGTCGCAGGCCCCACTTCTACACCAGCATACCATGCTGGAAGCAGCTGAATTCCTTGTTCCAAATGGGGTGAATTCCTCATGTGGCTGAGGTCCACTGGGGTTGCTTCCCCTCTCAATAGTCCTCAAGGTTACAGCGACTGTAGGGCTATCATCACCGGTGACCGCGAGCCCCATAGGAGGGTGAGCGGTGGACTGGGTTCATCTTGGCCACATCCCCTTACTTGAGTTAACTATAACTGGTGAATTTCTATGATTTGTTTAAAACGTTACATTGTTAATTAATATTTTACCAAACTGTAACGTTACCTTAACCTTTTGTTTATCTAGGTTTTTTTAACTTAAAGTAACATTTTATTACCATGCGTAAATCCAACTCCCGCTGCACACAGCCACAGTTAGGCAATTCCATGCTGTGCAGGGCCTTTGGCCATGTGTGGGAGGGGTTTGGTCACAGGGCCTGGCCGCGGGGTCCCAGACCCTTTATAGGCCCCTTGTATTGCATCCCCTGGGGCTATATCAATCATTTTTAAAAGGGGAGGAATATCATATGCTCCCACCCTAAACCTATTGTTGCAATGGGAACCCCATCCCCTAAGACTGTATTTTTTTAAAGTGGCGATGGGCCTCATTAGGCCCCGGAGACCCATTCTGCAGCACACATAGAGGAAAAAGACTCTTGTGATTGTTTTTGTACAGGAAGGTTTCCTGTCCTGCATAAAATAATCAACCCCGCAATGCAGGCACCCTTGTACCATGGTGCAAAGGTGCCTGCGATGGGGCACAGCAGCCCATGTGTGCCTCCGCAGGGGAAAAGAACAGGAATGTGCCATATCTAATAGATTTGTCGCATTCCTGCCCTTTTCTTTTGCCAGAGGGCGTCTCACCAGCAAGGCCTGCTGTTCTGCACTATGGTAAAAAAAACTATAAATGAGGCCCCAGGTTTTTTCAAACTTCCAGAAAAAGAGGTCCTGATTGTGTGGATCTTAGATGACTAGGTAAGAGGTTTCAGGCCTTGGAACCAAGACCAGAGAAGAGTTGCCTCCTTTTGTCTTGCACCTGGAAGAGAGAGGTTTAGTAGATTTGCTGATGAGGATCTGAGCAATTAGGCAGTAGCATAAGATGTGAACCTAGCAGTTAAATATTAGGGCCCTAGTGCTCTGAACGCTCTCACGGTAATTACCAAGATCTTAAATAGTACTCTTTTGTGGATAGGTAACCAGTGAAGGGTTTTAAGGGATGGTGAAGCAGAGGAGCGGTGTGGCAGTTTCAGTACCAGATGTGATGCATAATGTTGCACTATCTGCAATATCTTCAATACCATCTTGTTGGTGCTTGCATACAAACTGTTGCAGTGATCTAATCTTGATGTAATGGGGGCTATTGCCACTGTCTTTCTTACAGAGCAGGGACTCAGATCAAAGAACTTTTTAGTATTTTATCAAGTTGAAACACTTCCCTGCCACAGCTCATGCTTGTGGCCGAAAAGATAGAGAGGTATCACATTTTACTCCCAGAATCTTTACCACCTCTACAGCATCGGGTGGGGAGGAATGTCGATGGTCCACCATAAGTTTGCGTTGAAATGATTAGACTTACTAGCATAATATCTGTTTTTTCAGTGTAACATTTAAGGGGGAAGTCATCCAACAGATGACTTCTGTGAGGCATAGCTTAAACTGATGTTCTGAGTCAGTGGAATCTATATTTAATATTAGAATCAACTGAGCTTTATCAGCATAGGATGCGGTTTTAATATTAAAAGATGGCATCTCATCTCCCAAGCCCATCTTTATTTCAAAGGCTAGAGGGACCATTGTGGCCCAACTCGCTAAGTCTTATTAGGCCCTGGGTAACACAACCCACAAGGCTGCTAATTTTGAAAAAAGAGAGGGATGTGCAGTCTCCAGGGCCTGCTCACTTGCTGTGTCCTCGTTAGCGCACCCCTTTTTGGCATAAACCAGTTCCGTGGGTGGGCTGCATTGGCCCTATAATGGCTTGGGGAAGGGGCCCCCCACAGCCCTCTCCCCATATGTATTAGATTTGGCACTGAGGGATGGGGTCCCTGGTGTCAAAAGTGGCCTTAAGAGTAGGGCATTCACCCACCTCCCATAAAAACATATGGGGAACCCCGAGCTGAAATCAGCCTCGGGAGAGGGCCATGCATTCCTCCATATGTTATGCAGCCTGTGGGTTGGTCTCCCTTGGCCTATAATGGCAAAGAGGGGCCACAAACCACCCTTCCCTTAAATGAGCAATGCTGCCCCGGGGGCGCCTCCCCAGTAAGCCCGGGCGGAGCTTGCGTAGTGCCTCTACCCGGAGTTCCATGTACTTTGAAAACAACTCCGCTCCCCTCCCACACCCCTCCCAAAGTAATTATAATGTTTAAAAAAGGCACTTACCTGCAGTGGCTGCCTCCTCCTTGCCATGGCCACTCTCCTTCCTCTTAGATAACCCCTAGGGTGCACGTCTTGCACATAGGATTTTTGCCTAAGTTCGCAACGAAACACGGAGTAGGTAAATCTCCTGAAACTCTGCTGGCGGAGCGGAGTTACCCACCCGGGGATACGCCCCAGGCCCTATAATTGAAGAATGCGGCCCCAGCTGCCATTTGTTTTTCGATCCCATGCGAGTCCCACAGGATCATGGCAAAAATTCCTGATTATTTTTGCATTTGGATCAGAGGGAGTGCTTCTGCCCCCCCCCAATGGGACCTAGGCCCCCCATTGAACCTAGTGGTGGCAGGGTATCCCTCCCCTGCCCCCTTATATTACTTTTATTTAGAAGAGACTAACTCCTCAAGCCCTGTAATGGCTGCCAGCAAATTGTTTCTCCTGTTGCTAGCAGCCAGCCAGAGCCAAAAGGAAATAACGCTCCCTGGTCCAATTGGAACACTCTATTTTTAAATTAGCACTCCTGCGAGAGTCTCTGGGGGCCTCTCACTGACCCAACCGTCCAGGTATGCAAATATTTGTACCCTTAATTTCTAGAAAAACTACTGAACAGATTTACACCGAATAACAAAAAGCACAATCTGCAGACCAAAATCTAGCTTCTTGCCAAATTTGGTGTAATTTTGTTTAGCAGTATTTGCTGTAGCCCTTTTTAAAGAAGTATGTGAAAACTGCATGGGGATTTTGCGTTTTGGGGCCCACGTTTATTTTTTGGACCCGCTCGAAAGATGACCCAGAAATTTTCATGCACAAACAAGTGAACAAATAGCTCTTTTTTGGAAGGTTTTGTGGAAATTCGTCAAACAGAGCCAAAGTAATTAGAAACACAAAAAACGTTGAAACAGCAGACCCAACTAGAACTAGCCACTGAGTAATATATATATATATATATATATATATAATCAAGTTTTGCCCTTCAAAAAGCAAGTCTGCACACCACTTCAGGTAGGTTACTTTCCTTTATTGTTGAATTTCAAGTGAGCCTCTTAGTCGAGCGTGAGCTCTCCTGCCACTGCTGACGCGTTTCGGAGACACAGTCTCCTTCTTCCCAGGCGCTTATGTGATAACGAGTTCCGCTTCTCAACAATACCACTCTATTTCATGCCTACCGGCGCTCCGCCCTCACTTTCTTGGTGTGTGCTGGCGGTGCATTGTGGTCATTGTGGTTGTTTCTCCCCTTCGGTGGGTTTGCGGCAACTGTTCGATTCTGCTACTGCCCTGCTTTTTGAAGGGCAAAACTTGATGGATACATAACAGCAGTCCTAGCCGTAGGGTACATGCACCACCCAAACGGATGTACCAGCATCATGGAACCGCTCCTGCTTGCTACGTTCACTTCAGGTATACAGAAATGGATGCAAGTGGGAATCTCAATCGACCAGCCCACTGGAGGGCGGCTCCCCCAGTACCAGAATCGAACAGTTGCCCCAAAACCACTGAGTAATAAATATATATATAATATATATAATATATATATTATATATATATATATTTTTTTTTTTAAACATGGAGCTGGTGTGTCTTTTACATTTGTCTGTAGGCCACATGTTCAGAATTTTTGCCTAATTCTAAAAGCAATCAACTGTGCAAGCAATATGTATTTTTTTTAATCTGAAAATATATGGTTGCACCATTCTTTCCTATTATTGCTGTCTCATAAATTCCAAGGGTGATTATCGGTAAGTATGGGCGAATTTTGCGAATCTCACGTTCGCGAATTTTGCGGATTTGCGAACTCGCAATCCGCAAAATCCGCGAATTTGCGGATGTTTTTTTTTTTTGTGTTCGCGCGGATTTCTGCCAGGTCGCGAGGGTTTTTGTACAATTTCGCAAACGCGAACTTACCTGTCGGGTCGCAAGTTTTGCGAACTTGTTGTTTCTACGTGTCCAGCCTGTTTGGGACACTCTTCTTCATCACTGCCACCCTCTGTCACCACATGCCACCCTCTGGCTCACCCATGCCACCCTCTGTTTCATCACAGCACCCTCTGGTTGTCCAGTGTACATTATTGTGGCAAAGCAAAGCACACCTTCCCTGCCTCAAGTGACCTGAATTAATTTGGGGCTGATTAATGTGTCACAGAATATTTTTTTAGCTGGCACCTGCTTCCTTAGTGCTTCCTGATTAGTGATCTTTTGCACTTGCTAAGTGCTTTCATTGTTGCAAAATTAGTTACAACACCTGCCCTGCCCCAACTGACAATAATGAATTAGGGGCTGATTAATGTGTCACTGGATTTGAACTTCCAGCCTGGCTCCTGCTTGTCTCCCTTAGCTGTAATTCAGGACCTTTGTGGCATATGTGTAACTATTCTGAGGGTCAGAGCAGGGTCACATAATAGTTGCAAGTAGGCAACTGAACTCTGGAGGGGCCCCTCAGGAAGCACTACAGGAAATGGCTACTAATGATGAGCTTGAACTTTTGAACCTGGTAAGTAGTTTCAGTTTTGCTAAGATCGTATTTCTGCAATTTAGCGCTTATTCGCGGGGCGCGAAGTTGAACTGGGAAGCCGCTAACTCACGCGAACAGTGCGAGCAAGCCATAAAATCTGCTGCTCGCGGATTTGCGGATTTTGCGGGAAATTCGCGAATCTCGCGGATTGCGAATTTACCGAAAATCCGCAAAATCCACGAGCGGAACGGATTTTCCACCCATACTTAATTATCGGTGAGGCATTGATATGGGTGCAAACTCCTACAATTCTGAATGAATTGCTCACCCCGCTACCCGGGTTATTAGTCATACTTACCGATTCAAACGAATTATAGGTGGGGCTGGGAAATCCAACAAACCCTTCTTTGCTTATGATACTGTCTGAATAATATTTGTAGCTTCTCAGGTGGTTGCATGCCACGAAGTCACGTGTCCCTGAAAAATTGACAAGAGATGAGAGTAATCATTCATCTTTTAACTTTTCTTTATTCTTGTAGGTCTTTGTTTTATAAAGGGCTGGCTTGTAATGGCATGTCACATTGTAGCCCTACTCCCCATCAAGAAACGGCAGTTTGTGGTGAGTCCACGTCACGCCTGGCACCTTGATCGAAGTAGTGTAAGGTGGTCCCTACTTACATCTCAGATCCAAAGATTCCTACCATAAAATATGTATGTAGCAAAGCAAACTCTACATTTGGAATGGATACACCGAAAGGAGTTGTTGATGGACCATAGTGGATCGTCAATGAGACGATAACAACATACAACGAGAATTGTATATATTATGTGTTTATATGGGAATGTATGGGTTGCATGGTGTCAGGTTGGGTGAAAATGGTATACAGGTATCGGATAGGGTTTAAAAGATCAGATTAACAATTTGTTTGGGCTTTAAACCCAACCTCTTTTATTCTGGTTTCATTTCTGATTATGGGAACTGTCCAGAATTAATTAAATGCACTTAACTGAGTATGGGAAGGTGGGCATTGGCACTGAAAAGGTACTATGACCCAGGAGTGGAGAGCTACAAATGGAGAGTAACTGAATCCCTCATCAGTGTGTCCATGTAGATTCTGTTTAGTCACTCTTTGGTTCATAAGATGAAAAGCTACCTTGTTTTACTGCTGCATTAGATTCTATAAACAAAGTACTGTTTCACTCAAAATAGAAGTATAGGTTCCTATGAATTCACAGCTTCAGCGGGTGGTGGAAGTGGGTTGCATCAGTGGTGGAAGTGTGTGGCAGTCTCCTAAAAAAAATTTGGGCACCAGCACTCCTTTTGTTACAAATTGACCACTGCACAGCATAATCCAGATTTGATCTCTTAAAGCAACAATGACCCCCCACCCCCACACTGGGAGTTTCGATTAAAGTAAATGTGCGTTAGTGGTTATGAAAGTGCAATTAAGAGTGAAGCCCAGAAAAGCAACTGGAGTCATTGTTTTACCGAAATGAAAGGTAGTCTATTGTTTACCTTTGAGACCACCAAATTATGGGAAGCAGACTTCTAATCTTAGCTCATTTTACCGAACTGTGTGATCTCAAATGAGTGAATTTGATTCATTATTTCACTATTCACATCATTCTGGCTAAACCTGTGAATAGCAGTTTTTTCATTTTTTTAAAAATGTTTCAGACATCACAGATAGAGCAACCATAATATAAAGTAATGACAACTGTACAGGAACAGGTACGCATCAGGAATTTATACTGTGTTTATATTCTGCCTTTAATGAGAAAGACGGAAAAAGACAGAGGTGGAGGGAACAAGGGATATAGGACCATATGTATGAAAATGTCAATTTGCGATTCTCAAATAGCGATTTTTTTGCGAATCGCTATTTGAGAATCGAAAAATGGTATGTATGTATGATTTGCAATACATTTTACGAATCCTACATATTCCTTAATTTCACATCGCAAATTGCGATTCGCAATTAAGGAATACTGCCCCATTCAGTCATATGGGCCTGGAAGTAAGCAGAGGCCGTTTGCTTATTTTTCTGCGCTTCTTGATGACATCACAAGAGCTCTCCCGAGCTGTCTAAGGATGATCGCGGCCGTGGCCGTCTCCATTCGACAATCGGCAGGGCTCGTTCTTGATACTGATCTTTCAGTCATGGTACCGCATGCTGTTACTGACCTTTCAGTCACAGTACTGCATGCTGTTGACACACTTTTGAACAGTACGAAGACGCAGCACCTTACCAGTGCACGTCTGACTGGCTATGAGCTGACCCTGTTTGCACCACACATCACCATCAAAAAATGTGCAACTCTGAATCCAGCCACGTTACTACCCCTTCCTTCTATGAGTGAGGACACGGACGTGCATGATTTCATTTTCCATATGGAGGAGGAGACGAAGGGACGGGTAGACCTGACTGATGTTCCCCTATCTGATCCTCAAGGGGAGCCATATGTTGATGGCTCTTGTATCAAATTACCAGCAGGCACCACAACAGCGGCGTATGTCATAACAACCTTACACACAGTAGCTGAGACATAACGGGTTCCCTACCAACCGGCCCAAGCTGCAGAGTTAATTGCCCTTCTGCGAGCCTGTGAAATGAGTGGGGGACTGTCTGTCAATATTTATACTGACAGCCAGTATGCCTTTGGAGTCGCTCACCATTTTGGGTGACTCTGGGCAGAGAAAGGATTGCTGACTTCACATGGGTCTGAGATTCAGAATGGCCAATTGATACACAGGCTCTTGTCAGCCTTAACAGTTCCCCAGCCCACAATAGTGCAAAAGGGTTATGTAAATTGTAATATCCCGCATGGCAGAACGACAATATCCCTAAAGTTGCTGCTCATTTGGTGAAGTACTGCATGGTATGCATGATGCACAATCCCAGTAAAGTTACCCCCACACCTTCTGGCAGTATTGCACCACCTTCCTCCCCTTTTGAGGTTCTCCAGATGGATTTCATCTAAATGGAACGAGTTAACAATCTGAAATATGGGTTAGTGGTTGTCTGTGTCATTAAGCAGATGGATTGAGGCTTACCCCACTAAAGAGAATATAGCCATGGCAACGGCGAAGGCACTATTGAAAGAGTTCTTCCTGCACTTCAGCTTACCCCATTTGATTTGGAGTGACAATGGAAGTCACTTTAATTCAGTGGTTATATAGCTGGTGTGTGATGGGTTGCAAATCAAGCAAAAGTTTCATGCAGCGAATCACCCCCAATCAGCAGGTTTAGTTGAGAAGTACAATGGTACTCTCAAACTAAAACTGGCAAAGATCAAGGAGAGCATGGATTGCAGTGGCCAGATGCTTTACCCTTAGGGTTGTGGTCCAGAAGAACAACTGCTCACTCTAGAACAGGACTGTCACTGTATGAGGTTGTGTTCGGCTGCCAGGAAAATGTCTGGTTTTCTGAAACAGAATACCCTTTGCTTGTGGATTAACTCTTTGATTTGACTAAAAGTTTGAGTTCTATTCTCCAACAGACATCTGAAGCCTTAACACAAACTCCAGATGGGCCAGGCTATGAGATCCGTTCTGGGAACTGGGTCCTCGTGTGTATTTTCCAGAGGAAAACCAGCTTGGAGCCGCACTGGAGTGGACCGCTCCAAGTCCTCCTAGCCACCAGAACAGCAGTGAAGGTCGACTGCTGGAAGAATTGGATCCACTGTACCCACTGCAAGAGGGTACCCCTGCCATTGCCATACGACCACTTGGTGCTAGACAGGATTTGTGACCATGAGACGGAGCAGGTACCACACTTCATTCCCTTTAGGGATGCACAGCTGACATGGGTACCAACTGAGGAAGCGAGCCACGCCATGCTGAATGAGGGGAACCACCTGGGATTAAGGCCATCAAGGAGCCCCAGCATGTTGGTCTACCTGTGCCAGAGTATCTGCCCATTCAGCCCCAGCTTGTTGGCTCGTCGGTGCTTGAGCCTCTGCCCCTTGGTCCCTTTTAGCCTGACCCCCTTTTTCCTAACCCCTCTGTGCCTGGAGTGACAAGGTACAATTTACCCCCCCAACCGAGGAACAGTGCACCAAAGGAAAAGTCAGATTAGTAGGGATGGACTGCATTGCTGAAAAATAGGGGAACGTGCCCTGCCTGTGGTATCAAGGGTAGCTTAGGGAAAGGGAGATTGGTGCATTGTTCAGACAGTGAGCGATCAGGGCTAAAGGACTGTGAGTCTCAAGACAGAAATACCTTGCCCTGCAATGTGAGATTTGGATCTGAGCTCCACCGCCGGCGGTCAACAGCTCCCACGCCTGATGAACAATAGGAGTTTGTCAGCGAGAATCAGATGGACACTGAGAATACGGTTCCATTTCCTTGTTTCACCTCCAGTTGGCTCCAATCATAAGTCTTTTCCTCTGGTAGTAGTACTAGTAAAAAAAAAAAAATTATCCCTTTGGTCGCCCCATTCGGGAGGAAGAACAGCCCTTTGCAGCTCCGAGTTCTGAACGGAACGGACCTGTTTGGTTCACTTGGTCTGTGAAAAACAAAATAGTTTTTGTAACTATTATTCTGATCTCTCTACTAATAATACATGGAATAGCGTATTTCCTTGAGGAGAAATATCCTGTGAATTCTTTAAATGGTACTACGCCGGTGCCGCCTGAACATTTTTTGTCACTTTGGCACCTCACAAGGAGGAGCACCGAAAGTCCTATAAAGATAATGTGTTCATCCAGACTGTGCACCAAACACACAATGTTTATAACACAACAAAATGCTGGGTATGTGGGTTGCTGCCTTCTGTGAATCATAGGAGTGATACCTTGTTGCCCATGCCATTGTCATATGTCAATAGCTGTGAGGGGTGTTTTGCATTGCTTAGTATGGTACGTTCATTAGCTTGACTGGTAGAAAGTCAAAAACAGTGTAATATTCTAAATCAGAAAACAAAGAATTATCAGCATTGACATCCCAATCATCCAAATGCATTCCAGGCAAAACAACATCTCCTAAGAAAAAACGGAAGACGTACGGAATTTACAAGGTCTCCATCGGACTATATACATCAAAAGGCGCTTTGTCCCAAACAATGCCATCAGCGATCCGGACAGCTGAAATTTTATTTAATGTTTGGTCTCCTTTCATTTTATGCGAAGAAGCATGAGGGGCCACTACTCCATTAACTAGTTCTACAGCAGAGCATTCAGATAAATAGTGGCAATTAATCAAAAGAAAGAAGACAGTCATGAATCCAATCGACATGAAAAGGAACACCACTGACAACACAATCCAGATGTAAGTCCATGGTGGGACCAGATATGTGGTTTTCAAGCACGAGATGAAAACAGGAATCCATGTAGGAGGCTCTGCAATAGACAAAGACAATGTTGATGTATCCGAAGAGAAGTTATCCTGGTCAATAAAGAAACCACTGTAGCTGAGCTGAAACAGTGGAGGTTGTTCATCATTAGAAGCTGAATGTAGTACAGTGTCAGGGATATCAACCATAAGGTAATTTGGCGGGGTAGTATACACATTCTTCACAGTTGCAGGTGTTGAAGTCAAAACAGGCGATAAATCAATTGAAGACTCCAGCTCCACGTTCATGTGTTAGAGAGACTCAGGAGGAACGGTATTCATTTGCTTGAGCAAAACATTCCAGCTTGGAACGCTTCTAGGCATGCTATTGAGAATTGGCCATATGGTGTAGTTTGACAAGTTCAACGGAAATTAACCGATTATCTTTGCATCGAGGCAGTGGAGGTAAAACTACAGTTTGGGTGCCCTTTAGACCAAGGACCAGGACCGGAGTATGGTAGGAGGGTCCAAATTCTTTCTTGCTCACCACTTTTTCCCGAACAAGATCTCCAACTTTAGGAATCCAGCCAGAAAAAGGGACTAAGACTGCTGTATCAGTCATTGAGGGCAAATGCAATTTTGCTAGAGCATCTTGATTCTTTTGAAGATCCTGTAACAGCACAATGGTTATATACGTCAAATGTTGCAGCAGCCGCCACAACGTCTAGAACATCAAGGTCAGGTACAAACATCTTAATGCAAAAGAGCATTTCGTACTGAGTCCACCCACCCAGGGATCTTTGAGGGAGATCATTGAGTGCACATTGAACCCCATATAGATGAGTTAATCAGCCCGGCCCATAACTAATACCCTTGCTGTTGAAGATCGCTTTAAGTCTTTGTTAATCTGCTCCACAACTGAATTGCCCTCAGGCCGATATGGAGATGAGAAATGCACCTGAACCCCCACCGAGTTCATCGAATCATGGTAAGCCTTAGAGGCAAAAGTCGGACCTTGGTCTGAGTTGGAAGTGCCACAGGGATATGTTCCTATAAAGACATGCATATCTTTTATAACAGTACGAGCATCAGCACAGCTCTGCGGCCAAACCCAAAGGAATCTAGTACATAAATCCACTGCAACCAAAATATATTTGAAAGCGTTGTCAGAGGTCAAGGGACCACAGCAATCGAGATAAATACAACCAAATGGTTGATTAGAAATGTAGAGTTGAGTGTGTAGTGGATGCGAGACAATAGAAGGTTTACTCTGTTGACAAATGTTACAGGAAAGTACGTGCGTCTGTTGATATAATCCCCACCACCAATAATGTTGCTGTAAAAGAGTATTTGTGGTTGTCTCTCATGCATGCTCAGAAGCCATTCCTTCATGGGTAGCCACAATAAGCGAAAGCCTGCGGTCCTTGTGGGGATCATCAATGGAGGGAATAGTCATAAATAGAATTTGGTCAGTGGGCAAGTAATAAGTATAACGAAAGGGGGAAATCCTGGGGATAAAGTGTTCCCTCCTTTGTCACAGCAATAGCAGCCAAAATATCATCATAAATTTCATTGACCTTTTAACTGCTGCTACTGTGCATGTGGCTACTGCTTCTTCAGCCATGGAGTTACCAACAGCATGTGTTCCCACAAGATGATGGCCCAATGTAAGGATTAGATGTGTGAGTGGCAAATGTTCCTTAAGAGCGGCTACCCGGACCCAAAGCGTTCCATGCTTTATTGGGCTACCTTTAAAATCACGAAAATTATTCTGTTTCCAAAAGAATAGGTTGTCATTAAAGGATTGTACACAGTAGAAGAAATCGCACACTACAAGAGTAGGCACTTCAGTATCAGCAAATTCATGGGCTAAAAGTAAAGCAAATAACTCGGCCAACTGCGCCGTACAAGCCCCAGGGGATTGTGTGTAAAGCAGGGAGGATTTGAAGTCACTGCCCACTATCGTGCCTTCCACAATATTTAAAACCAATAGCTGGCTGTGCAGACCCATCAGTGTAAATGGTACACATACTGATCAAGAGGGAGTAGGGATAAAGATAGAGGATGAACAAGTTCATACTGTAAAAACTCTTGTGTCTGCAAAGAAGGATCAGAGATTAAATTGACATCAGTCAAAGTCAATGAACTAGTCCATTGTATCCAATGAGGATGCAGAGCTTTAGAATTGGGCATGCTCGCCTTGGTGACAGCTTCCAAAGCGGGTTGTTTGAGAAAAGGTTTGCACTGGGCAGAAGTGCTACTAATACATTTGTGCTAACAACTATATCATGGATATGCAAAACAAATAACTAATCTAGACACACGTAGTATACAAAAATATATTCTGTTTATTATTCTTATATTTTATTTCTCTTTTTGTTTCTTTGGTTTATAGGTATTATCAAAAAATGTTTTTTTAAATGACAATACATGTAATCAAGCAACAATAAAATTGGTCAAAGAATTTTTTTTTCTTCCATTTGATATATCAATGATTATGATGAGGTATGACCACACAAAAGACAATAAGAACAATGAGAAAAGGAAAAAGGAGAAACTGTTTGTTGACAATAACAATAGTGTATCAGTAGATCCTGGGATGTAAAGTTGCAAATAGATGTTAATGTCCAAAATTAATTGGGAACACTGGTTGAAAGACAAAGATGTCCAAAGCGGGCAAAGGCGAGACCATGAAAATGCATTTGCCCTGAGCCAGGGAGTGTGTTCTTTTAGAATCTCCATCTGGACCGCCGCCAACAAATTTTCAGTAGAAGAAAGACGCATTTCAGAAGGAGTATATAAATGCGATTTATAAGCTATGGGAACTGTGCTTCCTTCATTAAAAGTCCTTGGTATAATCCTTGTGACCAAATTCACAGTATTATTACGTGTCAACAAGAATTAAGTGGCAAGCATATCAGATTGCAAAGACCACAGAACTGCTGTGTTTTTTGGAAGCCAACTGTAAGACGAAAAAGAAGATTGTATCAACACGTATTGCAGTTTGATACACTCAGCATAATCTGGAATATAGGTTCTGCCAAAATTCAAGAAACCCAGCAAGGATTGTAACATTTTGAGGGTAGATGGAGGTTGCAATTGAGCACATTTCTCCAAAAAGTAGGGTGCTAAACTCCTACCCTCATTATTTAGTTCATGACCGGAAAAAGATCTGCAAGATGGTAATATGTGATTTTGCAAAGGTAAACTTGTAACCTAAAGTCGAATAATGTGTGTAATTATGCGAACTACACGCATGGGATGAAGATTTAATTAGTCTGTCAAGTAAATATCATCAACAGAAGAAAAATGCATCCGGGTCGATTTCATGTAAAATCGACACAATGTGTGCAGCAAAAAACCTGGGGATATTCTTATACCCCAAAGGTAATCTTGCATAGTGTCTCTGATTGCCGAGAGTGCTGAATGTGGTCAAGTCACATCTCTCAGGAGCCAAAGTGTGACTGGAAAATCCATTGGAAATATCAAGCTTAATTTTGAACTTCTTACGAATGATGCTATTCACTAACGCAGAGCTATGTGTTTTCTGTACTGCAAAGGTACAAACATGACTGTTCGAATGTCTGTAGTCTAAAACGATACAATATGAACCATCCGGCTTCAATATCGGAAAAAGAGGATTATTCATTGATAAAACACAGGGTTCAATAACACCCTGATATTCCGATTGTGTCAGAGTGTCACTAACGGACGCTTTAGCATCATGTTTAATGGGATATTGTGGTTTAGGCTGAGGTATAGATCGCAAACGAATTATATGCAAAGGTGAATCCCTATCCCAACCCACCTGATTGTGTTATAAAGCAGGAGCTAAGGTCAGAGCCCACTCTGAAGCAAAAGCTTGTTTAGTCTCCTCTGGGACATATTGAGAGAAAGATGGTAAAATTATATCCTTGTCCCTGGAGGAAGCGAGGACAAACAGGGAGGCCAATCAACTTCCGCCAGCAAAATGTCATAAGAAGAAATTAAATTGTACCAAAAGACTGCATTGATTGTGTGTTTAATATCACCCTCAATTTGAAGTTCAACGTGATCAATTCTATCAGGGGGAGCTATGTGGGTGTCCGCGGTTACAACAGTAATAAAAGTGTCCGTTGTTTTCGCCTCCAGAGGCTGGGGGAATGTGTGCTGAACTATGGTAACTTCCGCTGCATTGTCAAGGAGAGTTACCGCCCAACTCCTGTCCAGGAGGAGGGTTCTTACCATCTGGGGCATACTTTGCAGTCAAAGGGGCATCTATTTTCTTCTGAAAAGAGGCACGATACGGAGGTGCTCCCTTCCTCTTGGCTTTCACATCAAACTGGTGGTGCGGGTATCGTCTTTGTTGCGTGGACTTCCCTTGTCTGTGCCTTCGCCAAATTCTTGAGTCGACGATTCCTGAAAGGAACGAGGAGAACAGGAATCAGGAACCTGGAACCTCTCAGATGGCTTAATTTTAGAGCGGTCACGTAAATCATATATATGCTCAAAAGCTTCCGGTGGAGGCTAACCCGCATGGGACCTAGGCTTCTGATGCTGCCAATTTTTGTTCCATCCCTTCTTAGAAAAGACTGGACGACCTTCCTTGTCCGGAGGGGGTTTAGTTTGTACTTGTGTAAATGGTCTGACTTCCAAATTATTTCGACATAGGGATATATAGACATCCGCAATCGTAATCGGCAACTGTCACTCCTGATCAGCATCCACCACCACTGCTAGGCGTTGTCGCACCTGCAAGCAAACCGAGTCACCTTTAATGTTAGCCAGAATCATATAGTAGACAATAGGCAACATTCCCACTAATCTCATCCCCAGATCCAGGGCTGGACCAGCCCAGTATTCATCCTGTGCTCATTTCAGAACACTCTGCATAGTGCTCATAGAGGGGGTGCCAAAGCTCAGTGTATACACTGATGCAAACAACGTCCCCCAGGTGTTGCAATCATCTAGAGGAGGAATCAGAACACTTGGCAAACATATAGTGAGGATCCTGTGTTTCTCCACAGTACTCATGTGCAGGAAAACAGCTTCAATCTGTGAATTTTTTTGTGCTATCCAAATGGGGAGATCCTCACAATTCTGAGGACATTTGATCATGTAAGAGTTAATCATGATAGGACTAATCACAAGACCCCTGCCCTGAACTGGTGCTGGAGGCATAGCTCCAGGCGGAACCACCTGAATGGTACAAGAAATGTATTGTATGACTCGTCTATAGAGTTGAGTAACCTGTGCATAGAGTTGACGAAGCTCCACTATAGTAACATTTAGATATTGTGTATGTGATGTAAAACTAGCCGAAACCTGCCAAGAAACCACATCTATACTTATGGGGCCCATACGAACAAAAGAGATGGGTGAGGAAGGGCGCCATTAAACCAAATCGTATGCTCCCAGGAAGTCAATGGAACTTCAATCATCATGTAAGGACGATACACTGCTCGTGGAGCAGCGACCGTGTAAGCATGAAAACAATCATTTGCATCCACTGCAGGAAATGTAACCCAGGAATAAAAAACCTTGAAGTGGTATTCTGGATCCGCCTCGACCACCATGATAACGGTAACCCTCATATGGGGGACTCCATGCAGTGTCAAATGTTGTGTAACCGCCGTCCGGCTATGCGCCGGAATCGTGACCAGTTGTGCCAAATATTTTGGAAAGTCAAAGCAAACGATATCGCAAAATGGGTTGAAGAAACCGTTTAGAATTCAAGCTTGAAAAACCTACAGAAACAGGTGTACCCTACAACTGTAGAAGGCAAAGCCCTTCCACCTCAGGAGTCCCTGGGAAGCAACAAAAGGGTTATTGTGAAACACAAGCACTACTCAGGGGTCCTGTGAATAAGTACCAGACTAAACGTTGGCGGCGCCATGTTACAGGGATTCTGCGCAAACACAGAACTGTGCATAGGATTATGATACCTAAGTATATAGGGACTGAGTCATCCTACCACCTTAGTACCCATGAGCCCAGGAGGGCCAGGACCAACTAGCTATAGGAACAAGTCATTAGACACCTCACTCCAGACTCTCTCAGGAATTGCGGTTATACCCTTTCGCTCACTCTCTTGTACTTGTCCACAATGAGATCTGACAGAGACACAAACAAGTTTAAAATATTTATTTTAACTAGCGTGCTCTAATATGCAGTATACGTGCCACAATAAGCAGAAAACTGCATAACAGAAATGCAGTCAGCATAGCAAGTAGTCTGTAGATCATAAAAGGAGATGTGATTGTGAGAGGCAGAGTAGCCTAACCTCCCTCCCCTTGCACAGATGCAGGATGATTATATATTAGAAGATCTCGATACCTCAGTATATAGATTGTAGTTCTACATGATATGTGCGGTCATGCTCTGCTCCCTGGAAAGGTCCCTCTCTAAGTGTGTGCTACTTATCCATGTAGTCCAATAAGACCCAAGTATGTATTCCCAAACAACAGCTGTATCTGTATGTTTTGTCTTTATGTTTTGTCTAGGTGCTAGGGCCTGACCAGAACAGAATAACCAGGGGCATTATTGTTCGACCTTGTTCACAATGTTCAGACTAAATCACAGGAACCTGCAAAGTGTGAACACAACAGTGGGTTCCTATGTGAAAATATTGAAAGATGCTTTTTCAAAATGAGCTCACGTAACATGTGCAAAGCAGCGGACAGGCTGCAGCGTGCTCATGCTAACTTAGTGAGAATGACAATGTCCCCATGGGCCAGGTGACACTAGCAGTCATATAAAAAGCGCTTTATCAATTTGAAATGTCTCTACATGGGTAGTACACGAGAGCCATAGCTGCAATGCCCCTGGCACCAAGGTAATTACATGATGAATACGTCTCCCCAATGCAACATGTTTTATCACTCAAATCAGCTTCAAATGTATTTTACAAATCCAACCATTTTTATCCAAACTTCAGCTTCTGAAAAAAACCATCAGAAAATACATGCTTGGGGGGCGTGGCCAAGATGGCGGAGTGAACGGACGTGTTCCTCCCGAGCTCCCGCTCCCGCCTAGGCCCTGAGCCCTAACACATAGCTCTTCTCCCCCCTAAAATAAATCGGGAGATTGGGCACAGCCTGGAGGGCATCTGAGAGCGGCGATACCGGGCTGCGATCCCCAAACCAGTCACAGTAGCCGGAGCGGTGACCCCGGCCGCTGGAGCCCCGAGCGGCGGTGGTGACGCGGGTCCGGACCGAGGGCCTGACTGAGGCGGCGTACCCACTGGTGGCCGAGAAGAGGACCTAGCGGGGCGCGACAGCCCACCGGAGGCCTGGAGAAGCTCACTGCACGAGATCGAGGCGGGCTAGCTGGACGTCCAGTGAAGCGGTGAGCCCCGGACCCGCGCCCGCCCCCGAGACTGCTGGAGGCTACCGGAGGCCGCGGCTGCGGCCTGATCGGGAGGGGGTGGAGGCCTGGTGCTCCGGCGAGGCAGAGGCGGCGGAGAGGCTCGTCCCTATGGGAGGTCTGAGGGGAGTCGGCGCCGCATCGGTGATTCAGCGGTGGGGCGAGCCTGGCTCCGGGAGGCGCTGCACATTCCGCCGACAGGAATCCTGATTTTGGCCCCGCCCCAGAGACTACCCGAGGCCGCGGCTGCGGCCCATCTTGGAGCAGCCTCGGCCGGGGGTGGCGCAGTCCCCGGTGACAAGGGACGGAGCCCGGTGGTACAGAGCAGCATATCGGTGGCCTGGCGACACTGCAAGCCAGAGAGAGAGGCGAGCTGGCAGGGCGCCAAGCGAGGCAGTGACTCCGAGCCCGCCCCGAAGTTACCCGAGGCCGCGTCTGCGGCCTGGACGGGAGACAACGTCGATCCAGAGCCCGGGCAAGAAGGACTTGGTGGGGTGGCGAACCCCAGCGTGACATCTTGAAGAGAGCGGTGGCGTGTCCGCGACCCAGTGGAGAGGGGAACCTGGACCCTGGGAACGCTGAGCGGTCCTCCGGAGGCGGGAGGCATCTTGGCCTGGCCCGGCCCTGCCCTAGCAACTACTTGAGAACGGTGCTGCGGCCTGGCTGGAGGCGACCTGAGGCCTACATACACTGGTGAGGCAGCACTGGAGGGGCGGCGAACCCCGGGGAAGACGATCCCTGGCACCCTGCAGATAGCGCCGTGGGCCGGTGAGGTGCAGATCGGAGCGTCAGAGGCGGACTGCAACAGAGCTGGACACCAGGGGAGGCCTTCCCCCCCCCCGCCAACTGCAGCAGAGGAGGTGAGGAGCGACCGGGGGTGTTGTGGATTCTCCGGTGGGGGGCGAAGAGCTGTGGCGCACCCCGGAAGACTTTGCGGGACGCGGAGGCGCCTCGCTCTTGGTAAACAGCCGAGAAGGGGGAGCGACCCCGGGAGCAAGGACTGAAGGGAACTGGGCCCCCCTTGAGTGGGCGATCGCTGGAGGTGCGGTGGGATCCTCTGAGTGGCACAGCAACTATTGAGACAGTAACGAGTCGGTCTGGGGCTGCCGCGGATTAGTGGTGTGGGCTGCGGTGGTGAGCCATCTACCCTGAGGGACAGAGTGACCTGTGGACCGGGATACAGCACCAACGGCTGCTAGCACAGTGGCGCGCCTTTCTTGCTATCCGGTCGAACGACTAGTGAACCCAAACCTCACTGCTGAGCACATCTGGAACGGTCAGGGTAGTCGCCGCGGCCGGGGTCTGGGATACGCCGGATCGATTGCCTGCTGAGCCCTTTTATAGGCTTGGACTGGTGTTGCAGACGGGGCTCTCGAGGACACACACCGGAGACACCGGACAGGGCCGGGATCAACTGAGCCGGGACTTGCCGCGAATAAAGCACGCACAGCGGAACCGTAGGGAAGATGGCTGGACAGAAGGGCGGCAAAGGCAGTTCCCGCACGCTCACGGACATGCTCAGCAAACCACAGGGCAAAGGAGACAAGGGCTCGACACCACCTGGAAACGCAACTAGCTCCCACGTGGGGGGCAGTGGAGAGCCCCCTGTCAACAGATCCTTTTTGGAGTCCCTTTTCGGAACTCTACGGGAGGACTTCCAAGCGCTGAAACAGGAAGTGGCCGGTGAAGTAAGGGAGATACGTAGAGAGGTGGATGGCCTCGGAGAGAGGGTGGCCACAGTTGAGAACTCCACGCAACGACAGGACGAAGAGATCACGCACTTGCAACAGGAAGTACTCCGCCTCAGAGACCAGCATATAGATCTTCAAATGCATAATGAAGATTTGGAGAACAGATCAAGGCGGAACAACATAAGGGTCCGGGGAGTACCACCCTCAGAAGAGACCTCAAACATCGTAGGCTACCTGCAGGAGCTATTCCGTACCATCCTTGGCGAACCTGCGGACTTCCCCATCAGGATAGATAGAGCCCATAGGGTGGCCCGCAGCGGCGTGCAACGGGGCCCCCGCCGGATGTCCTGTCGTTCCTCCCGGAATTCCCGCTGAAAGAACGGATAATGACCGAAGCGAGGAAGAGGCAAACAATAACATTTAGGGGCCACCCAGTGGCGCTGTACCAGGACCTAGCCGCGACCACACTCCAGAAGCGCAAAGCGTTTAAAATTGCAACGGACTTCCTGAGGCAACACGAAACGCCCTACTCATGGGGGCACCCTTTCCGCCTCATCTTCAGGTGGAATGGTGTTTCACACCAGCTGCGGTCTCTTCAGGAGGTATGTGAGGTGCTCGGGATCACAGCGGAAGAAGAAGAATCGCCCACACCGAGGAGGAGAGACTCATCAAGTGGGGGCTGGGTAGAGTCTCGAGGCGCAGGACATCGGGGGCTTCACGAAGACCGAACTCGCCCACAATCAGAGAGGGGATGGCAAATGCAATCCGGACAGCTACAGAGACCTCAACGATTGAGGATGAAGTGGCGCTGACCACATAATATGGCTCCGGGGGGAGATTGGCAATGCATTACTGATATGGCAGGCTCTAGGGGGGGCGGGTGCGGGCGGGCGAGGGAGGAGTACTGGTGGCAAGTCACCCACGAAGGTAATTTACCACGGGCTTGTCCGGTAGGGGCAGGCCTGGGACTATTTGGGCTATAAACCAAGGAGGACACGGAGGTTGAGCCTCCCCAGGCACCTCTTTTTTCGAGATTGTTGGGGGTTTGGATTGAGTAGGTGTTGGGGGGAAGGGAAGAGTACTGAGAGACTGAAGGGGGGGAGAATGTTTGGCCAGAAGTTTCGGGGTGAGTTGTGGGACAGACAGGGGAAGGTCTATTGGGAGTTAAATTTGGGGAATGTTGAGGGGGGAGAGTTGGGGGCTGCCCTGCCCAGTGTTTTTACGGTAGCTACACGTAGTGGTCCAGATACACACGTTCACTTGGCATTCGCCGAGCTAACACGCATTCTACTTTGCACGCATAGCCATAGTGGTTCCGACTCTCTATGGAGGAGTTGAAAATAGTCACCCTCAATGTTAAAGGGCTAAACAATCCCACGAAGAGGAGAGCTGTACTGTCACTATTGGAGCACTCCCAGGCGGACATTTGTCTGCTTCAGGAAACCCACTTACTAGTCAATGATTGTCACAGATTGAGGTCCCGCCATTTTCCCACACAATTCTTTTCTTCCACCACAACTAAGACGGCTGGGGTGGCCATCCTACTATCGATAACATTCAAGGGGGAGGTTCTGCACAAATTGGTGGAACAGAAGGGGAGGCTTCTGGCCTACAGACTTAAATTGGGAACATTGATATTCACGGTAGGCACAGTTTACGGACCGAACGAACACCAGGAAAGGTTTTTACGCACAGCACTAGAAGATATCGCGGCATCACCGGACATACATATCATAGTGGGAGGGGACATCAACCTGGTCTTTGACTCTTCGAGGGACAGGTCGGTTCAGAGATCCCCGCAGACTGGGGAACTCCCACAGGCGGTGAAAGCGCAATTAACTGATTCCGACCTACACGATCTCTGGCGCGAGCTCCACTCCACCGACAGGGATTTTTCCTATTACTCACACGCACACAAAACATACGCTAGGCTAGATCACCTGCTGGTCTCCGGGCCGGTCCGTGACTTGGCTACCGCCTCAGAAATAGGAGTCATTTCTCTCTCGGACCATGCCCCAGTCTCGGGGACCTTCCTTCTTCCGCGGGGCCCCCCCCGGAGGGGAATCTGGCGACTTAGAGACACACTCCTACATAAAAAAGCGGTGGTGCAGAATATTCTAGAAGTAGTGAAGGATTTCCAACAACACAACTCTAACAATGATACTTCACTGTCGACTCAATGGGGGGCCCTCAAGGCGGTAATACGAGGGGAGTTCATAGCAATCTCCGCGGCGGACAACCGCGAGAGGAAGACAAAACGCGATGAACTCACCCAGAAGGTTAGGGAGCTGGAGCAAGTACATCGTCGCACTGGGGCACTGAGGGTTTGGAAACAGTTGAAAGTGGCCAGAAAACTTTTGTCCTCATTGGACATGGATAGGGCGGAGTATGCCGCATTGCGTCTAAAACACGCTTACTATACATGAGGGGATCGCTGTGGCCGCCTCCTAGCAGCCAAGCTAAGGGTGGCACATCAGAATCGCCAGGTGAAGGGGCTAGCGGGGACTGCGGGACAGGAGATCTCGGGCGACGAAGGAATTGCTGAGGCCTTCCGCCGATTTTACGCTGACCTGTATACAGCGGAGACGGCGCACATGGACGACCCAGATGCTTATCTTGACTCAGTTACCTTGTCGTCCCTCTCACCGGACCAAGCAAGCTATCTGGAGAGAGACATTAGAATTGAAGAGGTGATCGCCGCGATCGCTAAGCTCAAGTTGGGGAAAGCCCCAGGCCCGGACGGTTATACCGCCCTCTTCTATAAAACGTTCAGCTCAACACTGGCTCCGGTCCTGACCAAACTGTTTAATTCCTTCTCTGACCCAGGAGCTATCACCCCAGACCTCTTACAAGCAACAGTGTCAGTGATCCCTAAACCGGGAAAAGACAGGAAACTCTGTGGCTCATACAGGCCGATCTCCTTGTTAAATGTAGACCTGAAAATCTACACAGGGATCCTGGCCGCGAGACTGGCACTGCACCTTCCTGGCCTGATTGACCCGGACCAGGCGGGCTTTGTACCCGGGCGCCAGACAGTGGACAACACTAAGAGAATAACACACATCTTAGAAAAAGCATCGCGTATCCCAGGGGAGAGGATGCTGCTCTCGGTCGACGCAGAGAAAGCGTTTGACCGGGTGCACTGGCCCTACCTTGAACGGGTGATGGCGCGGTTCGGCGTGGGGGAGAAATTCCGGACTATGGTGTTTAACTGCTATAAATCCCCTTCGGCGACTGTGCGGGTGAATGGTTGCAGTTCTCAGCGGTTTGATGTCGAGCGCGGTACAAGGCAGGGATGCCCCCTTTCCACCCTTTTCTTCGCGCTCTATATGGAGCCCTTCGCCCAGCGGGTCCGGCAAAATGAGGCGGTGACTGGGGTGAGAATGGGTGGTTTTACTCACGCAATAAGCCTTTATGCGGATGATGTACTCTTTACATTGGAAAATCCGAGGCGAGCACTACCTGCATGTATGGCTGAACTTAAGGCCTTTGAGACTGTGGCAGGCTTTCGAATGAATGTTGAAAAGTCCACGGCTTTAGGCATATCCCTGTCTCTGATGACAGTGCACGATCTGCAGAGGCTATTTCCCCTTCGTTGGTCGCGAGACCAAGTGCAATATCTAGGGATTGCGTTAGCCCCGACACTGCAAGCCATGGTTTCCCTTAACTATGACGCGATGGGTGTGAAGGTGAGGGAAGAACTTGGGAGATGGAATAAAGGGATGATCTCCATGCTTGGTAGAGTGGCAGCGGTCAAAATGACCGTTTTACCCCAAATCTTGTACTTGTTTCGTGCCCTGCCTCTACAACCCCCCAAGGGTTGGATTCAACAGATGCAAACTGAGGTGTCCCGCTTTGTGTGGCAAGGACGTAAGCCCCGAATGCGCCGCGTCCTCACGACCTTAGCGCCAGAAGCCGGGGGGCTAGGAATTCCCGACCTCCGCAAATATTTCCAAGCATCACAACTTCGATACTTGGTGGAGTGGAGTAGGTGGGAATCCGATAAACACTGGCTCTTCCAAGACCAAGCTGTGGCCGGACGCCCCCTACAGGAAATTCCATGTCTCCGGAGGCCACATCGCCCCCCCAACCTTTACGCTTCTTACGTCACACGGGTTCCCGCTTAGAGTGTGGGACACTACCTGCCGCGCTTTTGACCTCACCTCGTTTCCATCGCCATTCACGCCGATCGTAGACAACCCTGACTTCACACCAGGTACAGAACAAGGAGCTTTCTCCCACTGGAGAGACAGGGGCTGCAGAGCTCTCTTCCACATATATACTGAGGAAGGGGTGATTACCTTCCAGAACTTCAAGGATGAGTACCGGATGACCGAAAGCGACCGCATGAGGTACTGGCAGGTTCGACATTGGGCCTTACAGCCGAGTGTCAGAGATTCAGCAGATAGGAAGCTGTTGCCATATGAAAAGTGGTTAGTCACACGCACTTCAGATGCCAAACTCATAACGGATCTATACAGAATGCTCCAGCTCCCACCCTCCCACTTCCACATTCCTGGTAGGGAGCGTTGGAATAAGGAATTAGGGCGGCAGCTTAGCCATAAAGAATGGGACCAAATTTCACACAGAGCAAGGCATTCGGCCTACCATGTGGGCCTTACGGAAACCTTTACTAAGGTTTCCACATACTGGTATTATACCCCGGAACGATTGCACGAAATGAATAGGCTCCTTAGTGACAAGTGCTGGCGCGAATGTGGGCAGATTGGTACACTGACACACATCCTCTGGGACTGCCCTGTATTGCAAACCTATTGGTCGGAGGTGATAGATGACATTGATGCGTGCTTTGAGATCGAACTGCCCCGCTTCCCAGCGTATACTCTGCTGGGACTCCCAAATGGCTTAATGTACCCACTGAAATCTAAAAAGGGAAGGCAGATTGCTATTATGTTGGGCTCGGCAGTACAAAACATACTGGTACACTGGCGCACACCCACCACTCCATCTCACACGGGTTGGCTCCATAGGTTGTGGCATGTCCTGGGGATGGAAAAACTGTCCCTTACGTTAGCGGGAGATGTCACCGGTTTTGAGGAGCTGTGGCAGCCCTTTCATTCACTATTGGCCTCGGAATTTAAGGAAATCACATGCCCTAGGTACTTAAGACTACTGAGGCTCACGCCCCCACTGTGAAGCGCTGTTTTGGTGGCGGGAGAGGGGAATGACCCAATGAGTACAAGTGAGACAGAGATAGGCTGCTATGTGGATGATTGATTTTTACGATGCGATACGCTGGGCAGGGCAGGTGGTGGGGAGGGGAGGGTAGTTGGGGGTTCTTGTTTATTTCCGGAAAGGTACAGGACTGTGCGAAAATGCTTCTTTCGTTCTTCAGCATATCTCCAAAAACGGCGCAGGATACCGCGGCGACCGCTAAAGCCCGGTCGGAAGAATTGTACTCCTGAAATGCATCCTGCCGCTGGCATTGCTAACCTATGTGTTTATTTGACCACGCAGCTGTACTTTTTCTAATAAAAATTCTTTAAACATAAGAAAATACATGCTTGGTATACATATATTAATGAAACCAAGTAAAATCTTTTAATTTAGAAGTCTGGGCTGCATAGAGAAGAGATACTTACAGGTAGCTGTAGAGCTCACGAGATACATGTTGGAGAAGCATAAACTAGATGAATATTTTTTCAGTAAAACGTTGACCTCCTACCCAAATTGTGAGCATCTATTTTAGCGTGTATAATTAATTGGATTTATAAGAACCAATCTGTGGATGTTGGGGCAGTGACCGACACTTCGCTTTTGTAAAAAAAATATGCTTTTGCCTATACTTAAAAGGTCTACAGTACATCAAGAAATTGGATTGCCCTACACTGTATGAGTCACATTTTTGCGTTGTAAAAAAAAGCTTACTCATAAATCCATTGGCAAGGTGGGCTTGGTATCTTTTTTTGATATTGCCAAAACTGAAAAACAGCAAAATATTTTTAAATATAAGGTTCTGTGATATCTTAATGCAGTAGCACCAAAAGGCACTCGTTTTCACCACTGAAGTTCAACATCGGAAATACAATAGATATAACTACAATAAAAATCTTTTCACCTTTGACCACCGAAATGGCAGTGCATGAGCTGATATGTCTGGGTGACTCCAGCAAATCTCTTCCTGAAGTCCTTGCGAGCCTGAAGGCAACTAAGGAGGGTAAGGCGGCTGGACCGGACGGCATACCAGCCGACCTTTATAAGGCTAATACTGATTTATGGGGGCCAATGCTAGTCCAGCTTTTTAATGTTGCTTTGGCAAAAGACCTAATCCCTACGTGGTTTACATCAATTATAGTCCCAATTTTCAAGAAAGGGGATAGGCAGAACTGCACATGCTACAGGCCAATCTCGTTATTGGGCTCCTCCATAAAAATTCTTGGGAGAGTGGTTTTAGTTAAGTTGCAAAGCTGGGCAGAAGAAAATGGGGTACTAAGTGATTTCCAATATGGGTTCCAAAGGGGTTTAGGGACTATAGAGCAAGGACTAAATTTGTTTATTTTGCAACAGAAGTATATAAGGGTTAAAAAACAATGTCTATACCTCACTTTTGTTGACTTATCGTCGGCTTTTGATTGCGTGTCACATAACAGATTGTGGGCAATTATGGCCGAATTGGGGGTAGATAATGCTATTATATGCTTCCTGAGAGACTTATATTCCGGGGCCACTGCAACTGTCCGGTATGGGAAAGAGGGAGAATGCAGCAGACACTTTGGGATTGGTCGTGGCGTACGCCAAGGGTGCGTTTTAGCGCCTTTTTTATTTTTGTTGTACATAAATGGTTTGGAGCATCGCCTCGTGCAGGAGGGCAGGGACATGCCTATGGTGGGTGGGAGGCCTGTCCCTGCCCTACTGTACGCGGACGATACAGTCCTGATGGCACGCACCCCAATGGCACTTCAAACTCTGGTTACATCTTTTAATAGTTTCATGCTTAGCTTGGACTTGAAAATTAATTGCTCTAAAACACTGTCTATGTACTGTGGGACAAGAACAAGCAGGCATTTGAAGCCTATTTTTATAAATTCCAATCCCTTAGAGAAGACTCCTACTTTCCCATACCTGGGCATTTTGTTTCATGAAAGTGGCTCATGGACTACTGCAATTAATGCTAGAACCTTGTTATTTTCCAAAACCATCATGGCCTTACAGTGTTTTATAAAAAAGCTAGGAAAAAGACCCATAAAGGAAATTTTAACCATCTATAATGCCACATGTATAGCAGTAGCTATTTATGGCTCAGGATTGTGGGGTTACTCCAATGTTAGTACAATTCAAACTATGGAAAATAAGTTCTTACGCCACATCTTGTCCGTCCCTGAAAGTACTGCGACCTTCATATGCCATGCTGAATTGGGTCTGGTGTTTGTCACTGACACAATTAAGATCCAGCCGATTCTTCTTTGGCACAGGGTTTGGACAAATGATGACTGTGTGGTTAACCGGGCTATTTTAAAGGACGTTCTAGTATTGGACAATATTAACAATTTTAAATGGATATGTTATGTCAGAAATTTTTTCGAAGAACTAAGCTGTGCCCAATATTTCGAGGATCCATTGTCGATGGTAAATATCTCAAGAAGAGGACTGAAAAATCTGTGTATTGCTCACCTCAGGGAAAAAAGACAAATGGAGGAGGTGAAAAAAAAGACTGTTTTTGCCCATCAGGCAATTATAAGTGGAGAGAAACTACAGCCATACCTATCTTTATACATGTCCAACCATGAACATTTCCTTTTAACCCGGTTTAGATTTAACATCGTTTTTAGGTTATTATCTTTTCCTGTGATGAATTGTTGGTCGAAAGATTTATGTCCCTGCCCATGTGATGATGTGTCCCCACAATCCGATATTCATATTTTATTCTTTTGTAAATTTTATACTTTTTATCGTAGAAAACTTATTATCCCCATTCTTAAAGACTTAAATGTATATAGATGTCACTTAGCGTTTTTAGAGTTTCAAAAAATGGAAACTGTTTTTATGGTAGCATCACTCGCTCAATTTTTTTAATTAGTTTTTAAATGTCGTAAATCCCTTTATATGAATTAATTTTTATGTTGTATCTATGTCTTTGTTTTCTCATATGTCTCTCTGTTGAGATCTTAAATAATGATCACCTGACCCATTGTAAACTGTACTTTTTTTCATGCTACTTTTATGGTTATTCTCTGTTTTTAACCGAATAAAGTATTTTGAACTGAACTGACTCCAGCAAATCCAAAGAGAGCTGGCCTACACCTTAATAGTGATATGTTACATGAGTGAGCCTATTAAATCCGCTCTGGACCAATCATACAGGCCGTTCATCAAACAATCATGGACCTGGTGCAGCCAGTCCTGTTTAACATGGGATAGATAATATCACCAAATTCTGCCTAGCATCAGGTTTCGATATATTTTCTCTTTTGTGGAAAAATTTCATGTATTAATATGTACTTAATTGTTATTTTGTTAATATGGTGGGACGGGATTCTTGCAGAAGATATTTCTTATTCTTCTAGTCTTGCTCTTCTGACTGTAGAGCCCTAGTGTCTCGGGTTATATTTAACTTATAACTATATTTACCTTCCCAGATGCCGTCAATGTCCACAATCTGAGAGATTATATTCTTCTTGCAACCTGGCATCTGCACTCCTCCGTTTGGGTAGAAATCCAGATGGCCGATAGCCTGGCTCATCCCTAAGCCTGAAAGACCAACAGCAAAACTGAGCTTGGAGATTTTGGAAGGATGAGGCAGACAGTCTTTCAGCTCCAACAACGCATGCATTACTCGATTAAAATTTACCTAGATTAGGAACTAAAGGTCCAGAATCAGTATGGATGACATCAACAAATACTGCATCAGAGGTATCCAGTCTAACATCAGTCGGGGTGCCTTGGAAATAAGGTTCACATGGGTCCAGCGCTGAAAAAAGTATATCACACACATGAAGACATAGGGCTTATGATTTTAAAAACTAAAAAATGTTGTACAGTGCAATATTGAGGCACTTTGGTGTCATGGTGGTGATTAACAAATCATTCAGACCCAATAAATCAATTGGTAATACAGGTAATCTATTCTGCTCTCAGCTAAATTAAGCAAAACCGATCAGAGAAATCACGAAAAATTTACTCTATTAATCAATCAACAAGTAATAATCCAATCAGCCTAAAGATCACTCAACAAATCAATGAAAGAAATGTGACTAGTCAATCAATAGTACATAAATTAGTTAATCAATGAATTTCTTCTTCAATGTAAACAAGTCGACCCAACAGTCCAGCCAAGAAACTCAATCAATCCATTAATTACTCAACAAATCAAACAATCTATCAACATACCACACAGTCATAAAATAAATATATCAACAATAGTCTTAGCATACTGGTGAATCACTTAATCAAACAACAGCCCAACCAATCAATAAGTCAATTGATCTACTAATCAATCTTCTTACAATGTAACGAAGAAGCCAGTAAAATAATAAACAAGAAACTTCCTAATAATTCAATCATCCTGTCAGTTTACAAATCAACCAACCAATATATTCATTTATCTATCTATCTATCTATCTATCTATCTATCTATCTATCTATCTATCTATCTATCTATCTATCTATCTATAATCTGACCAGCAAGCTTGCACTCAATCAATCCAATCAGCAAACCAATCAATTCACTCAATCTATAGATCTATCAATTAATATGTCAATCAGCAATCCACTGCCTCAATAAATTAGCAAACATTCATTAAATCAAAAAATTCAATCAGTATATTAATCAATGTCAAAAGCAACCAATTGGTCAGCCAATCAACTAATTCAACAATGCATCAAGCTATCACGTATATTTTCTGCAATGCAAACATCTCCTTATTTGTCATTATGGGACATATGTATCATTATTGGAAAATGCAATTAGCTAATTGTGATTCTCTGCAAATCTCAACTAGATATAGCTATTTTTAGTGTTTGAATCTCATTTAGAGATACCTAGTGGCTTGCAAATTGACCCACCTTATAAATATTAATGAGGTAGTTTGCAATTTGCGACACATTAGGAATCGCTAAAATCATGGAGATGGTGGACTGCTGAGACCCATGACTGCTTTTAAATAAAGCAATAATTTTTTTCATGAAGCCCGTTTTACTTAAAGGAAAACGGGTTGCTTTTAAAAAAGAAAATTGAAAAGTTTGCTTTTCATTTTTTAAGAGCAGGCAGAAACGTTTTCACTACCATTCCCAAAGGTGAAAGGGGTGCATTGGGGACTAGTACCCAATTTGCGAATGGGTTACCACCTACTTAAAGTAGGAGGTAAAATGCGAATGTTTTGCAACTGCATTTTGGTCGCAAAACATTCTTACATACCCCTGTGATTCGGTATTAGAAAGGGACGCATATTAGGAAGGGACTCCCTAAACACGCCCTTCCTAATACCAAATCGGTATGCATTTGCAATTCCAAATTGTGATTCAGCAACATGTTACCGAATCGCAAATTGGAATTCATACATACCGAAATGTATTTTACCGGTTGCAAACGGCCGTTTGCAATCAGGAAAATGCATGATACATGTGGCCCTCTGTCACCTACTGGCAACAAGAGTGTCATTTGCATATAATTTACAACAGAGTAGAACCTGATAGCATTTGGTAATGTTGCGATTCCGATGGCCCTCTCCAGACGCATATAGTTGGTCCATTTAAGGAACAAGATGATTCTTTGACTTTTCTGGCTCTGTTCTGTAGAAAAACTCAAAGTTTCCAATTTTCATTTATATTCAGCTCATTCTGAATTTAGCATAAAAATGGAAAAAAATATGTTATATTTTAAAATGAAAATAAATATATCGATATGAAGCAAGGCAGAACGGACAAAAAAGTTCCCAGGGAATACACACATAATGGTCAGGTGAATTATGTGACACAATAGAAAAGTTAAAAAACATACGAGCCAAAGAAATAACATATGATCTTATATCATTTTTCCTAACAGAAAAAAATGTAACCATAACAAAGGTAGTTCATCCCTCCCAGTGTTGCTGACCAGTGGGAAGCTTGGAAAATACTGGACAGAAACAGAGGAAAAAGCTTTTCAACACATAACATCTTTCAGAGCTTGGATCACACTCCGACCGCAACCAAAACAGTTCCTAGGGTAACTTACTTGGAAAAGGTCAGCATAGTGCAGTCTATTAAGGGTATCACTTCAGGTCCACTCAAGGTACTTATTTCAAAGAGCAAGGGTTGAGGCAAAACGAAACGGCACCTGCTTCCACCTGTGGCTTGAAAGTTATGGTGATGGTGCTTGTGAATCCAAGGAATACAACCCCGTCTGTTCCTTCAAGGGCAAAGCCCAAAAAATGCAATAGACAATATGGAATCGGCACCCATCTGAAAAGTATTCTTCGGCAGTCTCTATTGTCCTCAATATGTATAAAAGTGCAAGATCTTGTAATAAATAGGTCCGGACTGTTGCAAAGTTTCTTATTCAAATTCTTTATTGTGGTAATCCAAGACAGGAAAAAATCCAAGAACAGATGTGGATTTCCCTTCTTAGCCTAAGAAGGGAAATCCACATGTGTTCTTGGATTTCTTCCAAGAACAGATCTTGCACTTTTATACATATTGAGGACAATAGAGACTGCCAAAGAATACTTTTCAGATGGGTGCTGATTCCATATTGTCTATTCCACTCAAGGTACTGTCAATGTCTGGATATAGGGGTCCATCCTTCACCTTTTCCTTTGAGGGTCTGAGGAAAGGGTGACCGCCTTCCAGACACCACACACTCTGTCTCGTGGTAACATGGTCTACCGAGAGAATGCCCTCCGGAAAATAGGGCAAGGAAGAAAAACCCAAAGGAAATAAAACTCCAAAGTGATGGATACCTTTTGGGTCCCAATTGTAGGACAGTTCCTGCAAGGCAAAGGTTTTGGATTTGGGTAAGACTCAAGCCTTATCTGGAGGTACAGATGGCAGAACTGGAGCAGAGCTTAAACTGGCAGGAATGAAGCAGAGCTGTCGACAGACCTAGCAGGATTGGAGCAGAGGAGTAGCTGGACTGGAGGAGAGCAGGATCGAGAAATCTAACATTCTCATCAAGCCTGAGGAGTTACCCCGCCCTGGTCGGAGACTTTTATATACAGGTAGAACATGAAGCACCTGACAGGAAAGGGCTGGTCTGAGAATGGGACATACTGGGATGGTGGTGATGTCTGGAGTGTGGATGTAGAGTGTGTGCATGGTGGCCATATTGGAATGGATTCCCAGTAGAGACTTGGGCCCACATACATCAACATGGCCATATGCGATTCATTATTTGTGAAAAATAAGGAATCGCTAATAAGGAATCGCAAATGGCTATGCATGAAGAAATTGCTAAATAAATTGCGATTTCTTAAAATTCCTTAATTGCGACTCGCAAATTGTGAATCGCAATTAAGGAATAGCTCCCCATTTATTCCTATGGGCGTAGAGACCTATAAGAATGAATGGGAAGACATTCTCAATTTGCGATTGGCAATTTGCGAATCGCAAATTAAGAATGCGATTTCAAAGGTGCAGGGGTGTCCAAAGGACACCCTGTTGCACCCCTGAAATCAATCTGTGCACATATGTTGTGCACACACATGCCCTAAGGGCATGTGTGTGCACAACATGAAACTTTGAAAAATGAACAAAGGTTCAACCTTATGGTAATTTGCTCCCCCTAAGTGCGAATTTGCTATTTTTTAAAGTTTCATGCATTGCATTTAAGAAATCTCAATTTGAGATTCCTTAAATGCAATCGCAATTTAAGTAATCGCAATTTTGCAATTTCTTATATTGCGAAAATAACAAATTATAATGCATCCCAAAAATTCAAATTGCATTCGCAAACGGCCGATTTTTGCGAATCGCACCATTTGCGAATGCAATTTGAAATGATGCATGTGCCCCTTGGACTGTAGCATCCTTCTTCCAGCTGCATCTGTTGATGAGTTAGGACCATAACAGATAAAGACTAGTAATGCAGCAAAGTAGAACAGAACAATATTTTCTTTGATATGTAGGGAAAGTTAATTGATAGAAACGTTTTATGTGTCCCATTTACTCAATGGAGACCTGCATATTGCACTAGCACTAACTGTCCTTATTTCAGTGTATTACAAATGAGCTACGCTTAGATCTTGTAGATTGGTTCCATTATATTGGGCCCTTACAGAAAGGCTGGCACAATTGATCTTTAATTAATTCCTACACACAATAATGTCCCTGAATTTACACAGGGGAGAAACGTGATCAACAGGCTCGCTACACAAATATACTGAATTAATCCCCATAGCATGAATAATATTGGGCCTAGAATTCATGCCACAGTATCCATTTTCTCTCACTCAGGTTTATGTTTTTTGCTCACACTACTGTCATTTATAATCTACGTCCCACCTCCCAGTGCAGTCGCTGAGAACTGAGTACTCTTAGTCATTTGATGTTCATCCTGCACATTATGTAAAATGCTGGACAAGTAAGGTTGAATTTTTTGTTTGATGCTGAGGTCTACTTTTGTTACGCGCAAATTGATTTACAGAATTTATCGTCTGTTAAAAAAGTGTTAATTATATAAATGAGTGATTAACATGTTTTATTAGATGTCCCATTAACCAAAAAATCATGTTTAAAAATATGCTTGGGAACTACACATCCCTAGGTTATATCTATTATTAGCTGGTTTGCTTCAGCTAGGCTTTTCTTTGCAGCATCTCACAGAACCGTTTTACTCACATCCTGGGCTTGGTAGGCATTTCCTGTTTCCAGTGCTGCAGAAGGGAAGATCCATGGGAAGGAATTGCGTTTAACAATATTTGTTTCTAAATGACTCAGATCACTTTTGGTGTGAGGTGGGACTGGAATGTCCTGCATGGTGCATAGTCAAGTTCCCCTGCCCTAATGACCTAACTGCAAGTATTTGGTATCCTGGTTTTTTACTTTAGCCCCAGATCACACCAATATAACGTGTGCGAAGGCCTGGCCCCAACATGAGTGAAGCCCTGGTCCTGTTCTAGAGTAATGCACCAAGCAGGCTCTCATTTTTTTGAGAGTGGACTACCATCCTGTCAAGGTTTTAGCATATAGAGCAGTGGTAGCATAGTACCGTGGTTAGTGAATCAATAGTATATGGCATGGTTCAAACTGAGGTGGCATGGTGTGTCAAATAACAATGGACTGGGATGGGGCCTGAGAAATTACTAGTGGCTGAGATTAATTCCGGCATTCCATCTATCACGTTTTTCTATACCTTAGTGCATCACCCTAAGTGGGATGGGTATGCCCAGTCGTGGGACACATACACTCTCTGTCCCAAAAATGAGCTATAGCCGACTGATGAGGGACAACCAGTTGTTTTGTTACGGTACAGGGAGGACCTGGACTGGAGGGTTGGGCTGGATTGTTCCCAGTGGAACAGGGTTAAGACTGATTAACAAATGGCTGGGTCCAAACTGAGGTGGTGTGCTGTGCAAAATAACAATTGACTTCATGTTTAGTATACTTTAGTGGTACCTGCCCAAGACAGAACTCAAATCCAGGAGAAGGTGAGAGAAAGGAGGAAGAAGGGGGAGGGAGAGTAATGGCTCCTGAATGCAGTTGCTAGACACCAGTGAAGTATTCATATTTGTTGCCTGTAGTGTGTAGCCCCGAGGTTTCTGTGGTTATTTCTGTATTCAAGTGCTTTCTTTCAAAAACAGGCAAGCACTGGGTTGCTTTTTGAGCTAGAAGCACCCCCACATTACATCCCTGAGATGACTGTTCACCATCACAGCAATGAACATCATATGCTGAAGGAGTTGCACCTGGCTCATTTTGAACAGTCATAACAGGGCAGACTGTCGGACATCAGAGAAAAATAACCACAGCACCCACGACTGACGCCCTATAGACCCAGCTTGCCCTTGCCCACCCAAAAAAGGGTTCTGACAATGAGCCTTTTTTGCCCAGCTCTCTGCTTCATGGGAAATAGTGGAATCCACCATGGGCTATCAGCTAGCTCTGCCTTTCTTCTAGGTGGCGAGGTTCAGGTCATGAATATGGAAAACCATAATCCAAGGTAAGAAATGCAATTCACTCTTTCTGGATTATTAACATCGAGGTAACATGGCTTGGTATTATCTCTTTTTGTGAATTCTCTGGATGCTTTGGTGTTTAATTTTCCCTGTTCTATCTAGATCTGATTTTCCTTGCAGTATTGCCCTACATGGTAGGAGGTTTTTGTAATAAATGCACAGTGTGAAAATATTGACTTTTGGGTATGTTTCTTAATATACACAATAAAAATCAAGGGTGCTATAAGATAGGTCTATTTAGAACAATTTAGATAGCTATTTCTGTGCTCCACAGACGATTGTTACGGTAGAATTCGTATTTAAGTATTGAATGACTATATAATACGAGCTGAGCCCTCTTTTCACAATTATGGAATCACTTTTAAAACAAGTGATTCATTTTTCATTTGCTTTGTTTAGACACACATGCCATGCCAATGGTATGACACACACTAGAACAGAGGTCTTCAAACTTTTGGATGCCGAGACCCCCCCTGTCAACATTTTCAAACAGAAGGACCCCCTCCTGACAAACATTTCTAGAACTCGATACACCTCATTATCGATAACCATACACGCCCCCAGTTCCCACAGAAAATCATTTTTACAGGGGGAAATATTATTTAACAGTGTTTAGCAAGTCAAAGGTTTGTGAGTGACAAATCAACAATTTAAACAGTCCGCCAGACCATAAATCAGGCCAGCAAGCAGCCACAAAAAAGCCCACAGACTGTCCTGTAGGCAGAGCTACTGGAATTATGAGGCAAGGGAGGACCAAATTATGTGGCAGTTTTAAACTTGTAAAAGCCGAGCTGTATAAATGTTTTGCAAGGAATGGGAAACTGCATGCATTTGTGCATGCTGCAGACAATATTTGTGGTCTTAGCACAGAAAATAACAGTAAAAACAGTCCACCAGACCATACAACAGGCCAGCAAGCAGCAAAAAAATAAAAGCCCACACACTGACCTGACTGGCCATCCCTTTTGGCAATGCCAGCCTGCCCTAAAGGCAGGGCTAATGGAATTATGAGGCAGGAGAGGGCCAAAGTATGCAGGAGGGTTGATCGAGTTGTGTGGTAAGAAAATGTAAATAATGCTATGTGATGCAGCATATTTTGGGATAGTAAGCAAAGATTTCACCTCACCAGTACCAGTGTATAACCAAAATACAGTAATAAACAACAGTAAGATGTCTAGTCATCCTTTGTGAAGGGCCTTCCACTCCGCAGTGTCGCCACATTAGAAGTTCACCTGGCCCTTGCCGGGAGCAGCACGGGACCCTTGAAACCCTGGCAGGCTTGTGCAGAGTTAAGCAGTTCACAAACACCTCTTTCCTCCCACCCCATCCCCTTTATCCTTCGATCCCTTTGCAGGCCATTTTCTTTCACCCCTTTATACAACTTCTGACTGAACTCTCTCCATTCAACCTCTCACTGCACCTTTAATCATCTCTCGCTGCTCTGTTTTTTCAATCCCCTCATCTCTAACAGCCTCTCTTATTTATCTCATTGCATCCCTGGCCCAGTCTCCTCTCTCAACCCTCAGCACTTCTCATTCACCTAAAGTCTCTCCCTTAAAATTTCTGTCTTATCTATTTGTATCTCACACTTCTCCAGTCTCACCATTCATCGTTCCCATCTCTCCTTTGTTCTTCCACACCTTCTTGAACTAATGTTCCTCTCTCATGTTACCTCGGCACCCAGCCCAGTACTCCCTCTATTCCCCTTTCGCTGCTCCCTCTCACCCACATCGCAGCAAATTCTCTTCATACCTCATGGATCACCTCGATGCTATCTTCTCTTTAAAAGACCATTTACTTGTTAACAAGGCTTTGTTGTTCTTTCACCCCTTCTTAGAGCACCTGCATCGTCAATCTGCTAATTGCTAGAAGAATTGCCCCCCCCTCAAATGTTTTATTAGCCCCCCTGTAACTTGACTGTAGTTGCGTTGCTGGCCCTGCATGCACACTACCAGGAAAACAAGTACACACAGAAGTGTGACCTACAAAGAGATTTCCATTTGCACATAGTGCATTTACCTCTGGGGTTTGGTCCTTAGCTTTTGTTAAGAGTAGCTAATTTTGTCTTCGAAAAACCATTTTTGTTTGAAAAGATTGGTCTCGGTGGCCCAGGTGGGAGTCTGACTGCCTCCACCCTTCCTCCCCTCCCCCTCCAACTCCACCCTACCCCAGAGCCCAGGATAGCCTATGTGGGCTTTCCCCAAGCCAAAACAGAGGTCAGAGCATGGCAACAGTTAACAGCGAGAGCAGAGCAGAGTAATTTCAAAGACAGCAGTGGGGAAAGGGCGGGCGTGAAAATAAACAAGTGTTTTGGATTCCAGTTCCAGGCAGAAGTGCAACCGGGAATGCGCGAACCCCTATCTATGACTCCACGGTCCCCCTGGGGTCGCACCCCACAGATTGAAGACCCCTGCACTAGGATCATGTGTATGGCACTGATAGGAGGCCATCTCACAAATGTAAAACCATATCTGCTCAATAATGCTAGAGGAACATTGGTAAAGGCCCAGCAAGCTGGCCGGCGTTGTACTTTATGATGGGAAAAGAAGGCCGGCTTTCAGCGTGGCCAGCCGGTTCAGTGGGGGCTGCTGGAATGAGCCCTAGAGAGAGTGCTCTGGCGGTTGGGGAGGGAAAGAAGGGATAACATGAGGTCAAGGAGGAGGGATGGGGAAGGGGTGGGGGCAGAGGAAAATGGGGGGCCTGAGAAGAGGAATGGCACCAATAAGCTCTCTGCCAAAGAGCAGAAGAGAGAGAGTAGAGACGTTGGCATGGGCAGGCAAGAAAAAATAATGGGGAGCTGATGGGTGACAGCAGGGAAGATCAGCCAATGGGGGGTAGAGGAGGATGTGGAAAGGGAAGAAGGCATGGAAGGGGGTGTCACCTGGTGTCACTAGCGGCAGGGGGTTGGTTGGAGAGGGCCCACCATGCAATGAGGGACAGGTGGAATGAAGACGGGTGGTGGGTCCTACAGGCATCCAAAGACCACCCAGTGCAGCAGGGGAGGGACGAAGGGATGAGAAGAACTGAGCGCAGGCCAACGTGGAAGGCCCAGCATCTAGGCTGATAGCAGCAGCCTTAGAATGGAGTTTAGGGGAGGGGGGATTTGCAGACTGGGAAAGGATGATTAGTGGTGTGAGGCCCCCTGAAAGGATGTTCTTGCGACTCTGGCAAGAACAAGGAATTGGGCCGGCAAGGCGAGAAGGCCACTCAGCAGGAGGAGGGAGGGGGGCGGGGAGGGGACAGGGGTGCAGTTTGCGGCAGGGAGGCAGGGGCGTCTGGGCGGAGGAGGAGGAAGCAGGGTGTTTTACAAAGGGGAGGTTGTGTTCGGGTGCTGGAGCAGGACGAAGGGGGGAAGATAGGGAAACCAACAACGGTACGCTGGACCTACCTTTTCTTTTATCAGGGTCAGACTCGCAGGGACTCGGGTGTGTCATATACTGCTGATACACCCGAGGGGAAAAGAGGGCAAGGTCCTGGGTGGCCAGTCCGTGGTTGGCATGGAAAGGCTACAACACTGCCACAGTAAGGTCTCCGGTGGCCTTAGTAGTGCATCAACCAGGACTGCTCAATGGGCCCCTGGGGCGGATGGAGACCAGGCGCGTAGTGAATGGGGCGGTGTCAGGAGCAGTTTTTCGCCACAGGGATGGGACATGGGTGTCGGCACACCAGTTGCTTTGGGTATTGCGGAGAGCATTGGGCAACTTGGGAGAAGGGCAAGCTGAATATGGGACACTCTTTCAGGATAGGGGTGTCCACAGAAGCAGTGCTGGAGTGGAGGTGGAGGGATAGGATTTTGCAGTTGGGCAGATGGTCATCTGAGTGCTTTAAGCGGTATGTGCGTATGGAGAAATAAGGAGGGGAAAACATCCATTGAAAGTATCTCATATGTGATGTTCTGTTCAGGTGCAGAAGCTGGGTGGAGGTGATGGAATTAACTATATGGATCGTAGGACATTCATTTATATAATGGGCAGAAAAGCATGCACCTCAGAAGGGAAAAGATTTTAACCTCAGACTTGATGATCACCTCTTTAAAGTGAAATGGCATGAAAAAGGTGGTATGAAATGGTGGGAGTTGTTGGGATGTTTGAATTAATCGACACATATGTCTGGATATCCTCATTTTGCACCTGGGCGAAAATGATTTGGCAGTCTGTAAGGGATTGGCACTGATATAAAAAGATTAAGAGGGTCATGCTGGATAACAGGAGACAGGAATTTTCATCACACTGACGGAATTCATACCAAGGCGACACTAGAGGGGGGATCAGAGGCCCGCCGCGATTGATAAGGCCAGGCACAAAATAAATAGGGATATGTGAACGTTCTGCAGAGATGAAAGGTCAGGGCGAGTGGAACATCCGAAGTCACAGTATGACGTACCAGACTTTTTCAGAGGGGATGGGGTGCACTTATCCAAGTATGGGAAAGAGCTATATTTGATTCAAATCAAGGAGGCACTTGAGAAAACGTTGCATGGAAGCGAAGGTAGGTGTAGATCCTGGGGTGAAGGGCAGAAAAATGGGGTGCAGGGGATAGGCTTTTTCTGAGTGGTCGTTAAAAGCTTCAGTTGCTATGGCAGATATACATTAAGATGAGGGTTGTAAACATAGGGGAATCAGGGCAATTGGGAGAGGGTGGTAAGAAAGTTAAACATGGAGAAAACAACAAATTACAGAGTTAAGAGGCAGGATACTTGGACAGCTAGATGGTAATAGATGTAGGTATACATGTTATAGATGTAAATGTTAACAGTTCAATGCCAGGGTAGGATTTACATTTGCAAGGTAAAGATTTTAAGGGGCGGGGTACTTAGAGGTTGGGGGTAGGAGTAAGGAGTAGTAGGTGAGTTAATTTATTGTGAGGTATAGTTTTGTGAGCCAAAAGCTTAGGGTTTTTATGATATGTGATGTGCACTTGTCTTTAATAAAGCAGCCTTTTTTACACTATATCCTTGTATAAGGTCTGTGGAGTGTGACATTTACTGTTTTAAAAACGGATATTAAGCTTTCCCGAAGGAGATAGGGTCACATGGAAAAGCATACAGTCCTTTCTTCTTTTCTTTTCTTTTCCTTTCTTTTTTTTTTGCTTTTGTGTACCATAAACAACACACACATTCTGGACTGACTGCTCATTTGACTTTCTGAGCCTTGGTAAGCAGCCACAATCAGTGTAGCCCAAATCAGCAAGGCAGGTCAAAAAGAGGTTGGTTGGTGGGCTTTTGTCAAAGCGCTTCACAAATTGGAGTCATCTAGCCTCTTCTCCTTGATCTAAAAAGTAATTGGCAGGTAATGTAGGCAACTCTTCTTTTTCATAATCTGCAAGGTTACAGTCATGGAAATCTAGATTCACTTACCTTAATATTACATTTGATTTTTAGGTCGAGCCTAGACAGTGCAGCTGTCAGGTGATCTGTTGTATGCACATTGTGGGGTATGACACAGCCCACCGGTTTGGATTGGCTTATGTCTGTGTCCTTCAAAAAGCATAGTATGCACTTGGCTTATGGTTGGTGCATACCCCACCTTTTTTCCCCGAAGGTAACTCCCATGGAATACTGGCTCGGGAATGAGCAGCAACGCACATGCTGCTTGCATACCTGTATCTTCTTATATAACTGTTTACTTTAGTGGACTACGCTACTGTAGTCTGCGGTATGCAGAGCCGTGCTTCATAGCGCGGGGCAGGTCGGGATACTCAAAATGTTCTGGGTGTGGTCTGTGATGGTTTCAGAAATTAAACGAAACATTTCTCGCCCACAATCAGACCATAAGTACGGAATGAAGGGCGAGCTTGGCAGCCACCTTGTGTAGTTAGTAAAAACCTCAGTTTTAAAGGAGCTGCATTAAGCGGTAATAAATGCTTTGAACACGCTCAGACTAATAGCTGCATGCCATTCAACAGCCTAAACACAGGGAATGGCAGGGAGGCAGGCACATATTTGTGTGTTTTGGGAGGTGAATTCTCTAAATAATCAGTGGGCAGTTGGTTCACCTAGATAAGATTATTTCACCTTCCATTTCTTTTGTTTAGAACTGACACATTTGTTTGCATTGCTTCTGTTTTCTGAATTTCATATTTCTATTGTGATTTTCTAGCCTCTTCCTGGGAGCTGCAGGGACTGCTTTATAGGGAAACATCGTTTACATCGCATTCAATACATCGCATGCCATTACAACACGGTTGTTACAACGACTGCGTTGTTACAATGCTAACCATTAAAAGGCAAGTCGTTACAACAACTTGCTGTAGAGGGCAGAAGGTGTTGGATTTTAAATCCAACACCTTACCTACTGTTGCACAGACTTGAGTTGGAATAGTAAATTATACTATTCCAACATCCAGTGCCCCGTACAGCAAGTTGTTGTAACGACTTTCGTTGTAATGATATGCGATGTACTAACGTGTTCATTGTAACAACCGCGTTGTAATGGCATGCAATGTATTGCATGCGTTGTAACGTGGCCTATTCGCTTTATGACCTCTGACCTCTAAAGTGTATCTCACATTCTCTGAATGGCCAGAGACCATGTATGTGACCAGGAAACGAAGAGAAGGAGAGTCAAGAGAATTAGCCTTAACATTCATTGCCCTTTCTCATGTTTTTCTAGTGAAAACCATTTGCATGTGACTCTGATTACACAATGTGCATGTGTGTTTAGTTTTGTGAAATGTTTCCAAGTAGTGGATTCTGGTGTGGTGTAGTCGCATTGCCTCTCAAACTGAAACGGCAACTTGCCTGGTGAGAGTTCATGAGTTTTGTGCTAATATGGCCCAACGGCCAGAGCAGCCGACTTTGAAGCTGGGGAACCAGGTTCGAGTCTCGGTAGCGATGCTAACATCCTGTGATTCTGGCAATCCCTTAATCTCCCAGTGTCTACAAAAATAAATGTGTCCTTGTGTAATATAACTGGTGTTCATATAAAGCCCTCCAGGACATTGGTCAAGTTCACGCTATATAAAAACTGCAAAAAAAAAACGCTCACCTTCGTTGTAATCCTGATTTAACCAGAGTGTGTGATCTTTGGCTGATCACTTCATTTAATGAATAAAGAGGTAGGGCATTTTCACCCACATTACTTTTTGGTGGTCTCGGAAGAGAGTACCATGAATAAGTGACCAGGGACTCACAGCTGCCCCTTCACCCGTTTTACCCTCCTAAGCATCTGTCATCCACCCTGTTGCCAGGGAGAGTTCGGGAACCAAAGCACAGTTTTGCATGTTTGCTAAAAATATAAAGGTCATAGGAAAAGCACTTTTCAGCAGAGATGCAGTGCATTTAATGGCATAGCACTAGCATTTCCCAGTGACAGTGCTCTACTTGTTAAATGGGCGAGTACCAACATTTCTCAGCAGTGATTATTTTATTACAAATGGAAGAATAACATTAATTTCAATTAGGGCTGCTTTATTCTTAGGCCATTATTAAGCTTATGATGAAGGGGGCTCCCCGAGAGGCAACACTGCTGTGCTATACTACGAGTGGTTGGTGATTCTGGACCTGAAATTACTGAGCGACTCAGTGCTTAATTTGAGTTAGTATTTGCTGGCGCTCAGCACCAAGACATAATTCTCAACACCAGTATTTTTGACAGTTCAACACCTGAGTGTTTGATAATTCAAAATATACTACACGTTAATAGTGACTGCCACCCATGCAATTCTCATAGCTTTGGGTGGCCTGGGGAGGTCTGAATTCTCACACTTGAACCAGTGTGATTAGCAGTTGTATTAGTACTAGCTTTGGCAGTGCTGACAGGGGCAATAAGGGGTGAAAGCTGCAGTAGCCTCCTAAGAAAGGCCTGGAACTTTTTTTTTTACAAACTAAACATTGCTGAGGGTGAAAAGTCTGGACCCGGTTCTACCAGTCTGGTCAGTCCAGACTTTTTACCCTCAGCAATGCTGGTCTGTACCCTATAAGACCATGGTGGAAGAGAGGCAAGGGCTGCAGCCATCAACATCTTTGGCGGAGGTGGGAGAGAAGACAATACTCTAATGCCTCATCCTCCGCTTGGCCCATACCATATATACTTGCAAACATTTCCCCAGGGGCCAAAAAGTATGGTCTGTCGCATGTCGAAGGCTGCATTGTGAAGGTCCGGTGAGATAAGGTGGGTGTTGGGGGAAGCGAAGCATGTGCATGGTGTGGACAACAAACTGAGCCTTCAAGTGCTTTCTGTCTGCCACCCACACTCTGACCTCATGCACCAAGAATGAAAGAGAGCATTACCTTTTGATATAAATAGTGAGATACTTATCTAGTGGCTGAATTCCACCATGTGAAACCAGAAATCCTAGGATTAATCCTGGCATCCTTGCTTGACCAAACGGTATGCCCGTTTTAGCAGTTGTATTATTTCACTTTACCTTCCTTTCTTTAATTACCTCATGTGAGAGCACCTTGAATTGCATGAATTTAGGATGTGTGTCATACAAAACCTTTCCTAGCCTGTGATTTAATAAACTATAATCTTGTCCCAGGTATAATAACAATTTAGAGGGTGCTTCTAACAAATGACATGCCTCTCGATTCACTAATGACATTGTTGTTAGGATGTGGGTGGCATACACATTACAAAGTTCATGTTTTAAAATTATCACTTCTAATAAATACCTTATTATGAAGTGTTATAATCTAAGGTGTTAATGAAAACACTTTTTAGGTCGAGCCTAAACAGAGCTTATGCTGGTGATCTGTTGTATGTGCTTTGTGGGGTCTGACTCCTCCTTTAATTAGGATGGGCATTTGTGTGTGTTATTTGAAAACGGAAGTATGCTAATGGCTGATGGTTGGTGCATGTCCCACCTTTCCTTACAAATTAACTCTGATGAAGTATTGCTGCGGGAGCGAGCAGGGATGTGCACACAGTCCCTAGTATGAGATTCCAACTTACAGGAATGCAAGTGCAGTTTGGCTCTTTATTACTGCCGATCGCAGTCTCACTCTTGCCGCTCTTCGTGAAATGAGTGGCACCAGGTATATTTTATTAGACACTTCGACCGCTGGCTGTCTTGGAGAAGATATTGCACTCGACTGGTGTGCCTCCCATATGCGAACACCAGGCTTGACGTATTTATTGTAGTTCGGCATTGGCAGTAAGCGCTTTCGTCTTGAGCCGTAGGCCATTGTGCCGAGAGAGAGAGCAGCTAGGGAAAGGGTATAAATGCATCTAGAAAACCGGACACGGTTCAAATTTAATATGATTTCAAAGTTCACAGTCCACTAGACTCCATTTGAGTTTACATATCTATAGACATTGAGGAATCGTCTAGTTTGGATTATTGGCTCGTTGAAGAGTGTGATACCCCTTCAAAATGAAAAAATATATTCATAATATGCATTGGAAGAGGAAAATGTTTAGGTATTTAGCCTGCAAGATGTCAAAAGAAGAGCCTGACTTAGTTCCTTCTAGAGACTTTGAATTTAGCAGGCAGCTAGAACTTGACCTTGATACAGGGGAGACAAGCAAGGGGATATTAAGGTAAAGGACAGTGAGGAGTGCAAATGTGAGCAAAGATTTCTCCTATTTTGCACTTTATATACAGTCATGCCAATGTGGTGTAGAGCATTTCAGAAGGACGAATGGTAAAATCCACTGCAAAGAGAGGCAACATTCTCTATCTACTCTGGCAGCACTGTGTTTAAGGTTCAGGGCATTACCTGTCCAGAGGTAGCCATTCTTGGCTAAATACACATGGTTGGTCCAGCAGTTGAAGTCATTGTCATATTTCTTTTTGAAAGGGATTGCAGTGAAGCCCTCTGCACCTATTAGTTAAACTGGACTTTTCAGCACAAACAAGTAGCTTCCTTATTTACCCTGAATTTCCCCATCCCAGCAGGAGATGCTTGGTGTGTGCCATATGATGCACACAGTGATGAAGCAGTACCAACCAATGGGCATGCCGGGGGAGTAAAGCAGATCCAGTGCAAGCAGGAAAGACAAAGGTAAATCCCAAGAAAAGTATCCCTCACATTCCCCACTATCATTTATGTCCAGAAGCAGAGACTAGGATATGCCCTGCCATTGCTGCTCTGCTGAAACAAGGAATTCTAGTGTTGTGAGTGTTTAGAACACTCCTATTTTGCTCATTCAAAAAAACTGGCAAAGAAGCATGTTGTTTTTGTCTGTGCAAACAATACTGCTATATTGCCAACCTGTCCTGTCACACTTAAACCTGCCATCATTCTTTCATGTATACAAGCACCCACTACATAATTCTCTGTTGTAAACTTTTTTCTCTATCCAGATATATCCTGAAAGTCAATACCCCTTTGCCTCCACATTTTTAGGAGACAAATCACGTGGTGTAGATTACCACAAAGATATAGGGGATCACCTTCTATTGTCTAACAGGCTCTAAAGGATCTGATCTCCCTTGTCTTTCTGGGAGGATCTACACTGGATCAACATGTTGATGACTTGTTAGTTGCTTCTAGTTTAGAAAACCAATGCAAGTTTGACTCTTTGAGTCTACTCACTGAATTAGATAAGAAGGGGCACAAGGCTTCTAAAAACAAACTACAATTTTGCTTACCGCATGTTTGATAACTAGGCCATAACATCAATCAATCAGGGATTTGTGAAGTGCCCTACTCACCTGTGAGGGTCTCAAGGGAATGGGGGGACGGAGATCGTACAGCAACATCTACAGGTCTGGAGGCCCTTCCTGAAGGCAAGCCGAGTGGAGGAACACCTGGCGCTGAGCGGGAGTTCGTTCCAGGTCTTTGCCGCGTTGTAGGAGTAGGATCTTCCACCTGTTCTGGCTCTGCGGATGTGAGGTGTTTTGGCTAGGGCGTGGTCGGCAGAGCAGAGGCTTCTCTTGGATGTATAGATAAAGACTCTTTCATTGAGGTACTAGGGCCTGGTGTCATGGAGGGATTAGTAGGCGTGAGTGAGTAGCTTGAAGGTCACTCTCTTCTCGACGAGGAGACAGTTGAGGTCTCGTAGGTGCTGGGTGATGTGGCCCTGTCGTGGGAATACAAGGATGAGTCCGGCGGTGATGTTCCGTTATGGTAGGGAGTTTTCGAAGCAGGGATTTGTTCATTCCAGCGTAGAGGGCATTTCCATAGTCCAGTATGCTGTTTATGAGTGCGTGGGTGACTGTCTTTCTGGATTGGGGGTGGGATCCCTTTGAAGGTCTTGCAGAGCATGCAGAGGGTGTTGAAGCATGTGGAGGAGACAGTGTTGATCTGTCAGGTCATGCTGAGAGATTAGTTAAGTATGATGCTGAGGTTGTGGGTGTGGTCTGTGGGTGTGGGGGGATGCTGAGGGCAATGCACCACCAGGTATTGTCCCATGCGGAGGGGGTGGGTCCGAAGATGAGGACTTCTGTCTTGTCCGAGTTGAGCTTCAGGCAGCTGCTGCTCATCCAGGAGGCAATTCCTTTAATTCCTTCCAGGAACCTAAGCCTGGTGGTGTCGGGTTCCTTGGTGAGGGAGAGGATGAGCAGAGTGTCATCGGCATAGGATTCTATACTGAGTCCATGCTGTCTGAAGATGTTGGCGAGGGGGGCCATGTGGATGTTGAAGAGCGTGGGGCTGAGAGGCGATCCTTGGCGTACTCCACAACTGATCTCTGTGGGTTCAGAGAGGAAGGGCAGGAGTCTGATTCTTTGGGTTCGGCCGGTGATAAAGGAGCGGATCCAGTCAAGGGGGTTCCCTGTATGCCGGCGTCGTGAAGTCTGGTGGTGAGTGTGAGGTGGGACACAGTGGTGAAGGCTGTTTAGAGGTCTAGTAGGATGAGGGCAGCCATTTGGCCCTGGTCGAAGAGTGTGCAGATATCATCTGTGGTAGCTTGGAGGGCTGTCTCCGTGCTGCGGAATCCAGACTGGGAGGAGTTGAGGATGGAGTTGGCTTCGATAAAGTTCGTGAGCTGGAGCTTGACAATCGTCTCCGTTACTTTCACTGAGAAGGGTAGGGGAGAGATGGACCTGTAGTCTCAGTGGGATAGCAACACTTATCTGCAGACAAAATTAAGACTATCCGTAAGCTGCCCTGCACCGTTACCATCTCCCATGTATGCACTCTTACGAAGATGATGGGCTATTGCTGACAGTGGGTTTAGATTTATGCTGTCAAACTATTGCAAGATTTTGCACAAAAAGGTACCATTTGATAGCACACCTAATACAAATCCATAGAGATCATTCAAAAAGATTGTTGTGAAGGTGGAAGAGGTTCCTACTCCCTGGATTCAGCTGGATGAGATGACCTGGCTTGACCGCATACTGATCATCTTTGATTGTATTTCTTGATTGAGGTCTTTAGATCGAGCACGGAAAAATCTTAACTAATTAAATTGTACATCTTTCTTTGTCCTGGACATTTGCTACAGCCAGCAGCAGGTGTGTCAGCTAGTGGACTGCATCTTTTTGCAAGGACAATGTTTTCACCCTGATGTAATCTGTTTTGGAGAGAACTTTCATGTGGTTCCTGCTGTATCCACTGTTGTTTCTCAACTTCCAGATGAGTGTTTTTAACAAGCTATAAAAAGGTAATTTGTAAGAATGCAATGAGCCCTGTCAGTTACCTCAGAGGCTGCAGAGCAATGGAGTAAGCCTTTGCATGTCTATTTCCATGTCTTTAACCCCTTCGCTGCGGCGGCTATTCCGCCGCAGCGCTAAGGGGGCGGAGGGGCAGCGCGGCGCGCCCACGCTGGTGTCGGAACCGCTCCGTCACCAGCTGCGGTCGCGCTGTGCTCATGACGGAGCGGTTCCGTCACGGCCTCGCCCGCCTAATGGAACGTTCAACGCAGGCGTGGAATCCGTGCGTGCTGCGCAGGCGTGCCGAGCGGGGCGTGACGGAACCGCTTTGTCATCAGCACAGCGCGACCGCGGCTGATGACGGAGCGGTTCCGTCACCAGCAGGGGAGGGGTTAAGTTATGTTGTAACCAAGTAGGGGAAAGAGTCAAGTTCATCCAGCATGGTAGCTGGGTGCATTTCATGGTCTTAAGATGGAGTTCATGTTTATGGTCAGGCTTTTCAGTGATCTTATAATTGACTCCTCCTAAAATATGTTTCCAGTGCGGAAAAGGCTCCTTGATAGCCAGGACTATACATGTCATGGATGGTATAGTTCTTCACAGTTTCTGGAAAGCTTTAAGAATAGTAAGCTACCAGATGCAGTTCATCCCTCTCCGGATTTTATTGAGATAATTCAGCTTAAATTGCACTTAAGAAAGCATCTGTTCCAACTTCGAAGTAAAGAAGTTACATTGGATGTCTTAAAATTGGTGCAGATGTATAGGTGTCCTTAAATTGTTGAAAGACGTGTTCCTGTTTCTCACCCAAGAGAATTTTGCTCCCGTATTTGTTAATTGAACAACGCATTGACCATTCGCAGAGTTGACCATTTCAGAACTGCTTTTACTGTCGTTATGATGTATTCTGATACCTTTTCTGGCAGTCTTCAAACCTAGGAAAGTAATGCTGGGAACCTCAAAATGCATATTTTTACATTGCATTGAGCGACTGCATTCGTAACCAGGTGGTCTGAGTAAATGAAGATGATAAGGTGTAGGGTAATCACTTTAATACCTAACCGATGTGAACTAAAATTGAAAGAGAGAAATTCTCTCTAGGCAAAGAAAGGACAAACTTAGTGATTGCCTGCTTGTGCAGGTGCCAACTTCTACATTATTCCACAAAAATAAGTTGTGTTAAGGGACATGCATAATCCTGTAGCATGCATAAACAGTATAGGTATAAAAGAAAGAGAGGGGCTCTTGATGACCCAACGGGAAATAGAGCACCAATATACTTAAAAGTAAAACAAAAGAGTTTTCCCGATGGGGTATATTGTTTCCTGCTCCTAAATCAGGACTCACACTTGACAACCATCACTCACACCATACATTATGTGGACCTGGAGAACACTTACCAAAAAGGAATATGCTCAAACAAAATCTATTTTTTTAAAAAGGTATACAATTTATTAAAAACTTAATTGCACAAGATAACTATAAAAATCAATTTAAAAACATATATAACGCAGGAATACACAAGTATGAACACAGTTTGAAACACAAATTAAAAACCACTTAATGTGGACGTGGAGAAAATTAATCTAGAAAGACACTCCTATCTGTCTTTTTCATTTCATTTCGGAACATAGTTTGGCAACAACAAGAGGAATATTATTCCTTTAGATTGAATTCATTGTTGGCAACGCCGAATATGACTTGTAGGTTTGCGTCGACGCGTTTCGGAAGCAACAACTGATAAAGGCTTCCTTCCTCAGGACAGTTTCTATTTTTATTCTCCACACATGAAGATGTCAGACCTAATGTATAAAGATACAATGCAGTGCAACTGTTACAACACCATATGAGTTCCTATGAAACAACCACATATTTTCACCTTGCTTTATCTATTGTTCGTTTACCCATAGGGTTGGTTTCCAAAGCATTTCATATAGTTATGAGTATGGACAATATATTCCTCCTAATGGAGGAATATATTGTCCATACTCATAACTATATGAAATGCTTTGGAAACCAACCCTATGGGTAAACGCTGGACAATATATTCCTCCTAATGGAGGAATATATTGTCCATACTCATAACTATATGAAATGCTTTGGAAACCAACCCTATGGGTAAACGAACAATAGATAAAGCAAGGTGAAAATATGTGGTTGTTTCATAGGAACTCATATGGTGTTGTAACAGTTGCACTGCATTGTATCTTTATACATTAGGTCTGACATCTTCATGTGTGGAGAATAAAAATAGAAACTGTCCTGAGGAAGGAAGCCTTTATCAGTTGTTGCTTCCGAAACGCGTCGACGCAAACCTACAAGTCATATTCGGCGTTGCCAACAATGAATTCAATCTAAAGGAATAATATTCCTCTTGTTGTTGCCAAACTATGTTCCGAAATGAAATGAAAAAGACAGATAGGAGTGTCTTTCTAGATTAATTTTCTCCACGTCCACATTAGGTGGTTTTTAATTTGTGTTTCAAACTGTGTTCATACTTGTGTATTCCTGCGTTATATATGTTTTTAAATTGATTTTTATAGTTATCTTGTGCAATTAAGTTTTTAATAAATTGTATAGCTTTTTAAAAAAATAGATTTTGTTTGAGCATATTCCTTTTTGGTAAGTGTTCTCCAGGTCCACATAATGTATGGTGTGAGTGATGGTTGTCAAGTGTGAGTCCTGATTTAGGAGCATGCATAAACAACTAGGACAGATCAATTGTTATATCCCAAACATATCTATGTATTACATAATACACTTTTTTTTTTAAAAAAAGTCCTTGTGATTCTAATACAGAAAGGAATAGGTCCTTATGTTTTTATGATGGAGCACTGGCATGAGATTCTAAGCCCGGAATTAAAGTGCAGGCTCAAAAAGCCTTAATAGCAGTCATTGTAACCTGTCTGCTGTAGTCACTTCTCAAAGTTCATATTCATTGATTATTTTCATCAACTTATCAAAAAGGTGACTACATATTCATCAAAACATTATGGAAGCACCTTTTTGATAAGTTACTGAAAAGTGAGACATGATTGGTAAAATGATCATGTGAGCATACATCACAATTTGTCAACACTGTAAATTAGTACATCCGCAAACAATGATGATGAAAATAATCAAGAGACAACATCCCTAACCTTTTCTACGTTTGAGGTCACACCACATACCTGTGATTCTTGCAATGCCCTTTATTCTCTTTCCTGTCTCCCCAGCACCGTGAGCCCCCATACTGTGCCCGATTATGTGCACGCTGGAAGGAGAATAGTCATAGTTCTTCTGTAGGGGTGAAAACAATTATTTATGAACATATAAACAAGAGAATACACGGGAAGGTCAGAAAAATATGGGACTAAAAAACGCATGCAACAAAATGTTACAACAGCTAAATTTTTCGATCATGCACAATCGAAACTTTTACATGGATTTGAAGGTTCAGTGACTGGAACAGCATAAGAAGTGTGCAAGTGTTTTTCGGGATGCATGGGACTATGCACCACAACGCTAATTTAAACATCTGCTGTTTTCAGTGGTGACATTGTTAAAAGAAAAGTAATTTTGTTCTACATAGAAACCATTTGGGCCAGGTAAATGTTTTTATAGAATACTTGTCTTATACTAAACCTGTTTTACTAAAATAAGTCTTCAAATTAAAATATAGTCAGCAGGCCCTATATTCCTCATACACCATTAAATGATTGATTGCAATAGAACCGCCATTTTTTTCAAGCCCATAGAGAAATGTGAGCAAAGGCTAATGAATAAGTTTACCAGCCAAGCCGATAATATTAATTTGTGTAACAAGCCCCCGTTTAATTTAATTGAGTAATTGAACTAACTAATGTATAATGAGTGTGAAAAAAAACACGGATGGGATATTGTTAGAAATTGCGTTTCTGGTTTGCAGAAGGATGCAACCTGACCAAGTAGGAACCAAAAACCTAGTCAGTAACACACTTTAAATTAACCTGAGCTCACCTCCCGGTAGCTTGGCACAGAACAGTCAGGCTTAACTTAAGAGACAAGGTGTGAAGTATTTCTGCAATACTTAAAACAGTAAAACAGTGCACACACTACACAAAAAGATACCACACTTGGATAGAAAAATAGAGTTTATTAAAACAAGACAAAAACGACAAATTCAATAGGTAGAACCGGAGTTATACATTTTTCAAGAATATCTGGAATTGTAGAGCTTCAAAGTTTAAACGCAAACTGAGGTGATCGGGTCGCATTTGACCAGGACAAATCAATAGTTCAGGCCACCGCGAGGGAGCGCAGGTCGTATACTGTGACCAAAACAACGCAGCATCACTATCATCTTAGACCGTGCCAGTCTGCCCATCAATGAGAGTGGCAGTGTGCTCCAAAAGGTCCCTCACAGCCTTAGCGAATCAACCACACTGTGCACATTAATGTGTAAAACCTGAGAATCCTCATCCGCCATCTGTACACCTATGTATCAGAAATACCCATTCTCCTAGCGTAGCCCGATACAAGGGAGTTGTTCCAAGGGCAGGGCAGCCAACCAGACCAGTGGAAAGAGCAGAGATTTATGTCTATTGAGTCACCTTCCAGATTAGCTATCAAAGTCCTCCATAAACCGTAGCAGCTTAGGTACTGATCTCAGGGCGAGGCAATATAAAAGAGGGTGAAGGATCAAAAAAGTGTATCATGCACAGCACATGACCTACTAGGGCAAAGACCATGTTTTTTTACAACCTTTATTTTTAATTTTTAACACAACTTCACAGGTGTACAGTACTGATCAGAGCAGGCTGGTGTACTTAAAGCAGGGTAACATGTTCAATTAGGCCCGTTCAAGTTATGGTATAGCAAAATATCAAGAGGCAATGACAGGTCATTCTACTCAGTCCATTTCCCCCCAGCTGTGCTCTCACTCATATCCAACTCATTCTGATCACTCACATTCGAGTCAGAATTCAGGAACGTATTTCTAAGCTCCCTCCACGAAAAGTGGCCCTTTCGCAGTTTTTTGTCTCTTTGACAGGTTTTCATATGGGCTTCTTCTGCCACTGTCCATTCATGCACATCCCTTAACCACATATCTATGTCTGGGATGCGCTTCCCAATCCACGTTATTGCGACTGTATGTCTAGCTAACAATATAAGCAGTTGCAAGAGTTTACAAACTATCTTACTTTTTTGAGCATATATCCCAGTAAGCCGGGCAGCCAACCAGACCAGTGGGAAGAACAGAGATTTATGTCTATTGAGATGCCATCCAGATTAGTTACCAAAGTCCTCCATAAGCTGCAGCAGCTTAGGTACTGCCTCGCAGGGTGAGGCAATATAAAAGAGGGTGTTGTCACGAGTATAGTGATATCACGTGCTGTGTCTCCCCTGACAGATGCCCCATTGCCCAAGGTCCCTCTGCACCCAATTCGCCAGTGGTTTGTCAGCTAGCACGAAGAGCAGCAGTGAGAGTGGGCAGCCCTGGCGCGTGCCCTGCTCCGGCAACCAAACCTCAGAATTACTCTGATGTACACAAACCCGGGTGGTTGGTGCAGTGTATAGGAGTTTGAACCAGCACAGAACCGAGGACCAAAGCCTACCAAGCGCAACACTTCCAGTAAGTACGCCCAATCAACAGTGTCAAAGGCTTTTTCGAGGTCTATGGACATCAGGGCTAGGTCCACATCTCTTTGTGCATGATATGATTTAACCACTGTATATTTATACCATTGTTACAACTGGGTATAAACCCACATTGGTCCTCATTAATCAGATGAGACATGTAAGGAGCCAGTCGTTTGCACAATATTATGATGTCTGGGTTAATCATAGTGAGAGTATAGGCATCGGGCTCCAAGTCATCCCCTCCTGGTTTTAAAGGCTTACATATCTCCCCCTCCCGCATGGTTGGGGCAAGGGTCTTCACTCATATGCTTACTCGTACACCTTGTGGAGGGTCATGGTCAGCCTTGCAGAATACACCTGATAAAATACTGATGGGAATCCACCCGCCCCCGGTGCCTACTTCCCAGAAAGCATCCATAACATTTCATGGACCTCCTCAACATTCACCTGTGCCTCAAACTCCGACAGCACCGCTGGCGAAAGGCATGTCAGTGACAGCCCCATAAAAACGGTGTGTACCAATATGCTCTGACTATTGGCTCTGCTGTGTATACTTTCTGCAGGTGTTGTCTGAACACTTCCAAAATTTCCCTCCTAGAGTGTACCCTGCCCCCTGATGCATCAGAGCAAAGACTATGGTTATCTCCAATATTGGAATAGGACCCTTTACTACAAATATGAATTTGGTTTGGCCTTCAATTACCTGATCCATTAAATAGCCTTCAACTGACACAAGTACAGAGGTAAGTGATTGGAGTCCTTCGACCCAAGTTTGTAAAAACCTGAAACCACACATTGGACATATTCATAAGTAAACTGAATGCATAGTAATACATTATTTTTGGGGGGGAGTTTTTATAGCACGAGCAAGACCCGAAGGTATCAGAGCACTTTACATGAGCACCAGTTGCGTTACAGACAGACGCATTCATTTTCCTGTTATATGTTCCTTAATGTAAACTGTGAAGTCTTATCGATAAGAGGAGTACACATAATTATTGTACAGAAAATGAAACCGTAGCATTACCATAGATGAACACTAGTAGATTTTTGATGAGAGGTAATTTAATAATGATAATATATGTTATACTTAGCACTCACCACCAAAGCGAGTGCTTCCATCCATTTCAGAAGGATAAAAGGCTCTCTTAAGCCACTAGGATGTCACCTGCTAGTAACACATGCAGATGGGTTGGTGTAGGATTTGCCAGAGTGATGGAATTGCTGTAAATCATGATTTACCAAACACTTGTTCTTCTGCCTATTTTAGGCATGAATAATGGCCAGGGTTCAGATGGCAGAGGGTAGGCTGGCTCTGCAATTTTAAACCCTTAATTGGCACGACAAAGCTCCTGTTTAGCGCTACATAATAGTTTTCCTTCCAGCATTTACTGTGTGTGACATTGTTGGCCAAGGCAGGAAAAAGAAAACAATGTCTAGTGTCCCCAAGTACAGGGGAAAACCTTTCTACATGTTAGGGAGATGCTTTTGTTTTGTTTTGCTTTTGCGGAGTTTCTTTCTGTGAAACAAAAATAAATGCTGTGTAGCCCGCCTGGCTGTACATTTATAATAATAGTGATCCTGCCTTGTTGGGGACAACCCTTTCTTCATAAATACTTTGCCAGAAGGTGGGGAACTAAAAAATATGGAGTGTGGTCTGCAGCAAGGCCACCTACTACCCCAGCAGGATGGCCTGCAGGCTTATGAATGACACCCTCAGGTAAATTAAAAGGATGAATAGTCTCCCACAAAACTCATATTACGAGTAATGCAACAACTTATATCCACTTCACCCAGAAATTAAGATAGGTATGTGTAAGCAATGGAGGCATTACGTGACATTTACATTTGATATGGGTACAAGTACAGGAAGGAGGGGAGCATATTAGAATGAGGGTCATAAGGGTTAGACCAATCATTCATGCAATATAACTTTTTAGGCAATGTTTAGGCTATCCTGTTATAGGTTTAAACCTATTACAACTGCTAAACCCCCACCGACAGGGAAACAGCCCTCATCCATGTAAACATGTAATCCCTGATAAACACCTGCACAGGCACAAACTAAAATTCCATTCAAAGAAAGGAAAGTTAGAGAGAATTAGTCTTTTTGTTCGATTCCTGAAGGAGCTCATACAATGTAACTTTGTTATACAAGGTATTAGCAAGAAATACTGGTCTAATATTATTCTGTTGTAGTTTTGTTGTTTAGAGATGTCTCTAAAATATTGTTTCTTTTCCATTGGTTCTTCCTGATTTGTCTGCTTGTATTAAAGATGTTGGGTTTAGAAGCATGTTTTACACATGATCTATTTATTTTTTACATCTTTAAGACTGCAGAAATATTATTGAAAATATTACAATCATATTGGATTTTTCAGCAGTGTTTAATACTTTCACGGATTGATGAAATGGCTGGCTCATAAGAATCGTCAGCAATATGTACTATCACATTCACCATCTGGCACAGAATGGGTAAAAACCCATTTATACATATTCCCCCTTTTCTAAGAAGTCAGTATTTCAGTATCGATAGCAGATGAACTACAAGACACTCCAGGCTTTAAACATTCAATGCAAGATTTAGTAACAGGTACCTGTGAAAAGAGTGCTGTACAAACCACATGGGATAGAGTTGAAAACATGACACAAGACTTTCCACAGACCATCAAAATGTATACCTTCAAGATGTCCCATTGTTTTGTTGATACCATCAACAAATCCTGGCTTTTATCCAACTGAACTTTTACTTCTGTTTTTTTAACGTATAGTTACAATGTTTTTTTTTTGTTTTTTTTTAAACCTTTATTGTTCAGATTCAGCAAACAGATACGGGCCCACAACCACCTGGCCGGCCGCGAAACATTTAATGCACAGTAGCAATCTATACGATAACCTAGTAGCATGGCAGTCCAAATAAGCAATCGATCAGAGATATACTGGACCCACTCGTACTACCAGGAGACAGGAGGAGTGAAGGTTAATTTTTAAATTTTTGTTGAGATTTTTATACTAAAGAAATAGAGGCAAGAGGAGTCACAGTCCGGTCAATCCCGCTACAACACAAGTATGCAATGTTCAGTAGGGGAGTCCCAAGAGGGAAAGCAATGCGACGGTATGACGAAATACACATCAGGATACTTGAGCACACAGTACGTCTCATGTCGATCAGAGCCCACCTCACAAAGAACCAAACTACAACCCAAAGACAGAAATAAGACAAGAAAAGAAGTCAGAAGAAGAAAAAAGGGCCCATAGAAATAAAATCGGACAAAAGGAAATCCCCCCCCCACCCTACACGCATACAGAGGCTACAGCCTACCACCCCCCCCTAGCAGTGTGCCTGTCTCCCAAAAAAGAATACCCGAAATATAGAAACAGAGAAAAGTAAGAAAGGAAAAAGGAAAGTCATATATAAAGAAAGGCGGAGGAGGAGCCCACTACCAGTCCCTCGGCGCCATCTTCCCACAGGTCAAGCAGTTACATAGTAGCCCAGGATATATTGTTCGATAAAAGGATCGTGATACAAGCATACAATGTGAAAAAGCGCAAAGTCAGCACACCGAACAGCCCAAAGTACCAACATGGTCCATATCCAATACGGTCCGCAACCGGGAAACCATCAGGCAACAACAAAGAACGTTCATCCCTGTCCCGTCTTCACTCTCCCCTCCCTGCCAACAAAGGTATCCCAGAAAGGTGCGGGCAGGAATCCAAAGGGGGCACATCGATTCCCGCACACTGCCGGAGCAAGGACACTGAGGGCAAACGGCCCAGTCAAGGAGTGCATAACCCCCCTAGGAGACTCCAAGATTAAACGGATGGGGAGAGTTTCGATGTCCTGTTCCTGTTGAAGCGAGTTCTGGGTGCCAAGGGGCGAGGCACGGGGAAAAGACTCATGTCTGAAACGCAGGCCAAGGGTCAGACACCGGTCCAGGCAGGTGTAGTCAATTCCAGAGGCAGCCCCGGGTATTGGAGTCTCAAGGCAATCACTATGATGTGGGGCCGCCATCATATGGTAGTCGGACCCGGGGGGAAGCGCAGCACTGTGGTCCGGCAAGTCCGCCATGTTTGAGCCCTCCGGTGTAAACAATATACTATCAACCTTGCCAATCAGGGTGAGCGCGGAGAAAGTCATTTCCTGACGGAAGGAGACGATGGCCGCCAGTAGAGCACCGTAGCCTTGGGGACACCCACGCTCACATCCACTCGCATCCCCCAGCTCACCAGAGACGTAGCAGCTCGACGGCCCGACTTCCCAAGAATGTGCGCCATTACTCACTGCACATGGGAGCCCTCCGAACCAGGGGCTGGTGCCTCACAGTACACAATAAGGCTATGTTGAGATACGGTGGCAGGCAGACACCAGGAAGCAACAATTGGCAATGTCCCACAAGCCAGCCGTTACGCTTGAAGTCGGTGGGGCATGTAGATGGGAGACCACTCGCTGGCAGCAGGGCAGCAGTAGGGCAAACAATCGGCCACAAACGATAAATAGTCCCGCAAGTAGAAAAACATTCCGGACCTAGGCGCCGGGCATAAGCAATCCGTTACCTGCCGTCCGATGAAGCGGGAGGGCCGGAGCCGGCCGCGATTTCCCCAATTGGACCGGCCGGCGAGACACAGCTGCCAACTCCCGATGTTGTTCGTTCCCCATCCGGCGCCATAATCTACTCGAGGCCCCGGTCTGAGGGCCGCCGCGGGTCTCGGTCTTCAATCGAGTATTTCTCCCGGTTGCAGGGGAGCGCGGTCCTCAGGATTTCCCCACAAGCCGGCGGGGCATTACGGCTACCGCGTCGTGTCGACTGAGCGCAGGATCGGGGACAGGATAGGCGCAATAAAAGAGTTGGTCGGCGGAGCCGAGGGACTACACGTCCGACCCGGTCGCCATCTTGGCTCCTCCCTATATAGTTACAATGTTAACAGCAAGATCTCAAGTCCAAGAACAGTGATGATGTCTGTTAAAAGTCGGTACTGACTTAAAGTAAGACATTTGCCATGGGGACCCATGGCAGCTATAAATGTTCACACAACAACAACACCAATTTGTAGCAAAGTAACAGCTTCCATTGTTAATATTCAATTTAGGGCACCTTTAACGTACTTCATATTCACACAATAGAGAGAAAAAAACAACTTTGTTAGTATTTTTTGGGGCTCACCTTTAGAGTTTCAATAAAATAAGCCATTTCCGCCCCCAAGACCCGGATGTTATTAGCTGCCTGAGTGAAAAGAGTCCTGGATCCACTGCTCCAGTCCACACAGATGCAGTTCACATCTTCTGCTTCGAACATTCGCTAGTACAAAGACAGATGATAAAAAAGCGATAAATATGGTTAAGTTATATTTTCACAAACTGAGAACCTAAGCTTAAATTATATTTTCACACACTGAGAACCTAAGCTATCTATGGATCTGTAGGTGTGATTGGCATAACTTGTAAATCATTAATTTGTGGGGGTTCTGGACCATTGTGTTTCAGGACACCAACAAGCAGCCTGTAAAGTTTAAAACAAATGTACAGTAGGGCAGAATAATGGAGGATTATTTATGCATTCATTTTTATAAAAAAGCACCCACAATACAACTATAATGATAACCCACACATATTGAACCCAAACCTAGCTTACTTTCACTAATGGGCCTTTCTGTATCTGCTGCCATTGCCAATTCCATTAAATGTAATGTATACCAAGAAATCTAATAAAGCTTTTTCAAAATATCCAAATATGCCTATAAATAGACACACCTATTGCTTTGCTGCTTGCGATTTGCAATTCTCTGTAACACTATTTCATTCTCTATCCACGGCACCAGAAGAAGTGAATATTTGTTAGATAAAGTACCATCTGCAAAAAGAACGATTGATGGACAGAATGCAGAACAATATCACACATTCACCCCAGTACAGAGATCTGGGCCTAAATCCATAGTTTTGTTGCTCACTCACCATACCATTCCAGTTTGAACCCAACCATATGCAAATCAGTCTTGACCCTGTGCCTCATGGGAACAGTCCATCCAAACGGCCCAGCCAGGTCCTCCCTGGACTGGAAACAAGCATCCTAGGACCGGTTTTGGGGTTTCACCCCTCATCAGCCAGGATAGCTTGATTCCAGTGGTATGGAGAGCACGGGACCCCTGTTTGGGCATACCCGTCCCACTTGGGGTGTCAAATGCAAAAAGAAGGATTGATGGACAGAATGCAGAACAATGTCATACATTCACCCCAGTACAGAGACTCAGGCCTAAATCCATACTTTTTTTGCTCACAATGTCATTCCAGTTTGAACACAGCCATATGCAAATCAGTCTTGACCCTGTGCCTCAGGGGAACAGTCGAGCCTGAACTGCTAGGCCAGGTCCTCCCTGTACTGGAAACAAGCATCGTAGGACCAGTTTCGGGGTTTCACCCCTCATCAGTCAGGACAGCTTGACTCCAGTGGCATGGAGAGTACGGGACCCACGTCTCGTGGCACATGCAAAAAGGACAAAATGCAGAACAATGTCATACATTCACCCCAGTACAGAGATCTGGGCCTAAATCCATAGTTGTTTTGCTCACCCTGCCATTCCAGTCTGAACCCAGCCATATGCAAATAAGTCTTGACCCTGTGCCTCATGGGAAGAGTCCAGCCCGAACTGCCAGGCCAGGCCCTCCCTGGACTGCATACAAGCATCCTAGGACCATTTTGGGGGTTTCACCCCTCATCGGCCAGGATAGCTTGACTCCAGTGGCATGGAGAGCATGGGACCCAAGTCTGGGCATACCCGTCCCACTCGGGTTGTCAAATGCAAAAAGAACGATTGATGGACAAAATGCTGAACAATGTCATACATTCACCCCAGTACAGAGATGTGGGCCTAAATCCATAGTTTCTTTGCTCACCATGCCATTCCAGTTTGAAAACAGCCATATGCAAATCAGTATTTTCCCTGTGCCTCATGGGAACAGTCCAGCCTGAACTGCCAGGCCAGGTTCTCCCTGGACTGGAAACAAGTATCCTAGGACCGGTTTCGGGGTTTCACCCCTCATCAGTCAGGATAGCTTGACTCCAGTGGCATGGAGAGCACGGGACCAATGTCTGGGCATACCTGTCCTACTCGGGGTGACAAATGCAAAAAGAACGGTTGATGGACAGAATGCAGAACAATGTGATGCATTCACCCCAGTACAGAGATCTAGGCCTAAATCCATGGCACACCATTACCCTTCCCCCTAAAAAATTAAATCCTTGGCCTTTGACTTCTTTACATGGATGTGTTTTTAAACACATCATTAGACAACAAGCAATTTGTTGCAAAAATATTTTATGAGCAGTTAAATGTAAATCACTTTAAACAAATCAACTATAGCTCATAAGAGTTCATAATGTGTGGTAACATGCATAGAGACTGATGCTTTCATGTAATAAACTTTCACACTGCCTGCATTAAAAGGCTTCCTACTGGTAACAACTCAACTTTCAGAAAATTGGTCATAAAAGTTTAAATTACAGTTGCAATTTTGCTTAGTGACCAGCTTTTCACACTGCCTGCGGGCTCAGGAAGCAAGCATTGTGACGTCTGTGACAGATTTTTATATGAGGAATGTAGGCTTTCATGTATTTTATATAGAACTATAGATGGGGATGCTTTTAACCGAGGGAGTTCGACTGACGTCAAATAGACGATGATAGCAACGCTTGAGTTGTCTATGATCTCACTCAGAAACCTGAGGTGAAAAATATCCCTGTAATTCACTCTTTAACCATCTATAATTTTATGTTATGTATGGCCCCCCAAATCACCTGCCCCTGCTTGCAACGACTATGCAGATGCAGAGGGGTAATAGGGTGGGGAAGCAGTGCTTAATTTGAGCCAGGGCACTTAATTGGTTTCCGGTGCTCGGCACCGGCACCGAATTGTCAACACCATAGATAGAACCCTTGACGTAGAGAGTCTCTACACGTGCACTGCTAAGGAGTTTGGGATTAAAGCAATTCAATCCTTTCTGGACAGGGAGGATGCAGGAATGTCCTGGCTAAGCACTGGAACTTAATGGTTTCTGGTGCTCGGCACCGGCACCTAATTGTCAACACCATAGATAGAACCCTTGATGTAGAGAGTCTCTACACGTGCATTGATAAGGAGTTTGGGACTAAAGCGATCCAATCCTTTCTGGACAGGGAGGATGCAGGATTGTTCGATTACAATGTAATGATTGTCTCCATGATTGACGTCATACTATCCAATAATTTCTTTCTTTTTGATAAACGTTGGTTCCAACAAATACATGGCACTGCGATGGGCTCCAAGTTTGCTCCCTCCTACACCTGCCTCTTCATGGGTTGGTTTGAGAGGGAGCATGCTTGAGGCAGATGTGCCTCCCCCTGGACCAATTACATTGTGTATTGGGGGAGGTACATCCATGATGTGATTTGTTTATGGTCTGGCTCAGTGGAAGATCTACATCAATTTGTGACATTTCTTAATGATAACACCTACAATGTCAAATTCGCAATGAAGTATAGCAGGGATCATATTGATTTCCTTGATATACAGTTCTACATACAACAGGGCCAGGTTCATAGCATACTCTTCAGGAAGGAAACCTCATGCAATTATTGTCCTACACGCTACAAGCGCATACCCCAGCTCAGTGAAGAATAATATACCATTTGGCGAAATGACTCGGATACGACTAACATGTAGTGAGAAAGAAACCTTTCTAAACAACATTAGCGAGGTAAAAAGCAGATTCGCAAAGAGGGGATATACACAGGGAGTCCTCGACAAAGCAGAAGCAAGGGCACTGAACCTGAAGAGGAACGATACCCTTAAAGACAAAGCTCCTACTGAAAGAACAAACTCAAAAGCAAGATTTTTAACACATTACACAACACACAGCAGTGCAATTTTTAATACTTTGAGCAAACACTGGCACCTGCTGACAGAAATATCTGGACTTATGGACTCGATTAAGACTAGACCATCCGTCACATATAGGAGAAGGGTATTTCTAAGAAATTCCCTATGTCCAAGCTATGTGACTACACCAAAAACACAGACTTGGCTACCACCTAAACCTAATGGTTTTTATATATGTGGGACATGCAATGTATGCCCGCTGGGAAGAAATAAGACCATTACTTCCAGCTACACTACATCAAAAAGATTCAATATAGGTCATTTCCTGAACTGTAACACCACCCATGTGGTCTACATTGTGGGATGTAGATGTAACATCATTTATGTTGGCAGTACTATTCGCTGCTTCAAACTAAGGATTAAGGAACATCGACGAGCCATCAAGTCGAAGGATAATAGATATCCCATTACAAATCACTTTTCTAGTGAACATCCAGACGACTTATCCTTTTGGTTCCATGCAATAGGCCATGTACCAGTACAGACCAGAGGAGGTAACAGGGATCTGTTACTCAGACATTTGGAGGCATGCTGGATTTGTCGTTTGAAAGTGACTCGGCTGGGGCACAATACTGATGGGGAAATGCATTATTTCCTTTGAACGTGGTTGATTTAACTTTTTTGAAATGAGAAAGGAGTAGGAAAGGAATGGATGCGAGGGAGACTGGAAAAGAAACAATGATAAAGATAAAGAGAGAGGGTAGAATTGATGTGATTATTGAGTCCCGTTTGAAATATATGTTATATTAAATGTCATGCTATTAGGCTTTGAATATACTGCATAATATTAATAATGAAAAGTTGTATGGTATTACTCCATCTAGTGGTTTCATGTGGTATAAAGTTGCCTTTTAAAAAAAAATAATGACTGTCCACCTCTCTCTCCTGTCCTGTGAGCGGGATCTTCAACCTTTTCTATGCCCATTATCCTGTTGTGGGATTAGGCATACTTTGATAGTGGATATGGACAATAGTAGACTTGAATGTATAGCTCTTGAATTTTTGTGTGGGCCGTGTCGCATGATTATAACTTAAGCAGGATATTGACATTTCCACTCCACTTTCCTATCCTGTGATTTGGATCTTTAACTTTGTCCAGGCCCATTTTCCTGTTGTGGGACCGGGCATACTTTGACAGTGGATATGGACACTGGCAGGTTTTAAACTTGCAGTTTTTGACTTTTTGTGTGGGACATGTAGTAAGACTATATCTCAAGCGGGACATTGACATGACTTGGAAAACTAACGTTCAAGATGGCTGCCTTATAAGACTGCTCTGTTATGCAATTTGGCTACCCACGTGACCACTGTATCAATGTGTCTTGTGGATACTGTAATGGTTGGCCTTACGCTCCAGTTCTTTCCCAATGGCAGTCTTCTGCCCACTTTTATGGCTCGCTAACTTGATATACTGATCTTTATAAGGGCAGATCGGTTCGATTTAATTTTAATCCTATCGTGCTTTATATATTTTTTTTTTCGGGTGGGGTATTAGTCATGGAAATATATCTAAGCCAATTTGAATTTTAACTATTTACCATGTCTACTCTGATTCCGCCCAGTGGAATGCAACTGTCAAAGGGACTCCCTTTTCGGCTTTGGCGAGTATGTGGCTGCATTTAAATATGGCGCCCGTCGTTGTGGAGTATAATCATGTGATTACCTATCATATCACGTGGGTCGGATTAGGTGCCGGCTGTTCCTCATTTATACTCGGCAGGATAATGGCACGGCTAGTTGGTAGTCTGAATGAGGGACCAGCTTGGAGACCGCCCATTTTGAAAAATAATAGGTAAGACTGCGCATCCTGCGAGGTAATGGGATGTTTCTATGGCATAGTCCCGCTGCTCATCTAATTTAAGAGATGAGCAGAACAAAGGTTGTTTAGGAATGCAATATACATTAAATTTGCAAATATCTGCCTCCCCAGCCATTCCTTTAGCTTTGGGGACTTGGAATAATCATCTCTGTCTCATTTACATACGAGAGAGATGTTTAGTAGTTGTTTTGTCAGCGATGAAAAGGGCGATGGGTGGGGCAAGCTGCAGTGGCCTCCTGGTCAGAGCCCTGGCACTTAATATTTTATAAACTAAGCACTGATGGGGAGCCATACATAACCTGGCCTCTGTTATGAAGGTTAAAAAATACATTACCTGCCATCCTTGACCAACACCGATCACCTTCCATGCCTTCCTTCCCCCTCCTGCAGCTGTGCTTTCTGCTTTTAATCAAAGCAGACAAGCAGTGCAGAACTGAATTACTCTCAGGTAGGCTGTCAGCCTGGTATGGAAGGTCTATGTGACATCACATTCGTGGGTAACCAGTTTTATTGTGAACTATTGCTTTGTCATAGCAATGGGTTATGAAATTTAGAAGCTGAAATAAACAATAGAGGCTCTCTATGAGATCCATACATAACAAAGTAATACACCACCAATTCTGATTATAAACACTCAAATTGCATTCTCCCATAGACCTTCTATTATTGACAAGCATTTCAGAAGTCTTTTTGGGAAGCCCCACGTTTTGCCACATGCAACCTGGATCATATATGGCTAGATATTCATGATGCATTTTCAATCCTAAACAAGAATATGTTGAAAGTGAACTCTCCTACCACTAAAGACTGTGGGGTAGATTTACAAGCCCCTTGCTTCTTTTTTGCACTGCTATGGCGTCACTTTTTGTGACGCAGCGGCAGCGTAAAAATGAGGTCCATGTACAATGTGTCGCATCTAGAGAGATGCATCACGTTGTAAAGCCCTGCATCACATTATACCTGCATCAGGTATAATGTATGCAGGGTGGGCGTTCCAACGCAAAAAAGCCTTGTAGATTTCACTGTGGCACTTCTAGGGCACCACTGCGTCAAATTCTTACGCCTGCTTGAAGCAGGCATAGGGAGTGATGCAGCACACCGAGGATAGGCCTCCCCCTGCATTGCTAGTGTTGGGCCGTGCTTGCGACACGACTCCAGCAATGCGTGATTTTTGGGTCAACAGATGCGTCAGAATTTCTGAAGCATCTGTCAATCCTTGCGCCATGGTGCGCCGTATTGTAAATACGCTAAACAAACAAAGGGGCCAGACAGATTTATTTTTCCATCTCTGATCCCACCCAGCCGATTAGTTCTGGAGGGTCATTTATTTTATTTTAGTTTTTTTTATATTTTTAGAAAAACATTCAACTGTTTCATTTACATATGTCATCAAATAGAGAGTCAGCAAACACTGAAAAATACATAAGAACAAGTGCAATGTGCAATGATATAGAAGTGCTGTACAAGTGCTCAAAATAAATACTATAAGTTCATACAGGCAACACCAAAAAGTAATAAATCAAATACCTAAAAATACATTCACATTAGGAACCAGTCCTTTCTATTACGTACAAATAGACAGGCGGACATACAGTTCAAAAGAGCAGCCCGCCTCTCTGACTAAGCCAAGGATAGGAAAATAAATTGAGGGGTTACAAAACTAGGGATCACACTGTGTAGGTTTTAAGCAGCCCTAGTGGATGTCAAAATCTTGGATTCTTGAACAGTTCCTTCTTACCCTGAGAAATTGTCCATAGGGAAGATTGTTCTTGAGGCTCCGGGGGTGGTAACTTTTGAAGTGCAGGGCGTTGTTTTTGTCCGTCTTCTTTTGGTACAAAGAACATGCCAACCCATCCATAGTAACCTTGACTTCCACATCTAGAAAAGGTAATGATTTTGAATCAAAGGTGAGGCTGAACTTGATATCAGAACTGCGGTTGTTGAGCCATGCATGGAATGACTCCAATGATTGTATTGTTCCGTTCCAGACGCACCACACGTCGTCTATGTATCGCAGCCACTGCTGGATATGTGCCTTGTACGGATTGTTGTTGTAGATGAACTTCTCCTCGTATTGCCCCATATACAGAATGGCCATTTCAGGGGCAAAAGGACAGCCCATCGCTGATCCTTTGACCTGTAAGAATAGTTTGTCCTCAAATGAAAAGTAATTTCTTTTCAACGCAAGTCCAGCAAAGGCCAAGAGTAGCTCGGTAGGGACCCGGTGTGGGCGCGGTCTTTTTTCCAGATATATTTCCAGAACGTCCAGTCCGTCTTGTTGGGGGATTTGCGTATACAGTGACGCAACATCCATTGTCACCATCAATTGCTTGGTAGGGTCAAAGTGTAGCATTTCGACTTTGTTGATGAAGTCCATTGTGTCACGAAGGTATGATGGTACTTGCACTACTAAATGTTTGAGGAATACATCAACGAACTGGGAGATAGGCTCCAAAACAGAGTCACACCCAGATACAATGGGCCGACCGGGAGGTGTCTTGGCGTCTTTATGGACTTTTGGTAGGAAGTATAAAGTGGGGTACCCGAGGGTATTTCTTGATCAGGTACTCTGCTTCTTTGGGGCCTATTATTCCTTTTTCTCTGGCATCATTGACCAGTAGCTTGACTTCCTGTGATATTTGGCTTGTAGGGTCCTGTGAAATTGGACGATACCAGCCCTGTTGTATACTTGATTTCTTCCTTCGGCTTTGTAAAGCTCCTTAGACCAAAGAACCACAGCACCGCCCTTATCAGCTGGTCTGATAATTGCGTCCTGCTGATTCTTCAACTCGTGGATAGCTTCTTTTTGTTCCTTGGTTAAGTTCGATGGTACATAAGCACGTTTCTTCTCCAAGACATTCAATGATGACATCACAACACGTTCGAAGGTGATGATGTTTTTAGAGGTGTTCTGATTGGAAGGGCAGAAAGATGATTTGTTCCTCAATCCAGATGCTTCTGTTTGAAGTTGGTCGGGAGATTCCCAGAAGAACCATCTGAGACGTACCTTCCTAAAGAATTCCATCATTTCTAGCTTGATTTTGGTGAAGTCCATGAATGTTCCAGGTACAAACGAAAGACCCAATTCGAGGACCTCCTTTTCAGCTTTAGATAGCACTTTGTTGGAGAGGTTGATAATTGGAGATTTGGTTATGATTTGTAATGCTGTTTCCGTGTTTTCATTTCCCATTGGGGCTTGAATCTGGTTCTCTTCTGTTGTTGGCCCTGTCCTAAAAAAGGTCTCTTTTGAGGGTTTCTATTTGAGGGGCCTTCACCAGCGTCTGAATCTCTGGTAGATTCCGAGGAGGATGTCTCCGAGAACGTTGAAAACTTATTTCTAGATCTGCCCTGGTAGGTGTTCAAAAACCTAGTGGAATCTTGGCGGGTATAGAAGTCGTCCTTGAGGTACGGATATACTGCCTCGAGACTGAAATTCTTCTGATCTTTTTCAAACTTGGTCGTTTTGAAGTTGATGGTATGATCTTTAAACATTGTCAAATCCTTTTCTATCTTTTCTAACAGTAGTTTGGCTTCTGTTTCAGTGTATTTGTTTTTAATGGCTTGGAGCTGTTCCTCAATTTCTTCCTCTTCCTTTTTACAGATTCTTTGTGCCGTCTCAATGGTGTGAACCATCAAATCTCTGCTGCACTTCGTACTGATACAGCTGAACCCCTTTCTGTACACTGGGTCGTCAGTGAAAAAGACAGGGACGTTTTTAATCTGTAAACCCCAAGGTATAACCCCGGCTTTTAAATTGGCAAGTAGAAAGTGTCCGTGTAGTTCGGTTCTCACATGTTTCTTTTGTAGTCTTATTAGTTTGTCTGAGACATTCAACTGCTTTGCTGTGTTACTCAATTTAACGGATGAGAAGAGTGTAGAGTCTGAGAGAAGTTTCTGGATGTGGTCCTCACTGAAAGACAACGTGTCTTTTTCAGACATATCGAGTACCCAGGGCTGTGGGGACCCGAGTTCAATTAATGGAGTAAGTTTTAACACAACATTTATGTGTGTAAACCTTGTGAGCAGGCGCCCGCTCAACAACCAGGGCAAGAACAAAGGTTTGGGTCCTGTATCTGAACTGGCTTGGACCACTACAATATGCTAAACAAACAAAGGGGCCAGACAGAATTATTTTTCCATCTCTAATCCCACCCAGCCGATTAGTTCTGGAGGGTCATCTATTTTATTTTAGTTTTTTTATATTTTTAGAAAAACATTCAACTGTTTCATTTATATATGTCATCAAATAGACAGTCAGCAAACAGTGAAAAATACATAAGAACAAGTGCAATGTGCAATGATATACAAGTGCTGTACAAGTGCTCAAAATAAATACTATAAGTTCATACAGGCAACACCAAAAAGTAATAAATCAAATACCTAATAATACATTCACATTAGGAACCAGTCCTTTCTATTAGGTACAAAGAGACAGACGGACATACAGTTCAAAAGAGCAGCCTGCCTGTCTGACTAAGCCAAGGATAGGAAAATAATTTGAGGGGTTACAAAACTAGGGATCACACTGTGTAGGTTTTAAGCAGCCCTAGTGGCACCCTTGTTCTTTTTCCAAGACTCAGGGTCAACGCGTTTTGAACCACGACGTCAGTAAGGGTTCTCCTCAGGACACGGACTGGATGGAGCCGAAACTGGAAATTATAATAATGAGGAAGGATGGTGTAAGGGTTGTGCACTAATATTAAAATGAGTTAAAAGCTCAGACTCGTGACTCATGACTCAAAGGAAACTGAGAAAGTACCTGGGAATGATAAGTGGATGTCAATCGTAAGAAGTTGCAGTGCAGTGAAGCGCCTCTCGTATACCGCGGTTCTGTAACCGGATAGGAGTATACATCAAAACAATGAAATGAGAAAGATGGCAACACAGTTTTATTAGTATGTTCGGCATGGCCTGGAGCCTACCTGTGTGGAAGGGCGTTCTTTTTGCAAGTGAGTGGAGGAGTATCAAGAGGGTCCCTGGTGCACTTGCAGAAAGTGTTGCCATCTTTCTCATTTCATCGTTTTGATGTATACTCCTAACCGGTTACAGAACCGCGGTATACGAGAGGCGCTTCACTGCACTGCAACTACTTACAATTGACCTCCACTTATCATGAGCTTATCAAGATAAGATCCACTTATCAAGGATCTGGGCCTAAATCCATCGTTTTTTTGCACTCCACACAACCCGGAATCAAGCATCCAAGGACCGGTTTCTGGCTATCAGCCTTCATTTAGGCCCAGATCCTTGTACAGGGGTGAATGTATGACATTGTTCTACATTCTGTCCATCAACTGTGTTTTTTGCAATTTTCACCCCGAGTGTGCTGGGTATACTCAGACGTGAGTCCCAGGCTCTCCACACCACTGGAGTCAAGCTATCTAGGCTGATGAAGGCTGATAGCCAGAAACCGGTCCTTGGATGCTTAATTCCGGTCTGGGAAAGACATGGCTTGTTAGTTCGGACTGGACTGTTCCCATGAGGCACAGGGTCAGAGTTGATTTGCATATAGCCAGTGTCTAACCCAGGGTGGTGTGGAGTGCAAAAAAATGATGGATTTAGGCCCAGATCCTTGTACTGGGGTGAATGTATGACATTGTTCTACATTCTGTCCATCAACTGTGTTTTTTGCAATTTTCACCCCGAGTGTGCTGGGTATACTCAGACGTGAGTCCCAGGCTCTCCACACCTCTGGAGTCAAGCTATCCAGGCTGATGAAGGCTGATAGCCAGAAACCGGTCCTTGGATGCTTAATTCCGGTCTGGGAAAGACATGGCTTGGTAGTTCGGACTGGACTGTTCCCATGAGGCACAGGGTCAGAGCTGATTTGCATATAGCCAGTGTCTAACCCAGGGTGGTGTGGAGTGCAAAAAAATGATGGATTTAGGCCCAGATCCTTGTACTGGGGTGAATGTATAACATTGTTCTACATTCTGGCCATCAACTGTGTTTTTTGCAATTTTCACCCCGAGTGTGCTGGGTATACTCAGACGTGAGTCCCAGGCTCTCCACACCACTGGAGTCAAGCTATCCAGGCTGATGAAGGCTGATAGCCAGAAACCGGTCCTTGGATGCTTAATTCCGGTCTGGGAAAGACATGGCTTGGTAGTTCGGACTGGACTGTTCCCATGAGGCACAGGGTCAGAGCTGATTTGCATATAGCTAGTGTCTAACCCACGGTGGTGTGGAGTGCAAAAAAATGATGGATTTAGGCCCAGATCCTTGTACTGGGGTGAATGTATGACATTGTTCTACATTCTGTCCATCAACTGTGTTTTTTGCCGTATTTAATGTACAGCACCCCTGGTCGTTTCTGAGGTGTCTATGGGAGCAAAAGTGGCACATTGCTTGGGTGTGTCTGAACTCCAGCAAGGTGTCCTTTCACATGGGGCAAGCCCCATGTGAAGGGGCCTGCATCAGTCTTATCCTTGCTGTGAGGCAGGCGCAAGATATTGATGCAGTAGAGTCATAGAAGGAAGTTTTCCAGTGAAATCTCACAGATTTCACTGTGCCACTTCTATGACCTTTTATTGCAGGGGAGCGCCCACCCTGCATACATTATACCTGACGCAGGCATAATGTAGCACAGGCGTTTACAAAGTGATGCATTTACTTAGATGCATCTCTTTGTAAATATGGTGCAATGTGGCATATTATTCAAGCCACCTCAGTGTCACAAAAAGTGAAGTACCGGCGGCGTAAAAGTGTTACAGGCCTCCATAAATAAGGCCCTGAAGATATATGTGGTTTGGGATTTTTACTCCAATAAATCCTATAGATATTTGAGGGCCATTTCATATGTTTTACAAAACACTGGTGCGTGCTGGGAGCTAACCTACTCCTCCAATAGGTACCGAGTTTAGGTAAGAAATGTGGCCCTTAAATTAGATTATCAGTGCAATCTTAGAGTACTTCAAAAGGTGCCATAGGAGAGGAACATAGTAGAAGCTAAGGAAAACATTAAGAGAGAGGGCAGGGTGAGATAAAAGAAGGGAAATAAACACAGAGGACTGGGGACAAATGAAGGAGGCAGTCAACCACTGATTCCGAGTAGAAATGACCCAGACATTTGCGCAGCATGTGCATTTAGCATGTGTGCCATGATAACAATTAGTATCAGCTGTTCACCACTTTCAGTCCAAGGCTGCTTTTATCAGGTACAGATATATAAATGTAGGACAGGTAAATGGGGCAGAGGAGCCCATTCTTGTTTATGGATTATTACACATGGTCACATGGTTCTGACTTTGGGACCTGTTTTTCATTGTTTCATTGGATGGCGCCATGGCTGAACTGGCCATAGCGGGCATGGGTATTTACCCGAAAGGCTGGAAGGGTGAGTGCTGGTTTTGGAGTAGTGGGGGCCAGTTTTGTTATTGACGATCGATTTTGCAGCGCTGCATCAATACCAGCCCCTAGTAACAAAACATCAGTGCTGGAGGCAGGTTTTGCAGGTGCTGCTATATCGGCCTCCAGTAACAAAAGCAGCAGTGCTTCACACTTGCACCCCTCTGCCAGGGGGCCACGCCGACAAAATTGCCAGGGCTGCTATGGGCTTTCAGTCCTGACCTGGCGAGCACTGCGATAGCAGTGGAGCCTGTCACTATCAGAAAATTGAATTATCCCATGGTCCATTTATTAACTCTTTATAGTCAATGTGAGACAACCACCAAGTTGAACCTTGTTCATACCAAGAGATGGGTGTTGTATTGCAAGTAAGAACATCATCTGGAGCTCGCACTGCTGGTACTTACCTTTACATTCTCCTGGCACTCTCCAGTATTCATCGTAATATACACCTGAACAGTTACAAATCATCATGAAACCAGTTAAATGGTTCTCATGACCCAACTCTTACCCTGCACATGTCTGACAGCCACTTTTCCTCTCCTTGGTCTATAAATCCATGAGTGATGAAGGTTGTCTTTCGGCTTGGTTTGAAGTTCGAGTATGAAATGGTTTCTCGATTTTTTGCTGTAATTTCCTGTTGTTGGAAGAAAGATTGATTATGGTTAGATTACATTCCGAATGTTTGCTGCAGTTTACATGCATTGTTGGAAACGAAGCCCACCACTCCTGCTTGAAGTTATTCAGCATGGTCATTCTTCGGTAATAAACAGAGATTCCAGACCAATAAAATGAATCAAAGGCTTATATTTTCTAGGAGACTACTCCGCAATGGCCGAGGAGCATCACCCCACTGGCTCAGAGATCGCAGCTGAAAAAAAAACAATATACTATAATCGTGTGCAGGGGGGCAGGGCCAGGGCCAAGGAAGGATGAGGAGGACTGGTTTGTGCACTTATAAGTGCGCATGGATGTTTGGCTGGCCGTCTCAGGCCGGCCACACACACGTGTGCACTTAGGTTTCTCCAACTGGGCTGTATTGAACAGCTGGGTTGGAGAAACAGCACAAACTCCCTGTCCAGAGCAAAGCGTCAAAGCTGCCCACTCAAGCCAATCCCCGAGCTGCTCTCATAGCGTGAGAGCAGTGCCATATTGCAGAGGGAGTCTCTGCTGTTGTCCCAGGGTGTCCTGGGACCAGGAAGCAGCAGAACACCGAGGCGCGAGGAGTGATGTGGCCAGCAGCAGGTAAGCGTTTTTGTTTTTTAATTATTGACTGCCCCTGCATCCCCTCCACCCGTCCCACAACCTTTTCATTGTGTAGGCCGCAACTGTATGTTTTTATTTCAAAGGACTAAACGTGTATCACACACAATAATCACATGGAATAAAAAGGTTAGTCTACATATTTACAAATGTGGGAGATTTCCTAATTAGTTATGTATCAAGCAAGAGAGAGAGGACAAGAATGTGCTAGTTCACATCCCCTATTAATGTAAGCAAAAATCAATGGGAACTAGCTATAGGATAGAAGCTCCATGTTTATGTTGTAGAAAAAACATTTGTTTTTTATGAAGATCCTCACCCACCAACCTAGTTGGTGTCATGCTTCATCATCGGGTCCGACCCCAGGCGCCGAATGCTTCAACGCCTGATTACAGCGGAGCAGTTTGTGTACAGTGAGTGTGCAGTGAAAGTGGAACGTGTGTAGGTTAAAAACTGTCTGAAATGTCCCAAGATTGGAAAAATTAAATACTGGGCCTTTGCGGTATTAAAAACAGAGAGGTAGATATTTGTGGAGGTAAATTATGTCTCCAATATCCTGTGCGGGCTACATGTTTCAGCCAGGTCTCAGGATTGTGCTGGCTTTCGTCAGGACCTACGTGAGTCAAATACTAGTGTTTATCAAAAATCTTTTGCGTGTTTAAGACCAAAATGTGTTGCACGCCCCAAGGTGCAGTAATTGGAAGAGGAGGTATTCCTCTAATAGCTCAGTACCTGTTTGGGGCGAAGAGTAGACGAACAGAAACATACAAACATAAACATTTTGGAACTGCGTGCTCCATTTTTCACATTGAATCATGTGACTGAGTTCACGTTGTGTCCGTGCACTATGCGATAAATGAGTGGGAGTGAAACGAGCAGTGGAGCAGTGGCTATTTAATCATGCCGATTATGCGCTACTGTGCAATAGTTCAATAGCATCAGGGTGGCAATCTGCTTTAGTTTAGAGTGGTGAGTGTAACAAAAAAATATACTTATTCTGAACTTTTCAGAACGAGCCCCATGAATCCCGTTGGGGGGCCGGACCTATGGTCACACACTGTGTGTGTTAAGGGAGAAAAATGAAGAGGTTGTAGCGCAAAGCCTTGCCATGTGTAGACTTGTTTCCACCGGCCGGCTGAATGAGAAAACACCCCTTTTTTCCAGTGCTGTGTTGGTGTTTAAGTATTCAGGCAGGATCACACCATGGAGAATGGAGCGAATCCTGTTCCGTTTTTGCTCAGTCAGTTTCTCCCAATCAGTGGTTTGGGCAATGGTCTGATATATTTTAAAGTCAACCAGTAAGGAGGGGCATTGAGGATTTCATTGATGTCATCCTCAGTGAAGGTCAGGCCAGGATTCTCTGCCATCTTGATGGGCGGATATGTGTGATAGTAATACGTACTCTCACCGCTGTACGCTGGCTATAATGTTATTTATTCAACTAATATCCCCAGCCCACACACACCAAACTTAGTCTTTCCACAGTTTCAGCTGCATCAGACGCTACTCACAAGCACCAGACACCCGACGTGATACATTGGCGCTGATGCACAGCACCTGGAGCTAACACGGGGTACTTAAATGCCCCCCCCCCGGCCACAGGCTGACATCAACGGAGTCCCGCTGCAGGCCGCAGTAGGTATGGACAGAGGGCCAGAGACCTTGATGAAGTACGTAATGTGCTACAAAAAGGAAAAATAAAGGGGGGTTTTCTCACTCAGCCGGCCGGTGGATGCCAGCCTACCCACGGCCAGCGTTTACGCTACAACTTTTTTGTTTTACTCCCTTAACACACACAGTGTGTGATTATAGGTCCGGCCCCCGACGGGATTCATGGGGCTCATTCTGAAAAGTTCAGAGTAAGCATATTTTTCTTTGTTATGCTCACCACTGTAAACTAAAGCAGATTGCTGGCCAGACGCTATCGAACTATTGCACAGTAGCGCATAATCCGGCATGATTAAATAGCCACTTTTCCACAAACGTCACTAACCGTTTCACTCCCGCTCATTTATCGCATAGTGTATGGACACGACGTCAACTCAGTCACATGATTCAATGTAGAAAATGAAGCCAACAGTTCCTAAAGGTTTATGCTTGTATGTTTCTGTTTGCCTACTCTTCCTCCCAAACAGGTACTGAGCTATTAGAGGAATACCTCCTCTTCCAGTTACCGCACCTTAGCGCGTGCAAGAGATTTTGGTCTTAAACACACAAAATATTTTTGACCAACACCAGTTTTTCACTCACATATGTCCTGACAAAAGCCAGCACAATCCTGAGACCTGGCTGAAACTTGTAGACCGCACATGATATTGGAGACATAATTTACCTCCACAAATATCCACCTCTCTGTTTTTAATACGGCCAAGGGCCCAGTATTACATTTTTCCAATCTCAGAACCCTTTGGACAGTTTTTAACCTACACACGTTCCACTTTCACTGCACACTCACTCTACACAACCTGCTCCGCTTTAATCAGACGTTGAAGCGCACCGTAGGTGCATTCGGCGCACGGGGTGGGACACAATGATGAAGCATGCCACCAACTAGGTTGGTGGGTGAGGGTCTTCCTAAAAAACAAAAGTTTTTTCCGCAATATAAACATGGAGCTTCTATCCAATAGCTAGTTCCCATTGGTTTTTACATATTTCCTAATTATTTATTTACAATTTGTAGAGACCGGTCTAACTTTTCGCTGATGCAGGCTTGGAATAAAATTATTGCAGCTGCTGAAAACATTCAAAGGTAGTACCAGTAGCTGCTTGTGATCAAAGACCATCTCCCCGCTGATTTTTAGAAATGTACTTTTAAAATGTTTCTTTCTCAGGTTTTCTGGGTGCTGCACACAATTTGGCCACAGTCTGGAGCCAGCCCTGTTGCCAATGGGTACAGGGCTTTCTAAGCGATAAATAGCAATGGTGAATGAACACTAAACGGGGACAAACAGGCACATGGGTCAAGTCCACCCCAACAGATTCCTTCTTTACCTCTCTTTTCTAACTAACTGTCATGGGAAGAGGGTTGAGTAGGACTTAGGGTTTCTCCACCACAGACATGATAGATATCCTGATGCTTTATTGAAAGTGCCATAGGATATAATGCACATTTGGCAAACAGGATATCCGTTGGCTTTGTGACAGAGAAACGGGTCCGCCAAGCTCTAAATCAGGCTCTAAGTCTAGTAAGGGTAGTACCTGTCCAGGCTTACCCTTCATGCATACTCAGCAATGACAACAAACTCCATAAGGCCAGAAATCACATGAAGGATCAATTGACAAAGGCACATTCAACATGCAACAATTTTGCTATCTCTGGCAAAAGTCTTAAAATCAGAAATCCCCAACACTATCCTGGTGCTAAATGTACAAAAGAAAGACCAGTCAGCTTATTGGAATTCTTTCTACCTTATCACTCTCCTATACTCAGGTAGCCGCAGCACAAAATGGGCAACTGCTGAGGAGAAAGTTGATTGGAGGAATGCGGCGGGGTGCCTTCAAATTAGGAAGCATGTAATTATGGCCCATGGTCTTGCTCCAGTCTTTAGGTGGGACTCTAAGACTCTGCAAGCACTTTTGGTGGGTAAAAACGTTGACAGCCATTTCAGCATGATGTTATTGCAAATGAATTATTCCACAAAGATCTCAGTTGTTGGGCCCTCTTGTGGTTAGTCCCCTCTAAGTAGTCTAATCTTTTCCTTCAGGCTTTTTAAGGTGATGTGGTCACTCACTGAGTTCTCCACGGATCCCACTGCTTCATAGAACTCCCTGAGGTCTGTCTGAGCAGGGTGATGCCAAAGGCCAATATATCAATTTTTTGTTCTAGTAATCTAGCTCCACCGACTGACAACAGGACTTTCCTAGTGATGGGTCTTTTCACTCCAGAGTGTCCCTCAGTCGTCTTCTCCTGCATTGACTTTTCATACCTCCTTCAGAGGTTTCCTTACGAGAGGAACATTTTCCAATCAGTTTGTTGTGCGTTTTTCGAACCCTTGTCTTCACCCATTGTTATTCAATATTGCCCTTTGATGGGGCCTTGTGTGGGGTGTGAATGCTGCTGGATCACACTATTTGCCCTGCCAATTAGGGAATATTCTATCAGGCACCCATTCAATATGTGCCACCAGTCTTTCAATGTGGGGGCTCTCCTACTGCACCGTAGGTCCCCTACATTAAATCGTCTGTTCTTTCTCTTCCTTCCTTTGTTGTTGGCCCTCTGGACTTCATATTTTGAGGGGAGGGTGTTACAATTCATGTAAATCTGTTTATATATTTCCCTTTTGATTATCTATAGCCCTTTTAATGGTTCTGTGTACTTTTCACTATGGCACCTGCTCTACAGTTGTCATTGAATCATATGGAACGGAGTTCTGGGCGTTCTAGCCTGAACTCCTGCAGTTGTAGAACTGTGCTGATCTTATTAAACTGGATTTATACTTTACCTGGATTTATGATCTACTCTCTTTTGGAATTTTACATTGGCGAAGAGGGACACTGTACCTGCTACTTCTTGGAGCACAGTAGCGGTACTATTCATTTTGGGATTTCACTTTGGAATCTACATTTTCTTTCCTCTGCTTGGATTTGAAGTTTGTGTATTTCATGTGAATAATCTGTCTACATTATTCACCACTGTGTTATTCTGGATTTTCTACAATATTCCTAAACTTACAGCTATGTTTTAAGCAATATGAGGACTTTTTCAAGTTTTGCATCTTTTAAAATCACTGTTACCTGCTGGATGCCAACGTCATCATTGGTACTGTAAGACACGCTGTTTTCTGCTGACTGCTCTTCGAGCACGCATTACCATAAAGATGCTCTTGCTGGAACACTGCTGTTCTATCTTCACGCAAGTGTGTGGAAAGACTGTAGTGTAGTTCCTAGTTTCCCACTAGGCCCTGCGCATTGGAATAACATAAACAGTAGTATCGACGTGGAACTGGCTATATTCCAGGCCTCCACTGACTATGCTAAACTTAATTGGGTTGTGTTACCAACTAGCTCAGAGGTCACTGGAAACTTTCTTCTCTGCATAGGAAGTGATCAGCTTCCCTGGCACAGACAAGAAGGGATTCAGTTTTCCAACAACCGTGCAACATGACAACTTTGCTCCTCAGATCAAGAGTCGATCTCTAGGGTCGTGTGAAACAATAGACATAGATTTCACTCAGTCAGTCTGGTGCAGTTTACTTTCACAATATGTAGAGAATAGAGAGACGGGCGTTTATCAATAAAGGTTAACATTTATTGAACAGTCTTTCTTCTCGTACAAGAGAAATGTATTGCCACAATTGCAATAACTGTTATTATAAAAAGTACGTACAGTAAGATAAGAATTGCGAAATAGAACTGTAAAAGCATTGATATGGTTTCTTAGCCATACAATGGTTTAAAAGTAATAAAACATATATACAGTCATATATACATTAGGCTAACATACTCAACTGGTGCTTCTAACTAAGCCTACCCCGGTGTGCCTGACCTAGGCCTAACACGTGAGAAGGGGGAGTAAGTAAGTAGCTTAAGTTAAGTTGGTTTTGCCAAGGTTTGTTTCAAGTATTCTCTTCTAAGGGTTTAGTCAACACCATACCTCTGAATAGAATGATGGAGGATTGGTATCTCCTTCAGGGGTCTCTCTCGATATCCCAGTCACCTGCGAGGGTAAACTGGAAGCGCCGGGACTGGATTTCTCTGCACGAGAAAGGCAGCGGCTTCTCTCAGCGCGTCGAGGAAGGAGGGGTGACAGCGTCCGCGGGCAGCTGGGCTGGATGTCTTCGCAGAGGACGGCTGCACGGCTCCTCAAGCGTACTGAACCATAGTTCGCGCTGTAGCGGCGATAATGGTAATCAGTAGCTTCACCACCACAGGATAGCAGGCTGCAGCGACAGAGTGCTAGTTTTTACCAACACTGGTCATGCAGGCAGCTGGCATCAGCAACAGGCAACGCTCATTGCTTAAGGCAACGTTGGTAATATTTATACCTGACAGGTGCCGGGTTTGACGCAAGTTTGCTGGACATAAGACGTCAATTAAAGATGTCACTAGGAAGTGGCAGTTATCAGTTGCTCATTAGAGTTCTATTACTAATCAAAACATAGCAAGCGGGGATTTCCAGGTTTGCTAAGTTTTTATCTTGTTGAAGAACTCGGAGTGTTATCTAGGAATATCAGATAGTGACTGCTGCTCTGTCATTGCACTAATTGGTCGCAAAGGAAGTAGCAGAGAGTCATGCTGGAATGTGGCTCTGTGGCTCTGCTCGTGTGAGGCCAGAGATGACTTTTCAGAAAATCGCACTTGAACGGTTATGCCAATATAGGGAATAAAGGGCTTTATAGCCGAATAGGGGCATAAGGTCACAGTATCGATCAGGAACCTAGATAAGCACATGACACCCACTCCACGAATTCATGTCCATCAAAATTACTAAAACTAAGCAATTAGATGCATGTGTAACATTGTGTAACATAGCCCACCCCAAAATACATAAATGCATTCGAAATAGGCGTACTTGTAATACATGGAATTTAGGTACTGTACGTTTTTTTTTTTTAAAAAAGCATAGTAATCATTCAAAAGGCATTGCATATAAAATCAATGAACGATTATGCATAAAGAATTACACATGAAGTATCTCTGACAGAAGAAATGCGAGATAAGTCATCACATAAAAATGCATTGTAATAACATGTGTGCTAGAGGCTGGTGTTATGTTGTTATGTCTCTAGATGTGTTTAGAAATGGAAGTGTGAAGCTTCTGTTCTCTAAGAATAGTTTTTACGTTAAGCAAAGAATTGTTCGTGCCAAAAAAAAGGGTCAATATTTTAAAAATTGTCCAATTCAAAGAAAAATCAGTTTTACCAAAGCTCCTGGCAGTTTTTTGTTGATCAAAACTGAAGGCCGAATCCAGAGTTCATAGGAACGCTGTGTGTCGGAAAGCTTTTCAAAAGTTATTGTTTCTCTATGGGTGAGAACATCGTATCAGACAGGCTCGCAAAGAATTGGTCTACAAAATCAGGTGATAGTTCAACCAAATTAGATAGCGCTGTAACTTGGCAGGTGTGAGAATGATTGCTGTCATCGAAGTCAGGACCAGCAATGCTCACAGCACGTTGTACCTGGATGATGTTGCTTTTGTCACTCGCTCCACTGTTACCACTTGGCTGTAGTACAGGAGTCTCCACAAATGCCGTCATCAGGATTGGTAGCCGCTGGGGACAACACAATGCGTGAGCCGTTATTGGACTTAGCAAAGTATCGACGTCCATTGGTACTGCTGATGGAAGTGAAAGACAGATGTCCAACACGCATTCCTCGCCGCAAAGCATACACCGTAGCACAGGTAAAATGCAATTTTGCCATATCGGTCTGAATGAAAAGAACCAGGTCATGTTTAGATCTCTCAGCCTGGCCAATCCGAGGACGTTAGTTATCCTGTCCCTGTAGCGCATTGCTAGGATTGTCTCTTCCATTCCCATGGGAGCTATGTCTGAGCCGAGGCTTGCCATAACGTAGCAGGAGGGTCAAAAATAGAATCCCTGCGATGAGTCCAAAAAATAGTGGAATACCACCAAAAATGGAGTGCACAAAATTAGGAAATATTCCCAAAATTGCCTGGAAGGGTGTTAGCAGTCCCGTAAAGACTGTCTTAAATATGCCTGGGATGCTTGTAGCACTAGACATGTTAAGGAGTTGGTCGAGTATTTGTACGAAATGCACGGGGCAATTTGTTGATAAAAGGTCATGAACCTCAGTAGCCGTCCTTGCGACTAGAAGATCATACGTCTCTTTAGATGACGTTATAGGCACTGTTGTCTGTAAAAGCACAGATTTCATTTTGCTTAATGTATCAATTCGTATAGAATAGAGATTCAGACGAGGCCAGATGGGAGTCACTATGTCTGGAGGCCCGCTCGGAAACAATGCTTGCATACAGCATTTGACCATGGACGTTACTTCTACTAGATAACTTAGTCCGGGCGCGAGGCCACAGCACCTGTGATCCGTTCTTAGAATGTAACTCCCGTTTGCGAGTTGCATAAAGAAGGGCTCTATCTGAGTTGCAGGTGTGACTAGCTGGTGGCATGAAAGGTTTTTAGAATCGCCATCACATGCTCCGTGTAAATTAATACCCTGACACAAAAGTATACCGCTTAGTGAGTGTTTACAGTTCTCACCACTAAGAAATACATTTTTGTCGCTGTCACTATAGCAAGAATGAGTGTATGGTAATTTCCATTCGGATTTTAAGTATCCTTTACCCAATTGTTCATATTGGCCAGCAGGTATGTACTCAAGGCACTTATGAAATCGGAAAGTTGTAAGCGGAATTGTGATAATTCCGTGTATTATCCATTCAATGACAGGGCTCTCTGACATTGTCAATGGTAATCTCTCGAGTTTCTCGATGCTCAAAATTGTATAGTCTGCTCCTTTCTGTGCCAAACTGATCTGTTTATCAGTAAGGTTAAAAATGGAAAACAATGACGTTGTGTTGATTAAACGCCAAGGCACATAGCCTGAACAAAGATTTTGCAGCGTCCAGCCTAGTTCTATAATAGAGCGTAATTGAGACTGGCCATGTTGTAACATTAGCAAATCTCTGTCTATCACATCAAAGGCAGAGGATACAATATTGTCCAAAGAATATATTCTGGAAGACAGAGTCATTAACCCATTGTCTACTACAGAAAGTGATTTCTCCAAATTAATACGATCAATTTCTCGTATCTTTTCAGCAGTTTCAATTTGCTTTACTTTCCAAGCCTCGTTGTAAGCAGCATAGATGCTGGTCGCTATGAAACGCTTTTGACGCTGTTTGCGTGGTCCAAGAATGAAATCGCGCAAATCAGCACCATCTTTTAATAAAGACAAGTGTTGCTTAATTTCAGCCAGTGTGGATGTAGTTAGCCATTCTAGGCAGAGTTTCCCTACACTGTATGTTGTTATTATTCCTGGATGTTGTCTCTGGGAATATCTTGAGTCTAATCTGGTCATTTTTAAACCCTGTGTTTTATTCAGGAACCTATCTTGACAGTTATTTGTGTCTGTAGGCCAGATTAACCACTTTTTCCAATCAGGATGTGTTCTGTTGAAATGTAAAATGTGTGACACGTCTAACTCATTATCTGCAGTTGCATTTTCTGGTATTGGCTTTGGTATAGACGGTGTTTTCATTTCTTTGTTCTTAGCTAGGCCAAGACAGGATGTTTGGTGTACAGTGTCATTTAAAAATAACATTTGTTCTGGTATCATGCAGGTTCTAAATAGTGCTTCTATGCCTTGCACCTGCCAATCTTTTGTACCCCAAATTGTTTTCGTTTCAATATTATTTTTCCAATAATCAAAACCAAATGTCATCATTTTGTCATAAAATGCTTCTGAATATATCAATTTAGAATTTGTCAGCATTGTTTTCATTCCTGTTTTATCTAACAGTTTATAATAAAACGTATCTGCATCACTTGTGTTAAACCCTGAGAAGTATTTGAATTTCTCAAAAAATGCTTTAGAACTGCTTTTAGGTGGTGTAGAACAATGTTCCCATTGATTATACATAAAAACATTTCTAGGCTGTGCAGATTTATGCAAGTAATGATCCCCATAGTGGGTGTAACAGAATAACTGCTCATAACTAGATGAACCTTGTAAATAATCATGATCTGTGAATCTAGCTGACATTACTAAATCAGACATCATGTCATTAATACTGTTAAAGTCCCAATCATCAGAGAATGTACTAGGTGTAACAAAGTCACTTAAGGAAACCTTTAGTTGATGAGGATACTTCAGGATTTCGACCGGACCATAGATCTCATAGTCTGTTTTCTCCCATACTACCCCACCAGGTATTGGAATTGCTGTGACATTTACTGTTGACAGTTCTCTTTTCTTCACGTGGGATGATCTGTGTGGTTTCAGGACTAGGTTGATGTTCTGACTTGCTGTGTCCATTCAATTGTAATGAACTTTCCTAAAATTAAAACTAAAATTAGGCAGAGTAGGAGTATGAATACCCCTGTGATAATCCAATGCTCAATCAACGGTGAATCCAGATATAGTTCTTTTATTTGTTGAAGGAGTCCTGTTGTATTTTCTTTAGAATACTTTTTTGTTTCTGGCATCACTTCGGGGTCGTTAAAATCTTCAGAGAAGTTGTCGAAGTTGATGAAATAACCAGAGGCAGTTCTGTCAATTCTTTCAATCTGTCTTTCGGTAGCACTTTCTGATGCCACATCATTGTAGACTGGTGTTTCTTGACGAACTGTTTCAATCTGTGTTTCAAGAGGCACGAGTTCCATGGCTGTATTGCATAGTCCTTCATTGTGCACTGCAGGCTGATCGAATGTGATGAGTCTTTCAGTTTGAACCTCTTGGATTGTTGCAAGTTTGGGTATTCTGTTGTTTCTTGGGAGTCCACTGGGCCTACTGTTGATTATAGGCCACATGCTTGTGGTTTTACCAGATCGATGGATACGATTCTGTTCTCCTTTTTACCAGCAAGGGGCGGTAGCACAACTGATCTTGTTCCGGTGACTGCCAAGACAGGTACTGCTTTTCTGTAAGAAGGCCCAAATTCCTTCTTAACCGCGATCTTTTCTCTGACTAGATCCCCAATCTTTGGAATCCAGACAGGCCTTGCTGGGGCTGTTGCGGGTGGTGCCTCGTCAGTGGTATTTGGCTGTTGCTTTAACTTTATGTTGCTTAATGATTTTCTTGTTTCATTCAGTTCCTGTAAAACAGCCAAACGGTCTTTTACTTCAAACTGCTTTGTTTCTTTTTGTACCACTGACATCTGACTATCGAGGTCCTGAACGTTCATTCTAATTCCGAACAATAGTTCGTATGGGCTGAAACCTTTCAGAGAATTTCTTGGCATGTTGTTAAGACTAGTCTGGACACTTATTAAATGTTTGACCCACCCAGCGCCTGAACCTAATACCTTCGCTGTTATAGATTGCTTTATATCCCGGTTTTTTCTTTCTATCACACTTGTGCGACGGACAAGAATACCGCAACCCAATTCCCATGCTGGCCATGGCCTCCCTATAGGCTCGAGAGCTGAAAGCAGGACCCTGGTCAGAATGGAACGTGGTAATTGCGTATGTGCCGATATGGACTCGCTAATCTTTTTATAACAGTTCTAGCGTCAGCCGAGCGCTGGAGGCCTCTTTTTTTAAGTGCTTTTCGTCTTAATGGTGTACACTGGGACGCGCTTCTCTTCTTTGATTGCGCAGATAGACCGCCTTATGCTGTCTAGAAGGGATCCTGAAACTACACTGGCCTGTTCATTACTGCGATCTCTATTGCAGTCTGCACAATTTTGAGCAAAACATTGAATATCTATACTCATTCCTGGCCACCAGTACTCTGATTGCAATTCTTTCAGAGAGGCTTTGATTGTTTGGTGTTTCAGACCCAACCCCATGTGTGCTTCCAGTAGGAGGAAGCCCCTCCTGCTCCTGTTTGGAATTACTCTATCCCCCACTCCAGGGATTCGAGCAAAAGGAACGGAGTTTGCATCGATTATGTATGCATAATTGAGTGGATAGTTTACGGGTAGTGCTGCACAGTCGCCTTTTACGGTCGTTTTTACTGCTAGCATGGTTTCCCCGTCTATATACTTATCTGTACGCTTTTTTGTGGCTACGGAAGCCGGGTTAGTTGCTTCCGCGGTGGCTGTATTAGCCAATGAATTCCCTGCAACGTGAACGCCATCACGTTGAAGACTCTGTGCGTGAATCACGTGAGTCTTTTGTAGTTCTTTGTGTAAAAGAGCTACTTGTTCCCAAAGCAATTTATGCTTTATTGTGGCACCTGTGTCATCTTTGTAGTCGTTTTCGATCCAACTCTGCAGTTTATTGTTGTAAGAATTGACGCAAAAATGAGAATCGCACACTATAAGTGTGGGGAATTCGCGTTCTGCATTTTCGAGCGCCATCTTTAAAGATCTGATTTCAGTTCTCTGAACCGAACAGTTTCTTACAGATTCAGTTTTTGTTACTTTCGGTCTGAATTTACCGCACAGCCAACGACCTTTAATGATCGCACACGCTGTATTGTAGGATTTGCTCTCTACGTTGAAATGCTGTACAAAGCTATCTGTATAGATTATACAGGCGTATTGTGGGAGAGGCAGGATTTCTATTGGCAGAGGATATTCTTCTTCATATTCTAAATCATTCAGTTCTTCGTATTGCGGGGCGAAATAGTATTTCACGTCTTCCGCTCCTAGAGAATCTATGCACTGTATCCATTTTGGATCCAGTGACACTGTAGGCAGGTTTACTGGGCTGAATAGCGCTTCGAAGGCGGATTCCGCTGTAAGGATATTAATCCGTTTGCCGTGTGCTAGTTCTCGTTCATTTGCTAATGCGATTTGCACTGCGTTCACAGTTCTTTCTGTGTGACTGAATGTTTTTTCTGCTTGTGTGTACAAGTGAGATTTAATTGAAATTGGTACTTTTTCTCCCTCATTAGAGGTTAGGTACGTGAATCCGCATCTTCCTGGGATGACTCGGATTACAAGATCACGTGTGTTGTCACGTGTATCTAATTTTGTTTTTGCTAACATGTCTGTTTGCAGTGATCTCAAAATTTCTGTGTGTTTTTGAGTCCAATTGATTTGTTTTAAATCAGGTTTAATTAGTTCGTAGAGAGGTTTAACCCTCTCTGCGTAATTTAGGATGTAAGTTCTTCCGAAATTCAGAAAACCTAGTATTGATTGTAAATTCTTCAGCGTTTTTGGAGCTTGGAGTACAGCGCACTTCTCTAAGAAGTTGTCCGCTAGGCTTTTCCCTTCACTTGATAATTCGTACCCTAAAAATAGTACTGTCAGATGGGCAATTCGGGACTTTTTAAAGTTGAATTTGTAACCCTCTGCTGCGAACCCAAGTATAATGGTGTTCACTCTTTTCAAGTGAGTATCCAAGTCGTCGTCTGTGAGATAAATATCATCCACGTAAGATAATGCTTCATCATCATAGATTTGTAGTAACTCTGTTACCCTAGCTGAGAATAGTCCTGGGCTGTTCTTGAACCCCTGTGGGAGTCGACAGAATTTTTTCTGCGACCCAAATGCGGAGAAAACGGTCAAGTATCTGCTTTCTGGTGCAATGTTTTGACAAAAGAAGCCATTAGAAATGTCTAATGTCGTTTTGTATTTTTTCCTAACTATGTTATTCATTAGGGCTGCACTATGCGAGTTTTGTACTGCAAAAGTTTTGCAACATGTATTAAGATGTCTGTAGTCCAAAACTAGACGATATGAATTGTCTGGCTTGGAGACAGGAAACAAAGGATTGTTCATTTGAGAGGTGCATGTTTTAATCACCCCCTGGTACTCAAGTTGATCTAAGATCTCCCTGACCTGTTTTTTAGCTTCTTGCTTTATGGGATACTGCCGTTGGGCAGTTGGTTCACTTTTTAATTGGATTTTGTGAGGTGGTGAATCCTCATCCCATCCTACATGATTTTTATACAATGCAGGTGCTTGGGCTACTGCCCATTTCCTTGCATATGTATATTTTTTATGAATCGGTATGTGATTCGAGAAGGCAGGCATAATCACTTCTTCGCCACGAGGGCACTCCCTGACAAACTCCGGGGGCCAATCTTTTTCAGCTAACAGAATATCATAGCCTTTTGAGAGCTTATCCCAAAATAGACCCTTAATTTTCCTAGTCTTATCACCCTCCATACGCAATGTTATTTCGTATATTTTATGGGGCTCGCTAAGTCTGGCGTCGGCAGTTTCAACCTGAATGTATTCATTCGTGTCCACTGTCTCCAGATGACTCATCAAGTTCTTGCGCGCTATACTGATTTCTGCTGCACTGTCCAACATTGTCAATGCCCACTCCCCGTTTTTCAACTGTGTCCTCAGTATTCTCGGCATGATTGATTACTCTAATACTGGCTACCTTCTTTTTCTGAAATTGAGATTTCTTATTTTGAGCAGGTTCCTTGTCTTTGGACTTGGTGTGCTCTCCTGGGTCTGGCCGTCCTCTTCTTTCCGAATTCTGTGGAAAAGATCGAGAGGGACGTGTATCAATACTTTGATATCTATCAGGTTTTTTTATATTATCCCTATTTCTAAGGTTATATCTTTTCTCAGAGGGCTCCCGTTGGGGAGACTGGCGTTCTCGAGTCGGAGTTCTCTCCCTCCGTCGAGGAGACCTTCCTCTGGACTGGAAAACTTTTTCCTTGGGAGTGGATTGTTTATTTCCATCCCAGCTCTTTTTAGGAGTATTTAAATTATTTTTAATAAATAATTTTTCAGGATTTTCGAGCAGTTGGGGTTTAACTGGTTTTCCACCCAAGCTGTCTCTACCTAATTCTTCATAGCATTTTTCTATGATTTTTGCAAGCTCAACAGGATCTTTTATATCTGTTTCCCTCAACTTCTGGCGAATCGCCACAGATGCTGCTTCTCCCTTTACATTGGCTAATAATATAGCCGTGACCTGCTTGAAGTCTTTCAGTAATTTCATACCTAGATTTAAAGCGGGCTCTGGACCGAATTCATTTTGAATCTGTTTTAGCACGTCTGGTATTACCGCCATAGACGGAACACCGTGTGTTTTTGTGTAAATGGAAGCAAAGACTGTACCCCAAGTGTCGCAGTCCTCCACGTGTGGTGCGATTCCCATAGGAAGGCAGATGGTCAAGATTCTGTGTTTCTCAATAGGGGTAGTATCAGGAAATACTGCCTCTATTTGAGTGATTTTCTGGGCTAACCAGAAAGGAATTTGTTCCCGTTTTACGGGTGTTTTACCAAGACATGACTGTATGTTCTGTGGTGTAATTTTATTTGTGTTCCCCTGATGAGGGGTCAGCTGTGGAGTATTAACAGCTGGCTGGACTGTTGCAGTCCGTATTACATATTGGACTAACTGCCTATGTATTTTTATTAATGTGTTTAGCTGTGCTAACAGCTCTTCCTTGGACATTTTTATGATGTCAGGATGTGGTGTGTAGCTGGCTAGAACCGGCCACGTGGCTCCTGGTCTACCTAGAGGACCGAGCCTAGTTATGTGATTATTGTGTTTTAGGGCGCCATTAAACCAGAGCAGGTGCTCTTGAAATTTAAGTGGGATTTCAATCTCCTCGAAAGGAGCGTACTCTCCCGGAGGTTCCTCTATTTTGTAATAGTGAAACTCTTGTGTTATAGCGTTTACCGCTGGAAAGTTTATCCATGAATAGAATACCTCTGTCTGCCGATACTCGTGAGCCTCTATCACGAAAACTACTGTACCACCTTGAGGTGTCAGTCCGTTTTCTATAAGTTTTAAAGTTATAGATCTTCTTAACTGGACCGGGATGATGATAGCACCCGGGTCTGCTTGTTCGGGACCTTGCTGAGTCGCATCTACTGCGGCCCCAGAGGTTCCGTTTTCTACTGACATTTCAAAAAATGCAGGTTTTTGCAGAGTAGGTCTCCAAGGAGACAAAGATTAGATGCACAATATTTTGGAACACTGTATCCTTCAACGTTGAATAAACCGGAGCTTTACATAGGAATCTCTTCCTACTAAGGTCGGGCGGATTTTAACCTTTCACCCACTCCAGACGTCTATTGGAGTATTTACGGGTGAAAGGGGTGTGAAATATGCACGACTGAGTTACTCTACAAGTCTTACGTTAGTTTATCGCCTTACCAAACGTTGGGCGCCATGTAGTGTAGTTCCTAGTTTCCCACTAGGCCCTGCGCATTGGAATAACATAAACAGTAGTATCGACGTGGAACTGGCTATATTCCAGGCCTCCACTGACTATGCTAAACTTAATTGGGTTGTGTTACCAACTAGCTCAGAGGTCACTGGAAACTTTCTTCTCTGCATAGGAAGTGATCAGCTTCCCTGGCACAGACAAGAAGGGATTCAGTTTTCCAACAACCGTGCAACATGACAACTTTGCTCCTCAGATCAAGAGTCGATCTCTAGGGTCGTGTGAAACAATAGACATAGATTTCACTCAGTCAGTCTGGTGCAGTTTACTTTCACAATATGTAGAGAATAGAGAGACGGGCGTTTATCAATAAAGGTTAACATTTATTGAACAGTCTTTCTTCTCGTACAAGAGAAATGTATTGCCACAATTGCAATAACTGTTATTATAAAAAGTACGTACAGTAAGATAAGAATTGCGAAATAGAACTGTAAAAGCATTGATATGGTTTCTTAGCCATACAATGGTTTAAAAGTAATAAAACATATATACAGTCATATATACATTAGGCTAACATACTCAACTGGTGCTTCTAACTAAGCCTACCCCGGTGTGCCTGACCTAGGCCTAACACGTGAGAAGGGGGAGTAAGTAAGTAGCTTAAGTTAAGTTGGTTTTGCCAAGGTTTGTTTCAAGAATTCTCTTCTAAGGGTTTAGTCAACACCATACCTCTGAATAGAATGATGGAGGATTGGTATCTCCTTCAGGGGTCTCTCTCGATATTTTTTCACAACAATGGAGAGAGAGAGGGAAAATAATAATGCTAGGCACTATGTGAGGTGGGAACTCCTGGTCCCCCAATTAATCTGAAAAAACAATAAAGGAGTAACCCCTCGTGGGTAGAGAGAAAGATAACTCTCTTACAATGAGCACTAGTGCTCTGGTTAGCACATTTTGCCCCAACCTGTTACTGGATAAAGCATATCCTTATAGAAGACCCCTCACTCACCAACCTAGTTGGTGACATGCTTCATCATCGGGGTCCCACCCCATAGGCCGAGTGCCTACAGGGTGTGCTGCGACACCTGATTACAGTGGAGCTGGTTTCGTTTTATGTGTACAAGACTATCAAAATTGTGTATTAAAAAGGGCCAACACTACTCACTTCAAGTATTTATTCTTGAGCGCTTGAACCCTTAGTAAAAATAAAGTGTGGCACCTTTGCCCAATTAGGAAGGCTTTGGTGTCAAAAAGTCGTGTTAAAATATATAAAAATAGCGAAAGTGTGCTATGTGAATGTGAATGTACAAAACTATTGTTTAAAAAGGTCTACATGTTTCAACCCAAACATGGATTCAAGGGTTTTCGTCAGGACCGTAGGTGATTTGAACTGGGTGGTCCGCCCACGCTAAGGAGCGTCCTGCCCTAGTTCAATTTAGAGATCGTAAATAGGGATCTCGTGCAAAAAGGTGCGTTTTTCACTTTTGAAAAAAAACCTATGAAAAGACAGGGAAACAAAAAACAGGAAGGGGTCACACACGGGGGTAGACAAAATGGATTGTACCACATATAACATATATATTCATGATTATTTAGGAACAATCATAATATCCACGTGTGGAATCATACCAGCATATCACTATCGTGATTAGAACATATCTACTGCGTGGGTGGCCACAGAAATATAGTGATAAAATGCCGGGAGGTGCCTTTCAATCAAAGGGCAGCCGCCAAATGAGAGGTGTCGATATGGTTTGGCGTCTGGGATACGTGAAAATCAGGGGTCGATAAATGGGAGAGTGACCTGTTAGCGTGCTGCGCTGTGAACGGCTGCCAAATAATTGTGAGCAGTCGTGAGAAAAAACCGTCTCAATAGTATTGAGGCGGCTAGTTATTCAGTGCTTACGCTTGAAAGCGAAACTCTCGCTTCATAGGCACCAGCGTTACCAAGTGGACAGGATTCCGTTCTCCTGTAGGTGAAAAAACAAGTTTCCAGTGTCAGCGCTGTGATCAAAGCGCATTGACAATCGAGTATTGCCCCAAGTAGAAATAGTAAATAATACAGGCGGTCGTTCCCGCTTAGCGGTCCTTCAAGTGTACTTACTTGTCGCTTCTGTTCATCAGACCGATTAACCTACTTGGTTCTTGCTCGGCGTGCCCCGTGGAGTGTCTCCGGTGCCTGTTTGCCGGTAATGTGAACACTTCCTCGTTGGGCGTGGCCGGGTCACGTGTGGTGAGCACGTGATCCGGAGATGGCCAATCACAATCTTCGGTGAACACTGTTGTAGGACTTGCCCGAGTCAAGCAATGTATACATTGCCATGGAGACAGGTGCAGTGATCTCGGGCGGACAGCGCTCGCGTTGCTTAGCTATATTTCTTGGGTATTTTTATCGTGTTTCTAAGCACATACATGGGAGTGGATGGGCAATATTTACAAGGTGTTTAGTATACAGAGATTACTTTCAGGACATAGGAAAATGATTGTTTTTTAGAGACTTTGACAAAACCGGACAGGCATAAGATAAATCCGTCGGGTGGGGTGCTCTCTTATGTCAGTACATTGTTCCACGGAATGTTATCGTTTAAGCCGGTTTTGTGCGTGGAAAGTCTGTAGACCCACCTCTGTTCCTTCTCGTATAGGCGTTTTTCTAGGTTTGTACCAGGTTGTATTTGTTCAATTATTGTCCACTTTATGTCATCAGCAGTGTGACCTACCGACAAAAAGTGTTCAGTAAGCTTTGTATTCGTTTTCCTGCACCTGATGGTGTTTCTGTGCTCTCCTATGCGAAGTTTTATTTTTCTGCTGGTCATTCCTACATAATGCAAGTCGCATGGGCATGTCAATCTGTAGATGACATTCTCGCTATTGCAGTTGGTCTGTCCTCTAATTGTCCACACTTTGTTAGGTTCCAACAGTAGTGTTTTTGTATTTGTGGTAAAGGGGCAGACACTGCAACTTCCGCATTTGTAGTGACCAGTTACCTTAGGTAGACCCCATAGATTAGTTTGTGTTTCTTTCTTAGGGTGTATCGCTAGGGGTCTGGTATTGACTACCGCATCTTTTATGCTTCGTGCTCTTTTGAAAGAGAATAACGGTTTGTTCCATCTTAGGTTGCCTGTATTCAGAATGTTCCAGTGCTTTTTTATTATTCTTGACACGTCATTGGATATAGTGTTATATGTTGTAACACACGTCAAGGGGATCTCTTCCGGGACCCTTTCTTTTGGTTCCAAGAGCGCTGCGCGAGGCTGATTACGAGCTCGCTTCTGGCTTTTCTGGAGGATTCTTTTAGGGTAACCTCGGTTTTGAAGTTTCTGAGAAAGATCTTTGGCTTGGCTCTTGTAGTCATCCAGTTCACTACAGTTCCTACGGATTCTAAGGTATTGCCCGTATGGTAGATTTTCGCGTAGGGGTCTGGGGTGAAAACTTTCAAAACGAAGGAGGTTATTTTTGGCAGTAGGTTTGTAATGGGTAATAGTAGTCAATTTCCCATCTTTTTTTGTGATTTTTACGTCTAGGAAGACCAGGGTGTCACTGCTTTTTTCATATGTGAACTTTAGATGATTGTCTCGAGTGTTTATCCAGTTGAAGAAAGAGGTTAGTGATTCCTCTGAGCCTTTCCAAATGGTTAGCACATCGTCGATGTACCTACGCCATATCAGGAGATTGGAGCTATAGGGGTTTGTATCGCTGAGAATGTATTTCTCTTCAAAATCAAATACATACAAACCCGCTATGCTTGGAGCAAAAGAACTGCCCATGGATGTCCCACCCGTCTGTAGGAATATTTGGCCCTCAAACTCAAAATAATTCCTTTTTAGTGCTAGCCTTGCACACTCGAGAATGAAGTTTTTGGGTGTTCTTGATGTCCATGTTTCCTTCTCTAGAGCTCTTTCTAGTACTTCCAGCGTTGCATCTTGAGGGATGCTGGTGTACAGGCTCTCAATGTCAAAACTCACCAGGATGGTGTCATTATCCACAGTGAGTTGGTCAAGAATTTGTAGGAGACTCTTTGTGTCCTGTAGGTATGTGCTGGTTCTTTGTACCATGGCTTTGAAGAAAACGTCGCAAAATTGTGATAGTGGTTCGAGGACTGATCCCAAACCAGAGACAATTGGTCTACCTGGCGGTGGTATCCTGTTTTTATGTATTTTAGGGAGGGTATAGAAGTAGGGGATTTTCCCTTCGCTGTTGCAAAGGAAATTTGCCTCCTGTTTAGATATAAAACCCTTTGTTTCTCCATATTCCACTAGCGATGTTATCTCGCTTTTCAAGTCTTCTGTTGGATCCACTGGTAGTCTCCGATAACTATTGTCATCTGCTAGAAGTCGAAGACATTCGGTTTGGTAAGCTGTGCGATCTTGCACAACAATTCCTCCACCTTTATCAGCAGGTTTTATCACTATTGTTTCACAGTTCCGCAGGGTTTCGAGGGCCACTCTTTCCTGATTAGTCAGGTTCATGAATTGTTTCTTGGGTTTTGTATTCTCAATTTCATTGAAAACAGCCTGCTCGAATGTGGAAACTTCCACAGGTATCGAGTGTGGCGGAGGGGTGAAAGTGGCTTTGTTTCTCAGACCTGTCTCATTAGGATCTGGATTCTCCTCAGTGATTGGTCTTTTTTCGAAAAAGGCTTTAAGTCTGAGTTTTCGAAAAAAAGACGAGAGTTCGCAGTGAAGTCTGAATTTGTCCAGATTCGCTGTCGGTACAAATCCTAAGCCTTTATTCAGAACTGATTCTTCGTCTGTGCTCAATGGTCTAGTTGCGAGGTTGGTTATTAGGTTCTCCGGTTGCTTGGTCCTGCTTGTTGCGGTCTGGGCTTGTTCTGGTTCGTGCTCGGATCTTCCGCTGCCCAGTGTACCTGAGCTCCCTGGTTTTGATTTCTTCGTTTTCCCCTTCCTCTTCCGCCCCGGTATAAAAAAGGGGGTGTGTAGGGGTTTGGTTTGAAAAACGGCTGCTGGAATGGTGGTTGCCAGCCATACATTGGCATATTTTGTGGGTGATAGTATGGATCAGGTGGTCCTTGCATTGGTACCGGTGCGTAATGTGACCAGTTCCCTTGACCTCTACCCCGTCCTCTCCCTCTTGGTTTGGAGTTGCTTCCTCCAGAATTTATACTTGAATTAGAAGTATTGCTTGAGGCATTACTGGAGGCATCTGAGGTATCTTCTTCTTTAGATTGAGGGGTAAACTCTGGGTCAGAGTATGGGTATGCCTTGGTATAAGAAAATCTCTTTAGATCCTTATGGAACTTTTGCACTTTTTGCTGGGTCAAATTGTCTTTATAATCTGTCATTTCCTTGTTTAATTCATCAAGTTTTTTCTTAAAGCCTGTAATCGTAGTCTTCATGTGGCTTTCTGTCACCTGGATCTCGACTTGTATTTTTTCGGACAGTCTTAAGGCTGTCTTTAATATCAAAACGATCCAATCGTGCGTTCAGTGCCATGCTATGGCCGCCCAGTCTTTTCGGAAGGCTTCGTCTTCAAGGAAAATGCGGGGTGCATTTGAAACCAGTAGCCCTTTAGGAGCCATACTGTTACTCAAGTATTCTTTTAGAATTGTCCCATGCAAGATGGTCCTGATTCTGTTTCTCTTCATCTCTGTAAGATTCTCCCAATCTTTTGTTGTTGAAATACTTTGTGCTATATTTGCATCTGCGAACACAGATAGGTCACTCATAATCTCATCGACCTCTGCAGAGGTATATGATAGACCCTGGTTTTCGGCCATGTTGCCAAAGGGTTTTGGCAAGTGTAGTGTGGTGTCTAATATGTATTATACAACTCTCGCAGCTGTGCGCTGCCTAAATTTTCACAACAATGGAGAGAGAGAGGGAAAATAATAATGCTAGGCACTATGTGAGGTGGGAACTCCTGGTCCCCCAATTAATCTGAAAAAACAATAAAGGAGTAACCCCTCGTGGGTAGAGAGAAAGATAACTCTCTTACAATGAGCACTAGTGCTCTGGTTAGCACATTTTGCCCCAACCTGTTACTGGATAAAGCATATCCTTATAGAGGACCCCTCACTCACCAACCTAGTTGGTGACATGCTTCATCATCGGGGTCCCACCCCATAGGCCGAGTGCCTACAGGGTGTGCTGCGACACCTGATTACAGTGGAGCTGGTTTCGTTTTATGTGTACAAGACTATCAAAATTGTGTATTAAAAAGGGCCAACACTACTCACTTCAAGTATTTATTCTTGAGCGCTTGAACCCTTAGTAAAAATAAAGTGTGGCACCTTTGCCCAATTAGGAAGGCTTTGGTGTCAAAAAGTCGTGTTAAGACTGTCCGAAAAAATACAAGTCGAGATCCAGGTGACAGAAAGCCACATGAAGACTACGATTACAGGCTTTAAGAAAAAACTTGATGAATTAAACAAGGAAATGACAGATTATAAAGACAATTTGACCCAGCAAAAAGTGCAAAAGTTCCATAAGGATCTAAAGAGATTTTCTTATACCAAGGCATACCCATACTCTGACCCAGAGTTTACCCCTCAATCTAAAGAAGAAGATACCTCAGATGCCTCCAGTAATGCCTCAAGCAATACTTCTAATTCAAGTATAAATTCTGGAGGAAGCAACTCCAAACCAAGAGGGAGAGGACGGGGTAGAGGTCAAGGGAACTGGTCACATTACGCACCGGTACCAATGCAAGGACCACCTGATCCATACTATCACCCACAAAATATGCCAATGTATGGCTGGCAACCACCATTCCAGCAGCCGTTTTTCCAACCAAACCCCTACACACCCCCTTTTTTATACCGGGGCGGAAGAGGAAGGGGAAAACGAAGAAATCAAAACCAGGGAGCTCAGGTACACTGGGCAGCGGAAGATCCGAGCACGAACCAGAACAAGCCCAGACCGCAACAAGCAGGACCAAGCAACCGGAGAACCTAATAACCAACCTCGCAACTAGACCATTGAGCACAGACGAAGAATCAGTTCTGAATAAAGGCTTAGGATTTGTACCGACAGCGAATCTGGACAAATTCAGACTTCACTGCGAACTCTCGTCTTTTTTTCGAAAACTCAGACTTAAAGCCTTTTTCGAAAAAAGACCAATCACTGAGGAGAATCCAGATCCTAATGAGACAGGTCTGAGAAACAAAGCCACTTTCACCCCTCCGCCACACTCGATACCTGTGGAAGTTTCCACATTCGAGCAGGCTGTTTTCAATGAAATTGAGAATACAAAACCCAAGAAACAATTCATGAACCTGACTAATCAGGAAAGAGTGGCCCTCGAAACCCTGCGGAACTGTGAAACAATAGTGATAAAACCTGCTGATAAAGGTGGAGGAATTGTTGTGCAAGATCGCACAGCTTACCAAACCGAATGTCTTCGACTTCTAGCAGATGACAATAGTTATCGGAGACTACCAGTGGATCCAACAGAAGACTTGAAAAGCGAGATAACATCGCTAGTGGAATATGGAGAAACAAAGGGTTTTATATCTAAACAGGAGGCAAATTTCCTTTGCAACAGTGAAGGGAAAATCCCCTACTTCTATACCCTCCCTAAAATACATAAAAACAGGATACCACCGCCAGGTAGACCAATTGTCTCTGGTTTGGGATCAGTCCTCGAACCACTATCACAATTTTGCGACGTTTTCTTCAAAGCCATGGTACAAAGAACCAGCACATACCTACAGGACACAAAGAGTCTCCTACAAATTCTTGACCAACTCACTGTGGATAATGACACCATCCTGGTGAGTTTTGACATTGAGAGCCTGTACACCAGCATCCCTCAAGATGCAACGCTGGAAGTACTAGAAAGAGCTCTAGAGAAGGAAACATGGACATCAAGAACACCCAAAAACTTCATTCTCGAGTGTGCAAGGCTAGCACTAAAAAGGAATTATTTTGAGTTTGAGGGCCAAATATTCCTACAGACGGGTGGGACATCCATGGGCAGTTCTTTTGCTCCAAGCATAGCGGGTTTGTATGTATTTGATTTTGAAGAGAAATACATTCTCAGCGATACAAACCCCTATAGCTCCAATCTCCTGATATGGCGTAGGTACATCGACGATGTGCTAACCATTTGGAAAGGCTCAGAGGAATCACTAACCTCTTTCTTCAACTGGATAAACACTCGAGACAATCATCTAAAGTTCACATATGAAAAAAGCAGTGACACCCTGGTCTTCCTAGACGTAAAAATCACAAAAAAAGATGGGAAATTGACTACTATTACCCATTACAAACCTACTGCCAAAAATAACCTCCTTCGTTTTGAAAGTTTTCACCCCAGACCCCTACGCGAAAATCTACCATACGGGCAATACCTTAGAATCCGTAGGAACTGTAGTGAACTGGATGACTACAAGAGCCAAGCCAAAGATCTTTCTCAGAAACTTCAAAACCGAGGTTACCCTAAAAGAATCCTCCAGAAAAGCCAGAAGCGAGCTCGTAATCAGCCTCGCGCAGCGCTCTTGGAACCAAAAGAAAGGGTCGCGGAAGAGATCCCCTTGACGTGTGTTACAACATATAACACTATATCCAATGACGTGTCAAGAATAATAAAAAAGCACTGGAACATTCTGAATACAGGCAACCTAAGATGGAACAAACCGTTATTCTCTTTCAAAAGAGCACGAAGCATAAAAGATGCGGTAGTCAATACCAGACCCCTAGCGATACACCCTAAGAAAGAAACACAAAATAATCTATGGGGTCTACCTAAGGTAACTGGTCACTACAAATGCGGAAGTTGCAGTGTCTGCCCCTTTACCACAAATACAAAAACACTACTGTTGGAACCTAACAAAGTGTGGACAATTAGAGGACAGACCAACTGCAATAGCGAGAATGTCATCTACAGATTGACATGCCCATGCGACTTGCATTATGTAGGAATGACCAGCAGAAAAATAAAACTTCGCATAGGAGAGCACAGAAGCACCATCAGGTGCAGGAAAACGAATACAAAGCTTACTGAACACTTTTTGTCGGTAGGTCACACTGCTGATGACATAAAGTGGACAATAATTGAACAAATACAACCTGGTACAAACCTAGAAAAACGCCTATACGAGAAGGAACAGAGGTGGGTCTACAGACTTTCCACGCACAAAACCGGCTTAAACGATAACATTCCGTGGAACAATGTACTGACATAAGAGAGCACCCCACCCGACGGATTTATCTTATGCCTGTCCGGTTTTGTCAAAGTCTCTAAAAAACAATCATTTTCCTATGTCCTGAAAGTAATCTCTGTATACTAAACACCTTGTAAATATTGCCCATCCACTCCCATGTATGTGCTTAGAAACACGATAAAAATACCCAAGAAATATAGCTAAGCAACGCGAGCGCTGTCCGCCCGAGATCACTGCACCTGTCTCCATGGCAATGTATACATTGCTTGACTCGGGCAAGTCCTACAACAGTGTTCACCGAAGATTGTGATTGGCCATCTCCGGATCACGTGCTCACCACACGTGACCCGGCCACGCCCAACGAGGAAGTGTTCACATTACCGGCAAACAGGCACCGGAGACACTCCACGGGGCACGCCGAGCAAGAACCAAGTAGGTTAATCGGTCTGATGAACAGAAGCGACAAGTAAGTACACTTGAAGGACCGCTAAGCGGGAACGACCGCCTGTATTATTTACTATTTCTACTTGGGGCAATACTCGATTGTCAATGCGCTTTGATCACAGCGCTGACACTGGAAACTTGTTTTTTCACCTACAGGAGAACGGAATCCTGTCCACTTGGTAACGCTGGTGCCTATGAAGCGAGAGTTTCGCTTTCAAGCGTAAGCACTGAATAACTAGCCGCCTCAATACTATTGAGACGGTTTTTCTCACGACTGCTCACAATTATTTGGCAGCCGTTCACAGCGCAGCACGCTAACAGGTCACTCTCCCATTTATCGACCCCTGATTTTCACGTATCCCAGACGCCAAACCATATCGACACCTCTCATTTGGCGGCTGCCCTTTGATTGAAAGGCACCTCCCGGCATTTTATCACTATATTTCTGTGGCCACCCACGCAGTAGATATGTTCTAATCACGATAGTGATATGCTGGTATGATTCCACACGTGGATATTATGATTGTTCCTAAATAATCATGAATATATATGTTATATGTGGTACAATCCATTTTGTCTACCCCCGTGTGTGACCCCTTCCTGTTTTTTGTTTCCCTGTCTTTTCATAGGTTTTTTTTCAAAAGTGAAAAACGCACCTTTTTGCACGAGATCCCTATTTACGATCTCTAAATTGAACTAGGGCAGGACGCTCCTTAGCGTGGGCGGACCACCCAGTTCAAATCACCTACGGTCCTGACGAAAACCCTTGAATCCATGTTTGGGTTGAAACATGTAGACCTTTTTAAACAATAGTTTTGTACATTCACATTCACATAGCACACTTTCGCTATTTTTATATATTTTAACACGACTTTTTGACACCAAAGCCTTCCTAATTGGGCAAAGGTGCCACACTTTATTTTTACTAAGGGTTCAAGCGCTCAAGAATAAATACTTGAAGTGAGTAGTGTTGGCCCTTTTTAATACACAATTTTGATAGTCTTGTACACATAAAACGAAACCAGCTCCACTGTAATCAGGTGTCGCAGCACACCCTGTAGGCACTCGGCCTATGGGGTGGGACCCCGATGATGAAGCATGTCACCAACTAGGTTGGTGAGTGAGGGGTCTTCTATAAGGATATGCTTTATCCAGTAACAGGTTGGGGCAAAATGTGCTAACCAGAGCACTAGTGCTCATTGTAAGAGAGTTATCTTTCTCTCTACCCACGAGGGGTTACTCCTTTATTGTTTTTTCAGATTAATTGGGGGACCAGGAGTTCCCACCTCACATAGTGCCTAGCATTATTATTTTCCCTCTCTCTCTCCATTGTTGTGAAAATTTAGGCAGCGCACAGCTGCGAGAGTTGTATAATACATATTAGACACCACACTACACTTGCCAAAACCCTTTGGCAACATGGCCGAAAACCAGGGTCTATCATATACCTCTGCAGAGGTCGATGAGATTATGAGTGACCTATCTGTGTTCGCAGATGCAAATATAGCACAAAGTATTTCAACAACAAAAGATTGGGAGAATCTTACAGAGATGAAGAGAAACAGAATCAGGACCATCTTGCATGGGACAATTCTAAAAGAATACTTGAGTAACAGTATGGCTCCTAAAGGGCTACTGGTTTCAAATGCACCCCGCATTTTCCTTGAAGACGAAGCCTTCCGAAAAGACTGGGCGGCCATAGCATGGCACTGCACGCACGATTGGATCGTTTTGATATTAAAGACAGCCTTAAGACTGTCCGAAAAAATACAAGTCGAGATCCAGGTGACAGAAAGCCACATGAAGACTACGATTACAGGCTTTAAGAAAAAACTTGATGAATTAAACAAGGAAATGACAGATTATAAAGACAATTTGACCCAGCAAAAAGTGCAAAAGTTCCATAAGGATCTAAAGAGATTTTCTTATACCAAGGCATACCCATACTCTGACCCAGAGTTTACCCCTCAATCTAAAGAAGAAGATACCTCAGATGCCTCCAGTAATGCCTCAAGCAATACTTCTAATTCAAGTATAAATTCTGGAGGAAGCAACTCCAAACCAAGAGGGAGAGGACGGGGTAGAGGTCAAGGGAACTGGTCACATTACGCACCGGTACCAATGCAAGGACCACCTGATCCATACTATCACCCACAAAATATGCCAATGTATGGCTGGCAACCACCATTCCAGCAGCCGTTTTTCCAACCAAACCCCTACACACCCCCTTTTTTATACCGGGGCGGAAGAGGAAGGGGAAAACGAAGAAATCAAAACCAGGGAGCTCAGGTACACTGGGCAGCGGAAGATCCGAGCACGAACCAGAACAAGCCCAGACCGCAACAAGCAGGACCAAGCAACCGGAGAACCTAATAACCAACCTCGCAACTAGACCATTGAGCACAGACGAAGAATCAGTTCTGAATAAAGGCTTAGGATTTGTACCGACAGCGAATCTGGACAAATTCAGACTTCACTGCGAACTCTCGTCTTTTTTTCGAAAACTCAGACTTAAAGCCTTTTTCGAAAAAAGACCAATCACTGAGGAGAATCCAGATCCTAATGAGACAGGTCTGAGAAACAAAGCCACTTTCACCCCTCCGCCACACTCGATACCTGTGGAAGTTTCCACATTCGAGCAGGCTGTTTTCAATGAAATTGAGAATACAAAACCCAAGAAACAATTCATGAACCTGACTAATCAGGAAAGAGTGGCCCTCGAAACCCTGCGGAACTGTGAAACAATAGTGATAAAACCTGCTGATAAAGGTGGAGGAATTGTTGTGCAAGATCGCACAGCTTACCAAACCGAATGTCTTCGACTTCTAGCAGATGACAATAGTTATCGGAGACTACCAGTGGATCCAACAGAAGACTTGAAAAGCGAGATAACATCGCTAGTGGAATATGGAGAAACAAAGGGTTTTATATCTAAACAGGAGGCAAATTTCCTTTGCAACAGCGAAGGGAAAATCCCCTACTTCTATACCCTCCCTAAAATACATAAAAACAGGATACCACCGCCAGGTAGACCAATTGTCTCTGGTTTGGGATCAGTCCTCGAACCACTATCACAATTTTGCGACGTTTTCTTCAAAGCCATGGTACAAAGAACCAGCACATACCTACAGGACACAAAGAGTCTCCTACAAATTCTTGACCAACTCACTGTGGATAATGACACCATCCTGGTGAGTTTTGACATTGAGAGCCTGTACACCAGCATCCCTCAAGATGCAACGCTGGAAGTACTAGAAAGAGCTCTAGAGAAGGAAACATGGACATCAAGAACACCCAAAAACTTCATTCTCGAGTGTGCAAGGCTAGCACTAAAAAGGAATTATTTTGAGTTTGAGGGCCAAATATTCCTACAGACGGGTGGGACATCCATGGGCAGTTCTTTTGCTCCAAGCATAGCGGGTTTGTATGTATTTGATTTTGAAGAGAAATACATTCTCAGCGATACAAACCCCTATAGCTCCAATCTCCTGATATGGCGTAGGTACATCGACGATGTGCTAACCATTTGGAAAGGCTCAGAGGAATCACTAACCTCTTTCTTCAACTGGATAAACACTCGAGACAATCATCTAAAGTTCACATATGAAAAAAGCAGTGACACCCTGGTCTTCCTAGACGTAAAAATCACAAAAAAAGATGGGAAATTGACTACTATTACCCATTACAAACCTACTGCCAAAAATAACCTCCTTCGTTTTGAAAGTTTTCACCCCAGACCCCTACGCGAAAATCTACCATACGGGCAATACCTTAGAATCCGTAGGAACTGTAGTGAACTGGATGACTACAAGAGCCAAGCCAAAGATCTTTCTCAGAAACTTCAAAACCGAGGTTACCCTAAAAGAATCCTCCAGAAAAGCCAGAAGCGAGCTCGTAATCAGCCTCGCGCAGCGCTCTTGGAACCAAAAGAAAGGGTCCCGGAAGAGATCCCCTTGACGTGTGTTACAACATATAACACTATATCCAATGACGTGTCAAGAATAATAAAAAAGCACTGGAACATTCTGAATACAGGCAACCTAAGATGGAACAAACCGTTATTCTCTTTCAAAAGAGCACGAAGCATAAAAGATGCGGTAGTCAATACCAGACCCCTAGCGATACACCCTAAGAAAGAAACACAAACTAATCTATGGGGTCTACCTAAGGTAACTGGTCACTACAAATGCGGAAGTTGCAGTGTCTGCCCCTTTACCACAAATACAAAAACACTACTGTTGGAACCTAACAAAGTGTGGACAATTAGAGGACAGACCAACTGCAATAGCGAGAATGTCATCTACAGATTGACATGCCCATGCGACTTGCATTATGTAGGAATGACCAGCAGAAAAATAAAACTTCGCATAGGAGAGCACAGAAGCACCATCAGGTGCAGGAAAACGAATACAAAGCTTACTGAACACTTTTTGTCGGTAGGTCACACTGCTGATGACATAAAGTGGACAATAATTGAACAAATACAACCTGGTACAAACCTAGAAAAACGCCTATACGAGAAGGAACAGAGGTGGGTCTACAGACTTTCCACGCACAAAACCGGCTTAAACGATAACATTCCGTGGAACAATGTACTGACATAAGAGAGCACCCCACCCGACGGATTTATCTTATGCCTGTCCGGTTTTGTCAAAGTCTCTAAAAAACAATCATTTTCCTATGTCCTGAAAGTAATCTCTGTATACTAAACACCTTGTAAATATTGCCCATCCACTCCCATGTATGTGCTTAGAAACACGATAAAAATACCCAAGAAATATAGCTAAGCAACGCGAGCGCTGTCCGCCCGAGATCACTGCACCTGTCTCCATGGCAATGTATACATTGCTTGACTCGGGCAAGTCCTACAACAGTGTTCACCGAAGATTGTGATTGGCCATCTCCGGATCACGTGCTCACCACACGTGACCCGGCCACGCCCAACGAGGAAGTGTTCACATTACCGGCAAACAGGCACCGGAGACACTCCACGGGGCACGCCGAGCAAGAACCAAGTAGGTTAATCGGTCTGATGAACAGAAGCGACAAGTAAGTACACTTGAAGGACCGCTAAGCGGGAACGACCGCCTGTATTATTTACTATTTCTACTTGGGGCAATACTCGATTGTCAATGCGCTTTGATCACAGCGCTGACACTGGAAACTTGTTTTTTCACCTACAGGAGAACGGAATCCTGTCCACTTGGTAACGCTGGTGCCTATGAAGCGAGAGTTTCGCTTTCAAGCGTAAGCACTGAATAACTAGCCGCCTCAATACTATTGAGACGGTTTTTTCTCACGACTGCTCACAATTATTTGGCAGCCGTTCACAGCGCAGCACGCTAACAGGTCACTCTCCCATTTATCGACCCCTGATTTTCACGTATCCCAGACGCCAAACCATATCGACACCTCTCATTTGGCGGCTGCCCTTTGATTGAAAGGCACCTCCCGGCATTTTATCACTATATTTCTGTGGCCACCCACGCAGTAGATATGTTCTAATCACGATAGTGATATGCTGGTATGATTCCACACGTGGATATTATGATTGTTCCTAAATAATCATGAATATATATGTTATATGTGGTACAATCCATTTTGTCTACCCCCGTGTGTGACCCCTTCCTGTTTTTTGTTTCCCTGTCTTTTCATAGGTTTTTTTTCAAAAGTGAAAAACGCACCTTTTTGCACGAGATCCCTATTTACGATCTCTAAATTGAACTAGGGCAGGACGCTCCTTAGCGTGGGCGGACCACCCAGTTCAAATCACCTACGGTCCTGACGAAAACCCTTGAATCCATGTTTGGGTTGAAACATGTAGACCTTTTTAAACAATAGTTTTGTACATTCACATTCACATAGCACACTTTCGCTATTTTTATATATTTTAACACGACTTTTTGACACCAAAGCCTTCCTAATTGGGCAAAGGTGCCACACTTTATTTTTACTAAGGGTTCAAGCGCTCAAGAATAAATACTTGAAGTGAGTAGTGTTGGCCCTTTTTAATACACAATTTTGATAGTCTTGTACACATAAAACGAAACCAGCTCCACTGTAATCAGGTGTCGCAGCACACCCTGTAGGCACTCGGCCTATGGGGTGGGACCCCGATGATGAAGCATGTCACCAACTAGGTTGGTGAGTGAGGGGTCTTCTATAAGGATATGCTTTATCCAGTAACAGGTTGGGGCAAAATGTGCTAACCAGAGCACTAGTGCTCATTGTAAGAGAGTTATCTTTCTCTCTACCCACGAGGGGTTACTCCTTTATTGTTTTTTCAGTCTCTCTCGATATCCCAGTCACCTGCGAGGGTAAACTGGAAGCGCCGGGACTGGATTTCTCTGCACGAGAAAGGCAGCGGCTTCTCTCAGCGCGTCGAGGAAGGAGGGGTGACAGCGTCCGCGGGCAGCTGGGCTGGATGTCTTCGCAGAGGACGGCTGCACGGCTCCTCAAGCGTACTGAACCATAGTTCGCGCTGTAGCGGCGATAATGGTAATCAGTAGCTTCACCACCACAGGATAGCAGGCTGCAGCGACAGAGTGCTAGTTTTTACCAACACTGGTCATGCAGGCAGCTGGCATCAGCAACAGGCAACGCTCATTGCTTAAGGCAACGTTGGTAATATTTATACCTGACAGGTGCCGGGTTTGACGCAAGTTTGCTGGACATAAGACGTCAATTAAAGATGTCACTAGGAAGTGGCAGTTATCAGTTGCTCATTAGAGTTCTATTACTAATCAAAACATAGCAAGCGGGGATTTCCAGGTTTGCTAAGTTTTTATCTTGTTGAAGAACTCGGAGTGTTATCTAGGAATATCAGATAGTGACTGCTGCTCTGTCATTGCACTAATTGGTCGCAAAGGAAGTAGCAGAGAGTCATGCTGGAATGTGGCTCTGTGGCTCTGCTCGTGTGAGGCCAGAGATGACTTTTCAGAAAATCGCACTTGAACGGTTATGCCAATATAGGGAATAAAGGGCTTTATAGCCGAATAGGGGCATAAGGTCACAGTATCGATCAGGAACCTAGATAAGCACATGACAAGACGCTTCACGTCATCACCCGTCGTGTTTGTGTCATCACGCTAAAGGCACTTCCATCATCTCCAGTCACGTTGCTTTGGCACTAACACATGACCACTCTTTAATAATTAATTTTGGTTGTCTGTTTAATCCACCAGGAACTGATGTTTTTAGTTGTGAATTGTAGAGAAATTATTGTTTACCTCTGTTCTTAACTATTGCTTTAATTCACTTTGTGTATTTGTCTCCCCAACCATATGTCTTAGAGTAAATATAAATTTCTCAGAATTTCCATCTCTGTGTGCTCTATTGTTACCCTTCCATTGATTTATTTCAATTGTATATTCAGTTAGATATCCTGTGGATTCCTTCGAGTGTGTTACATTAGTACAACTCATAACTAAGTTTATTTTATTGAATTAAGTCCCTTGTAGCACACCTTGACCTTAATCGTACAGCGCCTAAGCCTGCAAGGGTTGATTGGTTTTCCCCTGCTTACAACACATCACGCTAAAGGCGTTATCACGTGGCAGACATTTTCTTCTATTTCAAGTGCGTTTCCGTGGATACGCACCACAGCATACTTGTGTTTACTTCATATCGCCTAGGCGCACGGCAGCGCATTCAATTTCAATCATTTTCCGCTTTTGAGCACATCGCTGTTCAATTTGAAAATATAAGGTATTTGGAATATCAATTATTTTCAATATTTATGCACATCGCTGATGCGCACAGCTCTTCATTCTATTTACAGGAAAAAGGTGTATTTGAGAATTTGACTATATTTTCACAAGAGTTTAATCATAATGGATTACTGTGTTTACAGTTATTAACATATTTTTTTATACCACACTTATGTGTACAACTTTCAATATATCAGTCATTGTTGCTTTATTTATTTGTTATCTATTTCCTACAGTTTTTTTGCATGGCTGCACACTATTTTTTTTTTAATTAACACACAATTGCTAGGATTTAGTTTGTACTACATTTAATATACCTTTGATTCTTAGTGTGTCACTATGAAATTTGATCCACCTACAGATTTTTTGCAATCCAAAGGAGAACCTCCTATTGCATGATCTAGGTGGAAGGAGACATTTTTAACGTATATGAAGGCAATTGATGGAGAGAGGATGGGTAATGAGAGGAAAACAAGTATTTTATTGCATTGTTTAGGATCAGAGGGTCAAGCCGTTTTTAGAACTGTACCTGCTGCACATGTTGAACTCAGCACATTTGAAGAAGCACTTATGAGTATGGAAACTCGTTTTAAACCCATGATTAGCATAAGCACTTAACAGCTATAAGTTTTATACTAGGGCCCAAAGGGAAGCTGAAACATTTGATGAGTTTTGGACAGCACTTAGGAGTCTTGTAGTTTCTTGCAATATTGGCAATCTAACTGATGAGATGATTAGAGACCAGATTATTGTAAATGTAAGAAGCAAGAAAACCCAAGAGCAATTATGGATTTTAGGAAATCCAAATCTACATGACACAAAAGCCACTGCAAAAGCTTTTGAACAATCTAATAACTGGATGAAAACCATTGAAGATGTTAATGCCCAAGGTGACTGTAGTAATAAATGGATGGATGAGGTTTGTGTTGTTAAAAAGACATATTTCGCCAAGATGTTTCACCAGGAAAATAGAGATATCAGAAATATTGTTTGTTTTAGATATGGAGATAGTAACCATGTAGCATTGTTCAATTTTTATGTCCTGCCATAGTAAAAGAGTGTATCAAATGTGGAAGGGTAGGACATTTTGCTAAAGCATGCTAGGATGATCGTAGAAGAACTATCGATATACAAAAAGTGTTGGCTCTAGAATCAATGACGTTTCTTGTGTGAGAAGTATCCACCATTCTTATAGAAATCAGGTTAGTGAAAAAGGTATAGTTATTTCTATTGTTGATGTGTGTTCTCTCAAGGAGAGTTTAAGTTCACCTAAATGTGAAGTTGAGTTTTTAAATGAGATTTTAGAACTAATGGCTGATTCAGGATCTCTGTGGACCATTATCACTGACGTTTACTTCAATAAAAAGTTTGGTAAAGTCATGTCTTTAAAAGATTTATGCCCCCTGATATCTTAGCCTAGAGCTTTGATGGATCCACGATTGATCTTGAGGGATATGTTTCTTCAGAGGTTGAATTCAAAGGTAGGTCAGCTTTTATAAAACTGTATGTGGCAAGGAAAGGTGTTAATGTTTTAGATTGGCGTGAAAACTGGAGATTAGGGATTATTCTCAATCCCGTAACAAAGAAGCTGTTATGATCATTGGATAAAGTGATAGCATGGGTGTTATGGGAAAAGGTGATGGTTTTGATGTTATTGGGAAAGAAGTTCTAGAAGTTTTCTCAGATTCTTTAGGGAAACTCAAAGGTTTCACTTATGAGATTAAATTTAAGAAAGGAGCATCTCCTGTAAAACAAAAATTTAGGAATGTGCCCATCAATGTGAGGGATGACCTTGGGATGCTTTTGAAAGGTATGTTGGATAAGGGAGTAATTAAAGAAATTGAATCATCGGAGTGGGTTTCTCCGATCGTTTTGGCAAGTAAATCAGACAAATCTTAGAGGTTGTCCATAGATCTTCGTGCACTTAATGCTAATATTTTGATTGATTGCCACCCCCTGCGGAATATTAATGAGGTAGTAAGTACGTTAGGGGGTGCTACAGTGTTCTCCACTTTGGACCTTAGGTCAGGGTACCATCATATTGTGTTAGCCAAAGATTCTCACCACATGACTACTTTTATTACACCACAGGAACATTTTCAATTCAAGAGGATGCCCTTCGGCTTAGCATCTACAGCATCTGTAATTAAGTGATCTATGTGACAATTTTTTAAACAAATGGAGTCATGTGTAAAATGTTTCCAGGACGACATTTTGATCTACTCACCAGATGAAGCAACACATTTGGAACATCTTAAAAAAGTGTGTGGCATTCTCAAGGATTATGGACTTACTCTAAAGAGGAGCAAATGCTAATTATTCCAAGAATCTGTTGAATATCTAGAACACACACTCTCCAAAGAAGGTGTTGTTCCCAAAAAATCACTTGTTGGTGCTATTCTCAAAGCGCCTTCTCCTGACTCTAAAGAAAAACGTCATTCTTTTTCAGGACTTTGCGAATATTATAGTAAATTAAGTAAATTTGCTTCTAAAATGGAACCTTTAAGAGAACTAACAAGGAAAAGAATTGAATTTGTTTGGGGTAAAAAACAACAGGACACCTTTGAAAACATTAGGGCGAAAATGATTGCTGCTCCTTCTCTCAAGCCATTTTCTGTTGGAAAAACTTGTGTACTACTTTCTGTTGATGCCAGTTTGTATGAACTTGGTTGTGTGTTGTCTCAGTGTGCTGGTAAGGAAGAATGGAATGTGGCTTTCGCCTCTCGCACATTAAATGTTACAGAAAGACGTTCTGCAGTGATTGAAAGAGAATTACTAGCGTACATGTGGGGTGTGGAACACTTCAGGAACTACATTTGGGGTGCACGGTTTGTTTTAAAAACTGATCATAAACCTTTGGTTCCCATTTTATCTCCTAGTGGTGGCCTCTATGCCACAGCCAGAATAGCTAGGTTAATGTCACGGTTATAAGAATATACTTTTTCTGTTGAATATATTCCAGGAAAAGTGAATGTTACAGCTGATTGTTTATCATGACTTCCTTGCGATGTGAATGATACTACAGATGATGACGAAATTGTTGCAAGCATTTATGAAGTCTTATCAGAAAGATTTAGTTCTATTTCTGAAGAATTGTAGAAAAAGGCCATGATTGAAGATAGTCTTTTACAGCAAGTAGTTAATTATACCAGAATTGTTTGGCTTTCTAAGAAGGAAAATTCAGATGAGTTATTTCCTTATTGGAAAATCTCTGATGAGATTATTATAGAAGGAGATTTGATTTTCAGACAAGGAAAATGTATTCCACATGTGTTGTTATGTGATTCCATTCTGTCCTTGAGTCATGAAAGCCATTTGGGAATGTCTTCTATGAATAGGTTTATCAGGTCGGTATTTTGGTGGCCTGGATTAGACAGGTTTAGTTATAGAATGGTAAGGGAATGTCCTGAATGTGTGTGCAGTGAGAAAACACTCAAGTGTAATCCTGCTCCCCTTATTCCTGTCAAGTGGCCCGATTATCCATGGCAAAAGGTTGGATTAGACATTGCTGGCCCTTTTAATTTTCTACCACAGGATTGTAGATTTGCATTGGTAATGGTGGATTACCATTCTAAATGGCCTGAGGTAAAGTTAGTTCCGCATGTCACCACCAGTAGTGTTGTCTTGGTCTTAAAAGAAGTTTTTGCCAGAGAAGGTAGCCCTGAAGTGCTTATATCAGATAATGGTGTACAGTTGAAATCTCATGAGATTACAACATTTATAAAGTTTCATAATATTTGTCCTATTACCACATGTCTTTATTAACCTCAAGGGAATGGTCAAGTGGAAAGGTTCAATAGGGTTCCCAAGCAGGATATTCTTTGGGCACGGAATTTTGGTACAGAATGGAAAGATAAACTGAGAGAGAAGTTATGGTTGTACCGCATAACTCCTCATTGAACGACTGAAGTTTCACCTTTCAATTTACTTAAGGGGAGAGATCCAGTATCTAAATTATGTCCCTGGTGGTTTAAGAAGGTTGTTAGAGTTCAATCTTCTGAATTGGAGAAGGAAGACATAGCCCAAAGGGTTGAAGAAAAACAACAGAAAAGTAAATATCTTTATGATCTTCGCATGAAAGTTAAAATACCTACATTTGTGGTTGGGTATTTTGTAAGAATACGCAAGCCTGGTATTCTCCTTAAAGGTGATGCTAAGTTCAGCAGACCTGTGAAAGTTGTCAAGGTTCATCGCAATAGCGTAGTCACTAAAGATGGACAGGTTTGGAATGTAAGACGTGTTTCTAAATGTGCTATGATATCTTCGTAATGTTTCCAAGGGGGAAAGTGTGTTATAATTCATGTAAATCTGTTTATATATTTCCCTATTAATTATCTATTGCCCTTTTAATGGTTCTATGTACTTTTAACTATGGCACCTGCTATACAGTTGTCATTGCATCATATGGAATGGAGTTCTGGCCATTCTAGCCTGAACTCCTGCAGTTGCAATATTGTGCTCATCTTATTAAACTAGATTTATACTTTACCTAGATTTATGGTCTACTCTCTTTTGGAATTTTACAGAGGGAGGCATTGCTTTACCCTTCCTTGCAGTAGTTCACCTCTTCTCTGCTTCTAGGCCTGCAGGTTCTTAAGGCATCCTCATGTATTCAGTGGCTAGGGGCATCCTTTTATGCTGCTTCATGGTTTCTGCACATGGGAGTGGGGCAACCTCTTTACCCTACCACTGATATGACCACCACATTTTTCTTATCCATATCGTCATCCCCATGAGCCCCTCTCACTGTCCATTCTTGGTTTCAGGGATGTAGGAAAGTAGGATCTGATTTCCTGGTTACCCCCACTTTTTGCTTGATGTAATACTGTTTCTGACTAGTCTGACTGGGATACTGCTAATCAGGTCCCTAGTCTCTGTGCTTTCTCCTCTAAATTGATTTGGTAAGAACTTAGGCACTGGTGTAAACTGACCAGTCCCTAGTATGTGGTACTAAGGTACCCAGGGCATAGGTGCACCAGAGGTCCCCCGTGGGCTGAAGCATGTATTATGCCACCCATGAGGGATCACTCAGACTATAACTACAGGAATGTCATTGCAGCCTGTGTACGTTGGTGCTAGCACCACTTATGAAAGATATAGGTTTACCTATATCTAAGGTCACTGCACATAAAACCTATAAGTCACCCCTCAAGCAGGCCTTACAATCCTGAAGGTAGGGTGCTCGGTTCTAAGTGTGAGGGTTCCACTGCATGAGCAGGACACCCCTACAGCCCATGTAGTCCATTCTTCTGGGTTGTGAGACAGCCACATGACATATAGAGGGGCACTGTGTCATTAGGCGATGGCCATACCGAAACTGGCTGTAACAAATCCTATCATGTTTGGTATCAAACATGTTGGAATCGTATGATGTGGGGGTATGATACCATGCACCGTAAAGGTCATTTGGGAGGCTCTCGGAGCTCTTGGTACCAGTTTTCCAGGCCCGTCAGCAAACTAGGGCTGCTGCTGTCCACAGACTTGTTTCTGCCCTCCTGCTGATGAGCCAAGCTCAGGCAGCAGAAGGCAGAACAATAGGTATCTTGTCACAGGGCGGTGTGAGCACCTCCTAGACAGGGTTTAATGTATTGGTGCAGCGTGGGGGCGCTTGCCAGTGTCACATAGTCCGCGTGCAGGGCACACTTGGTGCCCTCCATGCATAGTCCAGCTCAAACCAGTTCAGGGAGCCGTTGGCTCCCACTATGGCATGAAACTGGACAAGGGGGTATCCTCCCCCTTTTCCAGCCCGTCCTTACAGTGTCATATGGATACTTCATTACATATATTGCGTTAAGTTAGCATGAGTGTATTACATGTTTAAACAGCCGGTTCTGCCTTCGGCTTTAGTTTTGCACACGACACATACTTGTTGTTGTAGCTTTCACCCTAGAAGCGGTGAGGTGGTTTATTTGAGAATAATATGTTATTTCTATGCTATCAGCTTTGCCTGGTACACTTGGTACAACTGTCTGCACACTGAGAGCTGCACACTCTAAGATTAACCTAACACAAGGTTGCTGGGAGGCCTGATCCTCGCACCACATTAGACATAACACAAATAATGTTGATGCCAACATTTTGGGCTCTACGCGGGTTTAAGATAGAGTTACACGGAATGAACGCAGACACTTGGTGCTGCGCATGAAGAGAGCTGGTAGCTGTTGATGTGAACTGCTCCTACTGACATTGAGAGGTATGGGGCCGCCCTGCTAAAGCCCGAATGAGACCTTCATATATATAAAATAATATGTTAGATAGGGTGCGCGAAATATAGGTGCTATAGATTTCTATAGGTTTTGCATTATAACATGCTAGCACCTTTTGCTTACTATGGATTAGTGACTATGCTGCTGACTCTGATTTTTATAATCTGCATTTTGGTATTATACAAGATACTGCGTTTGAGAACTTTGCATTGAATAATAAATATTTCAAACTTGCACTTGTGTTCTTTGACTCTCAGTCTTGGTTTGAAATGATTATATAACGAAAGAGTGTTCATGTGTTCCACGATTCCTGAGGTATTCTAAAGATCATGTTCTGGTTTGTCTAAGACATGGTTCATTCCATAATGATCCATGAGACACTGTAGCTAGCTAGGTAAGGGGATTTCTGACACTGAGATGAGTTTTGGATCATCCTAACTCACTGAGGTTCTAGATCTCTATGCACAGTTCTGTGGGAGAACGGAAACCCTGCTACATGGCGCCCAACGGTTTGGTTGGCCTTAAAACATGACACTCGAGTAGTATATCATTCATACCTTGACACCTTCATTCCCGTTTCCGGTAAACGGTGGTGTCGGAAAACCTACCTGTTTTTGAAATAGGTCTTTTCAAGCTTGAATTCTACTTTAAACGGTTTCTTTGAATTACTACCCAGTTGTGCGACAAAGTGTTCTTTGTCTTTTTTCACTTCCAGTGCTAACATGGCCGTGGACATAGCGCAGCATAGCCGCGTCGCGGTTCGCGACCACTTGCGGGCATATAATGTCCCTGCGGAAGGTTTGGCTGTGGTTCTAGTGGTGAGTGCGGAACATGCGTACCCGTACGAATTGTTTTATTCCTGGGTGACGTTTCCGGAAGTAAACGCTAATTCGGGCGTCTACCACTCATACACTGCCTCGGCTGTTCCGGCGGCTTATGCTCCGTACAGAGCACTGGAAGTACCTATAGATGTTTGGCAGCACGGAGTTTGGTTTGGTGGCGCCCTACCCCATTCTTTAACGGCTCCGAGGTTAGGTCCGTTGTCCATTGCGGGCACGGCCTGGCCCGCCTTGGGTGGATTTACTCCACATCCTAATCGCGCCACGTGTAATGTGGGTGATCTGCGGCGACTGCATGATGTCGCGGTTGACGTGATTAGAGCGCTTGTTCATTACATTGGTCGTAATATACATGGCGCAGCCCCCGCAGGTGCGCAGCTTCGAGCGGAACAGGCTGGTTTGAAAATCAGTCCTGTCTTGGTGAATTCCGTAATGGGCAGAAAGCCAGAAAATAAGGATGATTTTCCTTACTGGCTTGCCGAGAAATTCGACCAGCTGGAGGCTGTGTTTCCTAATACGACTCCGGGTGAAAAACACCGGATTCTTACGCTTAGTTTACCGAAGGATTTAGCCCCTGAACTTGCTGACTGTGAAACATGGGGTAAGACTTTTGCGGCGGTTTACTCGAGGTGCTTTGGCACCCCGTCAGTGTCGAACCTGTCTGCGGTCCTAAAACGTGTTCAGGATGATCACGGACCGGAGTCGGCGGTCGAGTTGGGTATGCGCCTGAGCGGTTCATTTGAGACGGTTTGCGGTATTATCCTTGCTAATGTAAAAGGGGATGCAGTGAACTTTCAGGTGGCCAATGGTCTGGCGTTAGTTCCCGATGCCGAGAAACCCCGTCAGCTGGCAAGAATTATTGTGGCGGCTTATAAAACGGTTGGCCGCAATTCTAAGGGTGTAAAGGTTTTTCTTGAGAAAGAAAAGAAGCAGCCCCAGGGACAGTCTTCGGAAACGGGTGGACAACCCAAGTCCAAAAAACAAAATTGGCCTAAAAAACAGAATCAGGGTAAGCAACAACAACAACAGACACAGGTTTCTAGTCCGGCGCCTTCACAACCTGCGCAGTCGGATCGAGTTTATGAATTGCGCGATCGCGCTACGATTAAATCGCCTGACAGATATCAGGCATCTGACCAACGCTCTCCTCGTTCCTTTCAGGACTCGTCGGCTCCGTCAACCGGTGGTGGAGGGGGCGGCAGGGGCAGGGGTGGCCAGCAAAGACGTGGCCAGCCCCGCACGCGGAGTGAAGGGGAACAGCGGGACGACTCTACGCCAAAGAGACCGCAGTTTGCCAAGAAGAAAGTCGCAGCCTTAACGGCGCATCGATATGCCCCAGATAGTGAGAACGCGGCTTCGGAATCTGACGTGGGCTCTGACCTTGCTGGACAGCGCGGCGGGGATTACCATAGTGAGAGAGGCCCTCCGTCCACTGTTGAAGGTGACAGCGACTGAGACTTTTATTGTGATTGAAACAGCTGATACACATGTTGCTCCCCCTGAAAGACTTTTTGAAATTGTCCTGTTAATTGAAGGTGACATGCAGCGAACTGTAAAAGGGGTATTTTGGGAGAATCTTTCGGACACGTATGACATTTTGCTTTCGGAGGCTGACTGGCCCCCACCTTTTGTTCTCGCAGCTCCGCGAGGGGAGGAGGTAATCCTCCCCAGTTTCGCGCACACTGTATCGAGAGTGGAAGCGCTGCATTTTGCAGAAGAGTGGGCTCTGGCGCTTGCGCCGGCTGTGTACCGAAATCAGTGTGGCTGGGATAAATTGTCCCCTAGCCATGAGATTCCTTTACGGTCACAGCCGCAGCCACAACCCCAGTATCCCATACGGCGTGAAGCTAAAGCTTCGGTCCCGGCTATCCTTGAACAATTGGAATATCAAGGTGTAATTGAAACGTGTGTGTCACCAATGAATAATCCCCTTTTTACTGTTAACAAACCGGACGGCTCATATCGTCTGGTTTTGGATTACCGGCATTTGAACTCGCATTGCCGTAACTGTGCAGTACAGAATACTCACGGCTCTGCCCTAGTGAATAGTCTTGAGCGTAAACGGTTCAAAACCACGCTTGACATTTCCAATGGTTTTTATGCACATAGATTAGATGGTCTAAGTTCCCAATGGACCAGTTTTACGTGCGGCGGCGTACAAAAAAAGTTTAATCGACTCCCAATGGGATATAAAAATAGTCCTGGAGTGTTTTCCGCCCGCATAGTCTCTCTTTTAGAGAGTTTCGATCCAGTTGCATGTTCGTATGTGGATGATATTTGTCTCACAGACGACGAGCTTTGGGTGCATCTGTGTCGAGTAAACAGCATAATTTGTAACTTTGCAGACATGGGTTACAAGTTTAACTTTGCAAAATCGCACATTGCGGAGTACACAGTGTTGTTTCTAGGTTATGAACTTAACCATGAAGGAAAGGGATTGGCTCCTCAGTTCCTGGAGAAGTGCGCGCAGTTGCGCTCTCCGACAACGCTGAAAAAATTACAGTCTTTGCTGGGTTTTTTGAATTTCGGGAGGACATACATTCCGGAATATGCCCAGCGTATCAAGCCTTTATATGCCTTGGTACAACCATCTTTTTCCAAATCATGCTGGCTGCCTGAGCATTCAGCCATTCTGCAGTCCTTGCAGGCTGATATGCTAGCTTCTGACTACTTACAGACTTGTGATAACCAGACCAACCTGGAGATAAGAATTATCCCTGGGACGGTGGGTTTCACGTACCTGACTTTTAATGAAGGGGATACTGTACCTATTGCTTACAAGTCACACTTGTACACTTCGGCTGAACTGCGTTTTTCCACTGTGGAGAAAGTTTTGACGGCTGTGCAGATGGCAATTCTTAAGGAACGTGCCTTGTCGCAGGGAAAGCGCATGTTGGTTGTCACCCCGTGTCCAGCCTTGGAGGCGGTCACGAAAGCCAGTGTACCGAATTCTAAAGCTTTGCACCCTCGGTGGATTCAGTGGGCTACATCCTTGACATCTCAGGATGTCACGTTTATTTTTGACGCCGCTTTACGGTCGCAGGAGTACTTACAGTATGAATTCGTTCATCCTGCTCCTTTATCAATGCGGCCGTTGGAGGATTTCCATTGTATCATTTACACGGATGGTTCGGCGCAGGTTGCGCATGGCTCTAAACACGCCTACGTTTCCGCTTGCGCCATTGTGGTCGGTGCCATGGTGAACGATGAGTTCAAGTCCAGTGTTGTGCATACGCAAACGCTAGGGGACTGCACCGCACAATTAGCAGAGCTCCGTGCTCTTATGCTCGCATTGGAGTACGCTGATCCTTGTGTGACGACTTTAATCGTAAGTGATTCTTACTACTGTGTCCAGTCTTACAATGAGAACTTGTTCTTTTGGATTCAGAATGATTTTCGTGATTCCAAGGGTAGCACAATAAAACATAAAATGATCTGGGTCCGAGTGGCGGAACTTAAAGAGAAACTGCCGCTCGTGTTTGTGATTCATACTCTCGGCCACCAGCGCGTGGGGGTCCACGCTGTTGGCAACTCGCTTGCTGATGAAGCAGCGAAGTCAGCGGTATCAAAATACTTAGTTGCAGCGGTCACGAGGTCCAAGAGCAAAATAGATGATGACATCTTGGCGGCTGTTGCTGCCACGGAGAAGGGAGGTAAATATCCTGCGGGGTTCCCTTCGAAGTACACATACCACTTAAGTCCCGATAAGGTTCCTTATGTGAAAATTCCTGAAGTTGGAGAGCGTCTAGTTCCCAACTCGGATCGCAGAGCTTCTCTGATTACAGCGGCTCATGAAGGTGTGGCGTCTGCGCATGCGGGCGTCTCAGCCACTGTATCTCAGCTACAACAGAGGTTCTGGTGGCAGGGACTGTACAAACAGACGCGCGATTATGTCCTTATGTGTGACATTTGTCAGCAGATCAAGCCTTCTACTGCTGCGCGTCCGCCTCAGACACAGTTGTACATCTCTAATAAACCACTTGGTTGTGTTTATTTGGATCACTGCGGTCCTTTTTCTTCTGATACTGCGTATAAATACATCTTAGTAGCAGTTGACTCATGCACACGCTTTGTATGGGTATGGCCGCATCGAAGCGCTGATTCGCGAACTGTCATTAAGGATTTGCGTGTCTTTGTGGGAATCTTTGCTTGTGGTACTTTCCATTCGGACCAGGGTCCGGCTTTCGCCTCTAAGGCGTATAAGGATGCTATGGTTTCGTTGGGAGTACAGGTGAAGTTTTCAAGCCCCTACAGGCCTGAGGGCAATTCTGTAGTAGAAAGAATGAACCGCGACTTAAAGCAATCTTTGACAGCCCGTGTTATAGGCACTGGTAGAAACTGGCTGACCCACCTCTATGGCGTGCAGCGTGCGCTTAATAATCTCCCTAGAAGGTCTCTGGGTGGGCGGACCCCATACGAAATGCTCTTTGGTATCAAGATGTATGTACCTGACCTTGATGGGCCGGACTACAAGGCCCAGGCCGGGGCCTTTGACGTAGATGAACATTGCAATGTTTTACAGAATCTACAAAAGACCAGAGACAGTCTTGCAAAGGAACACTTGCCCTCCACGCCGGATGATGCGTTGCAGATCCAGGTAGTTGGCTGGCTACCCCAAGTTGGAGAACTGGTTCGAGAGAAGATCGATAACAAGAAAGAGTTTGGTCCCTCATATCGAGCACCAGTCCGAGTACTTGGAGTGAAGGGCACAAGAACAGTCATTTTACCACCACTTCCAGGTCGTAAAGAAAACAGATTTATTTCTATTGACAATGTCAAGACACACAGGGTGGCCGATTCTTCATAGCATGACACCGGCTGTATCCTGTCCTTCCATGGTGAGGCACTCTGTGCTGGCTATTACATCTGGTGCAGATCAGGAGGTGTCCCTCGAGATGCCTGCCATATCCAGTCCTTTATTAAATACTATTCCTGTTACTAACATTGATGAGGTGACTTATGCAGATCCTGCTGATTTATCCATGTCCGATTTACAAGCTCGTTTGGCTAACCAATCCAGATTCTCTTTTGACTCTGATTCGGAACTTTCAAAGAAACCATCGACTATTGCAAAATATGCCACGTTGTTTAAAAAACATTTTTTAATTCCACCTTGGACATACATTTGGCTAATACTATTTTTATTTCATCTTTTTATGTCGATTGGTTTTGTGTTTTATTTTTTCCGACTGATCGATGGCCATTATGTGAAAGAAAGAACAGGAATTCGGTACCTTAATGGAACATTGGCCCCTCTATCCTCCTCACATTCAGTACACAGACTAAAGAGAGACTTACATTCAGTACAGATTACTGCTTGGCCAGTCCTTGATGGGATTGTGTGGGATGCGGTTAGGTTTCAGATACATGGCCCCACAGAAGTTATTAATGTTCCTAATGTGCTTAGAGTAAACATGGGAGATGTGATTAAGCAAGATGTTCGTTCTGATGATTGGGATCTTCAGGCCGTAGAAGCATTGTTCTCTGATTTGAAATATTATGCGGCCTTTGATGCTGAGGATTTGTACTTAGATTCTGTCAATTATGGTGATTTGTTTTGTTATCAACATTATGGGAATCATTTCTTACACAAGACAAGTTCCAGGAGGGTTCCTGTGAATTACACTCAGTGGGAACATTGCCCTACTCCCTTACAGGGGAGTTCAAGTACATTTCTGGGAAAATACTCTTATTTTACAGATTTTAATCAATCGAATCCTGAGTCGTTTTATTTTAAAGTGAACCAGAAATTCATGCCCAAAGTTAGACTTACTGATACAAAATTGCTGTATTCAAAATCCTTTTTAGAAAGGTTATCTGTGGATGGCTATGAGTTATGGAAGGATGCTATTGACCTTAAATCGGTTTGGGGTACCAAAGATTGGCAGGTACAAGGCACTGAGGCTTTGCATCGTGCATGTCTCATCCCGAATCACATGTTGTTTTTAAATTCTACTATTTCTCAAACAACATGTTTTGGATTGGCTACATCTAAAAAATTAAATACCCCTACTATCCCTGACTTGGAAGAGTATTCAGGTTGGAGTAATTTCACTACAATATCCATCAGTGGGATACAAGCGCTTTTGCAGAATTCCTCCTTTAATATTTCCCATTTTGATCCGGAGGGGTGGCTTTTGTGGCAAAGAAGCACTGATGCTTGCCAACGTAGGTTTTTGGGTTTATCTGAAGGTTTTACGCACATCAGGCCAGATCCCAGGTTCGAAACAGATCACACTGTTACCACTTATTCAGTAGGTAAATTGTGTCAGAACTGGTTACAACATTCCACTTTGGCTGCAGTTAAACTGCATCTGTCCCAGTTGAATGAGAATATAGAGCTAAATGATTTTATAAAAGGCCCGACTAGGGGTAGATCTAAACGCTTTATTTATGCTGTATACAATGAAATTTGGAAGTTTTCACAGGTTGAGGCAGCTAAACGCCTGAGAGCGATTGATCAAGCAAATTTGGAAAAAGTGCTAGCAGTAGTAGATAACAGTATTAACATGCTTTCTTCCAGGATTTACACGTTGGATAATATTGTTTCTTCTGTTGTTGATATTGTACATGATGAAGTGTCCACGTTATACCATGGTCAAAATCAATTACGTTCTGTAATGCAGTTTGCCTGGACTCTACAGACAATTAAGGCAGGTCGAGTTCCCTGGAACTCATTGAACGTTTCATCCCTTTTCGCACCTTTTAATCTTACTGAAAAACAGCGCATGCTTTCAATGCGTGATGCATCATTTTCTATGTTACATATTGAGAAGCTAGAATCCTTGCCTTTCTCTGTTGCTGAAACCACTACTGCCACGTGGCTGATTCATAGTTTAATTACATTACCATTTCCTTTATATAAATTTACTAACTGTATGCGGTATATTGCTATAGGACGATATGAACCACTAGGCAAAGCTTTCTTACACGAGGCATGGTCATTACCATACACATACAGATGTCTGAAGGATGGAAAAGAAGTGAATCTTAATGGTGAGGATTGCACACAGTCACCTGACCAGTCATTAATATGCAGACACATTCAGTTACACGGTTCTTGTAATCAGGACCGCCCAAATTTAGCATGTGTTTTAAAAGGCACGCCAGTTCCAGCAGTGGTTCCCACGTTCACATTATTAGCTAATGGTAGTTATTTACTTTTAAACAACGAGTTATGTTGTGGTTTATTAATTGGTGTGGCTTATGTGGTAACTGTATCAGAGCGTGTGGTGTGCTGCAAGAATGTTCTATACCCACCCACGCATGGGTCTTCAGATGTCTCCATCTGGCCACGGATTCCAACCTTGGAAGCAAAATTCAATGGTTTAAGCAGAATAAGGGCCCTTTTGTCTCAAAAACAAGTGACCCTGAGTTCGGCCCGGGAAACTTATGTCCTTCACATAGCTAACACCCGCACAGAGGTGCAGGCGCTTTTAAATACTGATTTGCCGTTTCATTTCTGCGAACTGGTGCACCAGATTTTTAATGCTTCTTCAACGTCTGGGCTTGCACATTTTTTTAAGTTAGTAAGCAGTGGCCTCGTGACTACGTTTGAAAAAGTTTTTGGTATCATTCCCATGTTTTTCCACACTATTTTTTCGAGTCTGTTTGGTGGACTACCTGTGTTGCTGGCTGTAGCAGCAGGCATTCTGTTGGTGTTTTTCTTCATAAAACATGGATGCCCATCCTGCGCAAGACGCCGTTCAACGCCTCCTGACACTGTGCCGTAATCGGATGCTCAATTACTATGGAACATTGCCGCTTGCAGCATTAAGCACGGCCTATAGATTGTCATTTCGGTTCACCGACTTCACGTGTGTCCAACCTGTGTTTCACTGCCTGAACTGCGAGTTCGATTGGGCAATTGATTTGTGCCTATGCTTGAGGACTGCTCCTGACGTCGATTTTGATCAGCTAATGCGTCCCGTGGTGGCTCACGAGCTGATCTGTTCTGGCGAGAGAGTTATGGCCTTGGCAGCGATAAATGGAGTTCTGGGCCAATGGGAGATTTCTGCAGCGGCGGATGCCTTTCTGACACACAGCGATCTGGTGAACCCACTGAGTTGTCCTCTGACGGTACATGAGGATCCGATGCTGGAGGAGCACGTATGTTCTTTCCCATTGCTAAATTGGATTGCTGAACTATTTTCGGATGATGGCAGTGATTTCATTCTGGAGGCTGTTGCCACTTTCTTTGCATATACTTTCCAATCGTGAGATGCCTGGGAGGAATGCTTTGTTGTGAAATATGACTTTCCCCTCGCTGAGTTGGAGGGATGGACTATGTTCAGCTGATGGAGAATACAATCACGTGATGTCGCTGAGGATAACGTCAATGTGGCACATGACTTTGGAAATCGGATAAGTGCCTTGTTTTTCCTGTTACAAACATTTGAATTGATGCGACCTGGTCCTACATTTCATAATTTTTGCGACCTGGCGGATGACTTTTGGTTCAAAGGTTTTGTTTTTAAATTTTTGATTTGAGGCCACTGTAGGCATTTCATACATATTCATTCATACATATTTTTAGCTTATTTTAGCTCAAGATTGTTGAACTTTGCTTTCAATTTTTGTATCTGATTTAGTATTGCCTTTTCCCTTATGTTTGACGGTGCTCGGACCAATGGGGGGGTGTCATATGGATACTTCATTACATATATTGCGTTAAGTTAGCATGAGTGTATTACATGTTTAAACAGCCGGTTCTGCCTTCGGCTTTAGTTTTGCACACGACACATACTTGTTGTTGTAGCTTTCACCCTAGAAGCGGTGAGGTGGTTTATTTGAGAATAATATGTTATTTCTATGCTATCAGCTTTGCCTGGTACACTTGGTACAACTGTCTGCACACTGAGAGCTGCACACTCTAAGATTAACCTAACACAAGGTTGCTGGGAGGCCTGATCCTCGCACCACATTAGACATAACACAAATAATGTTGATGCCAACATTTTGGGCTCTACGCGGGTTTAAGATAGAGTTACACGGAATGAACGCAGACACTTGGTGCTGCGCATGAAGAGAGCTGGTAGCTGTTGATGTGAACTGCTCCTACTGACATTGAGAGGTATGGGGCCGCCCTGCTAAAGCCCGAATGAGACCTTCATATATATAAAATAATATGTTAGATAGGGTGCGCGAAATATAGGTGCTATAGATTTCTATAGGTTTTGCATTATAACATGCTAGCACCTTTTGCTTACTATGGATTAGTGACTATGCTGCTGACTCTGATTTTTATAATCTGCATTTTGGTATTATACAAGATACTGCGTTTGAGAACTTTGCATTGAATAATAAATATTTCAAACTTGCACTTGTGTTCTTTGACTCTCAGTCTTGGTTTGAAATGATTATATAACGAAAGAGTGTTCATGTGTTCCACGATTCCTGAGGTATTCTAAAGATCATGTTCTGGTTTGTCTAAGACATGGTTCATTCCATAATGATCCATGAGACACTGTAGCTAGCTAGGTAAGGGGATTTCTGACACTGAGATGAGTTTTGGATCATCCTAACTCACTGAGGTTCTAGATCTCTATGCACAGTTCTGTGGGAGAACGGAAACCCTGCTACAACAGAGGGATCCTTGAATCGTCCCAACTCTTTCCTTAGGGTACCTAAGTGCTGACCTGAGGGTGGGTCCCTAGATTCGTCATGGGACAAGATTATTTTAGACACCACTTCTTCTTCAACTGTCTGGGCACTCTGGACTTCGCACTGGGCATCAAGGCTGCAACAGGGAAAACTCCTGCTGCTTCTGATTTCATCGCCATGCTCATCTGCGGCAACGTTCATGTCTGTGCACCATACAAGAACCTGCCAAGCCCTGTGGGCATCCAAGACACCTGAAGGAATCTTCCTTGAAGTGAAGGAGTCACTTCCCTGCATCTACAGGTACCGCAACTAAGCTGACCGGTCTGGTGATCCTGGGCTCCCAAGGACTCCAAAAGGCTCAGCAACACAGGTAGTGGTTCTTCACATCCCTTGAGGCTCCCCTGTCCTCTCACTACGTTTGAGGCCAGTATCCCTTGTCGGAGCTGCAGGAACCGATAACCTGTGCACAGTGTCAACTTAAAGTTGCAAAGCTTGTTGACTTCCTTCCACCAAGATCATTGGGCTCTAAGTAGCACCACGTCAAGCATCTCTTTTTCCTCACCGCATCACTTGCACCGTGGGCCGGCATCTTTGGTGAGCTGCTCGAGGTCCTCTTGGGACTCTAGTGCCTCCAGCCTGTGGGTCCTCTTGAGGGTCATATATGAATTTTTTGGGATCCCCTGATTGTTCGGGTCCTGCCCTGACTCCCCTGCTTGTGGTGAGACTCCTGGACCTTGCTGGTCCCGACATTGCACCTTTTCAACTTCCACGTTGGTTGCAGTTGCAAAGGCTTGTTGGTGCTCCCGGCAGACACCGACTTCTGAACTCTCGACATCTGAAGTGGGACAGCTCCTGCATGGCTCCTGGTGTTCCACAGCATCACCTGGTCCACACAGCTGCAGTTTCAAGGTCATTGTCAGCTCTCCTGCAATGCTCGACATCAGTGGGCATTCGTCTTCGTTACCTCCTGGTCACTCCTGAGTGGCATAGACTCTGTCCCCTCTGCTTGCAGGTTCTTCACATCTTGAGTCCACCTTTGGGTTTCACCAGACACTTTCACCTTCTCCAGTAACCGCAGCTTACTGTAGTCCTCCATTGAGTTTGACGGTGGTATCTGCCACCACCTGCCACCTATGCACCCGGCTTCCCTGGGGCAGGTATCCTGGTTCCTAAGGTATCCACGGGTGGGGTGGCTCTCCAACCTTCTGTTGTCCTCTGGGTTTCTTCAGGGTCCACCGGGAAGGGTCCTTCTTCTTTAAAATTGCAACTGCAACTTACCCATTGACTTGCATGATCCAGCGGTCGTGTTCCCACTCTGCACATGGCCTCCGTGGGGATCCTGGTTACCTACTTTGGGTGGTTCCTTGGGTCCCTGGCACTTTTACGTCTTCTGGGTATAGTCTTGAATTGAGTTGTGGTTCACATACCACTATTTTAGTATAAGGTTTGGTCTACCCCTGGTGACCACTGTGTATTTTATCTTTTTCTATTGCAAAGTATTGTGTGAATTGTGTATATCTCCGGCTAGGAGATATCTGCATGTATTAGTGAGAGTCTTCAAATTAATACATATTTTAAAAAAGTACTCCGTGTGGTTCTTTTCACTTAATCTATTCCTATAAAATAATGTGCTGGTAAAACAAGCTGCTTTACACATCTTCTGGACTAAGCCTGAAGGCTGCTTCCCACAGCTACCACTTGGAGAGCTTTCTAAGGTTGTCTAAGACCACTCAAATCACCATATGGGTTGTCTGGATTGGTGGAAGGTGCCCACTTACATAAGTGTACACCTATACCAAGCCAGCTTTTCACAAGGGGGCTTTGGGTATGTCTCTGGGGGTGTCACAGGTTCGCCTCAAAAGACAGGAAGCTTTGCCCTCTATCCGGCATGATCCATCTGAATCTTCAGCCCTCTTTTATGCAGTGTATGTGGATGCACAGGCCAAGCATGACTGCACAACCAATGCCATCTTTTACTTGTCGGTCAGGGCGTCCCACTCTCTCTCTGCTTCTTGGATCAACGGTGCTATGAGGGTAGACTCAAAGGTGCAGTGAGTTTGTTAAAATAATGGGACTTGCTCCTAGCCCCCCTGCACAGTTTGCATGAGAGGTTGATTCAACTACAAGACTTAGCAGTTGGGTAAGCATCTGTGGAAGGTTCCAACAACCTGGGACAGGCGACACTAATGTTAACCAGGCACAAACATAAATTGTATAAGAATAAAGTGTGAATGGATGCACTTTTCATCTATATGACTGGTGGAAGACAAGCGAAATACAATGGAGAGGTCTGCAGTCGGTCGCCTTCCTTAGCCCAAGTTTCTAGCCACAATGTATTGCTAGATGTTGGTTTTTTGCAATAGTAGGCAGAAGACTCAATATGTAGGACGTTTTTCTCCAAAGGTAGGTAATATAACCAAATATTTCTGTTTTTCATTTAAGTAGGGAGTGTTTTCTGTTACTAGTAGGTAGAAAAATCTCACTGTACAAATAGATGGGTTGGTGCTGGTACTTATGGGTTGAGAGAACCAGAGGACGGTGGTCTCTCTTTTTAGAGATGTAGGAAAGACTAATCTTGATTCAAAGGTTAGTAGGCAGTGCATTTTGTAGGTACATTGGGCAGTCTCTTTTATGGGGAGATACACCTAATTTAAAAAAAATGAATTAGGAAATTGCCATAAAATATAGGGAGTCAATGAAGTATCTTACCTGAAAGTTGTTTGGATTTTCTCTGGTGTACAGAAGAAAACGTGTATTGATCTTTTCTGGCGACCAGGGTAACCTTGAGATTGGCCTTTCTGCCGTCCCCGACCAGGGGATGTCATCGCTAAAGCATCCAAGTGGGTCGTAGCAGACTTCTTTTGCTGTGGAGCAAGTTCAATACATAATTGTTGATACTTTGGATATTCAAGATGAGAAATGCCATGCACGTTTCACTGTTTAAACGTGTTTTTGTTTGTTGCCAGTTTTACTCCAATGAATAACATATTGTATAACAAATTAAATACAGTTGGCATATGTGGGTTTTGCCAAATTCAAACAATGCTACTATAAATCTAGTCATATTGTGCAATTAATATAACTGATTAAAAAAGAAATATTCTGTTTATTTAGGTTTATTCCAAGTTTTAATGAGTACAGCAGATATCACCACCAAAGCATTATAGATCTGCACTCTTCTAATCTTCCTTGCTTACCATCGGATCAAAGAGCCACCCTCAGAAAATGGAAGACCCTGACATCAGGATTCTAAATAACCTCACCCAAACCAACTCACTTGGCTCTCCAAGATACAGAACCTAGGGACAGATGTAGGTAGCCAAATACCGGTCGGTAAAGGCCGAAAATACCGAATTTCGGCCGTTACCGACCAGTATTTGGATATTGAGATGTAGGGTAAAAAAAAATACTGATTCAGTAAATAAGAGTCGGTAATTTTACCGAATCGGTAAATAGGAAATGCTAAAAAATGATTTTTGAGATGTAGGTAACTTCTAAAATACCGAATTTCATGAAATTCGGTATTTAAGATGCGGTATTTACCATGGATTGAAAGCAGGTGGTAAGCAGGTGCAGGCTATAAAAAAAGGGCCCAAAATGCAACAGTGTGACCAGAATGGCGGCATTCTACGTGATAGCAAAGCGGCTACAGCTACAGGCAGCAGGAGAGAGGCAGGAGAGAGGGTCTGTAGAAGGGAGGAGCAAGTCTACAGGCAGAAGATAACGCTATTTCAACTAACTGAGCCAGAGATATTGCAAAGGTACAGGCTACACCCCCACACCATCCTGGACTTGATCAGGGACCTGCGCCCACTTTTGGAGCACCCAACCCCAAGGGCGCACGCCATCCCACCCCATGTGCAGGTGCTGTGTAGCCTACACCTGCTTGCATCTGGGAGTTAGCAGAGTGTGATTGCTGTGGTGGGTGGGGTGTCCCAGAGCTGCCTGTCCCGTTTCTTCAGGAAGTTCCTAGAGGCCATGAGGCAGAGAATGCATCATTACATCAGCTTCCCTGAAACTCGCCGAACTGCTCAAGACCAAGACTGACTTTTATCAAATTGCACATTTCCCACATGTCATCGGCTGTATTGATGGCGCCCACATACCAATATGCCCACCTGCTGCCACAGAGTACATTTACAGAAACAGAAAGTCAACCCACACAATCAATGTACAGGTAATCTGTGATGCCAAGAACATTATCACGGACATAGCGGCCAAGTTCCCAGGAAGTACCCCCGACTCCTACATCTTTCAGAACAGTGGGATCTACACACGCCTGACAGCGGGGGAATTTGACGAAGTATACCTGCTAGGTAAAACACTGTGTGACACTCCCTTGATACATATATATATTTTTTTCTTTTTATTTTGTCCTCATTACGCAACAGTTAAAGTCAGGAGTTTTCAGGGACCTTTCTCAACTTCGTGGCACCCCTGAGGAAAGAGACCCCTTACGTCCATATACTTATAAGGAGGAGGCTTGATTAATCGTAGTAAGTTGAGCTAGCCATGTTTTGCTACTCTTGCAAGCCTTCCTCGACATTGTTGCGATAGCGTAATCATTGGACAGTTTACAGAGGAAGTAGTGGGAAATCCAGGGATGTTACCATCATATTATATGCACATTTTATATATACCACTCCCCTTAATTCACCTCTTATGATATTCTTCCCACAAGTCCCAGAATTTATATTTTTTTAGAAGCGTATTTCTTATTTTTATCTAGATTAAACACTTTCAAAACTGATACATATTGCAGATGTATGTGTATGTGTGCATGTGAGTAATGGCTTTTTCATTTTCAAATAGGGGATAGTGCATATGCTACCCGCTCTTTCATCCTGACACCCTACCTCAACCCTTCAACCCCCAGCCAGAGACGATACAACGTCGCACACAAATCTACTAGGAACATTGTGGAGCGCACCTTTGGGCTGTTAAAAAGCAGGTTCCACTGCCTTTACAAAAGTGGAGGGGCACGGCAGTACTCACTAATCATCTGCTGTAAGATGATTGCAACTTGTGCAATGTTGCACAACCTTGCTACTAAGGAGGGCACCAAGGTGGAATTGAGCGACTATGAGGACCATGATGATGAACATGCACTGCGTGAACCCAACACAGCATGAGTTGCGACACCGACAGATGGCAGACACAAACTGGCAGAGATCACACGCAACTACTTTTAAGTAAGTAAAGAGACACAGACAGGTGGAGTATGCACCCAACGTAGTTTAATATTTAGCACTACGCAGGTACTCAGAAGCACAAATGTGAACACAAATGTAATCCATTTAATAATGGTAGTCCTGGGTCACTTACCCATTTACTGTACAAGTCATTTCCGCCCATGCCAACCAGTGCCAGATGTAAGTGGCTGGCTCTCTTCACTGTGTGTTTGGGCTTTGGCTCACCATGGCGCCTGCTGCTTCTCCGTGTCTCAACAGCAAGGGGGCTTGTCATGCTGCTCCTACTGGTGCTTTCCTCACTTTCCGGTACATCCAGAGCAGCAGTTTGTACTGTCTGTGCATTAATCAGCACCTCTACAGCACTGGTCATCCTAGCAATGCCCCTAGACACCTCATTGCTGTTTTGTGTGAGTCCCTCTTGCAAGTTGATGCATCGTCTGTATAGCAGGGAAGTGGCTGTGGCCAGGCGGTTCATTGCCTTAATTTGTTGCTCGCATGCTGCCTCTCCTTGTGCCTTGCTAACATGTCCTGGTCCAGTTTACTGCACAGAAGTTGCACCGATTATGTCATGTCCCGCATCCCTGCAGCCATCTCCTTGTTCACATCAACCAGTTCTCTAATGCCCTTCCCTATGTCTTCCATATTTGTGTTCAGGTTCCTCATCTGGCGTTGCACAGACTGGATGGCCTTCCCCTGCATCCTTTGAATCTTGACCATGCTACCCTCCAGCCCACGGAAGACACTGGGACCCTCCACATGTGCTGCAACACTGCTATCTCTGGGCCTGCTGCATCTGGTACCTGTACAGGCACCCTCTGCACTGGACTGCTGTGTGGCAGTGCTTCCTTCCCCAGCCAAGGTTTGAGTGTCATCCCCCTCCATATCACCTGCTGATGACTCCATTGGGACTAGTGGGGCAACTACATGCCTCTTGCTCTTGTGTGATGCAGGTGTTGTTAGAGGCAGTGACGCAAGCAGTTCAGGTGAGGACAGTGGCAGAGGGGATCCTGAACGTTCTGGGGACGCCTGCAGATGTGGAGACATTTCAAGGTCTTGGGATGGCGGCTGCGTTGTTGGTGCACCTGTGTCCTCTGTGACATTCTCTGCACTTGTGGCTGCCTCCTAGCTGTCATCCCTCTCTGGTGCCATGCCTTCCATCTCCCTGGTACGCCTGCGAGATGTCTCGCCTGTGGACATATAAGCGTACATTAGATCTGTGCTCCTGCCTCACAGCCTCTACAATTAAATGATTCACACTGAAACACTGTACATGTTGCCTGTGCTTGATTATGTCTGATATGATTTGCCTAACTTGTTGCTTGCTGTGCTGTATGACATGGTGTATCATTTAATGACTACATGTCCCATAATGCATTGCTCCTGTATAGTGCTACCTCTACTGGACTGGGATTAACTTTGCCACATAGGAAAAAGGGAAGGTGATGGGATGGGGGTGATTGCTGTACATGCCTCTTACCTTTTCTGGTGGCAGCTCTGGCTGAGCTGTCTGCATCTCCCAGTCCACAGACGCTCTCTGGTTCAATGGTGGACCCCACCAGCTCCTCCAGTTCAGTCAGGGGGGGTGCACGGTTCTTCCCTCCTCCAGTTTTGTTTGCCTCTTTGTGCAGCTCTGCAATTTTTTTCTTAGTCAGGCTCCTCAGGTCATACCACCTCTTTTTCAGGTCATCTATGTCCCTTGGAGTCACTCCTACAGCATTCACCTTTGCTTGTATGTCCAGCCAAATCTTCCTTTTGGCAGATTCAGCCACAGTCAGGGACAGCTTGCCAAACAATTGCTGGTGTTCCTTCACCACCTCCTCCACGAGGACCTACAGCTCCATGGTGCTAAATGTTATTTTTCTCTTCCTCTCTGGAAGTTCCTTTTCACTGCTGCTTGCCATTTTCAAAGTTTAAAAGCACAAAACTTTTCCTGTGGCTCAGGGACTCAGCTCAGCTTTCACAGCCTCTCCAGAAGCTTCTAATTACTTGCAGCTGCCTGTTTAGCCACTTACTGGTAGGGAGGGGGAGGGTGGTAGCACCTGATTGGCTGCCTACTTAAGTTTCACTTTTATTTGCTTTCCGATTCGGTATTTACCGAATCGGTATTTACCGAATCGGTATTTCCCATTCATTCCTATGGGCTTTTGGCCCATAGTAATGAATTGGAAATACCGATTCAGTAAATACCAAATCGGTAAATACCAATTCGGTAAATACCGAATGTCAGATTCTGAATATTACTGAATCGGTAAAAAATATCGAATTTTTACCTACATTGCATTTACCGATTCTGAAATACCGAATTGGTAAAATTGGTATTTTAGAGTAGGTAAATTGCAATTACCTACATCTAGCCCCTTGTTCCAGTCATTGCGAAGCCACTGGTGTTTACTTACAGGCACACAACTTATCACACCAGACTCCAGCCATCGTTCTGTTAGGTGGAATTTTCAGTTTTGGTACACAGCTACTAGCACCTTACACAGAACTACCTGCAATCTCCACCTTATATGTGAATCACATCTGGGCCATAGGTCGACCTCTGTGCTTTTTATTAAATTGCCTCAGATGGTCAATGCACGGTGTGGACTCCAAAATATGGGTCAAGAAGACAAATTAAATTTCAAAACCAAGGTACAATATCTGACCGTATTCATTACTTCAAAGATGTGGACATACGATTATAAATGCTTTATGTACCTACACATAACAAAAGCCCGTTTACTAGCTATATGATTGGAGATTTAGCCCCTAAGAGTGCCACTTACAGAATAGGGGTGTAGGAAGCTGGCTCTGCATATACTATACCAAAGTAAGGTACAGTGTGCACAGAGTCCAGTGGATCCCCTGAGGTATAGCAGAGGCTAAATTAGATCATCACTAACAGCTCTATTTGTGGTAGTGTGGTTTAGCAGTTAAGCTTACCAGTAGGGTGTGTTAAACATTTATTGTATTCACTCAATCAAGGCTGATATCACAAACTCAGAAACAGAATCCAGATCAATTAGGTAAGTATAAAAAGGTATACTTATGGGGTTTATTTTTAGAACCAAGCAGGACTAGGTACAGGTAGATATAAATTCTGGCAAATGCCCAACTGTGTGAGGAAATGCTGTTGTTCTCATAATTGTAACAGCTACAAGTTGATATTGCTTTTTAGGATAATTGGAATTACATGGTAAATATTCTTTGATTACTTTCAGATTATGTTACAATAGTGCTCACTTTTCACCATACATTAGTAGTTCTACATAGAACACCTTCTTGACCCAAAATCTCATACTGTGTTTCCATGTGGGAGGAAAAATGTTTATCGAACTTAGAGGTAAGTATTTGATTTACGAAGTTAAGGTTTCTGGATTAGCACCAAGTGTCCCCAAGGTCCAAGTGGTCACTCTAGTTGGATCACCAGCTGCACTGGCCGGCTGTGTGCAGAATGCAGGGGCCCAACGTTAGCTAACGGGTTAAGGGCCTTTGGATGGGGTCTGCTGGCAGGCAAGCTACTTGGGTGTGGGAGCAGAGCTCCTAAGGCTGCGGTCGGCACTGCAGGGGCTAACAACTGTTACAACTGCACCGCCAGTGGCACCAAGGTGGCTGGGTGCAGGAGGCAAAGTGGACGTCACGGTCCCTGTGCTTCTCAGTGGAGACTGTTTGCTTCGGACAGTTGCAAGGTTGGTTGGGAGATCTTCTTGGAGGTGGCCTACAACTGGGGATCTAGGAGGATGCTTGAACACGGTTGGTTTGGCCAGCCAAGGCCGGAAAGGTGTCCAGGGGTGAGGTGGCTTCGGCGTCGGTTTCCTTAGGCTGCGTTCAGTCATGGTCGGCGTCAGTCAAACAGACATGGTCGGACTTCCTGGAACGCTTCGGTCAAGGGAGCAGTGTTCCAATTTACCCGGTCAAACGCTTTAGTTGTGTGAAGGGTCATAATCGCCAAAGGAAGGGAAAAAGTGGAGGCAATGTCCACTGCCCCGATCAAATCGTATGTTAGGTCCGCAAGTTGTCTACCCTTTATAAAGCCTTTTTGGTCAGTATGAATAATTGACCCAACCTCACGTCCCAGTCTGTTTGCCAGCACAGCCGCAAAGATCTTATAATCGCTGTTTAAAAGTGAAATCGGCCTATATGAGCCGCATTTGGCTGGGTCTTTCCCGGGTTTAGGAATCAAGACAATAATCACTTCTCCCCAAGATTTCGGAGGAGCCACACCGTTTATTAGGATTTCGTTGAAGAGTCTTGTCAGCACCAAAATTATTTCCGGGGCTATGACCCGTAATAATTCGCCAGGGAGGCCATCCGGGCCTGTTGCCTTGCCCCTCTTCACCTTTTTAATGCTTTCCTTCACTTCTTCTTCTGAGATAGGCCTATCAAGACGCTCGCTTTGTTCAGAACTGAGAGTGGGAAGAGTAATCTTCTCCAACCATCTATGATTTGAAATGGGGTCCTCCAAAATTTCTTCCTTGTATATTTTTTGAAAAAACTCCAAAAATGCATCCCCAATATCTTTAACAGATGTTCTTTCAATTGCCTCTCCATCTACTTTGATATGTTTTATGTGTTTTTTTGCCTGGTCCGATTTAATTTTCCACGCCAGGACTTTACCTGCAGACTCACCATATTCAAAATTGGAGATTTTACTTACTTCCCATTTTAGGGCGACTCTTTCTTGCAGGATGTTTTCTAGCTTTTCTTTTAACCCCTTACGTTGTTCTTGCTCCGTATTGGTTCCGATTCCGGTACCAATATGTTGATCCAATAATGCAATGTCCCTTTCAATACTATTGATCTTAACTCTGTAGATTTTCCCTCGTAAGAGGCCCTATTAGTTATGTAGCCTCTCATATAAGCTTTAAAGGCTTCCCATACTGTGTTTAACTGTGTGGAATTAATATTTGTGTCCATGAAAAGTTTTGTTTCGTGGATGAGAAGGTCTGTTTCTTCTTCATCTAGAAGAATAGTGCGGTCAAATGACCACAAAGCCTGAGAGGGTTGCTGGCCCGATTGCAAACAAAAAATTATAGCGGAATGGTCCGATAAGTGTGGAGGTAAATACGTTACATCCTTAAGATGGTCTCTGAGTGAGTAACTAAAAAGGGCGTAATCAATCCTTGATTTATGATTATATTTATAGTTGTGGTATGAAACACCGAGTGCCCTACCCGCTCTCTCCCTCCATGGATCTGCCAATCCGAGTGTCGACATAACATCCCCCAACACCTGCCTGGATTTTTTAAAGGTTACTGCCCTTGAATTAGGGGATTTATCCAGCCTTGGGTTGAGTACCAGGTTAAAATCTCCCATCCAGATTATCAGACCTTGTGTTGATAATAACTGGTTCTGAATTTTAATCAAATATGAGGGGTCATCCTGGTTAGGACCGTAATAGCCTACCAAATTGTATATATTATTAACTAGACTGACTCTAGCGTATAGCCATCTGCCGCTTAAATCCTCCTCATATGCAAGAATCTGGGCTTTGATTTGCTTTTTGAAGATGATTAATATACCACGAATATTCGCATTATGATTAGTGCAAATATAACTGTCAACCCATCTGGTTTTACTCAGGATTTCCTTCACTTCATGTTGGAGAAGATGTGTTTCCTGGATGACTATGACCTGCGCCGGTGAGTCCCTCAGATATTGCAATATTCTTTGTCTCCTACTCTTAACACGCAGGCCATTGACATTCCAGGACAGGAATTTTATTACCATCAGCCAGTGACCAGACCCCTCCTCCTACTCCAACTCAATAAAGGATTGTGTCTCCCAGTAAGACTTAAGTGGAGTATAAATAAAAATACACTCAATCGAACTAGTAAGTTTGAGACTGTGACTGAACAGGGAGGATGTTTTATAGTTTTACCCCTCCCCCCCTCCCACCCCACCCTGGAAACCCCCCCCCCCTTAATTAATCTGGCTCTTGCTGCCAGATTTGCCTCTCTATGGAGTTCCGTTTGCCCAGGTCATTACATGATTGAATATGGCCCGGCATGCCTTGATTCTTTCTAGGGGAAAGCCATCATAATTATTTAAACTAAAAGTAATGGAAATACTTAAGTTTGGAAAATTAGGTGAATTTAGGTGTTATACGCACACCATCACACATAACAGAAGTATTGTTCTAATACGATTTCCTCCCTTTTTTTTTTGTTTTAAAAAAAAAAAAAAAAAAGTTATGTATATATATTTTTAATTTCAAATATTTGTGAATACCTTATTATACTTTTTTTTTTTTACACCTCCTCTTTACACCCGTCCCCCCTTTTTCTTCAAATTAAGTTTTCCTCTTTTTTTTTTTTTTTTCTTTCCCCTTTTTTTTCTTTTTTTTCCCCTTTCCTTTTTTTCCTTTTTTATTTCCCTTTTCTTTTCCCCATTATTTCATCCCTTCATTTTTTCTCCTATTTTCGACCTTATATCCCCTTCACCTCCTTTCTTATCATGATATTTTAACTCGGTGACTCAATTTGCAATGACTGTATTACCCTAAGAACTAACGCTAGATGTTACCCTGTTGATGGTCATAAATGGAGGTCAAAAGTTCGTTAGCCTCTAATGGAGAATGAATGTTATGCATTTTGTTGTTATACATAACCCGCAAAAAGGCGGGGAACCTCATTTGAACAGTTGCTCCCAGAGCCCTAAACTTCTCCATTTTCTGGCCTAACTCCCATTGTCTGTCTAGTGTAGACTTAGATAAATCAGATCTGACAACATATGAGAAGTCTGGAGCTTTTAAAGCAGTGGACTTTAGAGCTAGGTTTAGGATCTACTCTTTTACCGAATAGGTCAGAAAATTAACTAGAATTTTCCTAGGTTTAGACCTTCCCTGTTTGAGACGGAAGGGATCTCTATGAGCTCGCTGAATATCTTTTTCTAGCTCTTCAATGGATTCCTCTAAATTTAGGGACTCTTTAAGCAGGGAAGCTACGTATTTTTTCATATCACTCCCCTCTTTCCCCTCTGGAACTTTTAGAATTCTAATGTTGTTTCTCCTTGAGTAGTTCTCCAAAGATTCCACTCTCTCTTTTGTTGCATTCCCGTCTCGCCTTAGATAGTAAATCTTTTCATTGGCAGACTCTAATTTAGCTTTAATCAACTACTGTGCTTTCAAGAGTATCTGTCCTTTCAGAGAGAAGATCTACTCTCTTATCCAAGGCATCAAAAGCTGCTTTAATCTCCAACTGGTTACGCTTAGATTCAGCAAAACCGATTTTAATTTTGTGCAGTAAATCCTCCAGTGAAATCTTCTCCTTCATCCCCGAGGACTCTCCTGCATTATCCTTGTCCTGGGCGGCGAGAAGCCCAGCTTCATCCGGGGTGTTATGAACAGCAGCAGAGTCTACTTCCTCCCCAACTTCTACCGCCTCCACCGGGACGGAGTCTTGAGTGACATCTGTATCGCCCATCTTATTCTTGTCCTCTAGTGGACCACTGGGGATTTCTAGAACTTGAGGTAACACTTTAAAGTAAGATCTAAGCGAGAAGGTAAGCTTCGCTGCACTACCTTTAGTTTTTTTAGATCTTGTTTTAGGTCCAATTATTGAATCTTTAGTACCTTTTAGCCCAGCCGACCGCGGGTTAGCGGCCGCAGTTACTGTAATGGCGGAATTTGCGATGTGAGTGCCAGAAAACACAAAAACAGAAGGGCCCGGAGTGCTCTCTTTAGGTCCGAATTCTAGATCCACAGCCACGTCCTTGGTTCCCTCCTGAGCTCCCTTTTTAGCGTCACCAGGACTAAGACCCAACTTAGAAAAGGTATCAGTGAGGATATAATCAACCTTACCCCCTTTAGTATCCACACATCCCTTCCCGAGCTCCTTACTTGATGGCAGTGGCTGGACGAATGTTTTTCCAACACCTTCCTCCTCTGATTCTGCCCCTAGCCTTGTCTTTGTCTTTGTCTTTGATTTAATGCGACGGATTCTCTGGGTTTTATCCAGGCTGAAGGAGTCCGGTTGAGCTCCTTTTATTGAGGTAGGGCACTTTAATGATGTGGTAAGACTGCTGAGGTCACCTCTAGCAGCTGCTCTGCGGCTCCTTCGCAGCTCCATGGCTGCCTCTGCCCACCGGGAGAGTGTGGCAAAAGGCGGGGTCTTGCCACCACACATCCACACACCGACAAGCTGGATGATTCTGATTGGGGTAAAGCAAGCCAGTACTGCCACGATCCACTCTGTTCTAATTTTCCCCTTTTTTTTTTTTTCCTTTTTCCTTAATTATTCATTCCCAATTCCTTTTCTTTCCCCTGTGGGGTAAAAGAGTGAGGGAGCCAAAACGATTACTGTAGACCTTCTGTGCCTGTCTCGTAAAACAATTGTGCTGCTTGCTTAGCTCCTGCCTTAGGCTGCTACGGGCGTCAGACGCCGAACACTGCCAGCATGTGAATTAATACAAAAGAAGAGACGGAACCGCAACACGACAGGAGACTTGCAGGTAACCCCCAGTAGCCCCCAGCAGCCGGTGACTGACTTTACCTCACACACCTCACACGGAGCTCCGCTGCCCCGCTCCGCTCCGAGCGGCTCCTGCCTCGGCACCTACCTCGAAGGCGCCTCGGGTGTAAACGTGGATGTGGGCGTCGGTATCTGGGAAAATGCCGAAAGGAAAAGCATTAGCTTCAGCGAGGAATAGTCAGGTTCCGCCTTTTCAGGGAGTAAGCCGGTCGCGCCGATTACATGCCGAATTGCATGCCGAGATCACCGCATTTCCACGGGCTTACAGGAACTCCTCTACAGAGACGCGACCTGCCCTAACCGGCGGCCGCCATGTTTTCCTCCGCAGTCCGTCGGGGGACCCTTCAAGTAAAAGGCTGCAGGTTTAGCGTTGAAGCTTGTGGGAGGTCAGGGGTAACCGGATCCCAACTTAGGATCACCGGGGGGACCTCTTTGGAGTATGGAGCCACTCGGCCTTGGACCGTGGCAGCCAGGGTGCAGAGTGGTGCAGAATCACATAGTCCGGACTATGAGAGTTTAGTCTTTAGTTTGAGCGAATCCAGTGCTCACGGGAGACAGAGTCAGTTAGTTGAGTGCAGGGCAGATCCTCTGGGGTCTGCGGTTGTGGAACACACCGGTTTCCACGCTGTAGGCAGGTTGTGGTTGAGGCTGACCAGTAGGGCTGGGACCAAGTCAGTTGGTGTCCTCAGTTTTTTCCTCGATCAGCACAGCTCTTCGGTCCTTCTTCTTTCTTCCTCAAATCTGAGTAGGCAAGTTTCAGGGTCACCTAAAAATACTAAATTTAGGGGCGTTACAGTTGTGTGTAGGTCAGGACCAATGGGGCCCTTCCTTAGAGTGAGTACACCCCCTATTATGCCACCCTACAGTGGGAGGGGGTCATGATCCTCTACTTAATTGGCTGAGTCCCTTTATCTTCAAGATGGAGAGGACTGAGATGTGTGATCCACCTCACCTACCTTACCTGATGGGTGGGGTTGGCAAGGTGGGCACACCTTTCTTCCTAACTTGGATTTCCAACCGATTCTCCCATCCAAAGTGGGGGTCGGAACCGGTGGAAGCCAGTTGCTGAGGCAGGAAAAGGGAAGGACAGCGTAAAAAAGGCAGCAGGCCTTTGAAGCTTCCCCTTCCGTGCACCCAGCCCATCCTGGGGGAGGAGGCATGACACCTATGCCCAGGATGGGCTTTGTCTCTGGACCCAGAGAGCAGAGGCCCTCTACCCAGATGTCCAAAATCCTGTCTGATGGTGGAAAATGGCTGGTAGCTATTCAGGAACCACACCAGAGTGAGTCAATTTTCAGGGGGACCTCTAAGATGCCCTCTGAGTGCTTTTTACATTAAATTCCACACTGGCATCAGTGTGGGTTTAATGTGCTGAGAAGATTGCGAACAAACTTCCCATGTTTTAGTAAAGTCATTTTTGAGCTGTGGGAGTTCGTAGTGACCAGCTCCCAGAGCATATACTCTTTGTGGCTTTACTACACTTACAATGTCTAAGAATGGACTTAGACACTGTAGGGTGACAGGACCCATGCCTCTGTGCCCTTACCTTAGGGCTAGTGCCCCCTGCTAGAGGGGTGTCTTACTCAGGGCCTAAGTAGAATCCACTCTAGTGGTGGTAGTGGTCCCTACAATGGTGGGGAGCACACAGTGTTGTGTAAAATATCGTTGGAGCCGCGTTGAGGGGCTGACAGCCCATCTAAGCATGCTGTAACCGTAGCCACATTGAGCCGGAAGACTACCCCCATACCACGCAGGGCTCATGAGGCCACCCTGCCTTGATATATAAGTCCTGTTCTAGTATCGCCAACTGGGCGCAACAGACTTCTGGATAAAAAACATCATTAGGAACATTACACCTAATTTTTTGTAGATAATATTTTTGTAACTAACACTTTAACATCTATACTACATGTGAGTAAGGTGAGGAGGTTTGTGCACTCCCTCGTCCTTAAGAAGGAGTTTCCACACTCCGAAACATGTCATGTTGACGCACTTTCCGAGGTTGATGTACCTTAAAACACAGTAACAACCTCACCCTGCACCCTTTTAACGATACCAGCCGAGGGCTTAATAAAGTTTATTTTTACCCTACGAGCCAGGTATTTTTTAAACCTTCACCTCTCACCACTTCACTACTCACACTTAAAACGCCCCACACTCACCAACACATAGTTCACTTCAAGTGCTCCTACGTAGTCGTAAGTCGTAGCACGCCGCATCCCGTAGAGGGGTGCGAAGACCCCGATGATGAAGCATGACGCCAAGGGGCCTGTTAGTGTGCGAGGGGTATTTTACACAACACTGTGTGCTCCCCACCATTGTAGGGACCACTACCACCACTAGAGTGGATTCTACTTTGTTTATGTAAATTGCCAGGGGAGATCGAATCCACTTTCCCTCTCCCTCCCTCCTTTGTTGAAAATGTATTTTTTTACTCAGGGCCTAGGCAGTGGTCTGAAGGCATGGCCCACAGGGATGTGGGCCATTATGACTATTCACTTTTCTGTGCCTCAAAACACACAGCCTGCAATGGGAGTGTTTGTGTGTTAAGGTACAGGGCCTATAAGGGTAGTACAATCTGTCCTGTTGCCCTTGGAGGCCTTCACTGTCCACAGTGCCCTTGGCTCCCAGGGTAGCTTTTACAAGGGGCTTAAATGTGGCCAGAGAGGTGCCAATCGGGGGTACAAATGTACAGTTTTGGGAAAGAACACAGGCCCTATGAGCCTGATTGGCAGGGACCCATAGAACATCAAGTCGGGTGGCATCAGATGTTAGGCAAAAAGTGGGGGGTAACCATGCAAAAAAGGGGCACTTTCCTACCGGGGGGCTGGGCCCTGGCTCACTTGGCCAGCCGAGTCTATGGTCACCTTTTGCCCGCTGGAGGACCACCTACCTATATTTGCTTCACCCACTCAGCAAAGCTTTTTGTTATCTTAATATAAACAACTCTCAAAACAGTCATTAAGAGTGATCTTTGGGTATTTGGTAGGGCATCTCTAAAATGGATTCTTAATATCATATCATTAGTAACTGGGATGTGTTGCTCATCCACTTTACCTTAGTTAGAAGCAAAGTAGAGTGAGGAGGATAACTGACTACTTTACACAACTAGATGCACTCAACTTACAGTTGAAAGCAACTTCACCTAGTTGGACACAGACGCAGGTGTCAGGATCAGTATTACGGATGTGCAAAGCTCAATACTTCACCAATGAAATCAGTCCAAGTGGATCACTTCACTCTTTGTGCAGATGGTCTAAGTTGCTCATGTTTAGCCTGGCTGCCCTGATGTACGTGATGATCTCTTGAAGCCAGATTATCTGTGCACAAAGGGTGGGAAATGCTGCTGCCAGGAATTGTTCAGCCTTGAACATATGGCTCCGATCTAAATGGTGGTGGGTGGAAATCAGTTGTTCAGAGTGTGGGCAATAACCTAAACCATGGCTGCTCAGGGTTACGCACTGTGCCACTGGAACCAGGCTGTGTCTGACTGACAAGCCACAATCAAGGTGAAAACAGTCTTGGGTTGCTTGTGTTCTGGTTCAGAGAAGGGCCGGCTTGACAGCATGGGCTGAGATGTTCTTATTGAAGGAGGCTCAAGGCATATTTCCATGTAGTTGTGTCTAATCTGTGAAGGCATGGTGAGCAAAATAATGACTGGGATGCGGGCCAAAGGAATTACATTCCACCCATCGCTTTTTTCACAGAGGACAGTACTAGACCTATTTTAAATCACAGCACACGCTCATCTCACTGCCCTGATCACATACTCTCACACACCAACGGCTTCCTCTAAAAGATCTCTGGCAAAGAGTCCCTTCGCGGGTGTTCGTCAGGCATTGCATCACCGGCCCGATGAGAAGCAGTGCCCAAAGATGACGCATGACATCCTCCAGGGTGTGTGAGGACAACCCATAGGAGACCTGAACACCCCTACACCTTAGGAACTGCACACTAACATTTTCCCAGCACACAGAGATGGAATCCCCTGCTGGATCATATGCAGGAATCAGTGCCTCCTGCCAAACCCCGTCCCTGAGGAATTGAAGGACAGACAGGCTAAGAGGAACCTGAAGCAGCAGCTGGCCGAACTGACCGCAGAAGAGAGAATAAGTAAGGCATAGCCCTCATGGAAGAGAGCTGAGGCTGAAAGAGCCTTTTAAGAAAGAAACATCTTTTTGGCTCATGAATTGAGTCTTAAAGAGCTGGACTTGAAAGTCAAACAGTTGTTAGAGTCTAGCAAAAATGGTGGCAGCAAAACTACATTATCCACAGGTGAAGGAAGGATTCACAAACACAGAAACTCGGTGCCCGACTTCGAGGAGAGGGATGACATTGAGAGGTGGTTTGAGGCATATGAGATCACTCTGGAGGTGCATAGGATCCCTAAGGAAGATTGGAGAGCTGACCTTTGGAGACATATACCTAGTGATGGTAGGGAACCCATACTTTCCCTAGAAATGGGGGACAGGCAGCGGTATCCCACCATGAAGGAAGACAATGTAAAGAAATATGAATTAACCCTAGAAGAGTGCAGGCTGAGCTTTGGGGATCTTCAGGAAGGGTCTCCCCAGTAACGGGAGGATTTCTTGGTTTACTTTTGCAAGGCACTGGCTGACTAAGTGAAGGGTAGTGAAATCAACACCTATGAGGAGCTGTGTAATTTTGTCCCCAGAGAGCACATGCTCAGCCACTATTTTCAGAGCTACGCCAACACCTTATTGATTACAGGCTCACTGTTCCAGGGAGTTTGCAAAAAAGGCATGTCTCTGAGTGAGCACTAAAGGGTCTGAGAAGGCATTGGGAAGTGATCCTAAGGAAGGTGGCTCATGTGATCCCATCAGAGTGAGGGGGGGGATGCCCAGAGACCCATGCAGACCCCAGTGTGGTGAGGGGGAAAGGGTTTGAATGTCTACTAAGTATAGAAGGGGAGGTTTTGGTGAGCAAAGGCCCAGGGTCCCCTATCTTCAGCCCCAGAGTTTGGATCGCTCCAAAAGGTGGCACAGGCAGAGGAACCCAGTCTGTACCAAGAGACCATCTATGGGTAGGAGCTCCACAATGTCAGGAGAGCTGGATGGGGCAGCCACCACAATGCCCTACCAGTTCTATTTTCTGGGTTTGCTTCTCACAAACGAAGGTTATGGGAGCACATATCGAGGGGCAGGAGGTGGAAACAGTTCACAGTGGGAGAACCAGTGGTTCAGTGGTTGCCAGCTTCAAGACTGGAGTACCCCAGGACTTACTGTGGTGAGGCCACTTCTGACCAAGGGGGCTTCATGAACTGTCACAGGGACATAGGACTGGGAACTTGCACCAGGCAAACTCTTGTATGACCCAGACATAGTGTCACCCTTGAGAGGGTGGTGGCACCCCCTAGAGGTTTTGGCTAGCCAAGCATGTGTTCAGCCTAAGGGTACAGACCCTGGATTGAAGGACCAGTTTCAAGATATCACCCCTGATCTGGAGGGAGGGAGAGTGGAAAAAACGAGCAAAACACCTGGGACCACTGTCCCCCCAACTCTAGCAAACCTCAGAGGTCAGAGAACGCTCAGGAGACAATAGAGTACTCCTTGCCAACCCTAAAGATGGAAGAGGAGCTTACCCTACACCCCGCTTAGGGCCTCCACCTGGCAGTCGATGGGCTGGCTCTTGACACTGACAGCGGTCAGTGGCTTTTGTTGGTTGTTGTCCTTATGGATAGAGTTTTACTTGGGTTGGGGACAAAAATCTAATCCAAGGGGTGGAATGGGCATCATCACTTTGTTGGCTATGGTGGTACTGTCTGCCTACTGAGATACTTTTGTCAGCAAGTTGTTGGGTGCTGCAAAGTTGGGGTTCACAGATGAGCAGAGGGGTTCCCCATGGGTCAGTTCAGTGGTCCCAGAGAGTAAAGACAGAGGGATCCATCTGAGTTCAGAGAGATATAGAACTGGCACGTGCCCCTGCAGTGAAGGACCACTGCCCCAGTTCTCTAGCCCTAAGCAGGGAAGTCCATCAAGTTATTTATTAGTCTCCCCTGGCTTTAGGCTAGGGGGGGTTGTGTGTTAGAAAATGGCCTTCTCTGCAGTGTCACCCCCTAACCTTTTGCCTTCCTACTCCTATGATTACTAAATTAATTTTTCTTGACTTTAGGATTCTGAGCACTTTACCACGCAAACCAATTCTAAAGTGTATGTGCTCTTTCCTCTAAACAGGGTAACATTGGCTCATACCCAATTGGCATATTTAATTTACTTATAGGTCCCTAGTAAAGTGCACTACATGTGCCACAAACCTGTAAATTAAATGCTATTAGTGGACCTGTAGCACTGCTAGGTAGATAGATGGATTCTTGGCCTGGGGGTGGGGAAAGAGTTTGCCAGTGCCCAAGCCTCATTAATACAATTGTGACAACACAAACATCACTCCTTCCAATCCCCACCTACTCATTCAGTTTCAAAGAGCTCCTTCCTCAGGCAATGCTTTCTATCCAAGAGAAGCATCAGGAGAGGAATCTCTGTATTTGTTCCTCAACAAGTAACCAGATGCTGCTCGGATTTTATTTAAACTAAGAAAAAGTTCTAACAGTGTATGACTCTTTTCTGGGGAACACAGTTTTGTGCCCCAGCAAGGAACCATATGCTGCTCAGATTTTTTCTTATCCTTAGAAAAAATCCACACAGTGTCTGACTCCTTTCTGGGGAACAGATACACACATCTGTACTGCCTCAAGAATCCTTTTAGATGTGTTCTTATGCTCAGAAAAAGTACAAACAGCACCTGCCTCTATGTTGCGGTGCAGATGCACACACGTCTGCACTCACACATTGATGAGGCATGGACTCCCTCATGTCTCTGTCCAGTGAGGAGCTTAGACAGTGATCTGATTTTTTCTTAGCCGGAAACAATTGCAAATAGCACCTGGCTCTTTGCAGGTGCACAGAAACATACATTTGGGCCTGGGGCAAGCCGGCATGTTGGGAAACCTACCAAACCAGGACATTTCTGAAATGTAGACTCCTTGTGGGGATCCCACAACTGTTTCCAACCCAGAAACTTTGCATAGGTCAATGACTTTTTAAAAATAATCTCTACATTTCTGTGATGGAACGTTTTGCAATGTGTGTGGAACAGAAAAACGTCTGTCACACATATTGCTCCCAAACCTCTACAAATAAAAACAGTACTTTACATTTTTGGGTGGACCCATGGACCATGGCTCTATCACCTTATGTGTGCTCCCTATCTTCATACTATCCGTATTCAATAGGTACTTATGTGTAGGTATTAATGCGTTTCAGATGTTTCGGTAAATCGCGACCTGGTGAATCGGTATTTGTCCGGAAATGCAGGACATACATCGTCTTACCAGGTTGCGGTTTTTCGTAGAGGACGGCAGAAAGCTTTTATACAGGTACGATTGGTGTGTGTAACACCGAAGTGGAGAGTAGAGCATTTGGTAGTAATGAGGAGCGAAGGGCAACTTATAATAATTATACCTGTGTATTCTGGTTTCTTTAGAAACAAGTCGAAAACGCAAGACAAGGTAAATACGGCTTGGCGCCGAAAATCGTTTAAAGTTTCCATCTTATTTAAACCAGATGCTAAGACATTGTTTCGTTTATTGTTGCAGAAACTCGAGGCATATTAACATAAGGTACGTTGCCTTTTGAGTGGTAGACTCGTCAAACAAAGTATATAAAATCAAGGTGCTAAGATATCTTTCGTTTGTTGTTTCAGAAATTCGCGATACTATAGCTGAAGGTACGTAGGTTATTAAGTGGCTGGTAGTTCACAAATAGTTATACACATGAAACCCGGATAATTACAGAGAGGCTTGTATTTTGTTTTAAACAGAAGTATAGTGATCGAGTTGGAGCACAGCTTTCACACGTTACACATCAGCAACATTAAGGTACGCAAACTAAAAAGTTACAAACCTAGAGAACCCCCTAGAATCAAACGAGCCAACACACTTACACCATGTTTTCTCACTTTTATCTTTTTGCAGAACTGCCCCTGATGAAGGCACTCACGAGTGCCGAAATGCATTGGGCTCAACCAAGAAGTGTTGATTAAATGAATTATACTATATGTGCCATGTAGAATACTGAAAATTTTGACAAATATGATGTAATATGAAAATGTACTGAAAAAATGCATTTGACAGCAAATTGTTATGAAATAGTTGAATAGCAAATTCACAGCTTATATGAAGTGGTAAATATAAGCATAAAATAAATAAAAATATATAGAAAGAACAAGATATACTTTTGGTTTAAATAAAGCTCATAAAAAATAAAAATAAAAGGTGCAAATGCACTAAGTGAACAGTGCGCGATTGGGTGGATACCCTTTTCCACCATAACGAATCTAAATATATGGCTGAGGCATGTTTGTATACAGTCAGAGGCTGATATCTGGGAATAAAAGACAGATACCCTAAACCAACATTTTGCCTTCTGCTTTCTAAATTTCCAAAATTGCACTGCATCCAAATAATTGCCTGTGAGTACCCCTTGAACCCATAGAAAACCCCTACATGTCTGGGACTCCCACTCTCAGGAGACCTAGAGGAACAAAGTTGAGTGTCAAGTTGTGGCAGGGATATGTTCCTACGTGAGAGAGACTGGAAGGAATTGCCATGTTTGGAAAACAAATCTTAAAATCTGAATGTCTTGTTCAGCATAATCTCCCAACCAGTCAATCAGGGTGAGGGAGGTCAGGCACCCAGTAACAGAAACCCTAAGATGCGTTCATTTTGGGTCATGTTTACAATGAAGTGACCGAGTGTAGCATTAGCCTTCCTGGCTTAACGCCAAAAGTCCCCCACTTCAGAAACACAGGGCTGCACCATATTTACAACAATATGGTGCAGCCCTGCGTTTCCCCCTCCACTGGCGCTAAACTTGGCATCCTAGCACCAACGCAGGCACCCTTGCACTATAGTGCAAGGGCGTCTGCGTTTAGGGGAAGATTGTTTATGTGCAGGAAGGTCTGCCTTCCTGAGCCCATAGGAAAAACATCCATGACTGGCACCCCATGTTCAGGAAGAAAGTCAGGGGTCAGGAATTAGTATGTTCCAGTTTAGGGAAACTGAAGGGAATTACCATATTTCAGAAACAACTTGCTAAAAATCTGAATTTTTTTTAATTCAGTTTGTTCTATGAACCAGCCTTTAGGGCTTGGGAGGTTTGATTTGCACCAATAGATTCCATCAGTCATATAAAGTTTGAAAATATAGTTTTTAAAATTGTCATATAGTTCTGAGTTTGTTTTCAGTCAACAAATTAAAAGAGTACCATTATCACTGATTCTTCCACAGTTACGTGATCTGCACGAATATTATATAATTGGTTGTGAGGATTACCTATCCCTAGGAAAACCCACACATATTTGGTATTGCCGGAATCCAGCCACTTAAGGCCACAATTCCTTGGTTAATGTTTGGGTATTTATGACTGTCCCATTCTTCAGGTTAGAAAGAGACACTGATGCAGTGCATACCATTAAATAGCCCTGAATACACCAAAAAACATAAAGTGTTTACGAGCACGCAAAGAGAGCAAAGAGGTATATGTCCTTGAACAATCTAATGCTATGATTCTTTGGGAAAAGAAATCTCCAGCACAGAAGTGAGCAAGCACCCCAGCAGTGAAAGGGTTGAAAATAAAAATGTTTAGAAAAAAAGACATGTATGTATGTGTTCTCACCTTTGACCGTGCCCAACAGAGAAAGGGACACCAACCAGATTCCCAGCATCTGGAAAGACACAAGAGATAACAGATTCATTTAATTATGATAGATGGAATTCTGCCAGCCCTGCATAAAGATCCTTCTCTAATTTTTAGGTCGAGCCTAGCGTTGCAGCGAGCATGCGCTGCTCACTCTGCGAGGCATGCTGTAGTAAGGTATGTTGTGGAATTGCTGGGGAAGCCTCGCCCACTCTCTGCCCATACTTTTAATTGGCTGGTGTCAATGTCCTTGGTAAACACTGGCTTCCGATTCATTGTGAGGCTTATTAGTCCCGCCTCACTATCGCCCTGTCTCCATTTTTGTTGCCGCACAGAAGGACCGGAGCTTTTACTTTGCTGCTAACATGGCATGCTTTATCTGCTGGGTGAGCACTATTTACTTTATTGACAATGGCAGCTGTCCTACTGCAGGCACAACGTGCTTTGGTGCCTTCTTTACTCCCCCAATCCCTGCCGTTGTTCGTGCCTTCTCCCCCTCCCATTGTCCGTGCCTTCAAGTAACCCGCCGCTGTCCCTCCCGTTGTCGTCATGCCTACCGTGCCTTTGCACTCACATTGTCCATGCTCCACCCCCGTTGTCCGTGATCACTACCATTTGCAAAGCATTAGGTCTTGCGTAAATGCGAGTCCTGATTCATTGCAATTGCTTGATTATAATAGGCGGCTTTTGGTGCACCTGGGGCGCCTGTTATAAAGAATTGATGTATTACAGTTGAGTTCTGACATCACAATGTTCAGAGCAGGCAGCTGAGCGCAAAGGCAGTTCAGCTCATGGAGCACATCGAAGTTTGCTTTTCTTTTTTAAGATCTGTTTTATCTAGCTTACAGTAACAGGCAGAAAGGAGATATTTAAGGAAACATGTTTATTGTTTACACTCTTTAGGTAATTATAGATGAGTTAGAATATTTCAGCATGTTTCTACAAATTCTAAGCTACTGTGGTAAAATAAAAAGCCTGTCGTATAAAACTGATTTTAAGTTCTTTTTGCAACAAATATCTAAGATTTTTTGATGTGTTTAATTTTGCAAGAGATTCTATTTTGATTCTTCAGATTTGCAAAAATGCTTTCTCTGGCACTTGAAAGAGCTACACACCAAGGGCCCGATTCACAAAGGTAAAGTTAGACGAAGGTCGAACTTTACGCCTTTTGGTATTCACAGAGGGCATAACCTACTTGTAAATGCCCTTTGTGAATATTGAAAGTCATGAAGTTCGACTTTCAGTATTCACAAGGGGCATTTGCCAGTAGTAAATGCCCTTTGTGAATACCGACAGTCGTAAAGTTAGACTATCGTCTAACTTTACCTTTGTGATTCGGGGCCCAAGTACTTAAGTGGTTTCTGGTAAAGGTGATATAACGATAATGGAAGTGGCAAAACTACTTTATTACTTCCCAGAGAATACCAGGAAATGCTTACTGCAATTTGCCTAAACATATTAGTAAAAGCTGTTTATAGTCTACATTTATAAGTCTAAAAAATATTTCTGAACTTTTTAAAGTGTTTTGAAACACCCTTTAGTCCTGGCCATCCTGCTTTGTAATACTTTTGGATGGAAGCGATGTAATGAGGAATTTTGATAGGATTCACTGCCAGGGACTGCCTCGAGAGTGTGTAAATGAGCTAAAGAGAGTACCCTTCATTCGCTCAGGGTTTCACTAATATTTTCCACGCTATTTTATTGACACAACATTATATTACCCTCAAAATGTAACAGTTCTGTCCTACCGACAGGGCTCAACTAGAGCAAAGGATGTCTGAGATTGTTGAACGCCTTTGAGAGATGCCTGTCTGTTACTGAGAAAGGTTAGAACAATGCTGACTTTACATATAACGTCGTTGTCCATCTTACAGCCGGGAAGGGCGGGATCCTTCAGAGATTTCAAAGTCCACCACTCCCCCCTTCAATCTTAATTCTTGGAGGGAAGGATTAATAAACAACACTAATATATATAGCGCCTAATTGACTAATGAATATATCACTTGTACGTAGTTGACTGTATGCTTTACAAAACATTAGATATATACTACTCCGATTCACCGCCCCACCCCCCAGTATTAAGTTTTATTGGTTATGATTATAAAGAATTTGGGAAACGAATTCCTACCCAAGGATCTCCCTCAATATGCACCTTTGTCGGAGGTATCCGCAGTGTCGATAAATTAGGTGGGAACGGGAAAAAATCTGAAGGGTAACCTCACCTTCCGACCTGTCTTCTGCTGCTGTCGGCTTCACCCGCTGTCTGAAGCGCCAAAGCAACAGGCCGAGCACCTGTTCTCAAATACTGCACCCTGAGCCATGGGAGGGCAGCAGCTGAGATAAACACGTGGACCGGGTTCATATCTTCCGTCCAAGGGTCATCTGCAGTCACCAAGTTTATTAGTGGGCTGCGTTCCCAGATATGTCTGCAGTTATTAATGGGCTGAGTTCCAGGGCCCGTCCTTCGTTGGAGATCTGTTTTGTGCTGGCACTGGTGAGCGCGTCTCTGGGGGTGACCTGCGTCAGGTCGTCAGCTCTTCCTCGGTGGCACTGAGGTGTGATTGAGCGCTTGACCCAGAGATATGTTTATGATCTTTTCTTCCCACTTTGAACATCTTTTCTGTGAGCTTTAGGTTGAATTCTTACTTCTGAGTTCGTCAGTTTTAACACCTCATATTTTCAATGGTGAATCAGATATATATTGGCTAATTGGATTAGAGCATGCACTGCAGGGAGCAGTGTTAAAACGCATGGTCTCATGTTTAAAGCCTGCACAACCACTAAGCCTTTCATCCTTCCAAGGTCGGTAAAGGAGAGACTGAAGAGTGAATGTTTGTTTTACAAATACATGCTTTGTAAATTTAACACCAGATTGAACCCTTCTGGAATGTAAAGGGTTATTCAAATTAGACAAATTGAACATAGAACGCGATTGCAGGAGTGAGACTTTACTTTAAGGGTGGTTATTAGAAATATTAGGGCTTATTGTAATGAAAATTGCCGTTAACTAAAGAAGGCATTACCCCTTATCAGCCTTCCTCAAGGAAGACATTACCTCCTGGCACAATACCTTGACTTTAAACAACCCCCAACAAGAGGCATCAGCTACGCCTGTTAACACTGAAATTATCCCATTATGAATCAGTAAACTAACCATAACTTTGCCTGTGCCATACACAACTTATGATCTCACATATTCCATCACTCATGTCCTGTTAAATTACATATTTGATGACATCACTGTATAGTTATCTTAATGTATGTTACATGCTAATAGACTACCTAACACTATATACGTGTTCTTGTTTGTGGTAACTTAATTGACATATATTATTTTTTTCTTTATTCAGGAGTGGATGTTTGGTTGTATCAGTCAGTCAGTCAGTCACAATATCTTTATTTCGGCGAAAGGCCATAAAAGAGACAAATTGAAGGTAAAATGCATTCTACATAGTATCAAATTCCATTTAAATCCACAGTAAATCAGAATAAAAATAGCAATAAAATATTTACATAGGTCAAAAAAGAAATCATTGCGATTTGAGAAGTTTTGCCCTTCTACACCACATGCGATACAGAAACCTAGAGATTGCATAAACAATGGCCAAATCAGTGTTTGTTTTTAAAAGTCTATATACTTCCATACATCGACGAGAGCCCAGATTCCTGCATAAATTAATTAGCTCATACTGCCATATTCTACGATAACCCTCACAGAAGAACAGCACATGTATGTCAGTCTCTTCTTTGGCAGTACATGCAGGACAACGCTTTTCCAGACCATTTGTCCATTTATTTGTCACAGCATGGAGCGGGAGACATCCATGTCGAAACTGCAGGAAGAGTTTCCTAGCAAGAGTTGGGTGAATCACATCAAGCACAGATTCCATGGCATATGTGCATTTAACCTCCAGAAAGGAAGATATCCTGGTACCAACCCTGGGGCCTATGTACAAATTCCTCAGGTACACATCTCAATATCTTCCAATCAGTTTCTTACGTGTGATTCTAAAACAAGTAGTACTCGGATTTCCCAAAGATCACCATAGCCTAAAGCGAACAAAGTTTGTTTAATATAGGCTATCCACGGATAGCTCTCACTCCCAGGTAAACTAAGAATCTCGATTAACTCTTTTTTAAATATGGCTAGTTCAGGAGTTGTCCAAATACTTTGCCAATAGAGGAGTGGCCTACAACCAACCCCATGAGTGATAGGTCTGATGCCAAGATCTAGGCGCAGTTGGGTTAAAGGAGTGCTTGCTGGGAGCCCAACTATTTGCTTGAGAAACTTGTTCTCGGTAGTCATAATCGAGTTGATGTTAGAATGGCCCCATAACTCCGCACCATAAAGAGTAGCACTTCTTAACTGTGTTTTGTAAATTTCTATCACAGGACTTAGAGGTTTATAGTGCGTATTTCTAAAGAATTTAGCCAGTCCCCCCGAAGTTTGAATTAATTTAAGGTTTGCCTTAGTTAACTGAGGTCCCCCGATCATCTTTTCGTTCAAAGTAACCCCCAGATACTCAAATTCCTGAACTCTTTCTAAAGGAACTCCATTCAAGTGGGGGCCAGGATGGGTGGATCTTCAGGGATTGAAGACCATATACTTAGTTTTTTGGACATTGATCTCCAAGCCCCGGTCCTTACAAAAATTTAAAAATCCATCCAAAATTCTTTGTAGCCCCATAGGGGATTTAGAGAGAAGCAGCGTATCGTCTGCAAACATCAATGCCGGCACATGTCCCTGTGCCAACTTTGGGCATCGATGGTCCTACATTGGCCAAGGGCATGCACCAATCCATTGATGTATATGCAGAAGAGTGTAGGGGCTAAGACACACCCCTGTCTCACTCCCCTATTTCTGGGATGGGAGTGGTAAGGTCCCCATTTTTACCATATCTAACTCTAGCATAGTTCCCTTCATGGAGGCGTTTTATTATTTCTAGAAGATAATGGGGAAGCCGCAATTCCCACAACACCCTCCAGAGAGCTTCTCTGGGGACCATGTCAAAGGCACTACGCAGGTCAACAAAGACCAGATATAGACTCCCTCGTTCTGACTTCACCGATTTCCAGTAGAGGAGCTGGAGCCTAAATACCTGGTCTATTGTAGAGGTTTTGGTTCTAAACCCAGCCTGAAGATGGGACAAGATTTCATTATCGTCTAGCCAGGTTTGAACACGATCTAGAATAATTCTAGCGAAGACCTTTTGAGACACATCTAACAGCCTAATAGGTCTGTAGTTACCTGGGAGTAATGGAGAACCTTTTTTTATATATGGGGATGACCTCTGTCCCTAGCCAAGATGCAGGTAGATCCATTCCAAATAAAATAGCATTAAAAATCACCCACAGAACGGGACTCCAAATGTTAGGCTCTTTCTTGTAAAGTTCTCCCGGGACATGATCGAAACCTGGTGATTTTCATAGGATAATCCTATTAATTGAATTTTCAACCTCATTCATAGTGATCGAGGGAAAATCTGTGTCTATACTGGAAGAACTAGTGGGTAATGTGCTTGTATTTGTACTAATACAATGCTCCAGGGCATAAAGGGCCTGGTAATGAGCCTCCCAACTCTCTGCGCAATTTTTGAGTCCATGGGTATCCGACCTTCGCTACTTCCAGTTGCAACTAAATTCCAAAAGGCCTTCACATTCTTACTTTCCAAGGCACTTTTCATCTTGTCCCATTGTGCAATTCCCCAAGTAATCTTAGCGTCAACAATACATTTTTTATACTGAGCTTTTGTTAATTTAATGGTATTTTGGCTCTATCTTTAATTGCCACAATAAGAACTTTCTTGGCCTTTTTACAGCTTTTATCAAACCAAGTCACCTTTTTCTGACTCTTTCCGCTTTTAGTGCAAGGTCTACAAAATGCTTCTCTCAGCTTACAATACATGGTATCATTTACAACCCCAACTTTATTAATGATTCAAAACTTATACCAGCACCTTCAAAAAGCATCACAAAATCAGGGATAAGACTCTCATAAAGTGAGATCAGATTTTTTCACACTTCTCCATCTGTATCCACTTTACCTTTCTCTTATTATTTGAGAGAAAAAGACCTTCCCTAGTGGATGGCTCTGAATTGGTAAGTTCTCTGTCTATGGGGAGCATTAGGGATACTAGGAGAGCATTGTGATCACTATCATACCTAGAGAGTATGCTGAAATCTGTAACCAGGGACCATCCCCTGCATTCAATCAGAACATAATCCAGGATTGACTCATGGCCTATCCGGTTATAGGTACAATTCCCCGAAGTGTCAGAACCAAATCGACCATAACAGGCTCGAAGTGAGTGTTTGAGGGTCAGGGCATTTAATTGTAATGCCAAAGAGGTCCATGCCTTGATCGGGGTGGTGCTAATCTCAGGAATTGCCCATACCTCATCCTCTTCCCGTCCATATGAATCATCAAAGTCTTTGATTGGTTCAAAGTGGCAATTTAGGTCGCTACATACAAGAATCAAGCCGTCATCAGGCTGTCCCTCTAATACAGCTTCTAACTGTTCTATTGTGTAGGACTCCTTACCACTCTTTACAGGCATCAAGTACACATTAAGTAGTTTAATTTTAAAATCTTTTTTTAAATGTCAAACAAAGACTCAAAATATCAGGCCCTGTCTGACCCTCCATTGAAATTTCACACCCTAAGTGACTCCCAATCCATGTTATAAGTCCTCCCGAAGGTCTTCCCTTGCCATTAGAGATAGCAGGAATAAAAATGGAGGCAAAACCTTGTCGTTTGAAATTCTCAACAGCCCAGGTTTCCTGGAATATACATATGTCACAAGTGTCTATCAGTTTTTCCCATTTGGGGCAGTTCAGTTAACGTTTTTAACCCAGCAATGTTCCATGAAAACAGTTTAAGCTTAGGATGGAATTTTTCCAAAGTAGTAGAGATAGGTGTTTTCCCTATCTGTGTGCTCACATTATATATCGTTACTAGAGAAGGGTCCATTATGTTTAAAGATGTCGCAGCTGGACTATCAGGAAAAGGAAGAAAAGAAGGAGGAACCTCTAGATCAAAGGGGAGGACAGTGCGGGAACCTTTCGGGCAAGTCTCTATAGACGACTGGGGTCCAATATTCCTTAATTTATCACCATCTAGTCTACCTCTTAGGTTTTCATCAAGTTTCCCCCCTAGTCAGTTGACCTCGTCCAATGGCCAAAATCTATTGAATAAGGGGATATTGGGCTGGTGAGGATTTTGACGAGAGAGATTATGTCCCCGATGCGAATGCACTTTTTGCCAATCATAAAATCCGTTGCCTTGATCAGCCCTCCTTGCATTAGTAACCCCTGTCTCGTAAAAATATGTGAGAGGGAGACATTTAATGTGACCATTTGTAAGTTGTTGAGTCTGGTAGGAATGTAGGAGGTATTGTGTGAATTGAGGTTTCCTTAAGTTTACAACTATACCCTCTCCTTCAATATCTTTAGTCTTATTTCCCATCCAACTAACTCTATGTGTCAGTAAAATATCATTTGGATTTACTATTTGCCCTCTACTAGAGAAGAAATGGAGACATTTGTTTTTTAGCTCATAATGGGTCTCTTTTATTCCTAGACTGGGAGATGGAGCACCAGAGAGGATAACTTCATACGGTATTGAAGCTGGGGGCAAATCAAGTATTGGTAAATTTTGTTGGATATGAATTTTATCTGAAGGAACGTTGGTCACTGGGCTTTGACCTAGGCTTTGACCTAGGCCTACACCCTCCTTTTCAGGAAGACCCCCACCACCATATTTATCCGCTACTCGGCCATTTGTTATAGTTTTTTTTCCCCGGGTGAGTTATACATTTCCCCCCACCCTGATCAGAGGTTCCAACCCCTCTCTCAATTGGCCTCAGCCCAACAGGGACCTCAGTAACAGTCGAAATATCTCTTGCTACAGGGGCAACTTCTCTCTCTTTCCTGGTCTCATATAAATTTATTAACTTGTCCATGCGTGCATGAATGTGGGCAAACTCTTCTTTTAACAAGTTTTTTAATTGGATGTCAAAGGACTTCAATAAAGTAGGTAACCAGGTGGGCTCAGTAGTTTCCATTTTTTCCTGGGCCTTATTAGCGTTTTGTGATTCTGGGTCACTTTCTGGGTCGTATAGAGAATCTCCTTCAGTTTTTTCCTCTTTGCCCCAACTTTGGTTGTCTTAGTATGGGGCTTACTCATAACAGGCTTTTTGGCCCCTCTCGCCGGACCCCTTTTTCCTAGAGATATTTTTGGTATGGTACCAACATTCTTGATTAACAAGGTGCTTTGTATTGTCGTTTTTAGTGTTGGAGGAGTGTCACTCAACAAGGTTGTAGAACTGGGCTCAACACAGATCAATTGGAAATCTGAGGTCAATGATAATCTGCGTTCAGTGCGCTCTATTTCAGTTGCCACCACCCCTGTTGCTCCTTGGAGCATCTTATCAATAGATGTTTGGGGAAGAGGAGGAGGCACTACTTCCAGTGGAGAATGACACAGGGCTTTCGTAATATACTTCTTCATATTAAATGTTAAAACCTTAAGAACTAAATAAATGGAATTTGGCTATTAACATAAATTAAAATGAATTAAAATTAAAAAAGAAAAAATAACCTTATTTAAAAGGAGCATACACACTTTATATATCAAAAAGCGTTTGTCTTACAAGTTCTAACAGTAAAACGTCTTTTAGAAAAGTTCTCCTTCAGTCTCAGTTTCAGAAAAGAAAACCATGGGGGAAGGCCCAGCCCAGCCTCCTCCAAAGGATGGTAGTGTAGCGCTGGGACTCCTGTCCCACCAGGGGAACCACAAACAGCAAAACACCACGAACAGCAAAACAACAGAAGTTAGCAACAGATGCCCTATGTTGGTGACCTCTTCCCAGGGGTAGAGCGTTTTCTCCAGCAGTGGGGCTAGCGCAGTTTCACGGGGTTATCTGCCACCTCGCTGCACCTCAGGACTGTCACTAGCTCCCCGGAGCGTCTTTCCAAGCCGACTGTTTGATATGCAGGGCCCGCACACACCCACCAGGCACACAGGTGTTCATACAGCGCAGCAGCGCCCCTCCCTCTCCGGCACCGCAACGCCGACAATCCCAACTGAAATGCAGCTCCCAGCATCCGACTGCCGCTGATTTCGACCTCCCCAGTAATACCGCTACGAGAGATCCCAGAAGAGCGAAAGTTCAACAACGGTGTAAGGGAGTGAGGGTCAACACACTGCAGGGCCCACATGTACAACAATAAATGACACCACACACTTTGAATAGTCGATCGGACCGGAAGCCACGAGCAACCTCCGTCCCTTTATTTATAGCCTTCTGGCCACGCCTGGCCAGAAGGTGCTACAATGTATGCGGGTGCTTCCGGGTCTCATCCGAGACCCGTGAAACACTAGAGCGTCACATCCCTTCCCAACTTGGTATTTTGTCCTGGAACTTTTTCCCCACAGTCAACATGCAAAGTCTGCCAACCTCTGGCTTGGCCTGGGATTTGGCTGGAGGTTGTGGTGACCTTGACCCCGGGCTGTCGGGGGCTCAGGTTCTCTTCTTACCAGAGATGGCGGGTTGGTGGCAGGTCCACCATCGGCGCTAGGGTCACCGGCGTCCTCAGTCTGGCTAGTAACTTCAGGAGTTGACCTTGCATCAGCTACCAGGGTTGCGGGCACAGATGGGATGCGTTTGGACCACAATACATTCCTGGTCACCTCTTCCGCATTTCTCTGTGCAGTCACAGCAGTGCCTTTCGTCGTCTTAATGGTCCATGGCTCTGATTCATATGGGGTCCGGAATTTTCCTCCCGGTCTACGTGTTCGTATCAACACAGCGTCTCCGGGGACTAGCTCTTTCTCTCATGCTCGCCTCCTACGGCTCGCCCTTTCGTTGGTCTTCTTCCTTCGTTCTTGGGTGGCCGCTGGCACATACGGTTCGGGTGCCCAACCATCAACCATTGGCAGCCACTGACATTGCGCAAGAAGTTTTCCCATGACCCAGCTTCTATTGCTCCTTTTACTCTTGTCACTACTGCATCATTGTCATACTGGGCCACGATGACGTTGGCTGCTAGCGCTTGGGGACATGACAGTTGAGAAACCATGTCCACAAAATCTTCAGTCAGTATTTCTTGATCTATTGCCACGCTTGTCTCAACCGGGGGATGTCTTGATAGGAAATCCGCGGGGTTCTTCGCCCCCAGTCTGTAGACAAGGTCCATCTGATAGTGTTGGACCTGGATGGCCCATCTCTCAATCCGAGGCGGGGGTGCGGAGCTGTTCCTTTAAACAACGGTATCAGCGGTTGATGATCTGTGACCATCCGAAAAGGATGCCCCGATATATACAGGTGGAAATGATTGCAGGCCCATTTCACCGTCAATGCCTCTCTCTCAATTTGTGAATATCTGGCCTCCGTTGCTGTAAGGGCCTTGCTCGCAAAAGCTAGGGGAACCCACACTCCTGGTTCCACCTCCTGCGTTAGGAGCGCGCCCAGACCTACAGGGCTGGCGTCCACCAGTATTTCCATCTGTCTAGCCGTGTCAAAATACGCCATCGTTGTACTGTCTAGTAGCGCTGCCTTCACCTTGTCGAATGCCTCGGCTTCCGTCTTGGACCACTGCCAGGGATTCTCCTTTTTCATAAGATTCCTCAGTGGTTCCGCTATGGTGGGAAGCTGAGGGATGAAACGGGCACAGTATTGCGCCATGCCCATGAAACTTCGCACTTCCGACGTTGTTGTTGGGGCTGGAGCACACTTTATGGCAGACGACTTTCGGGGATCCACCCTGATTCCCTCCGAGTCAAAGACGTATCCGAAAAATTCTATGGACTGCTTGAAGAATTGGCACTTCTCTTTGTGGAGTATGACTCCAAATTCTGCCAATCTCCGAAGCGTGGCTTTCAACCTTCGATGGTGTTCTTCACTTGTCTTTGTGTGGATGAGTATGTCACCACTGACGTTTAGTACTCCAGGCAGTCCTGACAAGATCTCCTTGATTGAGTTTTGAAAAATTTCCGCAGCTGAGGTTATCCCGAAATTTAGTCTCTTATACCTTCTTAGGCCCAGGTACGTTGAGAACGTCGTGATGGAGCGACTCTCCTCAGCTAGTTTCAATTGATGGTAGCCCGCATTCAGATCTAGTTTGGAGAACCATTGGGCTCCATTCAGGTCTGTTAGTATATCTTCTACCGTGGGTGTGAGATGCCTCTCCCTTTTAATCGCCTTGTTGGGCATCCGCATGTCAATGCATATTCGTATTTGGCCTGGCTGTCGGAGTTTCTCAGCAATCACCATCGGTGAAACCAATAGCGTCGGCCCAGTTACCTTCTCTATTACTCCTTGCTCCTCCAACGTCCTCAGCTCTTGCTCAACCGCCAATCGGAGATGGAACAGGATTCTCCGATGCCTCAATGCTATAGGTTGTATTGCCTTATCAATGTGTAGTTTGACTGGTGGTCTTTTAATGGTTCTCAGACCTTGAAACAATGATGGAAGCATTTGAAGGATTTCCTCTGTGTGCAGAGCTTTGACTGCATTAGCAAAAGCAATTAGCTTGAGGTCTTCCGCTGTGTGACTTCCTACTAGCAAATCTGCCTCTTTGTCGATCACATGAAAAGTTGTTGTCAGCTCCTGATCCTCTGCTCTTACTCGCACAGTCATTTTTCCTCGCAATGGTAGCGGGGTCTTGCTACCATATGTCAGAATCCGAGCTTTCGACGGCATCAGTTGTGGCCTCGGTTTTAGCGCCTTGTAGTGCTGAATGCCCATCACATTGATCGTGGCTCCTGTGTCTATGACTCCAGTGACTGTCGATCCGTCAATTTGAATCTGACATTTCGGTTGAGGTCTCCTCCTCCTCTTGAGTTCACTCACAAACGAGACATAGTAGCACTCTTCTTCATCCTCGGTCGAAGAATCATCTAACCGCTGTGGATAGCGGGAGTGTTCTAGTTCCTTTCGAGTGGTGTGCTTCCTCTAGGGCAAGCTGTCTGACCGCTTTGGTTGGTGTCTTCCTGCCTGCTGTTCCTTGTCCTCGAAAACTTCCTCTCGCACCACCCCTGCAGACACTGGCAAAATGGTTTAGTCCTCCGCACTTGGTGCACGCCTTGCCACGTGCTGGGCAGCCATCTTGGTTGTATTCTTCATATCCACAGAAACTGCATGGCGTGCGGCGCGGCGTTCTGGTCAGCCATCTTCCTCGTCCTACTCGGCCACTGTTCCGTACTACATCTACCCTTTCCGTTTTTATTGTAGCTTCAGTGTTTGCTGTTGGGTTTATGGCAGCCTCCATCGCTGTGGCTCGCGCTTCGGACAACTCGTGTGACCTGGCCAACATTAATATCTCATCCAGTGTTATTCGGGGTTGCCTCTCAGTATCAGTGTCCTGAGATGTTTATTCCTGCAGCCTTGAATCAACTGCGCCGTCACCTCTTTTGTTTGGTCCTCATCTGGACATGTACTTATTAGTTCCCCCAACCTCGCCTGGAAGGCATCCATCGTTTCTCCTTCCCGCTGACTTGACTGCCTGAATTTGAAACGCTCATAATGGGGATTTAACTGTGGGTCAAAGTGTGCATTTAGCGCTTGTACCGCAGCATCAGAGTCCGTTGCTACCCCAGTGTTAGGCAAGTGTGTAAATAATTTGTAGAGTTCATCCCCACCAAAATGCAGCAGTAGGCATCTTTTCACCTCATTGTCTTTTCCCCGTGTAGCAGTGAAGTAGTTGTTCAATCGGCTTAACCACACCGTCCACCTTGGTGCCGCCGTCCCCGAGTCAATCAGTGCACTGAATGGCGGTATTGGGTTAATTTGTGAGTGTGGTGACTGCTGGACTACTGGTCCCCCTGCCTGCTGTCCTGCCGGCCCTGCCACCTGTGGAGGGGCCACTGCCTGCTGCGCTCCTCCTTGCGCTGAGTTGTCTGGGACAACTGACATTGTTGCTGTCTTCATTTGAGACTTTCTTCCACACCTCGTTTGCCACCACTAGTGTCTGTTGTTCGTCTCACTACGTGTCCTGGCATACTATTTCTTCCCCACTGTCTTTTCCACTGTGGCTCCAACTTGGTTCTCCTTGTTGCATGTGCCAATGCTTGTTATTCATCCCCCTCGGCCACCTCGTCTTCCTCAGTCTGCTGCTCACTGGCTTCATGCTGTCTCGGGGTGCCTCTTGCCCCTTCGCCTGAGCCGCTGCTTCGGCGCTGCATGGAGGCCTCGTCATGCGTCTTCTACGCTAGGGCCGGTCTCGCACACACTGCGCATGCGCGCACCACGCGGCTGTTCAGCCGGGCCTTTGGTTCGATCGGCCCGCTCTTTGCCGTGTCTTCCTCCGTCTTGGGGCCCTGCTTACCGGTCCCTCACGCAGCCCTCCTCACGCTGCTTACCGGAATTCGCTGGCTCAGCGGCCTCCCCTGAAACAGGCAGCAGTTTCACCGCTCTCTCAGCCCACGTGCAGATCGGCGGCCACGCTGTGAAGCGGCGCCGGTAAGGTCTCCTCACTCTTCCTTTGAGTTCTTTGGGTTTCTACGAGGAACATCCCACCCTCGTCGCCAGTGTAAGGGAGTGAGGGTCAACACACTGCGGGGCCCACATGTACAACAATAAATGACACCACACACTTTGGATAGTCGATCGGACCGGAAGCCACGAGCAACCTTCGTCCCTTTATTTATAGCCTTCTGGCCACGCCTGGCCAGAAGGTGCTACAATGTATATGGGTGCTTCCGGGTCTCAGCCGAGACCCGCGAAACACTAGAGCGTCACAAACGGGAGCCGCACTGGTGTTTGCAAAGGTTCCCTGGCTATAGGCCACCTCGCTATGCGATCGCCGTGAACCGCACAGTTGATGCGAGTAATCTGGCCTACGTCGGTCCGAGGGCCAGAGAGAAGGCAGGTACAGCTGAGTGCAGTGTTGGTTGTATCATACCATCAACATGTTTAAATTACATGGGAAGTTTCAAAATCATGAAGAATGTGTTGTGTATGATATTGACTGTTTTTACAGCAGTTGTGTGCTCTCTTCTTATATGTATTTTTTGTGATGGTAAACATTGTGATACTGAGGTAGTGGGTATCCTTTCCAACAGCGTTTCTCTTACAGTGTTTTTTAACATTGGTTTTCCGTCCCGAAAATTGTTGCACAGGTATTTTATAAAAAATATATTGATAAGGTTGAAGTGCATTAATGTGCAAGGCAGAGTTTTTTATGGCAGTGCACGATTTGCATAGTGTAATAATGCACAAATTACATGTATCAATAGTTGAATAATTTTTAGACTATTAGTTATATTATTAGTGGAAGTAAGATATTCACTAAATAATGATATTCTCCAAAAATATTATATTAAGATGAAATGGGGAGAGTATTGGTATCGGTGTTTGATTTATTCAGTGGATGTTATCAATGATGTCATCAGTAATGTCATCAGTGATGTCATTTAACATCATGAGTGATAGAATATGTGAGGTCATAACAGTTCCTGACGGGGCACAATTTATAGTTAGTTTTACTGAACCATAACTGATGAATTTCAGTGGTTTTTAGGCTTTGCTTTGCAACTATAATTGCACTTTAACTATTTTTTTTCAGTAAATTCCTGAGATTTTCAACCATATGTAATGAAGCAAACTTAACCATAATTTCACTTTAACCTTTATTATGTCTTTGACTTTCTAAGATGTTTTGATCATGGTCGGGATTGAGAACTTCAGACATACTTCACGACAGGCCCAACATTTTATGTGCTGAGTCTCTGCAGTTGTAAAGTTACTATTGTAAAATTAAACTCATAATTTGTGAATGTCAAACAAATAGCAGCTGTGGTCAGTCTGTTATGGCGGAGAGCATCGTCCCACTGCTGGAGCCAACAGATAATACATCTAAAGTAAAATGACTAAAACTGCTTGAGTATCATTTTATTTTACAATGTGAAGCGAGGGCGAGTCTTGAGGACGGGGCAGCAGGAGGAGGAGTGGTGGGCACAGGGCACTGCAAGTAAGTGCACATGACGGTTGGGCCGGCTGTCTACGGAAGGCGAAACCAACATGCACTCTTAGCTATCTCTGTGCTATTGCATGGCGAGCAGCAGGATATGTGAGAGCAGCAGGTACAGGCTCCCATTCTTTGCTGGTGCATAAAACCAGCCTGCTCTGCCCAAGCCTGGTGCTTCTCTCATGCTGGGCACTACCAGCACAAGAGCAGCGTCTGGCTTGGTGCAGGAGAGTCTGGGAGCCTGTGCATTGGGTGCTGAAGAGCACCAAAATAGCTAGGCGGTAGGTACATTTTCTTATTTTTTCTATTATTGCCTCCTCACTGCTTTAATTCATTTCCTAAATTATTTGTTTCTGTATAATTCTGTGACTGATATTTCATTATTGAAGTATATTGATATGCTGTTGCAGAAGAATATACTTTTGTGTGTGTAATATGTATTTTTTTAAATGAATATATTAATAAACAATAGAATGTGAAATATACCTGTTTCTTTCCTCTCTGCGGATTTTCTATATGACAAGTTTACCGTAATTGCCTAGGTTGTTGCTTTTCATATGCAGTTACCTTTTTTGAACCAGGCCCTGCAGGTTTCCACACCAATCCTAGGACACCTAATACCCACTAATTTATTTAAAGAGCAATGCACTGCCATTGACAGGAAAACGCTGATTATACTGCACCAGACTTGCTCCCACTGCCTGCTCCCACGATTACTCACTGCGATCTGACGGATAGGTTTCACAATTGTATCTGTGAACAGCTGCCCAAATCAACAAGGACGGAGAGCAAATATTTTCCAGTGTGGCAGGGCACTGTTTGTCAGTGAAAATTACATTAATTGTTGTAAGTAATGAGTAGGCGCAGAGTTATATAAGTTTCTATAAAATAGCAGTTCAATCAATCAATCAATCAATCAGGGTTTTATAAAGCGTGCTACTCACCCGTGAGGGTCTCAAGGCGCTGCTTGGGTGTGCAGCTTCGGTTCAGTCGAAAAGCCAGGTCTTGAAGTTCTTCCTAAAGGTGTGCTGGGTGGGGGAGCGTCTGATTAGACTGGGAGCTCGTTCCAGGCCTTGGCTGCGACGTAGGAGAAGGCTCTTCCGCTTGCTCTGCTTCTGAGGATGCGGGGGGGGGGGGGGGGGGGGTTTCTGCTAGGGCAAGGTCTGCAGAGCCGAGGTTCCTTTTGAGGACCAAACAGGTCGAAACAAAGCAGCAGCAAGTGTCTTTCTGCAAAACTATTGACCGTTTCAAACCGGAATCCATAACAGGAGTTGTTCTCACATAAGAAAACTGCCCTGGGAGAAGGAAAGGCAGAGACAACACCACCCTCCTGGGACGTGAACTTGTTATAATTGCAGGTTGCAAATGTTTCATCAGAGCAACTACTCAAACCTCTAACACCTTTCAAGACTTCCAACAAACCTCAAAGAACAGCCGATCTGAAAATATATGTATGACCTAGTGAAAATATTTTTCTTGTATCATCTTGATTTCTGTCCTTGGCCTGACAATGCAATACGTTACTTTACATAAAACACACCCTAACATGTTATTTAGCAATTTCATGTCATTACTAAAGTTTTACTTTTGAGCTTTCAGATATTTAAAAAAAACAGCAACTACTAACTTGCACTGGCGTGCTTTTTAAGGTTTTGTTCAATGAACGTGATAAATGACTGACATTTCGGACTGGGCCATCAAAGCAAGTGAGTGTAAGCACCAACTTTGCGCTTGATTTTGAAAGGGAGATATATGCAAGCTTCACCTGTTGCATGGAATCAGCCTAGAAACAGAACTACTATGCCTGGGATGATGGGACATCAGCATGTAGGTACTTAGGGCCCTCGTTATGATGCCTGTTGGACTGACCATCTGACTGCTACGGCCGTGGTTCTATTCTGACCGCTGAGGCCGCGGACTTTCCCCCATCGTATTAGGCTGGATGCTGTCTAAACCGCTGACCACAGCGGTCAAAGTGTTCTCGGCATGGGCCATGGCGGTCGGAGTAGTCAACTCATGGGTTGCAGCGGTCAGGACTCCAAGGCCATCAGGGCTGTGATACTGCCGCCAAGCAGATTACGATCAAACTTTTGTACTGGCGGTCCCTTGTTGGAGACATCACGACAACATTAGACTGCCGTAGTACTGCTACTGTAAAACACCACAACAGTGTCCATTGGATGCTGAATAAAACTACACAGCTGATGGCCATTGCCAAAGTGTTGCATCCAAATGGAAAAGGACGTCGCACACCTGGTGTATACTTTATTCAAGTTCTTTGATGGGTGGTTGGCGCTAATTGGTAAATCCTCCTGAGAAAGAGGATGAAATAAATACTTGATTTGCGTTGCTCCCTAGACGAGAGGACGTCACCAATTGCACTCTTTTGAATTTTCAGTAATTTAATCACTCTTCAAAATTGTATGTCACATACATTTTTTATTTATTGTTGATCATTCATCGTTATATGACTTTCTTCAGTGATCTACCATTATATTTTATGAATTCTTTTCAGAACATTTCTCAGTGGAGAAGTGTGGCTCAGGGGTTAGAGGCGGCAGACCCGGAAGCTGAGATCTGGTCCTGGACCAGGGTTCAATTCCCCGCCTCGGTGGGTCTTGGGCAAAAAATTCCACGGACTCGATAATTCTCGCTCCGTTGCCTTCTCGACTCACGGGTTCACACTCTGCGACTCTGGGCAATAGCTTGCTTAATCTCCACAACGGCCCCTCGCAGCGGGATGCCTGGCTTTCACCTTGTGGATACCCTGCTGGGGTTATCTCACAGGGGAATACCAGGACGGGTTCCCTAAGCAAGCGCCGGGAAACCCACTGTGGGTAGCTGTGCGCTATATAAGCTCAAATACATTTACATGCCCAATGCATTTCGGTCACTGCCCTTCATCGGGGCCTTTATTTCTGGAAACATAGAGGACATTTTTCATATAATACCATATACATATGTTATAGTCAAAATTATATTATAACTCTGTAACCTTATATACCCATGGCTGGTTGGTTAACTTTGATGTTGGTATGGTTGCTTCATCAAATACAAACTAATCAATAATGACTTTTGGTAAGCGCAGTGGGTGATACATTAATATTATGTGGAGTGACTGAGTGCAGATACTTTGAGATGACAAGTTAAAATGCAGAAGGTGAACAGTGGTAGATGTGAATGTGTAACGTACCCGGACATGCTGTTTTAACATATTGTGTTCCAAGAAACAGTGGTCCCTACTCGTGGACACAATGGTATACTGAGCTATTAATCACACACCGGATAAGTGTTATGTCTTTTGTCCAGCCGGACAAGGAATTTATTTAACAATTTTCTTAATAAAACTGAATGAATACATTAATAACAAGTGGGCACAGCCGTTACCCACAACATTCAGACAAACAACGAATAAAATGGTAAAAAGAGCAAAGCAAAAATATGTCTGTGTACTTGTAGTCAGTGTTACAGACAGAGATCGTCATAACCATACCATTGAATTTCACAATATTTTAATTATCATATTGCTTAAGGGGGTTTTTTGGCCGACGACGTTTCGATGCCTAAGTTAAGTGAGGGCATCATCATCAGGACAAAAATATAGTCATTGTTGTCTTTAAATATTACACTGCCTTTTAACGCAATTGCGTATTACAACAGGCAAATCATCGGATCAGCAGATACCATGAACAATGGAGGAATCGGTACTGCCTTGCCCAGCGTGGAGAGTCGTCTGGATCAGGAGCGTAATAGCTCGATATGCAGAAGTCGGCGGCGCTGTGGCGGATGGTGGGGTTCTGGTGTTGAATATTGTGACAGCTACGCAAGAGCGCGTGAATTAAAAACTGCATGAGTTGGTTCACTTGTGTAAAAAATGATACGTCTGTTTTAAAAAACAGACCTTATTGGCATTCGTGTACACAATCCATCTAGTTTCGCTCATAGAATCAAACTCTGTTGATTTGTAACAATGGTAAACGCATTGCGTTCGTGGACGCAATCCGTCGCCTTTAGTCCATAGAATCGAACTCTATAGATTTAAAACGATAATAACCTATGATAAACTGACCGTCAGTTTTCTTTTCAAAATATTCGTCCGAAAATAATATATATTGCGGGGTTAATTATCTCACCTCTTTTTTTGTGAAAAAGTTCTTATGAACGGTTACTCCATCTCCGAGTTCGCGACCCGATTCCCGGAATCCATTATGTTTGGAAAGCGTGACTCGATTTGAATGCATCAACCCGGAAGTGCTACTGTGGTGAAAAAATAAAGGACGGACCCGTGGAGCGATTTGCGGGATGTGTTGAGAAGACAAAAGACGGACAATCGTCAGATGTTTACATTAGTTACCTATGGTGATTGGTGAACCCAGCGGTATTGGAATTCACCTAACTTTATTGTTACAGTGGCGGAGGGTGTGCCGAATGTTGAATTGACTTCAGAGATATATTAGATGTATGTCTGGGGGTACGTTGAGTAATAAAGTGATACGCTGAAGTGAATAATGTTCGATACATTAATCCCTTACAAATTGGAATGGATAAAGTAGACAAAACATAAACCAAATAAACAGCATTATTCTGAATGTAAAAAGTACAAAATGCATTTAAATGAAGCAATTTAAGTCCAATCTCTCATTCAGTCCCTTGGAACTAACGGTGTTGAAGTGATTAATCCAAAAAACTTCTCTTTGTAGAAGATATTGTGTATTGTCACTCCCTCGTAGGATTGATACTTGCTTCAATACAGTGAATCTCAGTAAACTTATGTTGTGATTCATGGAATTGAAATGTACTGCAACCGTAGATTTTGAATTTTTCGTTCTGACATTGCTTTTGTGTTCGGTTATACGGATTTTGATTTTGCATTCTGATTTTCCTACATGTGCATACCCGACGGACATTTTAGCATATATTCCACATTCATACTATCGCATGTGGTGGTATTCTCAATTTTACTTGCAATCCCTTTGTGGGATGTAATATGTGGGTTCCTTTAATGATAGCATTACAATTGCCACAGGCCTTTATGCCTTTATATGTGGTGTTCTTATTTTCGGATTTTCTGTTCAGTATTTCTTTGAGGTTAAAGGGTTCTTAAATGCGCGAATCTTGGTGGTTGATTATAAATGCCTTTGAAATCTTCTTCGAGACTTACAATAGGCCAATTTTTTAATATGGACTTCTTTATACTTGTGCATCTTGTAGAAAATTTTTATATGAATACCATTCATCGAGCTTCTATTTTATTTGGTTTGCTCAAAAGTAAATGTTCTCTCTTTGCTTCATCTGCTTTTTTTATTGCTTCCTCCAAAATGTTTTCTGGGTAACCTCTTAGTCTGGATTTTTCGACTGTGTTGATCTTGCTTGTAGTATATTATTCCTCTGATGAAGAGATCCTTTTTATTCGCAGTAGTTGTGAAAATGGCAAATGATTTTTGAGCGCAGGTTGTTGGAAGCTTCTGTAATGTAGAAGGTTATTGCTATCTGTTGTCTTGGTGTAAACACTGGTAGCTAATTGACCCTTCTTATTCTGTATTAATACGTCCAGAAATGTAATTTCAGTTTTTTGAATATTGGGAGTGAAGCTGATTCTCTCATTCACTTCTTCTAGTTCCGCTATTGTTTCAATTAGTTCTCTTTTCAAGCCTTTCCATGCAGCAAAAATGTCATCTATGTATTGTTTGCATAGAATTACATTTGAGGTCTATTTTTGATTATTGAGTATGTGATCCAATTCAAACTGATACATAAAAATATTTGCGTACGTAGGCGCTCCACAATTTCCCATTGAAGTGCCAGAAGATTGAATGAAGAACTCATTTTGCCACTGGAAGTAGCTGGACCCTGACCTCCCCATGGCCCTCATACTGGCAGTTGCATACCCGGACTTTGATGGACAGTTGAGAGCCCAACAGCAGCTAGGAGGGGATGAATATTGGCCTAAGTGAAACATTATGCATGACTGTCTGTCTTTTGTTACAGACCGCTATTTGCCTTTCAAGCTTGAAGGTGACTCATGTCCCACGCAATGGGAGTATTGTTGCATGTGTAGGTGTAGTAGTAGGTGCATGGTGTTAACCATAGACTATTGTCCATGTGACCAGGAATTAAGCAGGGTCCAGTCAAAATTGAGTTTCAATAGTTGAACAACCACATGGCTGTCTAATGTCTCAGATAACCTACATTATCTTTTGATTTCATGTGTGACAGTGGTCCCAAACAGGCCACTTGTCATCCTTGTGCCCGGAGTGTTGCTCCCTCACTACTGTCTCTCATTTGACGATGGACCCCTTACTTGTGGCATGGCATACAATGCACTCTGGCTGCAGACACTGTGCACTTCTTCCCCTTCGTAAGTGGGGAATGTACAGTATCATAAGTTAGCCAACACCACTGGTGTCATCTATTTTGATGCCTACATGCTGGCATGTGTACCTGTCAAATGTACAACTGTTCCACATATGATCTGAGGGTCTAAGAGGTCATCATTCAGATTTCATTACATTTGTATGTGTTGGCCAATGTGTACATGACAATAGTTTTCTGTGATGGGTTTACAGAGTAGGTGTACCCACATGCAGGGGTGTGAAGGCATGGGTGGTTGAGTCACACATACTCAATGACATTGATGGATGTCATTAGCCAGGTCAAAAATGTTGCGTCAATAATACACATGGTTGGAAGACTTCCAGGACTCCCTGGCAATGTGAGTTAGCCATTGAGAAGGGTGTCTTCAGTTTGGCTTGATGTACATGGCATTTGTGGAGAGACATTCACTGGTTGGTGATATCCATCAGGAAGTAACATGCTGACATGTTGGGGTCACACATGTGTTTGAACACTCAGTATCACAATGGTAAATGTGTTTGCGACAAAAGAAAGGTACTGTGATTTCCCATCCCTTTTGGACACGACTTTATGATCTGGATATTTCCTAAGCCTCATGTACCTTCAGTGTACTAATGGGATTGAGATTTTCAATGTCAAAAAGGTAGCTCAAATGGTCCAATCTTGACGGGGGATGTTCCTAGGCAGACTCATGTACAATGGTTCTCTGTGCTGCAATCTCACACCACTTGGAGCCACATTGCCTTCAATCTACTCTTCTGTACTACACGTGACACCTAGCTAAGATACTCATGTGCAGCTATCAACTGCATCATCTTGCAGTGGACAGATGTGAAAGTGTAACTTGGGAAGTGTGAACAATGTGGAATGGGTACTTCTTTGTCAACCGATTCTTGGTAGTCACATATTGCTGCTACTTATCTGTAGAAGGTGGCCAGTAGTTCTACATGTTGTGGGTTAAGGGCACCAGACCATTTGCTGATTGCAGGGCTTTGTGTAGATAGGTAGTTATGCATCCCATTTGATGACATTAGGTAACTATAGTATGCTACAAGGGCCTAGGTTGACAGGGTGATTATAACTCCCTCTACACACATGAGGGTGGTTTTGGGACAAGGGCACACATGCAGTTGGAACAGACTGTGGTCATGAAACCATTATGTGTTACTTTGCACAGGTCATGTAGCATTAATGCATGTGCTCATGCCAATGTTGGAGCCAATATAGTAATCCTTGTACATGCTGTGATCAGTGCTATTGTGTAATGTGTTTTGTTATGATATGTTTGCCCGGTGTGTTCACGCAATTGCAGTGAACCTATCTCTACTCTTATTTCAGCATTAACCCAGGGCAGCAAAGGAGACAGGGCAGAGATCTTTGGGGAAGCAACTGGCCACAGTGGTTCCGTCACCTCAGTGACACAGAGGGAGCCAGTGGCCCAGAGGGTGATGGAGTACCATAAAGGAGCAACACAACTGCTCATCATCCTCATTGTACTCATCGTCGAGCTCCAGTGGCCACTTCCTGGTGGTGGTGGACCACCTGGATCTGCATCCGCAACTTCTATATCCACCACCCTGTTCCATCTACACCTTCCCTGCTGATCACCAAACAGCTGTCCGGGTATGCCTCCCCAAAAAGGGATAGTCTCATTTAAACCAGACACTTCACTCCCTGCCCCGTCTCCCCTGTTGCCCTGAGTGTGTAGGCAATTTAAATCCTGAGGCAGATCTGAGCCCCAAGCCAACTCAGATGGCGTCATACCTGGAAGGCATTCACCCTGGCATGTCTGGCTGTGAGGTTTGCTGACAAGGAGGGGGGGGGGGGGGCTTTTGGGCTTTAAGAAGCAAGTCTCTACGCAGTGACTTTCTTTAGTTGGAACTTAATTTTATTCACCAGTCCAAAACTTGTTCAATACAGGGTTATCATCACTTTTCAACATCCGAGGTTTAGTAAGTCTTTTACACAGATATAGATTTTCTCCTGGCTTTGCGATTCTCTCTTTTAAAGACCTTGACCTCAGGTATCCATAGGAGACTCCAGGGGGGTTGTAAGCAGAAGAAAAAAAAAAGAAAAGACCCAAGGGTTAATTATTTCACTGACTTCTCTGGGTATGAGGAAGGGGGCGGGGAGTGAGGGGATCACCAGGGACTGTCACGAGTGGTCAGATATTCGACGTCTAGACTAGTGCTTGTGAGGTGGGGTTTTGCGGGTCGAATTATGAGACACACACACACACACCCCGTCCCATGACCTCCCTCACCCGGCCCTACCCGCTCCCTCCCCTTGCAAATACGAGACCCCTCAGCCGGTCCCGTACCTTGGTTAGCCACACTTCTCCTGAAGTGCGGCGGGGTGGCTCGTGTTCCTGATGGCCTCCAGGCTTGCTGATGTCTTTAGTGTAGGTGTCCTCCGGCTTCTCACCCTCCCGACTCCTGGGCACCTCGGAACAAATGCTGGTCGACTCCTTCTCCTCACCGTCCGCGGCGTTCAGCTTATTGGTGTGTCGTTATGAACTCCTCCACTGGGTCTGATTGGTGGATGCATGATGACGCTCCGACTGTAGGTCCAGATTCGGGGAAAGCCCATGCCATGTTAAAGGTCCGCAGGTCTCCTGTTCGTAGGGCAGAAATGGACAGGTATTAAGATCTTTGCCCGGTATGGGGTAGTCAGGAACCCCGTGACACATCCCATCCCCGGGATTTCCCCGATCGGGGGAAAGAGGAAAACGGGACAGAAAGTCAGCATTTCCTTGATCCATGCCTTTTCGATGACGGACCTCAATTTGAAAGGGTTGAAGGGCCAGAAACCACCTGAGTATTCGGTCATTATGGCCACGATTTCACTGCAGCCAGATCAGCGGAGCATTGTCTGTATATAAAATGAAGGGACGTCCCTCGAGATAGTACCTGAGTTTGTCCACCCCCCAGTGAACAGCCAGACATTCCTTCTCAATAGTAGAGTGGGCAATCTCTTGGGGAAACAGTTTTCTGCTAATGTAGAGTATCAGTCTTTCATGACCCTTTTCGTCCTCTTGGGAAAGAACAGCCCTGATCCCTACTCCTGAGGCATCCGTCTGGAGGATGAAGGGTTTTTGGAAATCGGGGGACGCCAATACCGGGGCGGTCGTGAGGATGGACTACAAGATTTGAAAAGCTTTGGTTTCTTTGGGAGTGGGGACTGGTAACTTGGAGGATGACTGTGTCTTTTTTAAAAGATCAGTGAGTGGACCTGCTATATTGGCGAATTGGGCAATAAACCTTATTTAGTACCCCACAAGACCCAGAAAAGCTCTCAGATAAGCATGGGCGAATTTTGCGAATCTGGCGTTCGCGAATTTTGCGAATTTGCGAACTCGCAATCCGCAAAATCCGCAAATTCTCACGAATTTACGGATTTTTTTTGTGTGTTTGCAAGGATTTTTGCCAGTTCGCGAGGGTTTTGTACCAGTTCGCAATTGCGAACTTACATGTCGGCTCGCAACGGTCGCGATTATGTTGTTTCTACGTCTGGTTCATCATCACAGGTTCCCAGCACCCTCTGTTTCACCCCTGCCACCCTCTGTTTCACCCATGCCACCCTCTGGTACATCAATGCCACCCTCTGGTTCATCATCACTGTAGATTATGGGGGGGAAAAGCAAGCACACCTGCCTGCTTAAACTGACATGAATTAATTTGGGGTTGATTTATTAATGTGTCACTGTTTTAAAATTCCAGTCTGGCACCTGCTTCCTTATCTGTAATTTGCTTTCTGTTGCAGTGCAATTTTTATTTCCAGGACCTTTGTGGCCTACTTGTAGCTATTCTATGAGCCTGCTGTGAGGGTCAGAGCAGAATCATACAATTGTTGCAACTAGCAACTGAACTCTGGAGGGGCCCCAGTCAGGAAGCACTACAGGGAATGGTTACTAATGATGAGTTTGAACTTTTGCACCTGCTGAATGCTTTCACTTTTGTAAAACTCGTTTTTCTGCAGAACAGCATTTCAGCAACTGTAATGCCCCAAACAAGCTTACTTGTGAAAGTTGATTTCTAATCCAAAAGTGATCCAAAGAAAGTCAAAAGGCCTCAAATCCAAAAAAGTGCAGGCAAATGTCAACCTGAGGAGTTATTCTGATAAAAATCATCATTTTCAGAAGGTCTATGCTGCTTGCTAGTGGATTTCTTGTGCAGAATTGCAATTTTTGTAATTTCGCGAGTGCGAGATTGTTGCTGCCGGCCGCACCTACATGTTCGCAATTGCAAACTTACACCGCACGCCGCAAAATTGTATCACCAAGAAAAAAAAATTCGCTGCGTGCGAATTTGCGGATTTTTCGGTAAATTCGCGAGCGTTCGCGGATTGCAAATTTACCGAAAATCCGCAAAATCCGCGAGCGTAACGGATTTTCCGCCCATGCTTACTCTTAGATCCCTTTTGGTTTTTGGATAGGGTACACTCAAGATGGCCTTAACTTTTTCTGTTTGAGGTTCTAACATCCCGTTACCTAAAACATACCCCAGGTATTTCACCTTCCTAAAGGCTACTCAGGATTTTTTTGCGTTTATGTGGAACTCCATAGCCCTAAGACTGTTGAGGATGTTCTGAAGGTGTTTTATATGGTCTTACCATGTTTTACTGAAAACGACTATGTCGTCCAAGTAAGCGGAGGAATATTGGTGGTGAGATGCCAAGACAGTATCCTTGGCTCGTTGGAAAGTTGCCGGGGCTCCGTGCAACCCGAATGGGAGAACAGTGAAATGGTAATAACCAGAAGGCGTAGAGAAGGCTGTTTTCTCTTAGTCCGCGGGGTTTAGGGGAATCTGCCAGTACCCCTTGGTGAGGTCTATAGTGGTGATATAACGAGCCTCACCAAGGCGCTCTAGCAGTTCATCCACCCTTGGGAGCGATATGCGTCTTGTTTGGACACCCTATTCACTGCTCTGAAATCGATACAAAACCGGGTGCTACCATCCGGTTTTGGGACCAGAACTACTTGGGAACACCATTTACTGTGGATTGGTACTATCACACCAGACTGCAACATTTGGTTAATCTCGTCCTGAAAGGCACAGAGTCTTGCTTCTGGGACCCTGTAGGGTTTTTGTTTAACGACTACTCCAGGGGGGTAGGAATGGAGTGTATGGCTATTTGGGTCCTTCCGGGTTGATCGGAGAAGATATCTGAATAACAGAGAAGAAGGGAGAGGATTTCTTCTCTTTGGGCATCATTCAATTCTGGATTGATGGGAGTGTCATGAACTGTATGCGTGGTAGTAGTTAGAGTGTGTACCGATTGGGGAGGCCTCCCTAACCACTTCTTTAACAAGTTTATGTGATACATTTGGGTTTTGGGACCCTTAACTTGTAAGATATAGGTGGTTTTGCCTACCTTCTTAACTATTTTGAATGGGCCTTGCCACTCTTTCTTTAGTTTATGAGTAGATGTAGGTAACAGGACTAAGGCCCAATCGCCAACATCAAGTTCCCTCTACTTCTTGCCTTTGTCATAAAATGTTTTCCGTTTAGTTTGGGCAATGGCCAGATGATCATGGGCCATGGTTCTAAGCTTGTGGAGTCGTGTCTGTAGTTGTCGTGTATAATCAAGTAGAGCTTCAGCTTCTTGGGCTCCCTCTTTTTCCCAGCTGTCCTTGGTTATTTCTAGCAGAGTTCTCGGACTCCGTCTGAATAATAACTCAAAAGGGGAAGTGCCTAAGCTGGACTGTTTTTGGCTGTGAAGAACAAAAAGGGCCAAGGGCAACAACTGATCCCAATTCTTACCATCCCCAGACAGAAGCTTCTTCAGGGTGAGCTTAAGGCTTCCATTATAACGTTTGACCAGTCCATCTGTCTGGGGATGGTAAACTGACGTTTTGATATGAGTGATCTGTAGTTGGTTACAGACCTGCCTCATTAACCGAGATACAAAAGGCGTACCCTGGTCGGTAATGACCTCGCGAGGAGAACCCAATCTAGAGAAGACTTCAACGAGTTTTTGGGCAATAGCAGACGAGGTAGCTGCTTTAAGAGGAAAAGCCTCCGGGTAGCAGTGGCCTAGTCTACCAGGACTAATGCATATTGGTGCCCCCGAGCCGATCTGGGTAAGGGACCTATGAGGTCCATTCCTATTCTATCGAATGGTTTTCCTATGATAGGAAGGGGGTTTAAGGGCACAGCCGGAGGAACATAGGGATTACGTTGTTGACAAATGTGGCACTCTTGACAATAGCTTTGGATTTGGGCATATACCACTGGCCAAAAGAAGTTTTGTAAAATTGCCTGTCCTGTCTTTTCGGCACCTGCATGTCTTGCTAATAAATGGGCACGTGCAAAAAACAATATTTGGTCTCTAAAGTCAGTGGGTACCAAGAGTTGTGGGACCGCATCGGGTTTAGCCAGGCGGTATAGGAGTCCCTTCTTTTCAATAAAAGTAGGGTATGTCTTATTCACCTGGTCCTGGTTTATTCGGGCTGTTTGCCAGGCATTGGTGAGACTGGCATCATTTATTTGGGCGGTTCTAAAATGTGTATCCCGTGCTCATGGTTCTGAGGTAAGAAGGTTGTCCCGGGGTGTACGTTGTATAGCATCGGACATGAGAGTAAGGAAACCGGGATTATCGGTTCCGATAATTACCGGTTCAGGGAGGGAGGCTAAGACCCCAATCACTACTTCCGTTTCGGTCCATGAAGCACTCCGGAGTTTCATTTTTGCTAAGGGATATTCTTTATTGCCCCCTTGGACACACCTAATGTGAACAGTTTTCCCGGGTAAAATACAAGAGTGGGGGACTAATTCTTGCCTTACTACTGAGTGTTTACAAACCGAGTTGAGTAAAGCTCTAACTACCCTCCCATTTATGTCAACTTTCACATAAAACACTGCACCCGTTTCCTGAGCGTATAGAAGAGAACGGGGGCATAGCCCACGTCCATGGGCTCTTCTTCCTTCTCTCTTTTTTTTCAGCAGAACCGAGCTATATGACCCCATTCCCCGCACTCATGACATTGGGGGCCTGGAGTTGGGGGGATATCAGGTCTGGGAGAACTTAGATGTGACGGTTCTATTAGTGGTTTTATAATCTTCTTGTCTAGTTTCCCTAGTACAATTTTGGTGCCTTTCTCGGGTTCCTTCACTGGGGGACGCCCCTAGGCACAAGCATATGAAGTGGCCATTTCAATTGCATGTTTGAGGGTCAACCCTACATGTTGTTTCAACCAACGTTGAGTCCCGTAAGGGAGTGATTCAAGGAATTGTTCAAGATATATCTTGGTAATTACTTCATCCATATTCCCTTCTTGAGGTTTAAGCCACAAATCCGCTGCTGCCTTTAGTTTGTAAAAAAGAGTCTTGGGTAAACCTCTGGGAGTTCCTCTTTCTTGTCGAAATTTAAGTCGATGCGTTTCTTCATCTACACCCAAACGATCTAGGATGTACTGTTTTACTACAGCATAAGCTGTGGTTCCGTCTTTGTTGACCATTTGGTAAGCGACTTGAGCCTCGCCCTTTAAAAGAGGGGCGAGGTAGAAAGGCCACCTATCTCCGGGCCACGCACTGGCTCTAGCGGCTCTTTCAAAATAAAATAAAAATGCCAAAGGGTCGTCCCCGGGTGTAAACTTCTGAAGGGGTACGACCGTTCCGGGAGGGGGGTATTGGTCCTCCCCTGTCCTATGACGGTCATAAGTTGAGTTTGGCCCTCAGCTAATTTCAGGAGGTTGTCAGATTGATTCTGAATAGCAGCTGTGAAGGCTGAGCGGTCTGCCTCGGCCTGGCTGGTTGTTCTATGGCCCACTCGAGTTTCTCCTGTCCTTCCTTCATTTGTTGAATGAGGGCTTCCATCTTTTATCAGATGACGGTTCGTCCCATAGTTATGACTCCTATCTGGCTCGCCACTTGTGAGGTTTGCTGACAAGGGGGGGGGGGGCTTTTGGGCTTTAAGAAGCAAGTCTCTATGCAGTGACTTTCTTTAGTTGGAACTTAATTTTATTTACCAGTCCAAAACTTGTTCAATCTAGGGTTATCATCACTTTTCAACATCCGAGGTTTAGTAAGTCTTTTACCTGGATATAGATTTCCTCCTGGCTTCCAGATTCTCTCTTTTGAAGACCTTGACCTCAGGTATCCATAGGAGACTCCAGGGGGGTTGTAAGCAGAAGAAAAAAAAAAGAAAAGACCCAAGGGTAATTATTTCACAGACTTCTCTGGGTATGAGGAAGGCGGCGGGGAGTGAGGGGATCACCAGGGACTGTCCCCGAGTGGTCAGATATTCGACGTCTAGACTAGTGCTCGTGAGGGGGGTTTACGGGTCAAATTATGAGACCACACTCACACACACACCCCGTCCCGTGACCTCCCTCACCCGCCCCTACCCGCTCCCTCCCTGTGCAATTACGACACCCCTCAGCCGGTCCCGTACCTTGGTTAGCCACACTTCTCCTGAAGTGCGGCGGGGGCGGCTAGTGTTCCCGGTGGCCTCCTGGCTTGCTAATGTCTTTAGTGTAGGCGTCCTCCGGCTTCTCACCCTCCTGACTCCTGGGCACCTCGGAACAAACGCTGGTCGACTCCTTCTCCTCACCGTCCGTGGCGTTCAGCTTCGCCCCGTCTGCTTCCTGGTGTGTCGTTATGAACTCCTCCCCTGGGTCCGATTGGTCGAGGCGTGATGACGCTCCGACTGTAGGTCCAGATTCGGGGAAAGCCCATGCCGTGTTAAAGGGGCTGCAGGTCTCCTGTTTGTAGGGCGGAAATGGACAGGTATTAAGATCTTCGCCCGGTACGGGGTAGTCAGGAACCCCGTGACACTGGCCTACAGAGGTCTTTTCAGGCTCTGACTTCCGCACTTATGGCAGCCTTCTATCAATTCTAGTTTTCCACCCCACCTCCTGCCTCTTCCCCATCCACAATACATATTCCCATACCAGCCCAAACCACATGCACACATCAGCACGCATCCACCTCAACATCCACTCTCCATCCCATCCAGTGACATACAGTCAGACACCACACCTCCACCTCAGCCACAGTCACTACCAACATCACGCACCCAGACACCACAACCACACCACCATTCAATGCCACAGCCAACACCACACACCCAGACACCACATCCACTCTACTAGCCACTACCACTACTGACATCACACAGCCAGGCACCACAACCACATGACCAACCACAGCCATTACCAACATCACACACCCAGAGTCTACACACATAACACAGCTACAGCCACTACCGACATCCCAAACCCAGACACCACACCCACAAAACCAACCACAGCCACTACCGGCATCAAACACCCAGACACCACACTCACAACACCAGCCACAGACATGTCACACATTGGCAAGGGACACAAACATTCATCAACCACACACTGCGACATCCACAAACAGCACACACATCCCTCTACGTCGAACACCTAGCTCAAACTGTTATTAAAGACATGCAAGTCTTTATCAGGACACATGCATGGAGAACACTCCACTCAGACCAGGGCCCAGCCTTTGCTTCTAAACTAAGGATGGGCGAATTTTGCGAATTCGCGGTACGTGAATTTGTGCGAAAGCATACTCGCGGTGTGCAAAATCCGCGAACTTTCGCGAGGTTGCGGATTTTTTATTTTTGCATGTTCGCTGGATTTTTTTTTTCACTGCGGCTACCGCGAACTTACCCATGCGGCTGTATATGGGCGCGGCCATCTTGTTTTCACTGTTCACGTTGCGTATTTCCGTTTCCGGTCCCTAGTTGCATGCTCACGTTGTGCTTTTACTATTCGGGGCCGCAGTTGCGTGCTCACGTCTGTTTTTGCTTGCTCACGAGAAAAATATCGCGCAAACTTACCCACGTGGTTGCAATGGGCGCGGCCATCATGTTTTTCATTCATTGCTATGGCTCTGGGCATGCCTTTTCTATCCAGCTTCAATCTTTGTAATGCTTTGTTTTTTCTAACTTTTTAAAAATCTTTTTTACTCATCTATCTCTTTATTTTTGTACATCTATATATTTTTTTTTCTACTTTTCGTTACTTTAATAACTAATTTTTCTTTTAACTCTCTCTTTTCTTTTCTTTACTTTTTTTCCCTATTCTTTCCTCTTTCTTTAACCCAGGACCATGGCAAAGGGAGCCGGCAAGTTCAAGGGGAAGAGTCCCGCTCCCGCACCCCGCAGCCGGCTCCCTTGCGGGCGCTTACGGGGGTGTCGGTAAGTCCCAGGGAGATATTCAGCGCGATGGTGGTGGCCGCACTAGTCTTCTTTATGCAGCGCCACCTCCCAAAGACCGTCGCAGCAGGCGGCAGGCCCGGTACCGGGTACGGCCTCCAGGTGTGTCGCCAGCTATGGGGTAAGGTGTGCCGGGCCATGTATCGGGAGTCAGGGGTCCGGCGCATCTACAACCAGGTGACGTACCGGTGGTCCGACATACTGGACCGGGAACAAGACCTGCTGGACCTGCTTGCATCGGCGTATCTAGGGGGGGCGAGGGGGGCGGTCCGCCCCAGGCGGCACAATTTTGCAGGCGGCGCAAGGCACTGGTGGCCCGTTTCGGCGGCCTTTGTAATTTATTTGAGCACACTCATTGACACTACTGTCAGTCACAGTAGTGTCAGTGTCCCCAAATAAATTATAAAGGCCGCCGTAATGGGCCACCAGCACCGCGTGCGCGGCCCCTTTGAAGACGTGCAAGCGCAGGGTCGCACATGACTAGTGGCCGCTTCTTGTAACTGCTGCAGCAGTGCTGCCAATTGCGCCCGCGACGGACGTACCGCGTTTGCCTGTTGTGCGCATTTTTTTTGAGCTGGGGCGGCGCCTCAGCAGTGCCGGACATTTTATCATCATTGGCTGCCATCCCTTAGCGAATGGGGACAGGAAGCGCACTCGCGCAGCATGACTGGGCTTGATTGGCCAGTATGCCGCACTGCACGCACCACCAGTGTACCTTCATGTTTGGGTTTAAGGGCCGTCAATCAGGTTGTGCGCGAAAGCGCTACCAATGACGGCCCTGCAAACTTTATTGTCGAGAGCACGCCCGCAGCAGTTAGCAGCAGCACGTGTAAGTGTGTGTGTCTGCAAGCACACCTGCTGCATCGTGTTGCCAGCCACCTAAGTGAATAGTACTGTGGATGTTCAGTGTGTGGGTCTCTCGGCGCAGGTGAAGTGTGTCGGGATTTGCTTTTCCACACTGTCACTGTCTCGTCACTGTACTAGAGGTACAGTGAGTTACTGAGTGAAACCAACGCCGCAATGGACTTCCAAGAGTCCCACTTCGGGAAACAGATAGACATTCCGGTAAGCAGACAGACAGAAAGGTAGAGGATGTTGACGAGGGTGGAAGAGGGCTGTGAATGAAAAGTTAGGAGCACTAATTGAGGAATATTATGTGGGACAAAGACGTAACTGCTAAATATTGTCAACCCCCCAGTGCTATGTTCCCATCAAGGACTATTTGAATACTGTGAATTCCTCTAAATGCAACACAGGGTTCTCTTTGATACTGCGAGAAGCCAGCCTGAATACTGCATGCCCCACCTAAATTACACGAAGACCTGCATGCACCAGCCCCTTTCTAATGCTGAGCAATGTCACTGTGCATTCGCTGTCACCCAGTGTGACTCCCCCACCCCGCTCCTAAATTCAGTGCCAACAGTCCCCAAAGTCTCTACGTTTATCACTTTAATCCCTACATTGGATACAACTTCTTAGTTTCTGCACATTATTTATTAATCACTGTTGTCTGGTGTTTTAATCCAAATGATCAAACTGAACTACAACAAGACTACAAGTCCTAAAATTAACGAACTAGGTAAATTACGTACTAAGCCAGAAAATGTGTGCTTTTGATATGGACTCTTAATATGTCGCTATTCTTAATTAAATATACCTTGTGTGTAGTCCTCTCCTACCAATGATTACCCTGTGACGTTCCTCGGAATTTCTTAAAAAAGAATGTACTGGGCAGCCAGTGGTTTACTACACGTACATTTCCACTCAAGGACCATATTCAATCCTGGTCTGCAGGCCTGCTATTTCTGCATATATGCAAACAGTACTCTATGATCATACAATAGGTTGCTGTGTTGTGAATAGACATGTTTGCAACAAATCCACATGTTGCTCTGAAGCACACTTTGGCATATAATGCATATGTCTCTCTTTGGTAGGAACTGTGCCAGCATTGCTCCAGAGTGTAAGCTAAAAGAAGGATTCTTCCATGAGCCAGGTGTTTAGTGATCTTTTTACAGATGCTTTTCGTTAAATGAAAGATGGGAAATTTACAGTGGCAACGTTTGTTATCACGTGAAGATGCTGTGAGCCCTATTTATTTATTTGGTTGTTTTTTATCATGCTGACTAGACCGTGAGGTAATGGAGTGCTTTATTTAGGTGTATACACAGATTAGTATATCCTGTTACAGTATTCTCTTCATTGTATACAATAATGTAGGGCGCCATCTCACTGTGACAAAGAGGTATGTTTGATTGATTGACCATTTAGCAACATCTTTATTTTTCCTTACCAGAGTGCCACCTCCTCTGGTCGAGGCGCAACCCTTCATTGATGTTCTAGGGCAGAGCTTGGCATGCTTGACTGGCTCTAGGCAAGGTATTTCTGCAGATACTGCTACACCTTTACCCCCTTCCATCCCTCTCCCCCACCCATGCTTTGCCCCTAGGCAGACATTGCCACTGCCCATGATGAAAAACATCTTCCCAGCCCGTCACATATGTTGTAGGGGGCAGAGCGGCAGAGCGGATGACCTGGCTGTAGTAGCGTCTGAGCAGCATTTGCGATGTCCCAGTGCTGCTCTGCTACCTGAGGGGCTTTGGGCTTGGGACGGGTCTCAAAATCTAGCAAAACTGGCCCTGGACATCATTTTGCCCAGCCCTCATGATGAGAACGTAGCAGTGACGCATCACGCGCTTCACCACTACGCGCCTTTGCCTACTGGCCCCCTGGATCCTCCTAGTGGCATTCAATCAAATCAGATGCTGCACAGCATCACTCAGTGGACTCCAGGCCACTCTCTGTCCCATGTGCAACACAGCCCAGGATGTGAGCCCCCAACAGCACGGATCTCTCTCTGTCTTCACAACTGGAGTGCCTAAATAAAATTACAAGTTAGTCAACACAGTCAGCTGACAAGTCGGGGACAATGAGCATTGGGCAAGCCTCAGGCTAAGCCATACAGTCATGTCACGTAGCTCCCAGCTGGCAGCCAGCTCGATGTGGTGCTCTCAACCAAATTATTAACATGAAGTGGTTACGGTCGGTGTACCACCTCTGGCTCCAGTCCTGCAGTCAGCAGCACAGATGAGCTCTCAGCTGCCTAAGTATAGTAAGTTTTAAAAGTCTAGCTGTCAGCACACAGAGTCAGTACTACCTGCTGACTGACTCGACAGCAGCAGCACCGGGCTGCATTGCTTGGGCAAGCCTCAGGCTAAGGCACTACAGCGCAGCAAGTGCTGTAATATTTTTAAAAGTACATCTCCGCGGCTATTAAAAAAGAATACATTGTAGCAGCCCTCCTGCTGTGCTCTGTGCTACTGGCAGCACACACCCAGGCCGGCAAGTGACATCTGCGGGAGGGCGCAGGCCACCCACACAGGCACTCAACCAAGTTAGCAGCCTGGAGTGGCCATTAGTGTACTGGAATAGCGCTTTGTGTGACAGCAGAGAGAGTGGAATCAAATGCGTGACTATGAATTTCAATGAGGTGATGCGGCGCACCACACTGAAATGCTTTAGTCTAACGCCTGATGTCACAGATGTATTCAACTGTGTAGCCTTAGACCGTGTCGTAATCTATGTGCATGTAACTTGCATGATCGAGGTAAACATTAGCGGCGATACTATGTGTCTCTCTTTTTCACCAGCACCCCCACAGGGGCGGCAATCTGAGGGATAGCCCCGGGCGCCACAAACTCTAGCTACGCCCCTGCCTGCTTGGCGTCGAGATCCCTGGGCTTGGTGAGTACTAGTAGCTATTTAATAACTACTTTGTTTTCTTTTGCTCTGTGTTATATTGCAAATATATGTTCTTTTCCGAAGAGCAAGAATGCTGCCGATTACATTGCAGGTAAATTATCTTTGAAAAGCTTCTGTGATTTCACGTGCTCGCCTGCTGAGTGGCGGTGCTACTATGCTTACTTGTTTTCAATTTGTGCTCATTTGGCCTGAGTGATTATGAGTGTACTTTACAGAACTGCGTAATGCTAGAGACTAGAGACTCAAGTCCAGTCCTTCCTTTGTACTCCTGCCACTAAGAAGAGATAGTGGTGGTGGATTGATAGGTTGAGTAAATTATGACTTGTCATTTAGTAGGCCATTTTTTTGTGGTCTGCAATCATGACGGACTTGTCTGTCACTTTGTGTGCTGCTGAGTGCTGCCAGTCGTAGTAAAACCTTTTTGTAGTTGGTTTAGTGAGTTACATAACTTACCAAGTAGACGGTCCGCGAATCCAGCAATACTAATATCCTAGTAGACCACATCAGATAGGTCAATAAATTTAGTGCAATTGTTGTTTATTTCCCCGAAATAATTTGTTACTGTTTTTTTTAAATGTTTGATTTCGTTGGCAACCATCATCCATGTTTGTGTCTTTTTTTCATGTACATCGGCACCTCCCAGGGGCAGGAGGACAGCGGAGGCGGTGGCAGCGCCGGCGGAGCAGGAAGGCCAGGATCGGTCCGTCAAGGGCTCTTTTGCTGGCCCCAGTAAGTTTTCCTGTTAATATTAATAATTATACTTCCCTAACTTTTACAGCAGCTATTTATTCCAAACGTTCATCATAATTCTATTTTTTCCTAAACCGTCTTTGATCTTCTTGTAGACTGTTTTTAAATTCTTATCCTGCCTCTTCTATGACTCTCTGTGCTACTACTATTTATTATTATTAGTCTGTGTAGCTAGCTAAGCTTGCACAGTTGACAAAAGGTGTTAAACAAAACTCCTATTCAGCAATAGCTCTAGGCTCTGCGTTGTCCATAATGTCTTTTGAAGTCTTCTTAATGTTTATGCGTTGACAATTCCCAACCATAAAATGTCAATGACCACCAAGAATAAGATACTAGTTTACTTTTTGATTGGATAGGAGGACATACTACTACTGTTGCAGGGACTATTCTGCACATACAGAACTATGGACAAGAAATAGGGCATTGGTGATAATAGGCGAAGTTAGACTTTCCACAAACCTCAGTCATAACAGAAGTTGAAACCCCAATCTCCTTACTGACTAGCTAGTGTGTCAGAATCATTATTTAGCTCCCAAATGCAGTGATGATCCCCAATTATTATACAACCCAGAACATAAGACTACGCAGTCTGAGTCCTGACTTCTTAGAGTCACGGAATCATGCTTGCAAATTGCAAACCCTTTCGTTCACTCACTCATGACCAACAAAACACAGAGTCTATGTAAGTTTTAAAGCTTTATTAAAAGTAAAACAACTCGCTCTCTGTGTACTCTGTATATTAATTTTCAATTGTGCATTATATAAAAACATTTATTAAAATCAACTTCATAGAAGAGAAAAGGTGAACTCTTGAAAGCTGAACAGTGGCTGATTTTACACATTAATTGTGAGAGACCCCTCACCTGGTTGGAACTTAAAGTACTGGTGGTGATTTATTTATTTATTTATTTATTTATTTTTGCCATTTATTAAGCGCACTGTTACCGGGCAGGTGTCCTGGCGCTGAAATGATGTGCTTTCTCCATCCGATGTTAGTCCTATAGATTGAAAAGCCATGTTTTGATGTTCTTCCTAAATGTCATTAGGTCAGTGCTTTGTTTTAGGGGGAGGGGCATTTTATTCCAGATGCCAGCTGCTCCGGAGATAAAACTGCGACCTCCCCATCGAGCTTTCCTAACACGATCAGTCTTGACAAGCCATTTATTGGATGATCTTAAATGTCGACCTGGCTTGTACAGCTGGAAATGTTGTTGCAGGAAAGAAGGACCTAGTCCATTCACTGCCTTGAACACTATGCACAGTGCTTTGAACATCATACGTTTCCGTACTGGGAGCCAGTGCAATTTGCTCAGTTCCCCAGAAACGGAGGCAAACTTTGGTAGACCCGTAATTAGGCGAACAGCAGCATTTTGCAGCGTCTGTAGCTTGTTCAAGATCCCTTGCTGTGCTTGTAAATACAGACTATTGCAGTAATCGATGCGTGACAGCACTAATGCTGTCACGACAGTTTTCCTGCTGCTACTGGAGAGAAAGGGGAGAATTTTCCTTATTGTTTTTATTATCCAGTGGACCGAGGATGATTATGATGAGTAACATATTGCTCTTGTTCGTAGAAGGGAAGCTTCTGTCTGTTATGAGAAAAATGGTGTGTTTTAAAAAGCAAGCATTCATCAGTTGTGCCAAAAAGTGTAGCATGTTATGGCTAAGCATAAATAAAAACACCCTCCCCTTCAGAAAGGGGAATTTTCAGTTTAGACTAGAGAGTCACAAATGATTACATTTCTTTATGTAGTAACATTTTTTTCATTCCTAGACAAAATAGGGAGTGGTGTAGTAGTAGTAGTACAAGCTTTATTCGAGATATCTTCTCATAAAAGCACAACATAAAATCGGGTACATTACAAATAAAAACAAGTCATTTTACATATACATATTCTTAAAAACAGTTGTGTGAGCTCATACAAAACCAAAGAGTGAACAATTACACACAAATATAACCAATTACATTAGAATTTCATAAATAAATATACATCAGGTTAACTAAGCCTACCCGTCAGCCTCCGCCTGATTGCCCAAGCCCACCCCAGATATTTGGCTACTCCAAGAACTATCGACTCCTGAGTAGATGACATAGGATTCTCATAGCCACTGCACTGTGTCGTGTCCCAAGATTTTTGCAAACTGGGGTCAGCCATACCCTCCTTGGTGACGAATAAGCTTCGCAGACAAATAAAAAGTGGCCTAGGCTTTCTACAGCAACTTCACATGCTGGACAACACATAGAGGTCGAACTCTGCCATCCCGCAGTAAGTTTTTTTAGCGGGAGGGATCCAGGCCTTAACTGGAAGACTAGCTTCCTGTCCAATGGGACTGTAATACTGTCCCAGTAGTTTTCTAAAATAGGACATATTTTAACTTCCAGGAAGCGACCAGCCATAGAATCGGATCTAGTACTTCTCAAAAGGCTGCTATCTACCCAATCCCAATATTGAGACTTGAGGACTTCCTTACTTGGAAAGACTTCCCCCTGCGGATTGGTCCAGAGATTAGAAAAGCCCAAATTAATTAACATGGCCCTTAGATTTTTTAGCCACTTAATCTTGTGAAGATTATCTTCCTTAATTATTGCCAGGAAACCATCTGCGTAATGTTTAATCTCTGGAGTTGTCCAAAGGCGCCTCCAGTAGAGAATGGGGCGCAGTCGCGCTCTATCACTAATTGACCGTCTACCCAGCTCAAGAAACAGTGGAATTAGGGGGTGCTCTGGGGGAGACCTGTGATTCCTCTAAGGAACCTGTTTTCTGATATCTGTAGGGTCGATAGGTTTTCCCAAGCCCATAACTCTGCGCCGTATAAGGCCGCACCTAGAACCTCTGCATCATATACTATAAGGACAGGCTTAATGGGTTTAGTCTTACATTTTCTATGTTCCCCCCGCAGCGCCCCTGATATTTGTTGGTGTTTTAGTGCCGTTTTTTCCAGGTGATGAGACCAACCCAGGCCCTCTGCTATTTGGACCCCTAGGTATGTGAACTCCCTAAGCACCTCTAACTTAGTGTTGTTCAAGAATACCCTGGGGTGAATTTTGCGGCGCGGGGAGAAGACCATTAGTTTCGTCTTGCCCACATTTACTTCAAGACCGTGCTCTTTACAAAAAACATTGAATATGTTTAATGCACGCTGTAAACCTACAGGAGTCTTTGACATGATTAGGATATCGTCAGCGAACATCAGGATCGGGACCCTGACGCCCGCTAACGAAGGTGCATCTACACCCACATCTAACATCCGCTCCACAATCCCATTAATGAATAATGAGAAAAGTAGGGGTGCCATGGCACAGCCTTGACAGACCCCCCTTTCTACCGGGAAATCCGATGTTGACTCGCCATTCCCTCCCCACTGGACTCTTGCGAAATTGCATTCATGCAATCGCATGATTAAGGTGAGCAGTTCAGCCGGAATGCCTAGTTTATGCAGGACCAGCCATAACTTGTACCTAGGGACCCAATCAAAGGTCGACAAATGCAACATACAGGCAGCCCTTGCCAAGCAATACTGTCCTCCACCGCAATATGGTGAAACGGAAGACCTGATCAATTGTGCTGGTGGCCCGCCTAAATCCTGCCTGATAGGGGGAAAGAGCATTGTTATCATCCACCCAGTCCATAAGCTGATTTACAACCATTTTCCCCATGACTTTTTGTATGGTTGCTATCAAGCTTATAGGCCTGTAGTTGGCTGGGAGAGACCGATCTCCTTTTTTGTAGATGGGTATGATGATTGCACCTTGCCAAAGCTCAGGGACCACCCCACCCTTGGCGATGGCATTTCCCAGCAGGAAATTATACCTCGTCCATCTCTTCATGTCGTGCTTGAAGACATCCGAGGGTATCCCGTCTAACCCTGGTGCCCTCCCACCTTGGACTGTACAAATTGCATTTTCGACTTCCTTGAGGGAAAACAGATTATCAGTAGCAAAGACTGGTGATGTAACCTCCCCCATCCCAGCATACTTTATTTCTGCATATTGTGGTCTGAAGTACTCAACCCAGGCTTCTTCAGCTACATTATTATTGGGCCTTGCAGGGGTACCTCCTCTACCCCACTTTATAATTTTCCAGAAAAGCCTAGAGTCCTTACTACTAGAGGCCTCCTTTAACTCTTCCCAATGGTCTTCATCCCATTTCCTCTTTGCCTGGGAAATGGCTGCTTTATACAATTTCCTAGCGGCACTAATTGCAGCCCTGTCTCTTTCTCTAATAGCTTGACCCAGTGCCAATCGGGCAGACCTACACTGGCAATTAAACCACCTAGCAACTTCAGGGTTTTTTTCCCTTTATTGCTTTGTGATTGCATAAAGTATGGTTTTAGGAGGGAAAAAACGTATTATGGATATCTGTAATATCCCTGGAACCAGGGGTTATAGATTCTACCGCTTCCATAGAGGTAAGAGCCTTATCCACCTCAACATTAATAAAGGTCATTGTTCCTTCATTTGCCAGTACCCTTGGCCATTTTAGCCTTCGCATGTCATTGGCCATTACTGGGATATGGTCATTTCTTATGTGCATGTTTTGGGGTCCAACATTCCACCATCTATGGGTCACACAAAGGGGATTGTGATCGCTTTCCAATCTGGCCTTAATGACCATATCAAGAACTCCCTGCCAAAGCGGAAGACTACATATTACATAATCTATTCTGCTCCTGCTATGGCCATTATCAAAGGTGCAACCGCCCTCCTTGTCCCCTGGTGTCCTCCCATTCAGGGCTCTTAGGCCATGCTCCATACACATGGCATTTAGTATCAGTATATCCTTCGTCCACCGCTTGACAGGATTTATACACAAAGATGGTACTCCCCAGAGAGTGTCCTCATCCTGTCCTAGGGGATCATTTGTACTGTCAAGTGGTTCGAAGGTCCTATTTAGATCCCCAGCTACTACTACCCTGTTGCCTTGGGACTTAGTTTCTAGGAAGGCGGACAGCGCCTCTAGGGTGGAAGAACTAGCTGAATTAGTGCCTCTTGCATAGATATTATACAGATCAATCACATCCCCCTTTTTTGTTGTAAATCTTAACAGTTGTAAATCACTAATACCCAAGTCCAACACTTTAATAGAGATTTCCAGGTCCTGCTTAATCCATACCGTAAGTCCTCCCATTGGCCGACCCCTACCCCCTCTAGAGGCTGGGATTGAAAAATTTAAGTAGCCACGGAGGAAAACAGGGTCACAATCCCATGTTTCTTGAAAGCAACACACATCAAACCCATTGATAAAATCTACCCAAATTTGTGAGTCTAACTTGCTTCCCAGCCCAGCAATATTCCAGGATAAAAACATACCAGAGCTAGGCTCATCCCCACATGATTCATTTATATTGGAACATGGTTGAGGAAACATTGAGCTTGCATCAATCTCAACAAGACTCTCAGTTATCCTCGTATAACCACCATCTATGTCATCATCATCATTTGCAGTAAAAGTGGGTAACTCCCCTACTCCGTCGTTGGCACTTGCTTCCCCACCTCCTTCCACCACAATCATACTCTCGTTACCAATATTCCTGACATTTAGCGTTGGACCAGCATTAACATCGAGTTTGTCACAGTCCCCTTGTTTATTCCTACTCTTTTCTCTCTCTTTTCTGAACATGTGTTGAAGAGTTTGTCATCATCCCCACCCTAGATCTTGCCATCCAACTGGGGGATTATAATTCGGGCCAGTGATATAGTTTTGGCACTGTGGCAGTGGAGCCGGTGTGGGAATCCTTAGCCATGGGAAGTTGGAAGGGCCATTGTGCTCATTAAGCAGGCTAGTCGATACACTAGTTGGGCGTGGGTAGAAGAAAGTAAGGTCAACAATTTCAATTCCTCCATTGTTTATGCCCCATCCCTGTCTAGTTATCCATCCTGCCACCCTTGGATCTTGAAAATTAACCACAATACAATCCCCCCCCAGGCTTTTGGATGTATAGCCTATCCAATCTATTCTCCTTACCCCCAAGATTAGACCATCAACTTCTCCTGGTAGAGACCGATTCACCCTTAGCCAGTGCATAACCTTATTTTTAAGCATCTGGAAGGTTTCTCTCTGTCCTGCCGATAGTGGTGGGACATTTATGAGGACTGCTACAAAGGGGAAGGAATCTGGGGTAAGGTTCATGGGGGGTTTCCTATGGGGTGGCTTTATCGAGGGTGGTGGGATCGGTTTGCGAGCTATAGGAACAAGGCGGGGTGCAGGTTTATTTGCTATAATCTGGTTATTAATTAGTGAGGCAGGTGCTGGAGCAGTGCCTACTGTAGGACACACGTTACCCACTATTCCAACAGTAGGCAGAGGGTTTAAAGTTGGAGGCGGTTGCTGCGCCTCAATCAGAGCTGGAATTACAATGTTAGTGGAATTTACAGCAGGACCCGGTGGTGCTAGATCAACAGGCTTAGAAGGTCTTTTTGCAGCCGCGCTACCTGACTTGGATGGCAATGGAGAGTTAGTTTGTTGCCTTCGTCCCTTTTCCTGAGTTACACAATGGGTGTTATTCTGGGGCTTACTACTTCCGTCCAGCCTTACTTGAGTTTTTATCAGCGCTTTTGTTGAGTAAAAATTGTCTAGTGTTACCTGCTCAAAATGGTCTAGCCGGTCAGAGAGCTTGCTAATTCGTTCCTCTATAGGGGACAGAATTGATCGAAGCAACCTTTCTAAGTCGGGAATCAAATTACAAAGGGGTGGTAGCTTGTCATCCATTGGCAAACCAGTCTCTGAAGATTTAATACTACTAGGATCTGGGCTGTCTAATAGGACAACATCCCCATCCTGTAAGCTTCCCATACTACGACTTACTTCAGTGACAGCCTTCCTAGGGCACGTACTTTTATGTACTTTTCTATGTTTGTGTGGGGGTTTAGCAGAGTGACATTTTCTTGATGCAGTAGTCCTTTTTCTTTTTGATCCAAGTTTGGGTTGGGGCAAGGAAACCTGGGTACATGATTCTGCTGTGAATGTCATAGAGTCAGTATGACTCGCACAAGGAGAAATTATTTCAGTAAAAATGCCCTTGTTTACCTCCTTAGTGGTTACATCATGAATTTCGGCTACAACAGGGAGACTTACTGAAGATAAAGGTGTTACCAGTGCAGGATAAATTTGTGCAGAGCGCTTGTCTACAGAATTTTTAAGAAGTTCAATAGACAGTCTACGCTCAGCACGCCTCTCTGCAAGTGTTATCTCTTTATCAATATTTTGGGATGGGCGGTTAAAGAAGAATTTATCCAACGGTCCAATTACCAGTGGTCCAGTCTCGGCAGGTGGGGTCGTCGGAATAATACTACTTGGGGATACAGACATTATTATTATAATCACCAACCTTATTACAAAGTACAATATTATGCACTTATCTGTCACTTGATACTATATATTCCGTTAAGGGCAATGTCAGAGGGCTGGCCCAGCCCGGCCTCCCTCGGCCCCTGACGGCCACAGACGGTCCGGCCCTTGTCCCGGGCTTCTCCCGGCGCCCTCCCACGCGCTCCCGCGCAGCGGTAGTGTGGTCCACTTAAAAAGTTATTAGGACAAATAGAAATGGTTCGTTTGGTCACCCGGTGCTCAGGGGGGCGGGGCTTGCAGGGAGAGCGGCCAGGTGTGCTTAATCGGCCGGCAGGGACTCCTGGGACATTGAGTCCCTGCGCTTACACGCAGCCCTGCTTGGCCCTTGCTACGCCCTGAGTGGTCCTCGGCTCCTCCTTGGTCCTGACAGCGAAGCGGGTCCCGCGAAGCGGGAACCGCGAGGTGTTGGTGCAGAAATCCGGTGTATTGGTCAGCTGGGCACACAGAGCACTCCAACGGCAGCAGACAGCTCAAACAACAGAGGGAGTGGTGTATATGGCATCTAAAAATATGAAATGTATTTTCTAGGCGGAACCCCATTGGCACAGCCCACCACCAGTGCCGGGGCCACTCCAGGGGCGGATGTGGTGCCAGCAGGAACTGCTGTGGGGGATGCCTCGGTAGTGGCGGGCAGTGGTAAGCTATTGAGATTGCAGAGTAGGCTCGCTGCAGGGGTGTATATGCTTTACTGTACAAGTACACTTTACTGTTAAGAAGACTTACAAATGTAGAACTACATTTTTGTCAACCAAGTAGAAGACAGTCACCCTTGACTTCGCATTAGCAATAGCATTAGCGGCGAGAGTTGACGAGTAACCAATGGCCTCCTCTAAATTTGACTTCAACTCAGCTGTGAAGGACGAGCAAGTTAAATTAATGACTGGCAAAGAATGATACATGTTTTTGAATGCAGGCACAGGTGGCTGGGAATCTGATGCATGGCCGGTTGAAGGCTGAAGCAAGGATGGGTGGAAGGAGAAAGAAAAGAGGACTGCCTGGGTGGGTGAAACAGAAACTGTATGTGTGCGCAATATATCCTTTGGGTCAAATTCAAATGCAAGTCAAGCACGGATGCATGGGTGGCGGTTTACAAAATAAAATAAAAAGGGTGTTTTCGGTGAGAAAAAGTAAGGTTTGTCCAGTTCAGACATTAAGAAGAATGATTGATATTTACTTTGAATGGATGGATGCCTGAATGGTATTTCGCTAAACAAGAGAGAAGAAGAAGACTGGTGTACTGTCTGAGTCTAATGTAGTGAGTCCATATAGAGCTAGTAGAATTCCTAAACTCCCACTATTGTTAGAGCAGAGGCCGACGAAGTGGGAGGTTAGATAGATACATGCCACAAATGTTATGTAATGTGCTTGCAAGTTGCTAGTGCTACTGTGACACAACTTTCTATTGAATTATTTTGTGTTCAACTTAAAGAGTATTGGTTACAGTATTTTTTTCTTTCTTCATATAGATACTCCTTCTAAACTATCAAGGAAGGAATTGGCTATCCGGGCCAGGCAACAGAAGCTGGAGGCAATTGTCGCCGAATATCGGCAGCTGGTGGCTCAGGAGGCGGAGGATGACTCTCAGTCAACTTCAAAAACAACAGCTGCATCCTCCTCCGCTGCCCCTGGGTTTTACAGCCAGCCCAATCCTCCAGTGGTACTACGCCATGGTCCGGCAGCCACCCGCCGCTGCCGAGCAGCAAAACCAACAGCTGCCCCCCACAGTACCTGCAAGGCTCGTTTGTAACGACTAACCCTGCGAGTGGCCTACCTTGAGCAGGAGGTGGAGAGACAGAAAGCCCTGCTCAAGGCCCTCCGCAGAGAGCTGCTTGACCACCTGGCCACAGGACACCGCCGGCCAAAGTAGAGAGAGACTGTCCCTTGCCTCTTTTTTAAAGACTTTGGAGGGGGGGGGATTAGGCGTTGGGGTTTTTGAACTTTTGGGGACATTTCATGGACATTGGTTGGGGTTAGGGAGGGTGGTGAGTCGGGTCTTGTGGGATAGTTTATTTTTGTTAGGGTCCAAATAATTATTTATTTTCCACTTAAACATAGCATAGGCATTTTTACTGTTTTGTGGGGGAGGCAGGGGGGGTTAGCTGTACGTTTGTTTTACTGAAACTTAACTGCTGATTGATTCAAATTGTCTAAGTAATCGCCCAAATTTGTACAAAAGTTCCACTGACAGAGTTAGTGAATTCAATTGTCCTACTACTTTACTAGTACTACCGTCAGTCTCTCCTCTCCTCCTACTCCATTATTCTTCCTCCCCCAAAATGCTTATCTTACCTGTGATTCGTGTTTGAGAATAGGGCTAGGCATATGGCTGGCTACATGGCAAATGGCGATTAAGGTTGGCTATGGAATCCGGTACAGATGAAATGGCTTTGTTGTGATGGTAGTAGTAGTGGTACACACTGGCAGTAGCAGCATATGATAAAAAGGAAATGAGACATTGAGTGGCCAGAGGAGCATTAGAACAGTACAATAGTACATAGTACAGTACACAAGAACAGTGCCATTAATTGTAGCCTAAGCAATGCTAAAGTATTCAATCAAAAGTTAACTACTAGTTGCGTGGATTATGGCGTCTACAAAAACTAGTACTGAAGGGCACAGAAGCGTAAGCTTTCGTCATGTGTAGGAGGATGTTGTTGTTGATTAATCCACTCAATGATGGACATGAAATTCTGAATTGATTTGCAAATACTCATGGGTGTGTGTCAAGCAGAATAAGAATATATCCTCGAATTCCTTGACCTGCCTTGAAATTGATTTTCTGTTGCTTTTGACCTTATCCTCCCCAGCATTCGTGTTGAATTATTGGTGTCATTTAGTCAAACCTCAATGAAAAGCGCACAGCCGCCCGGGGGAAGAGGGTTAGGGTTTGAAAAATGGATAGGAATAGGGTTTTTTGGGAAAGGTTTTTGAAAAGAAAAAAAAACACACAGCATGGACAAACAACAAATGAAAAAAAACAAATCTTTGGATAGGAACATATCCATAAATCTTTTAAGGGACATAAAGAAAGTGCATGCATGAAGTTGTTTGCTAAATAGATGGTTAGGTTACTGAAAAGTAGTACTTATACTACAACTTACTAACTAGTACTAAACAATTACACAGTACAGGGCTGCAGTAATTACGCAATTTCACTTGCCTATCTGCCCTCAGAGAGAATAAACACTTGGTAGTACATTATATTAGTTTTAAAAATAGCAAAGAAACTTATCAAATAGCTGTAGGGATTAATTTGAAGCATAGAGCAAATGCACAGAGTCGCACTCATAGAAGTTCACAACAATAACATTATTTAAAAGATAAGGACAAGTGAAGTGGATACTGTAACTGTATGTTGTAGTTGTCCTGGTCAAATTGGGAAGTTGCATGCATCCAGCCAGTCCTCTTATTCGCAGTACTCCTCCATTCCATCAGGCGCTCCGTCGATCAATCTTGGTGACCACAGTGTCCACTGCCTGCCTGGCGGATGCGGAATTGCGGATTCCTATGGTAAGCCTGTGTTAATGTTTTTACCATCGCACAGGGTAAGTGATGGCCTGTAATTGTCAATGGAAAAACAGAAGAGGATATTAAAACACCCCGGAGGAAAAATATAAGGTACGGTGTGTAGTGCTAAAATAACACTTTCACTTTCAGAGGCGACAGTATTACATACATGTATCATTTCTAAAGTGCCTACTCTGTGTCTCTATTTCCAGGATAATAATTAGCCCACAGCAGGCCAGGGCCATGCAGACGGTCAAGGCAGGCACCACTGAGTGAACCAACCTCCATGTAGCATACCTCTTTGACACAGACAGACAAAGCAGATCTAATTTTATACAGCAAGCCACATAGTTGCAATTTTACATGAACCGCTGTCTGGACTCTGGCTTAACACTACACTGGATCGACCACTCCATACCACGACTAGACAGACATGTAGTTCTGCTGTGGTTGTTAACTTGTTTACCTGTTTGCCACTCACGAAATGGCCATAGTTCTACCGTAAATCGACGTTGATCCATCCATCCCAGTGAGTGACTGTGAAGATATTATGTAACTTTGGTCATCATGACTCATCATCATCATGGTGTTGGCAAACTCAATGATGTTCATGCAGTCAGTCTACACACAGTGAGTCCAAGGACATTTTCTATATTAAAAAATGCAACATAGTGGCCCCTGCAGTAGAAGTACAATTTTCATTAAACAAGGTAAACAGAGTAGATTTAGTGTGTAAAAGATTAAATAATAACAGAATACATAGGATTCATTTCATGCACAACAAACAAACAGCAATTGCTTTCATCAGAGCCAGACAGCCAGTGTTGTCCACTGCATGCCATCTCATCATTCATTACCTGTTCCACTTTTTGTCAGCATCGTATTCTTAAGTGAAGGGCCACAGGGCAGCCTCTCGTGTCAATTTCAGAAGTAACAGTCAGCATAGTCAGTCCTTCCAGTCCCACTTGTTTTGAGGGGACTCGTCTACGAAGCGACAGTTTCCTGATTCTGCATAATCCGGCCATCTGCCTTGAGGGAAATGGATGGGGGGAGTCTGGAGGAGGAGGATAGAGGAGCATGACTGAGTTGTGAACTTGTGAACTTCAGGAATGCAGACAGTGGCACCTTCAATATGGAAATAAGACGAAGACAGTGCTGCTGATTGATTTGTTGTGATTAGAGTTTTGTTGTGTTGTGCTGACAAAAAAAGTAAGTATTTCAAGCCTAGGTGTCAGGGAAGTAGAGCTCGTCCTCAAACTCTGTGAATTGAACCGGGCTTAGGTCAGCTAACAGAAAACTTCCGTCACCTAAGTCGGTGTCCTCTTCTTCTTGCGTGGATTCACATATTTTGTAATTTGGTGGTATGAAGTGCTGATTCAGCTTGATCATTGTTTACCTCTGCACATTTTTGGTCCTTTTTGAAGTTAAAATGGCACCAGCAACACTGAAAACACGTTCAGAAGACAGGCTTGCGAGTGGGCAAGACAAATAATTTATAGCCAGCTTGGTTATCAGTGGCCATTGAGGCCTTTTCCCATACCAATACACCAATGGGTTCTGATCAAAGAATACCTCTGTTGGGTCATCCAGATAGGCCTGCACCATCCACTCAAGGTCCTCCAGGGGTGCTCGACTTTGAGTACCATCTGTTGCCTTTCCATCAACACTGGAACGAGCAAACCCTTGATGAGTTACCCAATCCGCTTCCGAAAAAATTATGGCTGGGCCTGGTGCAGGTGATGATACGGTTGCTGGTGTCGTTAACGCCTCTGAGGGAAAGTGACTGCCTTCCGCCACAGAAGTGGACCTTGACGCCGGATGGCCTGCTGCTTCAGTAGTTACTTGTGGTGGTTCCTTCAATTTCCTGCCACTTTTTTTCGAACCGAGTGGTTGAAAGAGCTAGCCAATGTTTGCACTTGGAAACATCTGTCAGAAAAAGGAATGAATGTATTGCTGGCCAGTGCCTTTTTGTACCGTGGATCCAGATTAGTGGAACAAATGTAATGTTGTTCTGAATGTAATGCTTTACGCCTTGCATTGTCAACTAGGCGGCTTAATAAGCTCTCCGTCAACCGATATGCATCTTGTTTTTCAGCATCAACTCGGAATGCTGAAGACACCGCCTTCAGTTGGTGCTCTAGCATGCGCAACAATGGGATAGCTTTGCCCAAAGTACAGTCCTCCCTGCTGACTTCACGGGTGAAGACCTCAAAAGGATGAAGCATGTCTGTCAGGCTTTTAACTAGGTCCCATTCCTCCACCTCTAGACTCATGTCTTTCATTTAAGCAGCCCGTGCGTGAAAAACATACTCATTGATTACCAAGTACTGATCAAACAGACGCTCAAGCATGTAGAAGGTTGAGTTCCAACGTGTTGCCACCTCCTGGATGAGTCCTCTGACTGGCACTCTACGGTCACGTTGAGTGATCCTCAGCTGCTTCCGGGCCTTAAAAGAATGGCTGAAATGTGTGCAGATTCTTCGACAGGTGGTCAGTAACTTGCTGACTGTGTTTTCTTTTTTCAAGAAATCTTGAACAATAATGTTAATGCTGTGCGCCAAACACAGCACTCTGAAATAGCCACATCAGCCATGGCCTTAACTATATTTCTGCAATTATCCGTGGAAACATAACCAATCATGTGCTTTCTTGGATGCAGCCATTCAAAGACCTTACTGTTAAACTCCTCCAAAATGTTTACTGCAGTATGAGATTTCTCCATGGCAAACATGGCTACTGTTGCAGGTTTCCGAGTAGCTTGAAAAATTGTGACAATGTCAACACCTGTAGCTATCTTCTCTCTAACCCCCGCAAAAGAGACCCAGTGTGCAGTGATGCACATGTAATCAATGGCTTGGCAACTGGTCCACATGTCTGTTGTCAGGTGGCTAGTATGAACAGCACTCTTCTGCAAAGCTGCCCCAATCACGTCCAGCACATCTTGATGTAGTGCTGGAACTGCAATTCTGGCAAAATAGGACCGGATAGGAACCTTCCATTTAGGGCAGACTATTACCACAAATTCTAGAAAACCCACCCCTTCCACGAAAGAAAAAGGGAGAAGGTCCGGCACTAACATTTTAGCCAGCATTGCATTATACAGACGTGCCGTTGGGTGGTTGCGTTCAAATGGCACCTCCGACCAAAACATGCTTTTAATGGTGGTCTGGACTTCTTCAACCCAGTTAGGCTCATTGATGTACTTTTTCGTATTGTTGTCTCTACCAGACTCTGACTATGCCACCTAGATGTTGCTGGGGTACAGGGTGTGGGCGCTACCACTGCAGTGCTGCTGCCAGGGGTACTGTGTGTACCAGAAAAAATGTCTCGCGCTTCTTCACCTCCCCCCTGCAGGATCAGCTCCTCGTCATGAGATGCAATATGAATGGCTACATTTAGATTTGTACTTTTGGCTTTCCGGATGTTACTTAGGTGTGCCTCCCACTGGATGCTGTGGTGTTTTTGGAGATGACCTCTCTGGCCTACCATAGTTGGTACCAAGCTTACCCCGACTAACTACTTGTTTACAAATCGAACAAATAATGTGGTTTTCCACTTTTTTGCTAATACTAAAGAAGTCCCAAACTGGGGAGTTGAGATTTCTGGTGGTGGTGGAGGTGTCACTTTCAATGCCAGATGAAGTGGAGGATGGGCGTGGCGGAATTTGTCTCTGTTGTGCACTTACAGCACCACTACTTGAGGTAATGGAGGTCGAGCTGGATGGAGGTCCCTGCCGGCCCTTCTGAGGAGAAAATATGGAAGCTGTAGGTCGTGTCTTAGTGTAGTAGTTACCTGTGTTGGTAGTGGTACCAGTGCCATGCCGCCCACATCCCGCGCAGCATTTCGGTATAGGGCAAAAATGTCTTCTTCACACATGCCCGCTGGGGATGGAGTGACGACTGTGATGATTGGGTCGTCATTGTCAGACTCTTCATCAGCAGCAGAATACACCACTTCTACTTCTTCTTCGTCATCACCCATGACTGAAAGCCTTGTGGGAACCTTCCTTTTACCTAGCTTTGTCGGCTCATGGCGTGCCTCCCTCTCATACTGAATCGGTGGTTGCCAATCAAGATCTAGATCATCAGAAGGAAGGGGGCTTAAAGAAGAAGTTGTACTAGCCCTCCTTTTCCTTGCTGGGGATCTGGAAGACAATGGATCATCAGGAGTGGCTGACACCTCTGCATGAATCTTGATTTCCTCATGTGCCGCTACTTCTTGTGGAACAAACATTGTGGGCAGTTGTGCCTCTCCTTGCGCCTCTCCTTGCGCCTCTCCTTGCGCCGCTCCTTGTTGCACCTGTGGTTGTCGTTGCGGCTGTGGTTGAACACTCGTCAGATGAGTTACACCCTGCGTTGATTGGATACTACTTTGCGATGAGTCAATGCCAACATCACTGGTCGATGATGAAAGAGCAATTAAAGTGGCTGCCTCTGCGGCACTCATGAGCTTGGGCCTAACTTGGTGTGGTGTCACTGAGACCAATGAAGCGGAGGTGCTGCTCCCAGCTTGGTCCCCGGCGGACACCGCTGCTGCAGGCGTAGGTTTTTTTTCCCCAAAAAAGTGTCGGTCGGCACACCAGTCTCCTTGGTAAATGGCGCCACTTGCTTCTTCTGCTCCTTACTGGCAGTGGCACTGGAAACTGTCTTGGTAGAGGAGCTACGGCCACCTTTCTTTGGGCCCATCTTCTTCAGATGTCAGAACAGCAGGACGCAGTTGCACGAGTTGCAGAGTTGTCTGTGGCCACACGTGACGTCACATGACGTTGTGCACACACCACAGCAGGACTTCTTCCTGGCACAACAAGTGATGATGATGAGGATAATTCCTGGTTCTCACCTGCACCTAAAAGCAAAGAAGCCAGAGGAACATCAGTTAAATAAATGTTGCATATGTCGTGCTTCAATTAATACTATTGCAACTAGGAATTTATTATTATTAACACAACACACCCAAAAACGGAAAGACCCAAAATAAAAATTGCAATTCTAATCAAAAATGGATGTTTAAATTAATACAAGAGAGACCACACTGAGAGAGTTGTTTCATGCACCTATTCATCATAGCCCTAGGCCTACTGGCCCGCAACCGCAAGCTTACCGGCCTATGGCAAAAACTGTCTGGCCTCAATATGGCCCCCCCGCACACATGGCCAGGCCCTGGACCAGGCCCCAACAACACCCAAAAAATCAAAATACACACAAGAATCACCCCAATCCAATGCCATCCATGCCCTGAATGATGTTTAAATTCAGGAGACCCCACAGAAAGACTTTGTCCATGCACCACGGAGTACCCCTGGGCATAATGGATGAAAGCAAGGCAGACTGGGTGCAGGCCTATGGCACAGATCACACTGCCTTGCTTCAAAGTGGCCCCAAGACCCCACCCACATGGCCAGGCCCAGGACCAGGCCCAGGCCCCAACACCCAAAAAATCGAAATGCACACAAAAATCACCCCAATCCAATGCCATCTATGCCCTAAAGGATGTTTAAATTGAAGAGACCACACAGAAAGACTTGGTACATGCACCACTGAGTACCTCTGGGCATAATGGATAAAATCAAGGCAGACTGGGTGCAGGCCTATGGCACAAAGCACACTGCCTGGCTTCAACATGGCCCCTAGACCCCCACCCACATGGCCGGCCCTGGACTAGGCATCAAAATGGCCCCCACCCACATGGCCAGGCCCTGGACCAGGCCACAACAACACCTAAAAAATCAAAATACACACAAAAATCACCCCAATCCAATGCCATCCATGCCCTAAATGATGTTTAAATTCAAGAGACCCCACAGAAAGCCGTGGTCCATGCACCACTGAGTACCCCTGGGCATAATGGATGAAAGCAAGGCTGACTGGGTGCAGACCTATGGCACAAAGCACACTGCCTGGTTTCAAAATGGCCCCTAAACCCCCACCCACAAGGCCAGGCCCTGGACCAGGTATCAAAATAGCCCCCACCCACATGGCCAGGCCCTGGACCAGGCTCCAACAACACTAAACAAAATCGAAATACACACAAAAATCACCCCACAGAAAGACTTGGTCCATGCACCATTGACTACCCCTGGGCCAACTGGCTAGTGTGACTTTAACACGCACCCCAAACTTAAAAATAAACTTCCACATATAACAGTGAGCTATTCAATTCCATGCCATCTATGCAGTAAATGATATTTAAGTTCAACAGAACTCACAGAAACAGTTGTATCATACACCCATGACTAACCCTGGGCCTACTGGATACTGTGGCTACCCACAATATATTTTTCTTAAAGTTTTGAAACAGTTTATAAATTGTAGTTGCAGCAACTGCAATGCCCCAAACAAACAACACCAACTTACTTGTAAAATCTCAAATCCAAAAGTGATCCAAACAAAAAGTACTCAAATACAAATATCCAGCAGCAGCCACAAAGAGTAATCCTTCCAGCTCCAGATCCAAATGAAAAGTGACCAGGCCATGGACAAAGCACTGGGAGGAGCCTGCTGGACAGGAACAGGAAGTTGGAGACTCTGGGGTACTTCTTTCCTCCCACCCCCCAAAAATGGACTCCTTGCACAGAAAAGTGCAGCTAAATGTCAATCTGAGGAGTTATTCTGATCCAAATCATCATTTTCAGAAGGTTTATGCTGCAAGTGATAGATTTCTTGTGCAGAATTTCAATTTTTGCGACTTCGGGAAGGCGTGCTGTTCAAATCTCCCGCCGGATGTCAGCTGAGCGTCGCATCTACGCATTCGCAATTGTTTACTCTCGCGATTCGTGATCGCGGGCCCTTATGATGTATTCGCGTTCTCAAAGTCTCGCAGTGCAAGATGGCGGGACTCCATGATGTACTCGCGGTCGAAAAGTATTGCGCGATCAAGCAGCCAGAACCAAAATGGTGCAGCGCACGCAAACCGTGAGGAAAACAACTCGCCGAACTCAGACTCACGGTAAGTCAATGCTGCACGCACAAGATTGTATTTTTGAAGCACGAGCAAGCAAAAATAAAATTGCCAACTAGCGAATTGCTGATTTTTGGGCAATTTTGCGCGATTCGCGGACCGCCAAATTGCCAAAAATCCTCAAATTCCGTGAGCCGAACGAATTTTCTGCCCATGCTTATTCTAAACTTATCAGAATTCTTTTTTTTATTTTTTTTATTTTTTTTATTGAAAGTTCATGACAATTTAATATACACCAAAACATGAAATGTACAAAAAATAAGAAATGAATATATATAAATAGATATATATACAACAGTGAGGGCAGAGGGCGCTTAAAATATCAGAAAAAGAGCATGTTACATATACAAAACAGAGATTAAAGAGTAATAATTGTAAGAGTAAGAGGTGGTCAGGGGAGCATCGCGGACATTTATAAGGCCCCGGATCTTGACAGCCGCCACGTAGCCACTGGTGCCCAGACTCGTGTCCCCATTTCCCTAGATTTAAACCCTTTAAGGCATGCAGTTCTGACTCGATATTGTGTATCCCTAACATCCTGCAGATCCACATTTGAAAAGTTGGGGCCTCGGCATCCTTCCAAGCAGCAGCAATTAAAATTCTCAAGACCGCTACTGCTATAAAAATAAGCGCCTCAGACTCTGTAGTTAAAACCAGTTTAGAGTCACAACCATTTATTAAAAGTGTCGGGGATAGGTCTATTTTGACAGCTAGCAGCCCCTCTAAAAAAGTTGCGATTTCCTTCTTGACTATATCTAATTTCCCACAGCTTGAAAACATATGTACAACATCGGCTGGCCCGTTCCCACACCTAGGGCGGTTGTTATCCACCCTCTTGCCCCAGTCAAATAATTTCGCCGGTGTGTAGTATAAGTTAAAAAGCGTCTTAAAATGCTGGGCTCTTAAATTTGTGGATCGCAAAAACCTTTTATCCATTAGAAGGGCTTTATCCAGATCAATATCCGGATCCCCTAGTTTTGAGGCCCAGGCTGTCTCTGTCTTAACCAAATCGTCAGGAGATGCTTCCAAAAATAACCTGTATATTTCCCTGATTTTAAGGCCACCCCCCTTCATATAATCTAGTAATGCGCATCTTTTAGATATATTTATACAGGGTCTTTTAGATTTAATTGTATTAACCAACTGTATATATTTAAACTCTTGGCACCCTTGAAGTGAGTAGCGTGACCTCAAAAGTTCTAGGGGCCTACATATATCCTTTATCATTACTTGGCCTAATGTAGTAATTCCCTGTTTTTCCCAATGTCTCCATGAACCATCACTAGTTAGATGCGGGAATAGTCCTGAATTCCAGATTAGAGTATATTGATTGTACCTTGGGATCCCTTGATGTTTCTGTACAGAAGACCATAGCCCCCAGACATCTTCCAGTATTTTATAGCCTGATATCTTTAAAAAAGTTTATCATATCTCCTTAACAATACCCCATGTGCTTCCCTCCCGAGGGCCAGCTGAAAAAAGGAGGGGATACCTCCCGTAGTATCGTTAGGAAAGAAAAGTAGAGCCATATCTATGAGCAGACAGGACCAGTTATAATATAAAACCTCAGATTTGGTATTCCCAACCCACCCCTTTCCTGAGGAAGAGACATGAGTTTGCTTGATCTCCTCACTTTGCCATATTGCCAAACGAAATTCATGAAGACTGCCTCCATTTCCTTGATCAGTGAATCGTCTATCTTGAATGGGATGGACCTAAATTTATATAAAATTTTCGGGAACATTGTCATTTTAATAACGTTGGCCCTGCCAATTATTGACAAACGGAGCGTATCTATCCTTTTTTAAATCCTGTTTAATTTTTGCCAATAGCGGTATAAAGTTGTCTTTGATGATATCTCTTGGCTGGGCATTAATTATTATTCCCAAGTACACTACTGAGTCGACATATCTATCATCGCGCTTCACTATATTTCGAGAGCATAGTACTTGCGTTTTTGCCACATTTAGACGATATCCAGATAATTTCCCGAAGTTGGAGGTAATGCTAACTATTTCCCTCATGGCACTGTCAGGGTCCGTGGTAGTTATAGCTAAATCATCCGCATATGCAAGGACTTTAGTATGAAATCCATTGATAGTAATTGGCTTGATTCTGTTATTATTCATTATAAGGGTTATTAGGGGGTCTATACAGGCCTTTTCAGCGTCGAGGAGGACCATTGCGGCCCCCCCCTCCCCGGCAGCATGGATGTCAAATAATGTAATAGCTCTTTTTATATGGTCAGTTGTACCCCTGCCTGGAACAAAACCATGCTGCCAGGGAGATACCAGGGTCCCAATGATCCTCCCCAACCGTGTCGCCATAATTTTAGCATATAATTTATTATCGCTATTTATTAACGATATTGGCCTATAGGAGCCTGGGCTCTGCTCCGGTTTACCTTTCTTGTGTAATACCACGATATTAGTTTTGGTCCAAGACTCCGGTATAACTCCAGTATTCATAACCCCATTAAATAAACCAAGAAGAAGAGGTGACGTTTCTTTTTTCAGATGTTTATATACCTCCAGGGGTATAGCATCGGGCCCTGCTGCCTTGCCCGCTGCTAGATCTTGTAATGCCTCTAACAATTCATCCATGGTGATGCCCTGTTCCAGGGTTTCCCTTTCAATGGATGTGAGTTTAATACCGCTTTCCGGCCAGTTTATACCCGAATCATCTATATCCAGTGCTTCCTTATACAGATCTTGATAGAATCTTCTAAAAACATCAAGGATTTCATCTGGTTTGTTATAAATTCTATCTCCCTCTTTAATTTCGGTAATAGTATTCTTAGATGTAGCCTGCCTTATACGTAAAGCCAATTCCCTACCTGCCTTTTCCCCGGTTTCATACACCCTTTCTCTTTGGGTTTGATATTCTGCCGCAGCTTTCTTAGCCAATTGCCTCTGTATTTCGGCCTTTAACCTATTCAACCGATCCAAACTCTGCATACCCAAGTTCCCCTGACACACATCCCTCCTATGTTGTTCCTCTGCCTCTGCTAATTTTCCCAGCAAGCGATTCCTCTCTTCCTTCACTTTTTTCCACTTACGGGCAGTGTAGCTAATTGTCTCCCCCCTAAAACCTGCTTTGAAACTATCCCAGACGGCAATGCGAGAGGCACTATACCTATTCTCATCGAAAAAAGACTGAGACCAATTCTTTACGTGCGCTATATAGTCGCTATCAGCTAATAGCTTTCTATCAAACGTCCAAGGTCTAACTTTTTTTGTTTGTCTATTGATGGCGATTGATAAGACTAGGGGGTTATGGTCTGATATTAACCTCGGAAGCATTTCTATTTCTACATTAGGGAGATAGGTAGCCGATACCAGAAAATAATCCAACTTAGTGTGCTTAGTGTATGGATGTGAGAAGTACGTGTGCCCTGGGTCATTTTTTTTTAAACTTCCCCACACATCCCTCAGCCCATGAGACTGGATTATGGAACACACTGATCTAAATACCCGGGGTTTGCGACCTGTGTAAGGGGTATTGCTAGCAAAGTTTGCTGAGATATTGAAATCGCCAGATAATACTATCGGGGCGGGCCAATTGGTTAATTCCTTCTCTATATGATCCATCACCCCCGGGTCATCCACGTTAGAGCCGTATATTGAGCATATAGTTATGCCTAAATTTAGTTCGCATATTGCCCATCTTCCATATACGTCGGCCTTACAACTTTTCGCCCCCCCTAAACCTGTCCTGCCAATAATTGCTACCCCTTTTATCATTGATGTCTGTGAAGAGCAGGACAACATTTCAAACCGCCTTAAATTTAGCCAATGCTTCTTTTTCCAAGGTAGGTGGGTTTCCTGTAAGCATACAATATCAGCCCCTATTATTTTGATGTACTCTTCTAATCTGCCCCTCTTTTTCCAGTTATTCAAACCCCCTATATTCAAGCTTACCACCCTAAGCTTAGACATTGCCCTGCGGAAAGTTTAGCCACCATGCTAGCCAGTCAAATGTCCTCCTGAGCATATCGTAAATATTCTGGTTTCCTTCAAGCTTTTTGATTGCATTAATGTACATATTCATTGCATGAACTTTCTTTTCTTTTGATTTCCCCCCCCTGCCCTCCCCTACCGCCCCAAGCGAACCCCCCCTAAACCCCTCCCAAACCCCCACCCTTGTGGAGCATGCAGACTAGGTCTGTGCGTATGATGGATGCAGCCAAGCAGTGGACTCACTATATACATTTGATAAACCCCTACCTCTTAAACAAACCTTGTACCAATAAGATATCACTCCCAAGAGGAAAAGAAAAAAATCAAAACAGAACAAAAACCGAACAAAGCTAACAACAGTATTCCTTCATTGCCCTTAATAGCCAGTGCTTTGCCTCTCGTGAATTTCATCATTCTTTTTTAACAGAACATGGAGAGGCTAAATTAAAGAAAACAGGACAGTAAGGGCTGCCATATGGACTGAGTCTGATTCTATACTGAGTCCAGAAAATCTCGAGCTTTAACTTCTGAGGAGAAATATATTGTCTTACCAAGATGGACTACCTTTAGCTGGGCTGGATTAATAAGATACACCTGTATTCTTATGTCCTGAAAGGGCTTGATTAACTGTCTTAATCTCCATCGCCTTTCGACGGTGGTATGGCAGAAATCGGGCCTTACGAAGAAAAAACCCCCCTCAAAAGCTCTTTTATCATCCGGTCTTGCCTTTTCTGCGATAGATTGTCTCAGCAAAAAGTTCCCTATATAGATCAAAATTGCTCTGGGCTTGTCTTCCGTTCTAGCATTCTGTCTTATTTTGAACGGTGTCCGATGCGCCCTCTGGATTTCGGTAGTCCAATTCCATCCGGCGATATCTGGAAAGGCTTTCTCAAAAATTTTGGCGATAAAGGCTTTAACATCTTGCCCTTCACACTGTCAGACTCCACGCTGCAGGATCCGGTTGTTGTACATATAACTCCACCTCCCTATCTCACCAACACGCCGATATTAATAATACAGCGAGTTCGAGCGATAGAGCGAGGGAATAAAGAGGAAACAAAACAAGGAGGGGACGGAAGGGGGGCAGCAGGGAAGGGATGGCTGTAAGACAAACGCAATATGCATACAGGTTATTAATGTACACAGGTAAATCCTACTCTCATGTATTTCTCGCTAAGTGGAATAATGAGTTTTCACCTTTCCTGAAGAAGTGCGCTCCACTTCCTCCCTGTTAATCAGATATGTTAAACTGCCACGACATTCCCCCGCCTTGTGTATATCTGTGCTCTAAAGTAAACGTGTATCCTTCAAAAAGTGTATCCAAATAATAAATAGTCTGTGTATGAAAGACCAATCCTTTCTTTCAGGAATGAACAACTAATATCCTCAAATGGAAACGGTAAGTCGTAGCCTCCCACTACTGACCTCCGCTCTCTAGTCCACAAGCACCAAGTTCACACAATGTAAAGTTCCAAACACGGCAAGGTGTAGGCTTAACCCACTACCTTCCGCTTTGGCAATTTCTTTGACCGACACTAGTGCCTTTTTTCGTAACGGTAGAGCGCAGGATAATATTCCCCGCCACACTCCGCTCTCACTTGTATCTTCCGGCCGTATCCCACAGCACAGGTATTGTCACGCCGTATACAAAAAACCACTTTGGAAAAAGCTGTCATTCAGTTCCCTGCAACGCGTTAAACAAACACGCGCTGCAATATAACTCACAGTACGGTGCCTCTGCTACTGTCTCCGTTCGTCCTCGTAGGGTTCCTCTCCATCCGCCGTTACCAGAGAGAAAACAAATCACAGGAACACCAGGGCTAACAAAGATGCGCGACCCTCGCGCTACTCGTTAAAGACACGAGTAATTCAAATCCAAGGCGCGTTTCCTGCTTTACTCGCGCAGGACTCGTTGGTAAAAACGGGAAACAAAACTCTCTCTGCCTCATGCAGGGAAAGACCAGCACAGCACACAATCGATGAACCTCAACAGTACTGCTGATTACAAAATCACGAACAGTGTGGGAAGGGCCCACACTGCTTATATAGTACCCCGCCCCCTCTCAAGGAATTCTGGGAGTTGTAGTTCGGGTATTAGGTAGGCGCTTTTGACCAATCCTGACAGTATGTCCCCGTCCCTAGCGCCTTCTAGGACCAGGTTTAGCAGGAAACCTCTGACGAAAAGACAGCACCTTCCCAGAAGCAGGCACCTCAGAACAACCCACCCCTTGCATGAACTCCTCTTTAACCTTGTTCAAACATCCCTGCTCCCCGTTGCGAGCCATCTGCAATATCAATTTCTTTTCCTCAACTGATGGCTGGAACTGGAGATCAAAAGGAATACCAACCGGCAAAGTGTTGGCGTCAATTCCGGAATTAGCTAGGAAGGGAAACCATCCAGGGGGGCTATACCACACATTCTTACTAGACCTCTCCGCCCTCATCATGCAATTAACCTTCCCTGTAGGAATGATAGACTGTTTATCGTCCACTCCCTCCTTGATTGGCAGTATCTGTCGGGTTAATGTTTCTGTCTTCTGACTACTCAACCCAGTGCGAACAGCGACCGCCTCTTTCTGTGCTAATGTGGCCACCCTGAACTGACATGCAACTACCGCTAAAGGTGAGGATGCATAAGACACCAGATGTTCCTGACAATACCCAGACAGAAAATGTACTGTTCGAGTTCTCCAGTCTATAGAAGGGTTGTGGTACGTAAACCACGGCATCCCCAATATGATCTCATATTGGGGAGCTTCAATGATATTCAAAGTTATCTTTTCCACATGTCTCCCTTCTGACACATCTATTGACAACGTTACCTCAGCTGTCTTCTCAACTATTAGACCTGATTTTATAGGTTGTCCATCTACTGCCAAAACCTCCTCTGGTATATCTCTAGGTACTCTAGGTAGAGCTAAACGAGACACTAACCCATTATCGATAAAATTACCTGTGGCTCCAGTGTCCAGCATCACCCTAACTTGATGGGTTTTTTGCTCATACTCTAAGGACATGTTAAGAACCAAGTGAGATTCATTCACTCCTATACCAGGTGAAGAAAGGGAAGTGAGTTTCCAATCGGGTATCACTTTCTCTCGGGATGAAGGTGCTAACAAGTTGTCTGTCTCCCTTCCCACAGTGGAAACCGCTAGTCTTTTATTCTTTTTCCAACTAGAGGGGTTTTGGGGCTTAGAAGGGCATTCACGCACGTAATGCCCTTTTTTGCCACAGTACATACAAAGACCGTGTACTCTTCTGCTTTCTTTCTCCTCATTGGACAGAGGGGATCTAATAGCTCCTATTTCCATAGGTTCTGTCCCGTCTGCCGAGGCCTCTAGAGCTCTAGGAGGGGAACTCCCTAAACTATTGTAACCCCTGTCCCACTTTCTTCTATCCCCACTCAGCTCAGTCAGCCTACCATCCAATCTCAGGACCAAGTTCACCATATCTACACAAGTGGTGGGTTGAGGATCTATGTAGGCCACCGCGTTCTTCAATTCCTCCCTCAGTCCCTGATAAAATAAAGACATCCTTTTACTCTCTGGCCAATCTGTTTCAGCTATCAGCCTATTAAACGTAGTTAGGTAAGTTATCAAGTCACTCCTACCCTGACGCAAAGATAATAGCTCCTTATCTGCGCTGAAGTTGGTGGCCCTCCTGTCAAAGACTTTCTCAAACTCGTCCCTGAACGCAGTCCAGTTAGACAACATAGCATCATCTCTTTTCACCAAAGGCACTGCCCAATTGGCGGCGTCTCCCACCAGATAGGAGATAGCAAACGCCACCCTAGAATGGTTAGTAGGAAAGGAGGCGGGTTTACAGGAGAAATGAAGTAAGATTTGAGTCATAAAGGCTTGCGTTTTGCGTGGATCCCCCCCATACCGTTCCGGAGTGGCTAATGGAATAGGGGGAGGAACTGTAACCTGAATCTGTGAAGGGCCGGTAGAAAAAGGGTTCTTGGATAGCTGTTCTACCCTATCCTTAAGAAGCACAGCCTCCGCCTTGGACGCAGCCAATTCTTGTTGGACCACAACCAGAGCCCTCAACACATCATCCAAGGTGGCCATATGTACCCCAACCGGACCAGGCAGAATGCAATTCGTGGGTTCGTGATTCTGTCAGACTCCACGCTGCAGGATCCGGTTGTTGTACATATAACTCCACCTCCCTATCTCACCAACACGCCGATATTAATAATACAGCGAGTTCGAGCGATAGAGCGAGGGAATAAAGAGGAAACAAAACAAGGAGGGGACGGAAGGGGGGCAGCAGGGAAGGGATGGCTGTAAGACAAAAGCAATATGCATACAGGTTATTAATGTACACAGGTAAATCCTACTCTCATGTATTTCTCGCTAAGTGGAATAATGAGTTTTCACCTTTCCTGAAGAAGTGCGCTCCACTTCCTCCCTGTTAATCAGATATGTTAAACTGCCACGACATTCCCCCGCCTTGTGTATATCTGTGCTCTAAAGTAAACGTGTATCCTTCAAAAAGTGTATCCAAATAATAAATAGTCTGTGTATGAAAGACCAATCCTTTCTTTCAGGAATGAACAACTAATATCCTCAAATGGAAACGGTAAGTCGTAGCCTCCCACTACTGACCTCCGCTCTCTAGTCCACAAGCACCAAGTTCACACAATGTAAAGTTCCAAACACGGCAAGGTGTAGGCTTAACCCACTACCTTCCGCTTTGGCAATTTCTTTGACCGACACTAGTGCCTTTTTTCGTAACGGTAGAGCGCAGGATAATATTCCCCGCCACACTCCGCTCTCACTTGTATCTTCCGGCCGTATCCCACAGCGCAGGTATTGTCACGCCGTATACAAAAAACCACTTTGGAAAAAGCTGTCATTCAGTTCCCTGCAACGCGTTAAACAAACACGCGCTGCAATATAACTCACAGTACGGTGCCTCTGCTACTGTCTCCGTTCGTCCTCGTAGGGTTCCTCTCCATCCGCCGTTACCAGAGAGAAAACAAATCACAGGAACACCAGGGCTAACAAAGATGCGCGACCCTCGCGCTACTCTTTAAAGACACGAGTAATTCAAATCCAAGGCGCGTTTCCTGCTTTACTCGCGCAGGACTCGTTGGTAAAAACGGGAAACAAAACTCTCTCTGCCTCATGCAGGGAAAGACCAGCACAGCACACAATCGATGAACCTCAACAGTACTGCTGATTACAAAATCACGAACAGTGTGGGAAGGGCCCACACTGCTTATATAGTACCCCGCCCCCTCTCAAGGAATTCTGGGAGTTGTAGTTCGGGTATTAGGTAGGCGCTTTTGACCAATCCTGACACACACCCTTCCGGTATTCCAAGGACTCTAAGGTTATTCCTCCTTGACCTATTCTCTAAGTCCTCCAGCTTCCACTGGACATCCTGTGCTTGTTCTCCGAGGGATTCCACTCTGGAGGTGGCGGCCGCCACCTCTGCTTCAGTAGCAACTATCCTCTCCTCCAGGTTTGAAACCCTATCTCCTACAGTCACGCAAGCCTTTGAGAGTTTTCTGACCACTCCTTTCAATTTTCTCATTGCTGCTTGGGCCTTGAGATTATCTGATCGTGTCTCTTCCCGGTGTGCTGTGACCCCTTGATGAATTGATTCCATCATTGTCATCATTTGCGCCAATGAGACTTGTGTGGTCTCCTGGCTCTGTACCTCTCTCCACCCCTGGTTTGATTCCTCCTGTAGCGAAGTTGTTAGGGAATGGTCCCATGTTAATGCTGATTGATTTTTTTGAACTGCAGCTTTGATAGCCGTTGATGGTAGACCCGATTCTAGAAATAAAGAAAATCTTACAGCGAGTAAGAATTCTAGGTCACTCTCTGTTTCTGGATTACTGGCATCAATATCCGAACTTTGTAGGTCGTCAACCTCTGACCAATCCGTCTCTTCTGCTACGGAGAAGAAACATTCACTAGGGGTCTTTTCCTTCTCCTTCTCCTTTTCTTTCTCGACCATGCCCCTCACATCAACGTTTATTGTTGACCTCCCTTGTTCTCCTGGAGTCACAATAACCACAGCAGAATTCTATGTCTTCCCTGGGTATACAGGTGCATTATTCCTCTCCATACCAGCCTGAGGACAATTTTGTCATGGAGAGGATGGACCGTGACTTAAAGTAGTCCTTAACTGCTAGAGTATTAGGTACTGGGCGTAGGTGGATTGATCACCTTTATGAGGTTCAACGGGCATCAAATAACCTCCCAAGAGATCTCTGGGTGGCTGGACCCCATACGAAGTTGTTTTAGGCATCAAAATGTTCAATCCAGACCTTGAGAGTCCAGAAATTGTGGCAGCAGCCACGCCCTTTGACGTAGATAATCGTTGTACTGTCTTACAGGATCTACAAGACTTCTATGACACCAAATCCAATGAACAGTTGAAGATTTCTTCCTCTGTAAGCATCAAGGAGAAGCAAGAACCTTCTGGCTGGATTCCAAAAGTTAGGGATCTTGTGCGAGAAAAGGTGGAGGTGGAAAAGGAGTTCAGCCCTCCACACTGCACACCAGTGACACTCCTTGGAGTTCAAAGTGGAAGAATTGTAATGTTACCACTACTTTCTGGTTCCTTAGACAGTAGTTTTGTATCCATTGATCATGCCAAATTACACCATGTGGCAGATCCTAAAAAGTAGGCCGCGAGGGGTCCTTGGTAGTTCCCTATCTCCTCTTGCTACCATGCAGGAAATTCCTCTTCAGCTAGTGAGTACCACCAGAGCTGTTTCTCACCAGCTCAGGTGAGGGGTGGAGAGTGCACTACAATTAATCCCTGCATCCACATTCAGGAACACGACTGAAGTAACTACTGTCACTACTACTGTTTCTTCTGCAGCTGATGTTGTGTATACAGATCCACCTCTTATGAATTTTTCTAGTCCGGTTGCAGTACCTGCTGCACCAGTTTTTCTTACAAACTAAGTCTGGGTATTATATGGATCAAGATGATTTATCTTCTGACAGTTCTTCTATTTTAGACACACTTCCAATAAGAATCTGTGTTTTTATTTCACGGCTGAAACACACTTACCTCATACAACCTTGGATATATGTTCGGATTACACTTTCCTTGGTTTTTCTATCTTTGTGGATTGGAGTTGTGATTGTTTTTTTCCCTATTGATTAATGCCCATTGCGTACCAGAATGCTCTGGTACAGAAATAGTTCATGCGGTGTTGGCTCCACATTCATCTTCACATAAACTATAAAGAGACTTGTCCCTCGTGAACGTTTCAGCTGTTGGAATTGTTTGCGCTAAAGTTCCTTTTGATATATTCGGTCCTAAGGAGATCCTGCAGATACCACATGTATTTAGGGCTTCGATGGGTGATTTAATAGTACCTGGGTCAACTTCTGATGATTGGGATGTTGAAACTGAACTCCATGCTCTCAGAGCTGGAATATTATATGCCTTTGAATCAGAGGGCTGGTATATGAATTCTGACAACTACGGATAAATGTTTTGTTATAATCTTTTCAGACATCATGATCTGCATCGAAGCTAAAGTTCTTATAGGCATTAATAAAGGAAAACTAAAAGTCGTCAATTAAGGCAAAAGTGGGCCATTCCTAATTTATCGCTAGTGCCAAACTCTCGATTCCTGGAGGTGTAGTGAGCAGAGGGGGAACACCTCATTTGAACAGAAGAGGGATGGTATGATTAGGTTTCACGTAGAAAAGGAGAAAGACGGTGCACACCTTCTTTTGGGATTAGAATCCGATGCTTACTCAATATGTATTATGTCACTTTACTGTAACTGAAATTGTTATAAGTGTGCTACACAGTGTATGAGGACTGCCAAACCCACATTGGTAATGAATAGGAAAAAAATCAAGAGAACTCTCCCCTGAAAACCCGTGTGCACTACTGAGAAAATGTCTATATGATAATCTTTCTTAACATTGTTTCAACTTCGTCATCCAAAAATTATAACAGAGTAGACAAAGAAATAGAAACCAAATATACAATTCAACTTAAGTTTGTTATTGTCACAGTAAATCCTTGAATATACTCGTTGACATAAGATCAAGCAATCAAAATAGCTTTTTTCACGAATACATTGTATTTGTACATTTGTATTTGATATTCCACACCACAACATTAGACATGAGCCCGATGCATTTCGGGACTAGTGTCCCTTCTTCGGGGGCCACTGAAATTCAAAAACAAACGAATATTTTAATTTTCGAAAACATTCTAAATAACATCTTTAATTACTGCTGCCAAATTGTCATGGACAGAGACGGGTGGCAGTGTGTTAAAGTAAAAAGCATGTATCTTAATCTCCCCAACCATGTATTCACAAAACATTAAAAGTAATCATAAAACATAATGTGTACCTGTGCACTCGACTCACATCATGAAAGGGAAAAATCAAGACAGGTTTCACTCGAGGTAATAATTCCCAAATGACGCAACACAACCCCGTCTACAAAACAAATAAAATGAACGATCCATGGCAGGAAGTTTGGCCATCGTTTCTTGTACTGGCATTTTTGCTTTCGGAGTTCAGATAAAAAGAAATTCTGTTTTAGTTGGGTTGAGTTTTAAATGTTGGTTGGACAACCAGTTTTGAATCTTGAGTGTTTTTCGAAAGCAGGGCATCGTCTTCCAGGGGTGAGTTTTTCAAGTGTACTTGGGTGTCGTAGAGGTGGAAAAGAATCCCAGAGTTTCTGAGAATCACAAAAGAGGTTCTAGGTAGAGGTTAAAGAGGGTTGGGAAGAGGATTGAGCCTTGAAGAACCCCTTAGAGAACAGTGACTGAGCTCAAGAATGAGGTGCCCAATTTCACAATTTGGAAATGTATGGATAGGTATGAGGAAAACCAGTTGAGGACAGTGCCCCCACATCCCATGCAAAGTTCAAGAGAATGAAGGACTTCCAGATGGTTGACAATGTTAAATGCAGGGGAAAAATCCATGAGGCAGGATTTGCCGAAGTCAAAGATTCTGAGGGAGTCATCGACTATTTGGAGGATCACAGTTTTTGTACTGTGACCCCGGGGGAAAACAATATTGGAGAGAGTCTAGGAGGTTGTTTGTTCGAATGTGTGAGGGTAGTTGGGACGCCAAGCAACTTTCAATGACTTTGCCTCAGAATGGGAGTGTGGTGACTGAGTGGTAGATGTTCAGATTCTCTGGATTGAAAGGCTGTTTTTTCAAGAGAGGGGTGATTTGACCCATTTTTAGTCATTCTGGTAGGAGGCCCCATTTAAGAGAGAAGTTCAACATGGTGGTCCATATGGGGAGGTGGTGTGTGGGAAGGGATTTGCTGAAAGAACCTGGAGTGGCGACCTGATGGTGGTTTGAGGGTTTTACTTTGGAGAGAAAGATCACCATGATTGTAGTGTCTTGCATGATAGAGTCTCAACCATTTCAAGTGAGTTGTTGATGGGCAGTGATATATGGATGTCCCTAATTTTGGTATCAAAGAAAATGACGAAGTTGTTGCAACGGGTCACGGATGATTAAGGAGACGATGTGGTGGAAGGGTTAGTAGTCTGAACATTGACATCGAACAAGCACTTCGGTCTATTCTTTGCAGAATTCATGATGGTTCTGATGTGGAAGGATTTGGCCCTGAGGATTTGGTCTTTGTATTGTTTTCCCGCTTTTCGAAGCCTATTCAAACTCAAGTGAGATGGTGATTGTCTCTATTCCTTCTCATATATTCTGATAAGCTTTCTTTCTTAATAAAACTGTTTAGAGAACCACAGCCTGGAGAGATTTGGTCTGGATAATTTGCACTTCAGGGGTGCACATTTGTCGATAAGGTATTGCATGCAGGAGTATTTGGCGGTGGCCTCGTTAATGTCCAGATGAGGTGTAATTTAAAATAGGGTGGGAAGGGCCATCATGGACATGGCTTCTGTGTCAAGGTTTGATGAGTCCCTGAACCATATTTTCTCTTTCTTGGGTGCCGTATGCTTTGGTATGCAAGCCGGTTAATGGAATCTGCATGTGATCAGACCAGTCGACTGGGATGGGGTCATATGTCTTCATGTTGGGAGAGTTGGAGATTATCAGATGCAGAATGGTGCCTTTGCAGTGGATGGAGTTTTGGCAGTATTGTTAGAGATCATTGGCATTGAGAAAGGAGGTAAAAGTGTCCACGTAACTGTGGACACTCAAATACATTTTGTTTTTACAAATGCAGCATTACTACAGTTATCACAGCACAATACAATGTGCTCTGATCATTGTGGCAAGTTGGTTATGCTGTAAACAAAAAATAAATAAATGACCCCTCCCTTTCCCCTCTCGTCACAGGGCTCGGTGGGTCAGTTATGCTTGATGACCCAACACCATCCAGTGACGACTTGGGAAAGGGCGGGTCATCAATGCTGCTCGACAAATAAGCAGCCTCTCGAGGTAAAGGGCTTACACTGTACCTGCCCGGGGCTACTTTAAAACATGAAGCTTCTTCGCGTAATTTGATGTAGGTCTCCAAGAACCTCGATATATTGAATTGCAAGGCTGGCACCATGTCAACATTTATTTCCAGAGGAGCCATACTGCAATTATATGACACATGCAGATTGGTGCATGTGGCACAAGAAGTCTGCCCGACTTCCTGCCATCTCTTACACCCGTGTCTAAGAGTCATCCATTGGGCAAGCAGCAGTGCAGGAGGAGACTGATTCGAACACTGGTACAGGGCTTCCACATTTCTTTTAGAATGCTAAGGAACATCGTCACCGGGGTTACTTACATTCTAAAGGAAATATGGAGGACAGTTAATAGCAATTACCGGCATGATCCACACGCATGCAAATAGGGTAGACATACAGAGCCCTAGAGCACTATCAAAGAAACCACTTCTGCTTTACTCTCTACATCCTGCATTTCTAAAGGTCCTCCAAGGACTTGTTGGGCTTACCTCGTGTTGAAAGTCTCAGGGATCTTAAAAGACTCCAACTGCATCTTGCTACCAGCACCTCGACTCCTCTGTTGTGAGTCCTGCTCTGCTAAGTGGTGCCAAATCCAATCCTAGGCCCTTGGAAGTGAGTGGGTGGTGCTGCGACCAAAGAAACCAATGCATCAACCCCGAAGCATTGATTGAAACCAGCACATTTTCCTTCGATCCTGGCGCATCCCTGCTGCCGACACAAGAGTCGCGGACACGGCTCGTCGAGTGTGCAATGCAACGATCACAACTTACAATGCAACCCCAACTTTACAAATGCAGCACCTCCATAACACCGTTGCTGTGCGGACCTCGGACACTGCATCACTGATGTCTGCGACACACCGTCCCCTGACGCAATCCAGCAGTTTAACATCGACGCATCCACCTAATGCACATCACTTCTTGACATCGACACATCTACGACATTGCACCGGCTTTGGAAGCGATGCATCACGTTCTATAGCGACGCCTCCCTTCCTTAGCACAACGCATCGTCTGCAATCTCCGACACATCCAAGGTACTGTCAGCGGGTCTACTTGTCTCTGAATTCCTTCCACTCTCTATCGCAATCAGACTGAACGTTGGACTACCCTGATCAAGAGTGAAAAGATGGCCCCAGTTGGAGGTATTGATTTCTGAGCACTGCATTTTTATTTAATCTTGCAAAATTCATAAATTTACTTTAGTATGCTGGATTATCTTTGTTTTGGTTTTCTTTTACTCAGATAAATATTGGCTATTCTTCCAAACTGGTGTGGATTACTTTTGTGGTGCTTTCACTGTGTTACTGTGTGTGTGCACAAACACCTCATACATTGCCTCTTTAGTTTAACCTGACTGCTCTGTGCCAAGCTACCAGAGGGTGAACACAGGTAAACTTTTAGTATTTACTACACTTACCCTGACTAGGATTGTGGATCCTGCTTGGAGAGGCTTTCACTCAACTCTGTTCGTCTCTTGGCCTGTTATTATGTCATGAGCATTTTGCTTCCACCCACTACAGCATGCAGCATGGAGCAATGGGTTAGATTTCTTCTGCCACTGGCTAACCTCACTTTGAGTACATACTCAGGTAGTTCCCTTCAACCCATGTGTTTTTGTTTTTACTTTATTGTTCCCTTTATTTGTTGAGCCTGATGTGATGATATGATGCTGTCTACCAGATATTAGTACAGGGCATATTCCATCGTTATCAGTTCCTATCTCCTTGCAATGCTCTTCTAAATTCCTTTTCAAGTGGTCTTTGTTTATCTGACTCTTCTTTTGTCACACCATTCAGGTTTATATGAGCTCTGAATATAAGCTCATGAGAGTGCTCTGTGACTGCCTATCATTCCTTGTTCCGGTCCTTCTTTCTTTCTTTCTTCCTTTCTTTCTTTTTTCTTTTTCCATCCTTATTTTGTTCTTCCCTTTTTCTGTGTTTATTATGTCCCTCTATCTTTCTTTCATCTCTTCCTTTTTAACGTTACTTCTTTCATTCCTTCTTTCCTCTTTATTTCTCTTTCTTTCCTTCCTTATTTCCTCTTACTTTCTTTGATTCTTTCTCTTTCATCTCTTTCCTTCTTTCCTTATTTGTTTGTTTCTTCCTTTTCCTTCCTCCCTCCTTCTTTCTTGCTCTTTCCTTCTTTCTTTATTATCGTTTTCCTTCTGTGTTTCTTTCTTTTCTTTTTCTTTAATCTTTCTTCTTACTTTTTACAATGCCGACCAAATGGATTTTTTACATCTGTGTTAGCACACAGCCCCATTTCCGGAGCTGATGTTAGCCCCTGGGATCCTATCCCCCGGGCCCTGGCATATTTTTAAAGGAAGGGGTACTCAGCCCCATCCCCAAACTGATTTTGGCCCCAAGCACCCCAACCCTCGGACCTAGCATCATTTTTGGGAGAGGCAGCACGCGGCCCACGGTGCAAGGTGAAAGGTGCACCCACCATGTTGGCCCCCAATGACACACTGATGAAGGGAGAACCCGAAAAGCATTTGCGAAGCACTACAAAATAAACTGGTCACAAACCTAAACCCGCGAGTGACACTGCTTTTTTTACGGACTGGAGAGAAGGTTTTGGAGCAGGATATGAGACACAGGGCACCGCTGTGTGAGTGGCACCTGCCATTGAGTGATCCGTCAGAAAGGTGCAGAGGAGCAGCTATATATATATATATATATGTAAAGGAGTCCCAGCCTGTCAATAAATGACAGGCAGCAGCAGGGTGCAGACCTCACAGCGTCACAACAGACAGTTCAAGGTACAGCTCTCCGATAATCAAAACTCGAGTGAGTAGCAGGTTCAAAACATTTATTAAGAGGTAACGCGTTTCACTCCACTGGGGATATATATATATATCATACCGCGTCCAACAGCAGAAAACGACTCCCGCCCTGCCGTAAAGACACCTCGGATACGGACCATCCAGTTAGTGCAATTTTATTCAATTGTTGCAGATATATGCCGCATGACGTTTCGGCTCCATAGAGCCTTGCTCACATGACTACGCCAATCTTGAAAGTGCTCATTTTTGACTCGAAGGAAAGGAGAGGGGAGGAGTCAAGATGGCGGGCTGAAGCCGCCAGGTGAAGGCTGCAACATGGAACTGCTCCGCCGCTACGCGGATACGATATGCTGAAACCTACTCGATTTGGCTGAGAACGATAGCCATTGAAGGGAGAAGGAACGCTGGGCTTATCGGAACCACTACTAAATCGTCACCGCAAACTCGCTTGATGAACTGGGCTTTTTTCCACAGCAAGATCTAATGCTGCTGACTGTGCTTCGCCAGAGCAGAGGATTTCTGCGGTCTTGGACACTCGCCAGGGTGTGTTTCACTCGAACGCCGACGAGGCTGTTCAGCGGGGCGGGTCTCGGATCCTGCTCACCTGCCTTGCAGCTGTGCGCACGCCAGACGCTGCGCTCTGTGCTTCAATCGCCGAACAGCTCGGAGCTCACGGAGCCGATGTCATCGAGGCAGACACGCTCCACAAGAAGTCAGAAAGTTGGTAAAACGACGAAACAAGAAAATTCAGGTACGATGGCAGCGCTGGTGTCAGGCGGTTCTAAAACGCCATTAGCAGAGCGCTCTGCGAAGCTAAATCCAATTACGAGTGTTAACAATACTGGCAAAAACTTACTTAAAGATAAAGCAGACAAACAAAAAAATTCTGACACGTTAGATAAAGAAACTAACAGAGAATTTGAAACAACGCCTGTGCAAGATGAGAGTGGAGGAACAATTCTAACTGGTCAAAAAGCGCCTAATGTGTCTGAGACAGAGGTAGAGGTTAATTAACAAGGAAATATAAATACAAATACAGGTAACAGTGCGAATGACGCTCAGATGGCAGCTGCTATAATAGAGAAAGTGGAAAATAGGAGTAGAAACAAAGGCTCTGACAAACTCACTAAAGTGAACAAAGTGGTACTTTCTTTAGAAAGTCATTCAAATATAGAAGATGTAACAACAAATGAAACTCAAACTGGCAAGGTAATGATATGTGAAAAAGAGACGTCTGCTGAGTGCACCAGCCCGAAAAAAATGCAAGACAACATGTCAAAAAAAGGAGGGGATATAGTGGAACTTAGCACTAAGCCCAACTTTCAAACGGACAAGTGTAAAATGGGGGGAAAAAAGTAGGAGATGGCTCACTCCAAGATAACATTGAGCTAGCAGATGAGGACTCTAACCCTGAATACGGAGAAATTTCAGATGAGGAAGAAATAGACGGAACCCCCAATAACACAACTAATCTTGGCAAAGCAACTGGATCAAGGAAAACTAAAATGAAGGCTAAAAACAAACAAAAAATATAGCCCACAAACCAATAACCAAAGAACCGGCCGGAAATAAGAAAAGTCGCTTAATTGATGACAGTCCACTGAGAAGATGGATCGAAGCTAAGGGTGGAGTAAAGAATATGGCTTTAAGACTATCTGGCACAAGCCCCGAAGAAGAACTCAGTTCACAGGGGAGTAATAAATTACTCATAACGGAATCCATAAAGAAGCCAGCATTTGCGAACAACGACTTAATAACTCCCCCAAACAAAGCTAATGCTAACACAAATAATGAAAATAGAGATGGAGTTTCCTTGATGATTACCTCCTCCTCTACTGATGTAATGTAATGTAATGTAATGTAATGTAATGTAATGTAAAAATTACTTGTAAAGCGCGGCATACACCGGACGGTTTCTTGGCGCTGTTCACTTTATTCGGTGAGAGGCAGGAGACAGGGAGAGAAGAGTGTTATGTGTAAATGCTGCGGAAGAGGTGGGTTTTTAGGAGAGACCTGAAGTGAAGGTGAGAGGAGGAGAGTCTTAGTTCCAGCGGCAGAGAGTTCCAGAATGAGGGTGCCAAGAAGGAGAATCTAAGACCTCCATGTTTTTTGCGCCTAAAACGGGGTGTCTGAAGGAGCGCAAGATGAGAGGAGCGGAGGTACCTGGAGGGAGTATAAGGGTGCAGAAGACAGGAAATAAAGGAAGGACCGGTGCCGGCCAAAGATTTATGAGTCAGGCAGCCCCATTTGATAATATTGAGTTAGACGAATCTGTGGATATCAATCCTCAAGATACAGCTTCCAACTCTAATACGATAGGGGGGGACCCACTATTAAATTTAACACCAACTAAAACAATCCTAGTGGATAGCTTAGTGGGACAATCAGACATTGTAAACAACGCGACTGATGAAACAGACAGGAACACTTCTCAATTGGCTGTTAATAAATCGCTGGCAACGACAACTCATATGGACCTTCTCAACCAAATACCACCTCAAAGTCAAGCACAGACACAGGACACAATATCATTACCAGACCTTTCAAAAACTATATCAAATACTATATCCATGGAGCTAATTATGCAAACTCTTCTTGCACAAAGAACGGAAAGTCAACAACAATATCTTCAATTAAGAGAAGACAATACCCAAATACAAGTCTGTATGAGAGAAATTTGTTCAAAATTTAGGTGGGGTCACAAAAGAAATAGAAGATTTAAAACAACGTATAGTAGAAGTGGAAGAAGGTGCAAATAAAGCAGAATCAACTGCAAAACAGAACTCCTCACGGGTTGCTAAACTCGAAGCCAAAGTAGAGGATTTGGAGAATCGTGCTCGAAGACAAAACCTTAGACTTTTTGGAATCCCTGAAGGCATGGAGGGGACCGATCCGAGATCTTTTTTGGTGAAACTATTTCAAAGAGCCTTTAGCGACCTATCCGATTGGGACTGGGATTCCCAACTCCACAGAGTGCATAGACTGCCTTTGTTTCAAAAAAACAAAAATAATAAATTCCCTAGACCATTTTTGATTTACTTTGGGAATTTTTTATTGAGACAAGCAGTCTCACTCAAGGCCAGACCCAATAACCCGGTAACTATTGATAACCTGACTTTTTTTGTGAAGTCAGATCTAAGTAAAGGCACAATGGATAGACGATGGGAACTTCGTAAAATGATTGATTCTTTTAAAGATATAGGGTGCATGGCTTATCTTCAAGAACCTACTCGTCTCAAATATATACGAAATGGTCAAGCTTTATTCTTCACAGAACCTGAAGAGGCAGTCCAGGCTCTGGAGAAAATCACTTTGGAAAAAAAAAGAGGACAATTGAACTAGAACCTAAAATGAACTAATAGCTAGATTTTTTTCCTTGCTCTGCCGCATTGCTGATATAATACTTAAAAATTCTTGCCCTCTCTTATTTTCCCTTTTTCTTTTATCTTTTCTCTCTCTTTTTTCTTTTGATGTCTGACTATACTCTCTTACTTTGTGGCCAAACACAGATATACTTTTGAAGCGGTAGGGGCAGTCTCCATGTATGCTCCTTCACTGTGCTGCCCATACAGCGGCAGCAAGAGATAGAGGGGTGCTCCCCCCTAAGGGACGTGAGGGTGCGAGGGTGGTGGTGGGGTGACGACAAGGGAGGAAAAAGTTTATTGCAAGAAATGAATTTGTTTTAAAGAACACCAGAAAATATTTGTATATAAAAATGTACCAACAGAGGGAAACTAATCACACAGGAGAAATTATAAGATATAAAAATGCATAAATTAAGATTACTAAGTTGGAATGTAGATGGTCTAAATAGTAAAATAAAGAGGAGATTAGTACAAGAAGAGATTAAAATGTACAAACCAGATTTTGTGCTACTTTCAGAAACTCATATAAAATACCATGAAAGAAAACTGCTTTCCCAGATGGGTTACCAAATGGTGGTTTGCTCTACATTAAATGCTACTATTAGAGGGGTCGCCATTCTAAAACAAAGAGGAATTCTGTTTGAAACAATAAAAACAGCTTCAGATACTCGGGGTAGATGGGCAATTGCCCAGATACAATGCGATAACAAAAAATGTGTACTCTGTGTGATATATGGACCCAACATCGATGATCCCAAAGTATTTGAACAATTAAGTATAGAACTATTAGAATGGGAGGGAGAATATATAATTACGGGTGATTTCAATTGTGTCATTAATTATAAAATCGACTCTACAGGGCAAGGTACCCCAAATAGGATGCACAAAGTCAGATCAGCAATACTAGAACTGGCAAGATTAAACAACCTGAAAGATATATGGCGTTCCAAATACCCTTTGGTATCAGGCTACACTTACTACTCTGCGCCACATAGATCTTGCTCTAGAATAGACATGATATGGGCATCAGACCAGATAGCAGACAATTGTGAAATGGAAATATGCCCAAAAATTACATCAGATCACAACCCGCTGTTACTCGAATTTGAAATAAGAGACCAAAAGAAAGAAACACAAAATTTTACATTCCCAAGGTACCTATTGGCGGAAGCCAGGTTTATAACATCATTGAAAAAACATATACAAGAGTTTATATCACTTAATATTAATACTGCTAATATAAATACAGTATGGGACACTTGTAAATGTAGCATCAGGGGGTTTGCCCAGCAATATATATTGACATCAAATGCTGAGAATCGTCGAGCTAGCAAGAGAATCACCTCTAATATATTATAAGTTGAACAACAACTTGCCGAAGCCAGGCTTCATTCAAAAACTGATATCGATGAGATTAGAATAAAGCTAGTTGAATTACAATCTTGTATTAAAAAAACTTTAAGAGAAAGATATAGTGCAAAAATCCACAAATATAAACTAGCTCAGTATGAAGGTGGCGATTGCATAGGTAAAGTACTTGCATATAAGACTGTGGATAAAAAAGCTAGAACCAAAATCAAGGCAATAATAGGGTTAGATCAAGGCATCTATGAACAAGCAGACCAAATCTTAAATCAGTTTGCTAACTATTACCAAAACCTATACACTTCAGACAACATACCTTCTAAAAACACAATACCTCAATAAATACTTAGCAACACAAGGGGATCTAAATGTAGAAGTCTTTCAACAATTAAACTAAAAAATAACACTAACTGAAATAAAACTAGCAATCGCCGCTTTACCGCTAGGAAAAGCAGTTGGTGAGGATTGTTTACCTTTGGAGATATATAAAATCTGTGCTCAAGAATTACTACCACTTTTGGAAGAAGTGATTAACTCAATACTCATATCTAAGAAAGCGCCATCATCTTGGAAAATTGCTAAAATAATCTTCTTCCTCAAAAAAGGCAAACCCGAAAAAGAATGCGGCTCGTACCGGCCAATCTCTTTGCTCAACTCAGATGTTAAGATTTTTTCTAAGATCTTAGCTAATTGTCTTGCTCCCATAATGCCAGATATGGTTAACTTACAACAACACGGCTTCGTGACGGGGAGAGACACTACTGCCCATGTAAATACGGCAATTACAGCTTTCGATGTTGCTGAGACTATTCACACTCCACTCAGTATGATCATGTTAGATGCGGAAAAGGCATTTGATCGAGTGGGGTGGGAATATCTGTGGGAAGTACTAAAGAAAATGGGTATCTCCGGACCATACTTGGATTGGGTTTGCTCATTATATGAAAACCCACTGGCTAAGATTAGCTATGGGGGCAAGACTCAGCTAACTTCAAGATAGGAAGAGGAACAAGGCAAGGCTGCCCTCTCTCCCCATTACTTTTTGCCCTATCTCTTGAACCTTTTTTAGATGCATTAATTGAGCAGGTTAATATCACTCCGGTACACCACGGGGAAAAAATCCTCAAATTAACAGCTTTTGCTGACGATATTGCGATATATGCAACAGACATAAATAAGGCAATGCCTGAGATAATTGAAGAAGCGACAAAATTTGGTAATGTATCAGGTTACAAATTAAATGTGAGCAAAACACAAATCATTGCTAATTATACCCCAGAAGAACCTATATACGATATATGCCAAAGTGCTATCTACTTAGGAATTAAATTAACTGCTAATGTTGAGAACATGAATTATGAATTTTTACTAAAAGAAATTGCTTTAAGTCTTAAAAAGTGGCATAAGATACCACTTAGCTTAATAGGACGACTTAATTTGATAAAAATGAAGATATTACCCAAAATACTTTACTTATTTAGGGCTATACCTCTACAACCTAACAAACTTTTTTTTTTAAACTAGATGGCATATGTAGTAGCTTCATATGGGGGTATAAAAAAGCGCGTAGGGCTATAAAGTTTCTAGGACTACCAATAGCAAAAGGCGGTCTCACATTTCCTGATTTTAATTTGTACTTTCTAGCAACTTTTTTTCGTCGAATAAGGAGCTTAATGAAAAATGAAAATCCATTATTTTTCCATCACTACATGTTAGGGCCAGATAGCAAACAATTCTTATTTCACGTACACGACCCGAATTATTTCAAACGTGTTAAATTTAAGACGGCCAAACATATTAAAAAAATCTGGGATCAAATCTTATCTGTTGACAAAAGCTCATTTTTTAACGCTGAACTTAGACTCTGGAACAATCCAGGTCTTCCTGGTATCTTTTCTGATGGGACGGGAAGCCGCTGGATCAGACATGGTATCAATACACTGGGAGACCTCTACGGATCAAAAGGAATTTTAGATTTTGAAAGATTGAAATTAACAAATGGTCTAACAAACGATATGTACTTTAAATACATGCAAATAATAGACTTCTTCTTTTGCAAAATGAAAATAACTGAAATAACCCAATCGGATGTATTAGCTTGTTTATATTCAGAAAAAACGAAATCATTAATAAGCTTGGGCTATCAACATCTAGCTAATGGCAAGGGCGATGATACTATCAAAATTGCAACCAAATGGTCTGGTAGACTTAACATGGATATCAATTCTACACAGATTGCAGCGGCACTATCCCATATAAACAGTATTGTACATTCTTCCAATCTTAGATTACAATCCTACAGAACAATTACACAACTTTACTATACCCCACAAAGAATATCTACTTGGATACAGGAGAATACAGCAACAGATAAAACTAAATGTCCAAAATGCGACATATATGCAGTCGGATTAGAACACATGCTGTTTTCTTGTCCCAAACTATCTATATATTGGAATGGAATAATGGAAGTCTTAAAACGCAAACAAATCATAACTCCTGTGCTTTCTGCACACTTAGTTCTTTTAGATATACAAGAAACTAATTGTTTAAATAAGGACCTCTTAACCATACTTTTTGCATGTGCTAGATTAGTTATAGCTAGAACATGGATATCTAAGGATCCCCCTAATGTTTCAGAATGGTGCGCTTTGGTCAGTGAAATAAGAATCATGGAACTCACACTAGCAAAACATAGAGGCCCAAAAACCTTTAAAAAAAAGGAAAAGATTTGGAAACACTTTTTCGAACCTTAAAAAATGGAATTTCTTATTTGTGACTATCTACTATTAGTTGGGCACTATATATAATTATTTAAAATGTACTGTATAAATTTCCCTTTTGTTTTCCCATTTCTCTGTTGCTCTTTTTACAGTTAAAGATTTAATTCATGATAATATTATGTCATACTACTGATACGTGAATTGATGTATTTTTCTTTTTTCTTATCTTGCAATAATAAACATATATAAAATGAAGAAAGTGCTCATTTTTAAAGTGACAGTGCCAATTTGAATTACACCACATGACAATAGCATTAATATATATAGACGAAAGGTTACACTTTAACATCGCAACACGATTGAACGGTGTGTTTAGTTGTTTGACAATCCATCACATTTCCGGTTATTTGTCTATAATAAATGGAGGAGAATTATCCTTCCCAAAACATTAATGATCATGTTTTGTACATATTATAACGTTATTACAGTAAAACACAGATTAATACTGCAGCTGGTTCAAAATAACACAGTATGATCCTTGGCATATTTATTGTTGTAGCCACTGATATACAAGATTGGCCTTGGCAGCATTGTTGACATACTAAAGTCTTATGACATTTAATTGTGTATGTCACTCGAAGTCCTAGCCCCAACATATTAATACAAGAGCCTATGTGGTATGTTTGTAAAATACTGAACGCAAGCCTAAAATAATTCAAAGTGCATTTATATTAAAATTCAATTGAACTATATTAGCACGGTATGCATAATAACAAATATCCGTTAAAATAGCAGCAAATGCATATTTTTTGTATTTTAATGACTTTCATATAAAGTGCAAAAAGTGCAATAAAGTTCAAATTTGCAATGTAGACATGACATCTCAATACCCTTGACATTAATAAGAACATTATATACAGGCATAATGCATTACTTGATTCAGCTCATGTAGATATCCTCCTACCTAGGTCTATTGGATTGGATATCAGTCATAAATATAAACTCAATAAGCTGCCCATTCATGTGCAAAAATGCAAATTAGTGCAAATTAGCAAAGAATATACGTATATATTGATCCGATTTCATACTTGCTCTTTGTTGCAAACAATTTCAGAGTACCCTAAGATGGAGAAACTGCCAAGGATTCCAAGATCAATACTACAATGATTCATATATTTTTCATCTCAACATCTGACATGACATGTAATTCCAATTGTTAAGAGGGTGCCCCTTTGAGAACTAGCAGGATTAGCTCCATATATAATAGCCTTGTATAAAGTGCATATGTGCCTCCAGTTCTACAGCTACTGTAGGAATGGCCATGATGTAAACTTCAACTAATGTCATGTTATAGCTATGTTAAGACCTTTCTCCTAAAAAATTATCATCATTTGAAGTGCTCAACACCGGTGTGAGAATATATACATGAGATTAAAACACATCCCATCTAGTATACTCAAGAATAAATACAAAAACAAGAAGGAAACTAATATGCTTAAAATTGTAAAATCTCATCATATAGCAGCAACAGTAATTCAATCCTACATTTAAGAGGTTTTCTAGAATAATTTCGGTTTCAGTTTATCAACGTGTGCAAACATGTCAAGGGATCCACTGTCTCCTGCTGTTATCACTGTACTTGATCATATGGGAACTCATTTCAGATGATGATACCCCCAGCCGGGGATACCAATCACTAGCAAGAGGATGGACTCAAAATGAACTCATAGGTAGCTCAGACTGCATTATTTAAAACTCTAAATAAAGATCACTAAGGACAGGCCGTCCGGCTGCCTTACTAAACCTAAAAATCAGATAATGTCCAACACCTACCAGAGAATACTGTGATCCAGGGTAAACAGGTGTGCATGTGTTCAGTAACATTGAGACCCCCCGAAGACTTTGTATCAAGTTGTAATATATATCTGGTCTCCAACCTGCGAAGTTTAGCCTCCCTGTCTCCCCCTCCTACTGGCTTTGACTGCATCAATGACAAAATATTTAAGGCTGGTATTATCACCCTGATGTACATCACAGAAATGTCTAGCCACCGGATAAGTGTTATCCTGGTTGGCTATTGCTCTCAGGTGTTGAAGTATGCGTTTATGGACAGCTAACTTTGTGCTCCCAACATACCTCAACAAACACGGGCACTGTAATTTATAAATAGCGTATTCCGTCTTGCAAGTTAAAACTTGGGTGATTTGATGTTCCTGATTGCTAAAACCATCGGTGTAAGTTTTTTTGTTGATCCCATGTAGACACGATTTGCAGGTTTTGCATCTAAAGAAGCCACTGTTATTTTGCAGCCACGATGTTTTTTCAATAGTTTCGGGAAAGGTGTCCACCAATTGATCTTTCAATGAGGGGCCTCTGCTGAAGGTGAGAGAAGCTTTACATGGTAAGGTGGAACCGATAACAGGATCATTTAGGATAATTGGCCAATTTTTGTTGATAATTTTGTAAATAGCTTTATGTTGTCTACTATACCCTGCTATGATCCTGAAGGTACTGCTAATAGTGCCACTGGGCACAAGGCTACTCGTGGCAGGCTCCCCTTCAGAGTGTACATCCTTCCTGTATTTATCTAACAGATCTTGTCTGTTGTGCCCCACAGATTTGATGCGGGCACTTTTAATGACCTGCCCAGAATACCCCCCTCTAGAAACCTGCACCTGCTAGCAAGTTGGGCCGCTTCCAAATCCTGGGTGTCACTACAAACCCTCCTAATGCGCAGCATTTCCCCATAGATGCTGGCAATTAGATGGGCAGGGTGCACACTTCCCGCATGCATAATAGTGTTTCCTGCAGTACTCTTGCGGAACAGTTTAGTTTCCAATTTGCTATTTTTTACATAGATCTCAGTGTCTAGGAAGGTGACAGAGGTTTGGCTCAATGTTACTGTAAAAATTAAATTCAAATCATTAACATTAATGTCCTTAATGAACTCTTTGGCTAGTTGTTCACTACTTCTCCGGATCACAAATAAATCGTCTATGAAACAATACCATACAATTACATTGCTTTCAAAGTCCTCACGATGTTTGGTTTTGAGGACCAGTTCCTCCCAAGCTCCCATGTGAAGACAAGTGAAGCTTGGGGAAAAACTGGCCTCCATTGCTACTCCTTGTAGTTATCGATATAGGAGATTATTGTACATGAATACAATATTCTTTAAGCAGTAATCAAGCATCTGCAACAACATACTGTTGTGTTCAATAAAATGATCAGCCTTGTCGTGAGAGATAATATTCCACTGCCAGACCATCAGTATGTACAATACTGGTGTAAAGTGCGGTGACATCGAGGGCCATCATCCAATCTCCTTCTGCCCACTCTATTTGCTGTATTTTGAGCAGAAAGTCCCCTGTATCTTGTACAAAAGAATTTAAAGAGCATACATAGTCCTGAAGAAAATAATCTATGTAATAGATATGCGTTCCAATAGTCTTCCCCTGGCTGAGATAATTGGCTGAGATAATTGGCCTGCCAGGGGGATTTTCTTTATGTACCTTGGGGATAAAGTATATCAAGGGAGTTACCGGATTTTCCACTTTGAGATACTTGAATTCTTCTTCAGAAATCATTTTTTTGGCTTTCCGTTTTATTAGCTTACTAGCAGCCTGCCCGACGTTGTCCGGGTGTGAATTGCTGCCAGCCAGTAGTATATTGTTTTGTAGGATTTCGCTTTGATAGCATTTCTTATCTGTGACAGGCCTGTGAAAGGCTCCGATTCACAGTGCACTGCTGATGCACTTAAGAGTGCGCGTTCAGTAGTGTGTGAACTCGAGTTTCCCTACTTTATTTTTCCTTGCAATAATATATAGCCCAAACTCGACAACATGGCATGAGCACAATTTACATTACAGAAGAACACATTCATTTGTGGTAGGCACGGGGAGACAAAGCGATTTGCCTGGAATCACAGGATGTTGAGCTGATGTCGAGATTCATACGTAGCTCCCCAGCTCTAAAGTTCGCAATTCTAGAACTTGTGGCGGGAGGTGTGTCTAAAAGTGTATGTCGGTGCTGGCCATCAATGAGAGAGACCTGGGCATTTTTAAAACGGGTGGTGAAAAAATATGAGTATGTTGCTGGAGATGTGGGCCGCCATGCCACCAATGTACTTACCGGGGGAGGGTAAACACCCATTATTCCGCAGCTTTCTTTCCGCATACCATCACTCCGCATACTTTCATTACGAAAGTAGCATGACTCCGCAATGCCATTATAATGCATGGCATTACATTTTATATGCTTTTACCACGCATACATTTACAATGAAATTCGTTGTAAATGCATGAATGGTAAAAGCATGCTTTTTTTAAATGTTTGGATAAGGTAAGTATGGGTATAGGGGTATCTGTTTTGGGGTACTGAGGTACATGTTTTGGGGTGTTTGGGTATTTTAAGGGTTCAGATATAGTTTTGGGTTATGGGGTACAGGGGTAGTTTTAGGGTTTAGGGATAGGTATGGGTTTTGGGGTACAGGGGTATTTCTAGGGTTCAGGGCTATGTTTGGGTTTTGGCATATAGGGGTATTTTTAGGGTTAAGGGCTAGGTTTGGGTTTTGGGGTACAGGGGTATTTTAAGGGTTCAGGGCTAGGTTTGGGTTTTGGGGTACAGGGGTATTTTTAGGGTTCAGGGCTAGGTTTGGGTTTTGGGGTACAGGGGTATTTTAGGGTTCAGGGGTAGGTTTGGGTTTTGGGGTACAGGGGTATTTTAGGGTTCAGGGGTAGGTTTGGGTTTTGGGGTACAGGGTTATTTTTAGGGTTCAGGGCTAGGTTTGGGTTTTGGGGTACAGGGGTATTTTTAGGGTTCAGAGGTAGGTTTGGGTTTTGGGGTACCGGGGCATTTTAAGGGTTCAGGGCTAGGTTTGGTTTTTGGGGTACAGGGGTATTTTAGGGTTCAGGGGTAGGTTTGGGTTTTGGGGTACAGGGTTTTTTTAGGGTTCAAGGCTAGGTTTGGGTTTTGGGGTACAGGGGTATTTTTAGGGTTCAGGGGTAGGTTTGGGTTTTGAGGTACAGGGGTATTTATAGGGTTCAGGGCTAGGTTTGGGTTTTAGGGTACAGGGGTATTTTTATGGTTTAGGGATAGGTTTGGATTTTGGGGTACAGGGTATATTTTTAAGGTTAAGATGGATTAGTGTTTAAGGGTGTTGGGGTATTTTAAGGAGTAATGGTAGGTTATGATTATGGGGTGCAGGGGTATTTAAAGGGAGCAGGGTGGGATTAGTTTTTAGGGTGTAAAGGGTAATAAAATAATAAATAAAAATAATATAAATAATGCAATTTAAAAGAATACATGTTTTAATTAAATTAAAAAAATGTGTGTGTATATATATATGTATATATGTACACATATATACAAACATATATTTGATGTTTTAATAATGTACTTTTACAATGTATATGACTTTACCACACATGCATTTCCGTTATATTGGTATGCGTGATAAAGTCATATGCGTTGTAAAAGTTTTAGAAATTATCAGTGACATGCATCAACAAAACGTTTTGCGATTCCTTATTAGCGATTTTTAAGGAATCGCAAATAAGGAATCGCAAAACGGGATGCATCAATTTATTCACATAATTTTTGCGAATCGGTAAAAATTGCAATTTTTACCGAATCGCAAATATTATGCGAATTCTAATGTGCGATTTCGCAATTCCCATTGATTCCTATGGGCCAAAAGGCCCATAGGAATCAATGGGAAGGCATTGACATTTTGCGAATTGCAATTAATGATTCGCAAAATGTTAATGCATTCCATGGGTGCAGGGGGGGGTCCAAAGGACCCCCTCCTGCACCCCTGAAATGTATTTTAAAGTGCATGTTTCACACACACATGTCCTAAGGACATGTGTGTCTGTAACATGACAGTGTTTAAAATGCTAATTTGAGCAATTTAATAATTTTTCGCAAATTATCACGAGGTTCACCCTCATGGTAATTTGCAACCCCCTAATTGCGAATTCGCAGTTTTAAAAGGTTTCTTGCATTGCATTTAAGGAATCGCAAAATGCGATTCCTTAAATGCAATCGCAATTTGAGAATTCGCAAATATTTGCGAATTCTTAAATTGCGAGGGCCTTGAACTTTCATGCATTCCAAAAGAGGATTTTGCGATGGCAAACGGCCGATTTTTGCGATTCGCACCGTTTGCGATCGCAAAATCCTTTGATGCATGTACCTGCATGTCTTTACGGAGTAATAGTCCTGTGTTATAAAAATTGCACATAATTTTTGCGAATCGGTAAAAATTGCAATTTTTACCGAATCGCAAATATTATGCGAATTCTAATGTGCGATTTCGCAATTCCCATTGATTCCTATGGGCCAAAAGGCCCATAGGAATCAATGGGAAGGCATTGACATTTTGCGAATTGCAATTAATGATTTGCAAAATGTTAATGCATTCCATGGGTGCAGGGGGGGGTCCAAAGGACCCCCTCCTGCACCCCTGAAATGTATTTTAAAGTGCATGTTTCACACACACATGTCCTAAGGACATGTGTGTCTGTAACATGACAGTGTTTAAAATGCTAATTTGAGCAATTTAATAATTTTTCGCAAATTATCACGAGGTTCACCCTCATGGTAATTTGCAACCCCCTAATTGCGAATTCGCAGTTTTAAAAGGTTTCTTGCATTGCATTTAAGGAATCGCAAAATGCGATTCCTTAAATGCAATCGCAATTTGAGAATTCGCAAATATTTGCGAATTCTTAAATTGCGAGGGCCTTGAACTTTCATGCATTCCAAAAGAGGATTTTGCGATGGCAAACGGCCGATTTTTGCGATTCGCACCGTTTGCGATCGCAAAATCCTTTGATGCATGTACCTGCATGTCTTTACGGAGTAATAGTCCTGTGTTATAAAAATTGCAGAGTGATGGTATGCGGGATGTTGGTTTGCGGAATATCATCACATATTCCCGGGGGAGGGATCGTTCCTTTCTTGCTATTTCCGTGGAGGGGGGCCTTGTGTCCGGATGTGCGTGGCGCGAGACCTGTGCGCAACAGAAGTGGAAAATCTCCAGTGTGCGCTTCAGGCATCAGCGGAAGTTAAGGCGAGATTACATTTCCTGCACAATGGCCCCTGTTTGCCCTCCTTCCGGCCCTTGGGAATAGCGCCATGCCTGACCTCCATACATTAAAGCAGGTGCACGTCACTGGGAGCGCGGGGCAAGCACACTCGGAGCTGGAATGTACAGAACCTGGGAAGACAAAACAATGAAATATTGGCACAATGCTCGCTTTTTTTCCGTAATCCTGCGCCCCGCACACGCCCACGCCCCCAGCACACGCCCACAGAACACGATATGACACATGGCATGAAGGGCGGAACGTACCACGCGCCCCCAGCGTTTGTCACGCCCCCAGCACACGCCCACAGCACAACGCAGACACGCCCACAAGGGACTACTTTGCTGGCACGGTTCTTTTACCTTTTAAATGTATATGGTCGGCGTCTGCATAGCCTATGTTCTTCTGCTGCAACTGCCCTTTCCAACACTGTATTGGGTGTTGTGGTTTGTGCTGTGGTTCCTGAGATTACCCGCCTCAAAGGTTTGGGCTCTCTCTTTATTATATTAGTATAGATGATGGTACTCCGCTTTAATGGTTTTTAATGTTGTTGAGTTAATTCTTTCATAGCAACGTCGATCATTCAGTTGGAGGTATGCCTCCATGTCATAATTATTTCTTGTCATTAGGACGATGTTGCCTCCTTTATCAATCTCACGTATGACAAAATCCTTCTGTTTAGTCATGCGGGAGACCAATGCTTCGTACTGTTGTGTTTGTTTATCATATTTTTTCCTTTGTGTACATGTTTTTCTTTGGAGGTCTTTAAGTTGCTTTACAGTGTGCTCATGAAAAATGTCAATCGCATTGTGTGGCATAACAGGGCTAAACACTGATGCTTGTCTGAAAGGAGTTTTAGCAGAGGCCCGGTTTCCTAATATGTCCACTGTTCTTTCCTTATCAGATTGGACCTCATTGTAGTCATATCCTGCACCCTCAGTGTCCCATAAAACCACAATAGCTTCTGGAATAGGGGCTGCAGGAATGTCAGTGAGGCTTGCTGTAGTTGTTTGTTGGCCAATGGTATTTTTCTTATATATATATATATATATATATATATATATATATATATATATATATATATATATATATATATATATATATATATATATATATATATATATGTATATATATATATATATATATATATATACACATTTGCACACAATGCCACTATGTTCTGCCGAACAGTTGTCCGTTCGGGTGCCTCCTTATGTGCAAGTGGCTGCACAGAAATATCTTGCCATCAAAGACACTCAAAAGAGCATCAGGAGCACTCAGCGGGTTCAAACGGAATCCATTTATTCTGTTTTGGCAGACGAGTCTCGGCAACCATTTTCCCTTCTCAATCCCCTTCCAACAGAGAGTTTAGTGATTGCCAGTTTTTAAACAAGAAGACATGCTCCCATTGGTCATTTATTTGTAGTCCAATATGGCGGACTCCAATTTGTCAGAGCACGTAGGGGCATATTATCAAGGGATTTATCTCCGCTTTTTTGGCTTTAAAAGCCAAGAAAGCGGAGATAACATTATCTCCCTATCAGCAACAGGGTGCTAACACGCAAATTTGCATGTTAGCACCCTTTTTCTCTACGCTTCCCCTTGCATCTCTAATGAGATGCAAAGGGGGCGTTCCAGAGAAAAATAATAGGAGAAATGTTGTTAAGCGACATTTCTCCTATTATCAAGGATTTCGCTAACCCTGTTAGTGATAAAAAAAAGCAGCGCTAACCGCGGTTAGCACTGCTTTTTTTACACCTGGTATTTTCCTGACTTAGCCATGATATCCTATAGAAGGTGGATATCATGGCTAAGTGTGTGAGCCCTTATCATCAAGCTAACGCCAAGCTTTGAGAGATTATCGTTGGTTTTCCAGCGATAATCTCTCAATTGGCAGTTAGCTTGAGGATTTTTATCACTTCTGAGATAAACCTTGCTAATAGCAAGTTATCTCTGCGATAATTTCCGGCTATGCTTAGCGTTAAAAAATTCGTTGCTAAGCATTGTTAGCGATAAATATCGCTTAACGTTGGTAATATGCCCCATAGATCGGTGTTATCTCAAGTAGATGTTTCTGGGTACAGATCCCACAATGCACTATCCTTTTTAACCTCTGTTGGCTTAGTACCCTCGTTTGGGAACAATGTTCTTCACAAATGTGTCCTCTAACTCTCACAATCGGCCACATTTCTGCTCCATCAGTGTTATATTACCCAAAATGCCAGTTTCATAAGTCCGCCTTTTGGTAATGTGGACTCACTGTCAGGTAAGAACTCCTCCTTTGCCGGTCAGCGACGGTTCTGGCAGTAAAAATTAATTGGGTGCTTGGAAATGCAGACACGAATATGGAAATGAGAGATTTCCATGCAGAATTAGTCTAAACCTAGAATTCGTCCAAGCCTTTCTAAGCCCACGAAAGAATTTTAGTGTGCTCATTTTCCTTTAATTGCATGAAGCACTGGAACTTCTAGTGATCTCAAGTAGTTATTTAAAATATTTACACAAGGCAAAGGCAAAAGACAAAAATATATTTTGGACTATTCGCTCTATTGTTTTCTCAGAACTTATACAAGTAGCTCCACCCCGACATATAAATGGATTCAGAAAGAGAAGGCCTGTTTGAATCATCCCACCTTCCAAGGTGGCCTGATAAACAATTTCGCCCTCTCTATGAGTGGCCTAATAATACCAACGCACCAGTTACTGGCAGTTACCAGGGCAATTACAATTATACGGTATGATGATTAACACAGATTCCAGCGGCTAAACGCAGAAGAAACTGTAAAAAAAACACCAGCCAAAACGTGGTACTCAGCATGGCAACACCATTTCTCACATTATTCTCCAAAAAATGCTAATTCCCGTACTTCCCTGCTCCCAGATTGATCAGAACGCCAAGTAACTGCAATACAGGGGCAGGAAATAACAGGGACTGCTTATAATCAGGGACTATGTATCCTGGCAAGTATAAAATATTTGTCAATATTTTGCACAATTCTATTCTGATCCAAAGTTTTTCCAAGTCGTCTTGAAGACGCCTTGACTCAACTCAATCAATCAATCAATCAAGTCTTTGTTAGGCACGACTAGTCACTCCTAAGGGTCTCAAGGCGCTGGGGAAGAGGGGAGGTGCAGGTTCCAGTCCATCAAATGGGGGTCTGTTGAAGAGCCAAGTTTTGAGGTTTCTCGTGGAGATGGCGAGTGATGTTGTTTGTCTGAGGTGGAGCGTTTCAGGCTCTGGCCGCGAGGAAGGAGAAGGAGCGGCCTCCTGATCTGGTCTTTCTGGCGCGGGGAACCATGGCGTAGGAGAGCTTGGCTGATCGTAGTGTTCTTTAGGGTTCGTAGAAGTTGAGTCGGCTGTTCAGGTATGCTGGTCCAGTGTTGTGGGTGGCTTTGTGTGCGTGGTGGAGGATCTCGAAGATTATTCTAGTCTTGATGGGGAGCCAGTGGAGTGTGCGCAGGTGCTGGGAGATGTGGCCGTGTCTTGGCAGGTTGAGGGTCAGTCTTGCGGTGGCGTTCTGGATGTTTTGTAGCTTGCGGGGTGAGGTTTTTGTTTATTACGGAGTAGAGTGCGTTGCCGTAGTCGAGTCTGCTGATGATGAGGGCGTGAGTGACGTTTTTTTTGTGCTAGTGGGGGATCCATTTGAAGGTCTTATGTAGCAGTCGGAGGGTGGTGGAAGCAGGAGGATGCGAGGGAGTTAATAAGGTGGTCCATTTTGAACTCGGAGTCCAGTATGATACCCAGGTTTCGTGCATGGTCCGTGGGGGTGGGTGGGCTTCTGTGGGCGGGGGGTCACCTGGTGAGGTTCCAGGCGTCGGGGTGTGGGCCCATGATGAGTACTTCTGTTTTGTCGGTGTTGAGTTGCAGACAGCTGCTTTTCATCCATGTAACAACAGCTTCCATGCCTTCTTGAAAGTTGTGTTTGGCTGCGTTGGGTTCGCTGGATAGGCAGTGAATGAGTTGGGTGTCTTCTGCGTATGAAACAATGTTGAGTCCATAGGTTCTGACGATGGGGGCGAGCGGAGCAATGTAGACAATTAAGAGTGTTGGGCTGAGGAAAGACCCTTGGAGGACTACATAGTTGGTTGGTGTAGGGTCCGAGAGGAAAGGAGGGAGTCTGACCCATTGCATTCTGTCGGTGAGGAAAGAGCGGATCCACTCGAGGGCCTTGTCCCAGATCCCTGCGTCGTGGAGTCTGCGTGTTAGGGTGCGGTGGGAGACTATGTCGAAGGCCACTGAGAGGTCAAGGAGGATGAGGGCTCCTGTTTCTCTTCTGCCAGTAGGCAGCGGATGTCATCTGTTGCGGCTAGGAGGGCGATTTCTGTGCTGTGTTTTTTTCTGAAGCCTGTATTGGGACGAGTTGAGGATGTTGTGCTTTTCAATGAAGGTGGTTAGTTGGCTGTTGCTGGCTTTCTCGATGACTTTCGCTGGGAAAGGGTGCAGGGAGATGGGTCCGTCGTTTTTGAGGTCATTGGGGTCTGCCGAGGGCTTCTTCAGGAGTGGGTTGATCTCGGCGTGCTTCCAGTCGTTGTGGAAGGAGGCGTTCGCCAGGGAGCGGTTGGTGGTGTGGCGGAGCATGGGTGCAATGGTGTTGGCGGCTCTGTTGAAGATGTGCTGGGGGCAGGGGTCCGTGGGGGCCCATGAGTGGATTGACTTCATCGTCTTCAATGTGTCTTTGGTGGGAAGGGTTGTCCAGCTGTCAATCATTGGCTTCAGGGTGTCGGGGTGGCTGGTGATGGTTCAGTGTGTTGATTGTATTTGTTGAAGTTGTCGTAGATGTTCTGGATTTTGTGGTGGAAGAAGGTGCTGAACTTGTTGCAGTTGTCTTGTGAGGGAGGGATATCAGTGCATTCGCTGGTGGGTTGGGCGAACTCCTTGATGATGTTGAAGAGTTCTTTGCTGTTGGTTGTGTGTGGAGATTCTGTCTTCGATCTCTGTTTTCCTCGAGTTTCTGGTGAGTTGGTGGTGGGCGTTGGTGGCGGATTTGAAGTTGTTATGGGCTTCTGTGGATTTGGAGTTCCTCCAGGCATTCTCGAGGCGGCAGCAGGTGTGCCTGGACTCTCGAAGATCGGTGGTAAACCATCTATCTTTCTTGGCGTGCGTGTTGTTGTTCTTCTTGAGGGGGGCTATGGTGTTGGCGCTATCGGTGATCCATCTGTGCAGAGTTCGGGCTACAGTGTTGGGGTCGTCGTCTTCCGCAGTGGTTTGGGTAGAGTTTCCGAGTGAGGAGGTGAGCTGGTCGTTGGTTCTCAGTGGGAGCAGGTGCTGGTGTCTGTGGATGGTGGATGTTCTGAAGGTGAAGTGGTTGCATTGAAGGTCTGCACACGGGATTTCGGTGGTGTGGCTGAAAGTGATGGAATTCCTGTAGTGAAGAGGGGGTCAAGGGTGTGAGCCGTTGAGTGCATAGGTTCGGTCACGATCTGGCGGAGTCCAATGTTGTGGAGGTTGTCCAGGAGGGATGTGGTGTTGGGGTCTAGTTGGTTGTCGTGAGGTAATATGAATTTTTATGGTCAATTGTGTCCCCTAACGTGAACCCCACCGACTCCATGTACGAGCTTAAAGTGCATGTAACTTCCCTCCTCTACCAGTTATGAAGACGCAAATACATTTGCGTCCAACGTTAACATGTCCTCTTTCAGATCCACCATGAATGGATCGATAATTCAGTTCCTAAGTATGCCTTGTCAACGTCTTTCCATGGTGTACTTTCACGTTTTCCTAGCCCTGCAGAGCTAGGCCCTGATTTCTGCCATTTCTGCCATCGAGCCTTTTCTGTTCTCTGCCTCCTGAAAGCTGCAACGTGGGATACATCCCTGACCTCTGTCCTACTCCCTGCGTGGCGAGCGGTGCCCGGCTCGGCCTGCTTGCCTGCCAAAGACAGTATTTTGCCTTCAAGTTATCAGTATAGCCGAGTTCAGCTCCTCGAAAACACATTCCAGTCTAGTAGAATAGATAAACATTTCCCTGGCTGCAGAGCAAAGGGCCCGGCCTCTCTGTCTCCATGCAAGTAATTCATTGCTCCCGTTACCATGGTAGGCCCATGGCCCCTCGCATTACACGCAGACACGTAGTCACATATGCACGCATTAATAGTCAGTATAGAGTAGCCTCTGCCCAAGAGACCTTTTTCCTTCTAGATAATATAGTTCCCTAAACACAAGATATCAGATCTGATTTAGGAACGAATCGATCTGACATGCCAGACTTCTGTCTCTTTCCTCTAGTGCTAAATGTCAAGTCCCCTGCACCCTCCAGCCTCACGTCAGTCACACGTCATGCTGCTGCGCGCGCATCCTTGCTACAGATTTCTGCTGACACTGCAAGATTCCTTTATGTATCCACCCACTTGTGACACTTTCATGTGACGTTTCTAGCACATACCTCTGTGTACGCCCTCGTGCACGCCTTTCTGTTACGCACATGTGTTCTTATCTCGTTTCTCTCAGCTGTTACGCCTTCTGTATCCATCACCATTATATGCATTTACTATATATATTGTGTTCTGTCAATAAAGTATTGTCTATCCCTTCCTGATCCTTGATGGTGAAAGGAACATGATACCTGGTTCGAACCATTCCATTTTATGGAATAAACCCCTTATAAACTCAGATACCACGGATTCTGCCTCTTATTTCCGATTGAGTTATTTTATTGAACTTTACTGCATAGAAATTCCGACGGTAAATATTTATTTACCACATTAATTTGGCGCCCGAATAGGGACCCGTCCCCCACCTTACGCGCCGGCGGTGCGTTGCAGGCCTAGCCCCCTGCCACAGCCGAGACGGACAATTACGCGTACCCGCAGGATTTCCTGTATCTCCCTCTGGCCAACAGAGGTGACTGAGACTGCGATCGACACCCAGACGAGGCGGTGAGGAGTGCGGAGGATCCCGACCAGAGCCCAGCCAAGAGAGCAAGATCCGAGGTGTCTAGAGGCCCACCAGTTCCGACGTGCCTGTGACGTCACGAGTCGAGTCGAGTCCAGTCCGGTCCAGTCCAGACGAGTTTTCCGAGGCCTTCCGTTCCGTGCTTCCCGGTGAGTACCGTTGCTGGGGACGCATCTAGACGGGTGCATTACTATGTATCCGGTCAAGACGGGTTTGGGTACACAGACCCGGTCTGCACTGTTTTAGCAGTGTATCTGTACTGTTTAGCAGTATAACAAGTATTCGTGTCTTCAACGGTTCAATTTTTGTTTTCGTTATAGAATTCAAGCATAGTTAATATGTGTTCAAAATGTTTCTATGTGATTAATGTCGTGGTGTGAGTGACTGTTTGATATACATTACCGTGTTTCTGTGTCAAAAGTGTGTTCAGGTTCAAGTAAGTGTCAAGTACCAAATATCAAGATGCCATTGTTTTCCAAATTAAGACAGATAGGAACTAGGAAAGGGATACTAGAGGAAGCGATTCCTGTCCCACCTAGGGACACTCCCGGAAATTTTATGTACCATAAGCATGGCTTAGATGCCATCTTATATCTACATTTATGGGCCGATTATACTAAGAACCTAGACGAGAAATATAGATGGCCCGTTACAGGGACATGGGATGCAGATTGCATCATGAGAGTAGAAGAAGTGCTATGGAAAAAGAAGGCCAGACAATCTCAGAAAGACGCCATAGAATTGTGGCGTAAAGAATCGCATAGACGTACAGAAAAAGAATTCAGAAAAGCAGAGAAACATAGAGAGGATTCAGACAAAGCCTAACTCTCACAATCGGCCACATTTCTGCTCCATCAGTGTTATATTACCCAAAATGCCAGTTTCATAAGTCCGCCTTTTGGTAATGTGGACTCACTGTCAGGTAAGAACTCCTCCTTTGCCGGTCAGCGACGGTTCTGGCAGTAAAAATTAATTGGGTGCTTGGAAATGCAGACACGAATATGGAAATGAGAGATTTCCATGCAGAATTAGTCTAAACCTAGAATTAGTCCAAGCCTTTCTAAGCCCACGAAAGAATTTTAGTGTGCTCATTTTCCTTTAATTGCATGAAGCACTGGAACTTCTAGTGATCTCAAGTAGTTATTTAAAATATTTACACAAGGCAAAGGCAAAAGACAAAAATATATTTTGGACTATTCGCTCTATTGTTTTCTCAGAACTTATACAAGTAGCTCCACCCCGACATATAAATGGATTCAGAAAGAGAAGGCCTGTTTGAATCATCCCACCTTCCAAGGTGGCCTGATAAACAATTTCGCCCTCTCTATGAGTGGCCTAATAATACCAACGCACCAGTTACTGGCAGTTACCAGGGCAATTACAATTATACGGTATGATGATTAACACAGATTCCAGCAGCTAAACGCAGAAGAAACTGTAAAAAAAACACCAGCCAAAACGTGGTACTCAGCATGGCAACACCATTTCTCACATTATTCTCCAAAAAATGCTAATTCCCGTACTTCCCTGCTCCCAGATTGATCAGAACGCCAAGTAACTGCAATACAGGGGCAGGAAATAACAGGGACTGCTTATAATCAGGGACTATGTATCCTGGCAAGTATAAAATATTTGTCAATATTTTGCACAATTCTATTCTGATCCAAAGTTTTTCCAAGTCGTCTTGAAGACGCCTTGACTCAACTCAATCAATCAATCAATCAAGTCTTTGTTAGGCACGACTAGTCACTCCTAAGGGTCTCAAGGCGCTGGGGAAGAGGGGAGGTGCAGGTTCCAGTCCATCAAATGGGGGTCTGTTGAAGAGCCAAGTTTTGAGGTTTCTCGTGGAGATGGCGAGTGATGTTGTTTGTCTGAGGAGGAGCGGTAGGGCGTTTCAGGCTCTGGCCGCGAGGAAGGAGAAGGAGCGGCCTCCTGATCTGGTCTTTCTGGCGCGGGGAACCATGGCGTAGGAGAGCTTGGCTGATCGTAGTGTTCTTTAGGGTTCGTAGAAGTTGAGTCGGCTGTTCAGGTATGCTGGTCCAGTGTTGTGGGTGGCTTTGTGTGCGTGGTGGAGGATCTCGAAGATGATTCTAGTCTTGATGGGGAGCCAGTGGAGTGTGCGCAGGTGCTGGGAGATGTGGCAGTGTCTTGGCAGGTTGAGGGTCAGTCTTGCGGTGGCGTTCTGGATGTTTTGTAGCTTGCGGGGTGAGGTTTTTGTTTATTACGGAGTAGAGTGCGTTGCCGTAGTCGAGTCTGCTGATGATGAGGGCGTGAGTGACGTTTTTTTTGTGCTAGTGGGGGATCCATTTGAAGGTCTTATGTAGCAGTCGGAGGGTGGTGGAAGCAGGAGGATGCGAGGGAGTTAATAAGGTGGTCCATTTTGAACTCGGAGTCCAGTATGATACCCAGGTTTCGTGCATGGTCCGTGGGGGTGGGTGGGCTTCTGTGGGCGGGGGGTCACCTGGTGAGGTTCCAGGCGTCGGGGTGTGGGCCCATGATGAGTACTTCTGTTTTGTCGGTGTTGAGTTGCAGACAGCTGCTTTTCATCCATGTAACAACAGCTTCCATGCCTTCTTGAAAGTTGTGTTTGGCTGCGTTGGGTTCGCTGGATAGGCAGTGAATGAGTTGGGTGTCTTCTGCGTATGAAACAATGTTGAGTCCATAGGTTCTGATGATGGGGGCGAGCGGAGCAATGTAGACAATTAAGAGTGTTGGGCTGAGGAAAGACCCTTGGAGGACTACATAGTTGGTTGGTGTAGGGTCCGAGAGGAAAGGAGGGAGTCTGACCCATTGCATTCTGTCGGTGAGGAAAGAGCGGATCCACTCGAGGGCCTTGTCCCAGATCCCTGCGTCGTGGAGTCTGCGTGTTAGGGTGCGGTGGGAGACTATGTCGAAGGCCACTGAGAGGTCAAGGAGGATGAGGGCTCCTGTTTCTCTTCTGCCAGTAGGCAGCGGATGTCATCTGTTGCGGCTAGGAGGGCGATTTCTGTGCTGTGTTTTTTTCTGAAGCCTGTATTGGGACGAGTTGAGGATGTTGTGCTTTTCAATGAAGGTGGTTAGTTGGCTGTTGCTGGCTTTCTCGATGACTTTCGCTGGGAAAGGGTGCAGGGAGATGGGTCCGTCGTTTTTGAGGTCATTGGGGTCTGCCGAGGGCTTCTTCAGGAGTGGGTTGATCTCGGCGTGCTTCCAGTCGTTGTGGAAGGAGGCGTTCGCCAGGGAGCGGTTGGTGGTGTGGCGGAGCATGGGTGCAATGGTGTTGGCGGCTCTGTTGAAGATGTGCTGGGGGCAGGGGTCCGTGGGGGCCCACGAGTGGATTGACTTCATCGTCTTCAATGTGTCTTTGGTGGGAAGGGTTGTCCAGCTGTCAATCATTGGCTTCAGGGTGTCGGGGTGGCTGGTGATGGTTCAGTGTGTTGATTGTATTTGTTGAAGTTGTCGTAGATGTTCTGGATTTTGTGGTGGAAGAAGGTGCTGAACTTGTTGCAGTTGTCTTGTGAGGGAGGGATATCAGTGCATTCGCTGGTGGGTTGGGCGAACTCCTTGATGATGTTGAAGAGTTCTTTGCTGTTGGTTGTGTGTGGAGATTCTGTCTTCGATCTCTGTTTTCCTCGAGTTTCTGGTGAGTTGGTGGTGGGCGTTGGTGGCGGATTTGAAGTTGTTATGGGCTTCTGTGGATTTGGAGTTCCTCCAGGCATTCTCGAGGCGGCAGCAGGTGTGCCTGGACTCTCGAAGATCGGTGGTAAACCATCTATCTTTCTTGGCGTGCGTGTTGTTGTTCTTCTTGAGGGGGGCTATGGTGTTGGCGCTATCGGTGATCCATCTGTGCAGAGTTCGGGCTACAGTGTTGGGGTCGTCGTCTTCCGCAGTGGTTTGGGTAGAGTTTCCGAGTGAGGAGGTGAGCTGGTCGTTGGTTCTCAGTGGGAGCAGGTGCTGGTGTCTGTGGATGGTGGATGTTCTGAAGGTGAAGTGGTTGCATTGAAGGTCTGCACACGGGATTTCGGTGGTGTGGCTGAAAGTGATGGAATTCCTGTAGTGAAGAGGGGGTCAAGGGTGTGAGCCGTTGAGTGCATAGGTTCGGTCACGATCTGGCGGAGTCCAATGTTGTGGAGGTTGTCCAGGAGGGATGTGGTGTTGGGGTCTAGTTGGTTGTCGTGAGGTAATATGAATTTTTATGGTCAATTGTGTCCCCTAACGTGAACCCCACCGACTCCATGTACGAGCTTAAAGTGCATGTAACTTCCCTCCTCTACCAGTTATGAAGACGCAAATACATTTGCGTCCAACGTTAACATGTCCTCTTTCAGATCCACCATGAATGGATCGATAATTCAGTTCCTAAGTATGCCTTGCCAACGTCTTTCCATGGTGTACTTTCACGTTTTCCTAGCCCTGCAGAGCTAGGCCCTGATTTCTGCCATTTCTGCCATCGAGCCTTTCCTGTTCTCTGCCTCCTGAAAGCTGCAACGTGGGATACATCCCTGACCTCTGTCCTACTCCCTGCATGGCGAGCGGTGCCCGGCTCGGCCTGCTTGCCTGCCAAAGACAGTATTTTGCCTTCAAGTTATCAGTATAGCCGGGTTCAGCTCCTCGAAAACACATTCCAGTCTAGTAGAATAGATAAACATTTCCCTGGCTGCAGAGCAAAGGGCCCGGCCTCTCTGTCTCCATGCAAGTAATTCATTGCTCCCGTTACCATGGTAGGCCCATGGCCCCTCGCATTACACGCAGACACGTAGTCACATATGCACGCATTAATAGTCAGTATAGAGTAGCCTCTGCCCAAGAGACCTTTTTCCTTCTAGATAATATAGTTCCCTAAACACAAGATATCAGATCTGATTTAGGAACGAATCGATCTGACATGCCAGACTTCTGTCTCTTTCCTCTAGTGCTAAATGTCAAGTCCCCTGCACCCTCCAGCCTCACGTCAGTCACACGTCATGCTGCTGCGCGCGCATCCTTGCTACAGATTTCTGCTGACACTGCAAGATTCCTCTATGTATCCACCCACTTGTGACACTTTCATGTGACGTTTCTAGCACATACCTCTGTGTACGCCCTCGTGCACGCCTTTCTGTTACGCACATGTGTTCTTATCTCGTTTCTCTCAGCTGTTACGCCTTCTGTATCCATCACCATTATATGCATTTACTATATATATTGTGTTCTGTCAATAAAGTATTGTCTATCCCTTCCTGATCCTTGATGGTGAAAGGAACATGATACCTGGTTCGAACCATTCCATTTTATGGAATAAACCCCTTATAAACTCAGATACCACGGATTCTGCCTCTTATTTCCGATTGAGTTATTTTATTGAACTTTACTGCATAGAAATTCCGACGGTAAATATTTATTTACCACATTAATTTGGCGCCCGAATAGGGACCCCTCCCCCACCTTACGCGCCGGCGGTGCGTTGCAGGCCTAGCCCCCTGCCACAGCCGAGACGGACAATTACGCGTACCCGCAGGATTTCCTGTATCTCCCTCTGGCCAACAGAGGTGACTGAGACTGCGATCGACACCCAGACGAGGCGGTGAGGAGTGCGGAGGATCCCGACCAGAGCCCAGCCAAGAGAGCAAGATCCGAGGTGTCTAGAGGCCCACCAGTTCCGACGTGCCTGTGACGTCACGAGTCGAGTCGAGTCCAGTCCGGTCCAGTCCAGACGAGTTTTCCGAGGCCTTCCGTTCCGTGCTTCCCGGTGAGTACCGTTGCTGGGGACGCATCTAGACGGGTGCATTACTATGTATCCGGTCAAGACGGGTTTGGGTACACAGACCCGGTCTGCACTGTTTTAGCAGTGTATCTGTACTGTTTAGCAGTATAACAAGTATTCGTGTCTTCAACGGTTCGATTTTTGTTTTCGTTATAGAATTCAAGCATAGTTAATATGTGTTCAAAATGTTTCTATGTGATTAATGTCGTGGTGTGAGTGACTGTTTGATATACATTACCGTGTTTCTGTGTCAAAAGTGTGTTCAGGTTCAAGTAAGTGTCAAGTACCAAATATCAAGATGCCATTGTTTTCCAAATTAAGACAGATAGGAACTAGGAAAGGGATACTAGAGGAAGCGATTCCTGTCCCACCTAGGGACACTCCCGGAAATTTTATGTACCATAAGCATGGCTTAGATGCCATCTTATATCTACATTTATGGGCCGATTATACTAAGAACCTAGACGAGAAATATAGATGGCCCGTTACAGGGACATGGGATGCAGATTGCATCATGAGAGTAGAAGAAGTGCTATGGAAAAAGAAGGCCAGACAATCTCAGAAAGACGCCATAGAATTGTGGCGTAAAGAATCGCATAGACGTACAGAAAAAGAATTCAGAAAAGCAGAGAAACATAGAGAGGATTCAGACAAAGCCCGAGAAAACGTACTAGTTGAAGAAGGGATACGAGTTAAAGCAGAGCAAGTAGACCGACAACGAAACACTCTTGTGAATGGTATGTATCCTCTTTTGGCCGAGGGTTTACCTAAGGCCACTTCGGAAATACCAAAAGATCTGCCCCCTCCATTGGTTCCGACTAAATTACGTCACAAGACAGCAGCAGGCATTTTTATTTCTTCCTATTTAGACGATGTAGCTCCTACATATACTACTGCACCTGCCCATGTACCCGTACCACCTGCACCTGCTGACGGCCTCCTACCCCATGATCATCCGCCCGCAGGTCCGCAACAGCAGATCCCTCCAGCTCCGCTACCCGCACCCGTTCCCGTTGTCCCCCCCGGCATCCAACAACTGTATCCATTAAATCCTTTTGGGACTGGCGTGGTCCGGGACCCAACCCAGCTACAGCAAGTACAGCCAGGTTATGCTCAAGCCTCCGGTTCAGGAGGTGCTACAGGAGGTTATCAAACACCCCCACAGATACACCGAGTTACAATGAGAGACTTAGCAAAGGCGCGGACACCGAAAGGCGTTCCGGCCGAACTACTTAGAAGAGAACTTACAGACTGCAGATATGACTCAGTGCCTGGTACGTCAGGCCCCATGTTATTAGCGTCCATCCGTTTGAGACGCGTTACAGACTATTTGATGCTACTACCAGGAATGCCAGAACATCTAGATAAATTGTATTATTTTATTAGAACAGGAGAAGGACCGGAGTCTGTTGCTGAAGCTATGTCACGTCAGAAAGTTGAGACTAAAGGTTTAATAATGCGATTTTTGGTTAATTGTTTAATAAGAGAACAATATCAGGCAGGCTTCCCGCAAAGTGAGATGGATAGACTGATTAGATGGAGCCAGAATATGTCGGAGGGTAAACATGATAGGGAGAAACAAGTACATCATATGGTTAAAAAAATCCGCAAAGAAATAATAGATATACATGCCGAGCGAGCACCTGACGAAGATCTTGAATTAGACGATCCAACTTCCTCGCAAGAGGAGGAGGAAACAGAGGATCTAGCAGAAACTTCGCAACAGTCAGACAAAGAGATAATAGCATATGTAGGTAAGGGAAAATACCTTAAGAAAACAATACGTCCAGAAAGCAAAAGACTTTTTCTCTCTGCCATATCAAATCCGAGTTCTCCTGAACATATGTTTCAGGCTACCGATAAAATACTTCAAGATCGAATGGGGTACCATGTACTCAATTCCATGGATGAGCAAGAACTAGCCCGGTCCGCAGTACAATGGGCCAACAATTCCAGTGCATATAATGATGATGCAGTAGCACAGACGTTTTTGAACCTTTCCCCTGATGAACAAAAATTAGCTGGTATATACATGATTCAACATCTCAATACGTTGTTTAAAAGCCAACACTCTGATCCAGGTCCCTTACCGGATATATTAGTAGAACTGCTCTCTAATAGATGGAGAGGTCTAGGTACTGATTTAATTAAAGAAATTCTAGAACATAGACACAAATATAGCGCTTTTCTAAAACCCCAGTTTATGTCAGCTCCACCACCCTCAGAAAGAAAAATGTTTTACTTTGACAGACAGAATCCCTTACGGGAAGTACATCCGGTCAGAAAAGACGATAACACACTAGAACGTGTATTCGTATATACACCCATCACTAAAATGGAATTATTGGAAATGAAGAAAATAGTGCCCAGTCATGATAAAGACCCTGCAGGTTTTCACCGAGAGATTAAAGATATGTTACTCATGGGCGATTACACGTATACAGATATTATGAAAATGTTAAAAGTACTGCTGCCTGCTGGAATTTACGAGAAACTAAAGGAGAAAGAATGGGAGGTGGGAGACACAAAGATTGATTGGGCTGCATTAGAAGTCGAAGAAAATGGTTGTACCGCAGGTTTAGGTCTTGGGGATAAAGCTAAAGCATTACCAGGTTTATTAGTACAGGTTTTGCCTAGATTGTTAACAACTTAAAAGGAAGACTGGGACGCAATCTCAGCCTGTAAGCAGAAACATGATGAAGACACTAGTGATTTTTATTCTAGATTCGAGAAATGTTTTATTATTAACAGTGGCCTGAAAACAAGTAGCGAGTCATACCCACACCTCTTTGTATCAAAATTAGTCGAGAATTCCCTGCCTCAAGTTAAGAATCGTGTTTTGAAAGTAGAAAGTACATGGCAAGCAAATACGCTGTCCCAAATGTTACAAATGTTACAGTACCACCAGAATAGAATTAGGGAAGAACAAGATCACGAACAGAGACGTATGAAAGATACGAAAATGAAAATGTTAGTTGCTCAGTCAGTTCCAGCTGATGGTCAGAAAAAGGGTATGACACAGTCAATCAATACGGCGGCTCCCGTTAAAGGGACATGCAACTATTGTAAACAGCCAGGCCACTATGTGAATGAATGTACGGTTCTGAAACACAATATAGCAACAGGAAAGACTAAAGAGAGACCACGTCAGCCTAGACAGGACCAGGTCCAACACCAAGTTCAGCAACATATTCCACAGAACGTACAGCCAATGCCTGCTCCACAACAGACAGGACAGACAGTAGTGGTACCACATCCACAGCCCATTGCCGCGACACAGCAAGTTTCACAGCAGATGTACCAGTATGCACAATCTGATTACCCCGATTATCAGCGATACTCATGAAACAGCCTAGAGAGGGAGGTTGGCTTGCCTCTCATTGAAGTTCCTGTAGATCAAGAGGGTCCTTATGTACATAGTCAAGTATTAGGAAAAGATAGAAAGTTTTTGATTGACACAGGGGCAAGTCGAACAACAATAAGTCACGACGAGGTTCCAGGGGCACCCCTCTCAGGCTCACAGAATGTTTCCCTTGGATTTTCAGGACAGCCCATTGTTAATGAAGTATCGAAACCTGTTCCCCTAGCAGTTGGTCCATTATCACGTACTACAGACCTATTGCTCACGAAGTCATGTCCAGAAAACTTGTTAGGTATCAAGACACTGAAAGCTCTAGGAGCTGTAATATGTTGTTCTCCGGACGGAGTTAGACTGTTTTTGCGTGACTTTAAGGGTCACTATGTATTACGAGATTTTGATGTCAGATTGAAAAATGTACCAAAACATTTGTGGGCGCAAGGCCCAACTGATGTAGGTTGTATGCACATTACACCATACCGAGTTACACTCAAGCCAGGAGTTGTACTGCCCCGAATCCGACAATACAAGTTACCACCCGATGCTGTAGTGGCTTTACTGGAAATCATTGAAGAGCTCATTGCACAGGGAGTGGTTGTAGAAACCGACTCCAATCTATGTAATTCCCCTATCATTCCGATTCTTAAACGTACTGACCCGAATGCACCACCAGTTTATCGGTTGGTGATCGATTTACGAGAATTAAATAAATGCATTGTGCCACAGTATCCTGTGGTCCCCGACATCTCATCCTTATTGACTGCTATTGATTCAGAGGCGACGTTTTTTACTGTAATTGACCTCAAGAACGCCTTCTTCAGTGTCCCCATTGATCTGGAAAGCCAATACCTTTTCGGATTCCGTTTAAATGGCCGTAGCTTCAAATTTGCACGCGCACCTCAAGGATTCACAGAAAGCCCCAGCATCTACAGCCAAGCATTAAAAAGACAACTTGACAGTATTCACATGCCAGTTAACACAGCCCTACTCCAATACGTCGATGATCTGTTGATCACCGCCCGTAACGAGCCTGAATGTGAACATGCATCACTGACGGTTTTGCATTTTTTGGCTGACAGGGGACACAAGGTGTCCCCTTCGAAGTTGCAATTCTGTGTTCAGCAAGTGGTGTACCTTGGGCACTTTCTGTCCAAGAGGGGGAGACAGCTAACACCTGACCGCATTGAGTTAATTGCACACTTACCGCAACCCAAGACACAAAAGGAAGTGCGGGCCTTCATTGGCCTCACCTCTTACTGCAGACAATGGATTCCCCAGTACGCATTTCTAGCCAAGCCACTTATACAGTTGACAACACAGGAGGCAGCGACTTCGACTGTCCTCCCTTGGACTCAGGAACACACACATGCTTTTGATGAATTAAAGAAAGCATTATGTCAAGCACCAGTTTTAGCAACACCATGTTACAGCAAACCTTTTACACTTTTTGTTACAGAACGTGATGGCACAGCATTATCTGTCCTCACACAAGACCAAGCAGGTTCACATAAGCCTTGTGCTTATTTTTCGAGTACATTAGACCCAGTAGCCCAGGCTCTGCCTGCGTGCTTAAAATCAGTTGCAGCGACAGCCTTAGCAATCCGGCAAAGTGATTCCATAGTGTTAGGACATCCCCTGACAGTACAAGTTCCACACTCTGTGGAAGTTCTCTTAAACAGAACACAGACTCAACACTTGACTATAGCACGACTGACAGGTTATGAATTGACATTGTTCCAGCCACACATAGAAATCAGACGCTGTAATATACTCAATCCTGCCACATTGTTACCTTCGAACATTACAGATTCAGCTCCACATGACTGTATAGAGATCATTAATGCAGTAACAAAGCCCCGACGAGACTTGACAGATGTTGCACTGACTAACCCAGACCTGACACTTTACGTGGATGGTTCATGTATGAGAACAAGCACAGGAGAATTAGTGGCCGCATATGCAGTGACCACTGAAACTGAAGTCAAAGAAACACACCGTATTGATACACTGTCTGCTCAAGCTGCAGAGCTCATTGCTCTGACCCGAGCCTGTATAGTAGCCAAGAACAGGAATGTCAACATATACACAGATTCACGTTATGCATTTGGAGTCGTACACGACTTCGGTGTACTCTGGCAGGAAAGAGGTTTCTTGACCTCTCACGGAGCCAAAATCCAACATGGTCCCCTCATTCAAGAATTATTGGAAGCAATACATTTGCCATCAGCCATAGCTATCATGAAGTGCAAGGCACATACTAAAGTCACAGATACTATTTCCCAGGGTAACGACCTGGCCGATCGAACCGCGAAACACACAGCTCTGACTCATACACATGCAGCTGATATGACAAAGACAATAGTTCCGACACCGACACATTGCATGACAGTTAAGGATCCCGCACTAGATGTAATTGACATACAGACACATGCTACTCCAGACAAAATAAAGAAATGGACTGAACTAGGAGGGATCCAGACAGATCAGGGATGGATGACGAAGGGAAAAGCCACATGGTTTCTCCCCGACTCTATGGTTCAAGTTATGATCAACACTGCACACAGTCCAGCACATTTAGGAGAAAAAGCCATGTTAGACAGTTTACAGAATCTCTGGTACAATAAACATTTACGAGCAGCAGCAAAACAGAAAGTGCGTACTTGCATGATCTGTTGTCAGTTCAACCCAGGTAAAAGCATTCCTGTAGAGCAAGGTGGATTCAATCCTCCCGACCACCCTTTTGAAGTCCTCCAGATGGATTATATCCAGATGGAACGATGTCGAGGATTTAAATATGTCCTCGTAGTTGTATGTGCACTTTCCCGTTGGACAGAAGCATATCCAGTCCCAGATTACACTGCTCCGACCACTGCCAAATAGTTGGTTCGTGAATTCTTCCCACAGTACGGTTTGCCTCGTGTCGTGTATTCAGATAATGGCCAACCATTCTCGTCCGAGCTAATGAAGCAGGTATCACTCCTGCTAGGATATCAGTGGAAATTCCACTGCGTCCGACATCCCGAGGCAGCAGGCCTCGTGGAACGCCACAATCAGACACTAAAAACTCGTCTTGCTAAGATTTGTGCCGAGAAAGGGGTAGACTGGATAGTCGCCTTGCCAGTTGCATTGTTTTACATGAGAATGGTTGCACACTCTAGAACAGGGCTATCCCCGTACGAGGTGGTCTTTGGTAGGCCACCGAATATGTGGGGGACGCCTCTGCCTCGTAAGATCACAGATGTTGACTGTAATATGCTGACAGATTACCTTGCCTCCTTGATGTCTGCACTACAATCTTGTCGTTCACAGGTGGCTGCAGCCTTTCCCGACAACACCGAGGTGAAGCCACACGAGATTGTTCCGGGGGACCTCGTCTTTGTGAGGAACTTCGACAGGAGGAGTCCGCTGGAGCCCCGCTGGCAGGAGCTGAAGCTTGTTTTATTAACTACAAGGACAGCCGTGAAAGTGGAGGGCCGCAAGGGCTGGCTCCACTCAAGTCATATAAAAAAATATCATGGACTACCGCCAGAGTCAGACTCCCAGCCCGGCCCCGTCCCAGAGACTAATACTAAACTCCCACTGGTAGAGAAAACTCCTCAGCAGGAGTACCGTTTAAAGTTGAGGTCTAGCAAGTCAGACAGTTTAATTGTTTAAGTCCTCCCCTAGGTGAAGCGGTTAGACAGGTTCCTGACATGTACAAGCTAGACCCCAATAGAGAGAGAGATAGACAGAAACAGCTCAAGAAACGAGAATATTGTAAATCTCTTCGTAGTCACTGCATCGTGACATTATTGATTATGTTTTTTCTGAGTCTTACGATTATTGCTGCAAGTTTACTGTTACACATGTATTTCCCTATTTCCATACATGCACATTTCTTTCCAAATAGCACTGTCGAGCATACCTTCAGCGAATTACCCCCGCATGAGTTATCTTACCGGCTTGCGCTGCGCAACAATACTTTTATCAGTATGTTACATCATTCCCATCACACCAGCAATGCTACAAATTGTTGGATATGTGGTCGACTTCCTCCCTATCAGAAATACAAGGGAGTCCTGCCCCTCTTCCCGTATCCGTTTACACATAATGGTTCCTGTGGTGCCTGGTTCAGTTTAATAAATTCTTTAGACTCTGATTCCATAGTCTACCAAGGCAGTTGGGTATGGGGAAATCTGAACACAGTTCTGCATAAAGCATGTTATCCTAACAAGGAGGGTCTCCCACAAAGGACAGGAACCGATCTAGAAAATGAAGTATATGGATTAGGTAATTATACACTTAACCTCATGATTCTGAATGTCCAGTCCGATACAGGGCCAGACTTACCCTCTATGTCAGTGTTACCAGTCAAAGGCGAATTATGTGTCAGAAAGAATGGTTCGGTACCCCTAGGTCATAGTAAATGTACTACTGTGATCGAATTCAGTGATAAAGGCAAGTCTACATTCAAAGCTACCCGCCATTCCTATTTCATTTGTGGTCATACAGCCTATATACGTTTGCCACTAGATTGGGATGGGACATGTTACATTGCATTCCTTCTGCCACCTGTTTTTCTAGCTTCTCCTGACTATCATAAGAACTCCCGTCTAGTACCTAATAGACACAAGAGAGATCTCCCGATTGTCGACTATACCGAAACGGCATGGGAACAATATACAGATTTCAATAAAGGTTTCTTTCCCTATTTAGGAGCTATCTTCAATAGCAAATCAATACGTCACTTGACCAGAACCCTTGAAGCAGTGGTAAATGAAACTACTTCCGCCCTAGGCAACTTAACAGAGGAACAGTCTGCTATGAGACTTGTTGTCCTTCAAAATCGTCTTGTTCTTGACGTCATCCTGGCCGATAGGGGCGGAGCCTGTAGAGTCATTGGATCGAGTTGCTGTGTTTTCATTCCAGAAAACGCACCGTCAGTATATAAAGCCATAACGCGTCTCCATAAGATTGCAAGTCAGATACACCAGAATCCAGGCACCTGGACTTGGTCCGGTTGGTTCTGGAGCGTGTTATCAGCCTGGGGTTGGAAAGTCCTATCCTTCCTCGGAATAGCCCTTCTCATAGTATTCAGTTGTTGCCTATGTATACAATGTGGGCCAGCAATTTGCGGCTTGTGCGCCACATCATGTTTTCCTCATCCAAGTCCACGTTCTAAATCCCGCCTGAAAAAGGAAGAGCAAATGATGTTATATGAACAGATAGATGGACTAATAAAGATTGATATATCATGAAGGGTCCGTAGTGGACAAGGAGGGAATGAGGTAATATGAATTTTTATGGTCAATTGTGTCCCCTAACGTGAACCCCACCGACTCCATGTACGAGCTTAAAGTGCATGTAACTTCCCTCCTCTACCAGTTATGAAGACGCAAATACATTTGCGTCCAACGTTAACATGTCCTCTTTCAGATCCACCATGAATGGATTGATAATTCAGTTCCTAAGTATGCCTTGCCAACGTCTTTCCATGGTGTACTTTCACGTTTTCCTAGCCCTGCAGAGCTAGGCCCTGATTTCTACCATTTCTGCCATCGAGCCTTTTCTGTTCTCTGCCTCCTGAAAGCTGCAACGTGGGATACATCCCTGACCTCTGTCCTACTCCCTGCGTGGCGAGCGGTGCCCGGCTCGGCCTGCTTGCCTGCCAAAGACAGTATTTTGCCTTCAAGTTATCAGTATAGCCGAGTTCAGCTCCTCGAAAACACATTCCAGTCTAGTAGAATAGATAAACATTTCCCCGGCTGCAGAGCAAAGGGCCCGGCCTCTCTGTCTCCATGCAAGTAATTCATTGCTCCCGTTACCATGGTAGGCCCATGGCCCCTCGCATTACACGCAGACACGTAGTCACATATGCACGCATTAATAGTCAGTATAGAGTAGCCTCTGCCCAAGAGACCTTTTTCCTTCTAGATAATATAGTTCCCTAAACACAAGATATCAGATCTGATTTAGGAACGAATCGATCTGACATGCCAGACTTCTGTCTCTTTCCTCTAGTGCTAAATGTCAAGTCCCCTGCACCCTCCAGCCTCACGTCAGTCACACGTCATGCTGCTGCGCGCGCATCCTTGCTACAGATTTCTGCTGACACTGCAAGATTCCTCTATGTATCCACCCACTTGTGACACTTTCATGTGACGTTTCTAGCACATACCTCTGTGTACGCCCTCGTGCACGCCTTTCTGTTACGCACATGTGTTCTTATCTCGTTTCTCTCAGCTGTTACGCCTTCTGTATCCATCACCATTATATGCATTTACTATATATATTGTGTTCTGTCAATAAAGTATTGTCTATCCCTTCCTGATCCTTGATGGTGAAAGGAACATGATACTTGGTTCGAACCATTCCATTTTATGGAATAAACCCCTTATAAACTCAGATACCACGGATTCTGCCTCTTATTTCCGATTGAGTTATTTTATTGAACTTTACTGCATAGAAATTCCGACGGTAATTATTTATTTACCACAGTCGAGGTAGAAGTTGAGGTCTCCCAGTAGGGTGCAGTTGGTGGATGCGATGGCTTGCGGGGAGATGAAGTCCGTGGTGGAGTTGGTGAATGGTCTTCCGGATCCAGGAGGTCGGTAGATGAGGGTTCCCCAGAGGGTAGTGGTAGGGCTGACCTGTATCTTGAAGTGAATGTGTTCCATCAGGTCTGTGGGCTTGTCGGGGAGTGTGCTCAGGCGGAGGGTGGATTTGTGGACAATGGCCATTCCTCCTCCCGGGCGGGTGGGCAGTCCTTCTGGGAGATCTTGTATCCTTGTGGAATGGCGATGTCCGATCCCGATGTGGTGTTGGGCCAGGTTTCCGAGAAGAACGCTACGTCAGGGGTGGGGCTGTAGAGGAGGTCCCAGATTTTGGTGGCTTGTTTGTGGAGTGATCGGACATTGAGGAGGATGCATTGCAGGGTCTTCGGTTCGGCTGTGTTCTTTCAGTCGTGTTGTGCTTGGTCCGTGTTCCTGGGGGTGCTGTATGTGACCCGGTAGAGGTGACAGCTGCAGGGTCCGTGGGTGGCGGCTGGTGATGCTAGCTTGCAGTTGTTGTTGCAGCCGGGGTTGAGTGCGTGGAGTGCCGCTGGGTCTTAGCGTTGGCGATGCAGAGGTCCAGGGTTCTTGGCGCTGGTCGCGGTTGGGTCGCAGAGTGGCTGCCATTAAGAAGGGGTCTGGGAGTGCTGGACAGCTGGGAGGCAGGAGCGGGGAGGGGAACTGGCTTGGGCCGGTCGTGCTGGGGGGGGCGCAGGGGCAGCCGCGGCAGGGAAAAACGGGTGTAAAAAGTATGAAAGTGGAATAAAAGTGAAATAAAAAGAGAAAAGTTCAAGGAAAGTGGGTGAAAGAGATAGAAGGATTGTAAAAGGGGGAGATAAATTGAGGGTGAAAAAATGAGTAAAACGGAGCAGGAGAGAAAAAGTGGGAGCAAGAGAAGGAGACAGAGGTCCAGTGGACCACTAGGGATAAGGCAAAGGTATAAAATGCGGGTGGAGGAGGACCTCGAACACCAACACTCGAGAGTGCAGGGGCTCGGGGAGGCCTCACTTAATGGTGGACCTGTGAGGGTGGGAGAGCAATTTCACTGACAATGAGCCAGTGGTCTTGCTCGCCTGCAATAAAGCATATTAAGCATTCAAATGCATGTCTACTGCTTTAATCTCAGGATTTATTTGTGCAATTGCAATCTCCTCAGATGAGTGGAGCTGCCTTGAATGGATCTAGACTGGGCTTCATGTACCAAACTAAGAATGTGATTGAAGAGCTGTTGTTCTATTGTCTTCAGCAATCTGGTATTTGCCAAGTTTAGGATACCCAAGGTATGCCCAAATATATTTCATGATATTATAATAAATGGGATCCTGCAATCCCTGTTTAAATGCACATATCTAATTTCTTTTTAATCAGTACCTAATGCCACACTCAGTCATTGATTATAAAGAAATAACGTCAGAACTCGACTTTAATAAGTTATTGCAGTCGAGATAGAACATCCCAATGCCTGCTACAAGAGCCAGCAGGCGAACCGAAAGACAGGTCAGATCGCTGAGCAGCTTTTTAAAGCGACAAAAACGAAACATTGTGTAGTGAAGGAAGGGCCTTACTTGCACACATTGCTATGTTAGCATAGGCTTATTAAAAGTTTAAACGCCATTTTACCTTTTTGCTGCTTTTGCACACAACACTATATGTAACTGTTGTTGTAAGTTAGGCTGCGTGAATTCCTGCGAATGGCTTGTTTTCAACATCCCTAGACTTACATCTCCAACTTAGTCTGCACAGTGAGTGCTGAAGCCTCCAAGGTTATCATAACAATGTTAGGTGTTGTTCGGGCTGATCCGCTCATGCTCTAGACACAACATGCACGCCGCTGCAGCTAGCTGAAATTCTGGCGTTTTTAATACTGCACTGTATTCATGATTTTAAACACTCTGAAGAAAATCCGTTTCCAGAGAGACAGAGAGCTATTGCAGATCCTGATGTGACTCCACCCAGGCTGCATTACAGCCTGGATGGAGAACATGCCCTTGACCCCATCCCCATCTGAGGACTGAACCACGGCTCTCAGACCAAACACCTTGGGTGCTTACTGTCGCTGTGTTCCTGTTCCGGAGCCGACGGTGGAGAGAGCGGCGAAACACTGTAAGACGCGGCGAGGAAGTACATTTTTTTTACTTTCTCCCCTCACCTGATCCCCCGCCTGTTCTCTGCCCTCCCAACCCCAATCTGTGCCAGCCGCAACTGCCCAACAGCAGGCTGTTTGTGTTTAAAAAGCAATTTATCCTTTTTTTGTATTCTAATACCCATTTTTACTATATAAATTTCAATGATATTACAAAAACCAGACTTTAGTTACTTATGGTGTTCTGGTTGCAAGTCACCAGTCTATAAATTGAAATGTGATAGTATTTTCCTTTTATAAATTGCTCATACACCATTTTAAATTCTTAGCAAAAGGAGAACACATAAGCTATAAGTGACCCGGGCACCTACATCTAGGATAACAACCATATTTTAAAATGTTGCTTGTAATGAAATAGACATTGGAGGCAAAATAACTAAATATGAAGTAGATTCTAAGGGCCCCATTAGGATGACGGGCGGACATTGTCCGCCCGCCACCCTATAGTAGAACGGGACCGCCCGCCATAAGGGCGGGGGTCCCGTGGGGGGAATTAGGATGTGCCCGCCACAGTGGCGGCCACATCCTGTAGTTTTTGCATTGTGCCGGGCGGTGCACTCTGCACCGCTCGCCACAATGTAAAAAATGCTGTTTTGCATTTGCATATGCAAAGCGGCAGGCACCGCGCGGTGCCTGCCGCTTTGCATATGCAAATGTGGGGGGGTACCCTAGGTATCCCCCATGTGCCCCCCAGATAGTGGCGCCAACCTAGGGGCCCTGCAGGGGGCCCCCGCAGCAATCACCGCATGCCTTTCTGTGGCGGCATTGCCGCCGCGGAAAGGCCTCTGCTTTTTGCCATTGTAATATGGCTGGCGGTGTCCATTGGACACCGCCACCATATTAATCTATTACCGCCGCGGTCGCAAGCCGACCGCGGCGGTAAAGTGGCGGACGGTCTTTCCGTCCGCCGCTGTCCCCTCCACCATCCTAATCAGGCGGAGGGGAACACGAGAGTGGTTGTTGGGCAGATTGCCTCCGCCTGGGTGGCGGTGGCCACCGCCACCCTGGCGGAGGCAATCCGCCCGATATCGTAATGGGGCCCTAAGTTAGGAGATAAAATCATCTTCTTCAAAATTCTTTATTCAGCACAAAAACGTTGCCATAAAAGATCCACAAATAAAAACGACCATGCAATACATTCACTTAAGGTCATTTATAGCATCATAAATAGATGGATCAAACATTCTTGGAAATATGGATACAATATATGACATATATAACCATACACAGTAATTTGAAGATAATAAAATATGGGAGAAGAAACATTTTAAAAGGATCTACTCATCAATTGCTCTTAATAATAAAAGCGGATCAGGCTAATAGTATATAATAAGCCTGGGCGGAGCTTGCGGAGTTTCACTCTGCAGAATTCAGTGGAGTTACCGAAAAATGCAGCCAAATTCCACAGAGTTCCGTGAGTGGGCGGAGTATTGCTTTGCCACCCCTAATCCCAATAGTATGGTACTTCTGAATTAGAAGTTTTATTTGTAGGGGAGCGCCCTAGGCCTCATAAATGTGCATGTAGTGCGTGTATAGGTAGGTAGACATATACATACAGTCCTGACAAAGGCCTCAGACTGGGATGGGCTCTTGATGAGGGCCGCAACAGATTTGCAAAAATCAGGCGCAATTGAGACAAAAATGCTCAATTAAACCTGGTACTTATTTTTATTCATGTCCACGGAACTTTCAAAATAAAATGGAATTCCTTTTGGGTATATGGCAAGGCATTTTTTAGCATTTTCACCTTCCTGGATCCCTGCGTTATTCAGACTAGTACTTCATATAAGAACTCTCAAGTTTGGTAGCGTCCGCCTTGGTGGTATCACCCTACCAGGGTGTGGATATGCGCTGATGATGAAGCATGCCACTATTTAGTGGGTGAGGCATCTATTCCAAAATCTTTGAATGCCTTAGTGGGACTTTAAAGTGTTTTTTCCTCCTTCTTTTATTACTCTTAGCCTAGTTGCCCTATTGTGTATGGAATATTTTCGGGGAGATTGCAACTAGGATTTTCTCTCGCTCTCCCTTTGTGAAACCATACATTTTCTTGCTTGTGGCAGCATTTAGAATATTAGTAATGATGGTAGCTCAGAGCTCGATGTAAGCCCTAAATAGGTCTATGTGGACCCCAACCGGCACAGGAGCCTTATTAATAGGGCTAGCCAATACAGCTAATGTTACTTTAGAGAATTCAAAGTCAATATTCAGGATGTATTGGGGGCGCTACTTCCTCGGGCGACTCCCTGGCTTCAGGTGAGTATGAGTACATATGTTTAAGGTGAGCCATCCATGGGACGTGATCACAGCAGCAACCGAAATAGCAGCCTAGGTGCGGAGCACCGGGATTCGCAAACTGGATATCGGCATGGCTCAACGCAGAAATCGCACATAAACCCATATATTGACCTGGGGGTCATGTAGCTTGGTGGGCACTACCGATAAATGCATTCCTTGTAGTCCCGGGGCACGACATCTGCTACGGGCCCGCACCTTCCAGCACGACCTCGGCGCCCCTTGGTCGATAGGGGCCGGGGCTGAGTTTGAGGCCGAGACCACTGGGTTTTACCGGGTGGCAGCCCCTCTCCCCTCCTCTGCCGGAGATGCCTCTCAGATATCCATGCCTGCTGGAGGAACTCTCCTTCTCCCTCTACACTGGAGGTCCAACTCGATGATCACCTGCGGCCCTGGCTGTCCGCCTGTCTTGAGAGGAAGAGGGGCACTTGGCTGCTTGCCATGACCCTGCCTGATCGGGCGGATGAAACTGCGGTAGTCACTTGCTCTCTGCGGCCCTCTCCTGTTACACGAGCCACGAGCACCCCCCCCCCGTTTGATGTTGCAGGGGGTCTCCTTTGCTAACCTGGGCAGCTGGAGTGCACTCTTAAACTATAATAAAGACAACCACACCGAGGGTCTCATTTTGAATATGGACATCGGAGGGAACCCTTTACTCTGTGACACAGACCTATTCCCTTACTACCACTTCGATACCACAGGCTTATTCACACGGACCACTTATGTTTGTGTGGTGCTGAGACCCCTCCAATCTATCTTCTACTGTTGGGATCAATGGTGCTGTTGCTATTGGGGCATTGCCCCTGCAACCTGCTATGAGCACCACCGCGCCATGGTCCATTACGATAATCATTTGTCACTGGACTCACGCCTTCATTAATATATTTTCTGTCCCTTTGTCTGATCCCCCACCTTTGATTACTTGTTGCATCCCCTCCAGCAACACTTCTCTTATATTTGCCACCTTGCACTCTCCGCTATAAAGTCGCTGAAGCTTCTGCCTTCAGCCAGTGCATCCAGCCTTGGGGAGACAGCACCCTTATCTGCGAATAATTGCTGTGCATCACCATATCCCCCAATGATGGGGAGAGGTGATCTGAAACAGTGTAAGCTCCTTTACAAACAATCCAAAATCCTGTGCCATGGGGATTTCAATTTGACACCAACAAACCCCCAAACAAGGTAGCAAGCTTTTAAGCCCCAATGGATGCGACAGCCATTATGATAGAGATCAGAGTCGAATTAAGCACCATTGAACGAGGACTTGGAGACACGCTCCCAGTGGAAATAACGTTTGTATTCTTGGCATCGGGGAAACAACTAGCGTGGGCCGCATGGATGTATTTGTGGAATCTATGCTTTTTAACTGTTTGGCTGCACTACCTTCTCCTTTTTCTGTGGAAAGTGCGCACAGATACCTCAGCCCTTGTCCACCTCTAGGAAGCTCACCGAGGCCATTGCTTGCCTTTTGAGCTATAAAGACAGAGACATTGTGGTCCGTTGAGAAAGGCCTCATACAGTATCAAGGGTCTATACTCTCATTATTTCCAGAATTCACTCCAATGGTAGAAGAAGCCCGGCACAGGTTCTCAAATGCCAAGAACACACTACGCAAGATGGGCCTCATATATTCTCTGCTCTACATTGCGTGACTCTGCATCAAGGTCGATAGGAGGCCCCGCATCTTCGATACCCCGGCCGATGTGGTGAACTTCCGCAAACATTATAATGTTAGCCCTCCAGGCTCCCAGCAGAACACCCCTGAACCTACACATTCATTGCACTGGGCTGCATCCGCCCCTGCTGATTGATCCCACTGTGGCCTGTTGTATCCCACCCACTGTTGTGTCCCTCTTTGATACTGCTGGTCCTGGGCCTGCCGAGACATATAACTGTTCATTAACAACACCCCATTGTTCACCCTAGGCCAATTTCTCGCTATACCTACACATTTCTAGCTTGTATCACACATTGTGTGATACAAGCTACTTCTACAACTACTAGACAGTTCCAGACTGTGACCTCCAAGGTGTTGCCTCCTCCCAACATTGTACACCACCCTGTTACGCTTGGAATTGTTTAGCTTTATGTTTTTTTGTATTAGGGATTCACTGGATAGTTTCATGTCTTGTGTGGGTGGGGGTAGGGATCAAGTTCTCAGCGTTTGTTATTGCATGCTTTGTTTATCATTGCAACCAAATACTTAATGGACTACATGCCACCATGGTTCGTACTATCGTGCCTAGCACGTGATGCCTCTTGACACTCAATGTGGTGGGGGTAGATATCCCTTTTATCTCCTGGAATATCTGGGGTCGCAACGACCAGTGCAAGGGCAAACAAATTCTTACATACTTATCACGAGACGGCGTCAAGATAATCTTTCTTCAAGACACCCATCTCCTAACTCTGACTCCCAGACATTCGCACGCACGTGGGCCACTCATATATTTTTTTAGTTACAGTACCTATTCCAGGGGTGTTTGTATCCTCATCCATAAGAACCTCCCTTTAATTTTCACTCCTGCCAGTCCGACCAGGATGGCTGCTACTGCTGTTCGGCTCACTAGCGGGTAGAAATACTCTGCTGGTCAACATCTATGCCCCAGATATACACAACCCTGATTTTTTTCAAACCATATACACCCACATGAGGCGAATGGAGCTGGACTAGTAATTATGGGTGGCGATTTTAATCATTTTTTCTGTCCTGTCACTGACTCCCGGGGTAAAAGTCGAAAGTTAGATCGACCCTACATCAAATCACCGATACTTACAAACTTACAGATGTCTGGTGCATGTGTCATGCCACCACTAAATATTAAACATTTTACTCCTCCTCTCATGGAGTGTGGACATGACTTAACTATTGGCTTGTGTCCACCAATGTCCATCTATGGCCACAGATATCAAACACTTGCCTCACACCCTATTGGAAATTGCCCTGTAGTCCCACACTTAGGTATCCCAAGTAGATTCACTCTACGACCTCCATGGCATTTCCCAAGTGAGGCTTTACCTGATGCCGTTGCTGAGTATTTCGCCCTAAATGTAGGCACAGTATCATCACAAGCTACTCTTTGGAAGGCCTTCAAAGCCTACATATGTGGCGTCTGAAACACCAAACAAACAGGCATACTCTGAGATATCTGTATTAGTATGGCCCGGATCGAATCGGCCCTTCATGATGTTGATCAGACAGATTTGCTCTCTGATGACCCCCCCCTCCTAAACTGCATGCCCATTCAACTTTATTGACAACATTTCAGGACCTCGCTGAGAGAAAGTTGAAACATGTGGGGAATCATGGCACAGCCTGTAGGTACGGGGAGGGAGAGAGGCCGGGAGGCACACTTGTCCACCTGCTTCGACCCAATCCACCTTGCTGCGTTCATTACCAAACTCCACACACCAGCAGGAGTGGTACTCACAAATAGGGAAAGCGTGCTCTCAGAACTACAACAATACTATGAACAGCTCTATACTTCTCGCTCCGCCGGAGCAGAACTTCATATTGAAAAATACCTTGCTGAGATCGCTATGGTTAGGATCACAGATGGATAGCGTAGTTTGTAAGCCAAACCCATCATAAATGATGAAATAGTACATGCAACTGATGCCTTGGACGGCTCCAAGGCCCCTTGCCTTGATGGCCTCATCAACACTTTTTACAAAACATTCAAACACCTTCTTATTCCTCATTTGCTCACTATGTATACAGAAGCTTTAGCCATATGCTCCCTACCCCCTCTCTCCGCAACGTAGTGTTGGTATTATTACTGAAACCAGACAAAGATCCCCACCCCTTTCTAATGTTGAATACCTTCTGACCTTAACTACAGACTCCATCAAATAGCTTGGCATTCATCTGCACCTAGAGAAAGACCAAATAATACGACTTAATTATGGCCCATCTATTGCAGACTTGCAAGTAGACAACTGGATAGGCCTACCACTCTCCAGGTCCTGGATGAGTGGCAATAGTCAAAATGGTGATCCTTTCTCTGTTTTTTTATTTGTTTTTAAATATCCCTAGCTCATTTACCCAACGTTTCTTTATCACACTGTGCCAGTCTCCTGATACGACTGGTCCGAGCCGGACACTGATCTTGAGGCAAAAGGGACACTTTGACTTGATCTTATGAATGTGGTGGGCTAAGTGTCCAGGGCCTCTATGTTTAATACCTGGCTGCACAGTGTCAGTTCTCTCAACTCGGTTATCATCCAGAAGCTTGCATACCACATCTCAAACCCAAGCGAGATCAGAAGGAAAGGCAGCCGCTTTCTGCTTTATTGCCAAAGAGCACCCCCTTGACCCAACTGGTACACAGTCAAAATATCGAGTTTTTAATGTCGACTTGCACTAATATGGAGTATAAAAAATCGAAGGTAAGAAATGTCGATGTTTGTAATATCGTAGTACTAAATATCATTTTTTGTGTTTATAAATAATATCGAGTTCAGTAATGTCGAGACAACAAATATCGATGTTAAAAATATCGAAAAGTCAAAATATCGACATGTTAAAAAGTGTTTTTTAAATGTTTGTAAAATACTAAATGTGTAAATTTTAGCTATAATAGTTTATAGTAGTAATAAATAGTGTTATAAAGTATTATACATTTTTAGGAGTGGAATGTTGGGTTTATAGGGGGTAAGGGTGTGTAGTGTTTTAAAAATATATACTGAGTTTTTTAAATAGTTATAAAATAATTAAATAGAAATTAGAATTTAAAATTAGAAATTAGAAAATATTTAGAAATTCGAAATTAGAATTAAAAATAAATTTACAAATTTAATTTCATTTTTAGTAGCGGGATGTAGGGTTTATAGGGGATAAGGGTGGGTAGTGTTTTAAAAATATATACTCAATTTTTTTGATTTTTTTTTAAATTTAAAAGACAAATTTGATTTGAAAATTAGAAATTCGAAATTATTTAAAAAATTGAAAATAGATTAAAAATTTAAATAACAAATTGAATAAAATTTTTAGTAGCGGGATGTAGGGTTTATAGGGGATAATGGTGGGTAGTGTTTTAAAAATATATACTGAGTTTTTTAAATTGATATAAAATAATTAAATAGAAATTAGAATTTAAAATTAGAACTTTGAAAATATTTAGAAATTCGCAATTAGATTTAAAATTAAAATTACAAATTTAATTAAATTTTTAGTAGCGGGATGTAGGGTTTATAGGGGATAAGGGTGGGGAGAGTTTTAGAAATATATACAGAATTTTTGAGAATTTTAGAAAAAGTTACAATACAAATTTGAATTGAAAATAAGAAAATCAAAATTATTTTAAAAATAGAAATTTGATTAAAAATTTAAATTACTAATTGAATTTAATTTTTAGTAGCGGGATGTAGGGTTTATAGGGGATAAGTGTGGGGCGTGTTATAAAAATATTTAATGATTTTATTTGAGATTTTATAAAATATTAAATAGAAATGTGATTTCAAAATTAGAAATTAGAATGTATTTAGAAATTAGAAATTAGAAAAATATATAAATTAGAATTTTAATTTTATTGTTAGTAGTGGGATGTAGGGTTTATAGGGGATAAGGGTGGGGAGTGTTTTTAATATATATATTGAGTATATTATATGTTTGGATAAAAAAATGAGAAATCTGGAATGCAAATAGTAAATTAATTAGGTTCAGTGTCCAGCACCTACCCTAATTAAATGTAGATTGGAGTTGGAATAGTAAATAAATAGGTTCAGTGTCCAGCATCTACCCTAATTAAATGTAGATTGGAGTTGGAATAGTAAATCAAATAGGTTCAGTGTCCACCACCTACCCTATTTGAATGTAGATCGGAGTTGGAATAGTAAATTAAATAGGTTCAGTGTCCAGCACCTACTCTAATTAAATGTAGATTGGAGTTGGAATAGTAAATTAATTAGGTTCAGTGTCCAGCACCGACCCTAATTAATTGTAGATTGGAGTTGGAATAGTAAATTAAATAGGTTAAGTGTGTAGTATCTATCTAAATTAAAGTTAGTTATATGTGTGAATATTAAAAGGTTCACAATATTGTAATTAATTTATTTGTAATCTTTATATAAATATATCTATATAAAGTTTGTAAAAATAATATTTATTATATTTTTAGTCACGATTTTATAATAGGTAGTAGATAAAAATAACACAGTTGTTTTTCAAAACATATTTATTCATTTGTTCATATAGTACATACATTAAATTATACATGTATTACAAACCAATGTATAATATTTTAACAAATAAGTATAAGTACAATGTAATTTGAAATTATACATTTTTGGATAGTTGTTCAGTAAAGTACATTTTAGGTATATATAAAAAATTTATTAAATGAAAATAGATTGAGGAATACAATACATAGAGTACATACATTTTGATACAAAGTTAAATATTTATACATAGAAATTAAATTAACATTTATTACATTTTTATTATCTGAATGTGCTATACAAATGATGGTATACATGGTTGTTTTTTTTAAATTGAAACATTGAAATTAGCAATATTTAATATCATACAATAAACATAATTTCAAATACATTTTTACATTATAATATCATTTATATATGTTAAATGTATTATTATTAATTTTAAATTATTAATAATAATAATTTTAAAATATTACTGAAATAGGAAAAAAATACATTAAAAAATACATTTATTTTGACAATTTTTAACATTAGATTTTATAATAATTATTCCAATAAATATTAAACAGTAATAATTTTTATTGTAATAAATATCAAAAATATGATTATAATAATATAGTAATGGAACAAATATTAAAAAATTGGTTACATTTTGGTTTTCATAGTTAAATGCATTTATTTGGCATTTATTTCACTATTTACTTGATAATACTATTATTTGGGTCTTTTATTTTGTAACCGCTCATAGTCTTTTTGGGTCATTTTTGAAGATTGGAGCTCACGGTTGGAAGCTACTTCATGTCTGAGCAGGTAAAAGTGCTTTTTGTTAATTTTTTAACTATTTTCACTGACTTTTGAAGGTAGTAGTTTGTTATTTAGGGTTTGTGGATTAGTATATTAGGATTTAAATATTATGGAGTTGACTAGGTTCGTATTTCCGTTTTCGAGGCGTTTTGTTGTTTCCTGAAGTTGGAGTTTTTGTGTTTGTGGCTGTTTATTTATATATTGTTAAAAATATGTATGTTATGTTTATTATTAATGTATCGTTTTAAGTTTTATGTGGGTGGGAATGTATCTTTTTTTCTTCTGGGTGTTTGGATACAGCGTTTTCCGTTTCCGAGCTGTGACGAAGGAAGTGTGTTTCAGTTGTTTTACCTGAGATGTATTTTACAATTCCTTTATTTTTCGGGTTTCCTGGAGCGTTTATTACATTTTTTAACTATTTTCGGGTTTTTGATGGATTTGGAACTATCGATTTATTTGGATCATGGATGGATTTAGCACAGTTGTATTTTTTCATTTTATGGTTTTTTTAAAAAATATTTTGTGGATTTATCACTAAATGGATTGTTATGGATTATTGGATTTGCCTATTACGTTGCTGTGAAAGGTAAGTGATTTAATATTAATATTTATGTGGGTTGGGAAATGTGCTCTTATTAAACGTTATTACTATAGTTAGATAAGTATTTTGTCTATATATTATAAATTAAATAAATATATTAGACAAAAAAAATATGTTATGATTTTTTATGGAGATGTGTGGTGTTATATTTCAGGCTTTGTTAGGATTTTGATCCTTTTATATGGTTAGTGTTTTTAGTTTAATGTTTTGGCTATCATTTTTAAGTATTCCAGTCCTCTTGTTGTAGGGTAAAGTTGTACTTGTTGTTGTAAATATTGGTACATTTGGGCGGTTTGTCTTGATAGTTTGGGTTTAAGTTGTAAGACAGGTTGCTCCATTCTTAATTCTTGAAAACTTTGCTCTTTTTGGATTGCTGTTAGGAGTTTGTGTAGTGTGGGAGTTATTCGTCCAGTTGAAGATAGGAAGGCATTATGCCAACCCTCAACTGCGTTGTTTGTCTTGGCTTCTTGGTTTAGGGTTGGTAGATATACATTCCACCAAGGTATTAAGAATTTAGGTTGGCGTCTGTGGCCTGGCCTGTGTAGTCTCCCCACCCAAGTGTCCTCAAAGTAATCCAAAAGTGGAGCTAGTTTTTGTTTGTTTTTTGTGTAGAAAGGAATTTCTATTAAAAGGTTATAGTGTTCAGCCACATCGGTTATTGGCACTTATGCTAGGGCTATTAGGTGTTTGATTTGGTATGCAAAGGTAATATTGGTTGCATACTCAACACTAAGTGTTGATTTTTGCAAATGTCTCCATAGACATTGGTTAAAATGGAAGTAACATCCTTGTATGGATGTGTGTGGATATGTTTTAAGAATGGAATTGATCATTGCTTGTTCGAAGTCTATTATAATTTTTAGTGGAAAGAAGTCTGATGTTTCTTCTTTTATTTTGTTCAATATTTCTGTGTAAGTAGATGTTTGTTTGTTTGGTAACAAACAATAGATGAATGGGATACATGTAATATGGTATTGCCAATGTATGGTATATAATTGATAGAATGGTTTAGGGCATATGGTAAAAGTGCCATCCATCATCCATGTTTGACTTTCTTTTAATTTTTTAAGGTTGTTATTTGTAGCAAACATTATTATCCTTTTATCTTTGTTGTTATTATTGTAGAAGATAAAAGGTTCATCATTATGTGTTATGGTAAGCTCAGGTGGAATTATGATTTCTTCGAAAGTTTTAGGTATTGGTATTGTTGGTCTACTGGATTTTTTGGTCCTAGCTATTGTTCTTTTTATAGAAGCTATTGATGGTAACTGACCTCTTGCTTCTCTAGGTACTCTAGGTAGTAATTCTTTAAGAATTACACTTGTTGGTAGGTCAGATGTGCTACTTAATTCTTTAATAGTTTCAAGAGTAGATCTAACCTCTATTTCTGAGATGTTAGATGGATGGTTATGTTCAGTAGTATTAATGACACTTGTTTCTCTGGTTGTTGCACGCCCATAGCATTTGTTAGAGTAATACTTAGTACATTTCCAGTTAACTTTAAGGTCTTTTTGTTTTTCCTGAGTATAAGTATACCCCATATAGCATAATAAAAAAATTCCTTTCTGAGATGTTATAAATCTTCCTTCTTCTGTCATTGTTGTTTTCTTAAATCTAGAAAAGGTGTATTAAATAATATTAGGAAAAGTTTTTACTTTAAAAGAGTATTTAATTATTTAAGTACAATTTGTAGCTACTTACCAACAGTAAAATTGTAGATTTTGAAATTAGATGTCTTTGTAGCTTGATGATTTTATAGTTTTTACTGGTTTGTTGAAAGAAAGTAGACAATATTTTAGAGAATGTATATATGTGTATTTTGGTTACACATTTGGTAGGGTATTAACTTTCCTAATGAAAAAGTTAAGTTTCTTTATTTTAAAATAGATAACAGTTTCAGAAAACACATTTATAATTTTTTATAAAGTCAAGTACAAACATTGTCGATTTTTAAAAGCTAAATAATTGTATATGTGTTTGCATTCTATACTTACCAAGTGTTAATTCTAAGTTGTTGAATGTAGATTTTTGGATGATAAATTGCAGATTTTCGTTTTTCAGTTATCCGTTGGAAAATAAAAATGAATGAGTAATAATTAGGTCAGTATTTATAATAGAAGTTACATTTTTAAAAAAAGAATTTCACTTGTTTTGTCTTTAAAACCTGTGTTTACTAATTTATAAATATTAGAAAGTGAAGTCTGATTTATTACATGTTTTTATCATTTTACCTATTTATTAAGGTTTTTTCAGTGTAAATAAACAATTTTTCATATACTTATGTTACAATTAGGTTGTAGTACTTTTGTAGAAAATGTTCATCTGTTTTTTACAGTAGTATCTGTTGTGGAAAAAAGTAGAGATAGAAAGAAATAATTAGTTATAAACTTTTGACTATGAGTAGTAAGTTACATTATATAAAACATTTCATTCTGAGCTATAAGATTACTTACTTTTTGTAGTTTGTAGTATTTTCCTTCACAGAAGAATCTTTAAGGTAGTAGAACATTTGGCAGCATATCTTGAAGCTGAATATTTTCTGCTGGTTTTAGGGTATTATTTTAACTTCTTTATATAGGGTATGTTTAATTAGTGTTTGTTTGTGATTGGTCACATACCTTGAGATTTGTTTGTATTGGTTAGTTTGAATTTTTTTAAGTTAATGAATTAAGTTAGTTGTTTGTTAAAAGTTTGTACAGAGGAGTAGTGTATTAGTAAGTATTTTACTAATGCTTTATATCATTTGTATAGGTTGCAAAATAAGATTATTATTTGTTTAAAAAAGTCTATATATTAAATGTGTGTGCATACATTTTATTTATTGATGTTGTATTTATTAATAATTGTTTTTGAGAGATATATTTATATAAATGTATTTAGTATGTTAAAATATATTTCTATGTGTGTATTTTTTCAATAGTGTTTCATGTGTAGTGTTTAGAAAAAAATGATTTGTTCATTTAGTGCTGTCGATATTTAGAGATAGTCGAAATATGTGCTGCTGATATTAGTGTAATCAATATAATTTTTATGTCCTATATTTAATTATAAATGTCGATATTTTGTATTTCGATAAATGTGCTATCGAAATTTGTGTAGTCAATGTTTTTGTATATCGATATTGTGTGATCGATGTTTTAGTATTTTTTTAAATAAGTATAGAGTGTCGATGTAATTGTCATCGATGTTTGAGACTCGATATTTGTGTAGGTCGATTTTTGTGAAATCGATAATTTGTCAGTGATTTGACCCAACTGACATCCAGATTCTCTCTACCACCTGCATCTTGTATTAACCTGCCATTCCCTTAGCTGATACCCCATGGCTTCCCCTCACGGTGGAAAAACTTGTTCAAAAAACCCTTTACTCCAAGGTCTTCATACCATCGGCAATGTCTTCCTTGACGGACACGTTAACACGCACACTGATGACATTCGTTTCCAGCAAGCTACTTATATGGACCACTTTATATGACATAGACTGCAAAACACCCTCAGATGCTGCATACCCACATACCTCCTGGCTCTGGATGAGTTGCCCCCCCACACTCATCCTCTCAAATGACGACGGCAGCCATTTGATATCCAGGTGATATCGTCCCTGCCTTGGTGTGAAGCTGGACTCTACTAAACGTGTGTGAGAGACTTGGAGTGCAGATCTCGGATACACCATATCCGACACGGTCTGGACCTATTGCTGCTCTCAAACCAAAGTGGCATCCATCAATCCTATCAAAAATCGTGCCTTTTAAGTTTCTACATTGGGCTCACATCTCCCCCACAGACATCGCTCAATTTGATTTCACACACCCCTCCCATTGTCCCAAATGCTTGGCCCTGGATGCTGATTCAATACATCTCACCTTCAGCTGGTCATGCCCCACCATCAGCGGTTTTGGACTGCTATTTTCTACGATGACAGATACCACGCTTGTGTCTGATCCTGCAATGGCGCAGCTGAGAAACACGAATGAACTTCCTAAATCCATCTGCAGATTAACTTCCATAGCACTCTTACTGGCTAAACTGGAAATCACCTTACTCGGGGGCAGCAAGTGATTCCCGCACGGACAAGCCCTGGCTTAAAACTATATACAATTGTGACACAATTTCCAATGACTATGAACAACTACAGTCCCCTACGTCTAGGCCTAGGGATATTTGGCAACCCCTTCGCACATATCTACTTTCATTGGAGTTGAGCGATTCGAACTAAGACTTCCATTCTATGTGTCATATAATATATGTCATATACCACTGAACATCTTTCCTCTGTTTCATTTAATGCACTGTATTACTCCTACCTCTGGTGCTTATGTACTCTCCTCCTCTCCCTTCCCCCTCACTTCGCCCCTCTATCTTCTCCCATTATGATAAGGTTAGCATGTTATTGTCCATGTTATCCTGCATATTGGACATAAATGCGAGCTATGTAATTGGGATCTGATGCTTTACGACACCTCTTGCAATGCATTTTTGTTTGTTTATATGTACTTCATCTGAACTCCATAAGAAAAGCTTAAAACATTTTATTTTTTTACAAAAAGTGAGTCATCCATTTATCTGGGTTGATAATGGTCCTTCAGCCGTCTGATGAATGGCTTACTATTAAATGATAGGCATTTATATAGCGCACTACTTACCCGTAGGGTCCCAAGGCGCTTCGACCGCTGCGAAACCCTTCCTGGCTTCCCTGAGAGATGGTCCCTTAATGGGTATCTCCAGGGTGAGACCAGGCATCCCCGGCGGTCTGGTGGGGCCGTTAGTGAAGATGAGGCAAGCTAATGCCCAGAGTTGCCGAGTGTGATCGCTGATCAGAGTGGGCACCGAGGCGAGAGAATTATCGAGTCAGCTGACCCTGGTCCAGAAACCTGCCGCGCCGGGAATCAAACCCTGGTCCCGGGCCGTCCTCTGCTCTCGGGTCTGCCGCCTCTAACCAGTGAGCCACACTACTTCATTTTAATAAGTTAATAATCTCCCAAAACCCCCTGGTGTCCCTGGTTCTACACATCATAACGAAACGTCCCCCCCCCCCATCTCTCCTTCTTTAGAACAGGTTTTCTGTTCTGTAACGCCCTCAAAGTTGTAATTCTATAGCCCCTCCCGAATGAACTGAATGCACCAAGTCACTAGAAATAAAAACATAATGGTTCACAAAGGTATGGGGCTGGTTATGGTCGTCGTCTGCCAATTCAACAAAACAAGAAAGGCCCGAGTTGCACAAAGCCTTCTGCAACACCTCTCCCCTCTGGTCAAATGTGGCATGATAAATGAGCACATCCTGAAACACGAAAGGGTCAACTGTGGTGGCCACAAAGCCTAATTTTACATTACCCCTCTCCCCCAGTTAACATTAAAAGTGCTACCCATGATAGTAGAACTAAAATTCAAAATAGATACCACTTAAAAAAGGGTACCTAACTGACAGCCCAATTCGCACACAGAATATAAAAATTAATTAAGAAAAAATAAACTTATTGGGCAATACAACCCACATAATCGGAATTCCTCTAAGCTCTATAGCTTCTGGAATGGCTTTAAAGGTCACCATGGTCCGGACAAAAATAGCAAGACCCTTGTGTGCTATGCCCCTGGGAAGCAACAGCTGAAACACAGAAGCTCTCATATCCATAAGAGCTTGCTAGAGAACTACATCAAAATGCGAGATGAAATCGAAACCCTTAAGGTCCTGCTGTTTGTCCCTAATCCCTGAGATGTTCCAGTTTATCATATCCACACCATTGCCCTCCACTCAGAGTCACCAAGGGGGTTTGCATATGAACTGACTCTGTAGTTGTGGCTGTGAACACAGGGCGCCAGTCAGCACCAGCCAAACCAGAAAGTAGGAGTAATCTGTTACAGACTGGGACAGCATATCCAGACCTCTTGTCCACCTCTCATATAGAAAATCCTTCACAGCCTCTGCCCTGGGTTGAAGATGCTTATAAAAATATCCCAGGCGGACGATGTTAATATCAGAAAGTTATTGATGGTTCTTAAGACCATAATGAATTAAAAGCTGGACCAAACTTGGACTTTTGCAGTTTACCACGCTACAATCCCCACTTAATGCTTGGACGATGAGCCAACCCACCCAAACCTTCTCACAAACAAAATGTTGTTAAATTTGTTAATATTAAAGTCTGAATTGTGGGACAGCTAATGGCAAACTTTGTTTTCCAACTCGAGGTTTGGTTCCTCCTTCGGAGAATTCAAATCATAATGGCCACATACAGACACCAGTCTGAAACCATATACACCCACAGGAGGCGAATGGAGCTGGACTAGTAATTATGGGTGACGATAATCATGGCTGGATATTAGCATTCTCAAAGTTGAGTATCCTATCTATGAGCAGGGACATGCTAATGACCACTATGAGTTAGAATTCGTTAAAAACGTGATCCAAGTCAATATTAGGTACATCTTTTACTCCACCAGAAACAGAGAGTGGATCTTCATTAAACAGTAGTGGGGTAGGCTTGCTTTCCAATACATATAGGAAGGGGGATCCCTAGCATAATGCCGGCAACGTAGGCAGGGGAAATCAAAACACCTAAAGCAGAAAACATACCTGCCCCATGCTATAGAACAAGGCCCTAGAACAGGATCCTTACATTAACCCACTATCAACGGAGCAGATCAAGGACAAAGATACTCGATCACATCAACTTTAGCACAATGTATAACAGTTTTATTTATTTTTAAATAGGCTTTTCATCATTTTATTGATATAGAACATTTCTTAATAATCATAATACTCCATAGTTTGGTAAAACAAAAGTCCATAGATCAAGTCCCACACTCCAGATTCATACAACACATTCACACCTTCATGCATTCACAGCATTCCTCATGGTAGCTCGCACATCGTTCACACACTTTCACGAATTAAAAATTGTGCATAACAGCCACACAATGATCCGATGACAGAGTGGAAAAGATCATCAAGGGGGAGAGGTAGGTACAGTCCAGCTGCCCCCACACGAACAACGCTCGTTTCGGTGTTTTAAACCAGCCGGGGCTACACCTTCATCAGGGCGGAGATGAACAAAAGCAAGTGGGACAAGACACCCCTTATTTCCAGAATGGTTAGCGCTTTCAAAGGTTTTCAGATCAGCAGGCAACATAGGGAATAAATCCCTATACCCAGAATGGCTTCTTCACGGGGATCAGATGAGATAAGTCTAAATCCTCAAATCCATAATTCACGAAATTTATTTCTAAAATCGCCAAAACTGGATGAGGAGATTCCAGTGGGCTCATAGGTCCAAGAGTTTCAGGTACTCAAACTATTTATTCACTGAATACCCTAAGACAAATCGACAAAGTTTCACCTTTTGCCAGATACCGGGGGCTCATGAGCCTGCCTCACCGGTCACCACACAGTCCACAGTCTGCTTTAGTTGCTTTCCATTACAACAGTTCTCTGTGCTCTAGAACCTCTATGTATGCTTGCTTGCTTGGGATTCCTTTTCCTCTTGGCTAGGGGGCTATTAGATAGATAGATATCTTTTATTTCTGCAACCAAGCCATAAAAAGTTTACTACATAAATAAAATCAGTAGCAAAAATCATCCTACATACAAAATTATTGCTCATGGGGAGATACAGATAACACAGTCTTAAAAAAGGAAGAAATAGCACAACTGACAGATCATTATTACTGTAACCGATCATAACCGTATCGTTGCTATATAATAATTCTATTTCCTTATAAAATGAGAATGTATCATCTTGTGCAACAAACAATCTAAACAGAAAAGATTTTATATAGTTGCATATAAAACACGTTCATAAATCAATCTAAAAACAATTCATAAAAATGTGAAATCAATCAATATCTTGAGTGTAGAGAGAAAGAGGAGGTCACTAAACAGCCTGTTTACGTTTTGCTTGACAATTTAACTATTGTAGTTAGGAGTTATCTATGGTCTTCTTTCTTTGTTTCTACGAACAATGCAGGTACTGAGATACTGCGAAGGCTAGTTGTTCACTAGTGTCACTCTTGAAGAGTCTCAAGGCTTTCCAATAATGTCTCAAGCCCACGAGTTTACATACAGCTATGAGCCATTTCTTTTGAGCAAACCTATATAAGGGGCAGAAGAACATAAAGGGACCTCCGATTCTTCGATGTTAGGGCAGTTAAGGCAAAATATAGGATGGGAGGGCACATTGGTCCATTTCGAAGTTTGAGTTCTCATGGGTAAAAGCCCATTTCTAAATTTGACGTGTGGATACATTCTGTTCATGTAGGGTTCAAGGCCAGGGGCACACTTATGATTCAAGAACTGACCTGTCAAGCTGCTATCTGGGTATGCTTCCCACGTTTGGATCAGGACTGCCTCCCAAAATAACTGGTTGGCTTTTTGTGCATCTCCCTTAACAATCAACTCAGGGGATGTCCACAATTCATCCATGCCTATTCTGTTTGATGTTTCTTTAATATTCTTCAGCCATGGAGTACACAGTGACCTGTCAGTACCGATTAGGTCTCTAAGGCAGTCTCTATAAATTCCTAATTCTTGCGTAGACCATAATCTAATCCAATATAACAATAGTTTTATTAGGACAGTTAGGTGTATAGGGTTAAGTGCTAAGCGTAATCGCGGTGGAGTAATCGGCGAGCTTGAGGGGAGTTTAAATAAGTCCTTAATGATCTTATTTTCAATCGTGGTTAGGGACTCCGAAGTAGCATAGCCCCATATCTCTGCTCCATATATCGCCGATGGTACCACTGCTGCTCTATATTTCGTAAGAACAGGGGACATCGCTAAGCATGGGCGAATTTTGCGAATCTCGCGTTCGCGAATTTTGCGGATTTGCGAACTCACAATCCGCAAAATCCGCGAATTCTCGCGAATTTGCGGATTTTTTTTTTTGTGTTTGCCACTCTCTGTCACTACTGCCACTCTCTGACTACTCATGCCACCCTCTGGCCCACCCATGCCACCCTCTGTTTCATCACAGCACCCTCTGGTTGTCCAGTCAGTGTACATTATTGTGGCAAAGCAAAGCACACCTTCCCTGCCTCAAGTGACCTGAATTAATTTGGGGCTGATTAATGTGTCACACAATATTTTTTTAGCTGGCACCTGCTTCCTTAGTGCTTCCTGATTAGTGATCTTTTGCACTTGCTAAGTGCTTTCATTGTTGCAAAATTAGTTACAACACCTGCCCTGCCCCAACTGACAATAATGAATTAGGGGCTGATTAATGGATTTGAACTTCCAGCCTGGCTCCTGCTTGTCTCCCTTAGCTGTAATTCAGGACCTTTGTGGCATATGTGTAACTATTCTGAGGTTCAGAGCAGGGTCACATAATAGTTGCAACTGGCAACTGAACTCTGGAGGGGCCCCTCAGGAAGCACTACAGGAAATGGCTACTAATGATGAGCCTGAACTTTTGAACCTGGTAAGTAGTTTCAGTTTTGCTAAGATCGTATTTCTGCAATTTAGCGCTTATTCGCGGGGCGCGAAGTTGTACTGGGAAGCCGCGAACTCACGCGAACAGTGCAAGCAAGCCATAAAATCCGCTGCTCGCGGATTTGCAGATTTTGCGGGAGATTCGCGAATCTCGCGGATTGCGAATTTACCGAAAATCCGCAAAATCCGCGAGCGAAACGGATTTTCCGCCCATACTTAGACATTGCACCTCCCGGTGACTTTGCCTTTTTTTTTCTGTGGACCCCATGTTTGGCTATCGCTTAGCCTCAACCCAAGATAGTCGAAGTGGGACACTTTTTCTAGAGGAAGTCCCTCGATGATCATGTTACCTATGTATTTCTTGTAGGGATTTATGATCATAACCTTTGATGTATATGGGTTTAATTCAAGTCCTCTGTCCTTACAAAAAGTATCAAAAGCATTCGATTCAGTTTGCAGGCCCATAGGCATATGAGAAATCATCAAGGTGTCATCCAGAAACATCTGAATAGGGGTAGGCACACCAGCTAGTTTAGGGGCATCATTCATGCATTCCTTCAACTTCCTCGCTGCACTATTAATATTTTAGCTAAAAAGTGATGGGGCGAGGACACACCCTTGTCTAACTCCTTGGTTAATCTTTATCTTTCCGTCAGATCACCTACATTGTTCCATCTAACCTTTGCGTATGTGGTAGCCTGGAGCTCTATCAATATTCTTAGTAGGTCAGGGGGGATACCATATCCTGCCAATACTTCCCGCAGGGTTTTTCTTGGCACCAGGTCGAATGCCGCTCTCAGGTCGATGAAAGCGACGTTTATATGGTCACGCTTGTAATTGTAATTGTAAGCACACTTATAGAGCGCAGCTGTCACCCAGAGGGTATCCTGGCGCTTCGACCATAAACATTGCCTACAAGATGTTCACACTGCGCTGCTCTCGGTAAGAGGTGACTTTTGAGATCCTTTTTAAAAGACAAAAGATCCTGTTTGCACCTTAGGGACATCGGTAAGGAATTCCATAGTTTGGCGGCCGCAAAGCTGAAGGAGCGGCCGCCCATCCTCTCCCTTTTTATCCTGGGGACTGTAACCAGGAATGCCGAGGAAGATCTCAAAGGTCTGGCGGTAGAGTACCAGGAGAATAGATCTTGCAACATCACTGGACCCAACCCGTGCAGAGCTCTGAAAACCAGACAAGAAGATTTAAAGCAGATCCGTTTTTGGACGGGGAGCCAATGAAGATCCGAGAGCGCAAGAGAGGAAGAGGCAGACCGCGGTCGTGAAAGGGACAGTTTAGCTGCCATATTCTGCACCCGTTGCAACTTCGCAACCAGGGTGTTGGGGGCCCCCAGAAGCAGTGCGTTACAGTAGTCTAATCTACTGAGGATGATACTACGCACTGCTTCCGCCCTTGCCGCGGGGGGAAGTAACGGAAGAATTTTCCGTAACATGCGGAGTAATAGCATGCAAGTCGCCGTGGTTTTATTAACGAAGGCATCCAGCTGGAGGCTAGGCCCGAACAGGACGCCAAGGTTGCGGGCGGATTCTGCCGCCGCTACGGTGCCTAGAGTAGAAAGAGGCCAGAACCCCTCGGGTAAAGGACAGGGCGTTCGGTCCAGTGAACAATGGAGAACTTCGCTCTATGCTCCGTTGAACTGGAGCGAATTCTGACGCAACCAGTCCGCCGTTACAGTCATGCAACGGTGAAAGGATTCCATGGAAACCGCTTCCCTGCCCTCAAAGGAGAAAATAAGTTGAGTGTCATCAGCATAATTGATGACAGAGATGCCAAATGACTTAATCAAACTTATTAGAGGGCGAAGATATAAATTAAAAAGAATCGGGCTGGAGGAGCTTCGCGGGCGACCAAGATGGCCGCGTAAGCTCGGAGCTCCGTGGACCGTCCGACCCACCGCAACTATCCTGTCTGAAATCCTGGTCCACATTGGTGGAATTGTGATGCTGGTGGCCTGCTGAGGTGGGGACTGCAATCAGCTTCCGAATCGATGGCTCCTGAGCAAAGTTACGTCGAGCTGAACTCCGCTCCGTGACGGTGCCATTGTCCCTCCGGACTTCGTCACTTCGCACGATCGGACTGCGTAGTGCCCGCCTGCCGCCCTCGTTGGTGAAGTGATTGTGCTCCTGCTTGAGCCTTCTACACCCTGGTCTTGCCTCCTTGACCCGTCTGCCTTTCGGCTGTGGACCCGGACCTGTTGCCACCTTTCCTTTGTTCTCTTGTACCCATCATGGCGGGCAGAGGTGATCCGGACAGGGCATCGAATAAAGGTGGTCGGGGCAAATCGCAAACGCAACACAATCGCATGGAGCGATATGTGAATCTCAAGTCGCCACCTACATCGGGCGCCGTCTCTAAAGGGACCCCATCGACGAGCCCACCGGATGGATCGGACCCCACCCTCGTGGACATCATGGGTGCCATCACGAGCCTCTGGGCCGACATGCAGCAGCAGCACGAGACCTTGACCCACAAAGTGGACTCCATGGCTGTTGATATCACCCTTATAAGGGCCGATTTGGGCAAGACCAACGAGCGTGTGAAGGCTCTCGACATCAAGACCTCCAGCCTTACCTCGGACGTTTCCGAGTTACAGACTGAGGTCCGCAACTTGCGGATGACCGCTGATCTATTCTCAAGGCGGCTGGAGGACTTTGAGGGGCGAGCCAGGCGGCAGAACGTCCGCATAGTAGGGGTACCGGAGGGGTCCGAAAATGATGCAGCTGACCTATTTGTGGAGGACTTGGTTAAGACTCATCTGGCGCCCTCCGGACTGAGCAATTTTTTCTCAGTGGAACGTGCCCATCGTGTACCGGGGGGCCCGCCGAAATCGGGAGCGACGCCGCGACCGATTGTGGCGCGCCTCCTCAACTTCAGGGACCGGGATGCGATCCTTCAAGCTTCCAGATCGCATGGACCACTTCATTACCAAAATGCAGAGGTGCACTTTTATCCGGACTTCACCAGGCTGGTGCAGCGCCAGCGCCTGAGCTACGCGGGGGTGAAGAGACGCCTCAGGGACTTGGGTCTCAAGTACTCAATGATGTTCCCTGCGAAACTCCGTATTGAGCACAAGGGACGTGCCCTCTTCTTTGACTATCCTGAAAATGTCAGTGAGTGGTTGGACACTGTTTCGCCAACTCGTGACGAACAAGAGGATGAAACTGGAGGCGCCTCAGGTGGAGCGGAGCGGCAAGACTGAACAAGGAGCTGATGCTACCCCCGCCTCGAATGACCGCCGTACTTGTGTTTCGTTACTTAAAGGTCTCTCCTTTGTTTACATGGTGGGTGGCGGGACGTTTTCACGGGGATTCCTTACTCCTCTGGGTCTTTCGTAGAGTAGTTAATGGGGCGACAGGCACACTGCTGGTTGGGGGGGCTTTTTAGTCTGCTGCAGGGGTGCAGGGTGGGGGGTATGTTGGGGACAGTTACTTTGTATGTTGATTTTTCCTTTCTTTCTCTTATGTGGCAACGGGACATTGGTGCTCTTGAACTGTATTTGATGCTGGTGTCTTTGGGCATTGGGTGGGATGGGCAGTGGGGGGATGGGGGGTAGATTGTTACGAATTCTCAGTTGGAATGTTAACGGGTTGGGTGACCGAATTAAGAGAGCGGTGGTGATACAACTGATCAAACGTCACATGCCAGATGTTGTCCTTCTTCAAGAGACGCACTTGGTGGGCAACGCCTGTAAAGCCTTGAATCGTAAGGGGTACAAAATGGTGGCGCACTCGGGGTTCTCTTCCGGTTCTCGGGGGGCGGGCATCCTCGTGCGCGCGTCCCTTCCCCTAGAGATAGATGTCACCTTGATTGACGACAGGGGGCGGTACGCTGCCGTGGCTGGTAGATGGGAAGGGCGTTCCCTCACGTTGTTTTCTGTGTACGTCCCCCCGGGGCTTCAATCCAGTACCTTTCAGGACCTTGGTGGTGCCATCTTGTCTATGCCGACTGGCCGGTTGATAGTGGGGGGTGACCTTAACTCAGTTTGCTCTGGTCTGCTTGATCGCCAACCGCCCGCGACCTACGTAGCCCGCAGATGTGGCTGCCCTCTTTTCTCGAGTCCATGGGTCTGGTAGACAGCTGGCGTCTTCTACATCCCACGCTCCGTCAATTTTCCTTTCTATCGGGTGCACACGGGAGTCTCTCTCGCATTGATTATGTCCTCACACTGGCTTCGGACGCACTGGCCGTTTCTGAAGCCCGCTTTCTGGCACGGGGCATTTCTGATCACTCCCCGTTATGGGTCTCTTTCGACTTTGGGGTGGTCCTGTCGGAACGACCGGCCGCGGTCAATCCGTGGTATTTTCGTAACATCAAAACCCGCTCCCTCCTGGCCAAAGCCATTGATCTTTACTTTTCCGAGAACGTGGGCTCGGTTAGGTCGGCCATTACGCTCTGGGAGGCCTTCAAGACGGTGCTCCGTGGGGAGGCCCAGGCGCTCATCGCTGAGGCCCGCCGGACTAGGGATTCTGACATGATGGTTGTTGAGCAGGAGGTCCTGCGTCTCGAGGCCCAGTTGGGGCCCGAACCGGACCCCTCTGTCTTGCATACCCTCTCGCTGAAACAAGCGGAGTACCATGACTTGGCCGCGAATGCCGCACTCGTTCTAGCCAAGGAACAGCAAGGCCGCATCTACGATGTGGGCGATAAAGCCGGGAAGTTACTGGCTTGGTTAGACAGAAGGGAGATGGCCAGTCGTGTGGTGCCCGAACTCCTCGGAGACGATGGTGTGGTCCTTACGGACCCTAGTGCCATCGTCGACTCATTTGCTGGCTATTTTTGGGGGGTCTATGAGTCTGCCTCGGATTTTTCGGAGGCGGACTCATCGGCCTTCCTTTCGGATATTGATCTACCCTGCCTTTCCGAGGATGAGAGGGCGGACTTGGATAGAGAAATCGCCGCCGACGAGATTGACCTTGCGATCCGCTCCCTACGGACCGGAAAGGCCTCCGGGCCTAACGGCATACCGGTGGAACTGTATAAAATCCGCTCGGACGCGGTCTCCCCGCACTTGCGGAAAATGTTCCTAGAGTCCTTTGAGAGGGGCTGTCTCCCTCTGGATCAACGACTGGCTACCATCGTGGTCATCCACAAGGAAGGTAAACCACGGGACGTCTGTCGTTCGTACCGTCCTATCTCCCTCCTCAACGTGGAACCCAAGGTCCTCGCCAAGCTGCTTGCCAACCGGTTAATTGGAGTTATTGGCGACCTTGTACACCCCGACCAGTCGGGATTTATCCCCCACCGAAACACCGCGCTCAATCTGCGACGCCTCCACGGTGTCATGGCTAGGGCCCACACTCTCGAGGAGCCGGCTGTCCTCGCGTCCCTCGATGCCACTATGGCCTTCGACTCTCTCGAATGGCCGTACCTCTGGGCAGTGCTGACCAAACTCGGATTCGGACCGGTCTTTGTGAGCTGGGTGAAGCTACTGTATGCGGAACCGATGGCTAATGTCACGGTCAACGGCCGCCTGTCGGCACCATTCCCCCTACATCGGGGTACTAGACAGGGTTGCCCCCTGTCACCCCTATTGTTTGCCTTGGCCCTTGAACCGCTTGCAGCTTTACTGCGTGTACATCCTGACCTGCGAGGCATTACATGGGCCCCTGGCTTCGAAGACAGGGTCTCACTGTACGCCGACGATATCTTACTCTATCTGACTTCCCCCTGCAGGTCCCTCATTGTGGCCTGTGATGTGCTCAGACTTTTCGGGCGGTACTCTGGTCTGGTTATCAACTGGGCCAAGTCCTCCCTATATGTTCTCAAGGGAGATACTCCACGTCTCCCCAGAGGCTGCAACATTCAGATTGCCACACGAGGCTTCAAATACCTGGGCATCTACATCTCTGGTAACCCCAAGTTGAGACACGACAACAACTTACTCCCCCCTCTCCAGCGGTTACGGCGTGATGTGGACAGCTGGCGAAAACTGCCGCTCTCCCTCCTTGGCCGTGCCGCTCTGTTCAAGATGATGTCCCTGCCCAGGTTTCTATACGGTCCCGGCGCGCTACTTTTGTGACCTTGAAGGTCTCCTCCGGACCCTCCTCTGGGATGGTCGGCCCCGCATTGCCATCCACAAACTCACACTCCCCTGGTATGACGGTGGCATCGCCCTCCCAGATGTGCGCCGTTACTATTGGTCTTCGCAACTTGCTGCCCTCAACCACGGATTCTATGGCCCTGTGGGGAGCCCCAGATATGCCATGGATAGATGGTTGATGGGCGATGGTAACTATTATCGGGCCCTTTACTCGAAGTCTTTCGACCGGCGGTTGACGGGCCCCACCCGTACGACGGTCCACACTTGGCGGGCGGTTACTAAGGCACAAGGGTGGCAAGGCTGACTCACAAGGTTCACTCCCCTCTTTGAATCGGACATCCTGGGTAGACTATGGCACACCAAGGGATTTGATAAGTGGGACCTCATCGGCATCAGCAGGGTTGATGACATGCTCTCCAGGGGCTCCATTAAGACCTTCCCCCAGTTACAAACCGAATACCAGCTGGGCGCGACGGAGTTTTTTCATTATGCTCAACTGAGACACGCGCTGCTTTCGGCCTCTCCGCCGGACGGCGTCATTCCTGAGAGCTCCCCTCTGGAGGACAGGATACTAGATGGGCACATGCCGGACAGCGCAATCTCCCTCTCCTATAAGAAGTTGATCAATGTGCGCACAGACCTCCTCCTTAGTTTGAGAAACCAGTGGGTGGCGGATGGTCTTGAGCTGGACGATGAGGATTGGCAGAGTGCAGTTTCCTCCCCTAAGGAGGTTGCCATTTCTTCCCGTCTTCGCCTCGTGCAGTTTAAGATCCTGCACCGGGTGTATATGACTGGACCCCGACTGATGCACATGGGATTCTCGCCTGACGGTCTCTGCCGTAGGGGCTGCGGAGCTCTTGCCACTTTTTTGCACATCCTTTGGGAATGCCCAGTAATCGCCTCCTACTGGAGGAGAGTTCACCGAGTTATGGAAGAGGTGACTGGCGTGGCTGCCCACGCGGAAGCCCGTAGATGCCTTCTGAACGTATGGGAGCCTTCCGATCACAATGTAGCGCAGACTAGGTGGGTTACCCTTGGGAACATGGTGGCTAAGAGGGATATAGCCCAGAAATGGGGCGCGTCCGCGGCCCCCCTGCTGGTGCAGTGGAAAGCCAACATGGACTGGTGCATGTTCCGGGAGAAAACAGTCTATGTGGCCAGAGGGAGACCTCGAACTTGGACTAAAATTTGGGGAGCATGGAATGAGTACAGGGGAGATGTGTGCTTACCGCCTGAATCAGTCAGCCTGCATGATAATGTGTCTCCCTAGCCTGTGACGCCAACTGAGCTCTATTGTATTACATTCTCCTGTTTACCCTCCCCCCCTCCTCTTTCCCATTCTGGTAACTTATCCTTGATGAACATTTCCCTGCCTTCCTCCCCTACCCATCCCTGACACCCAGCGTCACACTGTCCCCATTGCCACTTTCGCGCCCTCGGGCGCCCTTTTGTTGTACTTCATCTTAATATAAAATTAACCTTCGATGATTATGTCTAAATTGTTTGACACTACTTCTCTCCTGCTACCACTGCTGCCTTGCCTCCGGGATGTCAGGCTGAATAGCTGTGTGTTCTGATTTCAATAAAGGTTTTAAAAATTTAAAAAAAAAAAAAAAGAATCGGGCTGATTGCGGAGCCCTGCGGCACACCCTGATTTACATCTTTTACGGCTGATCGGAAAGTCGGCAGGGCCACAGATTGCTGCCTGTTGCAGAGGTATGAGGCCAGCCAGTCCAAGGCCAGGCCGGTCACCCCGGACTCCCGGAGCCTGCCCAGTCACATCGTGTGGTTAACCGTATCGAATGCGGCCGACATGTCGAGCAGCACCAGAAATGCTACTCCTCCCATGTCGACACACGAGCGCAGGTCGTCCAGAACGGCCACCAAAGCAGACTCCGTTCTGTGGGCCGGCCTGAATCCAAACTGGGCCACGTCCAAAAGATCGTTGGTTTCAAGGAAGCTGGACAGGACCCTAGTGACCAATTTCTCTAAGATTTTTATTGAGAAAGGCAAGAGCGAAATGGGCCTATAATTGGCCGGGCACAATGGGTCCAAGGTGGCCTTCTTTAGCAGAGGAGTAACCACTGCCAATTTCCAGCTATCAGGGACCGTGGCCGTGGCAAGGGACTGGCAGCAGATGGAATGGAGCGGCGGAAAGAGCTCCCCCTGAAACAGCTTCCCGAACTTATGTGGCAGTGGGTCTAAAGGGGAACCAGATGAGACGTTATTGGCCAGTAGGCGGAAATCCTCCAGAGAAGGAGTGGGGAAGCAGGTCAGCCGAGGCTGTACTGCTTCCTCCTCAAGAGCCTCCCGAGACGCTATACTGACTGGTTCCACAGAACAGGGGGCGAGGGGGCTGGTGAGATTGGAGGCCGAAAGTCCATTCAGAATGATTTTTATTTTATCCTCAAACGCCAAGGCTATGGAGTCACATAGCTCCTGAGAAGCCGGGATGGTGGATGAAACACAGGCTGGGTTAGAGAGGTTCTTGACTAATTTGAATAGGGTTTGGGACTTATTATCTGCTTTAGCCACGGTGTCCTCTAGGAACTTGGCTTTAGCCACCCTAATCTGTACTTTATAGTCCTGGAGGGATTTTTTATAGAGCAACTTATCTGCTTCCAGATAGTGCCTTCTCCAGACCCGCTCCGCCTGTTTACAGCGAAGTCTTTGCTGGAACAGATCACTAGAGAACCAGGGAGTGGCTTTTAACGGCTTGTCTTTCACCCTGCGCAGTGGAATCACCTTGTCAAGCGACTCAATGATGTGCTGGCAGAGAGTGGAGTAGCCTTCCTCCGCATTCTGACCCAGGGAAAAGACCCCAGGCAGTAACGTGGGTAAGTTAGAGCCCTTCAATAGCCGAGACCATTGCCTGCTAAGTTTAGGCCTGCCCGGAACGCTATTACTCAGCTAACCTGCTGGTAAAAGGATGGAAAAATGGATCAGTGCATGATCTGTCCAGCATTGAGCCGCTACCTCCTTAATCGAGACTAGCGATTCAACCGCAAAGATCATATCCAGAGTGTGACCTTTTGCATGAGTAGAGGCGGATACAAGCTGTGTGAAATGAAGATTATTGCATGCTTGACAGAGTTCCCGATGTGCAAGATCATAAAGACCACCGGGCCATAAATTAAAGTCGCCCAAGATTAAAAACCTGGCATGAGAGTTAGATAGGTCGTAGATCAGATCTATCAGATCTTGGAGAGATGATGTCACACTGGCAGGAGGACGATAACAAAGTAATCTCGCAGCCGGTGTTCCACTCTGATCTTTCAGTGAAAAACCCATGAGCTCAAAGCCCATGACCGGTTTAACTTCAAGATATGAGAGCGTTAGTGAGTCCTTAAAAATAAAGCCCACTCCAATGCCCCTCGCAGTGGCACGCGGGATGTGCCTGATAGAATAACCCGATGGGCAAGCCCAGCCGAGCTCCACACTACTCTCCGCTCTAGTCCAGGTTTCAGTCAGAAACAAGATATCCAACTGCAATGATTCAATAAGAAGGGCCGTCTCTGCATAATGTTTGCAGAGCGAACGGACATTAAGTAGTCCGCAGTTTACACTCACCAAAGGGCCCGCCAGGGAGGCCGGTTGTTTACCCGTACTAGGGTGTTGGTTCACCAGGCAAAGTACTCCCTGGAATATACCAGGCGAGTTGGAGCAGCATGTCCAGCGCTGAGCGCGTCTGGAGCGCGAACGGGCACAAACGGGCTTACCTCTGGCGCACCTCCGGGGCTCCGCCGGCGTGCCCGCTGCGCGCCCACGCTGTGCGCTTGTCTGTGCATCTCCTTATATAGTGTGCCGCGTGGGAGTCCTGCGAGTGAAGCCACTGGACCCACTCAAAGATGGCGCCTAAAGTCGGCCCGAGTCGAAGCACACCCACCTAAGATGGCGGCCAAACACCGCAAGCACTTCCCAGAAGAAGCCCTGAGATCTAACTAAGCCCCGCAAATGTGGGTGGGACAACAATTACGCTTCAAGGTAACATATTTTCATGTTATCACCTTGAAGCGGAGCACCTGATCCGATGTACTGTATTTTGTTCTGAACCCTTCTTGCACCTCATCAAGGATGTTATTCTGTTATACCCATTCATTAAATTTGAAGAGGACCTGTCTGCAGAATATTTTTTATGTATTATCTAGCAGGCTTGTTGGTCTATTGTTTGAGTGGTTTGTTCTTTTACCTGTTTAATAGATGGGTATTATGATGGCACAATGCCATTTGGAGGAATTGGATTGCCTTTTAATATGCTGTTGAATAGGGCGTTCAAATATGGACACCAGATGTCAGGTTGGTAAAGAAAAAGGTTGCCAGGGACACCATCTAATCCTGGGGCCTTACCTTTTTTTTGTTAGTTTCACTGCTTGATAGGTCTCTGATAGAGTAAAGGTAAGCTGGACTTCACCTGTAGCAGGTTTTCATTCTTATATTGCGTTGGAGCATAGCCATGGACCCCATCCTAGGGAAGGCTCATTATATTGCTTTGTGGGTGTATACAACTATACAGGCTACTGAAATAGTTAACCCAGGTGTCAAGTTTGAATACTGGATCTAGATTGTTACCAGTATTTATTTATTTTATTTAATTTCTTGTATAGCGCAAGAATCGACCCCGTACGGGGTATCTCCGCGCTTTGCTCGCTAAGATGTAGAAAAGGAGGAAATTATTGCAGATGAGCTGTAGTCTAGTAAGCTGACAGTCTAGTTATTCTTCTAGGAACAGGTTGGTTTTTAACTTTTTCATGAAGGCGAGGTGGTTAGAAATTTGCCTAATGCTGAAGGGCAGGTTGTTCCATAGGGTCGGGCCCACCAGGGAGAAGGCACGGCCACCCTGTCTGGTCTTTTTTACAAGAGTGGTTTTTATCAGCAGTTGGTTGCTTGAGCGTAGGGATCTGTCTGGTTTGTAGAGGTGTAGTTTTTGAGTCAGATAATTGGGGGCATTCCCGAACAGACATTTGTGGACAGTGCAACAGATTTTAAATTTGACACGTTGTCGTATCGGTAGCCAATGAAGTTCTCTCAGCAGAGGCTTGGAGGGGGTTCTTGGAGGGGCATTCAGAATCAGTCTAGCCGCTGTATTCTGTACTACCTGTAGGCGGTTTATGGCATCCTCGTTGGCTTGTATCAGGAGCCCGTTACAGTAGTCTAGTCGACTTATCACCATGGTCTGTACAAGGGTCTTTCTGTAATTGTCCGGTAGATAAGGGAAGACTCGTCTCAACAGGCCGATGGTGTGGAAACATGCCCCAGCGATTGCATTCACATGTTCCTTTAAGGTTAGATTTTGATCTAACTTCACCCCCAGGTTCTTTACTGTCAATTTTGGGGAGGGTACTGGTCCTAGGTCCAGGGGCCACCAGTCAGGGGACCATAGTATAGATGCTTTTCCAAAGAGCATTACTTCCGTCTTCCCAACGTTGCATTGGAGACGGTTGGAAGCCATCCAATTAGAGATAGCCCTCATGCCTTCAGCAAAATTTTCCCTAACATTAGAGTTGAGGGAGTGGAAAGGGTAGAGGAGTTGGGTGTCGTCAGCGTAGGACACCGGAGTGAATCCGTATTTCTTCACAATCTCAGCAAGGGGGGCCACGTACACATTGAACAATGTGGGGCTTAGGCATGAGCCCTGTGGCACCCCCTTCGTGAGCGCCCTTGAGGAGGAACGATAGGGTCCCAAGCTGACGGATTGTGAGCCCCCGGACAGGAAGCTCTCCAACCAGGAAAGGGCCTGTCCTCCAATGCCCACTCCCTTTAGACGGCTCACGAGAATCTTGTGAGACACAGTATCAAAGGCGGCCGACAGGTCTAACAGCACCAGAATCATTGAGCCTCCTCTATCCTGCGACATCTTGATGTTATCGGTCACGGAGAGGAGTGCTGATTCGGTGCTGTAGTTGGGCCTGAACCCAGATTGTGAGTCGTCCAGGTCCCCTGTCGCCTCTATGAAACTGGACATGTGGGTGTTAACATGTTTCTCGGCCAGTTTACTCAGGAGGGGCAGAAGAGAGATAGGGCAGAGATTGGAGAGCTCTGTCCAAGGGGAGCTGGAGTTTTTCCGTATTGGATTCACTACTGCCTCTTTCCATTGCTGATAGCAATTTGCAGAAACCTTTATGGTCTCCCTTCCCATTGATTCTCCTCCCATTACCTTTTGGCTTTAAGTAACAGAGTTTTATAGCTGTACCTAGCCTTGATAATATCTAGCTTTGATCCCTTTTTTACAGCTCTCAATAGGTGGGTTTTCCCTAGACGGTACCTTTTATTAAACTAAGATAGGATTTTTCTTTTGACTGCTCCTCGCCTCTGTTCTCTCATAAAGCATGGCCTTAATTCTTCCATAAATTCCCAATGTATATCAACAAAGTTAGTATTATGGACATTAGCAAGATCTATCTGGGAAAGTTTATGCCCAAAAAGATTGTATATATGTGTCATTTTCTTTTAGCAGGTCTGCCCATTTCTCGGATTGTTTGTAGTGTCAATTAATGGGGGACCTACAACAATTTCCATCTTTCCATCTTTAAAAGGGATCATCAAAAGAGTTGCACTTAATGCTTGGTGCTCACTAGACGGTCGAGGGACAACCTGCATATCAATTAAATCGAGCCATGAGCCATGTCGCGTTCTAATCTAGGACCCCGATCAATACCGTGACCTTATGCCCCTATACGGCTATAATCCATTTGTACCCCTATAATGGCATAAACGATCAAGAACAATAGTTCAGAAACTCGTCTCTGGCCTAACACGATCAGAGCCACATTTCAGAATCTCTTCCTCTGCAGCTCATTAGAGCAAATGACACAGCAGAAGCCACTATCTGAGATTCCTAGATTACACTCAGAGTTCTTCAACAAGATAAAACTCAGCAACCTGGGAAAACCCCGCTTGCTATGTTTTGATTAGTAATAGAACTCTAATGAGCACTGAGAGATGATCACTTCCTAGTGAAATCTTTATTGACGTCTTATGTCCAAAAACTTACGTCAAACAAGGCACCTTTCAGGTATAAATATTACCAACGTTGCCTTAAGCAAATGCTGCCTCAACGACATCAAAGATAGCGATGGTGTGGTGAACATAGGAGCAGAACAGCTGTCCCCTGCAGAGCCCAGCAGATGCAAGCTGCCCACGGACGCTGCCCCTCTTCCTCCTTGACGCGCTGAGAGAGACGCTGTCTTTTCTCCTGCCGAGAAAATACAGCTCCGGAGTTTCCAGCCTACTCTTGCGAGTGACTGGGATATCGAGACCTGGAGGGAGATACAAGACCTCCAACATTCTATTCCAGAGGTATGATGTTGACTAAACCCTTAGAGAGAATTCTTGAAGCAAACCTTGGCAAAACCAACTTAACTAAAACTGCTACTTACTTACTCCCTTCCAAGTATTAGGCTTACGTCAGGTACACTGGGGTAGGCGTAGTTAGAAGCACCAGTTAAGTACGTTAGCTAAATGTATATATGAATGTATATATTTTATTCATTTTAACCATTGTATGGCTAAGAAACCATATCAATGCTTTTACAGTATTATTTCGCAAACCTCATTTTACTGTAAGCACTTTTTATAATAACAAGTCTTGCAATTGTGGCAATTCATTTCTCTTGCATGAGAAGAAAGACTGTTCAATAAATAATACTTTTTATTGAAAACGCCCGTCTCTCTATTCTCTGCATCTTGGTGAAAGTAATCTGCACAACTGACTGAGTAAAATAACTGTCGATGGGCTTTATTTTAATATGCCCCCTATGACAAGTGGTATTGCTACACCTTAGGAAACTGATCACTGCATTAATACCAAGGAACATACATTATTGCAGGTAGTATGTATACAGCCAAACACTTATAGCCAAGACCTGATTGACGCACTGAGAGAGACGCTGTCTTTTCTCCTGCCGAGAAAATCCAGCTCCGGCGTTTCCAGCCTACTCTTGCGAGTGACTGGGATATCGAGTCCTGGAGGGAGATACAAGACCTCCAACATACTATTCCAGAGGTATGGTGTTGACTTAACCCTTAGAGAGAATTCTTGAAGCAAACCTTGGCAAAACCAACTTAACTAAAACTGCTACTTACTTACTCCCTTCCAAGTATTAGGCTTAGGTCAGGTACACTGGGGTAGGCGTAGTTAGAAGCACCAGTTGAGTACGTTAGCTAAATGTATATATGAATGTATATATTTTATTCATTTTAACCATTGTATGGCTAAGAAACCATATCAATGCTTTTACAGTATTATTTTGCAATCCTCATTTTACTGTACGCACTTTTTATAATAACGAGTCTTGCAATTGTGGCAATTCATTTCTCTTGCATGAGAAGAAAGACTGTTCAATAAATAATACTTTTTATTGAAAATGCCCGTCTCTCTATTCTCTGCATCTTGGTGAAAGTAATCTGCACAACTGACTGAGTAAAATAACTGTCTATTGCTTCACACGACTCTAGAGATTGACTCTTATCTGAGGAGCAAAGTTGTCATGTTTATGCGGTTATTGGAAAACTGAATCCCTTCTTGTCTGTACCAGGGAAGCTGATCACTTCCTATTCAGTCAAGAAAGTTTCCAGTGACCTCTGAGCTACTTGGTAACAAACCCAATTAAGTTTAGCATAGTCAGTAGAGACCTGGAAGACCGCACTTCTACGTCTATACTGCTGTTTATGTTATTCCAATGCGCAGGGCCTATTGGGAAAATAGGAACTACACTACATGGCGCCCAACGTTTGGTAAGGTGATAAAACTAACGCAAGACGTTAGAGTAACTCAGCCGTGCATTTTTCACACAGACCCCTTTCTCCCACAAATACTCCAATAGACGTCTGGAGTGGGTGAAAGGTTAAAATCCGCCCGAACTCAGTAGGAAGAGATTCCTGTGTAAAGCTCTGGTATATTCAACGTTGAAGGATACAGTGTTCCAAAATATTGTGCACCTAATCTTTGTCTCCTTGGAAACCTGCTCTGCCAATAACCTGCATTTCATAAAATGTCAGTAGAAGACAACGGAACCGCTGACACAGCAGTAAAAACGACTCAGCAGGGTCCCGATTGTGTTAATGAACCGGGTGCGATAATCATCCCGGTCAACATAAGAAAAACTATAACGTTAAAACTTATAGAAAATGGACTGACCACACAAGGTGGCACAGTCGTCTTCGTGATAGAGGCACACGAATATCGGCAGACAGGTATTCTATTCTTGGATTAAATTTCCAGCGGCAAACACCGCAACACACGAGTTCCACTATTACAAAATAGGGGATCCACCGGAAGAGTACGCTCCTTTCGAGGAGATTGAAATCCCATTAAAATACCAAGAGCATCTGCTCTGGTTTAAAGGCGCCCTAAAACACAACGATCATATTACCAGGCTCGGTCCACTAGGTAGACCAGGAGCAACATGGCCGGTTCTAGCCAGCTACACACCACATCCAGACATTGCAAAAATGTCAAAAGAAGAGCTGTTAATACAGCTAAAAACATTAATTAAAATACATAGACAATTGGTCCAATATGTAATGCGGACTGCTACAGTCCAAACAGCTGGTAACGTTTCACAGCTGACCCCTCATCAGGGGAACACAAATAAAATTACACCACAGAACATACAATCATATCTTGGTAAAACACCCATAAAACGGGAACAAATTCCTTTCTGGCTAGCGCAGAAAATTACTCAAATAGAGGCAGTATTTCCGAATACTACCCCTATTGAGAAACACAGGATCCTGACCATCTGCCTTCCAATGGGGGTCGCACCACACGTGGATGACTGTAACACTTGGGGTACAGTCTTTGCTTCCATTTACACAAAAACACATGGTGTTCCGTCCATGGCGGTAATACCAGATGTGCTAAAACAGATTCAGAATGAATACGGTCCAGAACCCGCTTTAACTCTTGGTATGAAATTACTGAAAGACTTCAAGCAGGTCTCGGCTATATTACTAGCCAACATAAAAGGAGAAGCAGCATCTGTGGCGATCCGCCAGAAATTGAAGGAAACAGATATAACAGATCAACCAATTGAGCTTGCCAGAATTATAGAAAAATTTTATAAGAATTAGGTAGAGACAGCTTGGGTGGAAAACCGGTAAAGCCCCAACTGCTCGAAAATCCTGAAAAATTATTTATTAAAAATAATTCAAACACTCCTAAAAAGAGCTGGGATGGAAATAAACAATCCAGTCCGAGTGAAAAAGTTTTCCAGTTCAGAGGAAGGTCTCCTCGACGGAGGGAAAGAACTCCGACTCGAGAACACCAGTCTCCCCAGAGGGAGCCCTCTGAGAAAAGATATAACTTTAGAAATAGGGATAATTTGAAGAACCCTTATAGATATCAAAGTATTGATACACGTCCCTCTCGATCTTTTTCGCAGAAATCGGAAAAAAGAGGACGGTCAGACCCAGGAGAGCACACCAAGTCCAAAGACAAGGAGCCTGCTCAAAGTAAAAAATCTCAATTCCCAAGAAAGAAGGTAGCCAGTATTAGAGTAATCGAACATGCCGAGAATACTGAGGACACAGTTGAAAAACGGGGAGTGGGCACAGACAATGCTAGACAGTGCAGCAGAAATCACCATAGCTCGCAAGATCCTGATGAGTCATTTGGAGACAGTGGACACGAATGAATACATTCAAGTAGAAACTGCCGACACCAGAGTTAGCGAGCCCCATAAGATATACGAAATAACATTGTGTATAGAGGGTGATAAGACTAAGAAAATAAGGGGTCTATTTTGGGATAAACTCTCAAAAGGCTATGACATTCTGTTCGCTGAAAAGGATTGGCCCCCGGAGTTTGTCAGGGAGTGCCCTCGTGGCGAAGAAATGATTATGCCTGCCTTCTCGAATCACATTCCGATTCACACTAAATATATATATATATGCGAGGAAATGGGCTGTAGCCCAGGCACCAGCATTATATAAAAATCATGTAGGATGGGATGAGGACTCTCCTCCTCACAAAATCCAATTATAAAGTCAACCGACTGCCCAAAGGCAGTATCCAATTAAGCAAGAAGCTAAAAAACAAGTCAGGGAGATTTTAGATCAACTTGAATACCAGGGGGTGATTGAAACATGCACCTCTCAAATGAACAATCCTTTGTTTCCTGTCTCCAAACCTGACGATTCATATCGTCTAGTTTTGGACTACAGACACCTAAACTCATGTTGCAAAACATTTGCAGTGCAGAATTCGCATAGTGCTGCACTAATGAATAACATAGTTAGGAAAAAATATAAAACGACATTAGACATATCAAATGGTTTCTTTTGTCAAAACATTGCACCAGAAAGCAGATACTTGACCGCTTTCTCAGTAATGGGGTCATAGAAACATTTCTGTAGGCTCCCACAGGGATTCAAGAACAGCCCAGGACTATTCTCAGCCAGAGTAACAGAGTTACTACAAATGTATGATGATGAGGCATTATCTTATGTAGATGATATCTATCTCACAGACGACGACTTGGAGACTCACTTGAAAAGAGTGAACACCATAATACTTGTGTTCGCAGCAGAGGGTTACAAATTCAACTTTGAAAAGTCTCGAATTGCCCATCTGACAGTATTATTTTTAGGATACGAATTATCAAGTGAAGGAAAAAGCCTAGCGGACAACTTCTTAGAGAAGTGCGCTGTGCTCCAAGCACCAAAAACGCTGAAGAACTTACAATCGATTCTAGGTTTTCTGAATTTCGGAAGAACTTACATTCTAAATTATGCAGAGAGGGTTAAACCACTCTATGAACTAATTAAACCTGATTTTAAACCAATCACTTGGACTCAAAAACACACAGAAATTTTGAGATCACTGCAAACAGACATGTTAGCAAAAACAAAATTAGATACACGTGGCAACACACGCAATCTTGTAATCCGAGTCATCCCAGGAAGATGCCGATTCACATACCTGACCTCTAATGAGGGAGAAAGGGTACCAATAGCTTACAAATCACACTTGTACACACAAGCAGAAAAAACATTCAGTCCTACAGAAAATACTGTGAAAGCAGTAGAAACTGCATTAGCGATGAACGAGAACTAGCACATGGCAAAAGGATTAATGTCCTCACAGCGGAATCCGCCTTCGAGGCGCTATTCAGCCCAGTAAACCTGCCTACAGTGTCACGGGATCCGAAATGGATACAGTGTGTAAATTCTCTTGGAGCGGAAGATGTGAAATACTATTTCGCCCCACAATTCGAAAAACTGAATGATTTGACTTATGAAGAAGAATATCCTCTGCCAATCGAACTTCTGCCTCACCCACAGTACGCCTGTATAATCTAAACAGACAGGTTCGTACAGCATTTCAACGTAGAGAACAAAACCTACGATGCAGCCTGCGCAATAGTTAAAGGTCGCTGGCTGTGTGGTAAATTCAGACCGAAAATAACAAAAACTGAATCAGTTAGAAACTGTTCGGCTCAGAGAGCTGAAATCAGATGTTTAAAGATGGCGCTTGAAAATGCAGAACGTGAATTCCCGACACTAATAGTGTGCGATTCGCATTTCTGCGTCAATTCTTACAATAATAAGTTGCAGAGCTGGATTCAAAACGATTACAAAGATGACATAGGTGCCACAATAAAGCATAAAATGCTTTGGAAACAGGTAGTTCTTTTACAGAAAGAACTACAAAAGACTCACGTGATACACACTCTGAGTCATCAACGTGATGGCGTTCAAGTTGCTGGGAATTCATTGGCTAATACAGCCACAGCGGAAGCTACTAAACCGGCTTCCGTAGCCACAAAAAAGCGTTCAGAAAAATACATAGACGGGGAAACCATGCTGGCAGTAAAAACGACCGTAAAAGGCGACTGTGCAGCACTACCTGTGAACTATCCACTCAATTATGCATACGTAATTGATGCAAACTCTGTTCCTTTTGCTCGAATCCCTGGAGTGGGGGATAGGGTAATTCCAAACACGAAATGGAGAGGTTTACTCACACAGGAAGCACATATGGGGTTGGGTCTGAGACACCAAACAATTAGGGACTCTCTGAAAGAATTACAATCAGAGTACTGGTGGCCGGGAATGAGTGTAGATATTCATGAATTTGCAAAAAATTGTGTGGACTGCAACAGAGATCGCAGTGGAGAACCGGCCAGTGTAGTGTCAGGAACCCTAATAGAAAGCATAAGGCGCTCTATACGCATAATCAAAAAAGAGAAATGCGTCCCAATGTATGTTATTTAAGACTAAAACTCACTTAAAGGATGTGGCCCCAGCGCTCGGCTGAAGCCAGAACGGTTATAAAAGATCTGCGAGTCTTTATCGGCACATACGCAATTGCCATGTTCCATTCTGACCAGGGTCCTGCTTTTAGCTCTCGAGCTTATAAGGAGGCCATGGCCAGCAGGGGCGTTGGCTTGCGATACTCTTGTCCATCACACCCCGAAGGGAACAGTGTAGTGGAAAGAAAAAAACGGGACATAAAGCAATCTATAACTGCGAAGGTATTAGGTTCGGGTGATGCGTGGGTCAAACATTTAATAAGTGTCCAGTTAAGTCTTAACAATTTGCCAAGAAATTCTCTAAAAGGTTTCAGCCCATATGAACTATTGTTCGGAACTAGAATGCACATTCAGGACTTAGATAGGCAGGTATCAGTGGTAGCAGATAAGAATAAAGACTTTGACATCAAAGATCGTTTGGCTGTTTTACAGGACTTGAATGAAACAAGAAAATCCTTAAGCAACATAAAGTTAAAGCAACAGCCAGCTACCACTGACGAGGCACCACCAGCCCCAGCAAGGCCTGTCTGGATTCCAAAGATTGGGGATCTAGTCAGAGAAAAATAGCGGTGAAGAAGGAATTTGGGTCTTCTTACAGAAAAGCAGTACCTGTCTTAGCAATCAACGGAACAAGATCAGTAGTACTACCGCCCCTTGCTGGTAAAAAGGAGAACAGAGTTGTATCAATCGACCTGGTAAAACCACAAGCATGTGGCCTATAATCAACAGTAGGCCCAGTGGACTCCTGAGAAACAACAGAATACCCAAACTTGCAACAATCCAAGAGGTTCAAACTGAAAGACTAATAACATTCGATAAGCCTGCAGTGCACAGAGAGGGACTATGCAATAATGTCATGGAACTTGTGCCACTTGGAACACAGATTGAAACAGTTCGTCAAGAAACACCAGTCTACAATGATGTGGCATCAGAATGTGCTACCGAAAGACAAATGGAAAGAACAATCCCAACAATTGACAGAACTGCCTCTGGCTACTTCATCAATTTCGATAACTTTTCTGAAGATCAAACCGACCCCGAAGTGATGCCAGAAACAAAGACTTTTAAAGAAAAAGCAACTGAACTCTTTCATCAACTCAAGGAAATTTACCTTATTTCTCCATGGTTAGAGTTCTGGTTTGGACTAGGTGTATTTTTCCTCCTACTTTGGCTCATCATGGTACTTTGTTTGGGAAAATTCATTGAGGGAAAATACAGTTCAATGGACACAGCAGGTCAGAACATCAACTTAGTCCTCAAACCACACAGATCATCCCACGTGAAGAAAAGAGAACTGTCAACACTAAATGTCACAGCCATTCCAATACCCGGGGGGGTAGTATGGGACAAAACTGACTATGAAATCTATGGTCCGGTCGAAATCCTAAAATATCCTCACCAGTTCAAGGTTTCCTTAAGTGACTTTATAAAACCAAGTACATTTTCTGATGATTGGGATTTTGAAAGTATTAATAATATGATGTCTGATTTAGTGTTGTCAGCAAGATTTACAGAACATGATTACTTACAAGGTTTGTATAGTTATGAACAGATGTACTGCTTCTCACACTACGGTGACTATTACTTGCATAAATCTGCACAACCTAGAAATGTTTTTAAATATAACCAATGGGAACATTGTGCTACTCCACCTAAAAGCAGTTCGAAAACATTCTATGAGAAATTTCAGTACTTCTCAGGGTTTAACACCAGTGATGCAGAAACATTTTATTATAAACTGTTAGATAAAACAGGGTTGAAAACAATGCTGACAAATACTAAATTGATATATTCAGAAGCATTTTATGAAAAAATTATGACATTTGGTTTTGATTATTGGAGAAATAACATTGAAACAAAAACAATCTGGGGTACAAAAGATTGGCAGGTACAAGGCCTAGAAGCATTATTTCGAGCCCGCATGATCCCAGAACAAATAATGTTTTTAAATGACACAATTCACCAAACAACATGTCTTGGCCTAGCTAAGATTAAAGAGCTTAACAAACCGTCTATACCAAAGCCAATACCTGATAATGCAACTGCAGATATTGAGATAGACGTATCTAAAATTTTACATCTAAACAGAACACATCCTGATTGGAAAAAGTGGTTAATCTGGCCTACTGACACGAATAACTGTCAAGATAGATTCCTGAACAAAACACAGGGGTTAATAATGTCCAGACAAGACCCTAGATATTCCCAGAGACAACATCCAGGGATAGTAACAACATACAGTGTAGGGAAGCTGTGCCTTGAATGGCTAGAATCATCCACACTGGCAGAAATTAAGCAACACTTATCTTTACTTAAAGATGGTGCTGATTTGCGCGATTTCATTCTGGGACCCCGCAAACAGCGTCAAAAACGTTTCATAGCGACCAGTACATATGCGGCTTACAACGAGGCTTGGAAAGTCACACAAATTGAAACAGCTGAAAAAATACGAGAAATTGATCGTATTCATTTGGAAAAATCACTTTCTGTTGTGGACAATGGGTTAATGACTCTGTCCTCCAGAATATAATCACTGGACAGTATTGTATCATCTGCCATGGATATAATAGACAAAGACTTGCTAATGTTACAGCATGGCCAGTCACAATTGCGTTCTATTGTACAGTTAGGCTGGACGCTGCAAAATCTTTGTTCAGGCTATGTGCCATGGCGTTTAATCAACACAACGTCATTGTTTTCCATCTTTAACCTTACTGATAAACAAATCAGCTTGGCACAGAAAGGAGCAGACTATACAATCCTGAGCATCAAAAAACTTGAGAGATTACCTTTGACAATATCAGAAAGTCCTGTCATTGAATGGATAATACACGGGATTATCACAATTCCGATAACATCTTTCCGATTTAAAAATTGCCTTGAATACATACCTACTGGCCAGTATGAACGATTGGGTAAAGGTTACATTCAGTCAGCATGGAAATTACCATATACATGCTATAGTGACAGCCACAAAAATGTATTTCTTAGTGGTGAAATCTGTAAACATTCACTAAGCGGTATACTTTTGTGCCAAGGTATTAATTTACACGGGGCCTGTGAAGGAAATTCGAACAACCTTTCATGCCACCAACATGTCACACCTGCAACGCAGATAGAGCCTTTCTTTATGCAGCTCTCTAACGGGAGTTACATTCTAAGAACGGATCACAGCTGTTGTGGCCTTTTGCCAGGGAAAGCATATCTCGTAAGCGTAACTTCCATGGTCAAATGCTGTATGCAAGCATTGTTTCCAAACGGCCCTGGAGACACGGAGACTCCCGTATGGCCTCGTTTGAATGTCTCTTCTATACAAATTGATACTTTAAGCAGAATGAAGTCTGTGCTTTTGCAGACAACAGTGCCCATCACGTCATCAAAAGAGACGTATGATCTCCTAGTTGCAAGGACAACATCAGAGATTCATGACCTTTTATCAACAAATTGCCCCGTGCATTTCACAGAAATGCTTAGCCAAATTCTTAACATGTCCAGTGCCATAGGCATCCCAGGCGTATTTAAGACCATTTTTTCGGTTCTGTTAACACCATTCAAAGCAATTCTGGGAATCATTCCCAATTTTTTCCATTCAGTCTTTGGCGGCATACCCCTGATTTTGGGACCTGTAGCAGGTATTTTATTTTTGACCCTCCTGCTCCGATATGGAAAGCCAAAACTCAGACACGACTCCGGCAGGGATGGAAGAAACGATCCTTGCAATACGCTACCGGGACCGCATAACTAGAGTCCTTGGATTGGCCAGGCTGAGAGATCTGAACATGACCTAGTTTCTTTCATTCAGACCCATATGGCAGACCTGCATCTTACCTGTGCTTCGATGTATGCTATGCGGAGATGAATGTGTGTTGGACATCTGTCTTGCACTTCCATCAGCAGTACCAATGGATATCGATACTTTGCTAAGTCCAGTAACGGCTCACGCATTGTGTTGTCCCCAGCAGCTACCAATCCTGATGACGGCATTCGTTGAGACTCCTGTGCTACGACTAGGTGGTAACAGTGGAGCGAGAAATAAAAGCGACATCACCCAGGTACGACCTTCTGTGAGCATTGCTGATCCAGACTTTGATGATAGCAAACATTCTCACACCTGCCAAGTTTCAGCGTTATCGAACTTGGTCGAACTGTCACCTGATTTTGTAGACCAATTCTTTGAGAGCCTGTCTGATATGATGTTCTCCCCCGAACAGAAACAATAATTTTTGAGAAACATTCCGACACACAGCGTTCCCATGAACTCTGAAATTCGGCCTTCAGTTTTGATCAACAAAAACTGCTGAAAAGCGTTGGAACTGTATTCCCCCGTTCACCATGAAAAGTTTTTTTGGGGGAATTGAACAATTTTTTCAAAATATTTTCCTTTTTTTGGCACGAAAATTCTTTGCTTAAAGTAGAACTATTCATAAAGAACAGAACTTCTATTTTTAGGTAGATCTAGAGACATAATAACTTTACATCAGCCTCTAGCTCATGTTACAGCAAATGCATTTCTATGTGATGAAATTATCTCGCCCTTCTTTTCTGTATAAAGAGATATTTCATGTGTAATTTTTTCGCAAAATCGTTCATTGATTACATATGCTATAATTTTGAATGATTTCTATGCTTAAAGACGTACAGTACCAATATTCCCATGTATTTCAAAGTACGCCATTTCAAATGCAAATGTGTATTTTGGGGTGGGTAATGTTACACATGCATCTTATTGCTATAGTTTTTAGTAATTTGATGGACATAAATTTGTGGAGTGGGTGTCGCGTTCCAATCTAGGACCCCGATCAATACCGTGACCTTATGCCCCTATACGGCTATAATCCAGTTGTTCCCCTATAATGGCATAAACGATCAAGAGCGATATTTCAGAAACTCGTCTCTGGCCGAACACGATCAGAGCCACATTTCAGAATCTCTTCCTCTGCAGCTCATTAGAGCAAATGACACAGCAGAAGCCACTATCTAAGATTCCTAGATTACACTCCGAGTTCTTCAACAAGATAAAACTCAGCAACCTGGGAAAACCCCGCTTGCTATGTTTTGATTAGTAATAGAACTCTAATGAGCACTGAGAGACGATCACTTCCTAGTGACATCTTTATTGACGTCTTATGTCCAAAAACTTACGTCAAACAAGGCACCTTTCAGGTATAAATATTACCAGCGTTGCCTTAAGCAAACGCTGCCTCAACGACATCGAAGATAGCGATGGTGTGGTGAACATAGGAGCAGAACAGCTGTCCCCTGCAGAGCCCAGCAGATGCAAGCTGCCCACGGACGCTGCCCCTCCTCCTCCTTGACGCGCTGAGAGAGATGCTGTCTTTTCTCCTGCCGAGAAAATCCACCTCCGGCGTTTCCAGCCTACTCTTGCGAGTGACTGGGATATCGAGTCCTGGAGGGAGATACAAGACCTCCAACATTCTATTCCAGAGGTATGGTGTTGACTAAACCCTTAGAGAGAATTCTTGAAGCAAACCTTGGCAAAACCAACTTAACTAAAACTGCTACTTACTTACTCACTTCCAAGTATTAGGCTTAGGTCAGGTACACTGGGGTAGGCGCAGTTAGAAGCACCAGTTGAGTACGTTAGCTAAATGTATATATGAATGTATATATTTTATTAATTTTAACCATTGTATGGCTAAGAAACCATATCAATGCTTTTACAGTATTATTTCGCAATCCTCATTTTACTGTACGCACTTTTTATAATAACAAGTCTTGCAATTGTGGCAATTCATTTCTCTTGCATGAAAAGAAAGACTGTTCAATAAATAATACTTTTTATTGAAAACGCCCGTCTCTCTATTCTCTGCATCTTGGTGAAAGTAATCTGCACAACTGACTGAGTAAAATAACTGTCTATTGTTTCACACGACTCTAGAGATTGACTCTTATCTGAGGAGCAAAGTTGTCATGTTTATGCGGTTGTTGGAAAACTGAATCCCTTCTTGTCTGTACCAGGGAAGCTGATCACTTCCTATTCAGACAAGAAAGTTTCCAGTGACCTCTGAGCTAGTTGGTAACAAACCCAATTAAGTTTAGCATAGTCAGTAGAGACCTGGAAGACCGCACTTCTACGTCTATACTGCTGTTTATGTTATTCCAATGCGCAGGGCCTATTGGGAAAATAGGAACTACACTACAGGTGTATACAACTATACAGGCTACTGAAATAGGTAATCAAGTTTGATTACTGGATCTAGATTGTTACCAGTAGCCAGATAGCAATTTGCAGAAACCTTTATGGTCTCCCTTCCCATTGATTCTCCTCCCATTACCTTTTGGCTTTAAGTAACAGAGTTTTATAGCTGTACCTAGCCTTGATAATACCTGGCTTTGATCCCTTTTTTACAGCTCTCGATAGGTGGGTTTTCCCTAGACGGTAGCTTTTATTAAACTAAGATGGGATTTTTCTTTTGACTGCTCCTCTCCTCTGTTCTCTCATAAAGCATGGCCTTAATTCTTCCATAAATTCGCAATGTATATCAACAAAGTTAGTATTATGGACATTAGCAAGATCTATCTGGGAAAGTTTATGCCCAAAAAGATTGTATATATGTGTCATTTTCTTTTAGCAGGTCTGCTCAGTTGCCATTTCTCGGATTGTTTGTAGTGTCAATTAATGGGGGACCCACAACAATTTCCATCTTTCCATCTTTAAAAGGGATCATCAAAAGAGTTGCACTTAATGCTTGGTGCTCACTAGACGGTCGAGGGACAACCTGCATATCAATTAAATCGGGCCATGAGTCATTGTCCAGCAATATATATTCAATCCTAGAGGTACTAAGGCCTCTTTTAACGGTGGAACGAGGTGGACAATCAAATTCTGTGTTACCAATAACAATTCTCAAGCCATGAGAAATAGTAAAATCCAATAGTTAGGCACACTTTGGATGTTTTTGTTACCTTCTTATACTCTCGTTGGGGAGACGTTTCTGAGAAAATACACCCAGCGTTGGTCGGGATATTGGTGCTACTATCTCCAGCTACAATTTTTAACACTGTTGGATGGAGCTGACCCATCAGGTCTTCCAGTCTAATTACAGCAGTCGGGGATTGAGCATTAGGAGGAACTGATTTAACATATATATATATATATATATATATATATATATATATATATATATATATATATATATATATATATATATATATATATATATATATATACAGAACAATCTTCAAGTAAACCACACTCCTGCTGTGGAAACGAAGACACGGACCCAATGGTTTGCAGTTAAGGAGATCTTTAATGAAAACCTCACTGGTTACGCGTTTCGAGCAACTAGTGCCCTTGGTCACACCTATATATATATATATATATATATATATATATATATATATATATATATATATATATATATATATATATATATATATATATATATATATATATATATATATATATATATATATATATATATATATATATATATATATATATTTATTTATTTATATATATATATATATATATAACAAGGCTCTACATTTAGTACCTGTTTGGGTGGTAATGTTAATTTGCAGAGCCAGTAAGTAGAGTCAGTGGGGATCATTTTTACCTCTGGAAATAAGTCCAGGCTTAACCAGATTAGCAGACCTCCATATGGACGTCCAGTCGGGGTGGGAACTGCATTTTCGGTAAATGTCAAGAAACCAGGATGAAGTACTGAGCTAGTGGCCGACGTTTCTTGTAAAACTATAATGTGATGTGAATCAATGAATGTAACCCACTCCAGTTCTGACAGTTTAGACTTAATACCCGCAACATTCCACAATAACAATCTTAAACAATCGCCCTGTATCAGGTCTTGGCTATAAGTGTTTGGCTGTATGCGTACTACCCGCAATGGTATTAATGCAGTGATCAGTTTCCTAAGGCGTAGCAATACCACTTGTCATAGGGGGCATATTAAAATAAAACCCATCGAAAGCAGGAGACTGATATCCCTCTGAAAGGGAATCAGAACTGGCGTTATTAAGTCCATCTATAGCTGAAGTGTTGGAAATGCTACGTACTTCCCTTGGGTTTGTCCCAACCAGACTAGGAGGTGATTTGTGCTTCCTTTTGACCTGTAGATCTGGCATAAAACCTGGGGGCTGTAATTTCAATCTTATTTAGATGTCATTATCTGGTCTGAAAAGTAATTCCAGTGTAATAAGTCTTTCTGCTAGGGCTAAATCCCTGAAGGCTACTCCTATGTAGTCCCTCTCTTGATTACCAGAAGCAAACCTTTTGACATCCAATTTATCCTCTCTTATTATAGATCTGCATCCCCTTTTGTAGCGTATCCAGGGGGTTACCCTGTTCACCCTGTTCTTTTGGTGCGAGTGTACTTGAGGATGGGGCTCAGATCCACCTTTTCAAGTTGTATGCCCCCAACTTGACCTCTGGTGTTATTAAACACGTTTTTACTAGGCTCAACGTGAGAGTTCTGTAACCCAGCGTTTGCTAAATGGTGCATAGTTCGCGCAGAGTCAGTACTTTCCTGGGTTTTTGATTGTAACTTGACCAAGGCAGATAGAATGTCCAACTTGTCAGTTAGCATCTTAGCCATCATATCCATATTCACCCTTTGGGATTTGATCTTGTGCCTTAGACCCTTCAATTGATCATCCAGACTAACCAAACTCTAAACAAGGGTCTGAACCACGTATAACCCTGTTCTGGCCTGACCCCTATTCACAGGTGGGATGTTCTAAGTATTCTCCGGATTTTCCTATACCTTAAACTGCTCAGACCATTCAGCGTTGATAACTAAATGTTCCTCATTCGTACAGGTTGGGTTGTCAAGAGGTTGAGGAGGGTGTGATGTATTGTGTGGGATCAGGTTTTCAGGGGCTATAGCTACGGAAGGACCAGATGTATGCCTAAATTTTAAGACTATGCTTTTTGATGGTTTAGTGCTGTTCCCGTCCAGGCCCTTCCTTTTACCGTGACTGCTTAGACCATTGTTTTTTGGCTTAGGAGCTAACAAACCCTCAACCTCTCAAATGAGTTTGACAATCTCGTCAAGGGTACAGTTTTCTGTGGCATGACGAGGAATTTTTCTTAAGCTGCCTGCTCCCTTGTTTTTGTCTGCTGCTTTTCTTTTCCCCATTTTGAGTAGTAGGGTGACTAATTAAACCAGATGAAATAGTAGAATCATGGGTATAACAGCATCGTACCCCAGTACTTACAGTTCATGATGGAGTGCGTAGTGAAGGAGTCAACGAGGGTGGCCCTGCCCTGTCTCTTCCTAGCGCTGACGGGCACAGGAGATGCCCGCCCTCTGCCCGGGCTTTGCCTGTGCACTACCACTACCCACGTCCATCTCATGCCATATGGTGTCTGCCGTGCTTAAGAGCACGGTTGTGGCTCCTCCTTCCTAGGAGAGTGAAGGCTTGTGGGACATAAAGTCCCACAACGGATCCATGGACCAGCAGGGCATCAGAAAGATACCAAGCCCAGTAACTAGCTGTGTTTAAACTGATGTGGTGAAATGCCTATTGGTGTCAATTGCATCACCTTCTCATTATTGGTGTATTGTAAGCTGTAGTAGTTCCTGTGGGTATATATTTAAATTGTAGAATGCCCCTGTCTTGGACAACAAACAAAAACCTGTATCCAACTGGATGCAGTAGTCAACACTGTGTAACTGGTCAACTGAAACTTCCACTACTGTGCTCCATAAACGAGGGCACACACGCGATGCGAGCATGCGCAGCTCCTGCTCTGGTCCGTATCCATACACAACCCCGGGCACTCTGCCTGGAGCTCCTGGACTCGCATGCTGCCTAACGAGGGTGTTATTGCTAGCGTCCAGAGGCTCAGGATTGATAAGCAGGCTGGGTAAAGTCAAAGTAGATTGAGGTTGCTGGTTTGTCATGTCTGACTGGGGATTGCACAATGCAGGGGAAGCCTCATGTCCAAAACTCCGTTGGTGCCCCATACGTCCCAGTGAGCTTCCTCCCATATCTCCCATGTCAAGTGATAAACGCCTCTTTGCAAGATCGATTTCTTTGGCTATGATCTCCACCGCTTGTGCCTGGAATCAAGGGTGGGACCACCAGGAATTTTGGCGACAGGGTCTCTATCCCCGGGGAGTTTACCATTGATCATTGTTTTGCTGTGCGGATCTTACTAGGGATGTATAGAGCCAAATACCTGGATGAAAGAAACTCACTGTAGTCTGATATAAGATTGAAAAGGGTTGGCCCGGCCTGGCCCAGCCCAGCCTCTTCCAGGCAATGACAGGAGCAGTACTGGCCAGCCCTTGACCCAGGCTTTGCCTGGACATGGCCCGAACAGCAGGGCCTCGAAAATTCGCTTTATAGTGCTTGCGACAGCGTCAGCAGGTGAAAACAATGAAAAGGATGGCCTCCAAGCCCCACATGATCTTGGGACACAAAGGGGCATATTCTCAAGGAGCTATCGCTGAGTTATCAGCACTTTATCACAGCCAAATTCACGATAAATGTATCTCCCCATTCACAAGCAGTGCTAACAGCCTATATCACCAGTTTACCTGCAATAGCAGCAACAAAAAACATCGCCAAAGAACCCCATCAACTGTCGCTAATAAGATGCAGAGTAGACATTCCCTTCCAAAAAGCAGCAACAACACAACGTTACAACATTCTCAACGACCAGCCAGATCAGTGATAAGACCATAAAACATGCAATAAGGCGCGTTAGCAGCAGGAAATTATAACCTGCTCTGACCTGGTGTAAAGTCGGATGGCAGCCTGCACAGACAAGGGAGCGCAGACCAGAGCCACACCTGAAGAACAACAGATGCCACGGAGCCACTGAACATGCAGGTCGGACACCCAAAGGGCCACAACACCCACTGCCATCAACCCCAGGACCCCCCCCCACCCCACCTGACCCCCAACGCCCCCCGTACCAACACGGAGGCAGCGCAAAGACAGCAACCTTCAGAAAACGCACCAACCTCACAGACCCAACACCAGAAAATGTCATTGCCCCACACACGCTCAAAGGGACAACCATCTTTCTTATCCGGACCACCATTGCCGACAGGCTGACGGTACCAACACAGCGCACAACCATCATCCCACCTCAGACAAAGCTGCTGACTGTGCTGCACATGTTGGCCTCTGGTACCTTCCAAACAACATCTGCCAGAGTTGGAAGAGTCTCACAGCCAGCCCTATCCAAGTTCCTCACAACGGTCGTGGATGATCCCATCAGCTTGACACTCCACTATCTATACTTCCCCCACACTGTGCAGGAAAAGCTGGAGACCAAGCAAGGCGTCTACGCCATAGCTGGCTTCCCGCATGTGTTGGGGGCAATCGACTGCCCACCTGGCAACACTGCACACAATAACTGCAACAGAAAGCACACGTATTCTGTTAATGTGTAGGCAATAATGGACTACTGGGGAATCACCACCAACGCCAATCACCCAGGCAGTTAGCATGATTCCTACATCTTCTGACAGTTCATCATCAACCAGCGCTACCAGGATGGCACCTACGGAAATGCACTGCTCGTTGCTAAGTACCAAATGAATACACCACACACCTCAACTCCACAATAATGCAACTCACAACACTGGGAATGCACACGTTACAAACTCACATACAACATGTCAAACAACATGCCCACCCACCAGACACGACAGCACAAATTACTCTGGGAACCTGGACCAGCCATGCACATAAGCCATCAACAGCATGGTAACTCAGCCACTCAATAGCAGAATGTAGGTAGAGGTGGGAACTAGGCATGTGCGAAGAAGTCAAGTGACTGATGAATGAGAAGGTGCACAATGCCAAGTGTGGCGTGGATGTGCTGGCCAGACTACAGAATGCAGACCATGCACATATCCATGTCGACATACACTGCTGGTGTTTGGAGTCTAGTGGACTGTGGATGCAACCATGTCACCCCAGCCAGTGTGGAAGCTCGCGGAAATGTAGCATGCTACGTCCCCCCCTGGAAGCGTGAGTGGAGTGGGTTGGCCCGGTATACGCCAGGACAGCATAGGGGTGTGAATAAAAAGCACATAGCTATGGGCGTGGTTATCTTCCAGAATGCCCAAAGTCTCTGCCAGGGCGACACCCCTCAGCCCGCCATGAGGCCGACGCCATCAGCGGTGTTGCCTGCGAGCCTGTGTGCCTGCTGCACCCCAAACCCGTCTTGCCTGGCCCTGCGCACCCAGGTCTCACTTCTCACCTGCAGACACTAGTGTGTGATGAAGAGGGCCCTCCACGTGCTGGTGCAAGCTCCAAGTCCGAGTGCCGCGACCCTGACAGCCTGCTCAGAACATCACAGCCTCCGTGACACAAGCCTGCAGCACTACTTTCTCGTTGACATACTCCACCGGTATACAAAGCAGACTAGTAGGTCACACATTTGGAACTGAGTCTTGATTACACTACAGCAGATAACATTATAGCATATTTTATGTCATTTCAATGTGGTGCCACCAAGTCTGTGTATGAGAAGAAAAAACACCAATGGGTCTGGCTCTGATCAGTAAGGCTGAGCCCTTAAACAACAAAACAACCACAAATGCCAATACTGATTAAGCATGGGCGCAAAATCCGTTCCGCTCGCGGATTGCGCAGATTTTCGGTAAATCCGCAATCCGCGAACTCCCGCGAATTTACCAAAAATCCGCAAATTCGCGAGCGGCGGATTTGGGGGGCAAAAGTTCAAGCCTTCAAGCTTGAAGTTGTAACTATTTTAGCTAAGTTAGCTTCATCAGGAAGCACTAATAGATAAAATAAAGCTGGTGCTCGAGCACCTGCTTTATTTTATCTATTAGTGCTTCCTGATTGGTCTCTGACCTTTTATACACACAAGAGGCAGGAACTCGCATGGAAGCCCCGCACGTTTGGTCCCGCTCACACACTCGCGGTGTGCACCGTCTTCCCGCCATTTACCCACTATGATAGGTCACTCAAGGGACCCCTGCGCCCTTCGGGACAATTGCATAGTAACACACACATTGTCGCTGGAAATAGTTGAAGCTCAAATTCAGTGACTCATTCATCAGCCCAAAAACAATCATGAGCGTCGTCGAGGCTGGGCAGGTGTGCCTTCTTCCCAAATCTGCCCTCGAAAATCAGCTGTGATGCTGGATAGAGGCCTTTGTATCCTTGACTTTCACAAGCGCAATCCTCGTGCTGTTCCTGTGACCAGGAGCTTCTTTCTCTTCATCTGCTGCTCTGATCGGTCTCTGACCATTTATACACACAAGAGGCACTTGAACTCGCACAGAAGACCCCCCCCCCATTTAAAAAGGCCGCAAAATCCACGAATTCGCAATTCGCGAATTTTGCGGATTGCGAGTTTGAAAATCCGCAAATTCGCGAATTTCCCTACTTGACAAGGCAGAAATGCTGTAAGTCAATATATACCCTTTATTTTATAACTTGATTCTTTTTTCAAAAAAATGAATGAATAAGCAACACATTTTCCATTAAATGTAGAAAAAAACCCACATCAAAGAGTTCGGAAGACAGTATACAATTAAAGAGAAAATAAGCCTATATACACAAGACCCTACCCATCCTAAAAGGTGTCACAATATTTCCATTCAAACTTCACCATTCAAACCACATTACTCATTCACACTAATCCTAACACATACAGGCATTCATGGCTCCTTGGTAACAAAAGAGGGGATACTTTTCTTGTTTACTGGTGGAAAAAGGGGCACTTACCAAACAATGCAAAGATCTAATGACATAACTTAGTTGTGCAGTTAACCACTTTTACATAGCAACAAAAGATCAAAAGATTTTTTTTAGACTGCACAACCAGCTTACGTCACTATACTCCCTTCGATGTGGTGCCACCAAGTCTGTGTATAGCATTCCGACCACACTTGTGTGTGGGCCCACGCAGACTACTACCCTCGGGCCACACTAAGCTCGAGTAGGTCACCCATTTGGAACTGAGTCTTGATTACACCATGGCAGAGGACAATGTTTATGGCTGAGTTTAAGTCACTATACTGCCTTTGATGTGCTGCCACCAAGTCTGTGTATAGCATTCCGACCACACATGTGTGTGGTCCCACACGGACTACTGCCCTCGGGCCACATTAAGCTCAAGTAGGTCACACATTTGGGACTGAGTCTTGATTTTTCAATGGTAGAGTACAAATCATTGCACGCAAGGAAAGGTGTAAGAGGATGACGTGTTTCAGTCAGGAGGAAAAAAGGATCATTGTTACGGAGGTGATCGAACACTACCAACAACTGCCCTGTAGTTACTAACTCTGCGTATCATGCACCAACGGCACATGGCTGTGAGTCACTGCTGACCGCTGCCTCCAGCCTACACTGCGGTCGAGTAGGTCACGCATTTTGGACTGGGTCTTGATTTAGGAATGGCCGAGTTCATATCATTGTGCCAGCATCATCGCAGACTGCATCCCCTCTCAGCCCCGGTGCCACTAAGTCTGTTCCCTGACATTCATGGACGCTCTCTGGTTGAACTTTGGTGGCGTCTGAGTCTATGGACTGGGGGTAGTCTTCATCCTAATGTAGCTGATACGGATGTGCTGGTAATGACGAGGCTGTAGCATTTCACTTCTCAATTTGCTGCTTCCGGATTGCTTCTGCCCTCTGCATCATACCCTGGAGGACACCTTCCACTGTCCCCCGCAGTCCTCCATCACATTCCCCTTGGACATCGACGAGGACCCGCTCAGTCTGCGTGGCCCTACCTCAATGCACCGCAAGTCACTGTCCCTTGGCGGTGTGCCCGTGCCGGCCACTGTGCATCCTGGGCCACTAACTCTGTGCAGCTCAAGTCAGGAACCCTGTCTTCTGAGATATTGGATGGCCTCTGAGATGATGGCCTTGGGGTAATTGTCGCCATGTGTATGTTGTCCTGTGCTGTCCGCTGCCTCTGGCCTCAACTGCGGTCCACCAGGGCTCACACATCAAATTGAGTCCTGACCGGATGTCGCATCGCTGCAGGAGGCACATGCCACCACCGCCAGGACCACCTCCAACCGCCAACTGCCAGGGTCAAAACAGTTGTACTGGCAGACTAATGGAGTTGCTCATACATGTTGTGGATGCCATCACCTGCCTGATACCCTGCTCAGCACTTCAGGTGCCACTAACCCAGTGCACAACAACCCATGGACTGTTACTGATTGAGTTTTGTGCTGTGGAGAGGTTACGCGGCAATGTCACCTCAGGCAGTGTGGGAGACCTAGGACGATGATGAGAAAGATGATGCAGGTGTAACAAACCCCACTGCTGCTGTATCAGGTATATCTCGAAGGGACACAATCCTAGACAATTAATCACATGAGCGTGCTCAGCTCTAGTGACCCAAACTCAGTGCACTGCAACTCACGGACACTTCTGTTTGCATATTGGGTGACCTTTGTACTTGCTCCGGCTACCTCCATGATGCTCCGCAGTTGTCTCTGTTATGCGGGTGTTTTCAGTTTCCATTTTAATGGTGTTCACTTTTTACGTTTTTGCCAGCACCAACCACTCCGTGAGGGCTGGCTTACACTCACAATAACTGACAACTGACAATAAAGGGGCCGGCCGCACATGCCCGTTGCCAGTTCCACAAACAATCTGCGTGTGTCCGTGTGGTCATAATGTATGCATGGGGGGCCGGGCCCTACAACATCACATTGTGCTGTGTACAGCGGATGCACACATGTCACCGCAGGCAACGGGTTAGACCTTGGACATGTAGCTTTGTCATCACCCACCAAATACGTAAGAGGAGTGGACTGGGCCGTGGTATGCAGGTCCAGCGTGGGTGTGTGAATGATAATTGTGTGCTTCTGGGCGAGGTTCAGTACTGTTAATGTACAAATGCATGTGTCTCTGTTGCTGTGTGGGTCTCCTTTGTGGGGTTTGCGGTGGTCCCTGAAGGGAATAAGACACCCACATATGTGATCTAATTCGGCTTCCATGGATTCGGACCCCACCCGCCCCTGTTAGGCCACCTCCTTTTGGCATCCTGACACCTGGCATTGCAATGCTATGTGTGGCTCGTGAAGTGTTGGAAGCCAGCCGTACTGGTGGGTGCTTCCAGCCCTGTGGTCTGTGCAGGGGCTGGATTCTCCTCTATGTAGCTAGGCTGCCCTGGTCCTGGTGGTGGTTTGCCTGGGATGTCCATGAGCTGTTGTAGGGCGTTGGTGTAGAAGGTGTGGTGGTCCTATCCAGCATCACTGATGAGTTGTCTGATCTGCTCTGATGGAGGTGTTGTTTGTCCATCTGCAATGTGAAGGGGAGATGCATGTTGACATATATGTCGGCGCATTGTTCTTGTTTACATACAGACTGTATGACAATGTACATTATGACTGTTTGGGAGGTGCTGGATTTTGATGCTGGACAGTGGACATTTGGACTACATGACGGATGTGAGATTGTACGCGTACATTTCCATCGAACAGTTCCTGCTCTGTTAGATGAAGTTAGCCTGTTCCTGCGCATGTGCAGAGCCAGTTGTGTCCTCTGTTCTGCTGTGTTGGGGTTGCACATTGTACCACATTGTCGTTAATGTGGATGTGCTGTAATTGCTATGTGTGTGCTGCAGTGTGCCATGGGGATCAGGGACATGATTCTGGGTCATAGTGGGTGTGCAGTGTGCTAAACATCGTTGTGCATGTGTGCCATTGTGCCCATCTCCCCCGGCCCCCCAGTCCCTGGTCGTTACTCACCCTGTTAATGTTGCGTCAGGTCCTCTTGAGCTGTGTCCGGACTCCCAACTCCTTGCACCATCTCCATACTGATGACTTTGGCCACCATTTCCTCCAGCTCCTCCTGTGGCACTGGACTCTCACCTCCTGTCGCCATTGCTACCTTCCTGTTGGCAGTGGGTTTGTGCTTGGTTTGGCTTTTCACATCATGCCAGCGCCTCTTGGCCTCCTCCATTGACCTCGCTGACACTCTAACTACATTCACGTTAGTCTAATTGTGGGTCAGTTGATTCTAGTGTTCTGTCACCTCTGATCTGCTTTTCGTGCAGACTGCATCCCATCTTCCTCTCCCTCTTCTCCTTGGCCTTCCCCAACCCCAGATGTTCCTTGCTGGTGGTCTGTGGGGCTTGAGGGGTTCGTGTTGACCTCTGCATTCGGTATAGGCGCATCCATGGTGCTACGCACTTTGGATTGTTTTTGGTGTATTCTTTTTGCAGCTTTTATAGTGCATTTTCCCGCAAGACGCATGGGATTTGCAGGCCTATCACTGGTTTTTGCTGCTTTTTATATCGTGATTGACCTAATCGCAACTTGTTTGTGTTTGTGTTTCGCATTTCTGCGGCATCGCGTTGGCTTTATCGCGGACATTTGACGCGTTGTCATGGGCCTATCGCATGGTACCACTATGTTGTGAATACGTAGTTAAAACAGCTTAATTTTCACTAGATAGACTGCGATATGAAGAGTTGTGTTAAGCTAAATTTGCGGTAATTACCACACGTTTTTGACAATATCCCCCAAAGTCCCTTGCAGCAACACTCCTGCGCCTTTGAGCGCGATTTATAGCACTTACGGCAGTGTCAGCACATATAACCAATAAAGATCTACCACCAACTTGCTTTTGTTTAAACCATGAGATATTCAACAGACTAGAATTTAAAGAGCATAGTGATCTTTTGGGTTATACCAAGGTAGTTTTTTACAAAGGAGCTTGGGCGCCTTTGTGTACATGGTTCTTTTCACAAAGCACAGAACCTTGAAAGATATCTCCTTGAAAAAGATGGAAGTCAATTAAGCTGATTTCTAATCAGTGAAGCATATGTCTTGGAACATTTATTACCAATTTATCAACATTGCTTTTGATGACAGTCCTTAGCCTAATAGTGACCCTACTAGAGATGTCACTTTGGGAAATAACTTGTAAATCAAATTTCAACATGCAAGCCATATTAGAATCACTCCTAGGAATGCGTTTACACTGCTGCTGAAATGTTTTCACATTGAAAATGACGCGTAGAAAAATGTGCTTGCTTCAGAATGTGAAATAATACTTATTAAATGCATTATTAATGTTGCAAAATAATTCATAAATAAATAGCTCATTGGGGAAATGTGCTTGCTTATATGTATATGAAATAATGTAAAGCATTTTATGTACTAGTCTATCATTCTTAAATGTACCCTTTTAGTAGGTCCAAAAGCCTTTTCTTTTGACTCTTTCCCTTAGCTTAATAATCATTTATTTAGAGCATTTAACCTAGCACCAGCATCTTACTTAAAGCTTGTGTTTCCTTAGCCATCATGCCACATTAGCTCATGTAAATTAAACAATGGACTATGATGTGACTGTTAGAATTAATAATGATTTAAGGGGGGGCGCTAGAGGGCGCGCTTGCGGAATGGCTGCCTAGACCTGCAGCTCCCGCTCCTTGGTCACTGATCCTACCTGAATCCTTCGCCACGGGGTGCCGCGGTGCCCCCAGGAGACCGGATCCCGCATCCGGGGGGTGCTTTCTACACTCGTTCCAAGTTTGGAGTGGCTGTGATCCCCAGAGCCGAAGATACGGGCTCCTGAAACCTGCCCGGCACTTGCTCTGGAGCTGCCTGAGGCGGGCGCTCGGCCGCTACAACTACGTGACCCCGGGGCCTGTCACGAGGCTCCCAGGCCGCATCGGAACCTCACCTTCCCGATCCTTTTGGGACGGCATGTGGAGAAGACTGTGAAGGTAGGCGACTGCTAAATACTCGCCTTGGGTCTCCCCCCAGCCGTCACCTCGCTAGCACAGAGGGAGGGCTGCTCCTGCTGCGACACCTGCTACCGCGGCTCTACCAGGTCGCCGTGTCTGTCTCCCCTGGCGCTGAAGGCCCGAACTTGCGCGGCGCTGTCCGCCGGAATCCTCGACCGGGGGCCGGGGCTGCCCCACTGTGCGGAATCCCCCTGTCGCTTCCCGCATTTCTGGACTGAGGGTTGTTGCACGACTTCGAGCGCCGGGTGCGCTGGGGGCTATACACGCAATACACGGCTGCCATACTGAGAGGCGCCAACCAGCGGGCCACGTTACCCCCGACATTGACTGATATAGCCTGCTTCCTTGGAACTGACCCTGCAGCCCATCGGGGTGGCCGATGCTTTGGCCTTTACACTACCTGGCTTCCACGCAGTGAGTGCCTGATACTGCGGCCGAGTGCCCAGGACTGGACAAGCAGCCACTGCCACTGGGCGGTCGGTAGCCACATAGCGCTACTGGTGGTACCGGCCCTATTGCGGTATATTGCAACACACCGAGCCCGAGACCCTTCTGCCTGCTACTGGCTGTTTTCTACCCGCAGTGCTCTGCCATCCTTCTTTTTTCTTTTTGACCTCTCACTTGCCTCCGGTCACTACCATGGGACGGCCTGAGACTCGCCAGCCTAAGCTGAGCTTCGACAACACACGCAAAAGCAACACATCGACGCAGATGAACCCGGGGCCCAGCGTGCCGCCTCCACAGCCTGCCCCACCCATCGCTCCTGCTGCGGACCTTACCAACCTGATACAGGAGATGCGTCAAGGCTTCGCCACCGTTGTGGAGAAAGTGGACGGCGTCACGGCTCGACTGGACGCCCTGGTCCATAAGGTGGATCGCCATGAGGAACGCCTCACAACTGCGGAACAGAGAATCTCCGACAACACTGATGCCGCCGCGTCCCACACGACGCAGCTAGCGAGAATGGACAATCTCCTCCGCATCATAGCGGCAAAGAACGAGGACTTAGAAGCACGAAGCCGCCGGAACAACATTCGCATTACGAACGTGCCGGAGTCCACTGCCACAGGCAGGATGGAGCTCTATGTGGAGAAATTGCTCAAGGGCTCAATCGGAGAGGAAGCTTTCTCGTCCCAGTTCATCGTGGAGAGGGCCCACCGATCCCTGGCGCCTATGCCCCAACCTGGCCTGCCACCGAGACCTATAATTGCTCGTCTTCTGAATTATCGTGATCGAGACACGGCCCTCAGGGCTGCCCGGACACAAAGATCACTGCGGTTTGAGGGCATTATATTCTCCATCTACCCTGACTTCACGCCGATGGTTCAGGATGAGCGGCGCAAATTCCTCCCAGTGAAGAAAAAACTGCGGGAGGCCCAAATAGACTATGCCCTCTTGTACCCAGCGAAGCTTAGAGTTACCCTCCAGGGCAAGCAACGCTTTTTCACCAACCCGCAGAAAGCTGAGGATTTCCTTAAGACGATCCGAAGAGCGAGCAGGGATGAACAAGACCCTGCGGACGAACAAGAGAATGATGACCTGCCTCCAGAGCACCATGAAGACTAACAGATCTTACATACTCCGACTCATATATGCATCATACCGAACCACTAGCAGGCACCGATTCACCATTTGAGAACTGGGGAAATACGTAAGCGGCGACCTTCTGGACATTGCACCCCAGTGGTAACGTATACCAAGGACCACTCTCTCGGCCCTGGACTCCACCAAGGGCGGTACAGTCTGGAGCTATGGGCCGGATAGTGGCAGCGCGTACTTTCTGATGTACCCCTGTCGGGTGTTCCCCACTGACTTATTGTTTGTTTGGCTGTTTGCCTCTCTGAAGTTGGGGGGGAGGGCGAAGGGGGGGATTCACGTTGGGGGGATCCATGGCCACTGGCATGATTGGGATGCTGGGGTGGGTGGGGGGGGGCTGGATTTTGTGAGGTTAGCATTGCATGAACTGTGTATATATTTCTTAGCCTGGTGTATGACTTGGTCCTTCGGGGGTGGATGTGGGTTCATTGTTTGGCCCTCTTGGGCACTTTCGTCTTTATTGTCGCCATGTCCATGGCCGCTGTGAACATAACTGCGCGACTGACATGTCTATCATGGAATGTCCGGGGGTTGAACGATGCTAAAAAATGCAGGAATGTTATTGCTTACTTGAATAGACATCATGTACAAGTTGCCATGCTGCAAGAGACACACATGCCCATACGCAGGGACAACTCCTTTGGACTCAAATGGGCGAGTACCCGTGCTTTCTCCTCCTATTCGTCTTATGCAAGGGGTGTGGCGATTCTCATTGCCCGTGGCGTGCCTTTCCACCGCTTTGGAGAGGAGGTGGACAGGGAGGGGCGGTATGTCTTGCTGTGGGGTAGGGTAGGACATGACACCTATTTATTTGTCTCAATATATGCACCGAATATTGACTCACCTGTCTTTTTTTCCACACTGTGGGGTAAAATTGTTTCCATTGGGGCACGACATGTCATTTGGGGTGGTGATTTTAATCTGGCGCTGGTGCCCCCCCTTGACAGGGCGGATGGTGTTAGTTCCTACAAGCCCCGAGCCAGAGAGGTTTTGTAGGGAGTGGTGGAGGAGGGTGGTCTGTTTGATGCCTGGAGACACCTACATCCCCTCAGACGGGAGGGCACACACTTCACGCCTCACACCGGGACATGGGCGCGCTTGGATTACTTTCTGGTAACCCGAGACATTACTAAGGAGCTGATAGGAGTTGACCACTTGCCCAGAACCTATTCAGATCACAGCCCTGTGAGATTGCAGTTCCGGACTCCTGGATGGGACAGTTCGAGACCACAGTGGAGGCTAGGCCCCGATGTGCTTCTTGACGAACTCTTTCGCACAGAGCTGGGTGAGGAGATTAGGGATTTTTTCCCTAGGAACAGGGGTTCAGTGGAGTCAGTAGAGCACATATGGGAGGCTTTCAAAGTCACTATAAGGGGGTTCTGTATTTCCAAAAGCTACGGGGTCCTACGTGATATCCTGCGTACCATCACCACACTAGAGGGAGAGCTACGGACTCTTGAGCTCCGAATGGCGGCGGATGATGACCCACGCCTACAGGTAACCTTTAGGGACACACTATCCAAATATGAGGAAGAGGCTGCCAGGGAGGCGAAATATCGGGGTAAACACTGGGTAGCCCGGAAATACTGCGAAGGGGAGAGGCCTGGGAAAGTGCTGGCTTCACTCACACGTACGCCACGAGAACACAACACTATCTTAGAGCTTACAGATGAGACCGGCGCCACCATTAGAGAAACGGATGCGATACTCACTACATTCACGACACATTACTCGACACTATATACATCCACGGCAGAGGCGGACGCTCCATACGCTGAATACTTGAACGAAGTGGCGCTCTGCTGGCTTAGCGATGGAGATAGGGAATTTCTTGCGGCGCCGTTCGAGCTCGATGAGGTTCGTGAGGCCATCATGTCCCTCAAAAACGGTAAGGCCCAGGGGCTCGATGGCATCCCAGCTGAATTCTACAAAGCCTATATTGATATCATGGCGCCCGTGCTTAGTGAAGTATTTCCCGAATCATTAGCTGACGGAAAACTACCCTGCTCTATGCGTGAGGTGGTTATCACCTCTCTTCTGAAACCGGATAAGGATCCCACCTCCTGTCACTCTTACCGTCCACTCTCCTTTCTGAACTGTGACGTCAAGATCCTTGCCAAGGTCCTGGCCACACGACTTTCGCTGCTCATGACCAGAATTGTCCTACCTGACCAATCTGGCTTCGTGGCGGGCAGGTCTACATCCCATAATCTCCGCACCCTTTTCTCCCTGCTTCACACGGTCCATCCTGACGTCCCTGTGGCGGCTGTGTTCCTGGACGCCACCAAGGCGTTCGACTCTGTCGAATGGCCCTACCTCTTCTCGGTCCTGGCCAGCATGGGTTTCCCTAAAATGTTCTTGGCCTGGGTGCGCCTCCTGTACACAGATCCCACGGCAAAAGTGCTGATAAATGGAAAACTGTCGCCACCCATCAACCTTACGAGAGGCACCCGCCAGGGATGCCCGCTCTCGCCTCTATTATTCGCTATTGCGGTTGAACCTCTAGCTTGCCGCCTGCGCCAATTACACCGAGCGGGAGCGGTACAATGTCTGCAGCGGCAAATCGATGCATCCCTCTATGCGGATGACATCACGCTGTACGTCAAATACCCGGATCTACACCTTAATCCCCTGCTACGTGAGTTCGTCCTTTTCGGAGGAATGTCAGGTGTTCACATCAATTGGTCTAAATCGCAATTTTTTCCTCTCACTGATGCTGTACACGACTTCCCACTAGATTACCCATTGGTATGGTGCCGTGATGATCTTAGATATCTGGGGATCCGTGTCGCTCGTGATAAGGACGAGACACTCCGCTCCAATTATGGAGTAGCCATCACCAAACTAACTGCATCCGTTGATAGGTGGATCACGTTGCCAATCTCCATGGCTGGCAGAGCCTCCCTCATAAAAATGGTAATACTGCCCCGATTCCTGTACCTTTTCCTCAATATTCCCTACTACCCTGGTGCCTTCTTTTTCAAGACACTCCGCACGGAGCTGCGCAGACTTTTTTGGGGTGGCAAGTCTCCCCGATTGAAATGGTCAACATTGACCCTGCCCTATGACCAGGGGGGGTTCGATGTCCCCGATTTCGAAACATACTATCTGTGCGCACAGGCGCATTTTGCCTATCATTGGATGGCTCCTACTCCCTTCATGCCACATATAGCAGTGGAGGACTGGATAGTACACCCTCTCCCGCTGAATGGCCTGCTACACTGTCCCGAGACTTCCATCGCCACTTCGAATACCTCGGTTTCTTGCACACTGGATGCATGGCGCCGCATCGCTCGGCGGCTGCTCTGCACACTGCCCTACTCCCCCAGACTGCCTCTTACCTATCACCCACGGCTTGACTTGTTATCGGAAATAGGGTTCCGGCAGCTTTGTGGCAAGCTTCTTATCACCTGCTGGGGAGATCTGTTTCACGACGGACTCTTCAAGGCGGCTGATCAATTTTTTGGCACGCATGAACATACGCCCCTTGAACTCTTTTACTATATTCGACTACGCGCTGGGATGCGAGACATCCTACCCGACTACCCTGATGAGCCTGCGACCCTGCCACCCCTGCACTACCTTTTAGGGTCACAAGAAGGGACCCATTTGGTCTCTGGGCTCTACCGCCAGTTTCGCGGAGCTGCTCCTTTACAAGTCTCTGCTGCCCGTTTGCACTGGTCAGCGGAACTCGGAACAGATATCTCGGACGACCAATGGAAACACTGCTGCGCATTGACCTCCCGCATCTCTGCCAGCTGCAGATTGAAAATAATACATTATAAATTCCTTCAGAGGATATATTACACACCGGTCCGGAAATACAGATTTGGGCTGGCCGATAATGATCGCTGTGAACGATGCCGTGCTGAACATGCTGATTTTCTCCACCTGGTGTGGTCCTGCCCCCAGATTGCTGACTACTGGCGACAGGTCATCGAGGCCGTTGCGGAGATGGTGGATGAGGAGGTTCCTGCGGACCCTCTGGTAGCCATCCTTGGATATACCAAGCAATTATCTAGGGAATGCAGAAAATTCACCGACATAGCATTGCTCTTGGCCAAGCGACGTGTTGCTTGCCGTTGGAGCAGGGGCAGAGCGCCCAAGTTCAAGGACTGGCCAACTGACTTAACATACTGCCAAGACCAGCACACCACCTTTGCTGAACTGTTGCCTCTCTCATGCCGACCTGGGAACATCTGGGATCCACTGGTACACTACTTGCTTAAACGCTCAAATGACGACGTGCAGTCGGGCGATGAACCTGACACTCCCCAGCTACAGTGACACTTTTCCAGAATTCGATCTGTGACCTTGGATAAGCAGTGCTGCCCTCTTACCCCTTTCTGTGCCTATGCTTCCTCCTTGCCATGAAGACGTAGGATCCCCCCTCTGGAGAAGTGTATCCTTCATACCCTGCAAATCCTGAAACTGACGCCCCACGAACTTCCAATCACACTAGAAACTAGGCCTGGGACAGTCAATTCCCCGCGCAGCGCCCCCTGCTAGGACAGCCACGATACACCATTGCCATACATTACCACAACACAGTCATGTACTACCTCTTAGTTGTAACCTCGTTGGGATGTTCCTTGGTTCTTGTTTCACGAACTACAAAACAGCAGTGAGACCCATCTCTCGCTCAAAAAAACCTGTTCGACTGCTGCTCATCCCTGCTTGGCCTGCTCCACCGGATACTGATGTGATGCTGTATCACTCTGTAATGTGCCGCCGGGCCCCCGGGATGCCGGCTTCCAGGCTGTGTATTGTTACTCTTCTATTGCTGCCGGCCTCCGGGTTGTAGGCGACCCAAGCTGTGTATCCTACTATGTTTTTCTCAATAAAGCAGATTTGAACCCCCAAAAAAAAAAAATTATAATGATTTCATATTTCGGGTATGCTTCAATAGAGAATTGTTGCTAGGTTCGTCTCAGCATATTCGATTTGCTTTTGTATTCACAATGGACATAGAGAGCATCTTTTAGCTTAGGTAAGAAGGTTCTTCTCATTAGAACTTTCTTCCATGTTGCTAGTTTACAATACATTGTTTTACTTTACATCGGTGTGAATGTTTACTGTGGGAATGGAGAGGAGAAGCATCGGAATTTGACGGCACCATCGGCTGAGCAGTTTTAATAGGAGAACTATTAACAATTTCTAAGTTTCAATACATTATGGTCGATTTTATATTAATGAGTGTTCCTAGCTAGTTAGACGCTATCACTCTCTCACACTCTCTCTTGACCCTTGCTTGGGACTCATTTTAAGACTTGAGACTTGATCTATTCTTCCTCTAAGACTCACTTGAAGGAGACTTTCTCTTTCTTTTTAAAGCTATTGCTAATGGTGACTTAGGGGCATATTACCAAGCAATAGCGATAATTATCGCTATTGCTTGGTTAGAGACAAAAAATTACTGCTGAGCTGCGGAGATTTTTACCGCAAATAAACCTTGGTATTACCAAGGTTTATCGCAAATGCGATAAAAATCGCCGCAATGCATGAATATCGCTGAAAAGTCAGCGATATTCATGCATTACCGAGCTAATGCTCTTAGCCATGTTATCCACCTCCCATTGGATAACATGGCTAAGAACTGCTCAGGGCAGGTGTTAGCTTTAGGAGATATTTGCGCTTAGCGCGAATATCTCCAAAAGTTGGTAATAGGAGATAGCGATGTTAGCGACTGTTTTCAGTCGCTAACATCTTGGCACGCCCACTTTGCATGTCATTAGTGATAAATATCACTGACATGCAAAGTGTGGCCCAAGATGGTCGCTATCTCCTACTAGCTGTCGCTAACTGGTGCTTTTGAAGCCAAAAAAGCGGAGATAAACCCCCTTGATAATATGCCCCTTTATTCTTTACCTTACCTAAACCATTTTCTGATCAATGCTACTGCAATGAGCATTCCTCCTTTATTGATACTTTGACAGTTGCTACTGCGACTGTAGGAAAGTCGGCTGAGCTTCCAGAACAAATCCTTATGGGAAGTTTAATTTGCTCTTTTCCGAAACGGAACTCTTTATGGGTTCTACCCTAGGGTAGATCAAGCTCTTAGCTAGTTTAGTGACAATTTTCCTTTATGGAACACTTTGTATTGATATATGCCTTTCACTAACACTATGAACATGCCTCCACAAGGCTGGTATCCAAAAGAAGGCCCTGGACTGGACCACCTCCTTCCTCACCGGCAGAACACAGAGCGTCCGCCTTCCCCCTTCCACTCCGAAGCCACAGAGATCATCTGTGCCGTACCCCAGGGCTCATCCCTCTGCCCTACGCTGTTTAACATCTACATGGCACCGCTCGCCCACATTGCACGACTACACGGCCTCAACATCATCTCCTACACCAATGACACCCAACTGATCCTCTCCCTCACCAAGGACCCCCACACCGCCAAAACCAACCTCCAGGAAGGAATGAAGGATGAGGAACAGCCAACTGAAGCTGAATTGGTCAAGACGGAGGTCCTCATCCTCAGACCCACCCCTTCGACATGGCACGACTCTTGGTGGCGACTGCACTGGGAACAGCTCCAACACCCACCGACCACCCACGCAACCTAGGGATCATCCTCGACCCCACCCTCTCCATGACTAAGCAGGTAAACGCTGTCTCTTCCTCCTGCTTCAACACCCTCTGCATGCTCCGCAAGATCTACAAGTGGATCCCTACCAAAACGAGAAGAACGGTCACCCAGGCCCTCGTCAGCAGCAGGTTGGACTACGGAATCGCACTCTATGCAGGAGCCTTGACAAAACTCCTGAAAAGGCTTCAACGCATCCAGAACGCCTCTGCACGCCTGATCCTCGACATCCCTCACCGCAGCCACATCACACCCCACTTGAGAGACCTGCTCTGGCTCCCCGTCAGCAAGAGGATATCATTCAAGCTCCTCACCCATGCACACAAGGCACTCCACAACACTAGACCAGCATACCTCAACGGACGACTCAGCTTCTACACCCCCACCCGCCAGCTACACTCCGCCGACCTCACCCTTGCCACAGTCCCCCGCATCTGAAGAGTAACCTTAGGCACCAGATCGTTCTCCCACCTCACCGCAAAGACCTGGATACCCTCCCAATCCACCTACGGCAGACCCAAGACCTGCTGACCTTCAGAAGACTCCTCAAGACCTGGCTTTTTGAGCAGTAGCAGCTTTTCCATCCCCCCAGCGCCTTGTGACCCTCACGGGGTAAGTAGTGCACTTCACAAATGCATTGATTGATTGATTGATTGATTAATTGACTAATCAATCTTTTATTTGATATTTCTGTGAACTGAACTAATCTGAATAAAGATGACAAAAAACATACTAATTCTTTAAGATACATAAAGTATTTGAAAACTTCTCCAACCTCTCACCATTGACTGAACATTTAGAATCTGACAGTTGATTGTATATGCATGACTTTTATTCTTGTTCTAGATAAATTCAACCATGGTGGCCAAGGTCCATTGACCTAGGAGGGAACCATTAGGATTTCCATGGGTGAAATCTGTTGGGTGTGAGGTCTTAATGACCCTTTGGAAACCATCTTGAGATTTCCCACAGCACCGCAGTGTAATGTTTTCCATTTTTAGTTACAGAACCATTATCTATATGTTTTTATTAGGAACACATAAACTGAGATATCTGCTGGTTTTTGGTTTCTCAGTTGTAGGTCTGTATCAATCTTAAAGCTCACGGATTCCATAACCATAGATGACTTTGGACGTTTACTAAAGTCAGTGGCAAAGCATTTGATGCCCCAGTCAACCATTATGAGAAATAATAATTTCAAATATGAATTTAGGTTGCTGAATTCTGTTTACACTGAATGAGGGATCATCAGATAGCTATACTTATGAGTGTGAGTTTGCACTACATACTCCAATTCGCTCTTGGATTGCTGGAAACCTACCTCCAGCAATCAATCTTTTCCAACTTTTCAGAGGCTATGAGTGCCTCCTGCATATGTGTCAAAAAATAGTTTGGCCACCATGGTGAAGAGACAATAAATATGTATGGGGAAACATCAGATGCCTGTTGAATGACACCCAAAACTTGCAGACATTTGGTCTGTTCACTTAGAAAGGGATTGAACCTTTGATGAGCAACCCCCTGGTGCGGATTAACTATCCTGTTAACAGCTATATTGAGGATGGAAGCCTTACTGTGCGTCATCCAAATGTCTTAATGTTCCAGATAGGTTATTTTAATCAAGACTGTGAAAACAGAGATTAGAAAATAATTGACCAGTTTAGTTGGATTCCTTTCCCTTTCCAATACCCAGGCCAACAGCAGCTATAGTCCTATTGTTTTTTCTAACATATATTTACTTTTCGGTCTCTCCGATGTACTGTCTTTAAATACTTCCTACAATGTGGCTAATGACCAATACATCTAACTTAAAACGAAAAGATGATACAATTTTAGCTGCAACATTTGAATGAAAAACAGAATCAAGAAGGCCTTTCTGTTTGAATATTTCTTGTGCTGTTTAGGTATTACATGGAAATCTTAACCATTCATCCTAGATTAGAATGATCATAGAAGATATGAGAGAGCATCTCATTAGGCCTGGGCGGTGAATTGCACTCCGTTTGCAGAGTTTTGCGGAGTTTTTTGCACTCTGCGTAGCGCAGAAAACTCCGCTTTGCGATGTGCATTGGAGATTTTTACCCCGCTTGCGAATGGTAAGTTTGCGAGCTCGAGCTGCTGCTCTGGTAGAATTCCCACCCGAGCTGCAGGAATACCAGCACAAAGTGCAGTTCGCACTGCACTCCACCACTCGCAGAACTTCGCTGAGTTTTTTTGTAACTTCGCGGAGTTCCGCCTAGCAAAACACTGTGTACTATGCCCATCTCATCTCACATTCCTAATATCTTCAACTTTATACATTTAGGTACAGATGTACTAACATTCTGGCTACAAAAATCAGTTGCAAATTGACTTTTTGTGACCAGTAATTTACTTTGCGAGGTTGAGTCATAAAATAAAGAGTTGCAGGGGTTTGCAGACCAATCTGCCTAATTAATATTCATTAGGATGGTTGCAGTTTGGGAACACCTGCAATTGGCTGCAATTTCAGGGAAGGTGTCTTGCAAGGGGCAGCTGCCCCCATCCCTTTCATTACATTTCAAAGTGGTTAACCTTTTTTTAAGCATCCTAGGGCCCGATGTAGGTAAAAGGGATTTTCCGATTTCAAAATACCGAGGCGGGCCGAATCGGTATTCTGAAATCGGAAAACGAGATGTAGGAAAAAAACATCGAAAAAAAAACGATTCGGTAGGCATCGGTATTGTGAATCGGTACGTACAGATTCGGCACGGACCGAATCGGAAAGTACCGAATCGGATACCACCGAATCGGAAATAGCCGAATCGGTAAAATCCGATTCGGCTATTACCGAATCGGAGGTCGGAAAACACACCCATGGCCAAAAAGCCCATAGGAATGCATTGAACAATCCGAATCGGAAAAAAAACGATTCGGTGAAATCCGATTCGGTAAAATCCGATTCGGTAAAATCCGATTCGGTAAAATCCGAATCGGTAAAATCCGATACAGCCAATGAGGTGGATCTCCCCTCCCCCACCCAAGCAGGGAGTGGCAACCCTGGCAGGTGCAGCTCATTAAGAACTTTCTGGAGAGCCAGCCTGAGCTGAACACTCACAGTGAGCAGCAGTGGGAGCAGGAGGCAGAGAACTGTGGAGAGCAAGATGGCAAACACCAGTGAGAGCCAGAAGGCTGGCCAGAAGAGAAAGCCAAAGTTCAGTAGCATGGAGCTGCAGGTGTTGGTGGAGGAGGTGGTGAGGGTACACAGGCAGCTCTTCGGGAGGCTGTCCCTCACTGTGCCGGACAACACTAAGAGGAGGCTCTGGAGTGAGATAGCAGAAAAGGTCAACGCTGTAGGTGTCACCCCCAGGTCCCTTGATGACCTTAAAAACGCTTTTACGATATCCGCAGCCTGACCAAACGAAAGATGGCTGAGATCCAGAGGCAAGCAGGACTGACAGGTGGAGGCAGGAACCCGGCGCCACCCCTCACTGAGCTGGAGGAACTGGTGTCCAGCACCATCGAGAGGGAGTGCGTGACAGGAATCGGGACCCTGGACAGCTCAGCCAGAGCTACAGCTACAGGTAAGAAGCATGCGCATCATGACACACCCTACCAGACACCTCCCCTTTAGACACAATGCACAGCCAAACCCCAGCCCAGTACTGTAACCAACATACAAGAGAAAAGCATCATGGTAAATGTAGTCCGCAGAAGTTAGCAAAATATGGCAGTGCAGATTCACAAGATAGGAAAGAGTGGAACACATTCAAAGGAGATGCAAGGACATGTGCAATGCTTTAATTGTAGTGACTGTAATACATCGGCACTCAATTTACAAATGCTTCTTTATACCTAGGGGCACCATCAGGCGGAGCACCACAAGCTGCAGAGGCACCAGCACCAACTACCAGTGCAGTGGCAGGGCCTAGCACGAGTCAGGCTGCCGAGGAGGAGGAGGACAACACCATTGGCCTGGGTAGTGAGGGAGACTTGGTAATTGACTATGACTTACTTCACTCCCCACAAATGTCAGGCACTCCCCCCTTGCTGTTCTCCCCTGAGAACTCACTGACAAGGGCCCACCCTGCACCTCCAGCACCTCCTGCCACGATTATGGCTGTGGCTCCAGTAAACCCAATCCAGGGAGCAGGGGGTCAGGCCCCGGCCACCACCACACCCACACCAGTGGCACCACAGCCCACACAGCAGGGTGGCAGCAGCAGTACCCGGAGGCGTGCCATTCCCAGCACTGCAGCGCCGGCACCGGAGGGCAGTGTCTTCCAGGGCCTTGAAGGCAGCATGGTGAAAATCCAACGGCAGCAGGCAAAGTCAATCATGGCCTGCAATCGCCAGCTCCGCCAGCACAACCTGCAGATGGGCGAGATGGTGAAAGGGTTCAAGGCATTTGTAGACACTAACAAGGAGGTTGCTGCAGGTCTTGGCAGGCTGACCACAGCCATAACACAGTTATGCGGAAGACTTGAGGAGCATGAGGTCTCGCGCAGGCGGGATGCCCGCGTGCAAAACCGCTCCATTAGCCGCCTTGCTGCTGCAACCGCGCAACTGTGTCAGCGCGGTGCCAATATGGAGGCAAGTTTAACCCAAAACACCGCGGAGGTCACCAGGGGAATGGCCCGCATCACTACAGCTATGGAGGCTATGATAATCTCCAATCCAGCCCTGGACCTGGGGGATGCTGGGGACAGCAGCAGCTGCAGCAGCCCGGCCAGCGCAGCGTCGGAGCCGCGCAGGAGCACCAGGCGCTCCGCAGAAGCCGCAGGACATTCGGAAGGGGGTGAGGCACACCCCAGTGGGGCTGCCAAGCGCTCCAAGAAGTAGGCTTGCCAGGGCCTAAGACATTTGTTTTCTTTACTTTTACATTTTATTTTGTTGCACATCAGTGCAGTAACGGTGTTGCAACATTATTAAATTTTGCTTTTCCCCACAACCATTTACCTGTCTGTGCATCTGTACTCACTCAGAAATAGTTTTCTGTAATCTCCTCACGTCTGTATCTGCCATCACTTGGCGTAGACACCCCAGCAGGCTGTGTTAGTGGCACAGCATCGTCGTCGTCATGGTCCTCGTAGTCAGACAACTCCACCTGAGTGCCCTTCTTCACCGCAAGGTTGTGTAACATTGCACAGACAGCTATGATCTTGCAGCAGGTGATCGGGGTATACTGCCTTGCACCTCTACTCTTGTGCAGGCATCTGAATCTACTTTTCCAGATGCCAAAGGTCCGTTCAACTACATTCCTTGTGCTTTTGTGGGCCCAGTTATACCTCCTTTGGCTGGGTGTGGAGGGGTTGAGGTAGGGGGTGAGTATGAAAGAGCGGAGGGCATATGCACTGTCGCCTGGAAGGAAAAGGGGTGACATTACTCACATGCATACATGTATTACACCTAGCTACTTTGTGTTATGGGGGTCTGATGATGTGACTCACCTAGGAGGTATCCTTCACCAAATTCGCCAGCCATCAGCCGTGCATAGATGCCGCTCTGTTGAAAAATGTAGGAGTCGTGGGTACTCCCTGGGAATTTTGCTACCAGGTCTGTGATGGTGCACTTCGCATTGCAGATCACCTGCACGTTGATGGTGTGCGTAGACTTCCGAACGCGGTATATGTATTCTGTGTCAGCTGGGGGGAAAATCGGAATGTGCGTGCCATCTATGCAGCCAATGATTTGGGGAAATTGTGCCATCTGGTAGAAGTCAGCTTTAGTTTATAGCAGTTCTGCGTGGGTTGCAGGGAAAGAGATGTATTGGTCCATCCTGTGTATCATGGCGTCAAGGAATGTGTGGAAGAACCTTGACAGGCTGCTATGGGTCACCCCTCCTACCGCTGCAACTCCACTTTGATAGCTGCCAGACGCAAGCAGGTGTAGGCTGCATAGCACCTGGACGTGTGCTGGGATGGCGTGTGCCCTTGGGGTGGGGTGGTCCAACAATGGTTTGAGGTCCCTGATGAGCTCAAGAATGGTGTCAGAGTCCAGCCTGTATCTCTGTAGGATCTCTGCCTCTGTCAGCATGAACAGGGTTATCCTCTGTCTGTAGACCTGTTCCTCTCGTAATCCATGGTAAATACCGAGTGAATACTACCGATTTTGAGCCAAATTCGGTGTTTCTGTGCTTCCCTACATCTCCCCATCTGTCCGAATCGGGGACTTTCCTGATCGGTGATTCTACCGAATCGGTAGGTTCTCCGATTCGGCTTATGTCCGAATCGGTGTCATTACCGAATCGGTACAAGGACCGAATAGGATATTTCCCGAATCGGTGTCACTACCGATTCGGTACATGGACCGAATCGGATATTTTCCGAATCGGTGTCACTACCGATTCGGTACATGGACCGAATCGGATATTTCCCGAATCGGTGTCACTACCGATTCTGTACATGGACCGAATCGGTATTTGAATCCGATTCGGTGTGTTACCGAATCGTTACATTTCCGATTTTTCGGTATGTACGTATCGGATTATTTTCTATTCGGTCGTCATTCCGATTCGGTTTTTGGACCGATTTGGACGTTTTTCTTTGCCCCACATCTCAATGGCAGCATACCGATCGGTAAGGGCCAAAAATCGGTATTTTCGGCCGTTACCGATCGGTAACGGCCTACCTACATCGGGCCCCAGATTCCTTATTGCATAACCTCATGTCACTTCCATTTGAGACTCCAAAGTTAGAGGAGAGTTAATAACATTTTTCCTGGAGACTGACTTCAGGATTATTTTAACACCTTCAAGTTACATGGTGATTTACTTGCTAATGCTAATGGTCTACTCTCACACTAGTGATAGTCACTTGGCTCTGGCTTTTATGTGTTAGACAGGCGGTGTTTATTTCGCAGAGTTCCGCTATACGGAACACCTTTAAATGACAAAAAAACTCTGCGGAGTTCCGCAAGTGGCAGAGTGCAGAGCGAATTGCCGCTTGCACTGATCTTCCTGCTGCTCAAATAGAAATTCTACCCGAGGGGCAGCTCGCGCTCTCCAACAAACCATTGCAGAGCATGAGCTGAGAAAAAACTCCACTGCACTACGTGGAGCGTAGTTTTCTGTACTGCGCGAGCTCCTTAGAGCGCTGAGTGCAGAAAACTCTGCAAACTCCACGAATAGTGCTGAGTTTACCGACCAGACCTAGTTTTCGATAGCATTTAAAAATGATGGTTTGACTATCTCAGATGTTGATCTGGTCTATAGTTGCCAAAAAATACTCTATATAGTTAACTAAAGAGACAGTTTTATTAAAACCAAACATTCAAAGGTGGTAAATTGAGTAACTGCCTCAGATAAAGTATTACCACACCTTATTCAAAACAAACTGAAGGTACTGCAGTCATATAAAAAATGTAACAAAATGTCTGAGCTAGCCAAGCAGTTAATTTAGTTAGTGGCCACTAACTAGCAATAAAGGCCTCCATTACACAACTCTGTGATACTATAATGTTCCTTTCACGCCAACAAATGAAGGGACGAGAGGTATATACTTTCCCTAGTCCTCCCTATTTACATACTTAAACTAAAAAAAAAGAGAAAGTATGTGCTATGGGCTACTTGTATTTTTTCAGTAGAAGTCACAGAATGGGAAAGTCCTAAGGGTTTTAAATACTGCCCTCACCCACATAGTATATACTTTCTCTTTTTTGTGAGTATAAGTACAATAGTGCTCTACATGCCATTAAAAATTTGACTTTCAAAGCTTTTTTGTTGTTATCAGTCACCGAAGTTCACCTTTCTGCTCTCAGCAGATGTGGGAACGTAATACTCCAAATTCAGTGGCACCGACTGCATTCTATGGAAGGAAAAACTGTCAGTGCTACCGGAATATTGGTGCCACTTGCAAAAGATTCACAACACTAAAGGAAGCACTGCATATTGGTGCCTGATTGTAAACTACATTTCCCATGATTACAATTGAACTTTTGTGATATTTGGAAATGTTAGCCCAGTTTTTGAAGTTATTGAGTATGTTTCCTCATGATCAGTGATTCATTGCTAAGCAGTCAAGATAAACTGCTGACACACTTGTGAAAATCTTGAAAACTGTTTGTTTTCAATTGGTAGCAGGTTTGAAGTGGAAGTTGAATATTGATAGGTATTCTCTGAAGTGTAATCAATTTAGAAACAAACTTGAATAATTTTAATAGCCATTTCATAAATACAGATTGAAGGAGTATAAATGAACATTTTGGTGCACTACAGATATTAAGCTTTACATGGAACAAAATGGATCCTCATCAACTTAAAAGTCTGTGGACATTTTCACTATTATATAGTGTATTTATTGTTGAGGGATATGTTTAGGGTAAATATCATACATAGATATCAATGTGAATTATATTGTCTTGATAAATATTTATATTGCAGTTTAAGGAACAACTTTGAGTATGTAGTAGAACCAAAGAAGGTAGTTATCTTTTTTTTATCCTCATTTATGCGATCTTTGTTGTTTAAACAACAGGGTCACCTCTCACTGGACGCCCTCGGATATGAGGTAGGAGCCATGCCTTAAATCCAACAATTTCCATGAGTTAACGTGTCACTGTTCCAACCCCTATAGACTCATGAGGGTTATAATTGTGTTGGTTTAAATCATTGGACATCCCTTCCTACCCTAACGCCTATATTTAACTAATAAATCCCAGTGCTTTGTGTGATTAAATTCCCCTTTGGCCCTATCCATATTCCTAAATGTTTCTACTGATCGAACCCAGTCATCAACCGTAGGGGGAGAAGGAAGAATCCAATTTATACAAATCTCGCGTCTAGCAAGGAGCATGAATGTAAACAAAAGGTGTTTCTGTTTTTTTGTTAAAGTAATGTTGGATGCTTCAATATCCAGAATGCCAACAATAATAATAAAAGCTTAATATTTGTGTTTAAGCTTTTATCAATAATCTTACCAGTTTCACTCCAAAATGTATCAAGGTGATGACATTAGTAAAACATATGGATAACGCTTGCTTCCCTCTTACCACATTTTGGAAATATTTTCGTCACCTGGGTGTTCATTTTTGACAACGTTTAAGGGATCCAGTAAGATCTGTGCAAAGTAAACAAATGATTTTTCCTAAGAGGTGGGGAAATTATAATGTGCCATAAATAAGTGCATGATACTTGCCAAGCTTGTTGCCAGTCTTGAGCCGGAAAGGTCTTCTTCCATTTGAGGTCTGGAGTGTCGTAGTCAGCTTCCTTCTTCTCCATCAAGTACCAGAACTACTTCGATACTTCTTTCTTCCCAGGAACTTTGTAGAATTCACGCCCTAGGTTCCCAACATAGTCTGACCAAGTCACTTGATCTTAGACCAGCTAGCCAGCTGGTAAAATTTAAACCTAGCTCGTCCCAAGATTTTAAGTTGCCATTTTCCAAAAGTTCTCCCCATTTGGCGATTCCAGTCCTTTTCAGAGGAAGTGCTAGTGAGCCCTTCAAAAATTCGGGAGTTCCTAGAGAGTTCCATATCAGTGCTTGGGGGCTGTAGTACGGGTACTGACATATTTTCCTTATGTCTGACCATAATTTAAATGCTGATCTTGGCACCTTTAGCCTGATTTTGTTTTAAACTTTTGGTGGCCAAGCTTGTAAAGGCAATGGTCATTTTTAGTTACTGCTTTCCAATAGGTGGGATATGACTCGTAGTCTCGAAAAAGATGCCTTATATTCTTGAAAAGAAAAGCTTTATAACACATCAAGAGATCCGGACTAGCTATCCCCCCTCAATGCTTCTTCTGGCTCAATTTCTTCCAAGCTATCCTTGCACTTTTAGACGACCAATTGAAAGTATTTATTTCACTCTGTATCTTTTTTATACTCAGTGAATTAAACTCCAGAGGGATTGTATTAAAAACAAAGGTAAACTTTGGTAGGATAGCCATTTTTATTACATTAGCTCTCCCCATAAAAGTGAGGGATAGACAGTTCCATGACTTCAATAATTTTCTCATCTCTTTAGCTTTTAGTTCCAAGTTTGACTGAGCAATGTCCTCGATATTCTTTAAGACTTGAATCCCAAGATATCTGATTTTTTTGGGATTCAATTTGTGGGGTAGAAATGCTCCAATGCATTACCTCAGTTTTTTAATGATTTATTTGGTATCCAGAGATTTTCCCAAAACCTGTTAGCAAGCTAATTATGCTATTAAATGACTCATTTAAGTTGCTCAAATCGATCATTTAGTCATCAGCATATAATGGCACTTTTAACTCCCAACTATTGAAGCTAAAAGGGATGATTTCTTTGGAGGTCCTAATCACATTAGCTAGCGGCTCTATATATAAATTAATAAAAAGGTGAGGGGAAAGAGGACACCCCTGTCTAGTGCCTCCTTTAATTTGAAAACTGTTTGATATGCTTCCATTAATAAGTATTTTCCCACCGGAGCCAAATAGATATTTACTATTACCCTAGAAAAATGTTGACCTCAGCTATTATGTAAAATGGCTTTTTGTAAGTATGACCAATGAACACTGTCAAAAGCTTTGGCCGCGTTGAATGTAAATTTTGCTAGGGGTACCTTCTCATGGGCTGCAATGTCGATGGCTCCAATCAGTTGATGAGTAAGATCATGTAACTGTTTTCCTCTAATGAAGCCCTTCTGATCCTCATGTAAAAGCTTATCAGAAAGAGAGCCAAGTCTTTTTGCTAAAACCTGGGTAAAAATGTTATAATCTACGTTAAGAACCGAGATTGGCCTGTATGACTTGCAATAAGAGGGATCTTTGCCAGGTTTTAAGATCAAGCTAATAGTGGCCTTATTCCAAGATTTAGGAATTGGAAGACCCTCAAGAAAGATAGTGTTAAAAAGGTTGGTTAGTTTAGGGGCTAGGTAGTCTTTCAAGGCTACATAGAGCTCATTAGGTATAGCCTTGGGCCCTGCTGCTTTACTTCTTTTGAGGTTATTGATTGCATCCAGTACCTCCTTCAGGGTAATTGCTGCATTTAAAATTTCACAAGAGTCTACGTCTAGCTTCAGGATTTGTGATTTATTTAAATATGCGTCCACTGTTATAGGTAGAGGTGATAGATCCTTCTCGTATAGTGACTGGAAAAAATGCTCAAAGGCTTCTTCAATACCTGCTTTGTCTTCTACTATCTGTCCACTATTTCCTTATGGATAGCTGTTATTTTGTTTCTATTAGACTCGGTTTTAAGCTTCCAAGCTAAAAGTTTACCGCTATTCTCACCAAATTCATAATTTGACAGTGAACTAGCTTGCCATCTCTTCCTTATCTTTCCCTCCAGGTCTAGGGCCAGCTCCTGTTTCTTTTTAATAATTTCGTCTTTCAAAATATTTTGATCTTCTTCTGAGGTTGTAGCTTCTAAGTTCGCTTGTTTCTCTAGTAAATAAGCCTCTCATCGTGATATTTTAAGCCTCTTCAATTTGTTTTTGCCTATCGCTATACCAGCTAATGTTCCTCTAAGAAGAGCTTTATAGACATCCCACACTATCATATCAGAAACTTCCCCCTCACCATTTTCTTTAAAATAATTTTCCGTTGTTAGTCTTATGTCATCAATAACTTGTTAGTCTAGCAGGAGTGTCCGGTCCAAAGTCCACCTTTTCTCACCCTGCACTGGCTCAAGCTTTATATTCAATTGGACCAGCGAGTGGTCTGAAAGATGTGCAGGCAAATGATGGACTCTCATAACTTTATTGCTAAGGAGTTTATTAACCAGGAAAAAGTCTATTCTTGAGGCGTGGCCATATTTATAATTCCTGTAGGTAAATTTATTAGTTTGGTCCCCTCTGAGATTCCAGATGTCAACTAAACCCAAGTCATCTTTGAGCCTATTCAAGCACTCTCGCATTCTAGGTAGGTTCAAAACTCTGCCTGGAGGGTGTCTATCTTTTTTAGGATCTAACAAAATATTATATTCACCTCCTAGTATAATTGGTGTGGGCTGTAATATCAGCTGCGCATACAGAGATTGGAGAGGTGCAGGATTGTCTATATTAGGGCCATAGTTTCCCACCACAGACAATACACTATCTCTAACTTTTATATTTGCTATGGCCCACCTCTCTCTTGAATCTACGATTTGTCTTACCAACGTACGATAAGGTGATTTTTTGATAATAATAGAAACACCCTTAATGTTACATGATTGCTTTGTACAGACAGTCTCTCCAATCCATTTCTCATGTTTTATGGCTGTAAGCCATTCATCTCTAAGGAGATGCATTTCTTGTAATATAATTATATCGCTATTCAGCAATTTAAGATACTCAAAAAATGTTAGTTGCCTCCCCCTCGTTCTTAGCCCGTTCACATTCCATGTCCCTATTTTCAAGTCGCCCATTAGATTTGAATTCTCTTCTGCTGCTTTTGACTCCAACCCTATTTGGTATACAGTTTACATATCAGAGAAATATATTTTAGTTTTGTTTTTTCTAAATGCTCCACACCCAAAGAAATGTCCAAAGTGCACGAAAATAGAAAAAAACAAAAAACTTGTGTTTACCCCCACCCTGAATAACCCTCCCTACTATCATTGAGCAATCCTAGTTGCCCAATTTGAGGACCGCAATTGAAAAAGCGAATTTGGTTAGAACAAGTTAGGCTCAAAATGCTACTTATCCCTATTTGTTTTCATACATTCCAGAAATAGCTCCACCTCTTTTGGGTCTCTGATATTATATGTTTTGTTACCCACATTATATGTAGGAGGGCTGGAAATTTCATCTGAAGAATTGCTCCTTCAGCCCTGAGGTCTTCCATAAATTTTTCTAGAGCCCATTGCCTATCGGCCGTTGCCTTGGATATATGCGAGCGGATTTTATAGTTATATCCATCTTTTGTAAGGGTGCCTGAGTTTAGAGCCTTGTTCAAAATATTTTATTGAATAAGATTTAAAGTTAACTAAGACTCTGAGAGGATTTTTTTCTATCTTTTTTGAGCCTAAATGAGTCTCTGTGGAACCTTTGTATGTCTTCATCCAAATTTTTTTCCTCCATTTTAGGTATCAGGGGCCCGATGTAGGTAGCCCTTTACCGATCGGAATCGGCCGAAAATACCGAGTTTCGGCCGTTTCCGATCGGTAAAGGGCTATCGAGATGTAGGGGCACATTTTCGGTAATTTTACCGAATCGTTATCATTACCGAATCGGTAAATTTCCGAATCGGTAATATTTACCGATTCGGTAATGATAACGATTCGGTAAAATTTCCGAAAATGCAATGTAGGTAGCCAATGTTCCATCAGCATATGCCTTACAGAATCGGTATTTTACCATGGAATACAAATCCATGGTAAAATACCGATTCCTGTGTACATGCACATCTGTGCATGTACACATGTGCCATGTGACAGACAGACGTGCCCTTAGGGCATGTCTGTGTGCCACATTGCACACATGCCCGTTTTGGGGGTGCTAGAGGGTGTCAAAGTGACACCCCCTGCACCCTTGCCAAATTCGGTATTTACCGATTCGGTAAATACCGATTCGGTATTTGACTTTAATCCTATGGGCTTCAAAGGCCCATAGGATTCAATTGCAAATACCGATTCGGTATTTACCGAATCGGTAAATACCGAATTTGTAAGGAATCGGTAACGATTCCAGATGTTGGGACCTACATCCCATTTACCGATTTTGAAATACCGAATCGGTAAAATTCGGTATTTCAAAATCGGTAAATGGGATTTGCCTACATCGGGCCCAAAGTCTTTTAGTCGATTTGCTACGAAGGACCTTATGTTCTGTCCTTCTTGACCTTCAGGAATATTTAATAAACATAAGTTGGTTCTCCTTGAATTTTTTTTTAAGGTCTCAATTTTATCCCTGAGTTCTCTCTCTGATAATGATACTGTATCAATGTCGCTCTGGCAGAGCCTCACTTTATCCCTGATTTGTTCCAAAGCCGTTTCGGCCACCACCACTCTGTCTACAAGTGCATTAACTTTAGTCTCCAAAGCCTCGCAAGTAGCTTGAATTTTTTCCTGGTTTTTCTCAGATTTTGCAAACCCAATTTTGATCTCCTTTAACAGTGAGGCCACGAGGAGGAGTATCACTACCTTGGTCCTTGGCAGGATTGCTTTGTTGTAGGTGACCCTCAAATTGTGGGGTCTCTTCTAATGCGTCGCCTGTGGTTAGCTCTTCGTCTTCTCCCAAATCTTTTAACATGAGAGCTTGATATTTATTTGGTGACTCCATTATCATTAGAGATGACGAAGACATTGCATTGAGCGAACCGTCTCTCAAAGCTGGCTTCTCTTGGATTTTGAAAAAGGAACACAATGAGGGAGTAACTTTTAAATTTGAACCCTTCTTTAGCGGCTCTTTTTTTGCCATTTTTGCTGCTCTAGTAGAGACCACTGCAGCGGTAACTCCTTTAGTTTTCTGAACCTTCTGTTTCCTACTGATATGTTTAGCTGGACCATTAACCTGTGGTGTACTCAAATCCTCTACTTGCTCCTGAAGTGAAACAACAGCTTTACCTGACAGGGCAGTAGACTCATCAACTTTTGAGAGTCATTTTCTGAGGTGCTTGGAGTTCCATTGGAGTCTGTAGGGTTATAATTGCGGTTTTCGCCCACTTCGGGTTACGAGGATGGCTTTGAAATGGAAGGACCCCTCTTCTTACCTCGACCCTTTTTCCTGATTGAATTCATACAAGCAGTGCCTTTTACCTCATTGTCAATGTTAATAAACTGGCTATGAAGGGCCGTTTGATAGTTATTATTCAGCCTATTCCTCTATTCAGCCTACCTTCGACATGGCCACCAGGGGGCCACACGTGTGGTGTAAGAAAACCTAGAAACCCCAAAAAACACTCTGATAGGTGGGAGGGCTTATAGGGGGCCCCCTAAAACATTGCCGTATTGTGGCCCCACGTAGATGTTGGAAAGTGTAGGAAGCCACTGCCCAAAAATCCCCTGATTTACTCCTTTCTTGACTGGCGCTGCCACTACCGCTGAGAGGATGCCTTTGAGCAGAGCATAGCACACCTCGGGCGTCTCTCCAGATCTTGGTCCCAATCCAGCTTTCCGAGCACTGCTGTTTCCTCGCATCGGCCGGACCCTGCAACACCCAGCAACTTTTGCTTAGTCTCCACGCTGCCTCCACGCAGTGCCGGGTGAAGCCGGGCGCAGCTGCCGCACCCGCCGCCGCCTGACGAGAGCCTGGTGTGCTCTCCCGCTGAGGATCTCGCCGGTATCTCTCTGTCACCACGCCGATTCACACAGGGGAGCCCCCCGCGACTGCCCGGCTAATAGAAAGTCACTTCAATTGAGCCTTTTTAGCAATATAGCATTTATGTTGCCATTCAATTGCGGAGCTGGCGACCTAGGCGTTCAGCCGGCCGCCATGTTCCTCATGTAATGCTAAGAAAACGTATTCTTGTGCATGCTTTGCATCTGCCTTGGAACTGAGTCAAGAGAGCAAAGAAGGTAGTTATCTTATCATAAACAGGAAGGAGATTATTGCAAAACTGAAGTACATCATTTATTAGGATTCTATTTGTGTATCAATGTCAGGAACCACCAGAGCTTCACCATATATCAGGGGAGCATAGATATATTCAGGAGGTCTATCCTATTCTAGGGGATGCAGGAATATGCAGTAGAGATTAAGTGTGGGCGCAAAATGCGTTCCGCTCATGGATTTTGTGGATTTTCGGCAATTTTGGGATCCATGAATCGTGCAAAATTGCCGAAAATCCACAAGTCTGCCCTCGGCAGATTTTTTTTTCTTGCATTTGTTTGCAGTAGAGGGTGACATCTTCGTGGATAAAAATATTCTGGCATTCTGGCATGATGCTCCTGTCACAAAAATTAAACCTCAACAGGAAGCACGTACAGATATAAATAAAGCAGGTGCCCGAGTTGAAGCTCAAATTCAGTCATGAATTATAATCAGCCCAAACAACTAGTGAGCACGGTCGAGGCTAGGCAGGTGTGCTTCCTCCCCGTATCTACCACCTACAATTGGATGTAATCCTTGATGGAGTTCTTTGCATCCACGAGTTTCTCGAGCGCAATCCCCGTGTACTTCTGTGACAAAGAGGCTGCTTTCTCCTCATCTGGTGCTCTGAACAGTCTCTGACCCTTTATAAACAAGAGGCATGTGAACTCGCATAGAAGCCCTGCCCCAAACACACTAGGGTATGCAACTTCTTCCAGCCCTTTCCTCACTATCATGGACAGCTCGCTCGAGGGACCTCAGTGCTTGTCGGCCCGGTGGCAAAGTTTCAGACACCCGTGGTCACTGGAGACAACTCTTCTGGGCCTTTACGCAGCTGTAGTGTAGCAAAAGCACTATACATTTACCCAACGATGTAGCACTTACTGATTAGCCAGTAGAAAGTACTCCAGTTGAGTAGAGGTATGGCACAACACGGTGGCATCTTTGTGGATAAATATGCAGGCAGGAATCATTCTGGCACGATGCTCCTGTCACAAAAATTAAACCTCAACAGGAAGCACTTACAGATATAAATAAAGCAGGTGCCCGAGTTGAAGCTCAAATTCAGTCACGCATTATAATCAGCCCAAACAACTAGTGAGCACGGTCGAGGCTAGGCAGGTGTGCTTCCTCCCCATTTCTACCGCCTACAATTAGATGTAATCCTTGATGGAGGTCTATGCATCCACAATTTTATCGAGTGCAATCCCTGTGTAAAGCCTGTGACCAGGAGGCTGCTTCCTTCTCATCTGCTGCTCTAATCGGTCTCTGACCCTTTATAAACAAGAGGCATGTAAACTTGCATAGAAGGCGAAGCCCTGCCCGCTTGGCCCTGCCACACACACACTAGGGTATGCAACGTCTTCCCGCCCTTTCCTCACTATGATGGACAGCTCACTCGAGGGACCTCGGCACCTTTCGGCGCGGTGGCAAAGTTACAGACACACTATTTGTGCAAATGGCAAAAAATCTGCGGAAAATGGGAAAATTCAGCGAACTCGCATATTTTTTGCCATTTTGCTCAAATTCGCGGACTGCGCATTCGCAAAATTCGCCCATACTTAGTAGATATATCAATCTTGTCCTTAGATACACACTGTGAACCAGCAGTCCTCACCTGTAGCAGAGTAAAAGAAAGTGGAAGTCAGAATAGTGATACCCAGTGTCACTGTTTCTTTCCCTATTTCCAATTTCCTTTTCTGGGTCTATTGTTAACCAATACATAGAAGTCTGTAAAAGTATATCACTCAGGTCGGATCCAAAATTCAGGTTACTACGTTCTGATATTTTTCTGTGGCTTCTCAAGTAATCATTATGAAGGAAGTCATGCCACAATGAGTGTCAACCAATGCTTCTTACCAACTAAGCTACAGGGCCGGTCTGGGAATGACAACCGGCCCTGGCAAAGTGCTCGGCTGCCCCCACCTCCCCACTCGGGGTTGGGGGGTTGGAGGTGCTGCCGAGCTCTCTGCCGGGGCCGGTTTTCGGACGATTTTGCTATGATTGATTTTGGTGCTATGCTGCAAAAATGGCCCTATAACAAAACGGCCCCCAGGGGCCCAAAACCGGTTCCCACCTGCGTGGCGCACCGGGGGATTGCCCGGTGCCCACTATGGCTAGTCCGGCCCTGCTAAGCTAGACAAATGAACAAGTTGACAAAACATTTTAGGGTCTGTAAAGCTAAGCTTCAGAACTAAATTTCAAGCAGACTTCTGAAACAATTGTTTAATACTTAAACACTGCTTTGATTGATGACAGAAAGTTCCACTACTGCCTCTCAATCAATGCTTTTTAATGGTCCTCCATCAGCTATGTTTTGCTCTCGGAGTTCAAACTAATTTCTATGGAGGAATCAGCTCAGGCAATAATGACCTGTAAGTCAGAGTCCAAGCTGGACACTTGCCCACTTCAAATTCTAGCTAAGACAGTGCTTATAATAAACCATGTCTTAAATAAACTTTAAACAGGGTTATTCAACCAGGCAGTTGTCCTGAAGCCTTGGAAACAGGCACAGGCAATTCCCTTGCTGAAAAAGCCAACTTCTAATCCTAGGGTTATGGCAAATTTCAGATCAATCACTTTGCTTCCAGTCTAGTCTCAGATGCTGGAGAAAATGATAAGTACACAGGATAATGCCTACCTGTAATCCAATGGGCTTCTAAACAGCATTTAATCTGACTTTATGGACGGTCATGGTTGAGAGTTTGCTCTACTTGAGATGAATAAATACATTAAATAAAGCCTTCATCAGGTGCATTCAGCAGCAATTGTGTTGCTTGATCTCTCAACAGCCTATCAGCATTGTATCTCACTCAATTAATTTAGAAAGGCTGACTAAGTGAGGCATCTGCGGTCTTGCTCGGATAAAATCTTTCTGTTCGGTCAATTATAGACTGTCTGCTTTCCAGTCTCTTCCTCAGTAGCTAAACCTTTGAGACACGGTGTCCGACAGGGCTCGTCACTAAGCTCAATGCTGTTAAATGTCTACCCTATGCTGCTGGCAGATATCATACAGCACTTTGGGCTGAAGGTGAGATCTTACGTAGATGGCCCCTAGCTCATATTCTCCATTAAGGATTTAAATCATATTCTCCAGGAGGAGTTTGGATCCTGTCAAACCCAGGTTGCTGGCTGGATGAAGAATAAACTGGTTAAAACTCAATTCAGATAAACAGAAATACTGATTTGTTAAAGCCTCCCCTTCTATCTGATCTTGCGCCTGGTAGACTACAGAGCTCAGGACCCCACCCGATCCAGGGAATGTAGTCACAAACCTGGCATAAAAGAGGACAAAAATCTCTCAGTCCAACCACAAGTTAAAGAAGTAGCATGATCCTGTTTCTCGCTTCTGAAAAGCTTTAAGAAGCTTTTTCAAATGGTGTTTGAAAACATCTGAAAGGTCACTATCCATGCACTGATTATTTCCTGAATTGATTATGCCTTCATATTATTCTTAGGCCTACCAGAATACCTGATTCAATAACTTCAGGTCGTACAGAATGCTGAGGCCAGACTCCTGCTGAACCTATTAAAGACCGGAATCGGTTACTATTCTTCTAAAGGCCCTTCATTGGCTATCAGTACATAAACACATCATCTTCAAATGCCAGCTGAAGACTTTTAGAGCATATCACCTCCACCATCATCAGCACCCTACCACCGACCATGTCAGATGCAAACACTGCAGCATGGAACTTCCACTGCTGGATCACGAACTGTGCCAACACACTCCTCCTCAAGAAACCCACCGGAAAACGCATCAAGAAAGCAAGCTGGTTCACCCCTGCACTCCAAGAATCCAGATGCTACTGCAGACAACTTAAAAAGACATGAAGGAACAACAAAACACTAGAAACCCAAGCCCTCTCCAAAGCAGCCACCACCAACTCATCAAATCCACAAGGAAGAAAAACATCCAAGACAGAATCCTCACCAGCGCACACAACTCCAAAGAGCTCTTCTCTATCATCTAGGAATTTGCCAAACCTTGCAGCAAAGGGACAGACATCCCACCCTCCCAAGACCTCTGCAATAGACTCAGCACCTTCTTCCACCACAAGATTAAGATGATCTATGACAACTTCTACAACCAAGACCACCTCACCTCTCCAGATCCCCCCTCATGCGATGTGACCCAACAGACTCTGCTCAAATGGATCTCGCTCACGACAGAAGACACCTTGAAGGCCATGAAGAGCATGCACCCTGGAGCAGCATCACACACTTACCCACACCACATCTTCTACAGCACCACCTCTGCCATCGAACCCGAACTACGTCAGACGATCAACTGCTCCTTTGAGACCGCCACCGTCCCCGATGATTGGAAACCTGCCAAAGTCAACTCCCTCCTGAAGAAGCCCTCCGCGGAAAAGACGGACCTCAAGAACTTCAGGCCCATCTCCCTGCTTCCCCTCGCTGCCAAGGTCATCGAAAAAGACGTCCAGCTAGCAAACGTCATTGAAACTAACAACATCCTAGACATCTCCCAATCCAGCTCTCATCCTCCTGGACCTCTCTGCGGCACTTAACACCATCTCCCACTGCACCCTAGCCACCAGACTTGAAGACGCCGGTATGCGCTGCAAGGCCCTTGACTGGATACGCTCCTTCTCACTGACAGAACCCTTCGGAACCGAAACAGAGCAACAGCGGAGTGCCCCAGGGCTCCTCCCTCAGCCCCACCCTCTTCAACGTCTACATGACCCCCCTCTTAACCATCATCAGGAACCACTGGTTCAACATCGTCTCTTACGCTGATGACACCCAGCTGATCATTTCCCTCACCAACGAACCCAGCATCACCAAACACAACTTCCAAGAAGGGATGAAAGCTGTCGCCACCTGGCTGAAGAACAGCTGCCTGAAACTCAACTCAGAAAAGGCAGAAGTCCTCATCCTTGGCTCCACCCCTTCCACATGGAACGACTCCTGGTAGCCCTCCACCCTCGGAAATCCCCCTACCTCAATGAACCACGCTTGAAACCTTGGCATCATACCACACTCATCGCTCACAATGAACCGCCAGATTAACGTTGTATCCCCGACCTGCTTCAACACCCTCTGCATGCACCAAAAAGCTTTCAGATGGATCCCAACCGAATCCAGAAAAAGGGTCACACACGCACTCATCAGCAGCAGACTGGACTACAACAATGCTCTCTATGCCGGAATCAATAAGAAACTCCTTTGCATACTCCTAGACTGTGCAGAACACCACAGTCAGACTGATCCTCGACATCCCCCGTTGCAGTCACATAACCAACACTTGCGTGATGTTAACTTCACGCACCGAATAGACACCTGCGACAGTCCAGCTCTCTATGGCCACTGTCCTCGTATCAACAAGACTAGAATGGGAGGAAAGTCCTTAGCCTACCTCGAAGCCAAAGCCTGGAACACCCTACCCTTCCACCTCCGGCAATCTCCCATATTGCCCCAGTTCAGGGGGGCTTCAAGACCTGGCTCTTTGGATGACCTCAGCATGCTACGGCACTGCCCCCCTCGCCTCCAGCGCCTTGAGACCCTCACAGGTGAGTAGTTGCGCTTTGCCAACACCTGATTGAATGAAAGAGGCCCTAAATACTTAAGGGAATTGATTAATCCCTGTCAACCTACTAAATCTCTCAGATCCCAAATCAGCTGCCTTTACAAGGCCAGAGTGCAATGTACTCAAACCAGTGGACTCTCTTTCTCTGCCTTAGCTCTTAAGTTGTGGATTGACTTCTACTGGTCATTCATAACTGTGTATCGAACAGGGCTTTAAATCACGGCTAAAGGCCTGACTTTTCAGATCAGCTAACTCCTTCAATGGGTCTGTCTATACTAGGATGCCCTTAGACCACTGCGCACTCTACGCATTTTTTCATTAATTTTTTCATTACAAATGTATTACACATGCATGAGTTTTCTTATAATTCTTCAACAATTTATTTCATGTCTAGAGGATTTGTTAAAATATTTTCACTTGTAGGACGTTTTTAATTACTGCTATTCCATGAGGAGTTTAGAAACTTGACCCTATTCTTGAAGATTTAGAGAAATTTGACATCCATGATATTGATAGAATATTACTATAACATGAGATGTTTCTTAGAGTTTATGGAAACCTGAAGTGTCTATACTGGCGATCTGAGGAGCTGGCCACGTGGAGAACAAGCAGTACCTAACTGATGCCACCATTTTTAGGTCTTGCAAAACCAAAGACCGCATGTCATTAAAGAATAAAAAGTAGGTTGGCCCCCTTCAGCCTTTGGTTGCAAATTTTCAGAAAGTGATCGTCCGTGCTGTCTCTCTCACAGGGTTTCACTTTCTGAGAGGTCATCTTTGAAATAAGAAAGGGGTAAGAGTGGAGCTAGCAAATAAAACCACAACGTTCCTTATATGCAAGCTTATAAACAGAAGGTTAAGACCTAGAGGAGCCCATTCCCCCAATATGAGGTTCACACAGAAACCAGAGCCTGTGGCTACTGCTGGAGGAGGGAGAGAAGGGAGCAGTTCTGCGAAGATGACTGATGTCCCTTTCTGATAGAGTGGGTGGTATTTCCACTTTGCCAGACCTTTCCAGAGGAATGTATTTCAGTTGCATGTTGAAACTGGTTTTGAATGTTATAAAATATTCATATTTTTCTTGCTAGATTCAGTTGGAATTTGTATATTACCAACATAATGTGTCCCACTAGTCATATGAAAACCACTGTAAACTACTGCACAATTTCAGTGCTCCCCCAAACTTGTGGTTCTTCTGCTCTGTTTAGAATCAGGAGTGGCATCCGTTTTACTCTGAGTTGCTATGCCAGTTTAAACCCTTGATGTGGTGGCTCATTTGTCACTGGACCACCAGGTTATAATGCTGGTCATGCCATTCTATTTATGTTTGGGTCCCCGAAGGGAAGTTGACACAAACAGAAGACCAATCAGAGAGAGTTTTAGGTGCAGTTTTATTTGATTTACAGTAGAGCTCAAGAATGATCCAACAAATCAACACAGAAAAGGTGCACCCACTCCAGCTCCAAATCCCACTTGACGTATAAATGTAGTTCCATATTCCAGAACCAAAATTCCCTCATTATCATCCATTCCAGATTTCCCACAAGATGACATCACACTAGCTCACCACACACATTCCCTCTCAAAATAATAAATCAAAAAAGATAACACAAGGGATCATAAATACTTCAGTTTGCCAGGAAGAAGGTCCCACATCTGTAAAAGAAAATATTTTGATAGCCCATATTATTTCAGTTTACTAGGGAGAGTAGAGCAAACATACCTTCGAAGTCATATATTAGACTATTGGTGTTATCCCCTTAAAAGTTACTAACACTGTCCTTGGGAACGCGTACGTCGAGAAAAACATTCCTCATTTCCACAGGCTCACCAAGCCCACACTGTTCATACTCTTCCTTGAAAACTGAGGCTCTGTTCAAATTCAACATTAAGCAGTCAGACATCCTTATCGCCTTTACAGATGCCTCTTTCACCAAAATGAATTTAGACAACCTAACAGGAGATTCTCCTTCATTAACAGTAAACCTAAGCTAAATCAAATATCTGACACATAGAGCCTTGATTGGTGTTCTTCTACTTTTTTGACTCCCTTAATTTCCTCTTGGTGGATGATATTTCATGATGGCTCACATTGGTGTCCTGCATTGCCTATCTTTTTTTTTTTTTTTATGTTTTTTATTGTAATTCATGAGTTCACACAACGGCACATATGTTACAAAAAGAATAACATAAAATAAATCCAAAACAGGTCATGGCAGAAGAAGAAAAAAAAACAGCACTACATATCTGGAATAACACATCAGTCCAATATGTCCTTAACTTATAGTGTGCAGGGTTAATAACATCTACACATATTACTACCAATACTATCTGTCACACAAAAATACAGAGGATAAAGCATAGAGGAAAGGGTAACTGAACCAAGAAGCGGCACCTTTATACCTCAATGTAAGTCATGACTGCACCCCAGATCTGACGACCTAGTTTCATTTTCCGTCTGCCTTTCACAGCGTAGAGGCTATATTCCATATTAAACATTGATAGAAATCTTGCCCTCCATACCTCAAAAGATGGGGGGTCCTTTTGTAACCACATTGATGCAATACAGAGCCTAGCGACGGCAGTGGGAAGAAAAATCAATATACAGATTGGATATCTTAATAACATTCCTCATACGCACAGGTGGCACAGTTGTGACACCCACATGAGCCCCCCATTCACCCGCCCATGCTCACCTTGGATTTTTAGTAATGAACTCAACTCATCCTGGAATGCTCTTTTCTCAGGTCACTCCACAGTGGAAAATTGTTTGATTTGATTACAATATTCAACTCCATTGCCTGAATCCACTCCTCTTCAGTATCAACATTGCTTAAAGTACCCCTACAATAAACTCATGTGTCATTCATGGTGAATGCCATTTCAACACTACTAGCCTCCAAAAATAGTCATGACATACAGTTAGCTTGTTGAATTCTTTTTCCAAAAACATACACAATTTAAAACTGAAAAGCTTGAAGTTTCGTTGCCAGCGTATCAAGTCTGGCTGTGAGAACCCTACCACTTCTGAGAGAAAGTGGTTTGTAGTATATATGGAGAACAAACTTTGACACATTAAACATTTGAAAGTGTTAAGCTGCTCAAAAACATATCAACAGTTCTTGCTTGACAGTGAATAGTGTTTCTCCACAACGCTCAAAGTTCTAGACCCATATGCCACAATCCATTCCTTCTCTGACTCACGTTGTTGAAAACAGCTCCAGTTCCATTATTGCTTGTCTCAACTGAAACAATACAACATTTACCAATGACAAAATGTTTCAAACAAAGAGCTTGTTGCAACACTCCTTTTTAAGCAACTTAAAGGCTTTCCCTTGCCTGCCTCCCACTAAAATTTGGAAGAACCAATACTGGGTCTGGGCTACCAAGAGCAAGGCTGAGCCACTGACTATATATTAAACAAAAAATGGGTTGCTAGTGCTGTACCGCAATTACTCTCTTAGTCCATTCAGAAACATATGAATAGAACACTATGTTTTGTTTAGACACTAATCTTTGAATCAATCTTTATTCATTCATTGAATAAAGATTGATTCAAAGATTAGTGTCTAAACAAAACATAGTGTTCAATTAATATGTTTCTGAATGGACTAAGAGAGTAATTGTGGTACAGCACTGGCAACCCCTTTCTGTCCCACTAAAATTTGGCATTGTTTTAACAATGCTCTCAAAGGTTCAAATTTAGCAAATTAATCAACCACACAGAACTCAACTGGGTAGCCCCAGAAAGGAGTATCGCTGTTCTTTTGATGCAGGATCAAGAGCATCCAGAATGAATCTGGCATGTGTTACATTTGGCTCTATAACATCCTTGGAAATTGTGTGCCCCACGTATTCCACTACATTACACCAAACAGTACATTTCTCAAGTTTCCATACGAAACCCTTGTTGCAGCTTAAAAGCTGGTGAATCTTTACACAAATATAAAAAATGGATATGAAACTAAACCGCACATCATAAACGTTAAGAGAGTAACAATGATTTTGATTAAAAAAACAAAGTAGAAGCATAAAAGAGTGCTTACAGTTGTAGAAGTAGAAATACTTTTGTTATATTCACCCTGTGCCTCAGCTTATGTCTCGCGCTGAGCTCGTGCTATCTGATCCTGTTACGTGTCCAGTGTTCGGTCCAACGGCAGTTAGTTGCCCGTTTGGTCCCGGTCTTGCTGGTGGGGTTTTCTACGCCTCTTCTTGATTAAAGTCCCTAACCAACGCGACACTGGTGTGCAGCCTCATCTTCTTTTATAACATTTTGGCGACATCGGATCACAGACGAAGGCGGAGGTTAACGGAAGAAGGCGAAGGCGGAGGTTGTCGAAGGAACGACGCGTCAAAAAAAAAAGAAAACCCGACCAAAGGAAAGCACCTGCGATCTCGTGAAGAAGGATCGCTTACTTAAAGACAAGTAACGTAAGCCTCATTAGAAGGTATGTTTTGAAGTTACTCACCGGGAAAAGTACTGTCTTTGTGTGAAGCGTGACGGAGCCATAACTGTAAATCCTCAGCCCGTCAACGCAGGCAACAGCGCCCCCATCACACTTAAAAGGGAAATAACTATTAAAACGGAAAGGCAACATCAGTGAGCCCCACCACTGGGAGGAACAAATTAAAAGGGAAACGCACTTGAGGAAGTGAAGTGCATTTAAAACTAATACCAGCGTCATTTAAAAAACAGCTACTGTTGGAAATAAATTCAGACTACAGTGACACACTCACTTTAAAATAATTTCGTTACACTGTGTGTCACGCAATCACAACTATAGACAATATAACCACACTCTCGGTCACCATCTCTTTAGGCTGCACTTTAGTGTCTGGCAATCTTGATAAGCAGTCCGCAACACTGTTGCACCAACCAGGTAAGTATTCCACATTGCATGTAAACTCTTGAACACTGACTGCAAGTCTCGCTAACCTCCCTGAGCAATTTCTAATTCCCCCGGGGGCTAGAACCTTCAACAGTGGCTTGTGGTCAGTTCTGAGTGTGAATGTGATTCCCCATAAATACACTCGGAAATACCGGGTTGCCCATGCAGCCGCCAATGCTTCACGCTCTATGACCGAGTAATTCCTTTCGGTCCCAGTCAGAGAACGCGAAGCAAACGCAACAGTGTTTTGTTTACCATCACTTTTTTGTGTCAGAACCGCTCCGATCCCAACAGAGCTATCGTCCACAGTGAGAATGGTGTGAAATGACTGTACAAAACTTGAAAGAATATTAGCATCCATGATGTTTTGTTTGATCAATAAAAAGGCATTTCTCTGATCTGCACCCCAAGTAAAACCTTTCCCTTTCCTCATGATGATTCGCAAGGGTTCTACTTTCTCCACAAAATTTTTAACGAATTTTGCATAGTACTCTACCATGCCCATAAAAGACCTTAGTTTGACTTTATCATCAGGTTCAGATGTCTTTATCATCAGGTTCAGACACATTACATATTGCGCTTACAAGATCTTTTTTTGGTTGTATCCCAAGGCCAGACACGTGATACCCCAAATAATCTACTTCCTCAACAGCAAATACACATTTTTCCCTTCGCAACGTTAAACCAGCCCTTGAAAGTGCGGTAAGAACTTTATCCAAAATTACATTATGGTCATCAGTGTTCAAACCATGAATCAGGATATCGTCCTGGAAAAATACTACTCTTACAATGTCTTTGAGGACATCAGTGATGATTCTTTGGAATGCACTTGCCGCCGAGCAAAGGCCAAAAGGAAGTCTTTTGAACTGGTATGTTCCTTCCGGAGTGATGAACGATGAAAACTGCTTTGAGTCCGGATGAAGCTTTACCTGGTGGTATGCGCTGCGAAGATCCAATTTAGAAAAGATCTTTCCTCCACCCAAACTTAGGACAATTTCGTTTATATTGGGAAGTGGAAAGTTATCCATTATCACAGCTTTATTAAGACTTCGCATGTCCACACAGAAGCGCAAAGATTTGTCCGGTTTCTGTGTGATAACTACTGGACTCAACCACTGTGTGGCCTCTACAGGTTTATTTATGTTATCATCCAATAACTGTTTGATAATCTTTCTGACTTCATCCCTAGCGGATAAAGGTATTTTCCTCGCGGTGTGTTTTACAGGTGCAACACTCTTCTTGGTTTTTATAATATGTTGGTAACCAACAGCCTCCCCCAATTTCTCACTGAAGATGTTCTCATGCCTTTTGAGAATGATTTCTAAGTTCCCATGAACACTATTGCATTCGTTTTCACCATCTACACACATTACAGGTGGATCTGCTCTCGGATTCACTCTTATGTTTAACTCATACTGATGTAACCATCCCAATATTGCAGGACCATGTGGGGATACATAAACTTTCCCTTGAGTAGTTCTCCCCTTAAACTTAATATTGGCCTCAAAGAACCCAAGGACACCAATGCTCACCTCTTGATAACCTCTCAGAGTGATGTCAGATTTGATTAAATTTGATTCGGTGCATGACGAATCATACAATTTCTTTGGAATAATTGTATAGAGCGACCCAGTATCTACCATTAGGTTTACTACACTCCCATTCAGCTCAAAATCTGCTTTAGGCCGAGACAGAATAACACCTTCTGTTATCTGTTGGCTCCCAGCAGATGTAATCATCATTACCTCCTCCTCATCATCTGTGGTTTCACTCTCAACCATAGCAATCTTTTTGGAACTATTGGTTCTACACATACGTGCATAATACCCTTTTTTCCCACATTTTAAGCAATCCCTAGACAAAGCCGTACAATTCTTTGAATCAGCTAGGTGAAAAGGGCTACCACATCTGTTACAAGAACATGTTGTCTGTCTAAACTTGTTTGTTGTCCCACTTTTATTAAACGAGGTTGTGGCTTTCCCCCCTTTATTTGTTTGTCTCCCTTGTATTAAGCCTTTGCCTTCTGAAACATCTGCTTGCAAAGTTGCAATTTCCTGACTATTTGTGTGCCCATGTTGTATTCTCTTAAGCTCTTTCATACATCTGTCACTCTCTTCAGCAACTTTAGCAATAGTAATAGCCTCTGTGAGAGTGGGGTTTTTAGCTGCCCACAACTTTTCTTGTGTAATATTGCTTGTTTAAGGAAGGGTGTGGGGTTACATGGTCCTGTGTTACATGGTCCTGTGTTCTCAAGAGAAAACTGTGTGTTTAATGCAGTATCATTATTTTTGTGTCCCACCTTACCTTTACAATATGTTGGTGTAAATTCTTGCCTAATTTGTTTTGTTACACTTTCTTTATCCATTGTTTAAGGAAAAGAGATGTGTTATATTAACCCTGTGCCTCAGCTTTTGTCTCGCGCTGAGCTCGTGCTATCTGATCCTGTTACGTGTCCAGTGTTCGGTCCAACGGCAGTTAGTTGCCCGTTTGGTCCCGGTCTTGCTGGTGGGGTTTTCTACGCCTCTTCTTGATTAAAGTCCCTAACCAACGCGACACTGGTGTGCAGCCTCATCTTCTTTTATAACAACTTTATACATATGTTTTTAAAATGCCTATCAATCAACGCTTCTAATGACTTAAACAATATTGAAATGAAAATGTATTAAACATATTCTCCGCTATTTAGTAAATAAATATAAACTAGTATGATGAGTTATATGCACATGCATACGAGTCTCAATCACAATTGTGCAAACGGTTATGATTAATGTAAACCATCTTTAATTGCTACCATTGTAATGTACCATAGATATTGAAAAGCTGGGGCAAGTCTTATATGCTTTGACCTACATGAATGAAACTTGCTGTGTAAATGCTTTATACTAATAGAGTCTTAGATTTCCTAAAATGAAAATTCTTAAATGTTTTACGAGAATGTTTTACATGTAGGTATTTTGAAATTTGAGGTAGAAACCATATTTAGAACTGAACATTTCTATGCCACAATCTTTGACAACTTATTAACTTTGACTATTTTGACACAAATGCTTATTTGAATTTCACTATGCCAGAGTCTAATTGCATATTCATTTATTAATCAAGAAGTTATTGTCTTTCTAGGCATTAAGTGACTTTTGCCTTAGGCTTGCATTTTTACATTATGGACTGGTGAGAAAAGAATTTGCTTAGTTCCTCACTCATGTAACTTTCTTGTACTTTCATATGAAATTCCTGACGACTAACTGATACTTTTCTGATACATCAATATGGATTTTAACTTGAAAAACTAAACTCTTAACCCCAGCTCATGGAAAGCAACAGTTTTGAATTACTCTTTGTGGACCAACCTGTGTGCTCGGAACGGACAATCGATTCTCAAGACATCCATTGGGAAAACATGCCAAAGTATCTACTTTTGCACCTTGTGTGCGGATGATGGTTACATGTACCTCGTACTATGGTGGGGAGATAATTGATGTAGTCTACAGACTTGATAAATTATATTAATTGTTTCTCCTGCAATGGAGGAGTCAGAGTTGGGAGTCGACATCGAGACTCAGAGCTTACCCCAGCCCAGAACTCTCTGATTCGGAAACTTTTCTTTACCTATTTGTGTGGCTGCTTCCCTATGCCTATTGACTCCTTTCTGGTGGACTTTGACCAGACTATATGACTATGCTGAGGGAACTCTTCCTGAACTGTCCTCCTGTCCTTAGTGGTGGCAGGTACACTCTTCTCTAGCTACCTTTCCACAGACTCGTTGGCTGAACAGTAGATTTCCATTTCTACATGTAAGGATAGTTTCTGGCTGTACTCTGCTATATGTGTGATTTTATACTATATTCTGGGACTGCCCATTGAGGCTTATGACAAATGTGCTTAAACTTCTGAATATTGCATTGAATACTACATCTGTTTAATACAATAATAAATTCAACCTTAATGTGTTACTTAGATGTGGCAGTAGAAATTGCTCATTTTTTGTGTTCTGTTAGACAGAGTTTTAATGATTACTTCTAATAGGGGGCAATGGATTTGTCAGACGGGCTTAAAATCAATTTTACACTGTAACTGTTTATGTGTTTTAGAATGTTTTACGGACAATTGTCTAAATAAACCTATTTTTCCACCTCCCTAAATTGTCTGAGTCTTCTTTAAACTGTATTTTTAATGTTTTTTTCCACAGATAATTGGGATTCTAATGCATAGCGGAGATAGTCATAGATCATTTTCAGAACATCAGATTCTTTTGTTACTGTTCTGTATAGCAATGGCAGAACTGTTGGTTTGTATAATCTTGGCTCGATTGACTTCTTCAGGAGGTTCGGACTTCCCTTTGCTATCCTATATATTTACAGCATGGGTTTGAGGGTAATATATTCAAATTTGATTTCCAATTTGTGAATTGGTTACCAATTATTGGTCCTCATTAGGTAACTATCAATTGACACCCTGATTCCTTACCCTTCAATGCGATAAGCAAGGTCCATCACAGGACCAAAAGTATTTATGGGTGTGATTTGATACTGAGAGCAGATCAATATAATTGGGCCCAGGTAAAATGCTGCAACACTCTTATCTGACAAGGCTTGAAGAACTTTCTTAAGGGTTACTTCATGTTAATTCAAATGCCTACCAAAAACTACAAATTAGCATTCTGGAATGTGGCAGCACCATCCATCCCTTCCAGTTTCAAATTGATTATACGCTGGACAGCAGCTGCATCAATAGAATGACTGAAAGGTACGTTTGTACTGAAAGGTGTGTCACAAAACCAGTTTTATATTTTTCTTGTCTCAAGAACAATCTGCTGGTACACACTTGCTAAGAATACAGTAGAAAATACAGCTACACCTGCTCGATAGGGCAACATCTAATGCATATTTGGAAGTGAATGGCGGTCAAATCAGATGGGATCATTTAGGCTGCATAGGTCAAAACAGAGATGAAGTTCACCAGAACTCGTAAGAAAAATACCCACTGAGGCCATCCAATGAGTTGACACTAATAGATCTATGATATCCTTGGCACAGTAGTAATTACATGTTTTTTTAGATTTCCTCTGTAAGACAAAGGGGAGTTCCTCAATCTATGTCTTACATAAATAACTCCACCCTTCATGATAATAGGATACACAAAACTGAGTATCTCTCTAAGGGGCATCTTTACAAAACCCTATCGCCACCACAACGTCCTTTTGTGAAACGGGTAGGCAATGGGTGTTGCGGCGTGCGTTCCACAGCAACACCCATTGATTTTGATGCTGCCCCATATTTACAAGGGCAGCGTAAATATGGGGCAGCGCCAAAATTAAGACCAGTGAAAACTTGGTCTTAAACAGGCGCAGCGAGGAGAAATGTTTCCTTCCTCCTCGTTTGTGTTGTTTCTATGTTTACTGCATTGTGCAGCACACATAGAAGCAGCAAAAGGCCATTCATTATTTAAGTGCAAGAAGGTGACCCTTCCTGCACATAAACAATCAATAGAAAAATTATGTTTTGCAACTTCTATGTGTGCTGCATTTAGCAGCACATACAGAAGTTTCAAAATGCCATTTCAGATTGTTTATGTGCAGGAAGGGACACCTTCCTGCACATACACAATCTTCCCCTACAACACAGGCTCCCTTGTACTATGGTGCAAGGGTGGCTGTGTTGGCACCACGCTGCTAAAATATTTGCATGGGAAGGGGCCAGCACAGGGATGCATTGTATCCTTGTAAATACAGTGAAGCCTGCATTTTGGAAGTGGTGGAGCCCGGCGATACGCCAAGGTGGCTAATGCCACGCTCGGCCACTTCCTAGTAAGTATGCCCCTAAGTTATTATTAAAGACACTGCTCCATTTCTCCCTCAAACTCTCCACATAAATATCCCCTTCAGTGCCCTATCCTCAAGTGACTGATTTAGCAATGTACATAGAAGGATTCGCTGTATGGTCCAATCTAAACCCAATCCTAACATGTTTTTTTTTACACTTAAATTAAGGCCAGCCCAAAAGTACCTCAAAATGTGTGCCCTGTACACCCATCTAGGTGAATATCATTAAGCAACAATTTCCTATTCCACAAGCTCTGTACAAGAGCAGGACTCAAGATGGTGTTTCATGCACACAAATACACCATAATTTGAACTTCCTTACCCTCAATTACTTTATGACATCTGCATAAACCATTACAATTCTTTTTGACACTAAGACTTAGACTACATTGTGATCAACACCAGGGTTCTCTATATCCTTCTCATCTGACATATTATTAGATCTGGTGAATTTCCTTACTTTTTACACTAATTGCAGAATTTGTCCATCACTGGGCAACTTTTGGAATTCCACATGAGAGTAACCACATGTATAAGACAACCTGACATCATGCGTTACAGGATATGGATTGGTATTTATTAGTTAGAATGCAGAAATGGAGAAAAAAAAGGTTTCTGAATGACTGTATGGCACAGAGATCCCTCCTGGCTAAAAGGGTATTAAACTGGGGAAAATTATAAGAACACTACAGAGACACTATAATGTCCAGTGGAGGCTCACAAGTTTAATAGTAAAGGACAAGAGGTGAAGTGCCTGGGATATGTGCTGCCATAAAATGGTATATTTAAAATGAGGAGGTGTCTAAGTTAATGCTCAGCACCCTGTTTCCTGGATGATATTAGTACATAAAAATGATTATGGAGGGAACATTGCCAGCACCCTCAAATTCTTAAATGCATGAAGTACACTTTTCCTGAAGATTACAATGAGGATGAAATGTACAGAGCAGTTGTTCAGGATATACGTTAAGTTGTTTGTTTTACATTGGATCCATTCATCAAATGAAGGTCCTGATGTTAATGTTTCATATTAGTTACAACATCTCCAGATGACAATAGCATGGAGGGTGTTGATTATATATTTCTTTTAAACTGGGATTGTGTTGTGCTCGAGTTAGGCCCAAGGAACAGAGCTACACATTGTTCTTACATTGTCCTAATTTTGCACAATAGCATGTTTGCTGTGACCTTTTGCGCATATTTGCCTGTGTGACAATGTTGGATTAGTTTCTCTGGAACTACTTTGTTTACAAATCTAGCTTTGCATACCATTATCAATATGCCTCAAACACCATGTACAAGGCCTCTTGACGCACTATGTACAAATGTTGTTCTATCTTCATCCCCCGAGCACAGAGCTATCTACATATTCATAACATCGCTAATCTACACATACATCACAAAGATACTTTCTATTATAATTAATGAGCATATCAAAAGATTAGCAGAGGATTAACTTCAGCTGACACCGAGGGTCCCGGCATTGTGACATCTCGGGGAGGGGGTATCCAGTTAGTGAACAAGATGGGCTCCAACATTCTATCCCACCTGTAAATGGAGTTGGATCGCCCCTTAGGGGGATTCTTGGCTTCACACCTATACACACTCTAGGTACATGTAGAGTAGGCTTTGCATAGTAGGATTATGCTTGATTACTTCCTTGTTTATATGTAGGCTTTCCTGTTTTTAGTTTCTATTTTAAGTAAATTCTGGTGTTTTTTTTCAGTGTTTTCAAGTGATTTCAATGCCTTACAAAAACAGTTGTTATCAGTGGATACACATTTTCGCGCCACTAAAAACAACAGAAAAAGTGTTTTTCGGGTGTTTATGGAACGTTTCGCTTTCATTAATGCTTGCTTTCTGCACTGATAGAACATGGTATATAGACAATGTACGTAATAGTGTATATGAGGTCCAAAAAGATTTTTGCAAATTAAGCTTATTGTAGTACACCATGCAATATTTCTTTAGTGAGTCCATGGTCATGTGTGCTCGCTCTTTCCTTCCTATGTAAACTTCTGTGAAAAGGCCCTCTCAAAATTGGCACTTGAGACGGGTAACGCCAAAACAGCCAGAATACAATTTGTTAACTCTGGTCACTGACATGGCTTTCCATGCCAATACTGGTGCACTTGACTATTGCGATTCTCAGGGCATGTTCTGCAACATTTGCATGGAGCTGGGTGCTTATGCCCTCAGAGTTATTAAAGCGGTCAAAAATTAAGCAGCACTTTTGAAACTACGGAGTAAATTCCCCTTTACTGAAGGGATCTAGAACTTGTACAGAGTACCATTGTGAAGTTTCATTGACTTCAAATGCCATTGGTGGTGAAGGGACATGTCTATGCATCATTGCAAGACATTTCTCATACATTGTAAAATAAACATTCCTAAATTCCTCTCCAGGATTGCTTTGCTTACCAAGTGGCAAGCACTCTAACATGGAACATGTTGCAGTGCCACAGTCATTTAACGTGTTGCCCAGCCTACTCTCAAGGAGATGTTTCACATCTACACCATTGTGGAGAAGTGTGGCTCAATGGTTAGAGCGGCAGACCTGATGCAGAGGTCTGGCCCGGGACAAGGGTTCAATTCCTGCCTCAGCGGGTCTTGGGCTCACTTTCCTTGGACCTGATAATTCTCGCCTCAATGCCTGATTTAATCATGGGTCCCACTCTGCAGCTCTGGGCAATAGCTTGCTTAATCTCCACAACGGCCCCAACAGCGCTAGGATGCCTGGCTTTCACCCAGGGGGTGCCCAGGAGTGGGCAATTCACAGGGAGAGGCCAGGAAGGGTTCCTCAGCGGTATGCTTACAGCGCCTTGATGCCACGTCTGGGGTGATACGTGCGCTATACAAGCAACACTACATTTACATTTACATTATGCTGAATACTTTGCAGACATAGGTTTTTTCAAACTCTAGTTTTTTTTAATTACATTCACTACAGCAGTTATGTTATCATGTAAAAATCAAAAAATGCAGTAGAGTGCACTTTTTTCACATCTCTATCTTTATGCGTCCAAGGATCGTCACATTGATAATATAGCATTCATAGCCCCTTGGTCTGAGAACCATCAGCCAAGGGACACAGTTGGGATGACTCTTTCTTTAATGCCACACAAAGCACGAAATTATAAATATTTGCATTTTATATCCTGTGCATAAAAAACAGTGCACCAAAATGGACTAAAAAGTAAATAGCATCCCTCATTAACAATGAAGATTGTAAGGATGCTTTCAGCATACCATCTAACAAGTGGCAAGGATCTCCTACAGGGAATCACTTGTTTTTGACAGGTCATCACACAACATTTTCATATTCGAAGCTGAATCACTACAAATACAAACAATTTCATTTCAGTCTTTGTTGAACTTGGTAAGAACTTTTTGCAGAGCATTCCAAGTGACACTGCGTTCCATGTTTTCCAAAAGTCTGGTGTGATGTTTTCACCACTATCCCAGATGCTTGGTGATATCATTCTTTATACATATACTTGTCACTATACCTTGCATTTTTAAAGCCTGAGGTGTTGGCAATTCACCTACTATTAATACTGACCCACTAGAAACTGTGGGCTATTAAGGGTTTTTACCCATTTTCTGTGGGTAAATGTGATGACACATATTAGGAAAGATTCTTATGAAACCAGCTATTTTACCTATCAGTGAAAAAATCAAACGCAGCAAAAATATCAAATACGATTCTCTACAGTTTATAAAATAATTAACCAAGACCTAAAACATGCTTCTAAACCCTGCATCTTTAGACCAATGACCACAAAACTGAAAAAAGAAAAAGAAGAAGAAACAATATTTGAGTGGCATCCCTAAACAACAAAACTCAAGCAGAATAATGTTAGCCCAGTCTTTCTTACTGATAGCTTGTATAACAAAGTACATTGTATTGGCCCCTTTGGGAAGGGAAAAATGACTCTTTCACTCTCTTTTTCCTTTCTTTGAATGGCATTTAGTTTGTGGTGGTGCAGGTGTTTTTTCAGTGTTTATATGTTTTCACTGGTGAGGGCAATTTTTCTTTCAGTGGGGTTTTATCAGTTATTATAGGTTTAAACCTAAAACCCTACAGCCTATTTATATGCCTACATATATATACACTGTTTTAGCACCATGGTAGAACTATGGGGCATATTACCAACAACTAGCGATATTTATCGCTAAATGGGCTTAACGATTTTTTTTTATCGCCAAGCATCGCCGGATATTATTGCAGAGATAACGTGCTAATAGCAACGTTCATCTCTAAAGCGATAAAATATCCGGCGATAGCAGCGAAATGCGTAAATATCACTGAGAATACAGCGATATTCACGCATTAACGCCAATAGGGTCTTAGCCATAATATCCATCTCCCATTGGATATAATGGCTAAGAACTGGTCTGAGCAGGCGTTAGCTTTTGGATATATTCGCGCTTAGCGTGAATATTTCCATCGCTACACCAGCGTTGATAATGGGCGATAGTGATGTTAAAATATGAAGAACTTACTCGCAGTAAGATTTTTCCATTTTTCGATAGTGATGTTAGCAACTGCTTTCAGTCGCTAACGGGTTGGGTATGCCCACTTTGCATGTCATAATGTAATGTAATGTATTACTTGTAAAACGCACTGTTGCCAGCCGGCATCCTGGCGCTGTATACCGCTGGGGAACCTTTCCTGGCTTTCCCTGTGGGATGGTCCCTACTGGGAGTCCCAAGGTGGAGCCAGGCATCCCCAGCATTGATGGGGCCGTTGTGGAGATTAGGCAAGCTAATGCCTAGAGTTGCTAGTGGGACCCCTGGCTAGAGTAGGCACTGAGGCGAGAATTATCGAGTTCGCTGACCCTGGTCCACGACCCTGCCGCGTCGGGAATTGAACCCTGGTCTAGGGCCGACTTCTGCCTCCGGGTCTGCTGCCTCTAACCAGTGAGCCACACCACTTCACTCATTAGCGATAAATATTGTGGGCCCCAAACCGCTCGCTATCGCCTACAAGCTGTCGCTAACTGCTGTTAGCGACAGCTTGCTAATAGGGCGATAGAATTATCGCCGCTTAGCGGCTGAAAACGGCCGCTAAAGTGGCAATAGTCTCTTATCGCCCTCCTTGATAATATGCCCCTCTACCTATTATTTACGCTTTTGGTGCTTCTAGCCCCTTTCATCTGCTTCTGTCTACTGATTATCGCAGCACATGTATTCTATACAAGAATAACATTGGTTCAATAAATATATTGAAAACGTTCCACTGTGTATTCTCTGTATATTTCTTTAAACACAAATAAGCACTAGTGACTGAGCAAAAAGTTCTGATCTGTTTCCACGATCCCTCAGGGGTCAGGGATGTCATGTTCAGTGGTTGCCAGAAACCATTTGCTCCCTGGTAAGGTTAGGGCGGCTTATGGTGGCACTGCAAGCTAGCTGCCCGGAACCTCACACAAAGTTTATGTTGTCCAACAAATGTGCAGATCCTAAGGATTAGTAGGAACTACATGATAGGATGGTGTTTATGTGTTAAAGTAATTATGCTTACTTTCCTTTTTTTTCTGATTTGCTGAAGCAACTATATTTTAGTCCACACCCCAGGAATGTCAAATTTTTTGGAATTTGTTATGCAAAAATTGAGTATAAGAACCCCTGGAATTTGGGGATGAGCCAGAGATTTTTGAAGGCTGTCCTGTTCTGATGAGGACCCTGTCCTGATTTCTTTCTAATTTTGCTGCTCATTTGGGACTTAGAAGGATTTTCTGATTTTCCATTCTTTGTATAACTTTGCATCTGAGAGCCTTCATGGCAATAATTCTCTACCAATTAATGTTTTAATTTTGTAATAAAACCCTTTATTTTTTCATTGATCTATAAATCAATTACTAGGTGGAGCCATGACTTAATAAACTGTTTTACTCTGCTAATTGATGTCTGGGAGGTACTTTGGCATGCAATTCAATGTTTGGGAGAACTGTGTTAAGTAAAAATTTGAGGTGTGAAAATGTTGGGGTGTCTAAAATTTGGGGGTATTGTTTTACTCCATCAATTGCAACAAAAGATAGTATGATAGTGAAAGGCCTACTGCAGAGACACATGTATCCGCAGCAGATTCACAGGAGGTCACAGGTTAAAATCCTTCATGGTCGATAATGCAAGTAATAGCCAGGTGACAAAAACAACTATTGCCAGCGAGATGGTGTGTTCGCAATAACTGTTCATTGTATTACTGTCCAAAGTTGAGGCATACCATTTAGGTATTATAAAAAGAAAGTTATTTCATGAATGAAAAGAAAGCACTGAGCAACACGTTGACAGATCTTTACTCTTGAAGCATACTGAATGCAATAGCAACACCTTTCAGTGTATAACCTAGCACATATTAACAGATCACAAATTAAAAGGCAAAAATGTTTTATTTCTATATGTTTTAATACACAGCTGCAGTCCGATTTCCCTCTATTTTAGCAGGCTGTTAACGTCTGCAGAATATTCTCTCTCACAGTCTCGCTGCCACAGAATTTTGATCTAGGAGCAAAAGAAAAGGTACATTTAGGCAAACTAATTTTCATGTGTCAAAATACAATATCAGTTAATAGCCTGACAATCACAGTAAACCAGAGCTACATATCCACGGCTTCATATGTGGGAAATTGCTGCATCGTGCATGTGAATTCACAATCAGAAATTGTTCCTTGAAACATGCTGGAAAATTAACTTTATCTTGCAATAAAAAAAAGTGTAAAGCGTGGACCCAAACAAGACTGGCATTCAAGACATATTGAGTTAATTTGGATTTCACTATGCCCCAAACAAACTGACATCCAATTGAAACTTGTCTCATGTAACATGAACCAGGCATAGAAATGCATTATACTGACAAGTGTTTAACGCTAACTATATCTACCAATGTTTTGTAGAAAGTGGGCAACATTTGAATTGCAGCAAGGGAATGTTTCAAGCTGTAGCCGAGTAGGGCTCCAGAAGGCCAGATACCCTCTCTGCGAAATCCCGCTGAAACGGGTTTGCCGCTACAGAAAAGCTTTAAGTGAAGCAACCTGAACCTTCCTCCCATTGGCAACGCACAATCATCAGATTGACTAAGCAGGTTTGTCCCAGTTCTCAGGGTGTCTTTGTAGCCAAACATTTCTAAGTCCCAGGTTTCTTAAGATGTTTGGAGAAGTATACTTTGACACAGTCAAGAGTAACAGAACCCCAGGAACAGAACTTGGAGGTCATGAGAGGTGCAGTCCTTCTATCTTCCACAAATCCTGTAGTGTTTTGAAAGAGCTACCCAGGGGTGCCACATTAATGCCTGTGAGTACCATATTTGACTTCTGGACACTTTTCAACCAATAGAGAAAACGTTCCAGGGGTAATCCTACCCTGTTTAGCAACATTTCCTGGGTGAATTACTGCAATAAATACCACAGTGGGCCTTGCTGCCTGAATTTAAAATGGTGAAACACTTCTCCCCTTGTGCAGACCTCATTGCCCAGCACAGGGGCATAGTCGTCAACCTCAATGCTTATGACCTCACATATTACATGACTCATTACATGTTATTTGAAATCATTAATAACATCAGTGATGAAATCTGAAATAACATAATTGATGACAACACTGCGATTGGTGGGGTGAGTTACAGTTACTTTCAGTTAACTATAACTGGTGAATTTCAGGGGTATTTAGAATTTAAAATGCTATGTTATAACTGAAATAACATAATTGATGGCAACAAAGGGTGTGTGAGTTATTGTTACTTCAGTTAACTATAACTAGTGAATTTCAGTTTTTTTAGAGTTGAAAATGATATGTTTTACTGACATTTCCACCTAACTATAACATCACTTTAACCTTTGTTTTTTTCAGTAAACTTCTCAAGTTTTTTTAATGATGTAAATTAATCAATTATTGTATACTATTACCATACCTAACTAAACCAACACTTAAGCCTTTGCTTTTTCAGTGAATATATATATATATATATATATATATATATATATATATATATATATATATATATATATATATATATATATATATATATATATACATATATATATATATATATATATATATATATATATATATACATAAACTGCAAAGTGAGCCCTTGAGCTCTTCACAGGGCACACACGCTTTCCCCCCACCATCCGGCTTTGTCACCTTGTTGAGACACGTATACATGCTATCAATTCATCTGGCCATCTCCGATGCGTTTCAAGGCTGTTCCGCCCCATAATCATGGAATGCGCACAGCGGGATACAAAAGGAGAAAACACACACATACAAGACTAATCATACCAAAGGGCGTCGGAAAGGAAACAATTCCAGTCCGCTGGTGCGCTTTCCCCAAGGAGAAAACACACACATACAAGACTAATCATACCTACTTAAGGAACTATATAGTGCTAATCATTGGGGGATCAAGCCTACTTAAGGTATAATTGGACTCGCTTCCTGTACGAACTGCAATTACCAGCATGCAGTGCTGTATGTTGAACAGAGCCACGCCCACTAGGAGCGAACTTTCAGACAATAAAAGGATTAAGAGTAACAAGGAGTGAGTGTTTTGAATCCCAATGTGCACATTCCATGATTACGGGGCGGAACAGCCTTGAAACGCGTCAGAGATGGCCAGATGAATTGATAGCCTGCATGCGTGTCTCAGCAAGGTGACAAAGCTGGATGGTGGGGGGAAAGCGTGTGTGCCCTGTGAAGAGCTCAAGGGCTCACTTTGCTGTTTCAATATTTGCACTGCTTCCCTTGGCCGTGACACAGGAGCACCTCTTTCGTGTTCTTTGGAAGTGTTTGGAGGAATAAAAGGGCGTCGGAAAGGAAACAATTCCAGGCCGCTGGTGCGCTTTCCCCAAGGAGAAAACACACGCATACAAGACTAATCATACCTACTTAAGGAACTATATAGTGCTAATCACAGGGGGATCAAGCCTACTTAAGGTATAATTGGACTCGCTTCCTGTACGAACTGCAATTACCAGCATGCAGTGCTGTGTGTTGAACAGAGCCACGCCCACTAGGAGCGAACTTTCAGTCAATAAAAGGATTGAGAGTAACAAGGAGTGAGTGTTTTGAATCCCACTGTGCACATTCCATGATTACGGGGCAGAACAGCCTTGAAACGCGTCAGAGATGGCCAGATGAATTGATAAATATACAACAATTGTACAAGGTTCCCCTGAGGAGGAGGAGGGAGGACGGGGAAAGAATTTTTTGAAAAACAGCCACTCTCAGGAGTGTGCAACAGGGAATTGAGTAAACCCTTTTCGAAATTAGGATGCCTCACACAATTAGAGGGTTGGACAACAGTAGCCATCCGTCCAAATAACTGTATCGTGTCATCATTGGCCTCCTGCTCCAGCGGCAAGCTGGCGGTGCAATGCTTGCCGGGCAACACGTAGTGTTACTCTTTTGGTGGAGATCTTCTATTCCTGGCCAATGGGTGCATGCGTGTGAGGGACCTAAGAGGTGGGATTGTGAGCGTGAGTGAAAGTTAAAAGTAAGTCAGTAGAGTCCATTAGAACATTTTTAATCAGGTGGCTCACTGCTTAATTAAAATTGATAAAGGGAGGGGTAGCGGAGCACAACAATAAGGGTGATGTGGCTTCGTTCGACCCTCGCCTATAGTGTGGTCAACATGTTTCACGCCAGTTAAGGCGATTCTTCAGGACCTATGGTTGCTCATCAATTAATGCGAAGTCTCCCCCAAATCGAAGAAACTTCCATATACAACCTGTATGTCAAGGCGGCAAGTGCTACTGCAATGGTCCTAGCCCTAAACCCATGAAGGTCGGGCCCCACCGACTGTCCCTGGGAAGGCCTGAGCGGCGGGGAGTCCCCTGGATGCTCTAGGCGGATGGCGGGTCAGAACCTACCCATCCCACGGCGGCGGTAACACAGAACAGTCAATAAAAGATTGAGAGTAACAAGGAGTGAGTGTTTTGAATCCCGCTGTGCACATTCCATGATTACTGGGCGGAACAGCCTTGAAACGCGTCGGAGATGGCCAGATGAATTGATAGCCTGTATGCGTGTCTCAGCAAGGTGACAAAGCCGGATGGTGGGGGGAAAGCGTGTGTGCCCTTACATATCCAAACACCAAATTGTGGCGTGCTTAAGCCTCTTGATGCGGCGGGCACTCGGCAGGGTCGCCAACCAATTAAATATGCACACTCCTGGTACACATGTTTCTTCTCCCAAGAACAAACCAGAGCCGAGGCCCAAATAGTGCTCAGTGCGATGATTTAATGGCACACTTTTCTTGTGTGCCATTAAATCATCGCACTGAGCACTATTTGGGCCTCGGCACTGGTTTTTTCTTGGGAGAAGGAACGTGTGTACCAGGAGTGTGCATATATATATATATATATATATATATATATATATATATATATATATATATATATATATATATATATATATATATTGTTTTTTGTTGCGCCTCTGTTCCCACTGTATATACCCCGTCACGTGTCACCAGCGCCGTTCACCTATTCACGGACTGGAAAAGTGAATATGCTAGCCCTCAAACCACTTTTTCTCACAATTTTTGTGAATACAAACAGACAAAAATATTTTGTTTGTATGGGTGAATTTATTTTACCCTTTTCATAAGTTTTCAGTCTTTTTATAGAAGCATTTTTTCATAGGTGAGAAAAGGCACTAAAATACTCACATTTACAATATTTACAGCTCACATGCATACAATTTTCATACCACTATGACAACTGACATATACACAAATAATCCACAAAATCTATACATACTATATATACAAGCTTCTTTTGAGAAAGAATATCAATTAAACAACCACAAATAATTATTCTTTGTGGAGAATCAAATTATTATGACGCCCAAACAGGGTCGAACAACAAAAAAGGCAACAAGGAAATAAATTTCAGATTCAACAGTTGGTTCAAATTAGTGAATCAATAACATAAGAATGTTAAACCAGGGATGCCTATTTTGCTGTTATTTGCCAACGCGTTTCGAATCTGAGTCAAAGCTCAGATTCTCCTCAGGGCTCTTTAAATGTAGATTCTGGAAAAGAGAGAGGAAGCTATTCACGAGCACTTGTGCACAGCTTAGTACAGGTTACATGACATTCAATGTAACAGTGCTTTTGTATTTGTTTTCTTGATCTTACAACTAAATATATGGAAAAAGAAATTCCCCATTCAATGCCTCTTGGTCACTTCTCTCCCTGTCGCCCTTTCTTCCCTGTTCATTGAAATTCATAGTGCTTTTTTGTAAATTGTCTACTAAACAATACCTGTTAAGACATTGTTGTATGCTGTATAGATAACTATATAGCAGGTAGATGTCAAAGCCAACTGGCAAAGCCAATAGGTCCCAAAATGTTGACCTATTGCTTTGACAATGCTTGTATAAATTAGTGCCCTGACTAACTAGTGATTTATGGACATCTATAACTCAGCACAGCTTTCAGCTGCGTTGGCTGTCAAAGGCTGTATGTTACTATATCAAGTCAGAAAAATTGGCCTACAATCACCAACATATGCACCGTCACTGTATTTATTCGTTTATAGTCTTATGTAACGCTAATCAGACCCAAGAAGGTAACAAAGCACATTACATTTATCAGGGTAATTACACAGCAAAAGGAGTCAGAATTGTCAAATGAAGAGATGATGAACTATATAAATGGACATTGTCATTACGTTGCAGGGAATGAACATAGGGGCATATTAGCAAGGGCCATATCGCAGCTTTAGCAAGCTGTCGCTACTTTTAGCTGATAGCGATCGGTTTGGGGTCCACTTTATATGTCAACAATATTTATTGCTAATGACATGCAAAGTGGGCGTACCCAAACTGTTTGCGACTAAAAGCAGTCGCTAACACAGCTATCGCCTGCTCAGAACATTGCTTAACCTGTTTATCCAATGGGAGGTGGATATTCAGGTTAAGTCCCCATTAACGTTAATGCCTGAATATCGCTGAATTTCCAGCGATATTTAGGCATTTAGACGCTATCGCCGGATATTTTATCGCATTAGAGATAAACGTTGCTAATAGCATGTTATCTCTGCGATAATATCCAGCGATAAAAAAAATCAGGCTAAGTGTGTTTTGCAGTAAATACTGCATGTTGTTGCTAATATGCCCCATAGTTAGCAACAGGATATGCCACTGTAGCAGGAGATATCGCTACATAGGGATCATCGGAGGGGATTCAGTCACTAGAGAAGAGCCTTGGGTAACTATAGTTCCACGAGGTGGCATGAAGCGAGGCATTGGTAGGCAGTCCAGTATGGCAAGACTCTAATTACTATTCTAACTTCTATGGTTACTTTGCTTACCTTGTTTTGGTCGATGCAGTAAATGCAATATTATTGCCACGTGATTTAATGCTACACAGCAGGGATTCCCAGTTGCCAATCCAATATATTTATATTGATATTAACAAGCGTATATATACATACGTTTTCCCATCTTTTCCGTATTGCAAAACTGCTTTTTGACCGCCCAGTTTCGGAAAGAGTGGATTTATGACGTTGTTGTTCCAGAGGAATTTAACATGGCTGAGGGTGCCGACATCAACCTCAACGTCGATGAAAGCAGTGTACGTGCTTCCAGCTTTCATTGTTCCCCTGCGCAAACAGAAACATAGAAAAGTCAAATGAATAGACGAAAGCAAGTGCCAGCAGTTTTACTATCACTAAAAAAGATGTCATTGCTTTATTGGGATCAGCAATTCAACAACGCTCAAATAACCTGATTGTTTAAGCCTGAAACCTTGACCCCTCCATACTCCTCCAATTGGAGTTATGAATAGGCTGCTGCATATCCAGAAGAAAAAAGTTACAGGATTTTTTGATCTCTTTACTGCTTGGGGCAGTGAATTGAAATGCATAGCCATGTAGATATTCATAGAAAGTAATGCTTTCTAGTCCCATAATGCCAACTCATCTCCCATTTAGGTAGAGCCTATGTCGGATATGATTTGAAGTTCGGAATGCAGATTTCCTATGTGTTAATGTGGCAGATTTTGTTCTTCCCTACGATAACCTTTGTTAGAAATTTCGAAAAGTATGGTAATCCTTGTTTAGTGTTTAAAAAAGCACGTCCTAGATACATTTTGGCAGGACATACTTGCTAATATTAATCAGGGGAAACATTTTCCTTAAATACTGATACATACTGATTTTTGTACAGCAAGAATCAAATTCCACATGTTACGCCCCAAAAGCCTGTAATAGTCAACAATTATTTCAGGCGATAAATGCTGAACACCTCAATGTCCGTTTATGTCAGGTGCGATAAGTATCACAGGCAATAATGGCCACCTGGTATTAAGGGCCTTAGAGTATTCTTCCATCATGACAGAAAAGATGTCTTCACCAAAGAGTTGCATCCATCATTGAAAGGGACGCTTTGAGGAAAGACCTCTGAAGAAAATACCTTCTTGCCTTTCACAGCAGATGTTCCAGCATGTTAGTCACTCAACATTTACCCATTCATGTAAACCCTCCATCCTTTCTGTGACAGATTGTCGTGGAACTAAGTCCACCAGTCACTTTAGACTTGGCGTCTAAGATGGCGCAATGTCTGGTGGGGTTTCCTTTGATTCTTGGCAGTGCTGATAGGGGAGCCAGCCGAGTGTCCGCCAGCACCATGCCTGTATTCTGGGGTTATAACAGTTCTCCACTGCATCCCTCCTTTACTTTAAGCAGCTAGACTATAGCTCTTTCGTCTTTAAGCTCGGGTGTACATCTTGTTTTCATTAGTTACTAAACATGCAAGAATGCAGTTAGCAATATTTTGTGAATGAATCACCCCCTTATCTTACAACTGAGCTTCTCATTGAAGCTTTGATCATACGACCTCTTTTCTAGAGCCCTGTCTGCTCTTGAATATGTTCACTTCTTATGCAATCTATACAGCCCTGGGTCATATGTTAATGTTCACCCCTCCAGAAAATCCACATTGAAACTGGACATTCCATCAACTTTGTGTGTTCATTCAACAAGTCCTATATCAGCAACTATAATAATCCACAAATGTGCCTTTTAATTGGTGATGTCTTCTTGGGCTGTGACCTATTTTGAGATATTTGGCTAAAGGGTTCTTTTGAATCCTTGCATCTCTGCTCATCAGATTTCTTAACCAGACCTTGTTCCAGCTTGCTGTCTCTGATTGTTCGTTATTGTTTTCGGATTTGCAGCTCTAGAACTGGGCACGGTATATTTGGTTCGTCACGCCAGTATGGGGAACACTAGCTAGCTGAATCTTCCTGCTATCTTCCACAATCTCGCCCTAATGCCATACTGCCTAATTACACCATTTGGAATCTTAAATATAATTGATTTAGATATCCCCTAGATCAGATATCTATCTTGAGAAATGACTTCCAATATGCTACAGCTCCCAAAGCTTTCTCCACCTAGAAAAGTTTGCTGAATTCAGGGAGCAGTTGGCCTTACTGGTTACGTCTAATTCTTTCATATGTCACCCATCGACTTATCCACTGCCTGTTGGGTATTAACCGCCTTGAACCGTTTACTACCCTGTCCAAACAGGCTTCCTCTCTTTTATTTGTAAGTACCAATGTAATGTGATAAAATCATTTAAAATGATCATGCAATGACTAGCCCTACAGTTGTCACATTAGTCTCCTACCTTTCCTAGGGGTATATTCACTTTGTGTCGCCATTCGCACCAGCACTTTGAAATTTACCCCCACATGCATCAAGCATTTTTGGAGTCGCAAACGGTGCGATTCCTTAAAATCGGCCGTTTGCTTTTTGGAATGCATCAAGCATTTTTAGAAATCGCAACATTTTTGCGATTTCTAAAAATGCGATTGCTTTTAAGAAATCGCAAATTTGCGATTTCTTAAAAGCAATGCATGATTACTTTTAAAATTGCGAAATCGCAATTAGGGGGTCAAATTTACCGAGTGGTTGAACCACTCGGTAAATTTGCAAAAAGTGTTTAAAATGCTGAAAATGCATTTTTTTCAACATTCATGTTACGGACACACATGTCCTTAGGACATGTGTGTGTGAAACATGATGCGAAAAATACATTTCAGGGGTGCATGGGGGGGTCCTTTGGACCCCCCCCCCTGCACCAATGAAATGCATTAACAAATTGCGATTTTCAAAGTGAAAATCGCAATTTGCTAATGCCTTCCCATTGCTTCCTATGGGCCTTTTGGCCCATAGGAACCAATGGGAATAGCGAATTCGCAAATTGTATTTCGGTAATTTATGCGATTTGGTAAAAATTGCGATTTTTACCGAATCGCATAAATTTACCGAAAATATTCATGCATCCCGTTTTGAGAATTCTAAATTGCGAATCGCTATTTTTCGCAATTTAGAATTCGCAAACACCCGGGATGATGCATGTGGGGGATAGAGATGCTGGCTTGTCCACTGATGTTGCTTCTAAGTGGGAGAACACCAAAGAACTGACTTTAACAAAAGATGACCAAGTCAAAAAAATCATCATTCATCTAAGACCAGAGTCATATATAAGTACAGTGCCTACCAATCGTTTTCTAGACAACACTGGTTTAATTATCTTGATGTATGCATTTTTCTGTTATCAAAGTTGTTAATATATTTGATGGTTTTTAAACCAGAGATTTTTCATATTGAGGACAGACAAGGCATTTCCAATGTTTATTTCATGGGAATTGTTTATATGTTAAAACTGTACCACTACGAAGGGATTAATATATAACTTTTAGTATTATTTGACGGAGCAACAGAACATTTGTTTTGGAAGAAATAAGAGCCTAGAATAAAATAACCTAATTTAGAGAGCACTGCTTCATGACCAATACTGTAATTTAACAAATATGCAGATATGTGAAATATTCAAGAGCAACATGCTTCAATAGCTGATATCAAGTGCATGTCTTCATTATTACAATAAAAATATATGCTTTCAAGAATCTCATAATCAACATTTACTAAATAACTAGGTACCCCAATGATAAGTGCTTAATCACAGCACCCAACCGACAAAGAGTAATTCAAACTAATCTTTTCTTCCCAAGTTAATGCTCCAACAGGCAACTCGCCACAGTGTGGATTGGGTTAGCATTGTGATTGGGTGCAAAACATCAGAAAAACTATCATTCTTGGGGTGGGTTGGCCAATAAGCCAAACACTGTCCAACACATAACATATTTCTATGCTCTTCCTATGTATGCAGATTATATATCATTAAGCACGTTACTTTGCATTAGGGTCTTCATTACATTAAACCCAGGACAAAGAAGACATACTAGGATTAATTAATGGACTCTACAAACTAGTTTACGGTAACATAACATAGAACTTACTTTAGCTGAATAAAACAGTGTTGTGCCTCTGATTCTCTGAGACATCTCTGCTCCATTTAGACGCCAATAAGAAGACCCAGGCATTAGTATAGCCCACTATCTCAAATCATTACTCTGCGATGGCTGTGCTTTTCCACAGCCTACAGTAAATAGAGGTAGACAATAACAACTATTCACCCAATAAATACATGCATATCATCACTCCAATAACAGGGAAGCCACACCCCAATGCCTGTTAGAGTGTGTGACTCTTTAGGAGTGGGAAAAGGAAGGGTGATTCAAGCATTTTTAGCAACCAACATGAAGTGGCATTTTGGTTCTTCCCAACACGGCAAATACCAAGGTCCACTTATAGTGGAACTTTAGTAGTGGGTGTCAGGAGGTAACATATGAGGCTGCCTAAAACTGCTGTGTCATAAAAGCAGCCTAGTGAAAACGTCCATTTTCGATATAGCAGAAATGCTTTTCCTGGCATGAAATGGCCTTGTTCCCCCTGAAATAAAACAAAACCTTTTTCCATGTAATAAATATACAAAAGGATTGCAACAGAAATATTGCAATTTGTCTTGTTTCCTTTTTTCAGGTCAAAATGCCATAGCATCTGTATGGACTGTAAAGTAAACCCAGTGGTGGGAGGGGAGTCCTACTTAACTAGAATGTATGTGATATATTAAACATACATGGAATCAAATATCATGTTGCATTATTTATCATTTACAATGATGGGTGAGTCAAGTCAAAATATTAAAAGAGAAAATCTACAATATAATCTGAATATGATTTATGATGTTTTATTACCTATTTGATCTAGAATACTCGTGCCTTGCGCTAATTACTATAGGAACTGCTTCAAAGTGTGTACACTTATTTGTCAGTAGTCTATAAACACTGGTTCATTTCTGTTAGATTTGGGGGTCTCTAGTTGGCACAGGTAGGTACTTGTAACAAGTAGGGACCCTCTCCTCTAGTCAGGACAAGGGGATTACACACCTAAAATAACCCCTGCTCACCCTCTAGGTTGCGTGGCGCGAGCAGTCAAGGCTTATTTCAGAGGCGTTGTGAGTTAAGCAGTTGTGACCACATACAGTAACCCAGTGACAACACTACAAATGGACCCCACACAGGTTTTATATAAAAAATAAGTAGACTTTATATAAAGTTACCACAAGACTATAAACAACAAAAATACACACTATGATTACTTTAAGATGGTAGATTTAAGCTTAGTTCAGTTCAGTTTTTAGATGCGACACTCTGCGTCAATGTACTTTAAGTTGCGTTGCACTTCCACGAAAAGCAATGTCGCAGTGATGGGAAATGCAGCAAAGTCTGGTGCAAAGAAATAAAGACGTGAAGATCTTCCAGATGCAGCATGCTTCTCGGGGACGCAAGAAACTCTCGGTTCGATGCGTGGACTGCAGCGGCGACACCCTTATGATGTGACGGCAACAGCTCCAGCGGCAACGCTCTTCTCCACGATGCGTGAAGCTTCCGCTCGATGCAACAACTACAGCGGCGACATCCAAGCTGCGTCGGCAGCAGCTCTGACGGTGGCGCGCTTCTCGGGGATGCGAGGGGCTCTTGGTCGATGCAGATACAATGCGATAGTTCCAGCAGCAACACTCTCCTTCTTCGGAGTTGCGACGGCAGGCACAGCAACAGCGACACGCTTCGACCTTGTTGCGAGATTCCTCTCCTGATGTGGTGCAGTGCGACAACCACAGCGGCAACACCCTCCTTCTTCGGAGTTGCGACGGCAGCAGCAGTGACGGTGACACGCTTCCTCTTCGTTGCGGCGTGCTTCTCTCCGATGCTGTGCAGTGCAACAGTTCCAGCGGCATCACCCTCCTTTCTCCGGAGTTGCGACGGCAGGCACAGCGACGGCAACACGCTTCTTCTCATTGAGTTGCGCTTCCAGCTCCTTGCGACACGCAATTCCTCAGAAGACCCAAAACAGCAGCAGGCACTTCTAAAAGAACTCTGAGGAGCTGGGGGTTGAAGTCTGGTGCCCCTGAGACTTCAGCAGGAGGCAAGCTCTTTACCAAGCCCTTGGAGATCCTTCACAAGTTGAAAGCAAAGTACACTACGTTCCTTTCTCCTTCCTTTGGCAGTAAGGCAACCACTGCAGGCCAATCCCCCAAGCAGCACTTCAGCTTGGGAATAGTCTCTCCTCAGTTTCTTCAGGTTGCTCTCCTCAGTAAAGGTTTCTTCTTGTAGTCCAAAGTGATCTAATTTCATGGGATCAGGGTCCCAATATTTATATCCAGAAATCCTTTGTTCTCTGAGGGGAGAGGGGCCTTTGCCCAGTCCAAACCAGTTCTGAAGAACTCTGTTTACCAGACTTCTCCTTTCCTTTCACAGTGCAGGGTATGCACATGGGAAACGGCTTTTACAACGAAGCCGTTTCCACGAAATCTTTAACCACGCATGCAGTACAACGCATGCGTGGTTACAACTAATGCCTTTACCACGCATGCCTTTACTAAGATGTTTGTAGTAAAGGCATATGTGGTAAAAGTAAAAAAAAAAGAGGGGGCTTGGGGGGGTCTCCCCCCCAAATAAAACAACTCACCATAAGTCACGTCGGCATCAGAGTCGATTAAGAGAAATCGGTAAAAAAATGCAGTTTTTTTTAACGACGTATGACGTCACCACGCAAATAGTCGGTGAAAGGTTTATGCGTGCTAAACGAATTCCGTTGTAACGCATGCGTGGTAAAGGCATGCGTTGCAACGGAATTCGTTGTATCATCATATATTCATGCACATCAGACGCCCCACAGGATGTGGAGCCAGCATTGTGGAAGGCAAGTACAGTCCTGGAGCACTTTGTTTACAGGACTCCTTCTCTTCTTTCAGTGTGCAGGGCAGAGACATCAGCCGCTCCCCAGGGGGTGGAGCCAGCATTGTGGAAGGCAAGCACAGCCCTATTCGAGGTTCAGGTGAACTCCTCCCTCCCATCTAGATGCAGATCTCTCTATTCACCACTGGGTGACTCAGCCTGTCTATGGAATTCCCCAGCCCTGTCACTCACAAAACCAGACATAGGAATACACAAACTAGCAGAGGCAGGGTAAATGGTTAGACAAGCAAATACCTACTTTCTAAAAGTGGTATTTGCAAACACAGAAAATTAAAATAAACTTTACTAAAATATGTATTTTATTATTCTAAGTTCAGGCATACTAAACTCGAATTTCCACCATGTTCTCTGAGACAGTTAGGATTATAAAATGTAATAACTCTAACAGCCCTTTCGGGCCTATGGAGAACAGGTAGCCTTGCAATAGTGAAAAACGAAAATGGCTGTAATTCACTATTAGGACATGCCACACACCTCAGGGCTTGTCCTACCTTATACTTACAATGCACCCTGCCCTTGGGCCTACCATAGGGGTGACTGATATGAAGAAAAGGGAAGGTTTAGGGACTGGCAAGTGGGTGCACTTGCCCAGTCAGCATGACAGTACCAGACTGCACGCAGGCTCTGCAATGGCAGACCTTAGACACATTTTACAAGGCTGCATCTGTGGGTGGCACAACCAGTGCTGCAGGCCCACCAGCAGCATTTGGATTACATGCCCTGGCACACTCAGTGCACTAGACTAGGGTCTGACAAGTAAACCAACTAGCCAAACATGGAATCACTAATCCATACATCAATTTACAGTAGGGAGCACTTGCACTGTGACACTGAATAGCATTGGCACAGTGCCCAAAGCATCTAATACCTGCAAAAACGCATGAGGCAACAGCAAAAAAATGGAAGGGAGACCCGCGCCAATGGTGCCAGATGTAACAATGCCCTTCACACTGCTAAACAAAACAAATCTTACTTGAAAATTTGATACTGCTGGGTGTTCCCTTTATTCCCATACAGAGCCACTTTGAAATACCCGACAACACTCGAACTGCCAGTGACTGTGACAGACACTTTGTACCGATAGCCTGAAAATTAAAGGACATTGTCACTGTTAAGTAGTCAGAAATAGTGCAGCAGTTCATATGTTCTATGATGTGTTCTATATTATGTCATTTTTAAATGCATTAATTTGATTGGTATTGTCAGTTAGCAAATTGGTTTCATGATACAATATGTAAGAATTATTAGAGAGGGTATTGGTTCTTTTCAATTTTTGCCAGATCATATTACCAAATATTTTTAATGTATTTAAGCAGCACATTTAGGGTCACTTCAGTAAATCATGGGATTTGAAGGTCCATATAATCATATGATGAAACAGACTAATTAATTTACTAAAATAAAAAGCAGATGCGAGTTCATTAGTAAAAGACATTCAAGCCTACTAGAAACCAAAGTGTATCCTAGTCCTAGAAGAAAAATCATGCATTTCTATTATAGAGAAATCATCATGAGGGTTACTGGGAAAGAAGATGATGTGACTTCCTCTAAGAAACAAAAATGCAAGAGTTTAAATGAAACTACACCATTTGATTCAATAGTGGAAAAAGCCCAAGAAGCTTATGAGAAATACAGCACAAGTGAAAAGAGAGGGGTCAAAGGTACGTGTGAGTCAATGGAGAGAAATATCATTTGTTAATTTATAGGGAAAATCATCTTTTTTTTATCATTTTGCCCCATTTTCCATCCCAACCCTTACACCTTTTCTCATTAAACCTCTAACGAAACATTGCCGCCACCAAGTGCCAGAATTCTTTTCTGAATCACTGAATCACGTTTACATCTGTTCTTTCAAATACGTTCTTATGTTACTTACCAGTAATCACATTACTCTGAGTCCACCTCAGGCACAATTGCCTTGCATTGTAATTCATTAAAGCGAGAGGGAGGAGGAGGTAATGGCATTGGTCCCGGTTCACAAAGGTAAAGTTAGACGAAAGTCTAACTTTACGACTTTCGGTATTCACAAAGGGCATTTACAACTCATAATGACTTTCAGAATACACAATGGGCATTTACGAGCAGTACATGCCCTTTGTGAATACCGAAAGTCGTAAAGTTAGACGTTCGTCTAACTTTACCTTAATGAATCGGGACAGCTGTGTACCGCACCTGGTTTTCAATGATTGCTTAATTGATTGGTGAGAAGTTGAGTGATTGATCAATTACGTTTTTTACATTTTTTATATAAGGCGAGTCTGGACTTTTAATCAAAAAAATATTTTATAAAAGAAAGGGAACAGAATGGGGACAATAATCGTGCTTGGCGCACTATTAATGAAAACAGCAGATGTCAGTAGAACAGTGGAATATCTTATAAATGTGGAGCAGGGTGAGGCAGGCTAAGCAGGGAAGAAGAGAACCTGAGATGCCAAAAAAGGAGAAGCTACACTCAGAACTTAGCACATTAACAGATACTCAGTTTCTCAATACAGCCTTTCAGATTACACAGTACTCCTCCATCAGGACCAGAGAGGGGACTAGATGGAAATGCACATGACATTTTTGGAGAATGAGTACCTTAGGTCAATAGCTGCTATGGCACGGGAAGCAGATTTTCACGTTACAAAAATTGTTCCTTTTGGGGTGGTCGAAACAGGCACACCAGGAAGAGTTGGTCTAACAGTGTTAAGTGACTCTGACATTTGAATAAACATATTAGATGGTGACAAACATGCACTAAAGTGTTGAAGCACTTAAATGAACAGTGCTTTTTTAGAGGGCATGTGAAAAGCAGGGAATGATGGGTAAAATAATGGTGCAACCACCAGCCAAGAGTTGTAGCACGAAGCAGCAACAATAATCAATAGTGTTTAGAAAAAAGGCTGATGATTTTGGGCTAACTTTGAGGATCAATGAAAGGCTGTTGGAAGAAATTTAAAGGGCATGTGAGATTATATTCAAAGTTCTGCCACTCGAAATTCTATTAATTGGCAACAATAAACAGTGGTGGGACAGGCCTTTTGTGAAGTGAACCTGGTTGACTCTAACACTCATAGCCAAAATAAAATGACTGGGAGACATCCTTGACCACTTTCCCTTCCATGATGTACATATTAACGCTGTTGAAGTTCCTCTTTCTGCCTTTTGCGTCTCCAAAGAAGGCCCTACCTTAACCCTCCAAAGAGGCTCAGACCACTGTGCTAGCCTATGCACTGGCCCACAAGGTTGCAGTTAGTCCAAAATCTCTGAGTAAGGCTGAGCTTTCACCTCTAGAGTGATAATTATGTATGTCCCAGATGCCCGAGGAGCCTGTACTGCCCCACCTCAGAGCAGAGCATTCACTTTAAATCTCTATGCCTAATTCATTAAGCTTATGCCCTCTAATTTTCACTTGATGCCTATGTTGCTAAAATCATTTACTATTAGTTTCATACCAGATACGCACTTTTATACTTACAGGACCCAGAAAACAAGAGATAATGACGATACTGAAGACTATGAGCATGTGTTGGGGCTCAAATACCTACGGGTGCTTATAAATCATAAATATGAAAAGCTGACGACAGGCAACTTCGGGAGAGTGATGACTGTTGTTTGACAGGCAGTCCCATTTTGGTGCAAGCTGCCACTTTCACCACTGGCTGCTTAGCGATTGCCGAACTAATCGTTATTCATTGGCACTACAAATGACAATACAGAAAAGTTACTCAAAGAAATAAGGGGCATATTATCAAGACAGGAAATAAAATTGTCGCCGCTTTAGCGGCAGAAAACTGCCACTAAAACGGTGATAATGAGCTTGATAATATGCTCTATGGAATTCCAATTGAAGCCCATGTTAGATGTCCTTCACATTTAACATGGGCTTCAATTGGAATACCATAGAGCATATTATCAAGCCCATTATCACCGTTTTAGCGGCAGTTTTCTGCCGCTAAAGCGGCGATAATGTTATCGCCTTTCTTGATAATATGCCCCCCAAATGCCCTAGCATCAAATATGACAAAGGGAATGTAAACGAAAAGAACTGCAATACGGAAAATCCAGAGGCTTGGATAAAGGTGGTTCCCACTTTGATGTCTGTTATTTAGCAGCTATGATACAACGACCGAAAAGATGGCTTGGAGAGGACAAGGATCGAGGAGAAAAGGAATTAAAGCTAGACTGACTAATAATACATTACAGGAGGCTATTCTAGGGTACATGAAGATAACGTCTTCCCACTTCAGATTATTAAGCACAGAGAGACACTGTTTTAAAAGACACCAAAAGCGATTGAATAACATGGCGGTGTACTCAACAGAGTACACCACAATATACACTGATGGTGCCTCGAAAGATTCTGTGAAGTGGCACAAAATGTAAATGTTTATTTTTTTTAATAATGTATAACTTTTCTTGCTTTTGCCAGACATTTCTGTAATTACACCAAATGAAATTATGCAAATTTCACACACCCATAAGTGTGACAAACTAACAGCGGATTTTTGTCACATGGTGTGGGAATGCACACAAATAGTACAATACTGGAAAAGGTTAATATCTTTACTCTTCGAAATACCAGTAAGAAACTTGGGGGACCCTTCAGCATAAAGCCTCCTAGGACACACACTAGCTTAAAAAAGCTACAGCCACAAATAAGTTCATAGATCTGGTTCTTCAAGTATTCAAACGCAGAATAATCTTGAACTAGAAAGTAAGTGAGGCACCATCCATCAAAATATGCCCACCAGGATCTAAAAGGAAGGGACACCACAGAAGGAAGCCCTCATCATATAGCAAAAAATGAATGGAGGAAGAATTACACATAATGACTGGGACACCATCCTGAAAACTCTGGTTGCGAAAACAGAAAAGCAAACCCTTGATCCCCCTATCACCGATACACAACAAATGCAACACAAGCAAAGTATAACTCTGAGGTCATAGAAGTTGGTCCAAAATCAAAGTAGAATAGCAAACATGTGAAATAGGGGAAAACCTTCATGAGAAGGCCCACTAGGGATAGCTGGAATACTGGAGAAGTTAGATCTAAAGCCACATACCAATAGGATGTCACCCATCCAATGACACAGGGGAAGATTAATACATATGTGCAAAACCAGACTGGAAAGTTGCTGAGTTTAAGGTTGATTACATTTTATTATGTTAATGTTAATAATAAAACTGCTCATGATGGTGTCTGGAGAGCCCTACATGAATGTAAATGGGAACAACTGATGTACATATATGGGACATCAATCTCCCAAATATCGAACAAATGAAGAGCACTGAATACAAAATGCACAACAGATCGAAAGGGAGGTAAGAGGTGGCAGACCTTTTGGAGAACTTGATCCTAAACGTTAGAACATATTCCGTCTGTAGATTTGTAATATTGATCATTATCTAACATTTAGGAATGCCCCCAAAACAATATTATTGTGTTGATAGGGGTTAGGAAATATCTGGGGATCTCTTTAGATTTTTTACCTGTATTTCAGCACAATGAAGCCACACCCCCAAAAACACACTGTGCCTCAAGAGTCTAACAGCAGAAGTAATCTTCTTCACTAGCTCCAAGATCAACAAGTGGACATGTTACAGAAGATGGCATTTGAATGTGGTGTATAAAATTGTCACCCGCAAATAATTTTTGCAGTAGAAGACTGATCAACAATATTTCCTTCCTGCACCCTGGGTGTATGGGGGGACCAGCCTAGCACTAGATACCAGCATCAATGCTGCAATTTGGGTTTAGTTGTAGGTAGACGCAATATCGGACAACTGGTTACGCCTGCAATACCACACCTGGAGCAATGGACTTGAGATGTGGATTGATGTATTAGGGCTGAACGGTTTGCGTATGAGGGAAGCGGCTGCCTGCATAGGTTCGAATAGGTATGGGGCCTGTGGCAGTATTAGAGAGGCTTCTTGAATGTTTAATTCTGTGGGGTGCGACTCAAAGACCCGAAAGTGTTAGGGCAGTCCTTCTGTATTGTTAGAGCATAGGCCTGTGCACTGGTCTGCACTGCACATCATCTTTGTTATGGTGTTGTTTCTTTTTAGAATCCAAATAATTGTTTTAAAGTACTTTCTCTCTGATACTTCATTGAACTACAGCATTGGAATTCAAAATAATCACTGCAATCTTTATATTTGATTACAGAAAAATGCAATAGCTGAAAAAATAAATGTGATTACGAGAATGACTGACGAAATCCGATGGAAAACAAACAAAAGGGAAAAAAATAAGACACCACGTAGACCAGGACACAGATTCAGACAAAAACAGCAAAGAAATAGAGCTGTAACACAAAATGAAAAGTTAAATAATACGTTTTTTAAATACGAAATAATGAATAAGAAACTAAGGCAAAGGCAACACATGCAGATGAAAATGAGACAGAGAAGCGGAATCTAAATCAACTGTTTCCAATTGAGAAAGTGTCACTTACGCGAAAAGTCTTTGGCATCGCCTGTGTTTAGATAAAACCTTTGGCTCGATTGTGTAACACCACCGAAATTGTCAGCATAGTGTCCCATTCTGGGGCAACCGCCAGAGGGGCATGGGAAGCCACTACCCTACAAGAGAATGAAGGCGTCTGTTAGAAAATAGGCTGTGCATTTTTTATCTCTTGTTGCTCTTTATGTCTGGCCGGCATCATGTAATAAAAAATAAATCAAGACTAAAAAATACATACATAGATACATATATGCACTGAGGGACTTTGGGTCATCCATCCTAATTCATTGGCCTGTACACCTATCATTCACATTGTCTTTCCATTCATTAGATCAGATCATAGGGTAGGGGGTCAGCCCACTTTAGTAATTGGCTCTCTGGCACTGTGGGTGATGGCATTTTTACAATTCGTATGTGCACATTCACCTAAAAAGAAGTGCACTTCAGCGACAGGGCATGTGGGACAACACTGTTTTTGTCCAAAGCAACAAAAGAGCAACTACTCTTAAATTAAAGTGGCCAGGGTTTAGGGTTCCAAGAATCTTTGTTCCATAAGTTTTACTTTAAAATACATTGACACAAACTCTCAAAACCACATGCCCTACAGAACCTTGCGGGAGAGATGCTAAATTCCAGTGTCTTCAAAAGCAAGGCATTTGCCATTGTCACGCATGATCTGTAAACATCAGCACAGGGTATCTCAGTGGGAAGGTGCAATGGTTCCTCTTCCTAAAATCCAGGCTTCTCTCTAGATCATTCAAACATCTCAAACAAGAAAACAAACATTGAGAAGCATAAAAATATGGACTTGCGACACAAATTTGCGGTCTCTAATTCTCTGATTTGGCCTCAGGTTGCAACACAGTTACAATATATTATGTTGCGCTTGTGACCCAGTGAGCTGCCACTCAGCCAGCAGTCTCTATCCTGATGTAAGGAATGACCACTCCAGCGAGGTCACCATTACTTGTGAGCCTTTCATGGCCACTACGCCGTACCTGAGAGAGACCAACAGCAGAGGTCCCTCACCCTCAAACTGCTCTGCTGTGAAATCACCATGGGTAATTACCAGCACTGCATTGCCTGCCTAAGGTCTCGTTGTATATATGAAAGTGCTGATGGAGTATATGGTTCAATAATAAAGACTTACCGATTTAAAGGAGTCATAGCTGGAGGTGGGGAAGCCAACAAAGCCATCTTTGCTTAAGATGCTGTCTGAATAGTACTTATAGCTCCGCAGATGGTTGCATGCCACAAAGTCACGCGTCCCTGGAAAATGAAGCAGCAGGACTTTAAATACATCTCATTCAGATTTTGGGCCTGAATTTGATTTTGGGGGATGGGTTACTCCATCACAACAGTGATGGATATCCCGACCACCAGAATATAATGGGATTTATATTTTGGCGGACAGCATATCCGTCACCCTTGTGACAGAGTAACCCGTCAACCGAGATCTAAATCAGGCCATTAATCTGTAGCAACACACGTTTTGCCATTGTGTAGGCAAAGCCTCACTTGACCAGGGCAGAAAGTATGCCAGGGTGGAAACATTTAAAACAAAATACTTGGGTACAAGGCGATGCTATAATGTTGCAACAAACTCTGTCAGGTTGCAGCTACCCACACCGTACTTGTCCTATGGATTTAAACTTAGCTAGAGACTAGTCATTAAAGTCTGATACGAGGACACATGTATGTATGTATGTATGTATGTATGTATGTATGTATGTATGTATGTATTGCCTACTTGTATAGCGCAGACTGTCACCCAAATGGTATCCTGGTGCTTTGACTTCTTCAGACCAACACACACGCCTCACTACACTGCTCTGGGGAACAGATGGGTCTTCAAACCTTTTTTAAAAGAGCAGAGTTCCCCCATGCTCCTCAGGGTCAGAAGCAGGGAGTTCCAGAGTTTGGCCGCGGTGTATCCAAAGGAGCGGCCTCCCATCCGACTCCTCCGGATCTTAGGAACTGTGGCCAAATAGGCAGATGAGGAACGAAGAGTTCTAGAGTTCGAGTACCAGGAGAAGAGTTCTTGTAGCGGGACAGGGCCCTGATCATGGAGGGCCTTAAAAACTATACAAATGGTTTTCTCCACTCAGCTATTGGTTGTTGTGTCATTCAGTCTAGATCAGCATGCATTCAACACCCCCTGCTTTACTGTAACTGTAGTTTATGATCAGGACTCCAGTTGTTGTGGTATTTATCTTTTTGACATTTCCGTCTGTATTTATTCATATTTCGTTTTTGCTAATTTTGTCTGTATTTAGCCACATTTATTTTAGGATTTGTGAAAAAAGTATCCTGAAACTGGTATACTTCCACGTTTACTCACCTGATACATGCCAACCTTCAATTGAATGCCAGACAGGTTCCGATGAAATGAACACTCACAGATGATAAATCAATATAGTTATATGAAAACGTACACATTTTAGTAACTACCTTGTGCATATCTGCTCTTGTTTAAGCCTCATTACTAAAATAAATCAATATACTTATATAAAAGCGTACATATTTTAGTATCTACCTTGTGCATATTTGCTCTTGTTTAAGCCTCATTACTAAAATGTTTTTCCTTTATAACACACATACCTGTTAATCCGCACAGCTATTGGCCTGGTAGTCATAAATTTAGATTAACTCAAAAACAACCCAATTTCCATTTTTATGCACATTTAAAAATAAAGACAGGAAAATAATGTTTTTCTGTCAGTATTCATATGTAAAAATCAGTAAAAATGGAAAACAGGAAGCCTTATTTATCACACGTGGGCCCAGATCAAGGTAAAATCGGCTCGCAAAGGGGCAGATTCTCAGAATCTGCCCCTTTGCGACCGATATTTTTGCATTTGGGATGCATCATCCCAAATGCACAAATCGCAAATTAAGAATTCGCTAAATTGAGATTACTTGCAGTTAAGGAATCTCAAATTGAGATTCCTTAAATGCAATGCATCAAAGTAAAAAAATTGACGATTTTGTTAATAGGAGTGGCAAATTACCATGAAGTTCAACTTCAAGGTAATTTGCAAAACTTGGAAAAATGCACTTTTGTGCATTTTTCAAAGTTTAATGTTGCGCACACACATGCCCTAAGGGCATGTGTGTGCGCAATACATGTACACAGATCAATTTCAGGGGGTGCACCCTTGAAATCGCATTCTTAATTTGCGATTCACTAATTGCGATTCGCAAATTGAGAATGTCTTCCCATTCATTCCTATGGGCCACTAGGCCCATAGGAATGAATGGGAAGGTATTCCTTAATTGCGACTCACAATTTGCGAGTCGCAATTAAGGAATTTTAAGAATTCGCTATTTTTTGAGCGAGTTCTTCTTGCATAGCATTTTGCTATTCCTTATTAGCGATTCCTTATTTTTCGCTAATAAGGAATCGCAAAATGGATGCTTGATGCATCTGGAGGATGGAGTTTTTGTCATTTTAATGTTACAGTAGATTTGCAAGTCCATGTAGGGACGGGTAGACTTTCTTCTATTCTTTTTTCAGTGTTTTTGTAGTTCAGCAGGGAAGTTACTATCTTCAGAGTGTTTGACTTGAATGGTGAGAGTTTTTTTTTAATATTAGTAAGTTCATCTGTGTAGGCCTTGCAGGCCACAGGGTACGGTACATGGTATTTAAAAGTGGGCCGCATATAAAATTAATGTTACCATGTTCCCACAGTACAAAGCCCAAAAAGCAATTTTCACCGTGGCTGGTTTAAAATACTGATACTGTATTTCGGAAATGAAACCAACTTGAAAAATAATTAAGCAACTGTCGGTAATTGCCTCTTTTTGCATGAACAAAGCCAATTTTTGGACTGATGATTCTAGCGTTTTTTTTCTCTGTTCGCAGGGACTATGCTAACCAGGCCCTAGCGCATGTCCTGAAATTGGTTAAACTGCAAATTGGCATATATAACTTAATAATGAGTCCGGAGTTTATGGTTCAAGGTGTAGCCATGGCCTGTAAGTTAATTGTCACTAGTGGACGTTGACACATATTTTCCACCAATAAAGTGAAAATGCAAAACCTAACTGCAGGCCTGCTACTAGTAACCTGGATGTACAGATTTAAACTGCAAATTCCACTTGTTATAACCCCTTCTGACAGGCCTGAACCCTCCTCCTAAATATTAATGTCACCCTCTAAGTAGGCTTTAAATGCCCATAAAGCATGGTGCAGGATATTTAAAAGTAGGGCACCTCGACTTGGACTCTCTTTTGTGATTAACCAGACAGACACCAATCTAAGTGGGAGTAGAAGTGTACCCAGAATTTGTTTTGAGTGCCCACAGAGGAGGACTGTTAATTTCCCTTGCCACGCCTCTATGGTGCACACAGGAGCTCTGCACAAGGGAAGAAAGGTTCTGCCATGTTGAATTTAGGAAGAGTGGGGCACTGTGGGCTTGTTTGCAGTCGGGCATAGAGGACCTGCTGCAAAAGTGCGTGGGGTTACCCCTGGAAACATTTTGCTTCTTGGTCAGGAAGGGGCCAAGGTTTACACATGTGGGACCCTCTTGAGAACACTACTGAGCCTGTGGAAGACAAAAGAAGGACTGCACCTCCTTTTGAGACCTGTGTGGAGAACCCTAAGGGCTGGACCTGCTCCCATTTGTACCCAGGACTAAAATGTGGATGCCATGGTTCATTTGTCTGGCCTCCGGTTCACATACACTTCCTGGAAGTTTCAGCTGACCAGTTACAACTGGACCTGCCCTGGACCCTACTCATGGTTGAGTGAGTCCTAACCCTCAAATGTTGTTTCTGAGGTCTTTGAACACTTGGCTTGTGCCAAAGTGCGTTCCTCCTGTCCAAACCTAAAACCTAAGACTTTAACCCTTTCGATGCTGATGACGAGCTCAGCTCGTCATGATGCACGGTTGAGCTGTGCTGATGGTGACCTGACCTCGTCGTGAATAATGTAAAATATGAATGTCCAGCACAGGACGGGAAAACTGCTAGCAGCCAAGGTGTTAAAGCTCTTTTAAGACTTTTTGCCTGGAGAACGAACAGAAGACATGGATCAACCTACCAAGCTGATCTGCAGAGCCTGGCATGCAACATCTGATCAACATCTTCCTGGGAGCATACTGCAGACTTTTCCCACTCCGAGTTTTTCCTACCTTTGTCGACAGCTCCACTGAGACCTTGTCCTTTACCAACCCATCATTGACGATCCAGTCTTCAGATCCAGCCTGCAGCCTTGCCCCACTGAGGACTCTACCTTCTTAGAAAATTTCTAAGCGTGAAGATAACTTTACAACTAGGATGAACCTTATCCTTGTATCCAACCAGCTTTCTTTCAGTGTTAGCCTTAAAACTTACATGTATCCAGGTCTAGTGTGACCATTGGCCTGTGGTTGGCGTTTTGCACTTTTTTTCTGTATTTTTATTTAAAACTTTGAAAATTCATATCTCTGGTTCCCCTTGTTGGATCTTTGTTGCTTTGGTGTCATTTAGTTCATTAACACATCCTCTATGTCTGTATTGCGAAGGTGGATTTTTAATGTGTTGTTACCTTTTTAACTGTTTTGGTACTTCTAAAAGCTTTGCACATTTTTGTTCATTGAGTTAAGCCTATCTGCTCTGTGACCATAGCGACTAGAGGTTGAGCTCAGGTTTAAATTACTGAAACGCTTACTAGATCTAACAAAAAGAGTGACATTATTACTTATGGTGACTACTATCCACTCCAACTAATAATCTACTTTCTCACAACAGCTATTTTTAATAGTTAACAAGAATCCAATTCAATAGTGAAGTCTAATTTTAATAAGCATTAAGAGAAAGTAACCCTTAAAAGTTACCCTTTATGAGCTTGGACTGTCAGAGGGATAATTAGCCTATGCCTATGGCAGCTCTCAGCCTGTACACAGCCTTGAATAGCTGTGCAATATGTTTTAAATGCCTAGTTGGAGAAAATAATAGGCTGACATGATTGCATAGAGATGATTCCTTTGAGCTCAAAAGAATATGCAGGGCGGGGATGTGGGCCTCCTTTTGACAGCACAGTGTCAAATCCTGTGTGAAAGACCTGTTGAGTCACATGTAATCCATTAAGGCACTTGCAAGGGCAAGAACATGATGCCAAGACAATTCTTGTGGATCCCCTGTCTGGTTGCTGAAAGGCCCTGCTTTTCTACCAGCATAATTCTGTCTTTGTATGTACAGTTCCTGCTTCAAACTGGATTTTACTGTTAGATGTGTTAGGACACTGGGATTACCTTAGGACACTCCGCATACACACACCCATCCCTCATCAAGTTAAGTTAATTGAAGATTATCGCCATCTTCAAAATTCCCTGACATATGGCATATTTGATCTATTTGCTGAAGGACAGACAGGCACTGCTGCAAAACTGGGTAAGATTACTCCTGCAAACCTTTACAGCATTGATTTTGGAAGGGTCAATACCCAAACCCACCCACCAGCTAGCGCTAGGTATAAATGTGGCATCGCTAGGCACCCTTTACAGAAACCTTTCTGGATCTGCGGAAGATCAGAAGAGTATTGGGCCTGCTGTCTTTTATCAGACAGGAGCCCTGGAGGGCTGGACCTCGTTCCTCTTGTACCCAGGACAAAAAGGTGCACCCCAAGGATCCAGTTGCTAACCTCCAGTGTGGCTACAGGTAGACAACGAGCTTCAAGATGAGTCTTCCTAGAAGTACCCAGCTGACAATTTGCAACCGGACTCAGACTGGACCCTGACTCTGGCCTCTGCCTGATACCTCTGTGCCTCTTTAAGTACCTCCCCTGAGGCGCTGGGGGCCTTAGAAGTGCATTCCAATGATTTGGCTGGGACTTAAAAGACTAAATCAGAAGGTAAAATCTTTTACCAGGATGAACCTGATTTGTGCATCCAACCCATTGCTCCATTGCAGTTGCCCTTCAATTGTTCCTACATTGCGGTCCAGCACGACCAATAACTAGCATTGGTGCTTTCTAGTTTTTGGTGCTATTTCTACTTAAAATTTTAAAATTAATATCTCTGGGATGAGATTGAGACAATCTTTCGTGCTGTACCACTAATACGACAATAAAGCTTCAACACAGAAAGTCTATGCACTCCTCAATACACACAATATCATTGAAAAGATCAAAGATTCAAGACATAAGTAAATCCAAGAATCACTGAAAATGTTCTTGTGTTTTTCATTTTTCCAACAAAAATGGCAATAGAAAAAATAAAAATGTGTTGCTACTTCGAAGGTACTTGCGTCATCTCGGGATTGGGACGTAGCTGATGTGATTTGAATGCATCCACTGTGGGCTTCATTGACTTTTTAAATTTCAATAATAACTTTATTCGGTAGTTTTAAGAAAAACACCATAAAAGTTCACAATGAGCAAATTAAAAAATTTACAAAAGTTAAAAACCGTTAAAAATACATTTGTTAAAAAAGCATATTAGAAAGAGCAACAACATCTCAGTTTGTGTAAATTGTTCGACATTATGATAGCATACAGTTTTCCTGTTGTCTTAGATTCTTTCGTTTGTGCAAAGCTGCCATGTTATTCGTACTCATAAATTCGTACTATGACGTATGCAAAATTTGAGGTAGAGTACGATCGCTTTAGCATAGTTTTCATTTTCCAGATACTGAAGTGCCAGATACGCAGGACGGCACTGTCGGAGACCCCAGAATTTCAAAATGGGCAGTATCCAGCGTTTACGGGGTTCAGTGAAAAACTTACAGAATAACATTGTGTGTATCGTTGTTTGTGGGGACACTAGATCACAAGGGCACATAGAAAGTGTGGATGTCCAGACATTTTGCTTTGGAAATGCAACCAGTAAATGGAACAGGTCAAATCTGAAGCGGGTGAGTAACATTTTTTCAAACTGTGTTAATTTAAAGTTCAGGTAAGGTTCAACGGTAAACACAGTCTGCGCTAGTAAAGAGTGTTGAACAGATGGTTTATAGATCTCGGATAGTAATCGTAACTGGCGCAGGTGAACAAGGCACTCCCTTTTTAAGTTCTTTTTTGGGATTTCTTTTATCAGTAAAGGATGGTCAAAATACTTCCTATATCCTAGATCTGTTAGTAGCGCTTTGACATAGGACAACCATTTGATCTTCCTACAGTGATCCAATGTTAGGATATCTTGAATGATCGCCCTAGTCAAATGACATTGCTCGGTGACCCATATTCTACGCCACAACATTATTGGCTGCAGTTTTATAGTGTCTGTAATGTAGTCGATGCCCAACTCAGTATGGCAGGCATAAGTGGAGCAAGTTTTTGGTACCGCCAACAAGTATCTCAAAAAGGAGTTCTCTATTTTTTGTATTGAGTCCACATTTGCAAAGCCCCATATCCCCGCCCCATATGTTGCCGTACTTACACATTTTGAGTTATATATTTGCAACATTTCTTTGAGTGGTCGCTGCCCCAATCTTTGTGAGAAGATTTTTAGCGAAGATGTCTCTCGGAGAAATGAAAGTTTCCTTGTGTTGATAGCTGGGTTCCATTTAAATTTTTCGTCAATGACGATCCCTAAATAAGGATAGGTTGGAGTCCTGTCCAGTTGTTCACCCTGTACCAGCAGTTTCCTGTGTTTTACATTTCTTTTCTCCCCCACATGCATTGTGTAGGTTTTTTTTGCATTTAATTTCAGGTTCAGACTTGCCATGAAGGCACAGTATCTATTCAAGGCCAACTGTAGTTCATTTGGTGTTCTTGCTAAAATAACAGCATCCACTGTGGGCTTCATTGACTTCAAAAACAACAACTTGTACCCAAAGCTATGTTATCAAATTAGCTTCTGGGTCTGTCGGGCTACGTATGGCAATTGCTGGGGTAATGCTTTTTGACTTAACATATGAAAATCAAAGCCTGGCCGAAGCCTTCCGGATTCAGAGCTGATGCAAATATTTAACAAAAATGATGTGTTACCAAGCTTTGTAAAATAGAAGTAGTTTGATTCAATCATTTGGTGAGCGTTCAGGCCATTTTATATTTTGGGCCCCAGTCATGCCCTTGAACAGTCGCAACCCTTGCTAAATTATGTTTCTGCATCAGGTGAGCATTTGCTAATTGCAAAGCCAGATTTCGCAGGCGTCTAATGAATGCCATTGGTTTCTTAGATTAAATTTAAAAAGTCATGCATTGTCCACAGCGCCTGCCGTGAGAAAGGATAACCCCATCGCATTGCCTGCAGTTTTTATTTACAGTTTACATAATATTGCCTGGTGCTTATTAGATTAATTCTGCAAGATGCACAATGAATTGTGCAAGGTTGTTTGGGCATGAGGTTTTATGAGTGTGTTCATTTATCTAGCATGATTTACTAATACTCATGCCCTTAAATGAGTGGAAATACCCTTGCATTGACACACACCCACAAGGCTTACCTTGCCAAATGCCATCAAGGTCAACAATCGTAGAGATTATGTTTTTATTACACCCCAGCATCTCCACTCCTCCATTTGGAAAGAAATCAAGATGGCCGACTAAATGACTCATGCCTAAACCTGAAATACCAGAAGCAGAGGTTAACAAAGAAATGATAAAGAACTGAAGAGAGCAGTGTTTATATTCAGATTCTTAACTCGATGTTGGATCATAACGTACCTAGGTTGGGAATCATGGGGCCGGAGTCAGTGTGGATGACATCAACAAGGGCTGCATCTGAGGGATCCAGTCTGACCTCTATGGGCGTGCCTTGGAAATAGGGCTCAGCTGGGTCCAAGCCTGAATGAAACAGAAGCCATTTGAAACACATAGGTGGCACCAATTCCTGAAAACCCTCAAGCTAAGTACGAATACTGTCACTCACCTGCACTTCGCAATCGTGGTTTACGTCATCACAAAATCCAATAAATCACTCTCTTAATCATTTACCAAACCCTTTAACTATCAATAATTTTTCGAGTCCTCATCTCCTTTAATTGGCCATCACTCCAACAACACACACACAGCCTGCAGCCACCTACAAAGTCGACCACTCTGCTAGCAATTCATATATATTTTCCCTATCACTCCACTCGTACGTATTTGGTGTAGTACACTTCAAGTAAAGTATTACACCGATTGGTTATCACAGCTCACCATCTAGGCACGGGCACAAATATTATTACATCAGCACTTCTGCTAAATGCCATTCATCATGTGTTAGTCTAACGCGAATAGAACGGATGCCAGCATCACCGCATGCACTTTGATCAGTCATGCTTATCACTTTCCGATGACAGCGCAGTCAATGCTATTTTGCAAGTAATACAGGGCCCGCTTGCCAAAATGGATAAGAGCACCAACTGATACTGATAACGGTCTCCCTGAAGATTTTTTTCTCAGCGTCATCTGCTGCCTACACATTGCTGCCTGGAGGTTTATCCTAGGTCCCTGGTGCTGTTCCCAGTATCTATGGCCAGAAAGAGTGCCTGCTGGGTCAAGTTGCCTTTCAGGTTTCTTTCGCAGACTTGGATCCACAGTATAGTCACTGACACCGAAACAGAATATAATGAGCATAGCTCTTTTTTTTAGGTTTCGCCTAAGTGAAAGCTGCGCACTGCGCAGCTTTTCGCGCAGGCGAAAACCTAATGAGAATACTATGTGGCTTGGGAATCCGCCCTCTGTTCCATTGGCTACCTCCATAAATGGAGGCTAGCCATTGGAACTGAGATCTGTCCGTCATAGCCGGACCATATTCGTGGGCGTTCCCGCGATTTCTTCCCTCTCCACCCTTTTCTGATCGTCATCGCGGCGGTGGGTGTGTGCTATTTTTTTTTTTTCGTGTCGGCCTGTTTTGTTCTTTTTAGAAGTGTCTGTTGCTGGAGTTGGCTGCAAGATTTAAGTTCTCACTGGCCTCCGCTTCCTCCCCGGGGAATCAAATAAATAAATAAACAATGGCAGCCGGAGTGACGTCACGTCAGAGGTATTTTTAGGGTTCAGGGGTAGGTTTGGGTTTTGGGGTACAGGGGTATGTTAAGGGTTCAGGGCTAGGTTTGGGTTTTGGGGTACAGGGGTATTAATTTGAATAAAACATTTATTCTTTTAAATTGCAATATTTATATTATTTTTATGTATTATTTTATTTTATTACCCTTTACACCCTAAAAACGAATCCCAACCTGCTCCCTTTAAATACCCCTGCACCCCATAATCATAACCCACCCTTACTCCTTAAAATACCCCAACACCCTTAAACACTAACCCATCTTAACCCTATAAATATAGCCTGTACCCCAAAACTCAACCTATCCTTAAACCCTAAAAATACCAGTGTACCCCAAAACCCAAACCTAGCCCTGAACCGTATAAATACCCCTGTACCTCAAACCCCAAACCTACCCCAGAACCCTTAAAATACCCCTGTACCCCAAAACCCAAACTTAGCTCTGAACCCTAAAAATACCCCTTTACCCCAAAACCCAAACCTACCCCTGAACCCTAAAATACCCCTGTACCCCAAAACCCAAACCTAGCCCTGAACCCTTAAAATACCCCTGTACCCCAAAACCCAAACCTACCCCTGAACCCTAAAAAATACCCCTGTACCCCAAAACAAAAACCTAGCCCTGAATCCTAAAAAATAACCCTGTACCCCAAAACCCAAACCTACCCTGAACCCTTAAATACCCCTGTACCCCAACACCCAAACCTAGCCCTGAACCTGAAAAATACCCCTGTACCCCAAAACCCAAACCTAGTCCTGATCCCTTAAAATACCCATGTACCCCAAAACCCAAACCTACCCCTGAACCCTAAAAATACCCCTATACCCCAAACCCCAAACCTTGCCCTGAACCCTAAAAATACCCCTGTACCCCAAAACCCATACCTATCCCTAAACCTTAAAACTACCCCTGAACCCCATTACATAAAACTATATCTGAACCCTTAAAATACCCAAACACCCCAAAACATATACCTCAGTACCCCAAAAGATATACCCCTTTACCCATACTTACCTTATCCAAACATTAAAAAAACACGCTTTTACCATTCATGCATTTTCAACGAATTTCGTTGTAAATGTATGCGTGGTAAAAGCATATAAAATGTAATACCATGGGTTATAATGGCATTGCGGAGTCATGGTACTTTCGTAATGAAAGTATGCGGAGTGATGGTATGCAGAAAGAAAGTTTCGGAATAATGGGTGTTTACCCTCCCCAATAAGCACATTGGTGGCACGGCGGCCCACATCTCCAGCAACATACTCATATTTTTTCACCACTCATTTGAAAAATGCACAGGTCTCTCTCATTGATGGCCAGCACCGACATACACTTTTAGACACACCTCCCGCCACAAGTTCTAGAATTGCGAACTTTAGAGCAGGGGAGCTACGTTCGAATCTCAGCATCAGCACAACATCCTGTGATTCCAGGCAAATCGCTTTGTCTCCCCGTGCTTACCACAAATGAATGTGTTCTTCTGTAATGTAAATTGTGCTCATGCCATGTTGTTGAGTTCGCGCTATATAAAATTGCAAGGAAAAATAAAGTAGGGAAACTCGAGTTCACACACTACTGAACGCGCACTCTTAATTAAGTGCATCAGCAGTGCACTGTGAATCGGAGCGTTTCACAGGCCTGTGACAGATAAGAAATGCTATCAAAACGAAATCCTACAAAACAAAATACTACTGACCGGCAGCAATTCATACCCGGACTACGTCGGGACAGGCTGCTAGTGTATTATAAAGTGTAAGTGGGGAGCAGCAATAACCATAGGGTATCAGACTTTATTTATGGTACGTCACATTGCGTATCACATACGTGCCAACATTTCAGAACAGGAAAGTCCTAGATTTAAAAAAAGAAATGGGTGGAGGGCGGGGGTAATGTATTTTAAGCATGGGCGAATTTTGCGAATTCGCGATCCGCGAATTTGCGGATTTGCGAATTCGCGATCCGCAAAATTCGCAAATTTGTACGAATTTGCAGATTTTTGTTTTTTTGCGTGTTCGCTGTGTTTTTTGTGTGTTCGCGGGGTTTTTTGCGTGTTTTCGGGGATTTTTGCGTCTTCGCGAGCCGCTTGCATAGCGAAGTTACCCATGCAGTCGTTTATGGGAGAGGGAGAGAGAGATAGATAGATAGATAGATAGATAGATAGATAGATAGATAGATAGATAGATAGATAGATAGATAGATAGATAGATAGAGAGGGAAGGAGAGAGGGAGAGAGAGAACGAGAGAAAGAAAGAGAGGCCGGATCTCTGAAGGGCCAGATTCCTGAGTTGCCCCTACAGAACATACAGCTTTTTATTTTTAGCAAAATGCATATGAAAATTGTGCTGTAAAGGTCTCTTTTAGTTTATCCCCTCCTGACAACTCAAAATGGGTGTATTTGCCATCCTCTCCCTTCTTCCTGTTTTTTATATCTGTAAGTGCTTCCTGATGAGGTTTAATTCCTTGGACAGGTGCCTCGTTGCCTACTTGTAACTATTCTCTGACCCTGCTTCAAGGGTCAGAGCAGGGTCAGAGAATAGTTGCAAGTAGGCAACGAGGCGCCAGGAAGCAATTAGCAGCAGGTATCCAAGTTGAAGTTAATTTGTTTGTAACCCTTTTGTAAAAGGTTACAAAGAAATTAGGTTCAACTTTTGCACCTGCTGCTGTAACCCTTGCTTGGCTGAAAATTCGTCCCCGCAGATTCGCGGATTTTACAGCGATTTCGCGAGATTCGCGGATCGCGAAATCGCGGAAAATCCGCAAATTCGCCCGCGAAACGGATTTTATGCCCACCCTTAATGTATTTCCCCCAATGACTTCTATTAAAGCAGAGGCTCCTTCAGGTGGAGACAACAATCGGGAGCCTCCCACCTGAATTGGGTCTATTGGTATCCATGGCAATATTGAGTTTGCTATTCCTGAAGGCTAGCTCTGGCATTGGTGTCACAAAAGCAATTTTCTTTGCAGGTCTCTTGGCAGACAGTGTTATTATAATGTTTGCTTGTGTCTCGCTTCAGAACCAATACACATCTAAGGCACAGGAGTCATTATGATTATGGAAATACTGAAGCAGTCATCCTTCTTCACCCACAGTACCTGAGCTGAAACAACTTTAATGCTTTTTCAGGTATTTTACAGTAAAAACATTCAGCTAGCTGTTCTGTGTCACTCAGAATGTCACCGGCATGATACTGAAATGTCACGCATGAAATATCTGCAGCTATACCAATGTCACACATAGGCAATCGGAAACTTGGCAGCCCTGTACATCTGTTCCGATGACACCCCTAATGGGAGACAAAGGGGATTATGAATAAGGCATCCCATTTTCTGTTTTGGTGGCTAACTGATAAAAGTTAAAACAAGCAAGCGCCATATCTGTGTGACAAGGAACCGATATAAGCTAAACAAATTACAACCTTTGCACCGTTTTTAAATGCTGCTATTAGTCAGTTGACGAGGACATTTGAAAAAAGTTTTAAGCAATTCATTCTGTGTTAGTCTATGTTTTTAACAGAAGGGGAGTGCTGTCATTGCGGGGACCAGTGGGAGTTGGAAATTGAATCTGTATAGTTTTGCACTGCACTTTACTGCGATTGTACAACTAGAGATGCCATTTTGGTAGGCGCTCTAGTTGTCTTCGTGGGCTGTCCCCCATAAATGAAGAACGTGCCCCTTTCAAACAAAATACGGTGACCTATACCTCGGTACAACTGTGGATGAAGTATTCCCTTGTTTTTGTTGCGACTTTGTGTGGACGAATACACGTACAGAACGTCGACGTTGCCTTTAATTGCCCCGCATAGACAGACACGGACGTCTTTGCTGCTCTCTTCGCTTTTCCCAAGTGATCGCTACGGCGGCACCCATATAGATTCTTCCACCGGCTGGTGTAGAAGATCTCCTATAAGCAAACAAGAAATCACTACTTCAAGAATGATTCCGGAGTTTGTCGGCTGACATTCTCCCACCTTTAAGGACCCACTGAAGGAAGCAAACACTCTTCTTTCATTCATTCGGGCTGTCCTACCCACTCCTTAAGTCCTGATGAAGACCCGACACAGATGCATATGAGTCTGCACTAAGATACAGGGTCGAAACGTCAACGTTCTTTACGTGTATTCATCCACACAAAGTCGCAACAAAAACAAGGGAATACTTCATCCTGTTGTGACAATTGTATTCTAAAGTGGACATCCTTGACCTAATGTTTTGTCTATATCTATGAATATATGTCATTTGTTTTATCTTTGCACAGCACCATGTCACCAGTCAAGACCAACCCCTAAATGTTCATACAGTCTATGTGTCTCCTTGTTTTGGACAGCTACATATAATTTGTGGATTGATTATTGAAAAGGTATATACTAAAGATTGACCTTCAGAGCCTTAGACGGTAGTGTGTGTCTTCTTATATCCTCTAAAGCCTTGGTTCACAAACTGTGCGCCGCGGCACCCCGGTGCGCCGTAATGAGGAGCCAGGGGCGCCGCGACCACAATGTGGAAAGTGAGGTCTCTTTTTTCTACAGCCAAACATATCACCAGCATTATGTTTCGTGTAAAAACGGAGCACGTTAGAAATCAGATATAAAACATAAGCCAAGTCAAGGCCTTCCTTTCGCTGAGAGAAGGTTTCTACTTGGCTTATGTTTTATGTCTGATTTCTAATGTGCTCCGTTTTTACATTAAACATAATGCTGGCGAGAGGAAGGCCTTGACATGGCTTATGTTTTATGTCTGATTTCTAACGCGCTCCGTTTTTACATTAAACATAATGCTGGTGATATGAGTGTAAAACGAAGGTTGGACATTTACACACATATCACCAGCATTATGTTTAATGTAAAAACAGAGCACGTTAAAAATCAGACATGAAACATAAGCCAAGTCAAGGCCTTCCTCTCGCTGAGAGAAGGCCTTGGCTTGGTCTTATGTTTTATGTCTGATTTCTAACTAGCTCCGTTTTTACATTAAACATAATGCTGGTGATACATGTGTAAATGACTATACTCCGAGCGATACTCTGTCCTATCCCTTTTTGTGCAATGGATACCACAAAGCAGACACAATTCATGTGTAAATTATGCCACTTTGTAACCCTAATATTTTCAAGTATCTCAGCCACTAATTTTGAAGTATATTAAAGTGTTATTGGATGTTGCAATCAGTGGAGTGAAACAGTGCTGCTGAGTTAAGGGGCGGATTTATCCTCTGAACCCTAGTTGTTCATTTTTGCTTATTTTGAATTTTCACAGCATATAATCCTTTGGTATGAACAGGAATACTGCATCTAGAAATCATTAAAGAGCCAACAGTTCTTTATTGTATCTGGGTTTCTTTTCGGAGGGGAGGGTTTTCACTGATGGGTATCAGGCTCCGTTTTGGAGAAGCTTCTTAGAGTGCAATTGTGCTGCGCCTAACTGGTAGAGAGAAAGAAATGTAAGGCCAGAAAACTCCTACATCCATCATACCCACTTTTGCATCCACCCACTGAGCCAGACTCCCTTTAGCTTCCAGGTCTCCTCTAGCAGAGGCCTCAGTCCACCCTTTGAACTGCACGAAGAACTTGGGGTGGTTAAAGGCAAAGTGTGCCAGTACCACTTGCTTCTGTGGATCTCACAGGGATGTCCTCAGCTGCTCATAGAAGAGGAAATAACCCACAGCTGCGATCTTGCAGTCATGGAAATGTTGTTGTGTAGTTAAAAAAAAGTTGCATGGAAACATTTGGCTATTAATCTTGTATCGTTTCACACTTCACGAGTTTTTATTAAACAACTGTTATCTTCCTATTTGTTTACAAATATGATTATAATACCTTCATTGCATCCCAATTAATTTAAGGAAGACAACAGGAAGTACTCCCGAGGTCGGGCATATATCCCACCCCACCCGCCCACCGGTAAAAAAATGGTCGGGAGCCACGGTCAACTGCCACTTAGGTCAAGGGAGCCACGGGTCAAAAAAGTTTGGGAACCACTGCTCTAAAGGGATACTTCACCACAGGCCAAGCGGCAGGACTGCTGCTGGTCTAAATTAAACTTTTAGGAAAGGAAAGCTGCTCTCAGCAAGTCTAGGATTGAACTAGGCAACCATACTCCTGTGGCCATCTTTAGATTCTCTGATTGAATCAATAATTTTCTGAACCAGGTCATCCTGATGAAATGGCGCAAATGCGATCTAGGAGGCAGAAAATCCCCCATGGTTCAATTCCCACTTGCTGTCCCTAAAGAAGGAATGTAAAATATTGGAGAAATAAATGGAGGTAGTCTTATGATGAGTTGAGTAATCAAGAGTATCAGAAGGCAACCAGAACTATCATTACGAAACCATAGCCTCTCAAGCCTCCTACTATACTGCCAAAATTGATAAGGCTTCCAACTAGCCCAAAGACATTTTTCAGATTCCGAAATCTCTGACTGAGCCCAGAACAGACAGCTCTTTACTAGAACCGACAGTGGCACGCAGTAACAATCTGGCCAACTTTTTCCTGAAAAAAGATTACAGACATCTATTCATCTTTTCCTAACAGGGAGAAGGTGTTAGACCCTTAATCGAGGAGGAAATCCTTAGGGATCCATGAACAAGGCCTGTCCACCTTCCTTGCCATCATGACAGCCATATTTCAGTACTATCTAGCATGGTTAAGTGGGGCTCACCATTGGAACCGGCCCCCTCCACATTTTGTAACACAAGTCTGAGAACCTCTTTCCAGTACAGCAGGACCTATTAACCCTGTCTTTAACCAGTGGGCTGGTTCCCCCTCAATGGAAACATGCAGTGGTGAAGCCTCTGCTGAAAAGTCCAGTTTGGACCCATTATGTCCGGGTATCTAAAGGGTCTATCTCCTTGCTGCAGGGAGTGTCTAAAAATTTGGACAAGCATGTAAACCAACACAATCCTTCTTTTTTGGTATTAAACTAAATTCTCCATCCTACCCAAATGGGGTTCGGACCACAACACAGTACTGAAACGACACTTTTAGCGGTGGTGGAGGAACTCAGAAGGCTGCTGGACCAACAAGGTTCCGCAGCAGTCATCCTTTTGGATCTCAGTGCCGCTTTTGACACTGTTGACCATGCAGTACTCACCCAGAGAATTGAGGATGTGGTTATAAAAGATAGAGCACAAAAATGTCTAGCATCTTTTCTCAGGGGTAAGACTTTCCAAGGGCTTGATCAGACATGCTACTCAGACACTTTTCCTCTGAAATGAGGGTTGCCTCATGGTTCCACTTTAAACACCACCCTTTTCAATCTTTAAATGCGACCCCTCGCTAAAATCGTACTTGCCTCTGGGTTGTCAAAAGTTTCATACACCCGGGTTTTGTTATCGATAAAAATCATTCCCTCAAACCTCAGTTTTCCTGGGTCACGGTGCCCTGTTTTGCTGTTCTTAAATGGATTAAAAAATCCTTTGGCTAATTCCACCGGCAGCTCAGAGAACAGTTTTTCAGGCTCTGGTAATATCCAGTTTGGACTACGGCAATGTGCTTTATCTGGGTGCAGATTAAGCCTCAGTCCACTGGTTGCAGGTAAATCAGAAGGCAGCTGCGCTTCTTTTTTTCCATCTGTCTAGATGCGCTTCTGCATCTCTTCTGCCCCATCAACTTCATTGACTTAAAGTCAATAAGCGCATCAAGTTTAAGGCCCTATGTTACATGTATTCGGTCCAATGTGGCCTTGCCCATTTCCAGGGGAAGAGTCTTCCATTATCCAGTAGATATATCTACTCTTGAGTTCCTGATATTCCCTGTGATTCATTTGTAACTTCTCAGGCTAGCTTGAGAGGCTGACTTTGGAGAATCTAGGCTGCTCAAAACATGTGGCTAATGACATTCAGTTGTCATGGAAACACTTCTCTCCTCATATAAGAAACACTGTTTTTTTTCTTATTCAAAATGCTGTCTAAGTAAAACATTGCATCTGATGTCAGTAGATCCTGATCAAATCTTAGATTTCTTGAGAGAAGGGTTCCTAAAAATCCGGCTCCTGCAACCTTAACATTGCAATGGGCTGTTATTAAGGCATTTAGTGGATATCCGGTGAATTGTCTGAAATAACATCATTGGTGGTAAGGTTGCTAAAGAGATTTAGAATGAGGAAACCATTTTTTATAGCTTCACTCCCCATATGAGATTTGTCCATTGTTTTGAGGTAGTTACAACAGGGACCCTTTGAATCTCTGGAATCTGTAAATATGATCTGTTATCGGCAAAAACTGCATTTTTGATAGCAATAACATCTGCCAGAATGCTTAGGGAATTAAGAGCCCTTGTAAACTCGGCGCTACTTAAAGATGTTGCCAGACAAGGCGATCTTGAAACCAGGCCCTAGGTTTGTCCCTCAAGTGAACGCAAAGTTTCATTTACAACAGGAAATAGCTCTTCCTGTTTTGCAATCTGAAGAACAATAACATTCTTCAACTAATTGGATTTTAGAAGAACATTAATGGCATATCTTCAACGTACAACATTTTCTTTTAGTTTTTAACTCTTTGTTGGTGAGATTTGGTAGTGTAAAAAGGGGAAAAAGATTGCTCCTTCTACGTTAAGCAGATGGGTGCGGCAAGCGACCTGTCAAGCTTATAAGTCACATGGGGAGACTCCTCCAGCACACGTCCAAGGTCCCTCCACTAGACCCGCCTCAACATCTTGCCCTGAGTGTGTAGAAGTTTCTTTTTAAGACATTTGTAGGGCAGACAGTTGGGCTTCCCATCCTACATTTGTAATGCATTATAGGATTGATGTAATGGACTCTATCGCTGACAATTTTGGGTCAGTGGTGTTGAAAACCGCAATGAGGTAATTGTTGTATATAATAAATGATGATAGCACCAGAATATTGGTGCCAAAGGTGTTTTTTCTTTGATGCTTGTGATTTCCTCATTCAGTAAGGGCTAGGACAAAGAGGACATAAAAGGGGGTAATGAAAACATTACTTACTAGTAAACTTCATTATTCCTAGTCCTAATGTTTTTCGTCAGAGCCCTAATTTTCCAGACTTTGTACCCTGTTGGTCTAACTGACACAGGAGCTTTGTTTCGTGCTTGAAACAATCCAAAAGCGGATGGAGTGAGCAATGCATTTACTTCTGAGATTGGGCAGAACTACATTAGGACATCATGTGCAAATTTCATTTTTTTATATTTGCATTGACTGGGGTAGATAAAACACTGTCTGTGGTCAGGGACGGGGCCTTATTGGGCAAGGACTGTGACAGGGAATTCTGCAAGTCGGAGCAAGGAAAATTACTAGTAAATAACCATGCCATTTGTAATATTATGCGGTACAAAAGGGGGTGGTGATGGACGGAGTATCTGAATCAATCAAACACTCACACCCAGGGAAGGCATGGCTTGGCAGTTCGGGCTGGACTGTTCCCATGAGGCACAGGGTCAGACTGATTTGCATATAGCCATGTCTGAACTGGGGTGGCAGAGTGGGCTAAAGAACGGTGATGGATCAAACCCAGATCTTTTGACTGGGTGTGAATGTTTGATTGGTTCAGATGCTCCGTCCATCACCAACCCATTTTGTACCGCATTTGTAATATTATGTAGAGTAAGGACTGATCCATGCATGTTACTCACTCATTCTCATCCTCATCCCAGTTCTTACAGAATTGAGCTGAGCCACCTCACAAGAGATGTGATTTGCTGTCTAAACCTTCAAACACAAAGTGAGGCCTTCAGCCTTTTGTAAGCCTCTGTACTTCCAGGGGCTGGGTTTCAAATGTGGGACTTGGGAGGAGGTGGGCTCTCCATTTTTCCTCTCCCATGCTCTTCTGGTGGGTTATGCAGGCCAGCTGGGAACTCGGGAGCTGATTGTCAGGAGATGGTAGCAGAGGGGTTTATAGCTGGGGTTTAGGGTGGGTGAGCAGGGACTTCCTCTTTCATGCACCCCAAGTTGGCTGTCAAAGGTCAGATGGAGTAAGTAGACCTGAGATGGTTAGGCAGCCAAGCCAAGAGGTAATATTTAGGCACTGGCATGGCTGGGGCAGTGATTACAGGGTAGATTTACTGGAGACCTGTTTGATTTGAGGTCATAGGATAGGTGGGTTAAATCATTACAGAAGGCAGTAGTGAGGCAGTGCGGGAGACCCTGCACTGTTATGCAGGAGGCAGAGGCAGAAGGTAGAAGTAACCTTACAAAAGAGGCAGGAGGCTGGGGCAGGCCTTTTAGGTGAGTGGGGTGGCTTTGGCAGTAATTGCATGGTCACTGTAGTACACCTTCAAGACTATAGAGAGGCTGGCGGTGGGAGAAAGGAAAAGGGTACTAGTTAGGCAGTTGTACCACCGAGGACAATATGGTCGAAAGAGGTGAAAGTTGCAGGAGCACTCCTTAAGACCTTGAAGGTTTATGTGCACCAATGGCTGTGGTATGGAGAGAGACTGACAGTGCGCATAGCAGCAGCTCCAGAGTGGTCCGAGGCGGCTCCGGTGATGACTACTGGTAAGCCAACCCATCTCTCGTGCACAGAACAAAATTGAGAAGCTTCCAGGGAACACATATTAGTAACAACAGAATGGGCGGTCTTTTTTGGGGACTCTCAGGGTAAGCAGACAGAAGAGTAATGAGAGTACGAGTGCATGCATCACCATCAGTTGATAGCTGTCTCATTTGGCAGTATTTAGAGAAGCCGGTGAGGACAGTGTGTCTGGAAGGAATAAGGGCATTTTTGAGGGAGTAAGTTTAGGGGAAGGAATTAAGGATGGCTGCTGGTGTTGGCGGAGAAGAGCCCTAGGGCCCTCTATGTATGTGAGCCGCCACCAGAGTATTAAAGGAATGTTGTTCTAGAGTGGGTCTTTTGAAGAAAACATTGCTACATTTGTGGATGCTGTCAGTGTTTATGGCATGCAGTCATCTTCTACATGTGCTTCTTTGAGAGATAAGTGAATGGAAGTTTACATATTTTACACCAGAATGGGGGTACTTTGGTTTAAACATATCATGCAACAGACCAGGTAATATGAACACTACAGTATAAGTTGTGTCCAACAGTTGAAATCTACACAGAGGAGTGTCATGTGATGGAGGAAGTATAGGACATCAAGTGGGAAAAACAGATGGTACTAGTAAGAGAAACTCAGAGATATCCTATTATACCCTTGGTTCAGAAAAGCAGGTAGGGCTAGATCGATAGAAGTCCCACGTCATGTTACTGAGTCTCTCCACTCCCTGCCATAGGCACCAGATTGGGAAGAAATCTCCCAGGGACTTTATATGACAGTCGGCTACAAAATACCATTTCCAATAACATGGCAATTAAAAATAAAAATAAAGCTTACAGTCATAGTTTTGACAACATCACATATCTTTTGTTTTATTAAAAAAACATACTCCAGTGGTAAATGTACTTTGGTAGTCACATATGATCTTACACAAATCACGGAAATGCAGCATTTCATAGCCCAGTTTAGTAAAATAGGCATAACAGAGGGAAAGGAAGCATAACATAAGGTAACATATGATATCCCCTGAAACAAGACTTTGCAGAATGTGTCTCCCAATGCAGAATATTTCTCTGATCTGTACAAATATGTAATACCACCGGCAATGTACATTTTTTGAGTTCCATGTGGCATACTGTAAAGCATCTTGTCACACCATGTTCATGTTCCAAAATGAACAAATAAAGCAAAATCTAAGATACTGAACCACATTCTAACACCGCAGATCCTGGTGTTACAAAATTAAGCCAGAAGTGTGTGAGGACCACAAGGAAAGTGAAGACATGGTGTGGTGATATAAAACTGAGTGACTGCTAGAGAAATGCATGTTTTTTTAAAGATACTACCATACATATTTTCTGTACATACCGGTTATTCTGCTCACACCAGGTCTTCTTTTCCCAGCCTCCCCTGCTGCATGTGATCCAAGACTATGGCCGATGATATGAACCTTGGAAGGTGAGTATCCAAAATTGTTCTGTAGGTAAACACACAAATGTTTTTACAGAGAGAGTACTAGATGATGGTTTTGTATTATTTCCTTACTCAAAATAATAACTACTGAGGGGAAAAAGGAAGATTGACGAGGGAAAAAAAGAGGGAAAACTTTGGAAAGAATTACAAATTTTACAAATGTAAGTGAAAAATCATTTTGACTGGCTAAAACATCTATATATATCTTCTGAGAATCATATAATGATAAGATACTAGTCAAAATAAAATTATAAGTATCTAATCCTTCCTCCTATCGAGATTTTCATGAGACTTTTTCATATAAGGACAAATCAGTCAAGTTCAATATCCAGTTTTCTTTTTTTTTTTAATTTTAGTAATTTTTTATTGAAAATTATATTTACATGGTGCAGAGAATATACATGGGAGATAACTGGAAAAACAGGGAAAAGGCGCCCCAGGGGGAGGGGAGGGGGGGGTCTAGCGTTGAGCGTTGGCTCTCGGTCTGTGTGTCCATTGTCTCTTGTTTCTTCTTCCTGTGGCTTCCTTCGGCATTCCTCCATTCCCCTCTTTGGAATGTCTGATTGTCTTTTTGCACCCCTGGTGGCGTAGAAAGAAAGAGGTATAGAGATATAGAGAGTAGAGAGAGTAGAGAAGCACAGGGTATGTCAGGATAGGCGATCCGTGTAGTGTCTAGACTCTGGGGTGTCTTTTTCCGGTCGTCCCCCTGGCGTTCAGGGAGGCTTGTGTGAGGACAGGTAGTTGTCCAGCGAGAGCCACGTTTCGCTTTTCTTTCGTGAGTTCGGTAGGCTATTGGTCGTTATGGTGTCAGCTCCCCACAGGAATATGACCCAATTGAACCAGGCTTTGAAGGTGGCTTTCGCTGTGTCCTTCCATTTATTCAATACCGTCTTGACCGCCGCTGTGAGCAGAAGGTCAATCAGGTCCCTGTCTTCTTTCGATGTTATGGAAGGATCGGTGTATCCTAGGGCCAGATATTGGAATTTAAGTGTTAGTGTGGCTCCTGTTGCGTCATTGATTAGTGTGTTTATCGAGTCCCAGAATTTTCTGACCTTGGCGCAGTGGAAGAGGAGGTGCGCAAGATCCCCTTTTTGCTTATTGCAGTTCCAGCAGGAATCGTCTCGGATACCCATGGAGGCTAAGCGGGCTGGGGTCCAGTAGGCCTTGTGTATCAGCCAGAATTTTGTCTGGTCTAGGGTTGTTGTCACTTTCCTTCTTGATGTGGAGGTCCAGAGGTCGGCCCTCTTGTCCTCGCTCAGCTCCCTACTCGCTACCATACCCCAGTAAGATGTGATCTTGTTATTTAGTTTAGAGGCCTTGGGGCACAGGGCTTTATACAGGTGTGCCACTTGGTGTCCTATTATGTTTAGGCTAGTGGCGTATTGTAATATTGAGGGTGTGCTTTTGTTTATGTCTGCTTTGGTGATTGCTACTCTGATCTTCAAGAAGTTGTACAGCTCTGCGTTGTCTAGCTTGTGTTCTTCTTTGAGTGAATCAAAAGTGGTCTGTGTTCCTCTGTGCTGCATCTGGCTTACTGTGGTGATGCCATGTCGATACCATGTGTGCATGTCCAGTGTGCTGTTCCTGTATTTTATTCTAGGGTTGTGCCATAGGGATTCCAGTTGGGTGTTCCTAATACTAGTGTCTAGTAGTTTATCTATTCCTAGTAGGGCTACTCTTGTGTTCCTTAGGATTGGGTTGTGTTTGATGGCAGGGTGTTTGGTCGCCGTGAGTAGGGCTATGGGTTCCATGCCGCCTGCAGTCTCCTTTCTAATGAAAGCCAAGCTGGGGTGTAGTCGTTCTTAGGAGTGAGCCAGTACAAGCCTTGTTTTGCTATGCAAGCTGTATTAAATTATTTTGAAGTTCGTTATGTTAAGACCTCCCAATGTCTTGGGAAGCCTGAGTTTTGAAAGGCTAATTCGGGGTTTCTTCCCTCTCCACATGAATGTGTTGAGTAGCTTATCAAGCTTTTTGTGGAACTCTGCTGTGTTGATCAATGGTAGCATGTTGGCCATGTAGTTAACACACTTTTTAATCTCTGACTCCAGTGTTAAATGTATCCTTTCAAACATCTCAGACTTAATTCCACTAACGCTTCTGCATCCCTCATAAGGTGTGGCATACTGGCAACTGAACATCTGCAGGTTTAACATTTGTTAGCTATCAGACTAAAATCATGCTTCTGAATTAGACTCCAGTACTGTGTGAATATCAGTCTTGCCATTTGAAATATAAACTGAGCAGTGAAGGATGTTAGGGTAGTGCTGTGAAGACTGTGAACTATTAAGCTCTTTCCAAAATTCTTCTACAGAATTGACTTTCTGTGGGTTGTTTGATATCCTTTGGGAAATATTCAATAGGGATGAGGATCCTTGAGCCTGAAGTAGCAGTAAAATAGAAGTTGTTTACTTGTACTTGTAAACTTTGTTCGGCATTATCTCTGTGGAGGTTTCAACAGTGTTTCTAAATATCGGATAGGGTCTCCTGTGGCCCTTATGTGGCACAGTAGAAGCTTGACTCATTTCTTGTTTCAAACACTAGAAATAATTTAAGGAAAATCCGTTTCGCTCGCGGATTTTGCGGATTTTCGGTAAATTCGCAATCCGCGAGATTCGCGAATCTCCCGCAAAATCCGCAAATCCGCGAGCAGCGGATTTTGCTCGCACTGTTCGCGTGAGTTCGCGGCTTCCCAGTACAACTTCGCGCCCCGCGAATAAGCGCTAAATTGCAGAAATACGATTTTAGCAAAACTGAAACTACTTACCAGGTTCAAAAGTTCAGGCTCATCATTAGTAGCCATTTCCTGTAGTGCTTCCTGAGGGGCCCCTCCAGAGTTCAGTTGCCAGTTGCAACTATTATGTGACCCTGCTCTGAACCTCAGAATAGTTACACATATGCCACAAAGGTCCTGAATTACAGCTAAGGGAGACAAGCAGGAGCCAGGCTGGAAGTTCAAATCCATTAATCAGCCCCTAATTCATTATTGTCAGTTGGGGCAGGGCAGGTGTTGTAACTAATTTTGCAACAATGAAAGCACTTAGCAAGTGCAAAAGATCACTAATCAGGAAGCACTAAGGAAGCAGGTGCCAGCTAAAAAAATAATCTGTGACACATTAATCAGCCCCAAATTAATTCAAGTCACTTGAGGCAGGGAAGGTGTGCTTGCGTTGCCACAATAATGTACACTGACTGGACAACCAGAGGGTGCTGTGATGAAACAGAGGGTGGCATGGGTGGGCCAGAGGGTGGCATGAGTAGTCAGAGAGTGGCAGTGGTGACAGAGAGTGGCAGTGATGAAGAAGAGTGTCCCAAACAGGCTGGACACGTAGAAACAACAAGTTCGCGAAACTTGCAACCCGACAGGTAAGTTCGCGTTTTGCGACATTGTACAAAACCCTCGCGAACTGGCAGAAACCCGCGCGAACACAAAAAAAAAAATTCGCGAGAATTCGCGGATTTTGCGGATTGCGAGTTCGCAAATCCGCAAAATTCGCGAACGCGAGATTCGCAAAATTCGCCCATGCTTAGTTACCCTAAAGGTGGGGCGGCCCCTCCTTTGGACCGGAGGACCGTCGCCCTACTTATAAGCCCCCCAAAGCTCCAGAGTTAAAAAATAAGATCGTCATTTTTTACCATTTGATTTATCATGCCCTGTCCCGACTGGGGCAGGGCTGCTGCTGAGTGACAGCAGCATGTCACTCAGCAGGGACGAGGGTGGGCTGGCTGCGCGACGGCCAGCCACACATGCGCACTTTAAACAGCTCTAACCCAGCTGTCTTAAGACAACTAAGTTAGAGCAAGCCAAAGTCTCCAGAGTGCTGAGGAGCTCCAAGTGAGACAACTCCCACCAATCCTAGTGCTGCTCTCATGCTGGTGAGAGCAGCAGCAGGATTGGCCAAGGGAGTTGCTGCATCCAGTTCCAGTGAAAGAGGAGGTCCGGACCAGAGGATGTTGTGTTCTGTAAGGTAAGTGTTTATTTAAATATATTCTTTACATGCGTGTTTTTAGATCTCGCCTACGCAGCGTGCATGTGTTGCATAGGGCGGACCTCTCGGAATCGATCTGCTTTTGTCCCCAAAAACGTGCACGCGTTGCATTGCTTTCAATGGCTACGCGTGCACGTTTGGCGATTCCCTTGCGGGAGCGAGCTTTGGCAACATCTGTTTGTAATTAATTTCCAAACAGATGGTGCCCCAGGCTCGCTCCCGCAAGGGAATCGCTGTGTGTTCTCTCGGCTTAAGAACTCCCCGTGAGTGCGTGTGTTTTCCAGTTATCTCCCTTATGCGCTTCTTTCCCCTCTCCTGCTCCATGTCGGTCTCTTGTCCGTCTACTTTTCGCCCTTTGCACTGCTCTCTCTGGTTTCTTCATGCTTAAGCACTGCATAGTGCATATTTATTCTAGGTGACTTCCTTGTGTGCTTCCCCAGACCCTTCCCCCTCTGTGTTGTTCGACCCATCGCCCATTGTGTTGTTCTATAGCGCTCAGCACTGCAGTTTTGTGGTTTCTAAGTGCTGTAAATCTTGGTTATTATTACTCCCCCATTTTAATAGTACTGAAATTATGAACCCTGGAAGGATGAAAAGGCAGAGGTGAAACTTTCATGATTTGAACTTGTGATCGGAAGCTCCTACAGACATCCATCCGCATCTAGCACTTAACTCACTGAGCCAACTAGCTGGCCTTATTGTCACCAGATCTAAGATTTGGGTGGGGGGCAGGGATAAACTTCTGGGCTGCTTTATGGGAACTCCCTATTGAGACAGTTTTTCCTTCCCCATAGGAGTAGTGTGCAACAGGGTCATTAGATGTGTAATTAAGTGGTTCTATTTATAGCTTCGGGAAGAATTACCAATTTCCCAGGATCACACATGCAGACACGCAGCTGATGTCATTAGGCACTTCGTATATGTTAGTTTATAAACAGCAATGGTGACCTTCTGCCCGGTCCTGGACCTGCCAGTCTGGGGTACACCGAAACATTGTGGTTCTGGGGATGACTGAGGAGATATAAGGGACATGGCTGGCATGGGCAGGAGTGATCTGTAGTGTGCCCAGTGCAGGGGCACGTGCACTGTTCAGACATAGCCTCACCAAGAAAGTAAGTGGGAGATTTATGATAGGCAGATGGCTCTAAGCAGTCGAAATGGAGGGTTGGGCAGAGTCACTCGCATGCCAGGTGGGACAGAAGATAAAAGCTAAATGTTAAAAGTGAATGTCCCTTACAATCGGGAAACAACAGTTACTACAGGCCGACCAGGAGAAGGAAGGAATTAAGACTGGTATCAAAACTACAAGACGTGGCATCTATTCGGTAAACCTGTGAAGGCCAAAACATCGATTTGGTGAATTTAGAGTTCTGATGTGGAATTGTGGACTGACATTCTTACTGACCTATCAGTTCAATGGTATCATTTGCTCCAGCGGATCGGTGAGACATTTTTCAGAGACTGAGGAAGCGCTGGAGTTTATATATTGGTTGATTAATGCTAATGCTCTTTCTGCAATGGTTGAATAATGCAGACGTCATTGTAAAATCAAAATCGGACTTTGCCATTAGAAGGTTACCTCATCAGGTCCCACAAGTTAAAAGTGCAATTCAGCTACTTGGTACAACATGTGATCCCCAGCACTTCATAGGGTCTTTCAGTGATTTTACTTGAACGTTACAGTGGTGTAGGAAGAAAATGAAAAGCGAGATCCATGGGATACAAAGCAGGAAACAGAAAGAAAACAAAAAGGAAGAAATTGAAAGAAAATTTAAAAAAATCAGATAGAAAGAATATGAAAAGCATGTGGTAGAAAAATTTAAAAGCATGAGGTGCGAAGAAAATGAAAGCAAGAGATAAAAGCAAAAGGAAGAGCTTGGGAGAAAGTGAAGTAACCATGTGCAGTGATGCAGTCTCACAGCAGCAGGTTCCCAGCTCTGGAAGCTTTGACAGGGCCTGCGGGGCTCCTCTCTGTTCACCCCCGGCCGTCACCATCCCTCCACGCTGCTGTGGCCTGTCTTGCACTCCGCCCTGGGCCCATGCCCACCTCGCTTGCTTTCTCCCCCCCGGTCCCATCGCCCCGTGCTCTCCTCCCACCCCCGCCCCCTCCCCCAAACCCTCTTCTCTCAGCACTCAACCTCACGTGAGCTTCAGGGGTATTCACCTTTGCTCGCTCTATGGTCATTAATGCCCCACTAACACATACCCTCTGGTCACGGCCGATTTGGACTCATAGCCGGGACAATGTGGCCACGCGACAGAGCACAAACGTTGCATAACTGTATGTAGGAAAGTGGCTCTATATATACTGGACCAAAGTATGGTACGTGTGTTTAGAGTCCCTAGTCCCCAGAGGTTTGGCAGAGGCTAAAGATAGATATAACCTTACTTTCTAAAGTGGTAGCTTGGTTGAGCAGTAAGGCAGTATCAGAGGACAGTGTAAAGCATTTGGTGTACGCACTCAGTCAGCAACTGGTCTCACACACTCAAGAACTGAACTCTAGGCCAATTGTTTTGTATCAAAAGATATAGTTGTTTTATTTTAGAACCAACAAGGTATCAAAATATACTTTGTCAGGATGAGCTACTTTAGTTAAATATTTTTCAAATAGGCAATAGACTTTATGAATGCAATAGGTACAGTTTGTTGCAACAGGCAACACAATTTCAAACACAGTGCAACATTGAGCTCAATGGGAATTTCTAGATAAATGCAATTAGTTACTTTGTAGATTACTTTTCTAACCACAGGACTAGATCCTAGATTCAGTCCCGGGACAGGAGCTATAACAGTTAAGTAAAAGCGTTTTGGTTACAGTAGGGATTTTTAAGGCATATTATGGTATTTTAAAAGTTGACACATAGAAACTTTTTTAGTTGATATTACCGATGTTATCCTATTGAAGGAATTTCAATTTGCCGGTAAAGTATGTTCACATTACTTTGGTAATCCAGTGCTGGACTCCTAGGTTCAGCACTGGGACCTCTATTTAAAACAGGTAAGTAAGTATGTTTTGGTAGTTGGTACGATTTTTAAAGAATATTTGTAGTTTGCAAAAATCGACACAAGAAATTTCACAGAAAAACAGTCAATGGTTTCCTATGGAAGAAAATTCAGGTTACTGGTAAGTACGGTTAAAATTACTTTTCAGGGTTTGTGCTGGGCTAAAAGGTGCAGCACTGAGGTCTCTCCTGATAACAGGTGAGTAAATCGGATTTCGTTGTTCGGCTGATTTTAGGTGAATATTTTAAAGTTTCAGAACTCCACACTTAGTAGAATTTCCAAGTGAAACCAGTCAGTGTTAGACTATGGAAGAAAAGTGAGTTATCGGCTTTAGGTAAGTACTCGACTGGCAGAGTTAAGGTTCTGGGCATAGACTCAGGGATCTCCCAGGGTCCGGTAGGTACAGTTGGTGCACCCTCAGTGGGCCAGGGGCAGCGCGTGCAGAGGTAGTTAGGTCCAATGTTATCTGATGGGAGGCTGGGGACCTTCGGTTGGTGGCTGCTGGCTAGCAGGCCACGGGGCTGTGGGCGCTGTGCTCCAGGTTACTTGCTATGGGTAAATGGTGAAGTAGGATAGGACAAAGTTTGCTCTGCCAGGGGCTCTCGGGCGGCTGGGTGCTGGGTGCTTTTGAGCCGTCAAGCGCTCAATGTTAGTCAATGGAGTTCTTGAAAAGGGAACAAAGGCTGCAGGCTGGGGGATGGAGGATCTTCTGTAGTGACCAACACTTCGAGGGGTAAGTTGGAATCTTGGAGGGTAGGTAGGCACCCCGGAGTTGGGCACAGGAGGCCGGGGTGCAGGGGTGTCTTTGGACGTCAGGAAATCTTACCCTCTGCTGGTCGCGGTTGGAGGGGTCCCTGGTTCTGAGTCTGCAGACATCGTCTGGGTCGTAGAGGAGGGTCCATGTGCACTGGATTCCAGGTCAGAATCGCCGGGGGGACGTCTTCAGGGTCTTTATCCACTCAAGCACAGGCCGGGCTCGGCGGGTGCAGAGTGGGCTGGATTTGTGGTTCCTGGCTGGCACGAGGGGTATTGCTGTTTGAGCAGAGCCACTGCTCGTGGAAGTCCCAGTCTCTAAGAGGGTCAAGGCAGGCATGTCCTCTGGGGTTCTTGAGGTTGTTGTCCACAGGAGATACTGGGATTTAGCAGGAGCAGGTTCAAGGATCAATAGGCCTGTAGGATTGGGGCCAAGTCAGTTGGTGTCGTTCTCTTAATAGCGGTACAAAAGGGGGTGGTGATGGACAGCTTGTTTCCGGTCCAGGGAAGACATGGCTTGGCAGTTCGGGCTGGACTGTTCCCATGAGGCACAGGGTCAGACTGATTTGCATATAGCCATGTCTGAACTGGGGTGGCAGAGTGGGCTAAAGAACGGTGATGGATTAAACCCAGATCTTTTGACTGGGTGTGAGTGTTTGATTGATTCAGATGCTCCGTCCATCACCACCCCCTTTTGTACCATTCTCTTAATAGCAGCTGCACGGCAGCTCTTCTTATTCTTGGTCTTCTTTCTTGTTTCGAAATCGGGATCTGAGGAAGGAAGGTTCAGGGTGCCCCTAAATACTAATGTTAGGGGCGTTACAGGTAGGGTGAGGGCAGGGACCAATAGGTCCCTGTCCTGGGGTGGGTACACCCCCTAACCTGCTACTCTCCTGCGGGAGGGGGGGCGGGAGCCTAGCTGTGAGTGGGTAGGGCTCCCCATCCTCAAGATGGTGGTAGCCCGGAGTAGTGCTTCACCTCGCCTTTCCTACCTGAGGGGTGGAGTTGGCACAGGCTGGCACACCACCTTTACTGACGTAGGGTTTCCCGCCAGAGTGGGGGTCAGAACTGGTGGGGGCCAGTTGCTGAGTACAGCAAGTGGTCTGGAGAAGCTCACAAAGGTGGCATGCCCTTGAAGCTTCCCCCTGGCCATCCTGTGGGAGTAGACCTAGCACCTCTCCCAGGATGTGCATTGTTGCAGGCCCAGGAGGGCGGGGGCTCTTCACCCAGGGGTACAGCAACATGTCTGCTGTGTGGCAGCCTAGGCAGCCTCTCAGATAAGATGTGGATTGTAGGCTAGGTTTCAGGGGCCATCTCTAAGATTCCCTCTGTAGTGCATTTTACATTAAATCCCACACTGGCATCAGTGTGGGTTTAATGTGCTGAGAAGTTTGATATTAAACTTGTCAATCTTCAGTGTAGCCATTATGGTGCTGTGGAGTTCTTAATGACAACCTCCCAGCACCATATACTCTTAATGGAATCACTGCACTTATAGTGCCCAGGAATGGCCCTGGGTACTGTAGGGGCACAGGGCTCATGCACCTGTGCCCACACAAGTGGCATAGGGCACCCAGCTAGAGGGTGACTGATGTATGCCAGGGCAGTGGGTTTGTGGGCATGGCACACAGGGGTGTGTGCCATGTCGACTCTTTGTTTAGTTCTGCACCAGGACACTCAGTCTGCACAGGCAGTGTGTGGGTGTCAGGGTACAGGGCCCCTAAGGGTGGCACAATAAGTGCTGCAGCCTTTAGGGGTCTTCTCTGGTTACAATTCCCTGCGTACCATTTATCAGGGGCTGACATGTGGCAAGAGGAGAGATGCCAATTGGGTTTTAGCTTCAATACAGTTTTGAGGGAAGGAACACAGGCCCTGGTAACCTGTTTGGCAGGAGCCCAGGGCACACTCATTCAAAGCACATCAGAAATGCAGCAAAAAGTGGGGGCATACCATGCAAGAAAGATGGCACTTTCTCACACTGTACGATTTGATGATCTCTGCAGATCACTTGTTTATCGTGACAGACGATTTAAGATATTTTTGTTGTATGACAGGGCTCTTCATGTGTAGATATACCCCCCCCACCTCTGCCTTTGTATTTTGGTGTACTTTTGAGCCTGTAATTCTTCCAGGCTTATTTACAAGCCCCTGGTGCCGTCCTCTTGCGTCACTTTTAACATTGGAAAAACTCACCACTGTGACCTCTACTGAGGTATTCGTGGAAAGTATAGAAGGGTGGTGGTGTTTCCTGCGGCACCCCAGAGAAAAATGCCCATGGCTGCCTCTGTGAAGCAACAGGGTAAAATGCAAAACACTACACAAATAAGTCTTGCAAAATCATACATAAACTACTGACGGACGGTGTGTTTACAAATTGCTGAAGTCATGTTATTTTTTTGCAAATTATGGTTTCTGCCAACCAGGAAGTAGATACTGACACATATGGACCCAATGAGCAGCAGGAACCATTCCTGGTGGACGTCTTGAAATGAGTCATGGAAGCCGGGCGTGTAGAAAGCTTCCCCACAGCAGGTTTTCTTCAGAATGTTCTGAGTAAGTACATCAATATAGCTGCATTACAGGGTGACATTGTTGAAGGAAACTCTCGAGTGTAGGTGCAGGGGTCGTTTTGTCTTTCAGTGCTATCTACGTCTGGTTAGGACCAATCCTCGCGGGGACTTCTTCAGAAATGCCCTTTTCTCACCCTCGGCTCCGCTTTCAGGAAGATGCCACTGGTGCTTTTAGGCACTTGCACTGAACACATCTGCCTTTTGACAACAAGAAGTTGTCTGGTTTAAAGTTCGTGTACCGAGGATCTGAGGTTTCCTTTCAGGGTGTGGTGGGTCGCACGGATTGAAGTACACCTGTGTAGCACCTACAGGATGTACAATAAAAGGATCGCATTGGTACCACCGTTTTTTTTGCTGCTGGTAAGTATTCTGAGTATTTCTGTGATTTACAAGTCAGCCTTGTAATCAGACAAATAAGCATCGCTCAAAATCTGCTATTGAAATATATGGCATCATGGCGCCACGGATTTGTACCATTACCGCACAACTGTAAAAGGTGTCGGAATGTAGGAAGTAAAGCACACTGTCCCGCCCTATTGGAAACAGAAGCCCCTATGGCAGTGCCCGCTTTGCCCAGTGAGTATCAGTGCTTTAGCAGAGATCTGCGCAATCACCGACAATCTGCTCATTCAGCGCTTGGTCTCTCTGCTGAAACTGCCATCGGCAATGACGATTTTGGTGGTGGTTTTGTGAGAAGTGACGATTGGCCCTGTTGTAATGTACATATGCTTGTTTCCTGGTAGACAAGCTTGTTCTAAATTGAATCCTCCTTGGCTTCCTCTTCAATCTCCTCTTCCTTTGGATAAGGGGAATGTGGAGGACAGAATTCTTTCTCATCAACAAAAGTATAAAGAGCGTTATGATCTGAAGAATTCTACCAAACCTGTGTTGTGGAGTGTGGGAGAATGGGTCCTGGTTAAAAAAACAAGATTTTCCAAAAAAGGTTCTTCTGAGTTCATGGGTCCTTTTAAGATTACTAAGATTCACAGAAATGTGGTTACTTTGCAAAATGGCTGTAAATGGAGCATGTCCAGGCTTGTTAAGTTCTCTGCTGTGTTTCCTTCTACTTCTTCCAATTTGGATTGTTCCCTTCCTCCTTCTCTTCCTGATGGTCAAAGTGCTGTTTCCTCTAGAAGGTTTCCTCAGAGAACTCATCAAGCTCCTGTACGCTACAGAGACTACGTTTAGGTTTTCTTTATCATTATCCTGTTGGGTGTGTTTTCTTGGGGAGTGATGAATTATTGTGTTTTTGTTTTATTTCCTTTATTACTCTTTTTCATTTCTTTTAGTATAGGGGATGTGTTGTAATGTACATATGCTTGTTTCCTTTTGGTTCATCTTATGACATGGTGCCATTCCTTTACTTGTACATTCTGTTCTACTCCTGGTGATTCCATGCTCACTTGAGTCTTGGAGCCTGGAGGAGCTGGCAGAGTCATTGAGAGCTGTTGGTGATGTATTGACATTAAACCTACTAATTGAACTTATCCAGTGTCACTGAGTCCTTTTAACAGGCCCAGTAGTAGCAGTGAGACCGCAGGCAGGCTTCAAAACAAAAATCACCGGAGGAGGAGAGGGGTGGTTGATTATACCTGCCCATTGGTGGTCAGTTAAACTTTCATTGTACCAGGTCGATGCAAAATGCTAGAGACCTCAGTGAAGCAGCCTAAAGTGGATCGATCCGTCTGTCCATCTGTCTTTCCATCACTAACTAACTATCTATCTAAATATCTATCTATCTATCTATCTATCTATCTATCTATCTATCTATCTATCTATCTATCTATCTATCTATCTGTCTGTCTGTCTGTCTGTCTGTCTGTCTGTCTGTCTGGCTGGCTGGCTAGCTGTCTGTCTGGCTGTCTGTCTGTCTACTATCTGTCTGTCTGTCTGTCTATCTATCTATCTATCTTCTACATCCTTTCTGTCTGTTCTGTGAACCCACCCTGTTACATTGTCCTTGCTATGTCTCTTTAATGTTTTAGAATGTCAATACACTTGTGATTCTTGTCAGAATGTTTTACTTTGGATCTACATGCATTCCTGAGACTTCTCCCATGAATAAACCTTCTTAAAGACGATCTTTTTTGAGTGTTTTTGTACATTTTAAAAGTGGCGACGAGGGAAGAAACGACCCATCTCTGTTTTCATTATGTTTTTTTCATTTTGTTAGCCTTTCAAAAAAACGGATATCATTTACTCTTCAACCCGTGTGCAACTTAATTTATTTTTAAACATTATATGCTGAAGGATTTCTCTGCAAGACGCTTCAACAACGCTTCAATTAAAACGTGAACGCTGTGTAAAACTCCTCAACTAAAACGCTGTGAAAGACGCTTACAAGGAACTGCCTGCCACTGTCTCAAGAAGACGTTAATTTTCATCGTGTCAATTACGAAGGTATGGCAATGTTTGAGAGAGGCGTTTGAAAAAAGCGTGAAGCGTGTAACGTGAAACTGCTATTTTAAACGCGCAAAAGCGGCATGGTAGAACAAGATGAAGACTGGTCAATTGCTACTGTTGATGAAGCTTGTAATGGTGCTATCAGTTTGGAAGTATGGAAACAAGCTGTTCAGGATGATGTGGTATTGAAGGAAGTAATTGCACGTTTAACATCACCATGCAATAACTTCTCTTGGAGCAATTCGGACTTGTCCGAATATAAGACAGTATGGGCTGAACTTTCTTACGATCTTGAAGTTGGTGTGGTTAGAAGAGCCGATAAACTTGTGGTACCGTCTTCCTTACGCAATAAGTTACTGGACCTTATGCATGAAGGGCATTCAGGCATGTCAGGCATGAAAAGAAGATGTAGGTGTGATTTCTGGTGGCCAGGTATGGACAAGGATGTTGAAAGGTGTGTAAGGAATTGTACCGCTTGCACATGCAGTGATAAATCTCATGTTTCTCAAGAAACTACGATTACTGCTGTTTCATTTCCTGACAGACCATGGCATAAATTAGCTATGGATATCTGTGGCATTGGTAGTATTGCTGGAAAGTTTGCCATTGTGTTAATGGATTATCATAGCAAATGGCCAGAGGTTGCATTTGTCAAAGAAGTTAAGGCTTCCAGTATTGTTAACTTTTGTGAAGAGGTTTTCCATAGGGAAGGTTTTCCTGAGAGCATCACAACTGATAATGGTCCCCAGTTCATTGCTTCAGAATTTCAAAGTTACTTGCATTTATGTGGAATAAAACATATTACTACTGCTGTTTATTGCCCTGGAGAGAACGGCATGGTAGAAAGGTTCAACCGTGTTTTAAAGGATTGCATACAATTGGCTATGACAGGTGGAAATGATTGCAAAGTTGCTGTCAAAAATATGGTTTGGAGTTATAGGAATACTCCACATTCTGCTACCATGGTGTCTCCATTCCATCTTTTAAAGGGGCGTTCTGCTGGTAATAAGGTGACTCCTGCATGGATGCTTAAGATTTCTGCTGGTCGTGATTATAAAGAAAACCTCAATAGTAGAATGAATACTTACCAGAAGAAATATGTGGATAAGCATAATGACAAAATTGTGAAACGCGTAAGTTGTTTTCATGTGGGTGATTTGGTAAGATCTTCTCGCTTTGGGTTATCAAAGGATGGTTCTTCCAGATGGTCTCGTCCCAAGAAGGTGTTAAAAGTATTGGGCAATTGTGTACTGCTGGATGACGGGCAAAAATGGAATTTATGCAATGTTGTTATGTGCAATGATTTGGAACGTGATCTTTGGTTGGAAAAGATGCCTAACACTTCACTGAAGGTGTCTGGTTCAAATTCTGCTTCAAATTCTGTTAATTCTCCTTTTGTTCAATCCATTTCATCTGAACTTCCAAAGGAGGATGTTTCTAAGCCAAGAAGATTGTCAGGATGAATTATTGTGAAACCTGTCAAGCTTAAAGATTATATGCTGTAACTCTGTTTGTATATTGAATGATCTCATATTTCATTATATCGTACATAGTTTTTTTTTTTGGTTTTTTTTTACCATATTTTGAAAGAGGTAATTGTACGATTAACCTCACCATGCAAAAATTTCTCATGGAGCGATTGTGAGCTATCTGAATATGAAACTGTGTGGCCAGAACTTTCTTATAATATAGAAACAGGTATAGTCAGAAGGGCAGATAAACTTGTTGTACCATCTAGTTTACGTGATAGATTGCTTGATCTTGTTCATGTAGGTCATTCGGGAATGTCCGGAATGAAAAGGAGGTGCCAATGTGATTTTTGGTGGCCTGGTATGGATAAAGATGTGGAAAGACGTGTCAGAAATTGTCCAGCATGCACATGTAGTGATAAATCTCATGTTTCTCAAGAATCTCACATTAGTTCTGTTGCGTTTCCTGATAAACCATGGCAGAGATTAGCTATGGACATTTGTGGTCCGTTTAGTTTTGGGAATATTGTTGGGAAATTTGCTATTGTTTTAATGGATTATTACAGTAAGTGGCCTGAAGTGGCATTCGTGAAGGAGATTAAAGCTTCTAATATTGTCAATTTTTGTGATGAACTGTTTCATAGGGAAGGTTTTCCTGAAACCATCACCAATTACAATGGTCCACAATTTGTTGCCAATGAATTTCAAGCTTATTTACGTTCGTGTGGTGTGAAACACTTAACCACCGCTGTTTATTGCCCTAGAGAGAACGGCATGGTTGAGAGATTCAACCGAGTATTGAAGGAGTGTTTACAATTGGCTGCATTTGAGGGTACTGATTGCAAACTTGCCGTCAAAGATATGATTTGGAGCTACCGCAATACTCCACATTCTGCAACTTTGATATCACCTTTCCATCTTCTTAAGGGGCGTTCTGCTGGCAATAAGGTAACCCCCGCTTGGATGCTTAATGCCTCTAGCCCTGTTCTTAAAAAGAGTCTGGGTAACAGAATGCATGTGTATCAACAGAAATATGTGGATAGACACAACAGTAGAATTAAGAGGGTGGAGAGATCTTTTCTTATTGGTGATATTGTGAGATCGTCCCGTTTTGGTTTGTCTAAGGATGGTTCTTCTAAATGGTCTCATCCAAAAAGAGTGTTGGAAGTTATGGGAAATTGTGTTCTGTTGGATGATGGTCGCAAGTGGAATGTGTGTAACGTTGTTTTATGCAATGAATTAGAACGCAAGTTATGGTTAAATAGGAACTGTGATGTTTCCACATCCAAACCCAATCCAGGAGATTCTCCTACAACCAAATCCAATCCTAATGTGGTATCACCTAATGTTTCTACTTCACCAACCGTGTCAACTGGAACATCTTCTCCATGTTCAAGGAGATTATCTGGGAGGATTATTGTAAAGCCTGTTAAGCTCAATGATTATATGTTGTAACTATTATGCTGCTTTCTTTGTTTGAATATGTGTTCCAATTATACTTATTTTTTTTTATTTCTTAGAAGGGAAGATGTGTTAAATTGTCCTTGCTATGTCTCTTTAATGTTTTAGAATGTCAATACACTTGTGATTCTTGTCAGAATGTTTTACTGGCACTTCATGATTACCTTTGGATCTACATGCATTCCTGAGACTTCTCCCATGAATAAACCTTCTTAAAGACGATCTTTTTTGAGTGTTTTTGTACATTTTAAAACACCCGTCCCTTTATCTGTAGAAACTATCTACTGTGGCTTTTATTATAGCGCCTGCGACACAGAGGTTTCATGGCACTGGATGTTGATATGAAGTTGATTGAAGTGTGACATTGAAATCCCTCATTGCTATCGTTCATTTTCGTAATTCCTGGGTCTCGTGGCTCATGTGCCCCCGTGTGCCCCACGAGTTAGATTACCTCCTGGTTGGGCTTCATGGCTCACTAGGATCGCTTGAAGGATGGGCCGGTGTTCAGACATTACCCACGTGGTGTCTGCCCTCACTGTCTCAGCATAAGGAGTGTTTACATGTGATATTATCCACCGTACGAGGAAGGACGTAAAAGATCAACAATGTCTGGTATTTGTTGATTTTATCTTCTTTAATAAAATACGTGTCTTCACTTTATCAGCAGCCAGTCTGTAAAACAGATTACATTCTTAGAGAACTGTCAAACATCGTTAAATATTCATTTGGCATAAAAACGTTGCCCCCCCCTCCCCTCCAGAGCCGGTCTTTGCTAAGATAGCGCCCTCGGCGTGGGCAGAGGGAAACGCCCTTGCTGATGGCAGTGAATTAAATGAGGCAGCAGGGGGTCCCTTTTGTGTTCACTGGTTAGTGCCTGGAAGAGCAGGGACTGGCCCCAGAGCACCAACATCCCCAGACCACCCCCGGCTCACATAAATCACAGTCAAGCAGATGATGGTTTTCTTGATGTGTGCCAGCAGGGTCAGAGGGTGAAGGGGGTGGGGAGGTCAAGAAAGGGGCTAAAGTGGTGTTAAAAACATCACCCACAGTATGATAATAAAGGACATAACCAAATCAGACAGAAACGAACAGGCAGGGACAAGGCTGGAGCAAGATGAGAAGGGCGCTGCTGTTGGTGTACCCTAATCCACACAGCTCCCTGCGCCCCTCAGAATATTGGCGCCCTGGGCCAGGGCCCAGCTCACCCATGCTGAAGGCTGGACCTACCCCCTCCTCTATTTCCGAAGGAAGTGTCTGCAGCTGGCACAGTGAACACAAGTCACCCCAAGCTCTGCTCGAGGGTGAGGCTCACCAGTGGTCCTAACCTGTCTGCTGGCGCGGGCAGGCCTCAAGTTTCGATCCGGTGAAGCAGTTTGTCTGACAAGGATGGAGAACAGCCACATTTCCCGGATGAGCAGCGCCTATACAAAGGAATCCTCCTGGCTGGTTTATTCATTGCGCTGATTTACATTGCGCCCACATTCCATTCCACCTTACCGACACTTTGGGCACCGCGAACGTAAGGAATACAAGATGGCTGCGGCTATATCTGGATTACAACTGTGGCACATGTAGGTTTTCCAATCAACCAATCACAGCTTTTCAATAACGCTGAAAATAAATATTAAAAATACTGCAGGAGAGAACCGCAGCGTTCTTAAAACAACAAAACATTTACTGTTTTCTTTGTGGCAAGAGTTCATCAATGCTTCTCCCTCTAACCGGAGCACATTCCAAAGCAAGTATCACTGCTGAAGTTGTAAAACAAGTATTGCCAAAGACAACGAATCTGGTTTTGGCTCTGAGGTTTTTGTCTTAGTCAATCCGGTTTTAAGAAGCCATAATCTTGAGGATCCACTGGTCCCTCGCCAATATAAACAAGCATTGGCATACCCAATAGGTCTCGCCTTTAGCCATACAACAGTTGATGTTGTTGCACCAAGGATATTGTGCTGGATAACTAAACACTTATAAGATCCCAAAGGCGAGACCTATTGGCTATGCTAATGCTTGTTTAAAATATGTTATTTGCTTGTGCATCCGACCCCCCTCCCCGTAGATGCCAGCCACCACTTTCAATTACCCAACAGGGCAGTGGCATAACATAAGCCCCCGGAGCCTCTGCAGTGCGGGGGTGGGGGGGGCTAGCTCCAGGGGGGCCGGTAGGAAAAGTGCTAGCTGGTGGGTCAGGGTGGGCCCACCTCCATGTACTTTGCAGGGAGAGGGCTCAAGTTTCGTTATGCTGCTGCAACAGGGTTGGACTGGGACAGAAAACGGGCCCGCCACCAATAGAAAAGTGGCTACTGATAAACGTTAAAAAGCTAAAAAAAAAAAAGATGGCCCATGTTTGCAGATTAGGGGAAGTTTCGAACTTGTAAATGAAAGCTGTATAAGTGATTTGCAAGGTATGGAAAACTGCAAGGATTTCAGCTTGCTGCAGGCAATGTTTGTTTTAATGTCAAGAAAATACATAGTAAAAACCGGCCAGCAGACCATAAAACCAAGCAACAGACACCCAAAAACAGGACCACACACTGACCTCTCAGACCAGGCCGTCAGGCACTGCTTGATTGCCCTTTAGGCCAGTCCGGAACAGCTCTCTAACACAATTTAGGCACTTATTAAAATCATCTGCATTGAATGTTGCTATTCCACTTACTATTTCATCTAGGCTTTGACGTAGCACTTGTGCGTAATGTGGCACTTTATGTATCCACGCATATAAAAAAAATGTAAGGGCCCGGAATGGGTGAGACCTCTTCCCCTCATTGGAGAACCACAGGTCGCCAAGCGCTTGGTACTCTCTACAAGGCTGACGGGGTTGTGCCTTTTGCACAACTCCGCACTGACTATGGTCTCCCTGAATCTGAGTGACTGTATTACCTACAGGTGCGACACTTGGCCTCTCACCCAGACAACAAATCTCAGGCAATTAGACTCCTTACCCCAAACGAGAGATGGCTGATGACCCGTTCCTCAGACAAGAAGTTAATTTTAGATTTGTATAAAATGCTTCTATCCCACTTCACTCATGCCTTCCATGCAGGCCGGGCCAGATGGGAAAAAGACCTAGGCCGCAATCTTACCAGCAAGGATTGGGAGGGAACCTGCTATAGAGCACGACATACTGCGACTCACATGGGACTTACGGAAACCTTAACTAAACTGCGTATTATTGGTATTACACCGAGCGCATGCACCACTTTGACAGCGCATATAGCATGGATTGCTGGTGAGGGTGTGGGAGGGTGGGAACACTTGTCCATCTACTTTTGGATTGTGAACATTTGACACCTTACTGGGCTCAAGTCCTCGATGACATTGATAAATATTTAGACACAGAACTGCCTTGACTTCCGGAGTATGTGCATCTGAGGGTTCCCAACCCAATTACTAATCCTCTGAAATTCATGAGGGGGAAACAAATAGTGCTTGCGCTGGGTAGCACTACGCAAAACATTCTCACACATTGGAAATCTACACGCATCTCAACACAAACTGGGTGGTTCCACCGCCTGTGGCACATATTAGGCATGGAAAAGATCGTGCTCACTATGGCTGACAAAGGCTCGGGTTTTAGCGAATTATGGCAATCTTTCCTAGCTCTCCTGGCACAAGATTTTAGGGAATTAACGTGCCCGAGTTACTTACGCCTACTACGATTGGCGCAGTCAAATACTCTCACGGACTAGCCACTCAGGCTAGTTTTCCACATACCCATAGTTGGGACGGGCTGAGGAGGGGCAGTGGGAGCGAGGGAGAGCGCTATTCTATTTCCTTCTTTAGGTCTCGCCTGTCGATGCGCATGCGCATCGAGCAAGGCGAGAGTATTGGGACTTATCCGCTCTTTATCCACACTGCAAGGAATCGTGGTGATTCCTTGCAGTGCCCGTGACTTTTAAGCTCAATGCGCATGCGCATTGAGCTTAAAAGCGCGTGCACGTCCGTCTTTGTTTACCCGCTCCGCCCCCTCCCCTTCCCGCCGTGTCGCATTTCTCCTCCCCCCTCCCCTCTCCTCCGTCCGTCCGTCTTGTTTGTTTGTTTAATTTAATTAACCCGCTCCGCCCCCTCCCCTTCCCGCCGTGTCGCATTTCTCCTCCCCCCTCCCCTCTCTTCCGTCCGTCCGTCTTGTTTTCTTTCTCTCCTGCCTCTTGTGTTTTTCTCCTTCACTGTTGTTTGTTTGTTTAATTTAATTAACCCGCTCCGCCCCCTCCCCTTCCCGCCGTGTCGCATTTCTCCTCCCCCCTCCCCTCTCTTCCGTCCGTCCGTCTTGTTTTCTTTCTCTCCTGCCTCTTGTGTTTTTCTCCTTCACTGTTGCCTTTTCAGAGTTGCCTGTGCGCCCTGAGGACGGTTAATCACCCCGCTCTCCCCTGCTTGCACCCCTGGCGCCTGAGCCCACAGAGGCCCATTGAGTGCCGACCCTAATTGGTGTGCGCCCACCGTCTTCTCACCGGCGTCTCCAAGCACTAATTGGACCGGTCTCCCCCTTTCCTCGCTGCCTTGGTGATTAATGTGTGCGCTTTCGAAGCAATTGATCCAGGTTTAGGGTGCACTGAGGGGGGGGGGGGGGGCTTTTAAGCACTGTACCCGTCCTGGATGGGGCTGCTGGCCCATCACAGGGCACCTCCCCGGCCAAGCAATTAAGTGCCCTCAAGTGGAGGCTTTCAGCTCTATTTCTATTTTAAATAAACATTCTGCCGCGACCCCAGCACTGGGTTCAGATCACTTGACTGGGCGTTTCCCGGCCTCCGAGGACTCTTGGTCCTGACGTGAGTTTCTAGAGGGAAACGTAACACACACACAAACATAGGTTTTGTGTCCCTTCAGGTATGTCGTACTTTGGGTGAATTTCGGTGCGCCGTGTATTGGAAGAGCTTGCTTCTTTTGACCTCCTTTGACTGCAGGGAACAACAACCTCTCCCAGAGCTGAACCTACAGACAGTTTATTACAAGTAGACCGAATATATTTAATTGGCTTCACAGGTGTGAAAGGTGTTGCCAAAGTAAACACTTCGAGTACGTGCTGTGGTACAGTCTCTCCCATGGTGGTCAGTCACATTTGTTCTTGGTATCTTTCGAAGCACGTTTTAGGCATTGTCTCTAGTTAGTGACGTAATTTGCTGCCCTCCCCTGACCCCCCACCCTGTTAATGGTAAGCCTCCTTGAATCATGCTCAGTGTTTACTTCACTTCAGTGCTTGGAATGGGAAAACAGAAGTGCAGGTACTCAGTAGCAGACTCGGAGTGCCTGCTTGTTTCCTCAACCCCTCACCCTCACCCTCACTCACCCTCAACCCCTCACCCTAACTCACCCTCACCCTCACTCACCCTCAACCCCTCACTCACCCTCACTCACCCTCAACCCCTCAACATCAACCCCTCACCCTCACTCACCCTCACCCTCACTCACCCGCACTCACCCTCACTCACCCTCACTCACCCTCACCCACCCTCACCCTCACTCACCCTCACTCACCCTCACTCACCCTCACCCTCACTCACCCTCACCCTCACTCACTCTCACCCTCACTCACCCTCACTCTCACTCACCCTCACTCACCCTCATTCTCATTCACCCTCAACCCCTCACCCTCACTCACCCTCAACCCCTCACTCACCCTCACCCACCCTCACCCTCACTCACCCTCACTCACCCTCAACCCCTCACCCTCACACAGTGCAATAGGTCTCGGAGCATTTGAGTTAGAGCTTTTAGAAATGTTTATGGCTTTTTTTTTTTAATTCTTTAGCATTGGCTACAGGAAACAAAAATGCTAAAGATTTACAAAAAAACCCATAAACAATTCTAAAAGCACTAACTCTAATGCTGCGAGACCTATTGCATTTCCAATGCTTGTTTTCCTTTGTCTCTATTTCTAGGTTAGGGTTGGGGGCTGTATCTTTGTTCTCATTCTCTGGAGAATTTATTCTGTATTTTTATATCCCATTCACCTGCACCGGAGCCCTGTGTGGCCCACCTGATTGCACTGCTTATTTGCTAATCTACATTGCTTGGCATCTACTTCAATAAAAAGATTTAAACCATAAAAAAAAGTATTTCCAACTTAAAACCGATGTGTTCAGGTAGAACTAATAGAAAGGTTTATTCGATGGGAAACACTGCCACCTCGTGCTACTTTGCAAGTACTATCAATATTTTCTGGATATACTGTGTGTACCATCGAGTTTGGTTTAAAGTGTCAACACACTTTTAAGTAGGGTCTCTCATATTGTTTCAAAGAAAATTATACCACTCAGCTAATCAAATCGTCACCGTGACACATCCTAACACACTTGCATTATTATTTTCACTCATATGATGTAAAAGATAAGCGTGTAATTAAAAAGTAGTACGTAATTTTATGTTTTGTCGTGAATTCGCGCTCAGCCTACAGTAAACATGCAACTCACAATGCATACTTCAATTTACAATATTTTGCAGATTGATTGTAAGTGCTTTGTGTGGTAGTTTTTCAAATAATATACTTAAGGAGGTTAAGAGTAGGACACTGTAATTTAAATTGCTGATTCTAATATTTCTTTTTTTGTTTGTGGAGTTTTATTTAGCACGAACTAGACCTGAAGGTATCGGTGTGCTTTACATGAGCACCAGTTACATTACAGATGGGGAAATTCATATTTTTTGTTAGGGGAGATTAAGTGATTTGCCCAGAATCACAGAATGTTGAGAGTCACTGCCAAGACTTGAACCTAAAAAAAAAGGTTGCCTGTATATTTCTGCTGATAAAATAAAATGTATAAAAATGTAACTGCTTCAGAGTTTTATTTTGAATTTATCGTTGTAATCATGAGGAGTAGAGTCCAAGCCCAAAACATTAATGGAACTAGGGCTGCAACATTAGATTGAAGAAAAGTCCAGAGTTTAGAATCTAGCCACCAGTAAGTAGCAAAACTTTTTAACTCCGAAGGGGAGATTTACAAAACTCAATTTAACGCAGCTCAACCTCCAGCAAGGCTGTGCTGCGTTGCACGACAGGGAGGGAGCAGGAGAGGGCTCTATCTTCAAAGATATCTCTCTCTCTTCACCTTGTGCTGGCGCTAACTACAGCTGACGTGCGCCATGCACACACCTTAGCGCCATAGTGCCAGGGTGTGTTGGTGTGAGTCTAGCATAGATTTTGTACAGGTATGTGTGTGCCCTGCCTGTACAAAATACCATGCCTAGACAAGATGCAAAGCTTTTCCCACTTTGTATGCATTCTGCACAGTGCAGCACACATGCAAAGTCGGAAAAGGAAGGAGAAATGAAAGCATTTCTCTTTCCTTGTGCCTACTTTCAAAGGGCGCAGTTTTCTAAGGCTAAACCCAATCTACTACATTGGGTTTAGTGTGAGAAACCTTAGGTGGTTGCATGGGAACGCCCAAGCTCCACCCTTGGTACACCCCCATGGCGCTAAGTAATGTCAAACAGAACCGTGCGCTGCTTTGCATTACGTTTTTCATTATTTCCAGCGCTAAACAAGTTTAGCACTGAAAAGTAAATTGGAAAAAAGATTTTTTGCTGATTTGCATCACTTTTGTGATGCAAACACAGCTCAACATCTTCGTAAATTACCCCTGAGGGTGCACATACCATTTTATGTATTGTTAGCATCAACCTTCTAGTAGTTTAGAACATATATTATTGAAGTTATTTTTACCAATTTACTGGTGTATTTTTGTAACATATTTGTATTAAGGCTTTTATGAAATTAACATAATCGACATCCACAGTAGCATAGCATTCAAATAATTATTATCACACTTACCAAAGAGCCCAATCCCTTCAACCTGACACACCTGCAATAAGACCTCCCATCCAGAACCACCCCTTCTCCTGTGCGTCACTGCTGCATCTAATCCAAATGACTCCCACTTGGTGTGGAGGCCGGTCTGCCCCCAATAGCAGAGAATGCGGAGGGTTCAGGGGATACATTTGGTCTCTCCTAACACCGACCATAGCGTTTTCTCCATATGCCCCACATCCTGATAAATGTCTTTGGGCAGTCCCTACTGCTGTATACCGCTCTTTCTGCCTCAGAAAACATGTCCATGCCTGTGAGTCATTGAGATTTTGTTGGCAATTGCATGAATCATTGGTTACAAAACAGAAGAGGAGCTTGTTGCATGGGATTTCCAGCAGAAGGAATAATGGCACTGTACGGATAACCACATCTAGAATTGTTTCAAATTCTCTAACGATGATGGTCCAGTACCTAGCGATTGGGGGACATTCCCATGAAATAGAGTCTATAATGCACAACTCCATATTGAACAGGTTGAGACTTCATTTTCTCTACTTTTTTCAGAATTGAGAGAGCGCAAACTGACCTAAATGTATGAGTATATCACACTTACACGTAGTAAGCACAAGTCATGAAGAGAAATGCCATGAGTGCTGATATTATATGCATCTGTATTCTGAAATGTGTAGCTAATCTAGAGATTTATGTAGAAATGGAACTAATGCAGAAATGTGTGAGATGTATAACCTTATTAGGTGGGATTAATCTCGAATCCATGTCGTGTAGCTGCTAAAATGTAAGGACAAAATGTGGTTAAACATAGAACGCGGTAGGCCTCAGGGTCAGAGCCGAAAGGAACGGGAGAGGGGTTCGATTTCACGACGTGGATTGCACTAATGTCATTTAGTAATTAATAGTAGGGATGTTTTATAGATGTGTTTACCTAATTATAGAATAGAGTATTAACATGCCATTAATCAATGAAGGATTTGAAGAAATATAATCACTATAAGAAATGTAGTAGGCCTGAAACGTTTAAAAGACACTGATTTACACGTATTTAGTTTGTGCTGAGCATAATGTTGCAACTTTGGCTGGAAGTCTATGAGAATTGGGATCTTGGCTGCAGGTGTCTGTCTGCAAGAGAAAGGGGGGATTCAATTATAAATGAAATGAATAGAGGGTTGTTCAGGAGCCGGCACAGACATGGAGGAGGGTTCCGGAATGTTTTAAGGGGTATCAGCGGGCCGGAGAAGAGTCTGAGAAGCAAGGTCAACTCTAACGCACGAGGCCCAGCACAAAGCAGCATGGAAAAAGCCAGAAGCTACACCACGTGAGGGGCGTCTCACGAGGGGCGTCTCAAATGTTGTTGACTGTTTTGTATTAGGGACAGCACCCCTGGGTGGAGTTAGAGCAGATGCCTGAGGACCCTTTAGAGAGCGGATGGGTAGGCAGAGAGGGGCCTTGACTGGAGAACTGTAGGTTTTCACCAAGAGACTAAGAGTGGGTGACCTCCCTAGGAAGTCACTCACCGCTGACACCTTTTGATAGGTTGGGATTTGTTAAGTAGGGATACCATCCAGAGCAGGGTAGGGACAGCCTAACCTGTGTTTTCCCTCCAGCCTTAAATGACGGAGAGATCTCAATACGTGTCTATGCTGATAGCTTTGTTATTCCTAGAACTTGTACTCGTAGTCTTCTTTGCTCGTCTGAGGGTTTTCAGAGAGCACATGTATGTAGTTGGGCCCGTGTATCTTGTGAATCTCATTTTGAGATGCCTGTACTTACAGCTGATCCTAACTTTATAATAAACCTTTGAAAGCTAGAAGTTGTTTGTGATCTTTCGGAGCGGAGTCCATTATTGGGTGAACTAACTTGGTAAGAGATGCACTTTCTTCCCTCAATGACAGGCAACAAAGGTCCAGTCGACCAGAACGGGGTTTTAGATCAAGAGGGATAAGGTATCGATCAAAATCTCGCCCCCGCAGTTGGTAGCTATAGAGGATGGTTGCCTTCTTGAGGAAGGTGATCTAGGCCAGGTTAGATTACCCCAAGGCCCCTAGAGACCGATGATCAGAAGAACCGCCCGCCGAAGAAGGTCCGGATGACGTGAGACAGAAAAGCAGCAGTATCGGTCGAGAGTGAGTATAAAGGGTCATGCGTGTTAGATTGCGGTGTTTTTGTATTGTATCTATGTTGTAATGTCTGGCGGAGTTGAATGCCTGTAGAGTGACTGTGGAACAGGTTGTGAGCGCGCGCAACCGGTGGAAATCTTAAGTTCAAAGAGAGCTTAAGTGGTTCGGGTGTATCGGACATCCAGAGTAATTGTCAACCAGAGTGAAGGGGGTCATGAGGTACCATTGATCGCCCGCAGGACCGAGATAGGGGGAACGAAAGAGAGAGTGCGTGAGTAACGGACGCTGGTCGGAAGTTACTGTGTGTGTAAGCAACCTATCAGAGGGACGATAGACATTTCGTCAGTTGTGTTGGCAATTACAGATAGACTGTGGACGTACAGTCGAGGGAAGTGACCGCTTGGTCGGAAGTAGTCATTTTTCGGAGTATGAATGGGACGCATGCATGACCGGGAGAAGAGCGGAGAAAGGAGGGGTGCTGCTGCGAAGCGGAGACGAGTGACGTCACAAAGTGCCGCGCTGGGATTGGCCGGCCGGAGAAAGACCGCGCTGCGATAGGCCAGCTAGCAAAGCCGCGCTAGGATTGGTGGATTGTCATCAGGAAGTAAACAGAGTATTGAGGCTGGAATTTGTGCGTATAATCATGACGTGTTTCAAATGGTTAAGAGCGGCTTTTAAGAAAGAGAGGCGGGGATCTTACGAAGGGGAAGAAGCCCCGCCGGAGGGTACGCCAGCTCGTTATATGGCGGAAAATGTTGGGTTGCATACGATTTTGTGGATTACAGAGTGGAGTAAGATTACAGAAGGAAATGAGGAACTGACGTTTCCGAAGTACGGGACGTTCAGATTAGAGGTGCTACACCGATTAAAAGCAGTTATGACCGCAACGAGACCCTTGCCTAGACCAACCCAGTTTGAAGCTCTCAATGCATGGATTAGGGCAGCGCACGAGAAGAACTTGAATAGACGACAGGAAAGGGTGAAACGATCGGTAAGAGCAGTGCAGGATGCCAAGTGGGATGCAGATGCTAAAAGATGGAGAGTGCATAACATGGAAGTAAACAAATTGTACCCAGTGTTAGAGGTGCCCGGAAACAAAAGCCCCCTAGAAGAAGATGATGAGAGCGAAACAGAGGACAGCCTGATAAACAGATTATTGACAGATAGGCCACCCCCGTATAACAGAGCAGGGGGAGAAGTCGAGCACAGTGAAAGGGAGGGGGGCAACATAGGAGAGAATGGACTGCTTCCCAGTTCAGATTGGGATCCCGCTGCAAAGAAAGAATTGCCACAGCCTAGTCCGATGCAGCAGGTAGTTGGGAGGTTTGTGGTACAAAGAGTGCCGGAAACGGAGTGTGCCACATCCTACGCACTGCCCGATGCCCTACAAGTACCTGTTACCATAGGTCCTATAGTATCGATTTATGACCCAGAAAGAGCTAGAGGGGAGGAACGGGTACGGAGGGACAGAGAAAGAGCAGAAATGGCAAGGAGGAACGATACGATCAATTCCCCAAGTCAGATGCCGATACCAAGAGAGTGGAGCACCCCGGTACACACAGCAGAGGATCCAGTGGGGGATCCTGGGGGCCATAGATGGCCAGTGGATATGAGGGGATCTGGACGGAAATCCTTTCAGGAGCTAAACGAGTACATGAAGAAGTGGGACGAGGCAGTAGAGGCTCACAAGAGCATCATAGCTGCGGAAGCTGAAAGGGAAAGCCAGGATAGCGGAGCCCGGACTCACTGCGGGGCTGGGGAGAGCAGCCCGGAGTGGGACGGGAGGGGGAAGGGCAGTAGGGGAGTCACCCACTGGGCCCGGAGTGGGGGTAGAACAGACCTGGAAAACGGGGGTCCCGAGAGTGGGGGGGTGTCCCGCCCAATACCCAGTGAAGGAGAGAGGAGAACGCAAGAGTACAGAAACAGCTTTAAGTGTACCCACTGTGTGCCCGGCACCAGAGAACAGAATGGGAGTTGTGAGAGGCCGCGCCACGGTCCCTGTGATGACGGACATGAGCGCAGTCCAGGGAATATGGGCAACCAAGAAGGATCATATCAGATACTGAGTGATACTAGACAGAGAGAGGATGGCGACCGAAGGGAGAATAGCAGAGAGTCCTACTGTGAAAAGAGAGAAGAAAGAGAGAATGGGCAGAGTAAGATTGGGGGTAACAGGCCCGTGTTCCATCACCTTCCAAGATCGGATGGCCGAGCATGGGACCTGGAGAGATGGGAGCAAGGGAGAACACTCCTTAACTCTCCCGAACCCAAACGTAGGGCCCGGAGTTGGGATGGGAGAGAAACTTGTGAAACCCCTTCGAAAGACATATTGCGAGCTGAGATAAAGGCCAAGAGACTCGATGTCGCCAGCTTAAAGTCAGATCTGGATGACATGGTAGACGGTACCCTGCCTTTAGAAAGAATGGAAATGTATGAGCAGGATGAAATACTGTTCATGGCAAAGGACGTTACCCGAAAGGCGAGAACAATCCATGAGAAGTTAGTCGAACTAGCAGGCAAATACATGGTGGACCTGTCAAGGACCAAGGCATTACAGGGGAACCACAGGTTACATTATTCTGATCGAGACCTAGATGAGAGGAGAACAATAGGATTGAAAACACACATAAGGGAATTGATCACTGGGATAAGGACGTGGAGGGCACTAGATAAATGGGAAGAGAGGTGGTCCAAGAAGGGGACCGTCAGGAGGAGCATACTTGGTATGACTCCAGGAGGACTGCAGAGAGTAGAGGCATACCCTTTGCGTGAAGTTTCAAATGGGAACTATGTACACGTCCCATGGAGTAGGGGAGATTTAGCCGCTTTTACCACTTCCTTCCCCAAATTGCGGGAGAACCCAGTGGAGTGGTACAAGCAAGTTGAGAGATTCGTAAAAATCTCAAAGGTCCTATGGATAGATCTGAACACGCTATTCGACATTGTAGTACCAGGAGATTTGTGGACAGCATGCAAGGTTAGCGCTGAGTGGCCCACAACAGAGCCAGAAAGGGATGCTAAGACTAATGGGCCGTCCGAGACCGTAATGGCAAAATACGAGAGAGTGATGACTTGGCTAAAAGACAAAGTGCCAATGCAAGACATAGATTGGGTCAAAATAGATCGAACTAGACAGGAACCCAAAGAGACAGTTCACGAATACTATGAGAGATTGTTGAAGGCGTTCAAACAGTATAGCGGTCTGGATGTAATGGATCCAAAGGACATAGGGCAATTTGTGTCCAAATTCGTCCTGGGTTTGAGACCGGATATTAGTTTAATGATTCAGCAACACTTGATTTGTTGGCAAAATAAACCCTTAGATGAAATCCTGAGATATGCCAGGTACTGCTGCGATGAGATAGACTCCAAGGCAAAGAAACTAAAGGAGAAACTAATGGTGGTACAGATGCAGGCAGCCGGGAAGGGGGGACAGCAGCAACAACAGCAAGGGACCGGTACTGGGGGAAAGAAACAGTATAGCCAGAACAAGGGCAATGAGGAGAACTCCACCTTCAGACCCAGAATAGACATAGCTGCCTTGAAGAAAACGACTTGGTGCCACCAGTGTAACGAGGTGGGGCATTGGAAACGCGAGTGTCCCTACAATGTCGAGATAGGGGAACAAGAGGTAGAGGAGGAAGAGGCCCAGAATACACCTGTGAGAGGGGTAACGCAATACCAGGGAAAGGTGCTCAAAGGGGGGACCCCTCCTCCACGTGCCCAGTTCCCACAGCCACCCAGAGTAGGGACTATGGGTAAGACATATAGACAGATGCCCCTGTTTGTAGGTGGAGAGGAGTGCTATTACGTAGACCCACTAACCGGACAGAGAGTGGAAAGGGAGGACTGTACCCTCGGAGCCGCCTTGGAGGTGGATCAAAGGGGACCCTATGTTGAGGCCGAAGTAGCAGGGTGCCCCACGACATTCCTAGTGGACACAGGAGCCACTCGATCCACGATCAGATCAGCCGCAGTTCCAGGCCTGCCCATGTCTGGAGAGACTATACAAGTGGTGGGGGTCGCAAACAGGAGAATTACCAGCCCATTGACTGAACCAGTGCAGGTGAAAATAGGGAAATACAGCGATGAGCACCAGTTTGTGGTTTGCGATTCTAGTCCTGTATGTCTGCTAGGAAGAGATCTTTTGTGCAAGTTAAATTGCACCATATACTGCACCCCGCAAGGAGTGGAGGTATTGACCAATGACGACGATGCTGACTTCAAAGTCGCAAATTCAAGAATCTGTGTGGAGCTGTACCCCACTCTGACCGTAGACGAGCTCCCCTGGGATTTGAGAGAGACAGTGGCACCAGAAGTGTGGGATTTTACCGGGGAAGAGATTGGACTGGTCAAGGGAGTAGACCCAGTGAAAATTGTAGTGAAACCACATGCTGAGTTTCCGAGAACACCCCAATATAAATTGACTCCAGAAACAATTGCAGGTATAAAGCCCGTGATTGAGTCCATGATTAAGCAGGGGATACTGAAAGAAATCGTGGGTAGTCCATGTAACTCCCCGATTATGGGTCTGCAGAAACCAAATGGGAAATTCCGGATAGTGCAGGACCTTCGAAAGATTAATAATATTGTTGTTTCATGTTGTCCAGTGGTACCGAATCCATCAGTGATACTGTTTCAGATTCCATTCCAAGCTGAGTGGTTCACTGTGATTGATCTTTGTCAGGCTTTCTTTTCGATCCCTTTGGACGAAGAAAGCCATTTTCTTTTCGCATTTAAGCTGGAAGGTCGCGTCCTAACATGGTGTCGTATTCCTCAGGGATATACAGAGAGCCCATCGATCTTCAACCAGCTTCTGAAGAAAAATCTTGAAAGTCTAGTACTGCCCCAGAGATCAGTTCTGGTCCAGTACATAGATGACCTCCTTGTGGCGTCAGAAACCGAAGAAGCTTGCAGGGAAGACTCCATTGCTTTGCTAAATCACCTAGCTGCAAATGGGCACAAGGTGTCCCCGGGAAAGTTACAATACTGCCTGACAGAAGTGCAGTATTTGGGGCACAGAATTGAGAAGGGCAAACGAAAGGTGTCACCAGACAGAATAGAGGCAATCATGAAGATGAATGCGCCAAAGACACAGAGGGAAGTCAGAATGTTTCTGGGGATGGTGGGTTATTGCCGACAGTGGATAGCCAACTTTTCACTAAAAGCAAAACCACTACAAAAACTGACGCACAAGGAGGTGAGCGATCCGGTACCATGGGACAAAGACTGTTTGATGGCGTTCCTACAGCTGAGAGAGGACTTGTGCCGTGCTCCGGCTCTGGGAATGCCGGATTACGATAAACCATTCTTGCTCTACTGTTGTGAGAGAGAGGGTTGTGCGCTGTCTGTGTTGGTCCAAATTCATGGGAATGCCCGTAGACCAGTTGCCTACTTCTCAGCTACGTTAGATCCAGTAGCTGCAGCGTTGCCCGGATGTCTCAAATCCGTTGCCGCAACAGGTGTCAGTATTGAGAGATGTGAGAATATTGTTATGGGGCACCCGTTAGAGGTATACGTGCCCCATTCCGTTGAACTGTTAATGACCAGGACCAAAACACAGCATCTGACCAACAGTAGGCTCACGCGCTATGAGCAAGTCATACTTGCTGCAGAGAACGTGACCCTCAGGAGATGCTCTGTTTTGAACCCTGCCACCTTGATGCCACTCCCAAATGACATAGATGATGATGAATGTACAGACCATGACTGCCTCGATGTGACTGAACTATGCACCAAACCTAGACCCGACATCGTGGATGAGCCACTGACTGACCCAGATGAAATTTTCTTTGTCGATGGCTCATGTGTAAGAGACGAAGTTGGGCAGTTGAGAGCAGCCTACGCTGTTTGTACCATTACTGGAGTTGTGGAAGCTGGATGCCTGGAAGGAGTACACTCCGCTCAGGTAGCCGAGATTATTGCCTTAACGCGTGCCTGCCTGGCAAGCAATCAGATTCGAGTCACCATATACACCGACAGCCAATATGGTTACGGGGTAGTTCACGATTACGGGCAGTTGTGGTCTCAAAGAGGTTTCATGACTTCTTCAGGCTCTCCCATTCGCAATGGAGAGTTTGTGCGCTTGTTGTTAGAGGCGCTGCAATGTCCAGCAGGTATCGCAGTTGTGAAATGCACCGCACATACCAGAAATATGGACTTCGTGTCACAAGGCAATAGATATGCCGACCAAGTCGCACGGTATTGTGCGGAACAAGGGTACTCTTTCACAGAGGTGGAAGTGGGTGGAATAAATGTAAGAACTGAATTAGCTATGATATTAGAAACTGTTGACTCTTGGGACGAACTAAAGTGCATGCAAGAAAATGCTCCTGATTTTGAAAAGCAAACATGGGAAAAGGCAGGATGTGTGGTGGGTGAGGCTCATTTCTGGGTCTCAGCAGATGGAAGAGCAGTGTTACCAAATGAGATGGTGAGCCCAATGGCAAGACAAATCCATGGTCCCGTACACCTAGGGAGGGACGCTATGTTGAGAGTTTTCAGACAGACGTGGTACAATCCTAAGTTCAGAGTAGCAGCCGAAGCAGTATGCCAGAGCTGTGTGACCTGTCAGCAGCTGAATGTAGGGAAAAGAACGCCAGTTGCACTGAGTCACATAGGGAGGTCGGGGGGCCCATTCAATCGCATGCAGTTGGATTTCATCCAATTGCCGAGGTGCAATCGCCTCCGTTATGTTCTGGTAGTTGTTTGCGTATTCTCCAGATGGGTTGAGGCATACCCTACACGTAGGTGCGACACCCTCACCGTAGCTAAGTTACTGCTTAGGGAGCTCATTCCGCGCTTCGGGGTGCCGGACTCTTTGGAATCAGATAGGGGAACGCATTTCAACAGCGAGCTCGTGAAGATGATTTGTGCGGCTCTGAACATAGATCAGAAATTACATTGCAGTTACCGACCAGAAGCTTCAGGAATTGTGGAGCAGATCAATAGCACTATTAAGGCCAGAATTGCAAAAGTGTGTTCATCAACGTCCTTGAGTTGGCCTGACGCTTTGCCATTGGTCCTTATGAGCCTCCGTAGTACCCCAGACAGAAGAACGGGGCTGTCGCCTCATGAGGTGCTGATGGGGAGAGCAATGAGGTTGCCATCAGTCCCAACTGCTGCACTGTTAAATATCACAGATGATATGATCCTGGACTATTGTAAGGGGCTATCTGACGCCATTCATTCTGTGTCCCTTCAGGTGCAGGCTGCCGATGTTCCGTCGTGCCAGGACCTGTGCCACGACCTGTGTCCTGGGGACTGGGTGCTTGTGCGAAAGCACGTGAGGAGAAGCTGCCTGGACGTTCGTTGGCGTGGGCCCTTCCAGATCATCCTGATCACGAACACCGCAGTGAAGGTGGGAGGCCTGCCCAATTGGATCCACGCGTCACACACGCGAAGGGTACCAGCACCTCTGGAGCAATCAGCTCCTCTCTCGGATAGACGTCCAGCTGAGGACCGAGAAGCCATAGAGGGGGCCAGCCAAGCTGAAGAGGTGCCAGCAGAAGCAGGGAACGAGTCTGACCACGCTGAAGACGGTCAGTACAACAGCGAAACAGACGACGCTACTGAAGGAGAAAGTAGCTGGGAGTACGAGTCAGAGACTGACCAGTCTGACAGAGAGCGCGAACAGACAAGAAGGAGAAGGAGTAGAAGGGTACGAGGAGAAGCTCATTGGCCACAAAGAAGGAGCTCTAGCCTGAGGTCAACTCCAGAGAGAACCCTTCCTCCGATATCAGAGGACTCAGACCCAGAAGAAGGTGCTCAGGGCGCTGAAGCACCGGACTTGAGAAGGTCAAGAAGAGTGCGTGTGCCTAGCAGAAGATACGCCACCCCTGAGTGGACATATCTGGCGACAGATGTCTTTGGAACCGGAGACAGGGAGGATACGAGCGGTGGTGGTGTCCAGCTCTGAGCCCATCATCACAGTGGAAGTGCAGCTGTTAGTACCCGGAGTCGAGGCAGAAGGGTCACTGACTTTCACGCTCCCCAGCCCTCCCCGCCTCAGCAAGCTAAAGCACATGTTTTTCACAGAATTACAGTTCCCCGACTTTGGTACAAAGATAACAAGCCATGAAGAGCACATTCTTCGTTTGGAAATATTGAACTATGCTGTCAAAGCTGCAGGCACGAGCCTGATTGTAGATGCTTAGAGACTTTGTAAATAAGCGAGAAGAAAAGAAGATTACCTAGCGCCCAGGAAGCAGAAAATCTTAGGGACCTTCCCTTGAGTTGATGGAGAAGGGCTAGGGTTGTCTAAATTGAATTGCTAAAGAACTTTCTGCAAAGAGGTTGCCAGATTCCAGATGTGTGGTTCCAAGCGCAAATAAAGTAACAAGGACTGTAAAGGAACGAGGAGAAAAAGAACTTTGTACGGAGAAAAGGAGAGAGCCATACTGTCTGACGAAATGGAGGATGGCACCCCGAACCGCAGAGCTAAATGTATAATAGGCACACTAATAGTAGGAGTGATAATATTAATAGTTTTAGTAGTCACAGTTTCTTATGTAAAGGGACAGGAGGATGAGGCAAAGGTAACCGATGTGAAATCTGTAGTGACACCTAAACCCACTGTTGCAGGTGAGAAAGGGGTAAACATACAGGAAAAAGCGTTATTAGCTGCAGAAGCCCGCAGGTTACACGTGGATGAGTCCCAAGGTGACTTTAGGTCAAACGCTTATGCTAAACTTCTGTATGAATACGTGGATGCTATGGAGGTTAAGGACTGCTATGTCTGCATGCAGTTGCCGGCGTCTGTTGATGAAGGCATTCGATATCATCACCTCCCGTTGACATATGGCATCACATGTAGCTTATTGCTTAGTATATTCTATGGGAGAGATAGTTTTGAATACTATTTCTCCAATTATGACTCAGTGTTGCCAGAAGTCCCAAATTATAAGCAAATGAACAAATGGGACTACTGGAAGAGTGAAGACAGATTGGCCAAGTTTTTCATTCCTTGGATTACCCTAGATACTTCACATGCCCGTAGAAATAATCTGACGTGCAAGGTGTCGGAAATAGAGAAGAAGTTTATAGGGCAGGTGGATGATCGATACAGGAGACAAAAGATTTTGAAAAAATCTGGACAATGGAAGACAGATTGGACCGAGGAAGAGAAGGCACATAAAAGAAAGGGTAGTAGTGGTCCAATAGCTTTGGATAGAACGCAGAGAGGAAAGCTATGTCTTCACCGAGCCAAAACGTATTATGAAAATGTATACGTGGGAGAAGTCAGCTGCGAACATGCTTTCAATTTAGAGTATTATACCAAAGATTTCCTGAAGGGAATGCAAGTGATTCCAAATGTATATTTTGTTTGTGGAAGGAATGCCTACGTGAGACTACCTGATAACTGGTATGGATCATGTTACCTGGCAATTATCTTCCCCAAAATATATCATGCCCAAGACTTAGAGATCATCGAGGGCAAGACATCAGCGAGAGGAAGGAGAGATATAGGAGACGCAGAAATGGTCGGAGATGTATTTGGAGCTGTGTTCCCTATGTTGGGACTAATCCTTACTGATGTCAAGATTAGACGACTGGCAACAGTCGTAGACAGGTTGTCCGCCAGCACTGCTCAGTCCTTAATGCTGGTGGAGGGAGAGATGCAATCGATAAGGGCAATGGTTCTTCAAAACCGTCTTGCCTTAGACGTCCTGCTAGCAAAAGAGGGCGGAGTCTGTAAGGCTTTGAAGGTCCAGGAATGTTGTACCTACATTCCAGACAATTCAAAGCCCCTTGAGAAGATTATTATGAACATAACTGATATTCACAAAGAGATCGAAGACCTGAGTAGAGAAAATGTTTGGGAGAAGGTGGGCCATGGAATGAGTGAAGCTGGAGGGTGGTTTGCCAACTTAGGAAAAAGCCTTGTGTGGTATGTGTTGAAACCTATCATCATAATATTGATCTGTGTGATCATGTTGTGGGGATTGGTGAGGGCATTCAAATGGTACAGAGCCAGGAGAATTGAAAGAGCTCGGGAGGAACAGCTGCAGAGATTAGCTGCCATACAAGACAATCAGTACCGGAGCCTGAGGGCTCTGGAAACGCGGAAACGAGGTCCATTGGCGATTACTTCAGTTTAAATGTTAGTGATGACCCCGAGAGGTCATCAAAGGGGGGAACTGAGAGAGCGCAAACTGACCTAAATGTATGAGTATATCACACTTACACGTAGTAAGCACAAGTCATGAAGAGAAATGCCATGAGTGCTGATATTATATGCATCTGTATTCTGAAATGTGTAGCTAATCTAGAGATTTATGTAGAAATGGAACTAATGCAGAAATGTGTGAGATGTATAACCTTATTAGGTGGGATTAATCTCGAATCCATGTCGTGTAGCTGCTAAAATGTAAGGACAAAATGTGGTTAAACATAGAACGCGGTAGGCCTCAGGGTCAGAGCCGAAAGGAACGGGAGAGGGGTTCGATTTCACGACGTGGATTGCACTAATGTCATTTAGTAATTAATAGTAGGGATGTTTTATAGATGTGTTTACCTAATTATAGAATAGAGTATTAACATGCCATTAATCAATGAAGGATTTGAAGAAATATAATCACTATAAGAAATGTAGTAGGCCTGAAACGTTTAAAAGACACTGATTTACACGTATTTAGTCTGTGCTGAGCATAATGTTGCAACTTTGGCTGGAAGTCTATGAGAATTGGGATCTTGGCTGCAGGTGTCTGTCTGCAAGAGAAAGGGGGGATTCAATTATAAATGAAATGAATAGAGGGTTGTTCAGGAGCCGGCACAGACATGGAGGAGGGTTCCGGAATGTTTTAAGGGGTATCAGCGGGCCGGAGAAGAGTCTGAGAAGCAAGGTCAACTCTAACGCACGAGGCCCAGCACAAAGCAGCATGGAAAAAGCCAGAAGCTACACCACGTGAGGGGCGTCTCACGAGGGGCGTCTCAAATGTTGTTGACTGTTTTGTATTAGGGACAGCACCCCTGGGTGGAGTTAGAGCAGATGCCTGAGGACCCTTTAGAGAGCGGATGGGAAGGCAGAGAGGGGCCTTGACTGGAGAACTGTAGGTTTTCACCAAGAGACTAAGAGTGGGTGACCTCCCTAGGAAGTCACTCACCGCTGACACCTTTTGATAGGTTGGGATTTGTTAAGTAGGGATACCATCCAGAGCAGGGTAGGGACAGCCTAACCTGTGTTTTCCCTCCAGCCTTAAATGACGGAGAGATCTCAATACGTGTCAATGCTGATAGCTTTGTTATTCCTAGAACTTGTACTCGTAGTCTTCTTTGCTCGTCTGAGGGTTTTCAGAGAGTTCATGTATGTAGTTGGGCCCGTGTATCTTGTGAATCTCATTTTGAGATGCCTGTACTTACAGCTGATCCTAACTTTATAATAAACCTTTGAAAGCTAGAAGTTGTTTGTGATCTTTCGGAGCGGAGTCCATTATTGGGTGAACTAACTTGGTAAGAGATGCACTTTCTTCCCTCAATGACAGGCAACAAAGGTCCAGTCGACCAGAACGGGGTTTTAGATCAAGAGGGATAAGGTATCGATCAAAATCTCGCCCCGCAGAATCACTGAGATGTCTGCCTTTGATGCTGATGCCGTCTGTTCTTATCTTTCCAAGAACCTGTGAAAGTGTCAAGGCACTCAGACAAAGACATCAATGAGAAGACCTGATGCCACATTAGTCTGGAACAAATGCCTTGTTATCTGTTTCCAGGTCAGGCAAGAACAATAACATAAACAATGTAGTCTGAATTGACATGTTTTTCCAAATTTGTTTATAGGCATGCATCTATGACTAGCAACTTGATGCACGTAGGTTATGTCAGACGTTCCTAAGAAATTCCAATCTCATATAAGATATAGTTTTAAAGGTTTTCCAATCGACCACTTTTGAGAAGAGGTCCTTTGCCCAGATTATCAAGCAAAATATGCCAGTAAAGATCTATCCTGCCAGATTACTAGACTGCTAGATTACCAGATTGCTTCTGCATTGTGCTTTATGCTGGAAGCTGATACCGAAACAGATCTTTGAGGAGAGGATCTGATGGGACAGGTGTCCGTTGATTCTCACTAAGAAACTCTAGATGCAAGTTATGCTTCTCCATGCTCTCCTAGAGTAGCGCATTGAAGGAGGTTTTAGGATGTTTGGTTAACAGATGACATTTTAGCTATGGTAGAAATGTTAATTTTATAATTGTTGTTCGCAACATGCATTTGTGCGGCTTTAATATTATTCTGTGTGGTTATTTTAGATCTGCTAAGCAACAGGATAGGACTGTTGAAATAAACACTTTTTAGTTAAAGTGTCTTTTTCTTAGTGCAGTTTCTGTGTGTGATATCGTAAAGAACTAAACTGGCTTTTCAAATTACCACTGTGTCTTTGGATCCCTGTTTAGGTATTGATAGTAACCTGAAAGCACTTGATGCCACTTCAAATGTGTACTGGGCGGGGGTTCTGCAGGGCAAAAATAGCCCGTCTTTCACATTGAAACGTTGGTGAATTGAACTAAGTTCACTATGTCCCCCAAGGATCTGAAAACAAACAAACATTGTTGAGCTAATCCAGAGTTTTAGTTTACACAACAACCAAAGGATACCTAGAATTTGCCCACACCCACTTCACATTGAAAAAGATGTGGGCTCGGAGTGTTGCCCGTTATGTACAGATGACTTCTATTATAGTGAGTGTGATGCAGCTGGATCTATTTCAACTTGGAATTAATGGCTACCTCTCTGGGATGCATGAGGGCCACCTCCCAGTCCACATGATCCTTGGGGCCCAACTCTCTCTCCCAGGTGGCTCTAAGGGTTTCTAGTGTGTAGGATGTATTATTTATTATGGTGCTATATACATGGGAGGCCACGTTACTAGTCATATCCTCTCCTCTCCCTGTACCCTACTCTCCAAGGGAATGCTGTTGGGAACCACAACCCATTCTATTTGCTCAGCCTGGGAAGCATGATGTAGTTGAATGTAGCTGTATGACTGCGTTGGTTCTAGTTGATACACTTTCTGCAGAGATTCAAAGGATTTCAACCCACCTGTGTCCAGTACATCTCCTTTCATAGAGATCCCTATGAGATCCCATTGGTGGAACCCATACAGCTTCTCTTGCGTGGTCTAGTGTAGTTTGGTGGAGTGCAGGAATAGCTGCTTAATCTTTATACTGTACAGCGAGTGTCTGTATGTGTGGCCCTCCATTCACAGCTGTTCCAGTCTCATGGCAGAGTCATGTCTTGGGGTGGAAGTGTGAAATCCCATTCATTGACATTTTACAGCTGCATTTTCCACCAGTATGCTTAACATCTGGCAGCATGATGCCACCATTGTATGCTGATCGATTTAGGGACTGAAGGTTGATGCGCCCCCCCCATCCCTTAGAAGGATACGTGTGATGTTGTCTATTCTGCTAAAATATGACTCAGGGATGGTGAATAGGGTATTTTGCAAGAAGAAAAGTAGTTTGGGGGGCTTAACTATTTTGAAAATGGCAGCCCTTCCCATCAAGGACAGTGGTAGCCATCTCAAATGCTCTGCATCCAACTGATAGTTTCCTAGGACCACCTCAAGGTTTCTACCTAGGAACTGCAACTTGTCCCAAGTTTCCTTAATTGCCAGGTATAGAAACCCATCCCTCTTAACCTGTAGATTGCAGTAAGTCACCCAGTTGGTACACAATGCCAAGGGGAAACAGCATTGATTTCCCACAGTTTATCCAGCATACTGAATACTTCTCAGAAGCTTGGACCACAGAGTGAGCAATAGGAATGGACATCTTTGGCTCAGAAACGTATAGAAGGATATCATCTGTGCAGAGTGAGATTAATTTCCCTTCGTTATATCACGTCAGGAAATCCTGTAATGTTCACTCTTACCTCACCCAACACGGCAGGGGATCTATGCAGAGAGCAAAAAGGAAGGAAGATAGTGGGAATCCTTGCCTAGTACCGTATACCAAGGTAAACTGGGAAGAGAGTACTCTATTGACTATAACATCTGCTGCCGGCACTTATGTTATGTTATGTTATGTTATGTTATTATGACTTCTATAGCGCACAGCTGCCCCAGCAAAGGGGCGTCCCGGCGCTTAGGACAGGCAGAAGAAACAAAACACAGCAAGAACAACAGAAAAACTTATTAGAGGAGTGCCACTCACTTACAGAAATTGGGGCCAAATCCAAATGTGCGTAGCGTCTGATGAAGAATGCCTTTTCTGCATCCAGTGAGAATATGACAAACCATTCCTGCGTTTGGCCTACCCCATCCAATCAGTTATGTAGTCTCCGTAGATTTTGTTGTATCACCCTCCTCGGCATAAAGCCAATTTGGTCTGCGTGCACACACACTTAGTAATTACCCCTATCAGGGGAGTAAGTCAACATTTTGGCTAACAACTTCACCTCTATCCTGAGGAGAGAGATGAGCGGATAAACCCTACAGATATTTCTTGGCTTGCCTAGTTTTGGCTACATTACTATAGTGGCATTACAGAGATACACAGGGGGTGTCCCTTTGCTGCACAACCCTTTAAATTTGTTTGGCATGTGGGGATCGATAATCAAGGAGAGTTCCTTGTACAGTTCAAGCAAGATGCCATGAGCCCTGATGTAATTCATTAAGAAAGCCAGCCTGTCCTGTATGGCTGTTAATCAATGTCTCTCATATAACATTTGGAAATACCACATAAAGTCTGTTACTTAGTCTTGATCTGTTCTGAATGGCTGTCCATTGTTTGACTGAATTTTTCCCACCTTTCTCGAGTGTTCGTGTCGCCCACTCAGCAAAGCCAATAGGCTACCCGGCTTGTCCCCAACTTCTTTTAGTCATTTTTGCTGCACAATGTAGCAATTTGTGGCGGCCTGGATTGTAGTGTTCCTATATTCTTCTCTCCGTAACTCTAGGAGTCTTAAACCTTCCTCTGCACCCATGGCCAAATAGAGGGCTTCTCTATCAGTGATCTCCCTTTCCAAGTCTTTGACTTTCTTAGCCCTACGCTTCTTACCCTGGGCTACTACATTTTGCGCCCTGAGAACAGTTTTGTATGCCTCCCAAACTGAGGAGTCCACTGGAGTTATGCTTTTAACAAAACAGAGTTCGGAGTCTCTTTCAGACCTTTCACCCTCACACCATCCACAATGTTACAATAATTCAGCCTCCATACAGGAACATCCCGGCGCCTCACCCTTTCAGGCTCCAGGAGAAATTTAAGGGGAAAGGATCTGAAATACCCTGAGCCAGGTATTCTGCCTCCTGTATTGCCATTGATTCGTCATTAGGGAGAGTCATGAGAAGGTTTTGTGGGCCACGGAGAAGGAGTAGTGCTTGTCTAGTGGGTGTTAGTCTCCAGATGCCTGTCATGCCCAAGCTGCATGTGAACTGCACCAAGCCAGTAGTAACCTGTGTTGTTACATTATAGAGTGCAGATATACCTGTTCCCCTGTTTAGGATGTCTTTAAAGTCACTTCCTATTATGTGTCTTGTAGCATTATATTCCAGTAGTATGGGGTTTGTTGCATTAAACACCTGTTGTTGAAATATTGGGGCATAAACATTGAGGATCAGTATCGATTGCTGGTCGAGGTGCCTTGGATGCCGACATAGCAGCTGGTAGGGTCCTCCCATTTTCTAGTTAGCTGAAACAGAGAATTTTTTCTCATTAACCACATTGCTGCTGTGGTTATTTTTCTCCTGTGCTGGATATTGCCATTTCCCATTGTTCATGACGAGCTGGGCTCGTCATCAGTGTTTGAGGAGGCTACACCATGACGAGCCCAGCTCATCATCAGCCTCGAAGGGGTTAAAATCACTACCCCTCTACATCCATTAGTGAAGCCAGGGATATTTAGGTATCCCAGTGAAGTTGTCTGCAGTGCGATCCAAGGAGACGAGTCTCCTTTAGCAGTACCAGGTCAGGTGCCTGTCTGAGGCGGTACTGGGCTATTGCCCCTCTCTTCATTCTGTTGGCAGGTCATTTACACTCAAGGAAGGATTCTCAGTGCATTTGGTTCTATCTCCGGTGTTGCCATTGGGTCATTGTGAGTCTACTAGGGAAACTAAGGAGTCTCTAAGTCCTCTCTTTAGTGCTGTGCATGATGTCGGGCATGTATGTGGATGACTTTGTCACAGCAATCTGAAAAAAAATTCCCAACTGATCTTCCACACCTACATTTCCTATATGTGGGCTCAAAATTAACCACTTCCCAAACTTCCTAAAATGTCTGTCACCCACCCATTTCACTCTCCTCTCCCTCTTTCAAGCTACCCCCGCAACTTTCATCAGCTAATATAAAATCCTAATAGTCAACAACCAAAATCAAACAACAAAGGGAAATAGCCCTTGGACCTCCTCCAAATTTAGCATGTAGACAGTTAATACGAATTCCACCTTCCTCCTCCAGTCACAGCCACAGGATGGGGCCCCATCTCTACCTTAAAGTAGGGGCAGGTATGGTCTGTAGATTTTCCTGTCCCCGTCTCCTTAGCTTTCAGTGCCCACGGGCTTATCACCCCAGTTGTGTGGATCCCTTCAGTCACCCTAGTCATCCAGTTGGGGATAGATCTCTGTTATTGTCGAGGTCAGCACCTAGGCTGCTGTTATTGGTCTCTGAAGATTCTGTAGAGCCTCCAGTACGTTCACATTATTTGTGTGCATGAGGTCGCCATCTATCTGATCGAAGTCTACCCTCAGCGTGGGGTCTGTCTCAGTTGTCTGGGGAGGCTGTGGCAGAAGTTCATTCCATCTGAGCTCCCTTTTCTCAAACCCAATTCTCACACCACATTTGGGGTTTCGAAGAAGAATGATTTGGGCACGTGGATCACTGGCCGAAAAGAGAAGCATATATATATTAACCCTCATATTGTGAAGTTTATTTTTGACTACCTCAAATGATTTATGCTGGTGCTGGACCTGTCTAGTATAGTCAGGAAAAATCATTATGCAGGAGGAGTGGTAGAGCAGCTCTCCTTTCTTATGTGCCTCGAGTAGTATTGCATCTGTTAAAGATACAGACAATCAGGCCATGAAGACCCTTCAGGAGGGGGCATCGGTGACCGAGCTGGGTGTGGTCTTTCAATCCCAAACCATGGTGACATCACTCTGCTGGGTATCCACTACACAAGCTAGTCTTTCAGAAATTTTTCCAAAGAGGAGGACCCTGCACCCTCTGGGAATCCAACAAAGCAAAGGTTGTCACCTATCCACCTACTCTTTGCATATGTCTACCTTCCCTCCAGTGTTTTGGTGGTTGCAAGTAGCTTTGATACATCCATTCGAAGGGTCGCCAAGAGTTGAGTCCCCACCTACAGCTTCCGGCACTCTATCTGCTGCCTTGTGGAGATTTTGTCACATGAGCATGACATCCTAATCCCCAGTCTTGGTTTCCAGAGCCACTCATGAAGCATGGATTTCCAGGTGGATAATGGCCTTATTAGTGATTTCAGCTGCATCTTGGGTGGAGGCACCACCTGGGCCAGTGCCCATTAGTCCCATCAGAGGAGCTGTGTATTTCTCGATCTTGGTTTGTGTCGTGGTGGTAGTGCCCTTGATTTTCTCCATTTAGCAGTCAGGTGCTCCAGAATTTCCCATGTAATACCACAGCCCTTGAGGGTCTGTCTGCTGACCCCTCAGGAGGATAGAGATGACCCAGTGTGCCTCTTCTTGTGGTTACAGTGATCCACAGGGCAACTCAGTTTTGGGATGTGGAATTAGGGTGCATTGAACCCCCCAGTCCGCAGCCCAGTCCACTTTTACGGGCAATAAGTCCTGGATGGGCAGAACAAGGAACTGGGAATAGCTGGTAGTCCTTGGCCCACGCGGAAACCGTGTATATAGGTCTTTCTCCCTCCCTCCATCCAGTCTCCTCCTCCGTATTTTAAGCATGTCCACTCAGCCTCTGAAGACAGGTGTTATGCCGCAGTAGGGTCAAGAAAGGGGGGGTAGGGGCACCCTCACCTCCCAATCCCACAGGGAGGCTGCATCACCCATCCATACTCATGCTGAGCGAGAGACCTCTAAGTTGCCGGTCAGGCCGCTGTGCCAAGCCACTGTAGGATATAAGGAGGCCCCAAGTCTGACACTTGCACCATTGATATGCATACAGACGAGCAGCACAAGCAGTAGGGATCTGGTCATCTTCAGGTCGAAGCAGCATGAACCTCTTTACCTGCCTCCTGGAACATACTTTGTTTGTTACTCAATAAGGGAGATAGCCAAATCTCCTGCTCCTGATCTTAGCATTTCTATGCACAGATGTACTGAGCTCTTGCAAATAAAAAAGTGAACTATGAATAAGAAAAAGTGGCAAGCTTATATCGCGAAAGATTCCAAGTTGGCATCTGGAGGAAGCAAGTCAGCAGCTAAAAGTGCATTTTTTTAATGTGTGACACAGCTCCATGGCAAGCAACTACTACAGAGAAGTCACTAATAGACCGATGATCTCTGGAATTAGATCATGCACAGAGAGAATGTCAGAGTATTTAGATCTTTCTTTATCTCCTATGGTTAGTAAACTACCTTCATATTGGAGAGATTTTAAGGATCTACTTAGGAAACTATGTGACATTCCACAGGAAATAATCTATTTGCTAGTAACCATAAATGTCAAATGCTTTTATATGATCACAGAGCGTTCACATGGCCTTCAGGTAATTAAGTGCCTTTTCCCTTCCAAATCAGCAAGTCATAGACAACATGCTGGCATGATTGTTGAATTCTTGGAGTTCCGTCAGCTATGTCGGGCAAGTAATGAGAGGCATGTTTGCTCCCTCTTACGCTAAACATACAGTTGTAAATGGCACACTTCATTATCATTTGGGACATCTATGCAATCACAAAAACAGCAACTAGTTTGGTGAACTGCCGCAGCTTAAGTGAAATTGAACCCATGAAGAGGACACCTGTGATGAGAAGAAACAAGTGGTCTCTAAATTCCAGGCCAGAGGATATCCCTTAAAATATTAAAGAATACAGTGCATAGAGCTGGTCAGAGCTAGTTTTAAATTCCTGCATGACAAACCAAAGGTTATGTCCCATGAAAAGAATGATAAATGAATGTGCTTCATTACTCTGTTTTGAGTTGAAAATGAAAATATTTACTCAATATTATGTAAGCACTAGCTTACCCGTTGCGCGTTGCTGCGATCTCAGAAGAATGGAAATTTAAGGAAACTTGTTATGATAACATTTAATTTACATTGTGTCATTTTTATTGAAACTTATTCATTTTAATATGGAAAACATTTTAAAGTGTTTTTTTAATTCAGTTTATTTATTTGAGTGCTTGTGGATACACGGTATTTTTGGTTTTTCCATCTGGTGCGTACATGAATAAATCAGAAGGTTTTCCGAAGCGTGAGCTGGCCACATACAGTTGTCCATGTGAGAAGCACGGATTCTCCAAATCTAGTCCACACACTTGCAGCGATTGTCCTTGTGCTTTGTTGATGGTCATTGCAAAAGCGAGTTGCACCGGAAACTGTAAACGTTCAGTATTGGAAAGATTATGAGGGCCCTGGGGACCGGGGGACCGATATTTAACAATTGTTTTTTTTTTTGCCAGAAACCTTCGCGGGAGTGTACTCAACAACTTTTAACAATTTTTGTAATTTTATTTATTTATTTGTTTTTTTTTTGCCAGAAACCTTCGCGGGAGTGTACTCAACAACTTCCCAAAGTTTCATGCCGATCGGATGAATGATGTAGTAATGCATAAAGGACAAACAGACATACTTTCGTCTTTATATATATAGATTGGACTCTACTAAAGATTGACAAAGGTCTTGCCTCTTTCTTTCCAGACAACCCAGGAATTGTATTCAGGAGAGCGGCAACCAGTAAAAGTATTTTAAGTCCTAGTAACCTTTACAGCTATAGTCAGAAACCTGCCATGATTTGGTTATAAAAAAAAAACAAAGGGATGTTTCAGGTGCAATGGATGTTGATGCTGTACATATGTCCCTGACAACATTTCGAATTTTACTAATTATGACAGTAGAAAATCTTTGTAATCAAGAGTTTCATCAACTGTAACATGACCCAATGCAATTATTTGTTGATATATACATGTTGTAACAACGGGTGGGTGGAACGCTCAGTTCTGCCTCCCGGAATTGGTGGAATGTTGGCCACTCCACGTTACTCTTTAACACAGAGTTCTGCCCAAATTATCCCAATCGACATGTGGTGCAATTTGTCACCTGTGAGGCTCCAGAATATGCAAGCTGGCAAGTGCGAGCATGATTCTGCATCCCCTAACGCGATTATCTAACGCAGTCAGTCAGAGGTGTTCGCGAGCGGTCACAGTCAGATGGCTGCCGCTTTGGTAGATTTGCTGCTGCTCAAGGAGAATTTCTACTGGCGCGGCAGCAAAATCACCTCGAATGGCCGCACGCTCTTGTGCAGCGCATGGTGCCATTCGGACTGATTTTTAGCGCTGGTTGCGCTACCGGTGCTAAATTGCAGCACAAACTGCGTGAGCTGCATATTTTCTGCCCGTTGGCAGAATTCTACAGAATCTGGCTGAGTTTTTCAGTAACTCCGTAGAGTGAAAATCCGTGAGTTTGACTCACCCCTAGTGGTAACAATATGTTGGGTCTACTTAAGGGTGAATGGTCGGCAAGACAACAAATTAACAGGGAGAGCAGTGCCAGAGTTGAGCCAAAAGTCGGCTCTGCCCCTAAGAGCAATGCATGAGCCAAGCTTTGAACATATTGGGCATGTAAATCATGCAAGAAAGGTCATGTTAGAATATGACAAGTTGTCTTCAAAATTCTTTCACACACAGGAGAGTTTCATCTTAGTACATCAGGTTATATGAAAAGTAATTATTAAAAGTAAGAGCTTTCATAAATGAACTGAGAAACATTCCTGGCCCTGCCATTATGACATGCTACTAGTGAGCTAAGTGGCCCTATATGTGGCCTAGATTCTTTTAATAGACAGAGTAACATTATAGTCTAATAACTCAAACACTCGAGAGGTTTTTGAGCAGTATGGTTCTTGAATTCATGTATTTGATGAGACTTTCATATGTGAAAATGTGCAAAAAGGAGTCTTGGTCAAATACAGTATTTGCCGAAGATCACACAATTGGCTCACACCCTGACTGTGGGGTTTCCATATGGTGAAGTATAGGGAAAAGTATTAGTACAAATATTGTTATGTAAAATGGTAATGTAAATGAATTGTAGATATTTAATCTAAAATTAAAAATATGCCAGCACTATTAACTTAATGTTGAATTAAATCTTTAGCTTAAATATATTAACTAAAAGATAATTTCTTAAGTTTAAATTAAAAAAGAAATTAACAAATAAAGTAAAAAAATATATATCCTGCATTAATATTTATTAAAGTGATTATAGAATTAAAAGTAATTTAATGATATTGCATTAATAATTCTAAAAGTGATTATAGATTTAAAAGTAATTTAATTATATTTTAACACAACACGTTTTATTACATGCATTCAAAAAGGTTGTTAAAATATATAATTAAATAATAAATGTTTTTAAAAAAACATTTAAACATTAAACTATATTTATCTATATTTTTAACTATTTCAAATAATTACATTTAATTTAAAATGATTTCTGATGGGGTTTTATTTTAAGTCCTTCTCTCCATTATTTTCTATGAGGGTATGTGCAATGGTTGGCCATGTGTGATGCTGGACTTACTCCAGCTCTGAGCTGGAGTCATTTGTCACTGATTGAGTCCCTTTTTGGCTGTAGTACCTTCAGAATTGCAGTTTGTGAACAGCAATGGGGTTTCTCTTTTGGGGATTGGTGCGTATTACTCCCTGAACCCCTCACTATCCCTATGCAATCCTGTTTTATGTCTCCCTAAACCTCTCCTATTTAGTAGTAAGTGTGCCTCTTTTTCCATGTACTCCCACTGGTCTTTGCCACATTTACTCCTAAGTAGTAAACCAAAATGTGTGAGGATCTCCCCATAGAAAAGATTGGAGAAGTAGAGATTGGGATTTACACTTGTAGGCTTGTACCACACGAGGTTAAGCAGCATGTAATTAGCTGAAGGGGAATATAGTTATTGTCTACGTTTAGTATCTTGTCATAGATATCAGGCCTCTTTTTGGCACTTTTGGTAACCATTACAAAGATGCTTATCATAGAGAATCCTAACATTTTTTAATCTTAAAGGACAAGATATTTTGATAATTATAGGATTTAAAGTTACTCTGACGGATTATTTGGAGGTGGAGACCATGAGCATATTGATGTTACGACTGACAGATATTAGGCTCTGTTGATAAGACGTTGTATCCCTCAGAATTTCATGTAGTATGACTAAATGCATTGTAACTTTTTTGGGAGATTAATTCACTTTATACTCTTTACTATCTTTTTGATCAATATGATTAAGATACTTGTTGTGCCCATACAGCAATGTCAGTACCTTCCTCCAACGCAGAGAACGATCAGTTTATATAGGTAGAAGTTTATATTGTGAGATTTAATTATCCTATATATTACTAAGAATGACCGACTTGGATAATCAGTGATGTTTGGTATACCAACAATCATCCTGACGTGCTCTTCACCATATGTCGTTATATTCTCTGTTTGCTTATCAGATACTTTCGTAGGGTCCTGTCCATATGGATTTAATATGACTGCGATTGTTCATGCACAAATTAAAGGTTACTAAATGCATTCAAATCACAACCTGAAGCAACAGCAACATTATTCTCACGTTTTTATTAACATCTTAAGAAATAACAAAAACTAAACAATATTTAAATTCAGTCATGGTTGTATCACACAGATTACACAGTGATGCACAACCTGTACCACAGTGAAGAAAGTGATGTACTTATATTTGTAATGACAAGAATATCACTGTTGAGATCGATGTCAGACTATTTGCGTCCGGCAACCTTAGATATCAAGAAAGTATCATTACCAAATTATTTACTACAGCAAGTGGAGGTCCACCCATGAGAGAGTACCTTAGTGTGGAAGACTAGTGTTGTTCAACATCAATTGTAATGTCTATTAATATCTTAAAGATATTCTGTCTGCCACGATAAAAAAACTTAAATGAAATATAAATTCCTGCTGACTAAAGTGACATATGGCCGAGATACCCGCCACCCCCTCTCAACACAATCCCCAAGAATTGGGAAACCGGAAACAGTTCTTGAACTTTTGGAAGGCGGGAAGGGAGTCACCCTTCCCGGCCGTATTTATTAAAATATGAAACAAAAGAAAACATTAAAATAACAGTTTCATATAATGTACAATTTCATTTCCACATTACGATGTTGGCTAACCTTAACAGATCTCTAATACAAAGGTTCTCCTAGCCGAACTAACATCCTACAAAACATTTGACTTGAAATTGTACATCCTAACGTTAAGGGCCAACGGCAAGGTCGTAACCGGTGTCAGATCCCTAAACCAGAAATACCCCCCTCACTTGTGAGAGGGGCGACCGCACCGAGGCGTACCTCAAGTGCATTTACCAATTTCCCTTTGTACTTGACGGGGGCCCAAATAAACTCGACGCCATTTAACGGTCGTTCGAGGACTCGTGTGAGGTGTCTAAAAGGTAGCGTAAACCCCCTCCCGCACCCCACACAACTTACCCATCTGCCGTCGCAGATGTCCTGGCCCCGGGAAATTCCCCAGGAGGGGCCGTAGCCCCTCCTATCCAGGAAGGGGCCTTGACCACCTTTCCTTTCCTTCCGGCGGCCTCTCCTTAGACAGGACCGCCTCCCCATTGAGGGGCCAATTGGCCACCTCCCCCGCGCGCTCCCATCCGTAATGGGTGACGCCCCCTCATAGGGATCTTCCAATTACTGCTCACCGATCATGACCTTACCGCCCGACCAAAATAAATACGACAGTTTTACCTAAGTTACTAAGATCTCTAAAGCAAACAGCATTTATTATCAAGCGTAAATACTGATCAATCCTTGTTCAAAATTACTTTATTAGCAAAATATACTGAAAATCATCAATCTTTATTGCATCGTTAAGAACTATCACGACAATCATCACAACCTGTAAGAAAGCAGAGAAAATCAAAGATACTATCAACTGTATTTACAACGAATCGCTGTCCTCAGGGGCTGGTGGGTGGGTCAAAATTGCTCTTCGTTCCGTCTCGAGCTCACGTGCAGCGGGGAGGTGCAGCTTCAGAGCACAGGAACAAGAGGATGCTTCGTTAGCTTCCGCTCCTCTTATCCGTCTTCAGGGTGGGCGTGAACCCGCCCCCGCCTGCCTCCAAGGGCGTGGCTGGCCGTGTTGGTGTCTAGGCCAGCCCACTCTAGGGCGGGAAAAAGGCGCGCCCCGGCTACGCCGCTTCGGGCATACCAGCCGAGACTCGCCTCCCGCCCAAGATGGCTTCCCGGGGGGATCGTGGTACTCGACCATACGTTCGGGGGGACCGATTGGTCGCCCCTTTCCATAAGTCAAGTAGGAATGTTTGTTTATGAACTCTACTAGGAATTTTGACAAACTTGCATGAATTATTATTGTTTATCCGTTCAACTATGTATTAGGGGGAAATGTATGCGGTAGTTGCTGGTAGTTGCATTTAAACGTTGTTGTGCAGCACATTCAAGGATTATTACCAATGCTGTTGCAACCATAAAGAAGCAGGGGGGTCTTCTCGAAACACGTGTTGTTTGTAATTTATTTTTTGTCTGAGAATAGGACCTAAGACTCATGGGAGCAGTAGAGACTATAACCATTTGAACTGCTCAAACACATGAGATGTGTATAAGCAATGACTAAAATGAGTACAAATCACAACTTTTAGTGTGTGAATCCTGAAAAGATGTTTTTCACTTTATATTTAGTGAGTGTGTGCATATGTGTATGTAGGGATGATGCTTCTTATTTGATAAGAGTTATTGATAAAAAACAAAGTAAATACTGTTCATGTATTTGAAAGTAACGTTCGGTGTATTTTGTTGTTTTAATTCAGGTTGATAAGAATCTAATTTCTTGCAGGTGAAGTCATTTGGTTTACTAAGTTGAAGCAAAGTGACGTCTGTCCAACCAGACGCTGTAGCTGGGTTCTGGTTCCTTGGCAGAGTAGGACACATGAGGCAGAGGACGGGCAGGCAGCACAAGTCTTTATGTAGAGTTCTAGATTTGACAATGCCCTTTGCCACAGTTCTGTCTTTCCTCAGTCTGATCTACTGGAGGTCTGGTCCAAAAAATCAGCACACCAGTATCCTTTGTGCTCCATTGACATTTATGTGGTTTCAAAGCAGACATGTATGCGTTTGGCTTTACAAAGAATTTTAGGTGGGGGCTGAAAGAGACAAGCAACTCCGGGGGGAAAGGCTGAAAAATGGGAGGCAGCATCTCTCATTACCATTAAACCAAATCCTAATACATTCCCTGCTACCTTAGAAGGGACCTACATATGCAGACCCAACTCGAAGGTATCCAGTATCCAGGGGCTTATTTACAAGTGCGTTGTGCCATCAGTGCATCTTGTTGTGTGACGCACCAGCGGCGCAACCTGCTGTGTGATATTTACAATACAGAAAAGGGGGTGGTGATGGACAGAGTATCTGAATTAAGCAGAACACTCGTACCCAGTCAACAGATCAGGGCTTGATCCATCACCGTTTTTTAGCTCACTGCACCATCCCAGCTCAGAACTTGGCTACATGCAAATTAGTCTGACCCTGGCCCAGTGCATCATGGGAACAGGGCAGACCAAACTACCAAGCCAATTCTTTTACTGGAAAGGAAACAAGCTTCCGGGGACGGGTTTCTGGCATTACAGCAGTCTTTGGCCCGGCTTGCTTGAATCCTGATGGTGTAGTGAGCAAGGGACTCATGTCTGAGCATACCCTTCCACGCTTATGGTGGACAAAACGATTCAGAAAAGGGGGTGGTGATGGACAGAGTATCTGAATTAAGCAGAACACTCGTACCCAGTCAACAGATCAGGGCTTGATCCATCACCGTTTTTTAGCTCACTGCACCATCCCAGCTCAGAACCTGGCTACATGCAAATTAGTCTGACCCTGGCCCAGTGCATCATGGGAACAGGGCAGACCAAACTACCAAGCCAATTCTTTTACTGGAAAGGAAACAAGCTTCCGGGGACCGGTTTCTGGCATTACAGCCGTCTTCGGCCCGGCTTGCTTGAATCCTGATGGTGCAGTGAGCAAGGGACTCATGTCTGAGCATACCCTTCCACGCTTATGGTGGACAAAACGATTCATAAAAGGGGGTGGTGATGGACAGAGTATCTGAATTAAGCAGAACACTCGTACCCAGTCAACAGATCAGGGCTTGATCCATCACCGTTTTTTAGCTCACTGCACCATCCCAGCTCAGAACCTGGCTACATGCAAATTAGTCTGACCCTGGCCCAGTGCATCATGGGAGCAGGGCAGACCAAACTACCAAGCCAATTCTTTTACTGGAAAGGAAACAAGCTTCCGGGGACCTGTTTCTGGCATTACAGCTGTCTTCGGCCCGGCTTGCTTGAATCCTGATGGTACAGTGAGCAAGGGACTCAGGTCTGAGCATACCCTTCCACGCTTATGGTGGACAAAACGATTCAGAAAAGGGGGTGGTGATGGACTGAGTATCTGAATTAAGCAGAACACTCGTACCCAGTCAACAGATCAGGGCTTGATCCATCACCGTTTTTTAGCTCACTGCACCATCCCAGCTCAGAACCTGGCTACATGCAAATTAGTCTGACCCTGGCCCAGTGCATCATGGGAGCAGGGCAGACCAAACTACCAAGCCAATTCTTTTACTGGAAAGGAAACAAGCTTCCGGGGACCGGTTTCTGGCATTACAGCTGTCTTCGGCCCGGCTTGCTTGAATCCTGATGGTACAGTGAGCAAGGGACTCAGGTCTGAGCATACCCTTCCACGCTTATGGTGGACAAAACGATTCAGAAAAGGGGGTGGTGATGGACTGAGTATCTGAATTAAGCAGAACACTCGTACCCAGTCAACAGATCAGGGCTTGATCGATCACCGTTTTTTAGCTCACTGCACCATCCCAGCTCAGAACCTGGCTACATGCAAATTAGTCTGACACTGGCCCAGTGCATCATGGGAACAGGGCAGACCAAACTACCAAGCCAATTCTTTTACTGGAAAGGAAACAAGCTTCCGGGGACCGGTTTCTGGCATTACAGCCCTCTTCGGCCCGGCTTGCTTGAATCCTGATGGTGCAGTGAGCAAGGGACTCATGTCTGAGCATACCCTTCCACGCTTATGGTGGACAAAATGATTCAGAAAAGGGGGTGGTGATGGACAGAGTATCTGAATTAATCAGAACACTCGTACCCAGTCGACAGATCAGGGCTTGATCCATCACCGTTTTTTAGCTCACTGCACCATCCCAGCTCAGAACCTGGCTACATGCAAATTAGTTTGACCCTGGCCCAGTGCATCATGGGAACAGGGCAGACCAAACTACCAAGCCAATTCTTTTACTGGAAAGGAAACAAGCTTCCGGGGACCGGTTTCTGGCATTACAGCCGTCTTCGGCCCGGCTTGCTTGAATCCTGATGGTGCGGTGAGCAGGGTACTCATGTCTGAGCATACCCTTCCACGCTTGTGGTGGACAAAACGATTCAGAAAAGGGGGTGGTGATGGACAGAGTATCTGAATTAAGCAGAACACTCGTACCCAGTCAACATATCAGGGCTTGATCCATCACCGTTTTTTAGCTCACTGCACCATCCCAGCTCAGAACCTGGCTACATGCAAATTAGTCTGACCCTGGCCCAGTGCATCATGGGAACACCACCCCCTTTTCTGAATCGTGTGATATTTACAAGCACAAGTAAAGCCACCCTGCGTGGCTTTACGTGAGCTTGTGACTATTGCCCCTTTTCATGCAGCACTTTGCTTGTTGGGGTTCCCACACAACACCCATGTGCACCGATGCATTTCCATATTAACGAGCAATTGTAAACCTGTAAATGAGTCAGAATGATACGCCACCCCTGGGGTGGTGTAGCGAGGAGAAATGTTTTTATTTCTCATCTTGTTTTTGCTTTTTCAATGCGTGCTGCATTCTACAGCACGCATTGGAAGATGAAATCACCTCTTACCTGCCCCTTCCTGCACAACTATCTCCCCAGGATGCAGGCATCCTTGCACCATGGTGCAATGGTACCTGCGCCGGCGCATGGCAGCAGTTGTGCGCCAGGGCAGGTAAGAGCCCAGAGATGTGACTTATTGTTGTAAATGTGTCACATCCCTGTGCTTCAAGATTAACACAGCGCGGCACAGCAAAATATCTACATGCACCGCGCTGCGTTAGTTTCTTGTAAATAGGGCCCCCAATCTCTAAAGCACTCAAGTACTTAACAGGCACACTACTTACTATCAGGTTAAAGAAAGATGCACTGGGGTGACTGAGAGCACAGATTTACAGAGGGAGTAGTAAAGGCACTTTAGGTTAACACCTAAACATAGATGTGAGTAACATCATGTTTTAAAAATCAAACCAGCATTTTTAAAGAACGCATCACAATTGTAACTGTATTCGATCATTGTCACGTCTGCAACATACCCACCGCGCATTGACTATGACTTCATTATATCTACAACCCGTGCAGCTGCTACGTCCTCTCAATAAAACTGGAATTTTGTTAGTTACCAGCAGCTGTGGTCATTTGAATCTAAGCTGACACATTTTTATTGTACCTTCAAAACCGTGCACTTGACGAACATTCCAAAAGAGATGAAAATAATTATTTGTCTCTCTCATACTCTATAACAGATTTCTTCAAAACCATTTTACACAAACGTATTCCCATTTCAAGAAAACATACCTGTTCTAACCATCTGGTTGCTAATGACATAAATCGCTCTATTCCTATGTACATTTTACTATATAAATCAACCGATTTGGTTAAAGAGAGAACTCCAGAAGTTAGAACTCTCTGAGCTGGACTAGCACAGGGCAGCTGCATATAATAGGAGAGAGGATATAATTTCCTAATCTTCATACCTTACATTGTATATGTATATTATTTGACCCAACTTACTTGACTTTAAGCATGATATGTTTGAATCTAAAGTAATATCTCTGCAACCCTGGGTCTGTATATCATTGTGCGATTTCACTATATGATTTCAAAGTATTTAGGGTCCACAATCACAATTTCAAGCTATCCAGTTTGATTATACATTTGATTCAGTGTTCTGATTTATAGTTATATTGACGGTACTATTCTATCATAGAACACTGAGGGAATATATAACCTTTACAGCTGTGTCTGTTCATGGGATTTATATTCTACTTCTTTATCCTTATCAGTTTATGATCACCCCATAGTAACCATAGGATCATACCTGAAGCAGAGCTCTCCTGGCACAAACAAGATAACAAGGAGGCCTAATCGGCAACTGCTCTTGCTAGGACACTCAACTCAAGTCTCAACAGATAATGTAAGTGTTGCCTGTCTAAGAATGAACAAGCATCTAATCACATTACATGCAATGAGATTAGATGCATTATTTAATGATGCCTCATAAGCTGCAATCACATACAATATCATTGAGAAAAAAAACTTCGGGCACTGTAGGACGTTCGCAGGGACTCATCAGACAGGCCTAAAAAATAACCATTGAATATCTTTAATCCAAGCTGTCTGTGGTGATTTTATGACTTATTATTAATAAGCTATAAAGATTAGCTCAATGTTGATTTGAGAGTGATATCAAAGATAGAGACAGCCTTCAGTGCCAAAAATGGTGAAAGAAATGAGTCAACAAAATCACTGATGAAGCTAGACCACGTGTCCACATTCTAACTAGAGCACCCAGAACAGTTGCAGAAGGGGGGACTGAGAGTCCCAACAGTTTGTCATGACCTAACAGATGTCAATGAATGCCACTCAATAATTTGAGGCTGGATTAATTTCATATTTTCATTAGGGGCCAGATGTATCAAGCCAAATTGCGATCGCAAATGGTGAAATTGCAGAATTTCACTGTTTGCGATCGCAAAATCGGAGTGAGCAATGTAGGGAAGAAAAAACCCACTTGCAAAATGAGACCATTACTGGCATGGATTTAACAATGATTACTTTATGAATGCCCTGCAATGCTTTCAATACTCCATATTTCCTTAATCCATTTGTGGAGGGAAGGGACGGGGATGAGCATGAATTAGACATATTCATAAATAATTAGCTTTTCTGAATGCCAGCAATGGTGTCTCAATTGACCAGTAAATGGCAGTTTAATATATATGCTTTTCCGTTGCCTTGTCCTATTTTCCGAATGTAGTCACTTATATCAAGGTTTGCTTGTTAATCCTGTCTTGTAAAATGAACATCATGCTTCTATTGTAACACCAGGTTTCTGATATAACATCAATTTTCTAGTATAGCTTCAAGCCATTTTCAGGGTTACTTTTATAAGTCTGTGAAGGTAGCGGCTGATCATGTCTATGAATTTATCACCAAGGACTAGGACTCACAGAAATAAGCATCCTTGGTCTACACGTAGTTGTTGAGTGATCTCAGAAACTTTGCAACAAAACGTTATTTTTCAAGTGGCTGGGATTGTCTTTTGTACTTCAGGAGACAGTTACTCCCTCAGTTGGTTTATGATGTAAATTCATGTAGTATAATTACCTCCTTCAGAATGGACAACTTTTAGGTCCAGAAAATGAATATTTGACTTACTGAATTCAGTTTTAGATTTGAGATCATTGGTCTAACAACTTACCTAGCGTTGACATTTTTTGAATCTCTCAATCAACCGAGTCCAAATAAAGAAAATGTCATCAATAAATCTTTTCCAAAGATCCATCTCGTCATTGTACGGATTGGGATCGCCAGTGAGGGTGATGGTAGCCCTCATAGCCACGTCTTTCACTTGCACGAAAAACTGAACCTTCCAGATAAAGACAATTGTACTGATGGCAACATATGCCCAGTCATCATCAGCTTACCCTGAAAGTGTGCTCACTTACCCTTGAATTCTAGATATTTTATAAATTAACTACTTTTGCCTGCAACATGAGCTTATTATTTAACCAAGTGTAGCTTTTGCAATCTGCGGTCATATACCTAATTAAATCTACTCACACATTTTGTTTTGGTTGGTTCCCCTATGCTGATGGGTTCTCCAACAACTTGGAAATGGAACAGAGCAGCATGATTTATGATAATTGGTATGGAAATTCAAAGCACAGGTTCTGTATGTCATATAATGTTTCGATTGAAGAGGTGTTGTTTTGCCGCCTGGTGGGGGCAATGCAGTTAATAAAGGATTCACATGAAAACTATATCAAATATCATTGCTTACCGACAGAATGTCTATGAAGTACGCAATTTCCGCTCCAACTACACGGATGTTGTTTGAGGCCTGAGAATACAGAGTCCGGGATCCGCCCAGCCAGTCCACACAGATGCAGTTGACATCTTCCACTTGGAGCATCCGCTGTCATAAACAAGGGGTGGAGAAATGATAAGCCAGCGAGTTTTGTTTGGATGTTTTAGTGCTACTTACACAATATATAGTTCATAATGGTGGTTAATGCATTTATGTAGCAGTACCTGGCCTAGTTTCATGAGCTGTCTCACTTAATGCGACGTGGACAAGAAACCACTGTGGTGACCACTCGCCTGAGGAGTAATCAGATGCATTCTTTAACTTAGTAATTTTCCCTGTGCACTTAGGGCCATATTTACAAGGGCCTTGTGTCATGCTTGCACCATGCAATGTGGTACATGCACGATGCAAAGCCCCACGTCATATTGATGAAGCCATACAAAGCCACTTTGCTTGGCTTTGAATGGCTTTACAAATATGGAGTAATGCAACGCAGTGTAAATCGCTGAGTTGCCTTTCTCTGTGCAAGGAAGGCGCTCTATGTGTGCTAAAGTGGGTGTTCCCAGGTACTCCCATGGTTTTTGACGCATTCCTAGATGTGCAAGGAATGTAAACCTGGGAATGCATCAAAATCTTATGCCTCCCAAGGTGAGGCATAACTAGAAAATATGTTTATTTCTCCTCTATTTTCCTCTTTCTCTGTGAGCTGCATTCCGCAACACACATAGAAAGAGGAAAAAGCCTCTATGGATTGTTTTTTTGCAGGAAGGTTTCCCTTCCTGCACAAAAACATCCTGCCAGTAACAATCCTGTCTGTAACCATGCTGCAAGAGTGCCTGCTTAGCACTAGACTGCTAAAAGGGTGCAAGCGCAAGGGGAAAGGAGAGGAATGTACCGTGTTGGATAAATATGGTGCATTCCTGCCCTTTCCCTGTGACACAGGACAGCACAGAAAGGTAACTTGCAGTGATTCCAGTCTGGTAATTATGCCCTTTAGAGACACTCCAAAGCATAACTTTGGGGTCACAAAGGGGCATTTGGCCCGTTTGCGACCGCAAAAAACGGGTGGACAATGTACTAACCCTATTTTGTGAGTCACTAATCTATTAGCGACACACAAAATAGGGTTAGCGACTCACTATTAGGAAGAGCTATGCCAACGCCATCTCGTCCTAATAGCGAGTGCAAATGCCATATATGAGTGTTTTGCTACGGCATTTGCGGTCGCAAAAAACTCACAGTTTACCACCTACTTCAAGTACCCATTCCCGTTTGTGAATGGGTATGCAAATATTTTTCAAGAGCAGGCAGTGGTCCCAGGGAAAACGGGCTGCTTTAAAAAAAAATGCTTTATTGGCAAAGCAGTCCTAAAACTGGTGGTCTGTTGACCTCAGCAGTCCACCATCCCTGGGAGTTCTAGCCATTCCTAATGGGGTCACAAATTGCGACAGCCTCATTAATATTCATGAGGCATGCAACTTTTGAACCAATTAGGAATGGAAAACAGTGTCTGAGACACTGTTGTACATTGAATTTTGCGACTCACAATTTGCTAGTCACAAAGTTCAATGGTCGTACATCTGGCACCTAGTGCTTTAAATAGCCCTGTACTCACCAGTACTGCGTACCAGCACTTCTCAGTGTTCTACCCCAGAGTACCGGAACTTCTTCTTGGGCAAGGAGAGTACCAGTAACCCTAGTAGTAACAGGCCTCTGACGTATGGGTACGTGCATTGCAAAAGCTGCCAAAAATAAGCCTTTCAGACGGAGTGTGTCTATGTGCTGCTCTGGCAGGCAACAGGTAGTGTACTACAGCGATGGGTTACTACTGCAGTGTTACGTTCTAATTGGCATTGCAACAAGAATGATGATGTGGCCAGACCAGTCAACAGTGGACCTGGGGAACCAGGTTTGAATCTCAGCTTGGACTCATCATCATCTGATTCTGGGCAACTCATGTAACCACTGGTGCATAAAAAAGTGCTTAAAAAGTATATTTTAATGTAAAAATTATGATTGTCATGTAAAGCCCTTAGGACAAATTCCAGCTATATCAAACTGTCAAAAATCAGGTCCTGCACATACTGCATAGAGGCTGATGCCTGTCATGTCTCAAAACACACACAAACTCCAAATGTACGTGTTGGGAGTTGCGTGTTCTGTCGCGTGGCTGAGTTAGGAGGTGGTGGGTTGAGGCACAGCATACATAAACAGGACTGCAGCCACATTTATTAAAAAATTATATTGAAGGTTGCCTCAAGTGCTGATTTGGGTCTTCTTGAATGTATGTGTATGTGCTCATCCCCGCAGTAGTGGCAGAGCTGGAAGAGACAAGCTGGCGCTTACTCCCTCTCACTCTCAATTCCAGGAGCAGAGGGATTAGAATGTGGATCTCATGGTACCACAGTTTACATCTATCCACAAGATTATATCCTCTCAGCAATGCGGGGGCGCGGCACCATCCCAGGGGGGGCGCGCGCTCCACTCCAATCTTACCTTTGTGTCCGTTCCTTTGTCCCTGTGGCAGCGCGATGTAGAGACTCTCTGTGAGGGCGGGCGATTTCCGTCAGTGTGGGGCTGCAGGGGCCTAAGAGCTGAACAAAGCTCATTAGCATGCGAATGGTCTCTTAAAGAGGTGTGAAGTGCTCTGGTGCGGCTGGCTGGCTGAGTGTGTGTGTGCCCAGAAGCTGTGTCAGCCCGGGCAGACACAGGCATGGTGAGATGAAGAGGGAGAGGGAGGGAGGAAGGAGACAGAGACAGATAGACAGAGGGAGAGCGAGGGAGGGAGACAGGCAGACAGAGGGGGAGCGAGGGAGGGAGACAGAAAGTAAAGTATGAAGTAAAGTATGAAGTCTTATATAGCGCACGACTTACCCTGGGGCATCTCGGCGCTTGCTTAGGGAACCCGTCCTGGTATTCCCCTGTGAGATAGCCCTGGCAGGGTATCCACAAGGTGAAAGCCAGGCATCCCGCGGCGAGGGGCCGTTGTGGAGATTAAGCAAGCTATTGCCCAGAGTCGCAGAGTGTGAACCCGTGAGCTGAGAAGGCACCGGAGCGAGAATTAACGAGTCCGCGGAATTTTGAGCCCAAGACCCGCCGAGGCGGGGAATTGAACCCTGGTCCCGGACCGAACTCAAGCTCCAGGTCTGCCGCCTCTAACCCCTGAGCCACACTTCTCCACTTTCCACATTTCTGAAGCATGACGTCTCCCTGTCTGCCTCTGTCTCCCTCGCTCTCCCTCTGTCTGCCTCTGTCTGCCTCCCTCGCTCTCCCTCTGTCTGCATGTCTCCCTCCCTCACTCTCCCTCGCTCTCCCTGTCTGCCTCAGTCTCCCTCGCTCTCCCTCGCGCTGCCTCCCTCGCTCTCGCTCTGTCAGCCTCTGTGGATGGATCGATGGGGGGTGGATGGTGGACGAGTCGGTGGGTGGATGGATGAGAGAGGTGATGGATGGATGGATTGATGTATTGATGGGTGAAGGGGTGAATGAATGGATGGATGAGTGAAGGGGTGGATGTGGGGATGGATGGGTGATTGAGGAGGATGGATGGACGGGGGGATGGATGGAGGAGTGAAGGGGTGGGTGAGAGGTCAATGGATAGATTCATGAGTGGATGAGTAGATGGATGAGTGGGTGGATGGGTGAAGGGTGGATGGAGGGATGGGTGGCTGGGTGAGGGGGGAATGGAGAGAGAGGGGGAGGATGGATCGATGGATGAGTGAGGACATGGATGAATGATTGGCAGAGTGGATGGGCAGGTGTGTGCATAGATGGGTGAGGAGAGGAGCATGGAGATGGATGGGTCAGAGCATGAGTGGGGGGAGGGTGGAGAGCGGGAGGGATGGATGGGTGGGTGGATGGATGAGTGGGGGGTTGAGTGGGTGGACGGATGAGTGACTGGGTGGATGGATGAGTGGGTGGGGGATGGCTGGATGGGTGAGAGGGTGGGTGGTTGGATGGATGATGTGAGTGGATGGATGGGTGGAGGAGTGGATGGATGGGTGGAAGAGTGGATGGATGAATGGAGGAGTGGATGGATGAATGAATGGAGGAGTGGATGGATGAGTGGGAGGATAGCTTGGGTGAAGGGGTGAGTGGTTGGATGGATGAGTGGGTGGATGGATGGGTGGAAGAGTGGATGGATTGGTGAGGGGATGGATTGGGTGAAGGGATGGATGGATGGATGGGTGAGGGGGTGGATGGAGGGATGGATGGGTGAGATGATGGATGGAGGGATGGATGGTGGATGGGTTTGCAAGTGGTTGAAGGGGTTTGGATGTGGATGGGGCACAGATGGAGGGAAGGAATGAATGGTGGGGGAGTTGGTGGATGACAAGGTGTACATGATGGATGGGGAGGGTTGTGATGACTTCCTTTGCCTTGGAGGATTGTGTTTTGAGCTGTGTGGTACGCCTCTGTCGTTTCACCACACCCACTCACAGGCCTGCAGTTTGCTAGGCACTCTTGTTGTGTTGAGCATTGTTTGCCGGATATGGCCAGTGGTGTACGCGTTGCAGTCGATCATGTGGTGTGCCGGATTCCCGAGGTTTCGGTCGGGTGGTGGGGGGGCCCAACATCTGGGGGAATTCAGCTGGGGGGGCTCAACCTGGAAAAGTTTGAATACCTCTGACTTACACTATCTGGCTGCTGTTTCAGGGCATCCACTTTTCTTTCCATCCCATTAACTTACAGTGGCCCACTCAAAAGGTAGTCCGATGGCACTTTGCTTCCAGGGTGGCACAAGTATGACTATGTAGCAGGCCTCAGCTGAAGACCAGCTCATTAGGGGGGCCCCACTGATTACATCAGGGTAATACTCCAGCCTTCATGTGATGAGCGTCAGACTCCAGACTCCCTCGGATAGAAGGGTGTTAAAGCAGTTAAATGCTTTGGTGTACTTTTTTAACATCTAGTATTGATTTACTGATTTTTTACTGTTTTACCTTAAATTATCTTTTACTCTGAGCGTGAATAATTTACTAAACTGAAAACATTATGCTTTATATTTGTTAACATGCTAAAGGGTATATTACCAAGGGGGGGCGATAGGCAATTATCGCCGATTTCGGCCGTTTTTGGCCGCTAAGCGGCGATAATTCTATTGCTCTCTTAGCAAGCTGTTGCTAACTGATGTTAGCGACAGCTTTTAGGCGATAGCAAACGGTTTGGGGCCCACTTTGCATGTCAGCGATATTTATCGCTAATGACATGCAAAGTGGGCGTACCCAACCAGTTAGCGACTGAAAGCAGTCGCTAACGTCGCTATCGCCTATAAGCAAGGCAGGTGTATCGATGCAAATATTCCCGCTATCGCCAAAAACTAACGCCTCTTCAGACCAGTTCTTAGCCATGTTATTCAATGGGAGGTGATTAACATGGCTAAGAGCATTTCGTCGCTAATGCTTGAATATCGCTGTGTTCTCAGCAATATTCATGCATTTCGCCGCTATCGCTGGATATTTTAGCACAATGGAGAAAAACGTTGCTAATAGCATGTTTTCGCCGCTAACATATCCAGCGATAGGCAGCAATAAAAAAATCGTCGCTAAGCCTATTTAGCGATAAATATTGCTATTTGTTGGTAATATGCCCCAAAATTCTCAGACAGTGTTACGCATTTGTTGATTGTTCTCTTCATTTTTTTTGTATTGCTCTGTGCCAGTACATATGGTGTGCAGGTGTGGGAAGGCAGCTCCTTCCTGGTGCTGGTCGGTGCCCAGGGAAAGGGCCTCTCCCCTCATGGTTCAGACATCACTGTCACCTCTGGGGCGATGAATACTCGGATGGGAGATCTGCAGCAGACATAGAGCGCTATCCTTGAAGGACGGTTGCCAGGGTATGGAAGCTTACGGGATAAGAGAGTTGTAAAATGTACCCACAAGACGCTATTTCTCTCAGGCTGCAGGCAGGCTAGCTTTATATGCAAAGTTACATCACAAGAATGCTGAATTATGTGTGAGGAAGAGAACTTACAATCAGAAACCATGGCTGTAAGATAGATTCCCTACACAAATTGTTGCATCCTTGGAATGCAAGATGCAGTAATGAGAAATATTGGGTTGGTTATGGGGCTGTCCAACCAGTGGCCATATTACACAATGTGTCTCAGGGGTGCATAGGGTGTGTGCACCTGGTTTGGGCATGTCCCAGCACAATGGTGTTGCAGAAGGAGCCGCAGATACTTTTGAATCCCCTTCTGCAATACTGATAGAACTGATGCACACGTAGCGTCAGCCCTATTATGAGAGGGCATTTCTTTATTTACATAGGGGTGTTTCTCCATGCAAATGAGGAAATCACTTTGCCTCAGACCTTTCTCCATATTATTGACACAGGCGCAGACGCAAACAGATCCTTAGGAGGGTCATTCACAGTTCACTACAAATAGGTGATGCACTGTCAGTGAGCCTCCTGAAGGAACCCCTGTGCAGGGGAAAAGGGGTTTCCACGAATGCCCCAGAGATCTCCCTATAGGTACATGCAGTCACTCACTGCACCCAGCTACAGGGGGATCCCACTCTTTTAAAAAAATGCAGTTGTCATGCCCCCCTGCACAGAGAAACACAGTGTGACTTCGAAGCAGCCACTCCATATTTCACTGAATGTGCAACCCACAGGGTAACATCAATTAGCGGCTGCCCTGAAAGCAGGTTATTAATTGTAAAAGGATACACTGTCCCTGTTTGCACCCGTTTAAAGGTGCACCATGGCACCAACTGGAACGGTGCTCCCTTTAGATAAATCAGCCCTAGGTGGGTTTGAGTTTTTGCAGGGTCACTGCTCACACATAACACTGTACCTTTAGTCACCCTTTCTGAACTGCTATTGAGGAGGGTGTGCTGTATATATAACCCTTTCCAAGATGCTGGCTTTTCCAATGATTGTTGCCTGAAATTCCCATCCCAAAGGGAGCTACTCAATTTCCTCTATCATTTACTTTTCAACACCATGTATCAGGAGTTACTAATAAAAAGATGGATGCATCACAATGCATTTGTTCCCTTCGTTTTGGTCATGTTGCACACTCACTTGCTATCCTTTGTGCCTCTGATGTTTGCTTTACTTTTAATTTGTAGTTGGGTTCCTGCATGGACTTCTAGTTCTAGAAGATCTATCATGGGGTCTTTATTGAGCCTCGTTCATTAGAGCTCTGGCGTCTTGCTTTCCAACACCTGCCTTCATCAGCTCCAATGAAAGATTGTCAAGGAGGTTATTTTTGCCCTTTCAACTTTTTACTTCTAACTTAGACTTAATGTGATACTTGACACCTTTCAGTGGTGTATATTGGCACTGCGGCTATGGGGAGGAGCCGTCCTATATTTCAGATGAGTATGGCCAGGCTCACCAACACAGCAGACAACATTTGGCTTTATTCCCACCTAGGCCCCTTTCCTTACACAAATATCTACAACAGGTCCGACACCTCGAGCAAGCAGACTGCCTAAGTCAGAAGATCTGGGCTCCCTGATCCATCTGGACAAATTCTAGCATCTAACAATTAGTAGGGGAGTAGTATGGCCATGTCTTCAATGCAGCATGCCTGTCTGGCCAGAGTGTGTAGGGTGGGCCTAGACGGGTGGATCCCGTGGCTTGAAGTGAATTGCCCTGGGCCTGCAGCAAGAGCTTGGTGGGGGCTTCACTGGCATGTACTGGCTAAAAACGATGCTGAGGCCCCCAAAGCATGACAAATAGGCCTGAACATTCATTGGGCATAAGTGTCCTCAAAGCGGATTGCCTTGGTAGCCCTATGAGCTAAGGAGAGGTCTTGCCCATGGAGAAGCTCCCCCCGCCTCCAGAACATATTTTCATGCTCATTGTAGCACATTACCTGGCACCCTGCAACAACTGTGAGGTGCAGCAGGAAAACTTCTGAAGTCCTAACCTGTGGGTGGATTGTGTAATAGTGGCCAATGTCTTTAAAGCCCATGTATATAAAGTGTGTGACAGACTCTCTGCATGGGAAACCCTAGGAAACCCTGTGATGGTGATTCACCCCTCCTCTGTGGCGCTTTTGTGCTCCTGGTCAGACTTGCCCTGTGCACTCTCTGGGAGGTAAAATGCGGGTGCTAGGCAGTTACTTCTCTCTCTTTCATCAGGATTCGAATAATGTTGTGAACTTAATCACAGAGGCTGGGGGGGGGGGACAGAAGATACTGTCAGTACATTGAGAGACACATTTGATAACAGTGACCTAGAGGTTATGGCAGAATCCCCAAAGGAGTCCACAAGGTGCAACAACCTCAGGACTGTTGGGATCAAGGAAGGGGCTAAAGGTTCTAGACCTGTACTGTTTCTCTTCATCTGGCTTATAACCTGATTACCACCGAAAAATATGTCACTGTATTTCATCATTGAATATGCCCATAAGGGACTGATCCTGAGGCGCCCTTCCTGAACACTTCCCAGGTAGTTGATAGTGTGAATTTATCAACCCTGATGCTACCTTCTGTATGAACCATCAAAAAAATGTGATCTTCAAAGACCCATGTGATGTTTCGTCCTGGTGGTATGAGATTTGTCCAGCAACAACGATGATCCTTTCTGGTGTTAAACAACAGAATCTACATGTCATGCACTTGAGCAATATGCTACTATACCCATCAAAACTGAAAGTAAACCTTAAAGACCAGGCACAATTGTGTAGTGACTCTAGCGGCTATTTGGGACTGGTTGAAGGAAAGGAAGAAAGTCTCCTGAGGTAGATGTTTCTGGGGGCCACCGATGTGGTCCCACCTGGAGGGTAGTCAAGTAGCCCAGTGCCCCTTGAGAGGCAGAATAGAAGGTGGTGTTGTCAATACTCGAGAGGCCTCTCACAGACCCGACCAGAAGGTAAGCGTCTGATGGACTCTGAGCATAAGATGTGAGTGCAGGGCCATACGGCAGGCCTTCCCCTCACTGTTTCGTGTCTGTTTCAAGATTGTATTAAGGGTTCTGTTAGGGTTCTACAGAACGGTTTCTGGGTTTACAATAGAAACCCCTCAATCAGTTGGTAGGGCTCTACACAGACAGCTAACAGTGTTACAGAGTTATACTAGTGGAATAATGTGAGGTATTCAAAATACAGTAACATATTAACATACCATTACAAAACATGACATTAGACTATAACTTAACTATTTAACTCATAATGTTGTCACGCTTCTTTCTATCGTCATAGCTACCAAGATTTACAGGTGTATGCGTGACTAGCAGCACATATTTTATCTTTGCATTCTGGTAATTATAATCTTGTTTGTATAATGGGCTAAACAACACTACAAGCCACAGAGTGCAAGTAAAACAAGCATTAGCAAAGCCGAAATGTTTTGCCCATGCAAGAGCTATTGGCTTTGGCAATGTGTTTTAGCCATGTTGTATACCAGTTTGGCTGCTGGTCAGCATGGCTAAAAGTTAGTGGCATAGAGGAGAGTGGCGTGGGGTGGAGTGTCATATAGTGGAGTGGCACAGAATGGAGTTGAGTGTCATAGTATAATGTCATAGAGTGGAGTGGCATAGAGAGTTGTGGCGTAGAGTGGAGTGGAGGGTTGTGGAGTGGAGTAGAGTAGAGAGGAGTGTTACACTACAGTGTTGTAGAATCGAGTGTTGTAGAGCTCAGTGTCGTACAGTAGAGTATCATAATGTGGAATAGTATAAAGTGTTGTTGAGTGGAGCAGAGTGGAGTAGCATGGAGTGGAGGGTTGTGGAGCAGAACAGAGTGGAGAGGAGTTGAATGGAGTGTCATAGAGTAGAGTGTCATAGAATAGACTGGAGTATTGTAGAGTAGAGGCGAGTGTTGAGGAGTAAAGTACTGTGTCGAGGAGTAGAGTTGTGTAGAGTGTTTTAGAGTGGTGTAGAGTGGCATAGAGTGGAGTGGTGTGAAGTGCAAAAACGTAGAGTGAAGTGGTATCTATTGGAGTGCCATAGAATGGAATGTCGTAGAGTGGAGTGTCATAGAGTGGAGTGCTATAGAGTGGCGTTGAGTGAAGTGCCATAGAGTGGAGTGGCATAGAGTGGCATGGCATAGGGTGGAGTGGGTGAAAAGTGGAGTAGATTGGCTAAGAATAGAGTGGCATAGAGTGGAGTGTCATAGAGTGTCGTAGAGTGGAGGGCATAGAGTGGGGAATGCATGGTGCGGTATGGCACTGCCATTACAGAAAGCACATTTTCAATTGACTTGACAATTACATTTGCACAGCCATTTAGCTTTACTGTTAAAATAATAAAGCGGACAAGCAATAATGTGTTGAAATGGCACCACCCAGTGTATTGCTTTGTTTTGATCGTATTAAAATATTTGTTTCCAACTCTCTTCAGAATTACAAAGATATGTTGTACATTTGTACTTTCCTACTTATAATATATTCTGAAATATTTGCACAGTTAATTTGCAGACATTTACATTTTGTTGTGTACTAGAAACAAGACTTTCCTTTCACACCTCCAGATTGTCAAATAAACCTTGTCACTTTGAAGTCAGAGAAAGAAAAGTAAACACCCTACTCCCTCGGAAGACAGCGTCTGATATTTGACCACTGTCTTTGAATGCACAGCAATTGTGACAAGATAAGAAGAAAAAAAATAAAGGCCCGTTTACAGAAAGTGAGCACTTGTGGGAAAATACAGTAAACGGGCTATCATGCGAGGGACTAACTCAGGCTGGACAGCCTAGAACAAATAAAGCCAGCAAATAGAATGCAAGCAATTGTGAGTTACGAAACACAAAGGAAATGGTAAGCAATGGGTGGAATGCATTCCCAATGAACCTTTCAGAATTTCCCCAAGAAGACTTAAGTGAACCAGACAGTTGCGCTGTAGGCTTCAACCTAAAAACATAGTCCAGAGCACGTAGTCACGCATGGACTTTGGAATCTTGTCTGGGCTCTCTATCTCTCTCTCTCTCTGCCTATTTCTCTTACTTCATTCTAATCGCTCACACATGCCTCCCTCTCTCATATCTAACATTCGTCTTCTCACTAGTTGTAGTACCTTTCAAGTCTTCCACTACTTGACGCAGGCCTTATAACACTTAAACATCCACCCGGTTCTTTCTACCCGTTCTCCACCACTGAACGGTTAATACAAGGATCATTTTAGTGACTGGGCCCTGATACAGCCAGCCTTACCTTGCACATGTCCGATAGCCAGCTTTCCTCTCCTTTGTCGATGAAGCCATGAGTAATGAACCGTGTCTTCCTGCTGGTTCTGAAGTTCGAAGACGATATTGATGCTGCATTTTTTGCTGATATTTCCTATAGTGAACACAACACTGATAAAGATTGGATCAAGGCTGGTCGGGTAGAGTTTCTGCGCAAGGTCGTTCTCTAAATAGTTAGAGAAAGTAAATGCAAACTACTATCGCTGCTTGGTGCCTTTGCAATGCAAGAGGCACAGCAGCTTCTGCAGATTCTTTTCCTCAACCTTTTTTGCAGTTTTATATATAGGGCAAACTCGATCGGAATGAATTGGAGCGTTTTACATGAGAACTAGTTACATTACACAAGATCACATTATATTTTTAAGCATGGGGAAATTAAGAGATGTGTCCAGAATCACAGGATTTTCAGCTGAGGGCGAGGTTCTGAACTCATTCCCCAGTTCCAATGTCCTTGGCTAAACGCCGCTTGAATCTGGGCATATCATTTAACCTTCCTGGGACTACAAATGTTTTTAAATGTAGGGAGATGTTGCTCCTGTTGGGGTATTCTCATGTCATACTCATCCCTGGTTACTGAAAACTTTATGGGACCGATTCACAAAAGCATTTATGAGCATGAGAAGTAGTAGGACAAGAGAGTTGTGTTCATACTCTTATATGCCCATGTGAAATCGGGCCCAAATTGTCCAACCCACTTGGTAAAAGCACAAAGAAGGCACAGTTCTTTCTATTTCTTCTAACTGCATATGAATATTTCTTGAGTATTCCCATTTTAGATGTTGTGGGGTCTTTTTTAAAGGCATGTAAGAGTAATTGAAAGAGGTATTAATTTACTAAGTCAAACATGACTTCGCGAATGAGCCCCAGACAGTGCACTGTATGCAGTTACATGTTCTTAATCCTCAAACTGTATGGACAAATCATCCATCACGACACCTTTCCCATGGTATACGTCACAGGGACTGGTGGTAGGACAGACAGTTGACGTCTTCCTTGATGTTACTTATAGGCCCCAACACTTCAGGTAGCAGAAACCGGTCCTAGGAAGCTTGAATCCGGTCCAGGGAAGGCATGGCTTGGCAGTTCGGGCTGGACTGTTCCCATGAGGCACAGGGTCATCATCCCCTTTGGTTTTGCATATAAACCGCCCCAAAAAAGAAAAAAAAGACTTACCTGAAAGCTATTTTGATTTTGCTGGGTGTAGAGGAGGAAACGAGTATTTATTTTCTCTGGCGACCATGGTAGCGCTCCAATAGGTCTCTCTATCGTCCCAGCCCATGGACTTTTATCAGAGAAGCACCCTAATCGATCATAACAGACCTCACCTCCTGCAAAACAACGTAAAAGTAACAGAACTATTGATTAGGCCCATTATTTTCATGCAACTGTGCGACTATTCATATACTGCTTTCATGCAGGTGCTTCAATTAAAGTTATACAAATCCTCTCTTCTGATAAAAAGCTTACTATGGCTTTTGACAAGCACTACAGAGCCCCTATCCGTCCTCTTAACTTTGATGGGCGTAATTTTTAATTCCGCCTGCGGAAATGGAGGAATTTAGTAATTCTGTGTTACTCTTGTAACAGGGAATTACTAATAAATTCCCCGCTCCGCCCGCGAAATTAATCAGTACTGTTCGGTTTTTAAACAGGGCTGGACGAGGGAGCATTCCCCTTTTGTTTGAAAAACACTGCAGATTAAACCTTAATCTCAAGCGGTTTCTATAAATAGAGGGACAGCTCTCTCTTCTGTCCTGTTTAAAAATTACTGACTGCACTACAGTGCACACCCCTCAGCGCCCTTAGATACTCTGCAGTAATTAATGCAAAATATGTAAGGGCGCCAAGGGGTATGCACTGTAAGTGGATTTAGCATTTTTCAGCGCTATTTCTTAGTGTAAAATGCATCCTCGCATCCATTTTTGGATATGTGGGTGCATTTACAATAAGAAAATAGCATCAAATGCCCACTCTGGCCCGCCATGCAATTCTGCGGAATTTTAATGTAATGCCACGGAATTCAGCTGAATCAAATTCTGTAAATTCCGCCCACCCCTGCACTTAACATCCTGTAATTTCCCCTGATTTTACATGCATTGCTAGGACTTTCACGTTTGCTGTTAATGTTTTCTGTTACAGAGGGCAAGAGAATGACAGAACCGGCAAATGTGGTAGCAAATTGAAGATCTTCAAAAATAAGTCACCAAAGTTTTCAGTGATTGGCACCAGTGGAGGGGCATAGTGAAAAGGAGAAGAGAGATTGAGAGATGAAATGGGGCGATATTGAAAGAGAGAGAGAGAGAGAATCTATGGAGAACAAAGGGACAGCACCACCGGTAGAGTCATATGACCTGTGAAGAATGGATGCACAGAATGAGGACAGATTATGTGTGAACGAAGGGAAGAGGAGGTGAGAAGGAAAGGAAAAATAAAAAAGTCTCTCATTAACAGAAGAGAAAGGCAGAGAGAGATAGCCTCTGGTGGACAATAGTGGAAGCCACCACAAACGAAGGGCGGTGGGGCACGTGAAGGGAACGTGTGAGGGAGAGCTTGTGGGCGGCATGGGGGGTAGCGCAGGGAGGATTATAGTAATAATATATTTTATTTCAAAGAATTTACCTGAAGCTGCCGGCCACCTCCCGCGACTTGCCACGCCTTCTGTCCTCTTCCTGGTCCCGATTCAGAAAAGGGGGTGGTGATGAACAGAGTGTCTGAATTAAGCAGACCACTCTTACCCAGTCCAAAGATCAGGGCTTGATCCATCACCGTTATTTATCTCACTGCACCATCCCAGCTCAGAACCTGGCTATATGCAAATCAGTCTGTCCCTGGCCCAGTGCATCATGGGAACAGGGCAGACTAAACTACCAAGCCAATTCTTCACCAGAAAGGAGACAAGATACCGGGGACCGGTTTCTGGCATTTCAGCCTTCTTCGGCCCGGCTTGCTTGAATCCTGATGGTGGCTGAGTTTTTGAGTCAAACCCGTAGTGTTTTTCATACTGTTTAGCGGGCGCACGCTCGCGAGGTTCTGGTGGGCAGAGAAGGAGCTGCCACAGGACTTATCCTGTTGGAATAGTGCTTTCACTTTGTGTCTATGGTGTGGGTGTATTCCTTCTGTAATCTTTCCACTTTTCTTCCTCACATACTTTTTTAACCTTTCTCTTTTGCACGTGTGTTCAGTGTGGGTATGGCTGAACAGGACACGGTAGCTTACACAGAGGAACATATCCAAAACCTTATGAGAGATCCGCCTCCCTTTGCCTCTGCAACCCTCAGCGTCGCGGCTAACACCGTCAACGAATCCGATAAACTTATACGCCTACGAAAAAAACAAATTAGGACGGATCTTCATGGTCATTTTTTACTCCAGCATTTAAGATCAGGCACAATCCCTACAGGACTTCAAATTCGAAACATCCCGGTCGTGTTTACTGACGACCCTGAATACAAAAAAGGATTCAGTGGGGTTGAAACCAAGTGCAGTAGGGACCTGATGGTCCTTACCATTGAGACCGCACACAGAATATCAGTTAAAGAACTCGCTGAAATTGAAAAACTAGAAAAAGAAATTCAAGACAATCAACTCATAGCTGATTCAAAAGGACTCCTTGAGAAGGTCGAAAAGGAGATTGGCGAATTTTAAGACTTCACGGTTGCCCAAAAAAACAATAAGTTCGAGCTGGATAAGAAAAATTTCTCGTTGGAATCCGTATACCCCTACCTAAGAAAAGACTTTTACTCTAACTCTGAGTCACGGCGGTTCCTTCAGGACAACCAGGGCCGCTCTCGACGTGCCTTCGTTTCATTTTCGGATACATCCTCGTCTGGAAGTGATTCTAACACCGCTAATAGATCCTATCAAAACAGGCAGGGCAACCAGCAAGACCAGGGACAACGTCAACAACAAAACCAGGCACCTTTTTTAGGACAAGGCCCACAGAAACCGAGAGGTCGGTCCCGTCCCGTCCAGCCATGGGAAATGAGGACGCGATCCCGGTTCTACAAGAGTTAAACCTTCCATCCATTTTTAACTTATCTGACAGGATTTTAAGTGAAGCTGAAACATCTATCTTGACGAAGGGCCTTGGATTTGTCCCGTCGAGATTCACAGACTTCACCAAGATGAAGTTAGAAACTTTGGAATTTTGTCGCAAGTTAAGATTGAAGACATTCTTCTCCGATGTATGCGAAGAAAATCAAACAGAAGTGACGGGATTAAGGAAGAAATCTACCTTTTGCCCAGCCGGCTCTAAAATTCCCAAAGAGATACTTACGTTTGAACGCACTGTCCTTTCAGGAATATCAGCACTTGAAAAGAAGCGCAATTTTGTTAAATTCAATCTCGCCAAAGCAGAGAAAGAAGCTTTGGCCACCTTGAAAAATGACAGAAATATAGTAGTCAAACAGGCCGACAAGGGGGGAGCTGTAGTGATATGGGACATCAATAAATATAAAGCAGAAGCACTTCGACAATTGGAGGACAATTCATGCTACAGACGCATCACAAGGAATCCCACACTCGAAATCCAGAGTGAACTATTTTCAGTTATCCAGAAAGGATTTGATCTAGGATTCATTGGACCGAAGGAATTCAATTTTTTACAGAACAAAAACCCACGAACTCCGGTCTTTTATTTATTACCCAAGATCCACAAAGATGAATTAAACCCACCAGGACGACCCATAGTTTCTGGGTGTGAGTCGTTACTAGAACCAGTGGCCAAGTATATCGAATTCTTTCTGAAACCATTCATTGAAGAAATTCCAGCACATCTTCAAGATACCACGGCTTTCCTCCAAAGAATTAGTACAGTTCCTTTTGAACAAGATTCCCAGCTCTTAGTGACGCTAGACGTCGTATCCTTGTACACGCAGATTCCCCAAGACCAGGCCCTTGAGACACTAGCATGGTTCTTGGAGACACGTGTCAGACCCTGTCAAGTACCCTCTGATTTCATTTTACAGCTGGCATCCTTTGCATTGAGAAAGAATTTTTTCATTTTTGATTCCGACTACTTCCTTCAGGTGAAGGGAGTAGCCATGGGATGTCCTTTTGCCCCGGAACTAGCAATTATGTTTATGGGCCTGTATGAGAAGAAATTTATTTACAACGACAATCCCTACAGTCATCAGATCACGCATTATATGCGGTATATAGATGACATCTTTTTTATCTGGACTGGGACTACAGAAACCCTTGGTGAGTTTGTTGAATGGCTCAATGGGCGCTCAGGCGACATCAAATTTAATTGCATATCGTCCAGCCAATCTATCACATTTTTGGACGTGAAAGTTGTCCCTGCCAATGGCAATCTGGCAACAACTTTATTTAGAAAAACTACCGATAGGAACAAGGCCTTGCTGTTCACCAGCAATCACCCTCGGAGTTTACGAGAGAATCTACCCTTTGGACAATTCCTGAGGATTCGCAGGAATTGTTCAGACAAAGAAGAATATTTCCACCATGCAAATTCACTCATGGAGAGGCTTCTCCAGAGAGGTTACCCGAGAAAACTCCTTAAGCAATCTCTTAAGCGAGCTTGGTGGACGCCCCGCGAAACACTAATGGTTAAGAAAGCCAGGATTGAGCAAAATCGTATGGTTTGTGTGTCAACCTTTTGCCCTGCTGCCAATCAACTCAAAAGGCTGATAAACCTCAACTGGCACCTAGTACAAGATCTACACGAAGACATGAGAAATTCACCTTTATTTGCATTCAAGAAGGAGAAGAGCGTGGCGAACCACATTGTAAGGGCAGCCTTACCCAGTAAACAAACACCAACTCTTACAAGCCTTTTTGGCTTCCCCCAGACAAAAGGGCACCACAAATGTGGTACTTGCACTTGTTGTCATGACACCATGGAAGAAACAGTATTCTCCTTTAACAACATCCACTGGAAGCATGAATCATTTACCAACTGCAAAACCAGGAATGTAGTTTACGCGATTGTCTGCCCCTGCCCTAAACTATACATCGGGAAAACATCCCAGGAGGTCAGACAACGTATGACGCAGCATAAATCGAGAATTCGCAGAGAAGTGGAGAATGCGCCATTGGTACACCACTGGCTGATGAAGAAACATGATAAAGAGGACCTCAAATGGACTGTTCTGTCCAAAATCGAAAAAGATCCCAGAGGAGGGAACTTAGAATTAAGATTAAACCAAAGAGAGGCACTTTTGATCATGAAGTATGATACAGCAGTCAGTGGACTAAACGAAATCTCGGAAATTTACAAAACTGTCCCATGATTCAGCCCACAGGACTTCATCTCCCAGAATTCTCCTCTCTGTTACTGAACTACAACTCCCTTCTTCCAAACTACAACTCCCTTCATGCTTTGGGAGGCATCCTCCACCTTCAGTCCATTGACGACACGGCTTCAGTAACCTGCAAGCAGTGACTGCATGAGGAGCGAGGACGTTTGAGACACTGGTTTGAAGAGTTCAATTTGGTTTCCAGGTAAGCGGACACTGACACGCAATAGCGCGATCGTCAATCGGCTCTCGCCGCTCTCCCCCGCCTGCCCAATTCCAAACGTTCACCGTTTTTTATCCCCAGAGACGCCGGATCCAGAAATTGCGGACCGCGCGATCCAACAAGCATTGGTGAGCGCACACGCGCTGCAAGGTGGGCGAGCGCACACGCGCTGCAAGGTGAGCACACGCCACCTCCCCTTCTAGCCCCGCTCCCTTGTAGACACAGACAGCATGTTATGAGCGGGCATGACTGAATGCATTTATCCTTCTATCACAGCACCTCTTCGCTCCCCTTTGATGAGAATACTTCGGCTTTCTACATTATTTGAGGAGCTCTGACCCACGTATTAAGGTAGGCTGAGGTTAGGGGTACTTTGGTTGAGATGGTGACCTCACAGGTTCAGTATAGTGATTGTTGCTTTCCTCTTCCCCGTTTAGTTACATTGTGGTCCTGATGAGAACCTGCTAAGAATAAGGTTCGAAACGCGTCGACCTGACCCCGTCCCATATCATCATTATTGTTATGGTTGTGTTATTCAAGTGATGGATTATTGTGCCTTCTGAAAAACGAAAAAGTTTCATTTTTGTTTGAAATTTACAACTGTTACTATTCTTGCATTATTACAAACTGTATTATGATGATGGGACCTGTATGAATGTTTTTTGTATGTCTGGATGGCCAAGAATGTGTTGAATGTCAGTTTGAGTGAATTTTGTACATACCAAAGTGTGTTTTTTTCGGTGTATATGTAAATGTATAGTATTTTCTTACACATTGTTTTGTATTCTCATGCCAAAAAACAAGCAAAAGACTAAAAAGCAAAATAGTCTGCAAAAAATTAAAAGAAACGTTGCAATTTCAAAAGCCATTGTTCATGTTTATTGTTCATGCACAATTAACAAAGAATTTTTTCCAAAAAACTGCTCAGCATAGGCAGGTGTGTTGTTTTTCAAGCAACCAAATTAACAGCTGTCGGGATTACATGTGGAAAGCGGCTAAAGTAACGAAAGTACAGCACATTATTTATGAAGTCGGCGATAAAGCTGGCAAACTTCTTGCTTGGTTAGACAAAAGAGAGCGAGCTGGGCGCTGGGTGGCATAAGTGAACTCAGACAGTGGGGTGGCATTTACGGACCAGCAACAGATGGTAAGAATGTTTCCACTTCACTATGAGACAATATATACCCCCAAGGCTGTGACTGTGCAAGAGGAGAATCTGGCATACCTTAAAGATATACAGATGTCCAGACTTGCACCTCATGAGGTTCAAGCATTCAAGACGGATTTGACGAACTAACGCAGGCCATCACTGGGCTCCAGTCGGGAAAAGCTTTAGGTGCCAATGGCATCCCTGCTGAACTCTACAAAAAGAAAGCGTACAAACTCACGCCACACTTGGTCAAAAGGTACAAAGCCAGTCTTGCAATGGGAATGCTTCCCAGAGATCAGCACATTGCGATAATTGTAGTTAGTCCGAATCCCAGTAAACCCCCACAGGAGTGCTACTATTACTGGCCGATCTCGCTGCTAAATGCAGAAGCCAAAATACTCGCAAAAGTACTGTCCACTAGGCTCCAACCATACCTTACCACTCTTGTGCACCCCGACCAATCAGGCTTAATGCTGGGTCAGAACACAGCACTTAATCTCAGACGACTCCACAGTGTACTTGCCCGCCTACCAACTATTCAGGAAGAGGGTGTCATACTCTCCTTGGATGAACATATGGCTTTCGATCTCGTTGAATGGCCCTTTCTTTTCACAGTTTTACAACACTTTGGTTTTGGCTCCAATTTCTGTGCCTGGATCCAACTCCTATACACACAGCCTTTGGCGCATGTGGTAGTCAATGGACGAGTCTCTGCCGACTTTCCTCTAGGTTGCTGGTCACAACAAGGTTGTGCGTTGTCTTCTGTCCTGTTTGCTCTGGTACTGGAGCCGCTGGCGGCCTGGATAAGGAGGGACCCAATGATACGAGGGCTCAGGTGGACGAAGGAATGGGAGGATCGCATCTCCCTGTATTCTGATGACATCTTACTTTATATCTCATTCGGGACACTGGAGCAGGACGATAGGTCGCAGGAACCGCTGATCGGAAATACCGATCTTCTTTCCCTCCCTGCCAAGTGACCCATGAGGCTTTAACAGCAAGTAGCAAGTTAAAGCAGAGGGAATCCCCCTCTTACACGTACGGCACCTTAGCGAGTGCAACACTTTTTTACCACACACTTTCACTTAATATAGTTTATTTTCACCCACACATACTCATTTGGTCCTGAGGAAAGCCAGTTTTAATCAAAAGGCCTGGCTGAAACATGTAGACCACAAGGACGTAGGAGCCCCTAATATACTCCACATCGTCCACAGCCTTTTTATCTTGCTAACAGGGGCCCAGGTATTAAATTTACCTCTTACCCTCGGGAACTGGGACCACCTGTATAGCTTTTAAAACCTTTCACCTTCATTCTCACCAACACTGCACACTCAGTAAGAATACCAGCTCCTCAGTAATCTGGAGTCGCAGCACACCCGGGACACATTCGGTGTCACTGTGGTGTCACTGTGGTGGGCCCGATGATGAAGCATGACACCAACTAGGTTGGTGTGTGAGGGCTTCATGACCAAACCTAAGGGTTTGCCCACAGATATACCTTCTGAGTTTCCTCTAACACAACATAGCTAGTCCTATATTGATATCTCTACATATAACCAGGGGACCCGGACTGGCTTACCTAGTCCTCTCTCTCCCTTTTGATTTGCTGATCTTACTTTATATGGCATCCCCCAGACGATCAATATTTGCACTACTAGATATCTTCGCATCCTA